>NC_080767.1:16214588-17464588 GCF_020826845.1 Diceros bicornis minor | reverse complement strand
ATCTGTGATGTGTATCGTACAACCACAGAGATATCTTAGTAGTATGAGAAGGTTTCCCCAAAGGAGAAACACACATGTGGGAAACAAGTAAAATAGACAACACCGAGAGGGCAAGACAGTTGAAATTTGGCTTCCTGACCACTGTACACCTTCTGAATCATTGGCAGAGTTTGCTTCTAGTGGGAACAGACGTGGGCAACTGGTTGTATCAGCCATATAATGTACCTTTTGTATGGGATTAAGTATTTTTTCATGTTAATACTTATGCCATGTTTTCTTTGGAGTTCAAACTCAGCCTGGTGGATTTTTGTGTCTTAAATGGAACATAAATGATTTTCAAAGATCAGGAAATGGTTATATTTCTGGGAATGGATCAGTTTGTGCAAAGATTCATTAATGAGTATATCACCGATTTCATATTTTGCTAATTATGAGTCCTTTGAATCAAGGACTGTATGTTTATTAATTTCTCATACTGGTTCACATAGTGAGATTGGCTCATTTTTGTGGAGTCCCGTTATTCATAGCTTACAGACATCTATTTGATTCTCATGATGAAGCTCTAAGACAGATGAAGTGCTACCCTATTTTACAGGTGAAGAAACTAAGCCTCATAGAAATTAAAGGATTCATTAAGGTCATGTGGTTGATAAGGGACAAGTTTAGGTCTAAATCCGAGATTTATCTTCAAGTCCATTGCTTTTATAACTGACATCATATTGAAGCCAAATGAAAGAACTGGTCATGAAATGATGTCTGAGTTGAGACCTCCTGTGTTACATATTTATAAGGACTTAATGATATCTTTTAACAAAAAATTTTCTTGAGTGCTCTTGATGGTTATGAAACCAGTGGACTGATGTATTTTGACAGAAATGTCACTGGATAACTCTACTCCTCCTCTTTGATAAATAATGGAATTGATCAAGTCAAAGAATTTTCATACTCAATCCCTGGGATGTAGCAAGAAAGAACCTGATTTTATCTTGTTTTACTTTGGAGGAAGTAGAGGCACGTTGGTGATCCTAGCATCTGGGATGCGAAGCGAGCTTAGGAGGCCCCTAAACCATAAGCTCTACCTGGAGTAATGTATACAATTGCACAGTTATTAATGAAATATTAAAGACATCTTGTTCATATAGGTCACAAGATTCAATGAATAATCTCATTAAGTTATTCTTCTATTGCTCTTGAGAAAGTACAAATATTAATCCATGGCTGACATAAGTTTAACTAACAATGAACAGATTTGGCCAAGTTAGTTCCTTTGACCAACTCAGAATTGCATAAAATTATAATAAATACATTTATACACTGTATTATGATCAAAATAGATGACATATATTTAACTGTTACCTGTTATAGAAGCTTTTAAATTAGTTCTTAAAATTAAGTTAATATTCAGTAAAAGATACAATGCATGCAGGCATCTCCACCTGCCTGTCACCTGTCTTTGTCAGCATTTATAAATTAACAAATTTTCCTGTGATCACTAGATGCTTGTGTATTCATTGACTGAAGTGATTCTGTGAAAGCTAAACTCACTGAACTTTAGCTCTGCACGTGAAAACTATGTAAAGCTGAACTTAGAAGAAATACTCCCAATAATTTTATATAAAGACAGATCCTACTTTAAGCATGCAAACATTCAAATTATTACAGAAATATGAATGTCTACTTCCTTTCTTTAAAACTTTATCTCTCTTCCTCAATAGCTACTAAATATATAAATAGATTTTCATAAATACACACAGATGGTTGTTATTACTAATCTTAATGCGCTGTTGGTAGACTACTTAAGCTTTTGTTCATGAACTTTTTCTGGATCTCTAGGGCCATGTCTTATTTTGAAACTTCATGGCTATCCTTCAGAAAACAAAACAAAAATCTGACTAGTCAGATGCAAGTACTCATGTGAATGGTTTGATTTTTATTCCCTGCCTGGGCTTTCCTACTGCTCAGTAACGCTGATTCAGGTGGTTGCATTGTGTGTTGTTTTCCAACTGTCTTAGATGATTGATCATTCATTCATTAAAAAGTATTTATTGAGTGATTATATACTGGATATGTATCAGAGAACAAGACTAAGCCCCTACCCTAATAAAGTATGCATTCCATTTGGTTGGATCAGACATTAAAATAAAGTTAATGTGTTGAAGGGTGTGTGAAAAATTCTATGGAAGAAAATAAATCAGTATAACAGGATAAGAAGTGCTGGATAGAAGAAAGTGAGGTGATCAGGCATGGCTATATATAGAAGACCTGTTTGATCATGGACCTGAAGGATATGAGAGAGTGGGCAAATGTGAATATCTGGGGGAGGAGTGTTCCAGGCAAAGGGACCAGCCAGTGCAAAAGACCCTGAAGTAGCATTTTTTTCTTGAGTGTTTAAGGAACATGAAAAAGAGGCAAATGTGGCAGTTCAGGTAGGGTTATGATATACACACCAACAACATGGTTCAGATATCAGTTACTAAGATATATTAATTGTTAGTAATTGCATAAAGTGCAGACATTGCTGCTAGCTCTTCAGTCCATAAATCATTATGTATATAACAAACACATGTGATAATCAGTGACCCATCACATCACTTCTTTCAAAGTCTGTTGGTGATTGGATGCTATGGATCTGTTATTTACTTCATGCACAGACAGCAAAATGTGCAGTTGTGTTGTTTCCTTGTCTCCCAGTGATAAAACCATCCACATACTACCATAAAAAGACTCATGAAAATACAGGAAAACACACAAATACTCATTAGCATTGGAAGTTAAGGGTATTATTCTTCAACATGAGAAATGTCTGAGGCCCATTCATGTCTAGAAATAGAACAACTCCACCAGTCAGAAGGGATTTAGAAAAGAAAGTTTCCAATCCACTTCAGTTATGTACCTCAGACATGGAGACAGTCTCAGATTGGAAAAAAGAATAGTCACTCCCAGGTTTGGAGGGAGTTGATTGTGGGGAAGCCACAATTAACATCCCATCCCTGCCCTGCTGGCCACTGAGGGAATCATTGTAGCTGGTCAGCCCTGCTTAATCTATGCTACAACCCTAAGCTAAGATAAATTTTATTAATCCTTTTAAATTTAGAGAATTTAGAACCAAACTTGGTAAACAATGGTTGCTTTTATCTTTTCATCTCTTTGTTCATTTTTAAATCTTTAAACCTCTAAAAGAAAACTTATAGGAATGTATTGTGAAGGTAAAATTGTTATTTTATTTTCCCTCAATGTTTTTATGAAAAATGTTATATAATAAGTTGAAACAATAGTATAATAAATGCCTATATACTATTTATCTAGATTCCGTAGTTGTTAACATGCTGCTCTGTTTACTCTCTCTTTCTTGCTCCATAAAATTTTCTGTACCATTTGAAACTAATTGTAGACATCATGACACCATCTGTAAATACTTCAATAGACATGTCTTAAAGATAAGGACAATCTCCTACATAATCATAATACTATTGTGAGTCAAAAGAAAATTAGCAATAATTTCATAGTATCGTCTAATATCCAGGCCAGATTTAAATTTTTCTAATTGTCTCAAAAACATTTTTTGGAGCATTTAAAAATGTTTGTAGAAACAGGATCCAACGTAGGATCACATTGTTCCTTTGATTGTTATTCCTCTTAGACCCTTTGAATCTGGAATAATCATACCCCACACCCTGCCTCCTCCCACTGTCTTTTTTTATCGCTGACATTTTACGTTATGGTGAGTCCAGGCTAGTTGTCTTGTAGAATGTTCTGCATTCTGAATTTCTCTGATTACTTTCATTTGGTGTCATTTAACTCATGCCTCTATCCCTTTTTTTTCCTGTAAATTGGAAACTATGTCTAAAGGCTTAATTAGATTTAGGTCAAACATGTTTGGCAAGAATACATCAGAGGTGATGTTGTATATTTCATTTTGCATCACATCAGGGGGCAAAAACTATCAGCTTATTCTATTATTAGTGGTGCTACTTTGGATTAATTGGTTAGGTTGGTCACTGCCAGATCAGACTAACACTAAAGTTGAAAATATAATGCAAAGAAATCCCATATACCCTTCACTTAGATTCCCCAAATGTTGATATTTTAAAGCATTTGCTTTATCATTTCATTCTCTCTGCCTCCGTCTTTTCCTCTTTTTGTCTCTCCATATATGTATATGGACACATATTTTTATGTATATATATATATATATATATATACACACACACACATTTTTTTTCTAAACCATTTGAGATAAATTACAGACACAGGGCCCCTTTATTACTGTATAATTCGGAGTGTATTTCCTAAATACAAAGGCATTCTTTTATATAACCACAGTATAATGGTCACAATTAGAAAATTAACATTGATACAGTATTATTATCTAGTCTACAAACCTTGTAATTGTCTTACTAATATTCATTAGAGCAAAATAATATATTTTTCTGGTCTAGGATCCAATCTTGAATCACACACCGAATTTAGTTGTCATATCTCTTTAGTCTTCTTTAATCTGAAACAGTTCTACAGTGTTTCTTTCTTTAGCAGGGCCTTGATATTTTTGAAGAGTTCTAGTCAGTTGTTTTGTAGAATGCCCCTCAATTTGGTTTTCCCTAGTGTTTCATCATGATTAGATTCAGGTTTGCATTTTTGATGGGAATACCACAGAAGATATTTTGTGCCCTTCTCAGTGCCTCATATCAGGCAGAGTATAATATCTACTTTTCCCATTACTGGAGATGTTATCTTTGCTCCCTTGGTTAAGGTGGATTCTGTCAGTCTTCCCCAGTGTAAAAATCCTGTGGCCAGAATAACATAATGCACTGATTGGCTAAGGCATAGGTTATATTCTCTTTCCTGAAAATGGGTGTTGATTCAGCTCTTTCCAAGTAATTCTTTTTAATTAATAACTATCTTGTGGGAAAATACTTGATACTATATAAATATTCTGTTTCTCTTCAAACTGTCACCTACTAGTTTAAGTATGCATTGATAAATTTTGCATGAACAATTATTACTATGGTGGCTGCTAAGTGCTGATTTTCTAATTTGTTTTTTCTTTTTAAAGTTTTATTTTATCTTGTAATTTATATGAAAAACTTTTCTGTTTTTATTGTAATTTGAAAATACCCAAAATGTTATTTTTATAAGAAGTAAACTTTTAGCTGGAGTAGTGTCAAAATTTGTGCTTTATTGACTTATTTTAATGTATTCTCCCTATATTGTAAGCTCGGTAAGGGCAGGAAGTTTTGTTTTATTCACTGATGGATTCCCGAGGGATCAGAACATATAGTAGGGGCTGGAAAAATATTTTTAAAAAATATTTTCTAGTTAAGGAAGTGGAGGCTTAAGGAGATTAACTCTAAAAAATGGGAGAGCCAGGATTCCAACCAAGTTGGCACACTTTCATTCACCTCATTACCATAACAAATGGGTGATGTTTATTTTTCACAAGTTTCCTAAGTTTGAAGAAGACATTACGTTGCGTTTTGTTTTAAATGGCATTCTGATGCTTATAGACTACACTAGGAATAAAAATTACTGAGATAAAATCAGTGGTAGAGCTGTATGACCAACTCTGTTCAATCACGTCAATAAAAAATGAAAACGAGACTGTCATACATAATCCAGTTGTGGATTATCCCCACTGTATATCATTATGCTGGCAAAAGCTGCTGAGACAGGAGGCTTCTGCGTGGCAGGAGGCTTCTGCACCTAATATAGGCATTTCAGAGCAGGTGACGTGCTGCCTGAGCACTAGATGTGACTTAATGTAGAAATAAACTCATGAGCACAACACATTCCTGGTTTCTTTCTCAGTATAGTTGATGGATTGCTGTGATCTGAGGCAAAAGAAACAAGATCTGAAGAAACCGGGGGAATCCATAGAGCATATCTAGAGCATTTGCTGACGGTCTGCTCTGAGTTGAAATTGTTTTAGCTTGCATGATGTGAACTCAGAGGGAAGTTCTTGCTTATATTCACTTAATATTTCCAAACTTATATTCGCTTAAAGCTCACCAATCTGTCTTCGCTATGTGACCAAGTTCTGGGGCAAGAAACACAGTAGTTGACTAACAAATGGATCTTAGGTGGATGTGACAGCCTGTCTGCCCTCCTGGACATCTTAGCTCTCTACTTCCCATTGGTCTTAGCAGGATTGAAAATTAAATTTGGGGCACAAGAAAAGTCTTTAAATTCAGAATCTTTAGGCTGTAATAAAATACTTGGAGAGGGATAGTGATCAAAAGTTCGTTAAATTTACACATTTTTCATGCTCCAGCCATAGAGCAATGATTGGCCAAATTATAGTCTATCTTTACTGCGTTTAAAAAAAATGAAAAATCAAGTCATAAAAGAATTTATTGTGAATAAATTAATTTTCCAGCTCACTAAAACTTATCACTATAAATGATACAATATTTCTGATTTTAAATATTTTTAATGGAAATTTTTTTCTAAACCATGTTATATTACATAGTTCAGGGGATACACAGAATGATTTAGGCTAGCAATCTTAGGACAAATGTAGTTTATCAGTCTGTTTATTTTTTTTTAACATAGGCAGATCCAACTATTGCTCTTTCAAACCTTTGTTAATTAAGATATATCCTCTGGAAATACATGGGCCTCAAAGTCAAACTTGTAGTTAGCCTCCTTAATAAGCATTTGTTTGCTGTGCAAGACATTTGAGATAGAACTTGGAGCTGTGTGAAACTGAGACACATCAAGTGTAGGATTTATATCAGTTAGGACTTTTTAGTTGCAAATGACAGAAAAATCTCATTAAACTGAACCAAGACAAAAGGAAATCTATTTACTCACATAATTGAGAAGACTAGGAGTAAATGTGGCTTTAGACGAGACTGGATATAGGGGCTCAAGGATATTGGAAACCAGTCTCTCCCGTCCCTTCTTTCTCTGTCTATTTCATTCTCAGTCTCTCCCTCATAGTGACAAAATGGCTGCCAATAGCTCCCAGCTTGCATCTGCAAAATTCTGAATCTTGAGAAAATGAATCCTTTTCTACAAACAGTTTGAAGAAAAAATCCTGGACCTGATTTTCATTGGCTCATATTTGGTCACATTTTTATCCTTGAATGAATTCCTTTGGCCAGAGTAATGTAATGCACTGATTGGCTAAGGCCTAGGTTACATTTCCTTTCCTGAAATGGGGTTGATTCAGCTATTTCCAAACCACATTGTACCAGAATGGAAGAGGAGCTGATTCTCCAAAATGAAACCAGGTCAACAAAAGAGAGGGGAATAGATGAGGGATGACTGTTAAACATTAATTGTCTACCTCAGGTTGAACCCAATCATGACACAAATGGTTCTGTTTGGTATAAAACTTCCCAGTTTATGAAACACTTTCACAGACATTATCTCATTTAACTTTCAAGACAATTCCACAGGGAAGTAGGAGAAATTGTTAGTCCCATTTTACAGATGAATGGTTTGTTTGTGGGCACATAAGCATCCCTTCCTGCCTGCAGCAGCCCGGTTAAGCCAAGTTAAGATCTCCTCTGATCAAATCCCTCCCTGTCTGCTGAAAAGCAGTGCTGTTTGGAGCAAGCTTCTGCATTGGTTCTATTTTAGTAACAGGGCATTAGCAATCTTTGGCCTCCTCCCTGAGCCTGAACTTCTGGTTTCAGTTTTTGTAACAACCACAATACTTCACAGAGGAATTTTTACTGGAATATGGGAAGAGGAGGAAATCCTCGTTTCTGTTAGGTTATATTGTTCTTGCATGGATTTAGAGCAACAAAACCCTTTTCACTAAATTAACTAAACATGATGACTGCCATACAGCCATTAAGGGCTGAAGCAGAAGGAATCATTAAAAGTCATTTAGCCCTTCCACTCCCATTCTGCAGATGAGGAGACTGAGGACCACACAGGGGACATAAGTGGCCCAATTCCACAGACCTAGATACAGGTAAAACTGGGACTAAAATTAGACTTTCCCAACTCCTAGCCATTGTTTTTCCTCCTAGTCCACACTGCTTTTCTTACCAGATGTGTCTTGTGGAAAATTATAGTTCATTTATAGGACTAAACTCTTTTATTCTATATGCAATTGTATACCCAATAAAAATAAAAACAAAACAAAATAATGTGAAATATTTTGGCTCCTGAATTTAGCCCCATCCTGCTATCCCCATAGAGTGTGTCCCAGCAACTCTCAAAAGACCAAAATTTCTAGTTTTTGCTCCTTCGCTCTAGGGTAGGATTGTCAAAGTTAGCAGATAAAAATACGGAATACCCAGTTCAATTTGAATTTAGATATGCAATGAATAATTTTTAGCATAAGTATGTCCCCTGCAGTCTTTGGGACATATTCATACTGAAAAATTATCTGTTATGTATTTGAAATTGGGGACCCACTAGAAGAACTTGCCTTTGTTGGGAGAGGGGAACAGTTACTAAATCTTGATTGATGATTGTGTTCAATCCCAGGGAGGGAATAGATTGACTGGCTCAGGAAGACTCTCCTCTGGTGTCTCTCAAGCTTAAAGCTTTGAGGAAGAAGACTGCACATTGCTAGAGGACCAGAAGTGGGGTTAAGGCATGATCTTCCCAAAAGAGGTGCAGGTTATAATCTGAGTCAGGTTAAACTGACACAAGAAATAAGCATTTACTCATGGTGGGGGTGGGGAGGGAGGGGGCGACTGGACCTCCTTGCTCTGCTGTGATGATTATATCTTAGGGTACCCAGTGTCTACAGAGGTTGGTAAATACACCAGTCCACCTGCTCACCTAAAAGCTTACCTTGTCTTATTGAAATTGAAAGCTAAGCCACTTATACGGTTGCACAGTTTATTAGTTTATTTCTTTAACAGTTTTCTGATTAAGAAAATCCCTCAGAATTAGAGACCCAGGACAAGGAAGGAGGAGATTAGATGAAGAAGCTGACATCTGATGAATATGTCTATGTGCCAGATGGCTATGCCAGGGGCTTGAAAGTTAAGCCTATTCTTCCTTCCTTCCTTTTCTCCTCTGTCCCTGTTTCTCTCTCTTCCTTCTTTCCTTCCTTTCTCCATTTCCCTCTTCCGCCTCTCCCATAAGCAACCATTCAAATGTGTTCTTTGAGTATTCTTTTATTTGTATGCGTTCTTGCAAAATGTTCACTGTATTTTTGTATGGATGCTTTTTAAATTTACGTAAATACCACAGTAGCTCAGCAGCATGTATTTTGAGATCCCTTTATGTTGCTATGCCTACATGGGTGAGACAATTGGTTGGTTACTTCTAACTGCTTGGTTTTTTTCTTTATGCACAGTATGCTCCTTGAAAGCTCCTTTTTAATATTAGAATTTCCACTGCCAGTTTCAGAGGCTGGCACTTGAAAAGTGCTTAAGCAATTTGTGTTGTGGATTGAAAATATGATATGAATAGTAATGTTCAGTAAAAATTTTGTTGAATTGAAAAGAATGAAATGTTAATGAAGGAAGCGGCCGAGTGTTATGGATATTAAGGATTCACTTAGGAAGAATTTCTATGTGGTTAGAATCTTTGACGATCTTTTTAGTTAGCTTTTCTAACTTCCACTTAATACCAATGAGCCATAGTCATACGTGTGACTACCTGAGGGCTTCTGAGGATAGTTGAAAAGGTTTTAGTATAGCCTTACGTAAAGCATAGCTTTAGGAAAACAAAAGTGATACACCCAGCATGTAAATTCCAGCTTAACTGGAAACTGGGGTAGGATTAACCTTTAATGGAAATCAGTTAATAGGGTTGCTCAAGTCCTATCAGTTCCTGTGAAATTCAAATCCCTGCTTTGAATCATTTTAAATACAGAAAATTCCACCTTCATTTCCCTCAGGTATGGTACCTGAATGTTGGTGCAAGAAAAAGACATTGACTCTGGCAGTAACAGTGTAATAATCATGGACCTAATTATAAAAAATAATTGTTTTGACGTGAAAAATACCAACAGTATTACTGGATTCGTGTCTTGTTCTTTTGTTTTCAATTGCTGTTTATTCAAGGAGCCCTACACATACGTTCAACTGGGGAACAGTGTGGAGGTGTCACCCAGTATCAGCACAGCCTGATGAGCTGTGTGTTGTGGAAGAAAAAACCGTGATATATCGGGGCCGGCCCCATGGCTTGGCGGTTGGGTGCACGCGCTCTGCTGCTGGCGGTCCAGGTTCGGATCCTGGGTGCGCACTGATGCACCACTCCTCCAGCCATGCTGAGGCCGAGTCCCACATACAGTAACTAGAAGGATGTGCAACTATGACATACAACTATCCACTGGGGTTTTGGGGGAAAAAATAAATAAATAAAATTATAAAAAAGAAAAACAAAAACCATGATATAGCCGAGTGGGGCTCCATGAGACTTCTTAGAGACAGGGCCCTGGAAGCCAGTCGCTTTTTCACTGTCCCCTGCCTGTGCCTCAGGATGAGAGGAAATACTCAAAGGACTTAGCTTATGCTCTGGGATTCAGAGGACAGGCCAGGGGCTGTTGAGGCCGACATGCAGCAGTTAGTATGATAGGATACCAGGGAAAATTCACTCTGGGGTTTCTGCATTTTCAGAAAGAAGCCCTCTTACAAGAAGAAAATTATTATAAGTTCCATCTCAACTTTACAATATTGTGCTGTCATTGAAGTTGTGGATTTTGGAGCCAGACCACCCTGGTTTGCAGATCAGTTCTGCCATTTACCAGCTGAAAGACCTTGGCCAAGTGACAGAATCTCCATGAGCCTTAGTTTCATCATCTTTTTAGTCATCCAAACTACAAGGCTAAGCAAGTTTCTTTATAGCAGAACTTCATAGAGGCTTTAATATGGTAATGTTCACTGTGAATGTCCAAGAGATTGTTAGTAATAAAGGACTTCCCAAAAGTATTTCACCATGGAGCACTTTTTTCCTCAGAGCATCTTATAGGGCTTTCTGAGCCACATATTTGGGAAATGCTGCCGTATAAGAATGTTCTAGATACTTAAGTCATGACTGAACAATAATTATTGATTATTAGATTGAGAACTTTTGACAGCTCAGGCACTAAGTGCTTTCCATGTCTTATATTTATTTTTATACATTGACTCTGTAAGATAGGTACTATTATCCCTATTTTGCAAATGAGAGCACTGAGGCACAGAGAATTAACTAGCGCAAAGTCATATAGCTCTCCTCAGCTATCTAATCTGCCTTTTAACCTAGATCTCGAGTTTTTAGTTTCAATGACTACATTTTTCATTTCTATAAGTTCTATTTGGTTCATTTACAGATCCATACATTCTTTTTATCAATGTCCTATTCTTTCATTATAGTTTCCATTCCTTCTTTTATCTCTCTAATAATTTAAAGCATTTATTTTGTAGTGTCTGAGTTTGCTTTATAATTTCTGGTTCTTGGAGTACAAATTCTTGCATTTGGTATGTCCACTGACTGTCTGTCACGGTGGATCATTTCCTTGTGTAATGTTTAAATTTTTGCAAGTGACTTTATCTGCAGGATACATGGTTGTTTGCTGCTTGCTATTGTTTATCTCTGGGGCTGTAGGCTTGCTGAATTTAACAAATAAAAATATAGAATAACCAGTTAAATTTGAATTTCAGAAAAGTAACAACTAAATTTTTAGTATAAGTATACCCTCAAATTGCAACTTAAAAGTTGTTTAACTTAAATTCAAATTTAACTGGGAAAACTGTATTTTATCTGACAACTTTATCTGGGAGAGTCCTCAGTATCCTGCTTTGTGGAAGTCTGTCTATAGAGTGATCATACAGTTGAGTCCAGTTGAATTCACAGAGATTCACAAGGGTCAGACTAGTTTTTATATGCTTTCTCGGCTTGGGATTCTTATAAAATCTAGGTTGTGAAAACTTGGCTGCTGCATG
This sequence comes from Diceros bicornis minor, assembly GCF_020826845.1. Taxonomy (NCBI): domain Eukaryota; kingdom Metazoa; phylum Chordata; class Mammalia; order Perissodactyla; family Rhinocerotidae; genus Diceros; species Diceros bicornis. The sequence goes on along the minus strand of NC_080767.1, from coordinate 17,452,745 downwards.
GTACGACCAAACTGACAGATTGGCCTGAGACAGAGGGATTGTCTGAGATACAAGATTTTCAGTGCTAAAACCAGGAAAGTATTAGCAAGCAGGGATGAGTTGGTTACCCTAATGCCATACTCAGTGTGGTGTGGACTTGGAGTCTAGATTTCTTATGGAGCTTCCCCCTCCCTGTTTTTTTCCTTCTCTGACTCCTGGGCATATAGCAAATTCCCTTGATATATCTGAGGTTTATTGCTTAGGATTTTTCTTATTCTCTTTTTATGAAAAGGATAATCTTTTGAGGGTCCAAAGTTAATGCAAACGCCTCTCCGCTTGGCCATGTCCCCTGTCCCAATGTGGATGTTAAATTCTCATCTCTTGGTCCTCTGGCCTATTTCTGGGTTTAATATTCATGGAATGCCAAGGTGCTCACTGAGCCCTACTGGTCAGGCTTTGAGTTTCCTTTTTGTTTCTTGGATTTTCTTTTTCTTTCTCTTAAACTTGGCTGTGTTTACTTTTTAAGTTGTTATATTTAATACAGCATGTTTATGCGTTTCTAGTGAGAGAAAGTTCCTCATTAACTGATCGTCATCTTGCCAGAGTAGTAAACATCTCTATAATAATTGCATTTCTATAAGAAGCACGTAAATAAAAAATTAATGTTGTGAAGCTCTCATCTGCTGATGGTGGGAGTGTAAATAGGTGCAACTTTTTGAGATGATATCTTGATAAGAATTACCAAGAGCCTTAAAAATGTTTACATGGCTTTATCTAGGAATCAATCCTAAGAAATAGTCCAAAATGCAGGAAAAGTTTCAAGCATAAATATATGTTTCATAATGTTATTTATGATAAACAACAATTAGAAACAACTGAAATATCCAAAAATAGGAGAATGGTATATTATAGAACTTTCATATCCTGGAATCTTACATAAAATCTTATTTACAAAAATATTTACTGAAATGCAAAGTTGCATTCCAATTTCTACTGAGCATTATATGTGCCACAAACTGTACTGAATACTTTATATTGATATAATCTCCATAATTTATGAACTAGATATTATCTCCATTTTACAGATGGGAAAACTGAGACTCCGTTTTCAGAAAGAATCCTGGTCAGCCTGACTCCAAAGCTTATTCTCCTAAGCATCTAGCCAGGACTTCACAATCGTATTTAAATTTTAGATTAAAAATCAAAAGTAAGTAAACTAAAATACTAATGGTGGTTGCCTCTGGGTGGTGAGATTGTGGAAGTTCTGCTTTCTTCTTTATCCTTTTCTATAGTTTCTACATTTTCTTCACTGACAAGTTCTTAGCATCAGAAAATGAGTTTTAAATTTAAAAAAAGTATGTTGATTCCCTTCTTTTTCTTTCTGGAGAAGTCCCAACTAATCACATTGGTTTTCCTTTTACATTTGTTTGGCATTAGTTTTAAAAAAGACAAAAAATTAAAAAAAAAAAAACCTCTCATCTAAAACACCTTTATAACTTGAAGGGTTTTTTTAAGGTAAAATTCACTTTTTTTTTAGTGTACGGTGATACTAGTTTTGATAAGTGCATACACTAGGTAACCACCACTGCAATCAAGATTTAGTAAAGCTCCATCACCCCCCTCCCAAATGCCCTTTTATCCTTTTGTGGTGCATTCCTCCTCTGACCTCCAGCCTCTGGTTACCATGGGTTTGTTTTGCGTCCCTATGATTTTTCCTTTTCCAGAGTGTCATGAATGGAATCATAAAATATTAGAGTATATTGCCTATTGAGTCTGGTTTCTTTCACTTTGAATAATGCATTTGTGATTCATCTATGTTGTTACATGTATCAGTAATTTTTTTTCTGAGCAGTATTCCATTTCAATTTATTTATCCAGTGGTCAGTTTAAGGACATTTAGGTTGTTTACAATTTTTGAATGATTATAAATAAATCTGCTATAAGCATTCATGCTCAGGTTTTTGTGTGAACATAGTTTTCATTTGTCTTGGATAAATACCAAGGAGTGGGATTACTGGGTCATATGGCAATTGTACGTTTAATTTTATAAGAAACTGCCAAATTGTTTCCCAGAGTGGCTGTACCAAATTTGCACTCCCACCAGCAGAGTATGAGGGTTCCAATTGTTTGCATTTGTACCAGCACTTCTAGCAATTGGTTTTCTTTCTTTCTTTCTTCCTTCCTTCCTTCCTTTCTTTTGCATTCTAATAGTTATGTAGTGGTATCTCATTGTGATTTTAACTTTCATTTTCCTAATGACATTGAGTGTCTTTTCATGTTTTTGCCACTTGTATTTCTTCTTTGGTAAAGTGTCTTCCTGGTGGTCTAGTGGTTAAGATTCCACACTCTCACCACTGAGGCCATACCACCCATCAGGGAATCACACCACCCATCTGTCGGTTGTCATACTGTCGTGGCTTCTTGTTGCTGTGATCTTGAAAGCTATGCCACCGGTATTTCAAATACCAGCAGGGTCACCCATGGTGGACAGATTTCAGCGGAGCTTCCAGACTAAGACAGGAAGCTAGGAAGAAGGACCTGGCCAGCCACTTCCAAAAAAATTGGCCATGAAAATCCTGTGAATAGCAGCAGAGCATTGTCTGATATCGAACCAGCAGGTGAGAGGATGGCACAAAAGACCAGGCAAGGTTCTGCTCTGCTGTACACAGGGTCACTAGGAGTTAGAATCGATTCAATGGCACTAACAACGACAACAACAGTGTCTTCACATTTTTGCCTATTTTTAAAAATTGGATTGCTTATTTCTCATTGTTGAATTTTGAAAGTTCTTTATATACAAGCCCTTTATCAGATATGTGTTTGCAAATATTTTCTCTCAGTCTGTGGTTTGTCTTTTCATTTTCCTAATGGTGTCTTTTGAAGAACAGAAGTTTTTAATTTTGATGGAGTCTATTTTGTTGATCTTTTCTTTTGTGGATTATATTTTGTTATTGTATGTAAGATATCTTTGGTTAGCCAAAAGTCACAAAAATTTTGTCCTATGTTTCTTCCGGAATTTTTATATTTTTAGGTTTTACTTTTAGTTCAATGATTCATTTTGTGATAACTTTTGTATATTGTACATAGTATGGGTTCTGTGCATATGAATGTTCAACTTTTTCAGTACTATTTGTTGAAAAACTGCCTTTCTCCTTTGCTGAAAATCAAATGTTTGAGTGTACTTCTGGACTCTATTTTGTTCCACTGATCTGTGTGTCTTTTCTTTTGCCATTACCACACTGTCACAATTACTATAACTTTATAGTAAGTCTTCAAATCAGATAATGTGAGTCCTCCAGTTGTTCTTCTTTTCCAAGTTGTTTTGATTATTCCTGTCCCTTTGCCTTTCCATATACATTTTAGAATTGCCTGTCAGTTCTCAAATTGTGACTATGTTGAATCTATAGATCAATTTGAGCAGAACTGTCATCGTATCTACATAGAGTCTTCCAATATATGAGCACAGTATCTCCATTCACTTAGCCTTTCTTTGATTTTTTTATCTGCATTTTATTGTTTTCAATATATAGATCTTACACGTATTTTGATGGATTTATTCCTAAATATTTCATGTTTTCTGGTGCTATTTTAAATGTTATTGTTTTTTCAATTTTAATTTATAATTGTTCATTGTTAGTATGTAGACATAAATTGATTTTCGTTATATTAACTTTGTATCCTGCAATCCTGCTAAACTCACTTATTAGTTCTAGTAGCTTTTTTTTTTTTTTTTTGTGAGGAGATCAGCCCTGAGCTAACATCCGCCAATCCTCCTCTTTTTTTTGCTGAGGAAGATGGCCCTGGGCTAACATCGGTGCCCATCTTCCTCTACTTTATATGGGACGCCGCCACAGCATGGCTTGCCAAGCAGTGTGTCGGTGCGCGCCCGGGATCCGAACCAGCGAACCCCGGGCCGCCGCAGCGGAGCGCGCGCACTTAACCGCTTGCGCCACCGGGCCGGCCCCAGTTCTAGTAGCTTTTTAAAAGAGTCCTTGGGACTTTTTCAGTAAACAATCATGTTGTCTATGGGAGAGACAGTTTTATTTCTTTCTTTATAATCTGTATTCCTTTTATTTCTTTTTCTTTCTTTATTGCACTGGCTAGGACCTCCAATGCAATGGGGTATAGGAGTGGTGACAGTGGACTATAAAGTGAGTTTTATGTAGTTACAGCGTTTAAAGCAATTTAAATTAGAGGAAAATTCATATGTGTCTCGTATGTGTGTGTGTTAAGGTGACCAAATGATTCTGGTTTGCTCAGGACTTTCTTAGCTTTATCAGTGAAAGTCCTATGTCCCAAGAACCCTCTCTGTCCCAGGCAAACCTGAGTGATTGGTCATCCTAGTGTGTGTTTGTGGCAGTGTGCACGTGTGTGAATGTGTGTTTGTGTGGGGAGGGGTTGAAGGTGGAGAATAGAGGAAAAATGACTTAATTTTCTTTCTAGACCCACTTTTTTTTTTTGAGGAAGATCGGCCCTGAGCTAACATCTGCCAATCCTCCTCTTTTTTTTTTTTGCTGAGGAAGACTGGCCCTGGGCTAACATCCAAGCCCATCTTCCTCTACTTTATATGGGATGCCGCCACAGCACGACTTGACAAGTGGTGCGTTGGTGTGTGCCCGGGATCTGAACCGGCGAACCCGGGCCGTGGCAGAGGAGTGTGCTCACTTAACCACTTGCGCCACTGGGCTGGCCCCTAGACCCACTTTTAAATTACATCATCACTTGTATTTATTAACACTTTATTATAATATGTATATAAGAAGAGGAGGAAGCTGGGGGAAAAAAAAGAAGAGAAGGCTTCAACTATCATCCAGTTGGTTTGGACACTAACAAGTAATTATAATTAAACAGAAATGAATATTATCTATGAGTTTGTGTTCTAAAGTGGGCACTGTTTAATTAAGAGTCAGATTAGTGCAGAAGATTTAGAAAAAAATTCTCTGGCTGTACCTTATATTTCATAAACAAACAAGCTCTGCTTTTCCAATTTGGTGAAAATGCTTTTTTATTTTTATGTTTTCTGAGCAAGTAGTCACAAGAGGAAAATTCATGTAGCCGTGCATGGCTCATGCCAAAGGAAAAAAAAAAAAACAACTAATCCTGTAAACTTTCCCAATTTAGAATTTTGTACAAATCTGTCATATGTCCCAGTGAATAAAATTCATAATTATTCATCCTAATATATGCTTTAGTACCTAGTCACACGCAAAAAAAAAAAAAAAATTTGGCATAATCTTCCATAGTAATCCTTAGGACGCTCATGAAAACCATACTCAAAGTATCATCTGAGTCATTTAGGTTTTCAATATGATTTGTGGAGTGGAGTTAAAATAAATCTGAAATGAAGAAACACTTAGTTATATTGACTACAAACAGTATCATAGTAATTCATCTTTTTGTTTTTTTTTTGTCTTTGCGTGAATCATGGGTAGTCGTGCAAGCATCCAAGGAGACAGACACAAATGGGGCTGAACTAGAGTAGTTTAATCCACCCAGTTTTTCTGAGTCTAAAAAGCAGACTCTGATCTATTTTTCAGTTTCTCTAATAGACCCTCAACCGTCTTCTTCTTCACACCATTCGGCCAGTTATTTCCTGCCTCTTCCTCCCCATACTAGAAACCTACTCTCCGCCATCAACTTTGTGGTGTTCTTCCAACTCTCATTTTAATTGGATGCCTGTTCTAAATATGCCAGTGATGCTGTGATTGTTATTTTTTCAATCTCACGTGTAATTTATAATGTGGTTGGTTTGGAGAAATGAAATTGGGAGTTGTCCAAGTATTCCTGTTCTTTTGAAATATTCAAATTTATACTTTGGCTCCTGGACTGTGACTCAGGAGTGCCTGCTGTGAGCCAGAGATTGTTCTTCAAACTATATCACACCACCTCATAATTTGCAGGAATTGAAAGAACTCTCTTTCCCTTCCCTCACATCCTCCCCTTCCCTTCTCCGTCCCTCCCTCCCTCCCTCCCTTCATTCTTTCCTTCCTTCCTATTTAATCTAACGTACACAGAGAAAACCTAATAGTCTACCTATCTGCTTTTTTTTTTTTTAAAGATTTATTTATTAATTTTCCCCCCAAAGCCCCAGTAGACAGCCGTATGTCATAGCTGCGCAGCCTTCCAGCCGCCGTATGTGGGACGCGGCCGGAGAAGCGGCGCATCGCTGCGCACCCGGGATCCGAACCGGCATCAGAGAGCGCGCACTTAACCACTAAGCCACGGGGCCGGCCCATACCTATCTGCTTTTAATGCAAAGTTTAAAGAGCAATAAACTATATTAATTTCATTTTCAAAGTGTAACCTCCTTTTTCCACACCAGTTCTTTCTCTTATATTCTCAGTCTCAGTTAATGACCCAGATAGAAACCACAAACCGTCTTTGATATTCTCTCCTCCTTTTCTCTTCAACCAACAATTGACCATTTTCTGTCCATTCTGATTTTTACTTCATTTCTTCAGTCTGGCCTCTCCTCTCTGTTCATGTACCTTCACCCTTATTCAGGATTTGTTTTCTGTCCTAGACCAGAGCAATAACCACTTAACTAATTTCCCTATGTATTAGTTTCCTAGGGCTGCCATAACAAATCACCACAAACTTGATGGCTTAAAATAGTCGAATTTTTTTATCTCACAGTTCAGCAGGCTAGAAGTCTGAAATCGAGACTTCAGACTGATTTCAGAAATCAAGATTGGCCAGGGTTGGTTCCTTCTGGAGTCTGAGGGAGAAACCATCCTATGTCTCTCTCCTAGCTTCTGGTGTTGCCAGCAATCCTTGGCATTCCTTATCTTGTAGACACATCACTCCAATCTCTGCCTCCATCTTCATGTTACCTTTTCCATGTCCTTTTCTGTCTCTTAAAAGGAGCTTCTCATTGGATTTAGGGACCACCCTAATCCAGTAGGATCTTATCTCAGTCCTTAGCTTAATTATATCTGCCAAGACTTTATTTCTAAATGAGGTCACATTCTGAGGTTCCAGGTGGACATGAATTTTTGGTGGGCACTATTCAACCCACTACATGGTACATCTTGTGTCTCTCCACTCCATGATTTTTACTCCACACGGTGCAGGAGAATTTTCTTAAAGACAGATTTCATCATGCTATTTCCCTGCTTAAAACTCATCCGTGACTCTGAATTGCCTACAAGTCAAAGAGCAATATTCTAACTTGGAAATCAAGAATCTTTATGATCTGGATGCAAACTTCCTTTAAAGTTAGTTTTGTTTCAGGCCAGCCCTGTGGCCTAGTGGTTAAGTTCGGCATACTCTGCTTTGGTGGCCCGGGTTCAGTTCCTGGGCACAGACCTGCACCAAATCATTGGCAGCCATGCTGTGGTGGTGACCCACATACAAAATAGAGAGTAAGATTGGCACAGATGTTAGCTCAGGGCAAATCTTCCTCAGCAAAAAAAAAAAAAAAAAAGAAGTTTGTTTTGTTTCTTTCCACTCCCTCCCAACTTCAAGCATCAGACACTTTTGCCACATAGGAGCACTTTCTTCATGTGCCTTGGGTCCTGGTAATCCCTCTGCTTGACTTTCTCCAGCGTCCCCCTTCCACTTGCACAGACCTATCCCACTGATATTCCAGGTGCAGCTCAAATGTCACCTTATGAATGAAATCCCCCAAGGTTTCCTTCCTGCTCCACCCCCTTTCCCAGCATTTTGTGCATCTCCACTGTAGTATATGTCACGCTAGACATTGTAGTGAGATTGCTAGTTTATTATATGATGAAGTTTTAAAGGAGAAGGTTGTTGCCTTGTTCTCTGTAGCTCCACTGAGGAAAATCATGGTTGGTGTGTAGGAGTTGCTGTAGCATAGTAGGTGAGTGCTTGGGCTCCAGACTGAGATCAGCTGGGTCTGAGTTTCTGCCCCACTGCTACCTATGTGATTTTGACAAGTTACTTATTTAAGTTTCAGTTTTATCATCTAGAAAATGGGTGAAATAATACTGCCCACCTAACAGGGTTGTTCTAAATATTTCATGAGTTACTCTGTGAAATGTGCTCAGCACAATCTTCCACATATAAATATTCAACAAATGGTGTCTCTTATAAGAGTTCTTCAGTTTGTTTTCATTGAGAGAAGATGAGGTAAGTGGAGGGATGCATGGGGAGGAGGGATGAATAAATGAATGAATACACAAAGATTGATTTTCCCTTTTCTGACTTTCTTATTTTGGTTAGTAGTTACAGCTTTCTCCACTTTTGCCAGGCTCCAGATCTTAGCCATCTCCTCCTTCCCTTACCACTCATATCCATCCATCTATGCATGAATGAATTCATCCAAACATACATTCATTCATTCATTTATTCTACAATTATTTAGTGACTGACTAAAAGTTCTTAGAAACATCCTGCCCTCCCAGTTGAAAATTAAAGGGTCAATTCTTGTCACTCAGAACTTCTGGTCTAGTACGCAGGGGTATACTTGATCAAAATAGAAAGCACAAAAGTGACATGAGTAGAAATAAAATGCTATCAGAATCTGGGGCGGAAGGTATTTGTAGAGATTCTCTTTGTGTGGAAATATCTGGAAAGGCTAGTGGGAGAAAGTGGCATGTGAGGTGTATTTCTTCATCTTATAAAGTTTAAAATAGTGTTCCTGGGCAGTGAGTGGCTCTCTGTTGGCAGACATTCAAGGACCTAGGCCCCTTCCATCTCGTGACTCCTCCGCCTTCATCATGTGACTTCCAAGGTTGCCCTGCTTGTCTGCTTCAGGCTGGCAGAAGGGGGAAGAGCATAGAGGGTTACATGTGACAGATTTTGATGGTTCTGATCTGGATGTGGCATCCATCATCTCCACTCACACTGCACTATCTACAACGCAATCTCATGTCCATGCCTAACTGCGAAGAAGGCTGGGAATGGTGATCTCTCTGTGTGCCCAGAACAAAGAGGAAACAAGTATGGTGAACTGCGACCCAGTCTGTCTCAATGCATGAAGAATTTAGAATGGCCTATGTGTGCAATGGGAGTATGTACATAATAGTTTAAAATAGCCAGCCCCTTGTCAAGTAGGAGCTGTTTGTCATTAGGAAAATGCTGCTGCAGAAATACCCAAGAGGAGCAGAAAAAAATAAGGTTTACTCGGGCCAGCCCCAGTGGCCTACTGGTTAAGTTCGCTGTGCTCAGCTTCGGCGGCCTGGGTTCGGTTCCCGGCATGGACCTACACCACTCGTCTGTCAGTGTCTATGCTGTGGCTACGGCTCACATACAAAACAAGGAAGATTGGCAAGGCAACAGATGTTAGCTCAGGGTGGATCTTCTTCAGCAAAAAAAAATATATATATATATAAGGTTTACTCCGAGGCAAGCACCAATGTTAAAGGGATAATTAACTTTGTGTGTCAGTTCTGGGCAAGTGTATTTTCAGAAAGAAAGCAAGAACAAGTTCCCTTTTTGTTTCATGAAGCTCTTGTACAAATCATTCTTCTGAGCAACCAACTCATTTAACAAATGTCTGGTGGATACTGTTACTTCAGCATTTCATAGACATCTCAAACTCAGAATGTCAAAGATTGAACTCATTATCTTTTCCCTCTGTTTTTTCCCCACACATAGGATTCTTAACTTCACTTATCAAAATAAAGGTAAGAAAAACCCAGCTATAAAACCCAGCTATAGATTTTTAAAAACTTTTTCTTGAATCATGATATATGCATGTTATCAATGTTTGGCTCAGTGACTTTTCACAAACGAATCACACCTGTGTAATCGGCACCCAGGTCAAGAAAGAGAACCTGACTAGCACTCTAGAAGCTACTCTGGATCTGACTTCCAGTCACTATGTACCACCCCTTCTCCCAGTCCCCCAATCAGTCTCCTTACTTCTAACAACAAAGATTAGATTGGCTTGTTTTCATACTTCATATAAATGGAATCGTGCAGTATGTACTCTTTTGTGTCTGACTTCTTTTGCTCCACATTATGCTTGTGAGATTTATCCATATTGTTTTGTGTAATTGCATATCATTAATTTATTTATCCATTATATTACTGATAGACATTTGGGTAATTTTCTCCTCTTGGCTTTACCAACAATTCTGCTATGAACACTCTAGTACATGCCTTTGGTGACCACATGTGTGCTTTTCTTTTAGGGATATACCAAAGAGTAAAATTGCTGGCTATAAAATATTAGGCAATCCTTTTTATCTTTAGAACCAGTTATAATTTTATGTATTTCTTTTCATTCTCTGCATCATGTGAGCTCCCCAAATCTAATGCTCCTGATTGAAGCAAGGCTAAAGAGGAGTTGCCCACTCATTCTTTTGCAGTTCTTCCATCCTGCTTATGGATAAGAGAAACTAGTTTTTCTTCAGCTTTCTTGGCCTGGGGCAATAGACTCTCAGATATCTCTGGAGTGTCTTCTCAACCAGTCAGGAATAAGAAACGGGAGGGAGAAGTTACTTGATCTAGCTGATGATAGTAAGGCCCTGGTGAGGACTGGGCTGTAATAAACTCTTTCAAAAGACTGAAAGCCTTTTAAACCATTCATCCATAGGTTTCCCATTGTTGTATTATCTACAGAAATAAAATCTATATGTCCTTCCCTCAAACGCCTGTGGAAGCCATGACTAGGTGGTGAAGTGGTTAAAGAGAAAGGATGGCAGGAGCCACAGCAGGACAGAGTGCGGGAGGATTAAAGTGCTCCCGTCTGTACTCCAGCTGCTCTGCCAGGCATCTGGCACTCAGGCCCTGGAGGTAGGAGTCAGTCTTCTCTTTGCTTTACTTTCACATCTAATCAGTCACTAAATTTCGTGTATTCTATCATTATTGTCTCTCAAATCTACTCTTTCTTTCTCCATCCTCCCTGCCGTAGTTCAGTCCCAAATCATCTATTTCTTTCTCTATATCACCAATGTCTTAACCGTCCTTCTTCCTCTATTTCTCACCCCTTCTCGTACACCTTCCCTCCATCCATCACTTTTCCTCCTCAGCCAGCAGTGGGTGATTCTAAAATAGAAATCTGGTTGAGGCGTTAGTTTACTCCCCAACCAGAACCTTTCATTAATCTCCATGGCCTTTAGGATAAAGTACAAACTCTTTGTTTGGATATGTCTGACAAGGTCAAGGACCAAGGGTGAATACAATTTGATTCCTATTTCTTCAGCCTCGTGTCTTACCACTTATCTCTCTCCTCTAGAATGCTTTGCTCCAGCAACACTGCGCATCTTGCAATTCTGGGGAATATCATAACTATCTTTCATTTTGCACACACTGCTCCCTGAACCCTCCTTCCTTACCCTGCCTTCTTCTGCTGTCTCTTCTTCTTCAAGCAAAACATAAGATGTCAGGTGCCTTCCAGACAATCTCTGACTCCCTCAAATTTGGGATGGGTTTTCCTTTAGGCTCCAGTAGACCTTGTACTTTTTTCATTAACCATGTATGACAATCATCTGTTTGTTTCTTTCCTAGTGATTCGCAACTTTGACTCCACTTTGGGCTTCACCCCAGTGATTATGATTTAATTAGTTAGCAGAGACTCATCAGTACATTTTTAAAGCCTTGGATAATTTTAACGTGCATCCAGGGTTGAGAAATACTGCCTTAGACTGTAAGTTCCTCTGCTCTTGGAATCCTTCTTAACTAACAGTATGTCTCCTCAAGGCCTGGCTCAGAGTGGGTTCTCCAGGTTCTCAGTCAATATTTGTTGAGTAAATGAGTATAGATGATGAAAGAGGAAGCTCGTTGGGGCATATTTAGAGGTTCAGGAAGGGGAAGGGTTATTAAATTCTCTGGCCAAGACCAAGCATCTTTCCTTGAAGACTCATTCCTGCAGAGCTTGGCCAACCTTAAGATGCTGGAAAGGTGCCAGTCCCCTACCTGGGAGATGTTTAATCTTGGGATGTTTCATCTCCATTTGCACATTTCAACCTCACTGGTCCGTCAATCAAAAACGTTCTATGCATGAGTGAGTCTGTGGAAAGAGTGGGAGTTTCCTGGCTCTGTAGCTTATGGTGTAATACAATAATTAATAGAATAGACAGAGTTTATTTAAGTGGGAGGGCAAGGGATCATGGCTGTTAAAATGATTTTTTATGGCTCCTCTCTAATCTTTCAGAGTTGCCTGAGTAGAAGACATTCCTGCTATTCAAAGAAAAGCTATTAAAAGAGATCATATCCCCCCAGCCTATATACACTACAAATAAGAAAAAAATTAAACCAATTACATTAGCTGTACTCACAGTGAGGGTTTTAGTTCTGAACTCATATTTGTCTCCATTATGTGTTTAAAACACGTACCCTATCAGCTCATTTTTGGCACTTTGTACGTAGCAAATACTGAAACTCTGAATTCAGGGGGAAAAAAGGAACAGATATATATTTACAATGGCTACCAGACTTCAGTCTTGTATTTTTCCTTTCTCTCTCTGTCTCTTTGCCAGAGTGATGAACATATCCTATTTTGTCATTTAGAATTCTAGTTTTACTTTTAGTGTTTTAATGACTAGAGTAAAAGCCTTCACTGAGTCTGAACAAGGCCTTGAATTGGAATGCAGACCGTCTAATGGAGACAATCTTGTTTATAATTCCTGTCTTTCTGTTGTTTTTGTACCCTGCAGTGGAACCTAGGTCCTAAGGCAAAGATTAATGGTACTATAAAACCAGGAAATTCATCAGGACGCAGGTTGTCATTTCAGAAAAAAGCAAAGGGAGGATAGAGATTTACACTCTTTTTGACACTAAGTACATCTTTCCTTGTAAATGCTGCACAAATAGAAACAGGGCAGTGACGTGATGGGTGCGTTCCCAAGCACTTCTGATTCTGTGCTCTCATTCCTAGTACAGCTAGCTGAGAATGGGCTCCTGGCCTCACTCCTGAATATCGTGTGTCACTGGTCTGCTTACCTCTTGTCTCAGTCCCTCTACCTGATTCTCCATAGTGCTTCTAGATTAGACCTCAAAATATATGATTTTGCTCTGTATCCCTAAGTTTAAAAACTTTGAAGTCTCACCGACTAGCCACAGGATAACTACTCAACCTCTTCTTCTGGCATTCAAGGCCCCCAAATATCAGGCCCCAATATTCCTCTTCTGGGAAGTAAACATGCTGCTTGATTTTAGACTTGAGGAATTTGAGACTTGAGAAGTGAAGTGACTTCCTCAGGGTCACACAGACAGCAACAGAGTTGAGTTTCAGCCATCTGACTCCTGGACAAATGCTCTTTCCACCACACTACGTTGTCTTCACACTTAACCTCTGCTGTTTCATCTGTAAAATGGGATTAATGAAAATAACTTACTTCTCTGAAATCAGGGGATATGCTGGCAAGTCTCCACAATGGCCTATATTATCTTCACCTCCTAGTATTCGTGCCCTATGTAGTCCCCTCCTACACTGACTAAGGCTGACCTGGATAAACCAATAGAATATTCTGGAAATGATAGTGTGTCACTTTCAAGGCTAGGAAAATTTGCTTTGGGAGAAGTCAGCTTCCGTGTATTGAGGCCACTCAAGCAGCCGTATGGAGTGGCCACATGGCAAGGAACTGAGGCCTCCTGCCAGCAGCCAGAGAGGAACTGAGGCATCTAACTAACAGCCATGTGAGTAAGCCATCTTGGACGTGGATCCTTCAGCTCCAGTCAAGCATCAGATGACTGCAGCATGAATGGCGTCTTTGACTGCAAGTTTCTGAGCTTGAACCAGCCAGCTAAGCTGCTCCTGAATACCTGACCCATAGAAACTGTGAGATAATAAATAGTTGTTGTTTTAAGCCATTAAGTGTTGGGGTAATTGGTTGAGCAGCAATAGATAACTACTACAGGGATTAGAAAAAAAAATCTTTTGAGGTCCTTTTCAACCCTTAGTTCTGGGATTTTATGGTAAAATGATGATTTGCCCTTCTCAGACAGATAGGAGTCTATCCTACAACTAAATAAAAGGGCTTCTCAGTAGTTAATATGATAGATTTTTTATCCCAGTGACTGTAATTAATTTACCAAATTATCCCAATTTAAATAGAGAGATATTCATAGACATAAAAGAGAGTCTTCCCAAATTCCTTCTTTCCTTCACGCTCCCCCCAGTGGATTCTATCCCCTAGACTTCTCCTCTCTGTCTGCTTCCCTCAATCTCACAGTCGGAGCCACAGTTCATGCCTTTGTCGTGTCCTCACCACCCTCTTGTTCATCTTCCATGCTGCTGGCATGGCTCTTTCCAAACCTAGATCTGGTGTTTTAACTGCCCTGTTTGAAAAGACTCTCTTTCTATCATCTTTAAGCCCCTTAGCCAGTGGCACAAAGCCCATCATGACCTGGCTCCTGCTGGCTTCTCCAGCTCTCCTATCTCGGGCCCTAGGTTCTAGCCTCACTATGTTACCTAGGTTACTCTAGTTCCTACACACTTCTCCATCCTTGCTCATGCTGGACTGTCTTTCTTTAATGCCTAAATGCTCTTCTCTCTTTCCTGCCTGGTAGGTGGATAAGTAGCCCCTTCTCATCTTCAAGGCCTAGCCTCTGGAGAAATCTCCCTTGGTGTCCCACAAAGTTGTTTACTTTCCCTCCTGCAATTTCAGGTAACTCATGTCCCCTTCTATTAAAGCACATAACACTAACACACTAGGTAGGAATGCTTTGTTCACATATCTGCCTCTCTACATTAGACTGGGAATTCCTAAAGTATAGTCATTGTGTTTTATTATTCATCTTAGTGTCCCCAGCACTTGGTTTGGAGTAGACGCTCAGTAAATTTCTTTGGAATGGAAGAATGGATGAAAGAATTAAAAATTCTTTAGGTTTCCCACAGAAATATATTGTATCTTTGATTGTTTAGAGTACATCTGGGCTGTTGAGTCTTCTTTTAAAAGTTGGTCTACCTTTCTTACTCCCTGAAGTCTTTTGAACATTTTACATTTTAGCTTTACTCTGTAAAAGTTACAAAGACTCTAAGTCCTGAAGAGTTACTCAGAACAAGGCTGGGCAGGTTTTGGTAACAGTTCAGGGTCTGGTTTGATGAGGGGTCTGGACTGAGCTCTAGACTGGCCAAGTGGAGTAAGGTGGGAGCTGGGCATGGTTCTCAAGGACACCTGTGGTGGCCAGCAGAATGAGATATGGAAAGACAAAGAGAAAAATAGAAAGAGTGTCTGGGAGCAGTTGGTGCCTGGAGACACAGAGGTCTAGATAGGCAGATGGTCAGAGTGATGAAGGATGAGAATCTGAGGGAAGTGATGTCTGGAAATGCACCTGGACAGGGAGATCTATCTGAAGGGAGCAAATGTGGCCAAATCATCTAACTTCTCCATACCTCATTTTCTTTATCCATGAAGAGGGAAAAATAACAGCATTTACCTGATAGGATTGTTGTGAGGATTAAATGCATAAATGCATGTAAAAGTCTAGAACAGGGCCTGCTACAGAGTAATCACTCACTGCATGTTAGTTCTTTATATTTGTATTATCTATGGTATTAGTATTTTTTTTTAAATTTTTTGTTTATTGCAGTAACATTGGTTTGTAACATTGTATAAATTTCAGGTGTACATCATTATACTTCTATTTCTGCATAGATTACATCATGTTTACCACCCAAATACTAATTACAACCCATCACCACACACATGTGCTGAATTATCCCTTTCACCCTCCTCCCTCCCCCCTTCCCCTCTGGTAACCACCAATCCAATCTCTGTCTCTATGTGTTTGTTTATTGTTGTTATTATCTACTACTTAATGAAGGAAATCATACGGTATTTGACCTTCTCCCTCTGACTTAGATTTCACTTTGCATAATACCCTCACTGTCCATCCATGTTGTCACAAATGGCTGGATTTCATCGTTTCTTATGGCTGAGTAGTATTCCATTGTATATATATACCACAGCTTCTTTATCCATTCATCCCTTGATGGGTACTTAGGTTGCTTCCAAGTCTTGGCTGTTGTGAATAACGCTGCAATGAACACAGGAGTGCATGTATCTTTACGCATTGGTGTTTTCAAGTTCTTTGGATAAATACCCAACAGTGGAATAGCTGGATCATATGGTAGTTCTATCCTTGATTTTTTGAGCAATCTCCATACTGTTTTCCATAGTGGCTGCACCAGTTTGCACTCCCACCAGCAATGTATGAGAGTTCCCTTCTCTCCACATCCTCTCCAACATATGTTGTTTCCGGTCTTGTTAATTATAGCCATTCTGATGGGTGTGAGGTGATATCTCATTGTAGTTTTGATTTGCATTTCCCTGATAGTTAATGATTTTGAACATCTTTTCATGTGTCTGTTGGCCATCTGTATATCTTCTTTGGAGAAATGTCTGTTCAGGTCTTTTGCCCATTTTTTAATTGGGTTGTTAGATTTTTGGTGTTGAGATGTGTGAGTTCTTTATATATTTTGGAGATTAAGCCCTTATCAGATGTATGGTTTGCAAATATCTTCTCCCAATTGTTAGGTTGTCTTTTCGTTTTGTTAATGGTTTCCTTTGCTGTGCATATGGTATTAGTATTAATGCAAAGTCCTAGAGATGCCAATTCCTGAGAGCTGAGCCAAGAGGTCTGACAGGCTAGAGTAAGGTAGAAGCCCGTCCCCAGGACCCAATTCAAGCACATGGAACAAGACAGAGGCCTGACACTAGATCTGGGGCACAAAGTCGAGATTGGTCTGGGGAATATGGCAGACGGCCTGTTCTAATGAACAAAGCAAAGCAAAACAAAACAAAAAGAAAGAGAATATAAAACAAGGCTCCTTGTGTTTCAGGCTCTACAAAGTCCCCTTAAAAAAGTATTGGTGAAAGTATACAAAATTACTGTTTGTATGGATCAATAATGGTGGAATGTTGGTGATTTCCTATAGTTTAACTTCATACATCTCACAGTATACCCGAATATTATGATCTGTGGACTCCTCCATTTACTCGCTGTGTGACATTGGGCCAGTTATTTACCCTTTATGCCTCAGTTTCCCCATTTGTAAAAATGGGGAAAATAGTATATTACCGCTTCTTTGGATTATTGTGAGGATTAAAGAAAGGCAGAGGAGTACTGTGAAGATTTAACCTGTTGAGAAATGTAAACTGTTGAGAAATATCTTGTTTATACAACAGATGGACACCTTTTGGAGGTGATGGATATGTTCACTACCTGGACTGTGGTGATGGTAATCTGAGTATATACATATGTCCAAATTTACCAAGTCGTATACATTAATTATGTGCAATTTTTTGTATACCAATTATACCTCAACAAAGCTGGAATAAAAAAAAGAAATAACTTGTTTAGAAATGTGCCAGGCACGTAGTAAGCATTCCATAATATTAACTGTTGTTATTCCAGACCCCAGAAAACAGTGCCCAGTACATGGTAGGTATTCAATAAATATGCATCAAATGAATGAATGAATGAATCCACGTAAAGAGCTGTGTACAGAGCCTGTCTCACTTTATACCTTGAATAAATGTTAGCTACCATAATTATGTTTTCTTAATAAATCTTACAATGATCCTGTGAGATAGCTATTGCTGTCTTTGTTTTATTAGGTGAGATAAACTAAGTTATAAAAAGGTGAAGCAACTTTTCACAGGACATACAGTAAGAACAGGCAAAGTCAGCATTAAAATCATGTTTTTCTGACTTTAACATCACAATGGGTTTAAAGTCAAGGCTTGAAAAGGACAGAGAATATTCGAGGTTTCCTTTTTTTGAGTTGAGGCTGCTTAAATCCTCTTGCTTCAAATCAGGATTGGCCCCTGATTCTGGGTGGGGCTGAGCCTGCTGATGGGGGTCACATGGCCCAGCTGTGTATACAGGAGGTTAGGCTAAGACTAGGGTTCTAAAACCTTAGATTATAGTTGGCTGCACCATTTATTTTCTAAATTTAACTCTGGAAAAGCATTTTCCCAAAAAAGATCGTTGTAATGAAAATAAAGAGAGGTCATTAGGAGACAGTTGCTTCTGGAAGTCCTGAACTGCAGCTGAGAAAGGTTGCATGGTGAGAGTGTGCCTGCCACTGGCCAGCATCTTGGTGGAGGGCATGGTTTTGGGGGATGGATGTGAGGCTCAAGCAAGCCTCTAACCAGCTCTGCCTTCCGGGGGACTCAGGATCTGAGCCAATGTGTCAGGCATGATAGCTGCAGCCTAATTTTACCTCACAGGGTCCTGAGGCTGCTCCTAAGCAAGACATTCTTTGTGTTCTGCTTGATAGCAGCCCTGGATATCCTCTCTCTCCCTAAGCCAAGCAGCTGCGTCTGCAGTGAGCCTCTCCCTGTGCTGAATCTGCAGAGCCTGCTCAGAGCACCTAGTATACAGCCTATCCCTGCACCTGCTCACAAACCTCAAACCCACCACAGTTACTCTTTGTTCCGTTGTGAGGAATGCTCTTTTTATTCTAAACTCTGAACCTGGAGCAATTTCTGTAGCAGCTTCCACTCATTTACTGTGTACTGTGTGCCAGCCACAAAGCATTTAGGAATAAGAAAACTGAGACTCAGACCAGTTCTTCTCAAACTTTACTGTGCATGTGACTCACCTTGGGATCTTGTCAAAAGGCAGCTTCTGGTTGAGTAGGTTTGGGAAGGAATCTGAGATTCTCCATTTCTGACAAGCTCCCAAGTGGTGCTGATGCTGCTGATCCATGGACCCACACTGGGAGAAGCGAAAGCTTGCTGCTGCTGAATCAGAATCTGCATTTTCTTTCTTTTTTTTTTTGCTGAGGAAGATTTGCCCTGAACTAACATCTGTGGCCAATCTTCCTCTATTTTGTATGTGGGTCGCCGCCACAGCATGGCTGGTAAGCGGTGTAGGTCCACACCTGGGATCTGAACCCGCAAACCTGGGCCACCAAAGTGGAGCGTACTGAACTTAATCACTATGTCACCGGGCCAGCCCCCAGAATCTGCATTTTAACTAGATCACCAAATGAGTTTTGCTGAGAAACTTTTCCCCTGATGCCAAATACTTGTGTCTTTTCCAACACCAATTCTGCAATTCTTCAGACGCCAACCGGATGTCCAACGATTCAATTCAATTATGACACTATCTACCTGGAGTTAGTGTCGGATCCCATAAGTTAAAGAGTTCAGTCTCACAAGACTGCCCCTACTTTAGACATTAGCTGAAAATGGGGTGTTCAGGCTATCCACATTTCTGCTTGGCCAACTACAAATTTGTGGGTTCCCACAACCTTCCCTCAGGTTCAATAATCCACTAGAATGACTCACAAAACTCAGGAAAGCCATTTGCTTACTATTACTGGGTTATTATAAAGGATAAAACTCAAGAACAGCCAAATGGAAGAGATGTACCTAGCAAGATATGTGGGAAGAGGTGCAGAGATTTCATGCCCTCTCCAGGCACACCACCCTCCCAGCACCTCCATGTGTCCACCAACCCAGAAGTTCTCTGAACCTATCTTTTAGGAGTTTGAACCTATCTTTTAGGAGTTCTCTGAACCTGTCTTTCAGGAGTTTTAATGCAAGTTTCATTACATAGGCACAATTGATTAAATCATTGGCCACTGAAATCATTGGTGATTGAACTCAATCTCCAGCCCCCTTTTCTCTCCTGGTAGGTGAGGGTAGAGGCTGAAAGTTCCAACCCTCTAATCATTGCTTTGTCTTTCCAGAGATCATCTCCCATCCTGCAAATAGCTCAGGGCCTCTAGAGAGTCACCTCCTTAGCATAAACTCAGATATGGTCTAAAGGGGCTTGTTGTGAATAACAGAAGACACTCCTATCAATCCTATCACTCAGGAAATTGCTGCTGTTTTAGGAGCTCTGTATCAGGAAATGGGGACAAAGACTAAGTAAATATGTATATATTTCCCATTATACCACACATGTAGAGGTAAATTTAGGGGTGCTTCTTTGTAATTATACTTCCTGCATGTTCTTTTGCTATTTAGAAAGCACTTTTCTGTATTTTATCTTCTTTGCTCCTCACCAAACCCTATTCAATATGTGTGGACTAGCATTTGCCCCATGGGTGTGTCAGTCACATCCATAGCTCCTATAACTTGCTAGGTTGCCACAATTGTGAATTTTTAAAAGTGCACCCCAAACAACTGAGGTTCATACAAACCCCATTCATTATAAGAAATGATACTTCTTTAGAAAGGAGGGCAGATATGAAGTAAATGAAGTGTGAAGTTGACTGGGATTTGCTTGGCCAAATCTTAAAATGCTGGTCAGCATTCTTCATTTGCCTGGGCTGGGTCTGGGAGTGGAGGGGTAGCAGGAGAGCCAAGATGACTTTAGGAGCTCAGAGAAGTCATGTCCCAGACTGAGGAGAGGAGACCTAGCAAAGCTTTTCACCAAGGGCTTATCCCAAGCTGCTAATAAATGGTTTGGGTCAAAAGCCAAAAAATGCTCTTACCTTTATCTAACAAATCTCAGTGCTAGGCATTTATTTTAAGGAAAAACTATACTTGCATGTTCTTTACTGCAGCTTTTTTTGAAATAACACAGAATTGGAAACAAATCAAATGTCCAAATTACTAGAGGATTGACTAAATAAGTTACAGTATTCAATGAACTATGTGGCCAGAAAAATTGTAGATTTTGTACCAAAAAATGAAATAAAAAAATTAAGTAACAACTTGGAAAATATTTGCAATTGAGAGTGAAGCACAACAGCAGATTATAAAAATTTATATGCTCTATGATTACAATATGTGAACTAAAGATAGGTATGGGGATACAATAAAAATAAATTTTTTGCATGGAGTGTTGAGATTAGAGATGATTTTTCTTCTTTAAAATTTCCTTTGACGTTGTTACTGCTTTAACAATAAAAATGTAAATAGTCTTGAGAATTTAACTTCGCTGTATCACTAAGTACTTTTTGATATGTCCTAAGAATTCATGATGAAGAGGACAAAAGCTATAGCCAAAGTTTACTAACCTAGTAATATCTGTATGAATAAAATTAATTTTCTGGGCTTCCCCCCACCCCAAATTTGTCCTATGAAATGACTGAATAAATTGTTGTCAAATTCAAAACTTTGTCTTGGGTGTATCTGACTCAAAATCTAGGCTAAGTGGCATTCATGGACTTCTCTTGGAAAGGTCCTAGTGTGGCAGCTCCTAGAACATGCAGTCATAGTCCAAGGTTGCTGAGCTGTTGACAGAGAAGACAGATAATTTCAAGTGTGAGCCCAAGTCAATAGTCGCTTGACAGATACTTCAAACTGTAGGCATTGATTATGATGGGAACTTCTTGCAGGGGCAACTCTATGTAGAAAATTGATGGCCAATTTGAGCAAGGACTTAACATATTTAATGGTAGAAAAAGAGTTGTGCCAGCAACACCTGGGATGCTGGCTAGTTACCTAATAATTTAGAATATCTTACATACCAAAAAAGTTTCTATAGCACAATTAAAAATAAAAATTAAAAAAAGTTTCCATGCTCACTATCATTGTATAATAACCTTGTTGGTGCTAAAATATGGGCAATTATGAAGAAATAAAAAATTTTGTTACACATGTACTTTCTTTCATTTACTCAATGGATGCTATTGGAAGGCAGACTGACTTAGTACTTCTCAAACTACCCCATCCCACCCACCTGCCCAGGAATATCAAGTGATACTTTTCCTAAAGGTACTAACACAGGCTTGGTGGAATATGCCAGCTTCCTAGAGGATCCCATCACATCCAGCATCCTGGCCGGTGCCATCAAAATTGAGCAAGAATTCAAGGCCTGGATTCTGCCTGCCAGAGGCCTTCCAGTCTATGTCAATAACTTCTTGCCCAGCAATCCTCTCCCGTTGGTCCAAGCCGACCACGTGACTCCATTCCCAGAAGCCTCACTTTAGATTCTGTCCCTCATGCAGCTTCTCTCATTACCATTACTGATCAGGTACTGGGCAATTTGCTGGTCCTGTAGGACCTATGAACAGACTTTCAGAAAGTGAGAGTAAATGTCAAACCAACAAAGGCATTTGCATTCCCTTTCCTTCTCTCAGCAGTGTGTAATGATGATTCTAAAAATATAGAAAATGATCACGATTAAAATATAGATCTCTGGACATATATTATTGATAGAAGAAAGTCTTTTAAAAGAAAGACCCTAGTGTTTAACTAGAGAAGCTTACAACACTGAAACAGCTATTCTCTTTTAGTTGCTGTACGAGTTAAGGCATCTTGAAACTATTTTTAAAGGATAACTTAACCTCAAATTAAAAATTTAGCACTCAAAACCTCTAAACAAACAGCTGAGATGAAATTACAGCAAAATGTTTACCAGTGAAGGATTTTGGATCAGATGTGAAGTAAAAGTGGATGCATCATGATAAATAGAAATGGGGTTCATCCAGCATCATTTAGAGGTGTTACCAGACAGACAGGACAAACTGTCTTTACACACACTAACCTCCTCATCCTTGCACTCCTCTCTTTTCCCATCTTTGATTATCTGGCTGACACACCCATTTGACTTGGAATACTTAGCTTAACTCTGGTTAGAGAAAGCTAAATTCCTAAGTTTTCTTTCCTAAGGTCACACAGCTATGAAGTGGCTAGGTCAGCTCTGTTTGATTCCAAAATCCATGATTTTCAGCTCTGTGCTTTACTGCCTCCTATTTCAACTGTAAATAAATTTCCCATAGATTTCTATGTAACTTTCATCATCTCTGTTCTCTAGGAAATGGGAAACATATTCCAAGCTCCTGTGGGAAGGAGTGTTCAGGGCCCTCTGTCAGCATAGTTCATTTCTCTCTCTCCTACTCTTAATGAAAATGAAAATACAAATGAAAAAAATTGGACACTATGTCACTAAATGTGATATTAAAACTAAACTAATGGCTCTCAAATTGTTTCTTAAAATTGTCATCTAGAAGTTCCCTCCCTGGAAGACAGTCCCAGGAGCCGAGTCTCAGCTCCTGATCTCTTGTCGCTTCTGCCTGACCTCTTTTAGAAAGGCAGACCCCAACTCCCTCTGCCTAGACTCCTTCCTAAGAGTAGAAGAACTTTTAGTATCACTTGATTGAGAAAGTTCAGGACAGTGCTTAAAACTGTCATCTTTTTTTTTGTGAGGAAGATCAGCCCTGAGCTAACATCCGTGCTAATCCTCCTCTTTTTGCTGAGGAAGACCAGCTCTGAGCTAACATCTATTGCCAATCCTCCTCCTTTTTTTCCCCCAAAGCCCCAGTAGATAGTTGTATGTCATAGTTGCACATCCTTCTAGTTGCTGTATGTGGTAGATGTTTTTTTTTTGTTTGTTTGTTTGTTTTGTTTTTAATTTTTATTTATTTATTTTTCCCCCAAAGCCCCAGTAGATAGTTGTATGTCATAGCTGCACATCCTTCTAGTTGCTGTATGTGGGACACGGCCTCAGCGTGGCTGGAGAAGCAGTGAGTCTGTGTGCGCCCGGGATCTGAACCTGGGCCACCAGTAGCGGAGCGTGCGCACTTAACCACTAAGCCACGGGGCCGGCCCTAGTTGCTGTATGTGGGATGCAACCTCAGCATGGCTGGACAAGCGGTGCGTCGGTGCGTGCCTGGGATCTGAACCCGGGCCGCCAGTAGCGGAGCTCACGCACTTAACCGCTAAGCCACGGGGCCAGCCCAAAACTGTCATCTTTAATATCCTCCAGACTTGGCTTTGAATCACTGCTCCCCAGGTGTGTTATGATGGGTGATTGTGTAAACTCTCTGAGACAGTTTCCTCACCTGTGAAGTGAGGGTGTCAGGGAAGAGGGAGAATCCCCCTCCACCCTTTCCCTTAAGGTTCTTATGGCTGCCGAAATAATTATAAGACAAGTTAGCAGGAGAAAATAATACCAAGTTTAATAACATGTGTAGGAGATCAAAATTGGCCACCCTGAAATATATCTTTTTACCTTGATTATTTTCTCTGAAAGAAACTTTAACCTTCCCCCAACCTTATGCCTAAAAGTGACAGACTGGGAGGGTTCTTGCTGAGCCCATTCTTTTCAAAGTTCTGTTTACCAAAACATTTACATTAGTAAAGGTATCTCCCTCTCTGTACCTGGGTGGCGGGGGTGGGGTGGGGATGGCCTTATCTCTGGAAACTCTTATCAGTATGGAAGGAGAGGACTTAAATCTACATACTCTTGATTACTGTGTTTTCTGTCTCTCCAGCCACATTCTCTGTAGGTGGCCCTGTAAAGAATTATCTGACAAACATTTACATTTCCCTCTCCATGTGAATTGTCCTCTTCCCCTCTGAAATCCCAAACACCCCACCCCCAACATCCTCCTTTGTCTTTAGCTGAAGATAGTATTTAAGATGAGAATTTCTGCTATTGTGTTGAGAAACTCAGTTTCCCTGGTTTCTCTCATGTATACATGTTATTAAACTTGGTATTATTTTCTCCTGCTAACCTGCCTTTTAATTATTTGGCCAGCCATAAGAACCTTAAGGGAAAGGGCAGAGGGGGATTCTCCCTCTTCCCCAACACATGTATACATATCTTCAGCTAAAGACAAAGGAGGATGTTGGGGGTGAGAAGAGTCAGTTATGGGAGATTACCAGAAAAGCACAGTAAACAAGAGTAAGGTTATTATGTAGATTTAAGGTCTCCCCTTCTACAATGATAAGTTTTTAGAGATGAGGTCATCCCCCCTCTTCCCAGTACAGAGATGGAGATACCTTTACAAATGGAGGTTTCCCTTATAAATGTAAATGTTTGTCTGGCAACTCTTTTCAGGGCCACCTAGAGAACGTGGCTGGGGAGAGACAGAATCTTTGATAAGAGGGGCTTGGTGTCTTTTTATTGTAATATCTATTTTACATTATATTACAGCCATTGTATGATAGTGGCTCCTTCCTGAAACAGGTCTTCTCTGTTAAATACATTAGGCAGTTTGGGGGAGGTAAAATGTCCGTCAGAGAAAATAATCAAGGTAAAGAGACATATTTCAGGGTGGCCACACATCTCATAGAGAATTGGCTTGAGCGTAAATGAGATAATAAGCCATA
Source organism: Diceros bicornis minor (assembly GCF_020826845.1). NCBI lineage: Eukaryota > Metazoa > Chordata > Mammalia > Perissodactyla > Rhinocerotidae > Diceros > Diceros bicornis. The sequence goes on along the minus strand of NC_080767.1, from coordinate 17,427,885 downwards.
AGAGATACAGAGAGGTTATGCATTGACTGACTTGACTTAAGCCTGAAAGCAAGTATGTGGGGGACCCAGGATTTGAACCCAAGAAGTGGGACTCTAGAGGCCCTTTTGTAACCATCTTGCTATGCAATGTGATAAGAGCCATAATGGGTCAATGCATGGCTCAGTGGGAGAACACAGGCAGGACCTCTTACCCAGGCCAAGAGGAAAGGAGTCAGGGAAAGCTTTTCAGCGGTGACAACATCCAAGCTAGAAGCTGTAGGAGTTAACCAAAGAAAGGGAGGTGGATTGGTGGTGGGAAGATGGGATATTGGTGAGGATGGGGTGAGAGAGAATGTTCTAAGTGGAAGGAACAGTATGTACAAAGACCAGAAGGCAAGAGAGAGCATGGGAAATTGGGTTGCAATCACTGGTGGCTAATCAACATGATAGAAACATTGCTATGCAAGTGTCTTCTGTGTCAGTGTTACCACATTGAGCAACTCTTTCTTTGGGCACAGAGCATTCTGGGCTGTATGGTGCATGGCCTGTGTGGCTGCTTGGGGTTGCATTATGTGCTCTGCAATTCCAATACAATGACAAGCTTCCTGAGGGCAGGACTCAGTCTTCTCCAGAACAGAGCACATGCCAAGATCTCCAAACATGTTGGGCAAGACCTACTGGTATATATTTATGTGTGAATGACTTAGTAAAGCTACCCTGTTATTAATAGAAAATGTCAATTAGTATGTTCTCCAAGTACCAGGATATGGAGTGGTGCCCAGAATTTGTTTTTATCCTCAGAGAACACCAAAGCCACATGATTTGTGTGGACAGTCAGTACTGGCATGGACTCATGAAGTGGATAACTGACAGGAACTTCCAGAATTGGATGGCAAATTCAGTGAAGAGGCCTTGCTTTCCATTGGGACTAGCAGGCGTTGCTGTTCTGGGCCAGTGTAAATAATGACTATGTAAATGAAGCTCTGGCATGAAGCTGATTTTTCAAGCCACCGGGGAAGTGGTTATTGTCTTTCCTCTTTGAGACCAGGACCCTCAGAAATGTAAGCTTTAGCTTTCTGTTTTTTCAAAGAGAAAACATGTGGGTTAATGATTTTGCTGCATTCAATAGGTATCAATTTTCTCATTGCAATTTTGAGGATAATAGAAAGTTTTTTTTTTTTTCACTATGAAAGATCATAACAAAGTGGGTGAATGGCAGCAGTCTCAGAAGGAGTAGTGCCAGCCCAAAATCAAGGCATAAACACCAAGTTGGGAGGCCTTCTGAGGTGACTCTGGTCACTGCTTTCATTTATTGAGATTTTGGTTTTGTAGTAAATATGCATGAAGGATGTCATGACTCTACATTTTTGGAGATGTTCTTAAAATGCACTCCTTTGCTCTTGAATGGAGAGTGGTTATAATTTTGTGGTGCTGGTGGTAATCATTTTGCATGGCTTAAATTTTTTTTTTTACTTTTTCTTCGGAATAATTGCAAACTTACAGAGGGAAGCTACAAAAATATAGCAAAGAACACTCTTACAGCCTATACCCAGGCTCATCTATTGTTAATATTTTTCCCTATTTGTTTTATCTGTCTCTCTATATAAATTTTTTTTCCGACCAAATTTAGAGTAAGTTGCATGTCATGTTCATTTATCCTTAAATACTTCCTTGTCTATTTCCTAGGGATAAGGATATTCTCTTCTATGAGCACAGTACAGTTATTAACCTCAATAAGTTTAACAGTGACACAATACTTTTATCTAATTTATGGTCTATATTTCAATTATCAATCAACCCAAAAATGTCCTTTATACTATTTCTTCTACTAGTACAGTCTCATCTAGTCATGCATTTAGTTGTCATATCTCTTTAGTCTCCTTTCATCAGAAACAGTTCCTCAGCCTTTCTTTGTCTTTTATGACATTGATATTTTTGGAGAATACAATTTCTGCCTCGTTTTTAAATTAAAATGGAGGGTACCAAACCCGTTATGTGGGATACATCTGATGTTTCCCCCCAGTTAGATTCATGGTATTCATTCCCCACTGGATGCATGACTTTTAAAAGAGACTTGGTCACGTATATATTAATCTAATGGGTCACCAGTCCCAAACAGGATATCTTCATGAGCTGTGTGCCACCAGCCTGGAGCCTGAGTTATGGACTCAGCCCTGCTGTTGACTCACTGTGCCATCCTGGGCTAGTTACCCTTCTGGGTAACTCAGTTTCCTTGTTTATAAAATGAAAGGATTGAGTTAGATGGCCTTTAATAGCTCTCTGGATTAGACCATTCATGATTTTTTATGAATCCATGATAATAAATGCTTGTGTTCAAAGGCAGTTAATGCCTTACTAAAAGTGAAAATAATAATAGTAACTCTCTTAGTTGCCTAGATCTTTGCAAGCACTGCTGAAACTTTAAACTAGAAAAGTCCTTTGTATCTTGATTAGTGAAGGGGAAGATTATGTCTTGGCCTGGGCACAAAATGCAGTTTATCTCATGCAGATAAACTGACACATTAAAACCGAGATTCCAAGATGCTCACATATTTCAAAATGTATAGCTAGGATCTAAAGCCTTCTTTCTGGCTGATAACAAGATTCCTGTAATAACATGCATTTAGGGTATTTTCCAAACAGCCAAAGGCACGTGTGACTTTAAAGAACACATGTGCATTTCATTGCAGTAACCCATTTTTGTGCTTAATTAAATTCCATTTGGCAGAAGTGGCAATTTGAATTTGATACACTGTTATCGCATCGCATTACCAATAAGCCTTTCAGGCTCCTGCCCTGGACACCCCTGATATAAAGTACTCTGTGGCAGAAAGAAGGAGTCTGTGAAGCTGCCAAAAGGCAGGCTGGGCATTCCCCAGGGCAGCCCCCAAAGACCTAGAAAGAGGAACTTGAGATCTCACAGGAGGTGCAGTCTCATGGTGCCTTGGAAGGCTGCTCAGGTCCCCCTTGGGGAGCTCTTTATTTGGTACTAGCAAATGATGAGAGACCCTTTCTGACATTTATGCTTGGGCAATCAGTTGGGCTCCCAGACGTTTGTGTTGGAAGCAGTGTTCATGTAGGAGTGTAGAGTTGTGTGGCAGTTTACAAAGCATCTGTGTTTATATTCCATGGGAGCCAGACTGGAGGAAAGAAGGCATCAGGGAGCAACTTAAGTGATAGAGAACCTGTGTTCCAAATCTGACTTTAACACTTCCTAGTAATACAACCTTAGGCAAGATACCAGCATCTTTGAGCCTTCTTAGTTTGCAAAATGGGCTTTATGGTGTCCCTGCTGTTATTGTGAAGATTAAAGAAGATATAGATATGTAACCTGCCTGGCCGGCATGGAATTGGTACTCAACATATATTTCTCTCTCTTTTTTCCCTTTATTTTGAAGTAGTTAGGCAGGACAAATGTTGCTAGTTCTGTTTTATATGGGAGAAAATGGAGGCTCACAGAGTTTTTAGGTCACTCAACTGTGGAAGGTCCCAGGATGGATTTGAACTAGCCCATTAATATTTATCTCCCTTGCAAAGCTGTCTCCTGGAAGTTGTCTCACTAAGCAGTTTCAACAAGGCTTGTGGGATTTTTTTTTTTTTAAATGAACTTATTTTTTTAAACTTTAGAATAGTTTTAGATCTGCAGAAAAGTTGCAAAGATGGTACAGAGAGTTCTTATATACTCCTCATCCAATTTCCCTGATTATTAACATCTTACATCACTGTGGTACACTGTTACAACTAAGAAACAACATTGCTACATTGCTGTTAACCATCAATTACTGTATTACTATTAACTAAACTCTACTTTATTTGGATTTCACTGGCTTTTCCCTAATATCCTTGTTCTGTTCTGGGATCCCATCCAGGATCCCACGTTACATTTAATTGTCATGTCTCCTTAGCTTCCTCTGGTCTCTGAGTTTCTCAGACTTTCCTTGTTTTTGAAGATCTTAACAGTTTTGAGGAGTATTGGTTAGGCAGAATGTTCCTCATTTGGGTTTGTATGATATTTTTGTCACAATCAGACTGGGGTTATGGGTTTTAGGAGGAAATGTTTTCTGCTCTGAAAGCACTTTTATCGTTCATCTCTGTCACTCTCAACTGGGATGTATCTTGTGATTTTTATCTTACCAAGCAGAACCCAACTCCAAGGTGAAACTTTTGACCAGCCCTGGACTGCTCAAAAGATTCCTTCACATGCTAATTACATAAACCAGCACTGGTTGACTCCCCATTTGTTTTGCATGCGTTTAGTCAGCAGATTGCTCTGGGTAAAATCTTCAGTGATGGTCACCTATTGATATACCAAAAAGTGACTCAAATAAAATTTCTGAATTATTTACAGGGTTTTAAAGTTCCACTTTCGCATCAGGTTGAGACATTCCCTTCTCTGTGCAGGCTTCCTTGATCCTCCTGTTTATTTTTTCTCTATGCTTTTAGACCCATTTGGGAAGATCTTCACTATATTGTACACTCCTAGGTTAAAGACTATATACAGATGACAACTACCTGGGTAGGTCAGCATTGTCCATTGGGTGTGTCCTGTCACCCAGATGTACCACAAACCATCTCAGATGTTATGTCAAATTTTGATCAGTGTGTACATTTAATTTTGCTTCAAATGAGAATATATATTGTTTCAGAAAAGTGGTGTAGAGAAAAATTAAGCAGCATCAAAGTGTGGTTTTGTGTTGGTTGGAACACACACAGTGCTTTGCCTTGTGGGCGTATAAGAGACGACAATCAGAATAGTAAAAATTCTCAAGGCGTGCTAAAGAGTGACGAAGTAAAAAAATGCAATAACCATGGATGTAATTTAATTCCAGAAGGATGCCATCAAAGTTTGCCACGAAAATGTATTTGTACAAAAAGTCTACGAATTAGTGTGGGTAATAGCTGTCCTAATGAAGGACAAGTTTATTAAGGAGAGACTTTGCATAACCCATTTGTATTCCTCATAACATTTAGCCCAGTGCTTTGAACAGAGTAAATGTTCATTTGATGAGTATTTTTTTTTTTATGAGGAAGATCAGCCCTGAGCTAATATCTATTGCCAATCATCCTCCTTCTTTTTTCTCTTCTTCTCCCCGAGGCCCCAGTAGATAGTTGTATGTCATAGTTGCACATCCTTCTAGTTGCTGTATGTGGGACGCCGCCTCAGCGTGGCCGGACAAGCAGTGCATTGGTGCGTGCCCAGGATCCGAACCCGGGCCGCCAGTAGTGGAGCACATGCACTTAAGCGCTAAGCCACGGACGGGGCTGGCCCCCATTTGATGAGTATTTTATTTAAGACTCTTACTCTTTTCCTGGCACTGTGTTAATTACTGGGGTGATAAGTACATATAAGACAGTCTCCCACTTTGAAGAGCTCATAGTCCAGTGGAATAGATGGATAAGAAAAAAGATAACTAGGTTTCAGTGTGATCAGTGTTCTAGTGAAAGACATGGCTAGTTCTACCTGGAAAAGTCTTGATGCTTCCCAGGGGGTGGGGCCCTGTGCAGGGTCTTGAAGTGTGATGAAGAGATCATGAGGCAGAGCAAAAGCATGAGAGCAATTCCTGCAAAGTAACAGCCTGTCTTCTTGAGAAATGAGTTGTCAAGTGTTGTTGGAAGGCAGATAAAGTGGTGTGAGATGAACATCAGGCTGGTAGGCTGGAACCAGATTTTCAAGTATGTGTCTTTCTGCCATGTTGATGAGTTGGTACTTCATTCTGTAGGTTTTAAAGTAACATTCTAGGGTTTTAAGCAGGGGAGTGACATGATGAGATTTATATTCTAGAAGGATCACTCTGAGATGATTTGGAGGTGAGAGGGAAGCAGGGAAACTGATCAGGAGACTCTTGTAACAATCCACCCAAGAGATGATGTGGGTGTGAGTTCACCATTAACCAATGTCTGTTGCATCTACTTACCATCTGGTTGCTTGGTAGAACACCTATCTCATGTTTATGCATCATAAATACAACCAAATTATACAGTTCTAAATGACAAATAATCTCACAAAGATCAATACAGAAGCAGATAAGTGAGGGCAACAGGGAAGTGTTTACTTGAGATGCAAAGCAGGGGAGTGCCCGGGAAATGAGGTAGATAGTGTGTGATGCCAGCCTCAGGAATCCAGACTCAGCCCTCCAGAGCAGCAAGAACCAGTGCCTGTCAGAAGCACAAGTTCATATTTGCATTTCCCCTTCCTTTGCTTCCTGATCCTCATTCCCCTTGTTGATGCTGCCGTCTGCAACATGCACGGACGCAAAGAGCTAACGTGAGGAATTATCTAATAATGTAGTCATGCTTTTAGCAAACTGCATTAACCTTATTTGACAAACCGTCAGGATACAGAGACAAAGAGAGATCTTTATATTACAGGTTTAAATGTTAAGTCCTGTCATAAACTGTTCGGTTGTACTTCATAGAAAGAAAAATGTGTTTGGTGAACAATAGAGTCAAGTTAAAACAAGAAAAAGAGTGTGTTATGTTCTTTGGTAAATGTTCGTCTGCCAAGTATAGAAGTTCCACAGTTTTCAGGGCCATATCCAAGGCTAGCAGCTTAAAGGGCCAAGAACTGTGTGCAACTTGTGCAAGACCCTGGGTAAACAAGCAAAATTCATGGAGTTGGTGGGAGTCAGAAGGTGGTATGGTGGGTGATTTTGGAGCATGATTTACAGACCACTTGGAATTAGCTCTCTTTTGGGTTGAACAACTGTGTGGCTGGTGGTTTCCAGTCCTCTCTGCATGTGGCAATGATAGGAATAACAAGAAGATCAAAGCAGAGTAGTGAGGTCCCCGGCTGAGGCGGGAGATCTGAGTTCAGGTCCAGCCTCCAACCCTAACTCCTGTGAGACCTTGGCAAAGTCACTTCAGCTATTCAGGGGTTATTTCCTTCATCAGTAAAATGAGAGGGTTGGGTTAGACCATTTCTAAGTCGCCTTTCACTCTGACATGTCTTTCACTCCATGATGCCTAATCTGTGAAGAGTTACCAACAGCCTGCATATAGTAATGAGGGCTCAGTGTCCTCTGGAAAACAGGAATGAAATGACCTACCTCACAAAGATGGCATGATGGCTTACATTTCAAGTGACATCATGAGTAAAAGTGATTAGCACTGAATCTGTCAAATATAGGTTCTTGGTCAGTCCAAGTGTCCTTTATCGAGTCTCCCATCCATTAAAAATGTTTATTGAGCACGTACTTGTGCCAGGCAGTGTTCTAGAGCTGGGTACATAATAGTGAATAAAACAGATGAATTTGCTGCCTCTATGGAGCTTACAATAAACAGACTAATGAACACACCCTAGCCCAGCATTTCTTCCCTTCCTTCCTCCCTGGCTCCCTCGTCCCCCCTTCTCTTTAACTCATCTGCTCTCAGCTCCTGTTGCAGGTCCTGGTTGGCTGGAACCTAACCCCAGGAGTGATAGATGGAAGGCTAGAAGGCCTGGTGTGTGAGACTCTGAAAGTTTTCACTTGATGGCCAGGGCTTGGGAAAGGGTGTGGACAAATGAGCAGGAATTGTGAAAAGAGCAGGAATGGAGTTAACTGAAGTGGTGGATACCAGGGCTGTGCTTCAGGATTCCTTGCGTCTAAGAATGTTAACAACACTACACTGGTCACTTCCTTAGATGAAAAGCTTGGAAAGCCGTACACATGGAGGAGTATATAAAGAAAACCAAAAAATTACTACTCTACAATCAACCTACATTTACTCAACACCATCTGGGGCAGGCTGGGCAAGGCGTTGGCTTCCGGGAGATGAATAATACTTAATTTCTGCCCTTAAGGAGCTCACGTTTTCTTGAGGGAGGCAGACATGAATCTCGTTATACTGTGCTCAGTGCTTTTATAGATGTATAAATCCAAGAAGCTGCACGATGTAAAGCAAAATATTTTGACTTCATCATTTTGTCATTTTAATCCCACTGAGGTAAAATTAAAGTTCTTCTGAAATAAACAACCTCTAAAAGCATTAATTTTATTTTTAGGTAATGAAATCACAATTAAATATTGCAGGTAAAGATAGTCAACATAAAGTAATATTGATAACAGCAAATATACAAATATTTAAACTTCTTGATTAAAAACTGACAAAAGATTAAATTACCTAAATGAGACTTTTATCTGCAAAACTTATCCAGATTTAAAAAAAAAGGGTTTGGTAGAAATAACATCAACAACAACAACAAATCACAATGGCAGGAAGTATAATTTGTAAAATTTAATACTGGAAAAAAACCTGATAAATTTTAAAACGTCTTTATTGTGATGTATATGGAAAAGACCCTGTGGACATAATTTAAATAAATATTAAACTAGAAAAATGCATAGAGTTTCACTGTGCTAGAAAGAATATTAATCAAGGAATTCAAATGGTATAATGGTCTGCCTATAGAAAACACATTTTGAAGGAAAATTCATCAACATTGCAGTCCACTAAAGGTGAACTTCGTGGGTCACAGAGCAGAGTGGAAAAGGTGGATAATAGATCTGGAGGGGCAACAGAAGATATCTAGCACATGCGTTGTCTCTCTACTAAGTCAATAAAAACTCTCTGTGCACACAATTTTATCCAATTCATTTTTGTGGACCCCAGAGCAATGAATAGCACATTGCATACTGTGGTCACTTGGTAGAAGTTTGCTGAGTGAATGAAGAATGAGTAAACCAATAAAAATTAAAAGGATAAAATACCATTGACCCTCAAAGTATCAATAATCCATCTTTGGACAATAATACCTCCAATCACTTTGCAGTGTAATTATCTATTTGTATAGTTTTCACTCGCATCAGAGGGTGATTTTCTGAAGGACAGGGACTGTGTTTTTTATGCATATGTTTATATCCAGTGCCAGTAACTTAGCAGGCATTCAGAGAATGTTTGCTAAATAAATGAATGACAAAATTTTATATTAAGGGTCCGGTTACTTAGTCTAAGAAAGGTGAGATGTTTCCCTCATATTTCATTTTCATCACAATAGAAGTTCAGATGAGGGCCAGAGGTACACGGTTTTGGAGTCTCATCAGGAAATAGACTTTGTAAGGGTAACATCTACACCATTTAGAGAAAAATAGTAAATAAGACGATTTCTACTGAGGGCTCTCCCCAGAGCTAGTTTCTACTCCACTATTTCCCTGGAGGTCTCTGGCTCAGTTTGCTCTTTTCTTCTTAGCACAGCTTTTGGCCTCAGCCTTGACAGCAGCTTGGAGGCAGATAGGAACATTATTTCATGAAGTAATTTAGATATGATTTAAAAAAAAAACCTCATCTTGGCACAAACCCTGTAAGAGCTTGGGTTTAACCTGTTACTATGAAGTTGCAGGGAATAATCAATAGGCTGCAAACTGGAAAACTGCAGAATCTTGGGAAGAAAGAACTTAAATTGCAATTTGCGTACAAGTCACTCAACATAAAAGGACACTCAAAGAAGTGAAATATGTTAGTTAATATAGAGTTCTCATTTCTGCATATAATTACAGGAAAAACACTTTAATAATTCTCTCTTTGTTCTAATTTCCAGAAAGAATAGCTATTTGGAATTTCACAACTATAGGACGGTTGGAAATGCTTGATATTAGGCCAGGAGTTTTAAGGGTCTGGTCGTTGTTTATTATTACAAGGTCTCCTCAGATGTCCCACCTTTGGTTAGGTCTCAGAGAGCCACTTCATTCTCTAGCTCTGAAAGGGTACTGGGCTTCTGCTGATCTGACCCCTGGAAGTGCTAGTACTTCAAGAGACAGGAGATACTGAATCCCATGTTGTTGTTATACAGAAAAAATGTTGTATGAGTTTGGACAAGTGATTTAACGCCTAAGTTTCTTCATCTTTAAAATGGTAATTGAATGAGGAAAAGCATGTAAGGCATCTAGCACAGGGCCAGACACACCCCAAATGCCTGCCTCAAAGCTGTAGTTAGAAGGATTGAGGATCAGAGGTGGGAAGTGACCAACTCCAGGTCTCAAGCACATTCATGTCTACTTTTCAATCCAACATCCTTTTTATGTTTGTTTGTTTATTTTTAAGTAATTTATTGAGACGAAATTCACATAATATAGAATTAACCATTTTAAGTTGAACAATTCAGTGGCATTTAGCACATTCACAATGTTGTAAAACCACCACCTCTATCTAGTTTCAAAACTTTTCCATCACTCCAAAGTAAAACCCCGTACCTGTTAAGCAGTCTCCTCCCATTCCCTTCTCCCGCCACCTCCTGGCAACAATCTGCAGTGTCTCTATGGAATTATCTATTCTGGGTATTTCATATAAATAGAGTCATACATTTTGCGACGTTTTGTATCTGGCTTCTTTTACTTAGCATAATGTTTTGGACATATCATTAAAAAAATCTAGCGATCTATTTTTTTTTTTTTAATTTTTAAGGTAAAATTCACATACAATAAAATGCACAGGTTTTAAGTGCAGAGCTTAAAGAGTTTTAACAAATGCAAAGACTTGTGCACTCAGTAAAAATATAGAACATTTTCATCTACCCCAGAAAGTTCTCTTTTTAAAATGAATTTAACTCTAAGTATTTTATGTTTTTGATGCTATTATAAATGGTATTCTTTCTAAAGTTTTATTTCCTATAAAAGGGATCCAAATTGGAAAAGAAGAAGTGAAACTTTCACTATTTGCAGATGACATGATTTTATATATAGAAAACCCTAAAGAATCCACCAGAAAACTTTTAGAAGTAATAAACGAATATGGTAAAGTTGCAGGATACAAAATCAACGTACAAAAATCAGTTGCATTTCTGTACACTAACAACGAAGTAGCAGAAAGAGAAATTAAGAATACCATCCCATTTACAATTGCAACAAAAAGAATAAAATACCTAGGAATAAACTTAACCAAAGAGGTGAAAGATCTGTACACTGAAAACTATAAAACATTGCTGAAAGAAATTGAAGAAGACACAAAGAAATGGAAAGATATTCCGTGCTCTTGGATTGGAAGAATTAACATAGTTAAGATGTCCATACTTCCTAAAGCAATCTATAGATTCAATGCAATCCCTATCAAAGTTCCAACAACATTTTTCACAGAAATAGAACAAAGAATCCTAAAATTTATATGGAACAAAAAAAGACCCCGAATAGCTAAAGGAATCCTGAAAAAAAAGAACAAAGCTGGAGGTATCACACTCCCTGATTTCAAAATATACTACAAAGCTATAGTAACCAAAACAGCATGGTACTGGCACAAAAACAGACACACAGATCAATGGAATAGAATCAAAAGCCCAGAAATAAACCCACACATCTATGGACAGCTAATCTTTGACAAAGGAGCCAAGAACATACAATGGGGAAAAGAAAGTCTCTTCAACAAATGGTGTTGGGAAAACTGGATAGCCACGTGCAAAAAAATGAAAGTAGACCATTACCTTACACCATACACAAAAATTAACTCCAAATGGATTCAAGACTTTAATGTAAGACCTGAAACTGTGAAACTTCTAGAAGAAAACATAGGCAGTATGCTCTTCGACATCGGTCTTAGCAACATCTTTTCAAACACCATGTCTGACCGGGCAAGAGAAACAATAGAAAAAATAAACAAATGGGACTACTTCAAACTAAAAAGCTTCTGCACAGCAAAGGAAATCATCAACAAAACGAAAAGACAACCTAACAATTGCGAGAAGATATTTGCAAACCATACATCTGATAAGGGCTTAATCTCCAAAATATATAAAGAACTCATGCATCTCAACAACAAAAAAACTACCAACCCAATTAAAAAATGGGCAAAAGACCTGAACAGACATTTCTCCAAAGAAGATATACAGATGGCCAACAGACACATGAAAAGATGTTCAAAATCACTAACTATCAGGGAAATGTAAATCAAAACTACAATGAGATACCACCTCACGCCCGTCAGAATGGCTATAATTAACAAGACAGGAAACAACATGTGTTGGAGAGGATGTGGAGAGAAGGGAACTCTCATACACTGCTGGTGGGAGTGCAAACTGGTGCAGCCACTATGGAAAACAGTATGGAGATTGCTCAAAAAATCAAGGATAGAACTACCATACGATCCAGCTATTCCACTGTTGGGTATTTATCCAAAGAACTTGAAAATACCAATTTGCAAAGGTACATGCACCCCTGTGTTCATTGCAGCGTTATTCACAATAGCCAAGACTTGGAAGCAACCTAAGTACCCATCAAGGGACGAATGGATAAAGAAGATGTGGTATATATACACAATGGAATACTATTCAGCCATAAGAAACGATGAAATCCAGCCATTTGTGACAACATGGATGGACATTGAGGGTATAATGCAAAGTGAAATAAGTCAGAGGGAGAAGGTCAAATACCGTATGATTTCCTTCATTAAGTAGTAGATAATAACAACAATAAACAAACACATAGGGACAGAGATTGGATTGGTGGTTACCAGAGGGGAAGCGGGGAGGGAGGAGGGTGAAAGGGATAATTCGGTACATGTGTGTGGTGATGGGTTGTAATTAGTATTTTGGTGGTGAACATGATGTAATCCATGCAGAAATAGAAGTACAATGATGTACACCTGAAATTTATACAATGTTATAAACCAATGTTACTGCAATAAACAAAAAATAAAAAATAAATAAAAAAAAAAGTTTTATTTCCTAATTGCTTGTTGTAGGTATATAGAAATATAATTGATTTTAATATTTCAATGTTATATCTTGTGACCTCAATAAATTCACTTCTTTATTCTTGTAGGGTTGTTTTTTGTAGATTCCTTAAAATTTTCCACGTAAACAATCATGCCTTCTGTGAATAAAAGACGATTTGACTTCTTTTCACCAATCTGCTGGACTTGGGACTTTTACTTCTTTTTCATGCCTTATTGCTCTGGTTAGAACCTTCAGTGCAAGAGACTAGAAGCCTGAGAGTGGACATCCTGCCAAAATGAGTCTGGGAATGATTTCCTAGATGTTGGCCACACTAATGGAATAAGAGAGACAAAAGGAAGCAGAAAAAGAGACAGAGATGAAGGGGCTACAAAGTCAGAAATGCCCCATGTTGACTTGTCAGCATAGGCAGAAGACAAGCCTTTGTAAAGAAATATCCCCAAGTCCTGACTCTTGTCTTTTTGGATCCACCCTGGACCATAACATGGCTTGACATTGTGGATCCTTGCAAAGTTTTTTGAGTAATTGTTAGGTACTTAGTCTCTGCTTCCTAAATGTGTTGTTTCTAATTATAAAATCATCATGGACTCAATTTAGGAACATTTGCTGCCCATAAATTGTGATTTCTACCATGTGGTATGTGCTGCAGCTGAGTTTTATAAACTCAAAATGTAGTAGAATCAAATTCACTCAAAGTCTAGCAATTTTTCATGAGCTGGAGGTCAATTTTTCACTCTTAGGGTTTTATCTTCCTCATGCCTTAAGACATCCTCAAAAAGTTGAGTATTTACCTAGACTTTTCAGGTACACTATTCATTCTTGTTCCTCACAGAGACCCAAGTAAACAACTCCAAGGTCATCCATTTTTCTAGGTGAGGAAACTGAGGCTCAGAAAGATGAATAATTTGCCCAAGATCACACACAAAACAATGGCAGCACTGGGATTCGTACCCAGAAAGCCTAGATACTTTCTTCAGCCTGCTGCCTCCTCACAAGAATGATGCAAAGACCCATGCCCTACATCCATTTTCGTGAAACATTGGGAGTTGGGGATTGGATAGGCTCCCAAACAAAATATAGGGGACTGTTGCTCTAATGAAGGAAGTGTTGATGCCATACAACAGAAGCCATGCTTATCAATTGACTAGTACAAATGGACAAGACTTGGTCAAATTTTCACTTCAGCAAAAGAGAAGCTGGAAGGTGTTTATACATTTTTCTGCTCAGCATATTCTCAAACTTTTCCTAAACAAAGAAAACTAGGAAAGTATTGAGCAAGAAGAGAGATAAGACTTGAAGTAATTGATGGTATGAAAAGAAAGTGACCTTGAGAAAAGGAATGGCTGATTGGTGACAGGAGTCTGATTAAGTCTTCATATACCAAAGTTCTAAGACATCTTTTTGGGGATGGAAACTATATTGAATGGTCAGCATATGAAATCATTTGCAATTTCTCAAATATGACCTGCTTTTCCAACCTCATAACTTTTCCCCATGTTTTTTTCTCTTCCTAGATTTCTCTTCCTCCCGTTGACCAGTGATGAACTCCTACTCATCCATCAAGACCCAGGTAAGATCACATGCTCAATGAAGGCCTCAGTGAGCCCCAGAGAGTCCTCTGTTCCTCCTTCCTATGAGCCTTCACTCTACCTTGTCCAAATTTCTAAGACATTAGATAAAATAAAATTATCCAAATCTATTTAAACTATTTGTATGTCTAACCGTTTAACTCTAGGGTTCTTGAGGCAGGAGACCGTGTCTTATTCATCTCTTTACCCCAGGACCTACGTAAATGCTGGCACACAGTAGACTGTCAAAGGCTTTTGCAGTAACAAACTGCATAAACTCACAACACTGGGAAATTTTTGTTTTAAACATACCTTATGTAACTAGAAAAAAAACTCATACATATTTGCATATTGTCTCTATGTTAGATGCACTACTAAATAGAAATAAATGTCAGCATTTAATGAGATTTCTCTGCTTACAGTCATGCTGTCGAAAGAGAACATTGCCACTGCTTGTAGAATTTATTGACATCCAAGATTACCTGTTGCTTTTAGAATGCATACCATGAAATAGAAAAGCAACAGCTGGGAAAATGGGGGAAAATGTGAACATGTTGGTAAAAAAATATTTAATCTCTAAAATTATATTTGAATATATTTTTATTCAAATTAATGATCATTGGTCACACGACTAAACTGCACATTCACCTAGATGACAGCTTAACAGATCCAGATATAAATCTTGACTCTCCCACCTGTTTCCACTGTGGGCTCCTGAGCATTTTTGAGCCTTGTTATCTGTCTGTTAAATGGAAGCAATACATACGTGTCCAAATAAAATTTGTTTTTGAGTCTCAAATTTGACAATGCTCCAAAAGTATTTTGGAAAATGTAAACTATTTATCATTAAAATTATTTTGATGTAAAGACACTAATTACTCCTAAATCAATCCATAAATTTAACCCAATTCCAACTAAAATTCCAATGAAATTATTTTTGGAATTTGATGAAATATTTTCAGGTTCTTCTAGAAAAATATCAGGATAGCGTAAGTCAAGAACACTTTGGAAAAGAGGAATATTGAAGACATGACTATACCAGGATGTATGAAATCACATTATAAAGTTAGAGTAACTTAAAAAGTATTAGTACAGACATAGGGCCAGACAGACAGACAGTACACCAAATTTTAGTAAGTGATAAAAATGGGATTTCAAGTTAGGAGTGACAGCAGAGAATATTAAGTGAATGGGTTGGCACAGTTGGCTAGTCATTTGGAAAAATGATAGCTAGTGCTATGTGTTAGGCATAGCTCTACACATACCTCATTCCAACTAACATTTTAAATTTTCATAGGAATTCCATAAGTAGATGCTATTATTATCAGCATTTTACAGATGAGGAAATTGAGACACAGACAAACTAAGTAATTTGTCCAAGGTCATACAACTAGTTGGGAATAGACCTGGAATTTCAACCCACGCCATCTAGAGTCTAGGTTCATGCTGTTAACTACTATGCTATACTGTCTCCCAGCCTCATGCCTTGCACCAAAATACATTTCAAATGGATTCAAGTTTAAAAAGTAAATTTAAAACCAGAAGGAAATATAAGTAAATCTTTCAATAATTTTGGGATGTGTAAGACGTTTTTAAATGACATTAAAATCTGAAATTATAGCGGTCGGCCCAGTGGCATAGTGGCTAAGTTCGTGCTCCACTTCGGTGGCCCAGGGTTTGCCGGTTTGGGTCCTGGCCGCAGACCTACGCACTGCTCATCAAGCCACGCTGAGGAGGTGTCCCACATAGAGCAACCAGAAGGATGTACAATTATGATATACAACTATCTGCTGGGGCTTTGGGGGAGGAAAAAGGGAAAAAGGAGGAAGATTGGCACCAGATGTTAGCTCAGGGCCAATCTTTCTCAAAAAAAAAAAAAGTTAAAAAAAAATCAGAAATTATAAAAGAAAAAAAATGATAGCTTTGACTATACAAAAATTAAAAATACCTTAACAAAACCAAACCAAACCAACAAAAATACAAATATAGGAAATAATCCAAACCAACCAAACAACAATAAAAACAAAAATAGGAAATTAACATCATCAAATGACAAATTGGAACATATACAAGCAACATTATGGTCAAGTATTAACACATCAGTGAATAAAGAAAGAGTTCAACAGAGGATTGGTGAGATAACTCTGGTACATCTATGCACAGTGGAAAATCACTATTTTTAAAAATGACAGTGTTGGCTGTTATTTATCAGCATGGAAATATGCCTGTGATACATTAGTTAATGAATAGAAAATTATAAACTTATACTATGACCCTATTTAGTGTGGAAAAAAACATGTTGGTGCCTGTGTGAGTGTGTGTGTGTGTTAGTGTATGTATATATAGGAAGAAGCCTGGATTGGTAAAATCAAAAATATTTCTGGGGGCCGGCCCCACGGCCTAGTGGTTAAGTCCGGTGTTCTCTCTCTTCGGCGGTCCAGGTTCAGTTCCGGGGTATGGACCTACACCACTCCTCAGTGACCATGCTGTGGTGGCGACCCACATACAAAATAGAGGAAGATGGGCACAGATGTTCGCTCAGGGTGATTCTTCCTCAGAAAAAAGAGAAAAAAAAAATTCTAGGTAGCGTGGTTATGGATGATTTTTACCTTTTTCTTTTGTACCTTTATTGATTGGCAGAATTCCTTAATATGCATGTATTTCGTCAATTATGAAGTGGTTTAAGGCTTGAATTATCTTTTTCCATAAACTTAGTAGAAGAGGAGTATTCCAAGAGCATAATAAATTTATATATTCCTAGATCACTGCAATTTCTATGATGTTTTGGTAGAAAGATTATGGTTTGGGGAGAATGGCTTATAGTTAAAAAGGCAGTGAGATCACATAAGTTATTAATTTCTACATTTAAATTGCATTGTGCTCTGAGAACAGAGACTTACAGAATTCCTACTTTGGAGAATGTATTTTGGCTTTATTTTTGAGGTCAAATATATGATCTATATTTGTAAATGTTCCGTAAGATCTTGGAAAGAAGGTATATTATCTGTTTCTTTCCCTGAAGTCACTATGTATATATTAAATTAACTTATTAACTTTATTATTCATATCTTCTATATCCTTGGTTGGTGTTTATCTACGTGAATGGTCAAGACTAGAGTGGTATTTTATAGTTTCTAATAGTTGTGTTTCTGTACATTTTGCCTAGTATTTCTAACACGCATGCAGTTTTATTTTTGAAATCTCTGTGGACTATGCTTTTTATCAATATGCAGTGATATTCTCTGTACTGTTTAAATTTGTTTATTTAGGGCTGGCCCCATGGCTTAGTGGTTAAGTGCGCGCGCTCCGCTACTGGCGGCCCGGGTTCGGATCCCGGGCGTGCACCGATGCACTGCTTCTCCAGCCATGCTGAGGCCGTGTCCCACACACAGCAACTAGAAGGATGTGCAACTATGACATACAACTATCTACTGGGGCTTTGGGGGGCAAAAAAGGAGGAAGATTGGCAATAGATGTTAGCTCAGAGCTGGTCTTCCTCAGCAAAAAGAGGAGGATTAACACGGATGTTAGCTCAGGGCTGATCTCCTCACACACACACACACACACACACACACACACACAAATTATTTATTTATTTATTTAGTGTGTTTGTGTGTGTGTGAGGAAGATCAGCCCTGAGCTAACATCCATGCCAATCCTCTTCTTCTTTTTTTTTTTTTTTTGCTGAGGAAGACTGGCCCTGAGCTAATATCTGTGTCCATCCTCCTCCACTTTATATGGGAGGCTGCCACAGCATCGCCTGACAAGGAGTGTGTCAGTGAGTGCCCAGGATCCAAACCCGGGCCGCCAGCAGTGGAGCGCGCACACTTAACCACTACACCAGGGGGCCAGCCCCCCTCTCTGTCCTGTTTAATACTACTTGCTGCGTAGTCTCTGAAATTAATGTTATGATTCCTACTTCCTTTTTTTTGAGCTTGCTAAAACAACATTATGCCTTTCCCTATCTTTGTGTTTTTAATCTTTTAAAATAATTTGGTTTTAGAGATGTCTCTTATAGTTAGGTTTTGATTTCTGAACATTTATAAGTATTGTCACAATTACATGTTTGGTCTCATTTTTATGATCTTCTTTCTTTTTATGCTTCCCTACTGATTTATTTCGTTTAGAGCTTTATTCTCCAGAGTGGGATGCATATACCCCAGCTAGTGTATAAGATCATTCATTGGAGACCCAGAAGAAAATATTATTGTTTTATTTAAAAATTAAGAACAATATTAAGCTTTACTAATATTTAATATGAATTGATACTGGTACTTTCCTTTGGTTCACACATAAGGCAGACCCACTCAGTTTATTCATAGTAAGTGAGGAAGAAGAGAGTGATTTCCAGATGTCAGGGTGAATGACAGTGACACTTTTACATTTTGCTCACTTTCCTTCACTCACTGAAGTTTAAGTGTGCTCAGTTAAGTGGGCTTTAGGGTTATTTCATTTACTTTTATCTAAGCTAATTCACAAAATTGCCAAGGATCTTAAAATGATTCCTGAAAAAAAAAAAATGCAGGTTAAAAGTAATGCCTGTGTTGCAAACACAAGAGAACAACCTTGTGTTTATAATAATAATAACAACACTTTCTGCCACCGCATCCCCCCTGCCCCCCAAAAAAGAAAGGTCTAGCTAATACTTCCCTTTTTCCTGGCAGGAATTCACCATCTGCTACATTATGAGGTAATAGAGAGTGTTTTCAAAACGGATGTTTGGAAATGTTTCCCAGTGTTTCCATTACGATCTGATACTTTGCTGAAAATGATATAAATGTTACACCTATAAAAAATAATCTCTCATATCAACACTTGAAGTAGAGTTTTTATCCTGTTTAAAAGTTTTAGAGAATTTCAAACTCATTTGTTGAAGCATAAAAACACAACACATACTGAATCCTTTTCGAGAACAATTGATGGATATCACGGAAAGTGGAAATTTACTGCCAGATTTCAACCACAACAATTACATAACTAGTGGAGGGAACATGCGAATATACGTGTCGTGATTATTAACAGTAGCCAGTGACATACTTCTTTCCTTTGAGTCTGTCTATTTCCGTGAGGGATCTTATTCAGCTATTACTGTCATGAAAATCAAGTTTGAAATAAAAATGGACCCAGAATCCCACCTTTGAATTGCTGTATTGCAAGGTATGAAACCAAGATTTTCAAAAACATTGAGAGTAAATTTAGTCATTCTGCTTCTACTAAAAGTTGTTACTATTTTAGTGAAAGAAAAAAGTTGTTTGTGTTATTAATAAATGCAATAAAATTTATTTTAATTTAGTGTTAACTTCAGGTTTTTCTCATCATTTTGATGATTCTATTATCATATGCTCTATAATGCATGCACATAATATGTGCATATAATGGTATATGTATTTATATGTAAGTGATTATTAAGAAATCACTAGAGTGGGGATACATTGCTCAAAGTCTCACTAACAAAAATAAAATATTTTTATTTGGCCTACATTTTTTTCCCTCTAATTTTTAAAAAATATATTTGAATATATTTTCTCTAATTACTGATATTGAGAATTAAACTATATTTATTTCCATTTCATAAGAAATTTAACATACTTGTGTATATCTTTTCCCACAATTTTTTGGTCCTAATTTTTATTGGTAAGAATTTGTGATGTTGACCCAAATAATGATCATTTTCATCATTAGCTTCTCTTTTATTACTATTAATAAAATAATAAATAGATAATAAATATTAATAGATAACAAATAAATAGAATTATGAATAATTTATTATGAATAAATAATAAATAGAATTGTTATTGTTTTGAAACTATATTTATAATTGTTTCAACAACTCTTTGTTCAGTTTCATTTGCATCACTGAGGCTTTTCTACCACAACTTCCACATTTTTGAAGTTTTATTATTTATTTATTTATTTTGTGAGGAAGATCAGCCCTGAGCTAACATCCATGCCAATCCTCCTCTTTTTGCTGAGGAAGAGCGGCCCTGAGCTAACATCTATTGCCAATCCTCCTCCTTTTTTTCCCTCTTTCTCCCCAAAGCCCCAGTAGATAGTTGTATGTCACAGTTGCACATCATGCTAGTTGCTGTATGTGGGACGCCACCTCAGCATAGCCGAACAAGCAGTGCCTCGGTGTGCGACCGGGATCCGGAACCCGGGCTGCCAGCAGCGGATCGCGTGCACTTAACCCTAAGTGCACGCTAAGCCGGGCTGGCCCCATCTTGAAGTTTTAAACTTTGGTTTATGTCTTTGAGATAGACAGGAAGCTAGATATGAGCTGGGAGCAAGGTAACTCCACCAGATGCAGCATCCTCATTACTGGGCAGCAGCTCTTTGGATGTGCAACACTACCCGCCCCCCCCCCCCCCACCTCCACTGCAAGGTCAGTTCACCAGGTGCAGTGTCCCAATTCCCGGGCAGCAACCCTGGACATGCAACACTTCCCCCGACCCTGACCAAGAGTAGCCCCAAGCCTCATTATACCCTCATTTGCATTGCGCTTTTGATCATCCCCTTGCTGGCGATCACCACCATGACAGTTCCAGAGATGCTTATGTAAGGAAAAAATCTCCTCCTCCTGACGTGCAGGTGGAGACAATGCCCCAGTCGGTCCACATTCCAAAGCCACCAACCACCACAACTTTGGTGCAGTTGCTCACCTTGAGCCTGCCTGCCCCTCCCCTTGGGGGTGTACTTTCGCTTTGCTAATAAATCCTCCTCTGTTAAAACTTCCACTGTGTGTCAGCTCTCAAATTCTTTTGTCTGTGGACCAAGAATTGGGGACTACACCACACCAATCGGACTGGTGTTGGTGACATCTTGATTAAATCTTTAAGTAAATTTTATCCATATATGCTTTTCTGGAAGCATATATGGATGATATAATTTCCATGTCTTATATCCCTCAGTATAAACTTTTCAGCCTCATATGCATAAAGCAATTGTTTAGTTATAGGATCTTTGTCACAGTCTTTTTACCTCAAAGCGCTTTAGATATCACTTCACTGTTTTCTGGAACTTTGCAATACAGAGATGTCTGTTTTATCTCTATTGTATTTTTTAATGTTTTTTTCCTTGTGTTTTACATTCTGTGGTTCTATTGGTTTCTCCTAGGCTTACTCCTATGGCTACAGTTATTGGCCGCTCGCCTGGGGCTAGAGGGTCTGAGATGGCCTCAGATGTCTTCAGGCACAGTCTGGGGCCTTGGTACTGGCTGTTACTGGGTTTTTCTCCGTTCTGCCTCTCTGCTGATCCAGGCCTCCTTACATGGCGATGGGGGTGTTGCGGTAGGTGAGGATAAGAGCTCAAGACCTAGGCTCTAGTATTCACACAATGTTACTTCTGCCACATTCTGTTGGTCTAAACAAGCCACAAGAGCAACCAGGTTCTATCTACCTCTGGATAGAAAGGGAATATTGTGATTTATAATAAGAAATATATGTTTGATCTTTGTCCCTCTTCCTGGCACAAAGCTCCTAGAACCCTTGGAATCTCCAAAGTGATATTGTCTTTTTGCATACTAATGAGATGACTGGTGGCTGGGGGCTTCTGAATAGCCTCAGGGTAGGAGCTGGTTGCCAGGGGAACCAACCTTGTGATTAGAGGGTTGGAACTTGCAGCCTTTACCAGGACCTCAGGGGAGAGAGGGGGGCTAGAGATTGATGTAATCCCCAATGGCCAATCATTTAATCAATCATGCGTATGTAGTGAAGCCTTCATAAAAATCCTAACTGAAGAAGTTGAGAGCTTCCAGGTTGCTGAACACGCGGAGGTGCTAGGAGGTGGTGTGCCCAGGGAAAGCACGGAAGCTCTGTGCCCCTTCCCTCATACCTTGCCCTATGCATCTCTTCTACCTGGCTGTTCCCGAGTTGTATCCTTTTATAATAAACTTGTAGTAAACTGTTTTCCTGAGTTCTATGAGCCATTCTAGCAAATTGCTGAAACCAAGGAGGGGATCATGGGAACCCCCTACTTTATAGCTGGTCAGTCAGAGGCACGGATGACAGCCTGGACTTGTGATCGGCTCTGAAGTGGGGGCAGTCTTGTGGGACTGAGCCCTTAATGTGGGATCTGATGCTAACTCCAGGTAGATAGTGTCAGAATTTAATTGAATTGTAGGACACCCAGTTGGCGTCCAAAGAGAACTGGAGAATTACTTGGTGTGGAAAAAACCCACACATCTGGTATCAGAAGTGAAGTATTGGTGTGAGTGTAGTAGAGTATGGAAAACCAGTGTTTCCCTTTAGTTGGTGAAGAGAGTGTAGAGAGGAAATAGAGTTTTTCCTTTCCAAAGGTGCAGCAAAGTCACATTGCAAAGGGGTGTGGATACTGGGAGGAAAGGAATTTGCAGCCATTCAACAATCTATCACACCAACAAACCCCAAAGCAAACTTAACAAATAGAAGTTCATTTTTTTCCCCTCTACTTGATGATTCAGGGTGCCAGGTTCCTTCCATCCCTGAGGACCTCTGAGTCCTCTGTCTGCAGCCAGCCAAAGCAGAAAGATGAGGTAGAGAAGGCACACTGGCTTCTTAAAAACCCTAGCCCAGAAGAGACGCTTCACTTCTGCTGACATTCCTTTGGCAAGAACTCTTCCTGTGGCTGTACTGTGATGTGAAGGGACAGATGCCTCCTGAGTATAATAATGGAAGAAGGGACCATGAATTTTTGGTGGACAATTAGCCATCTATACCACATTCAACAACTAGGTTTTTTACTTCCACTACTGACTCTGTTATCGGAGACTCATTCAGAAACCCTCTGGAATCTTTCTGAGACACAAATTAGCATGTTTTCAATCTTGTTTCTGAGAATAAATATTTCAAAAGAAGTATTGCATCTCTTCAAGGTGATTTTTTTTTTTTTTTGTGAGGAAGATCAGCCCCGAGCTAACATCCATGCTAATCCTCCTCTTTTTGCTGAGGAAGACCGGCCCTGAGCTAACATCTATTGCCAGTCCTCCTCCGTTTTTTTTTTTCCCTTCTTCTCCCCAAAGCCCCAGTAGATAGTTGTACGTCATAGTTGCACATGCTTCTAGTTGCTGTATGTGGCATGCGGCCTCAGCATGGCCGGACAAGTGGTGCCTCAGTGCACGCCCGGGGTTGGAACCCGGCCGCCAGCAGCGGAGCACGTGCGCTTAACTGCTAAGCCACGGGGCCGGCCTCAAAGGTGATTTTCTTATTTGGACTTGCAGCATCCAAGACCTCGGACCTCCAAGACGGCCCTGTTTGGAGTGGCCTCCCACTCTTGAAGCGGACTTTCGCTTCAGTTATGAACACTTTTTCTTGAGGTGGCTCCCGGCTCAAGGAGAAAGTCTAGCAGCAGAGCTAGCGTTTTGCTTGTTCGGTTGTCCAGTCCCAAGGTCTCTTTTCACTGCTGCAAATTAGTTGGTCTTAACTGGAATTGTCTGGGTCCCTCCATTTCTTCGCTATTCCTTCTCTGTCACAGGGACAATCAGGAATAGAGCCTAAATGATGCCTTTGGTTCATTATCATCAGCCTGTATGAAATATACATTCCCTAATGTGTCAGGCATATGTATGGCATCCTTCCTATTTTCCAAGGCTGATGCTGGTTTTTCCCTAATTTTATATCCACTGGTCACCCCATTCAACTGAGGGTGGAGGGCTGAGTGTTCGACGCCCACACTTACATCACTGTCAGACGCAGAGGAATTACACAGTCTTACATTGAAATGCTTGTGGAAATTATATGGCCTGTGATATCAGTGTCTTTAAAACACCTTGTAAACTTTCACTTTTGCAGAACTATCATAAATCTGTTTAATTCAACAGTTTACACCAAGTACTCCATGCAACTTAGAAGTAAAGTGTTTTTCTGCTTGATTGAAATTTTGCCCTGTTGAAAGTTGGTAAGAATACCATTTATTGCGGCAAGAACTCTTCTTGCAAATTTCTCCATATCTCATAATCCACAATTATGATAGCTTGTATGTGTATCCATTTAGTGAGTAGTTCCTGAGGCTGTGAGGCTGTGCCACAGGTGGTGCTGAGCACTGGCGCACAGGCATCAGGACTGGTGCTTCAGCCCCCAAGCTGTTCAGTCATTGAGGAGCAGACAGTAATTGAATTAGTGTGATGATATTTTGGAGTATGAACCATTGTGCTTTCTTTTCTCTATCCCCTTGCATGTGACCTTTCCTCAGTGGCTGTCACACTGACTCTGGGGGAAGTAGGATTGAAAGGGTAAGAAACAGCAGGTGAGCTTTCCTTTTTCTTTTTGTTTTTCTACCCTTAAACATGGGCTTTTGAGACCCAAAAGGCAGGCTTGAGGGAAGCAGGGTGTAACCTTTATGCCAACACAGGAAATTCTGAAAGAGTTCTCTCTCTTACTTCTGCTTGGGGCATTGTTTGGGAGGAGGAGGTTGTTGACCTTATGGAGCTGGGTGGTGTGAGATGGAGGGTCAGATCTGGGCATCCGTGTGAAGGACAACAGCGTCCACATAGCGATCCTCTACAATTTCTTCCTCCCAGGGCCTTGCTGAGCTGTGAGAAGTACCCTCTGCCCTCTTTTCCATGGCTTGGGACAATTAGACATGCTCCTTAAAAAAAAAAGTATGGAAGAGGAAGCCTCGAGATTGGCTTTAGGGCGAGAGTGGGCAAGGGTTACCCACTCTTTTTTCACAGATGACTGCAACTTGAGATTCTGAAACAGATTTTTATGTAGATGGCTATTGATTAATGAGAAAACGAAATGGTGCTGGGAGGGGCCAGCCAGGTAGGGCTTCCAGCAGATTGACACCCTAAACTCTTGTCCTTCTGGGCAAGGCCAACGAGAGGGTGTCTGATAACGCAGGTGGAGTGAAAATGGTTGTGGGATTTTAGTAACGTAGCTTTTGAACTCAGTATGAAGACACCATCTAGCAAAAGACTCAATGTATTTACATGAAACACTTTTCGAAGGCATATGAAACAAATCATATACAGCCATATGTTTAATAATAACCACCTTAATTAAAAAAATAATTACGTAAAATTAGTATCATCCTAGAAAACCCTACTCCCCAAGCACAGAGTAGGGAAAAAAGATTATAAGCATTCTAAAATTGAGCATGAAATATATATTACCTATGTAATATATAAACATATTTTTACTTTAGAAAGATTATTATGGTTTGTGGGATTATGGGAGGCTTGTCTTTCTTATTTTTCAAATTTCAGATAATGAACTTGTATTTTATAATTAGAAAATATATGATTACAGTTCTTTTGAAATAGGAAATTGAGGATATGTTCTGATGAATAAAGATTTTTTCTATACATTTTTCTCTATAAATTATCTTGGTGTATCTACCAAAATAACAACTAGTATGAAAACTTGAAATTAATGTTGTTTTAAAAATTATTTTTATAAGTTTTGTTTTACGAGGGAGATTGTTTTTGTTTTTGTCCAATGTCTTTTGAAGCTATGACACTACCTTAAAAATTTGTCGTTTTCATCATGACTAATAACTTCTAAATACTATTGCTTTGAGAAAAGAAAAAAAAAAAGTGAGTCTTTGTTCTTGAACTCAAAGACAAAGAATCATATGATTCTGTTTCCTCTAACTTACTTCATTTGTTTTGACTTATTTTGACATCTATTTGGTGTCCTGTTTCAATAACCTGCTTGACATTGATCTCAACATTTCATTAGGAATTCATGGTGGAAAGAAATTACTCTGAACATTTGTACCTTGTTCTTACAGTAAATGAAGTGTCATTTATATTTCATATCTTTTTCTGCTAACCTGTAATCCTTGAAGACAGGTACTTTTCCATTATTAGCTCAAAGACATTTATTATCATTTTCTCTCTTGATGTATGCTGAGACCTCAATGATGGAGCCATGATTCTCAGGCTCATTATATAAAATTGCATAAGTGCTCCATGAACAAAGAAATTTCTTTAAACTTCTTGTCAACGAACTAAAGAAGAAGTTTGATTTCCTAGCTTTTCCCTTTATAAAAGGACTGTGTTATTATAATGGCACAGTTTAAGCTACTGTGGTTTGATCCGGGTGTGAAAAGGTACAAATTTAGATTCTAGAAATGACATTTTATAGCGGAAAGAGCACCAGCTTTAGAAATGACACATCTGACTTCTCATTCAACACTCAGATAATTACTTGCTGTGTGCTCTTAGACAAGTTGCTTCACTTCTCTGAGCCTCTATTTTTTCGTCTTAAAGTGGGATTAAAAAAAAACAAAACTATCTTTCAGGATTGATATGAGGATGAGAAATATAGTATACTGAGTACCTTGTATGTAGTAAATGCTCAATAAATGGTAGTAATAGTTTGTTCATGTCTTTGCTTTCTGCTCTGTCAGTTCCTATGTTGGCAGAATGACTGGCACATACTGAACGATGAATTACCAACTGTGGCTCTGAGTTTTGGAATTTAGGAAGGCATGCTTTGGGACACAGAAACTCTTATCTTGTATCGTAGCCTTGAAAATTCAACTGAGAGTGCTAAATCACACATTTGTAGTGACTAAGTCAAACAGCTGTCATAACTGACATTTTAACTACTTTGAAATTCAACCAAAAATCAGAAGCTTGCCTAATCACGTTAACTGTGAAACTCTTTGGTTTTTAAGTTCAATAACTATTCAGTGAGCACCTACCAAGTACCTGGATACAGAGTAAAAAGGACAGGCAAGGCCTCTGGTTGCATGGAAATGGCTTTTGTGTGGGGAGAGAGTTAAGAAAAAAACCAGATAAGTGAATAAATAAAATAATTAGAGCTTGTCTGAAGTGTTGGGGGCCTCGACTGGAGAGTAACAGAGGACTTATTGAGATAGAGTGATCCTACTGCTAGAAGGCCTAGGGCTGGGGCTGACTTTTAAGCCTCAATGAGAAGCAGCAACTTCTGCAGAGAGTGGGGACAAGACTGGTCCAGGAAGCCAGAAAAGCATATGCCAAGCTTAAGTCAAGGAAGAGGGAACATTTGATGACTATCCAGGTTGTTGTCAGGGCCATGTTAATCTTTTCTTCTGTCATTCAACTTGTTGAATAAGAACTGATGAATTGAGACTTATGATAATTCAAGACTCTTGTTAGCCATATATTAAAATATTCTGGAGTAAGATAGCCCAGAAGGTTATATATAGGCAGGCATAATTTCTACTAAAATATGTTTTCACTTCACTAAATAGAAGCTATCCAGCCATCTTGTTTGTTATTATGAATAATAATAATGATAATAATAATACCACTGTTACTGTATAGTGCACTTGTAGTTCACAGAGAGCCAAGGAAATATTATAATGTTGCTATTTCTTGGTGTGTAAAAACTATTTTAAGTAGTAACATTGATTTCTCACTGTGGTAAATGAGGATTTACCCTATCCACATTGCTCATTCCCTCGTTCTCTCAGTTTAATTGTATGACCATATAAAGGTGATTTATAGTTGGGCATGTAGTACTGTATGATTACTTTTCTTGCAGAATATTTTATTGCCCTTGGAATTAATCTTGCTTTTGTCCTTTGCTTACGTTTATATGTATTCATCATTAATTTATCCCCAGAGTTACCCTTAGTTGTATAAATTTGAAACATATTAGATTCTATCAATTTCATCTCCTTGAAGAACCTTCTTCTGGACTCTTTTAACTTGCTCCAACCTGGACCAATATGATGGACGTGGAGATGTGTTGCCCAGAAGCTTCTTCAAGGAGCAACCTTTTGTTCCAGCTGCTGGGAATGAGTCAGCACACAATCTTCATCTGTCAGCTCCTTCATCCTTTGCCTCAGCTAGAGAGAACTGCCCTGCCCAAGAGCATGCCCTTCCCAGGGTGACCTGTATCCAGTGACTGATAATGGAGAGGGTGTAAAAGTCACTCCAGCCCACTGTGGGACAACTCAAATGGACTGTAATGCTCCAGAGCTCCCTGAGGGGTTGACCCAGGCGGTACTGTATCTGCATCATAGTTCAACTTCTCCCTCTGCTCTATCTTGCCTCTTCTTTCTCCCTTCTTCCCACAACCTGCGAAATATTGATCTCTAATAAATATCTTGCATGCCAAACTCCTTCTCAGCATCTGCTTCTGGAGAACCCAACCTGCAACTAGTTACTCTCTAGGGTTTTATACAGGAGTTTTCCTTCAATGTCCATTCACTAACATCCTGGAGATTCCCTTTGATGCACTGTTATGTTGCATTCTCTACTTCCCAGATTTCATAGCTTCTTCTCTTTGGTTTACTCTCTTGTTTTTTTTTTTTTAAAGATTTTATTTTTTCCACCCAAAGCCACCGTAGATAGTTGTATGTCATAGCTGCACATCCTTCTGGTTGCTGTATGTGGGATGCGGCCTCAGCATGGCCGGAGAAGCAGTGCATCGGTGCGCTCCCGGGATCCGAACCCGGGACACCAGCAGCAGAGCGCGCGCACTTAACCACTAAGCCACGGGGCCAGCCCTACTCTCTTGTTTTGATGGAGCGCATCCTCTAGTAGTTTCCCAAAGAGAGGTATACAGAAGATAATTTTTTTAAACCTGTGTCTGAAAATGGCTTTATTTCCATCACATCTAATTAACAGCTTAGTAGGGTATAATCTTCTGGGTAGGAAATAAGTTTCTCTCAGAATTTTGAAGGCATTGCTCAATTTTCTTTTGATTCCAAGATTTCTGTTAAAAAACTATGATGCCATTATAATTCTTGAACCTTTATGTGAAAACTATATTTCTTCTCTCATACTTCTAGGATCTTATTGGTTCTCATTGCTTTGAAACTATATCTTCTTCCAGTTTAGGATTCTGCTAAGTCTATTACTACTCATCCAGTTACTTGCCACCTTCCAAAACTTTGTTGCTCTTAGCTCTTCTCATTTCTCTTTGTCCTTGTATACTTATGCCTTAAAACAAACAAACAGACAGCCAGATAGACAAACAATAACAAAACATGATAGTGCCTAATGGCATTTAAGTAGACTTTAGGGAAGGAGGGAGCAGGATTTTGTTTTTGTTTTTGTTTTTTTGACACTTTTCCATGTATAAGTACTAATTGCATAACTATACTATGCCAGAACTTGTGTCTATAAAGTCATTGTTTTGGTGCCTATGACTCTACGTATCCATGGCTAGGGTAAAGATAGCTGTGCTCTCTTCTGATTCCAATCCTGTACCAACTGTGCTAAGAGCTGACCAAACTGCTGCTGACGAGGAGGAATCATATTTATGCATTAGAGTTAAGTTGGTCATCTGTGAATTTCCTTAACACTCGAATCCAGGAATGTCCACCTTAATAAGTACAGAGAGCTGCAGGTCCCTCTAGGAAATAGTAGTGAAATAGACCCTTAAGGACATTATTGAAAATTCCTATCCACAATCACTTTTTTGGTAGAAGTGACTGACATGGTGAAAACAGAACCCCCTCAGCTGAAACTAATGAATAATTAGTCCTGAGACAAGAGAATGAAAATGGATCCTAATGAATCAGCTGCCTAATTCTTTATGTCTTTTGGAATTAGACATGGTCTATATATGAGATACAAGTGTTTAACATTATGTGCTAACTAATGTGAACTCGTAGACCATAATTCTTATGGCCATTAATTAACTGGGACACTGAGAAATAAATGGAAAGCTCTTAACTTGTTCTGTGTGTTGTAGTGATGAGAGCATGCACAGAACAGAAATCCCCCCTTTTTAAAAATTTTTTACATTTTAGCCACTATCCTTAATAGCTTTATGACTTTGGGTAAGTTACTTTATTTCTCTAAGATTTATGTTCCTTATTTGTAATTTGAAGAAAATATTAATTTCTTCGTAGAGTTGTTGTTAATGAATTAACGTATGTAAAGCTATGAGCACACACAATGTCCCTATATGGTAGGTGTTCAATCAATGGTAATTTTCTTCCCTTGTGTTATCTATATTTGACCAAGAACATTCTAATTTTTATGTGCAATAAAATTTTCAGGCCACACTATTAACACTCCCTTCAAAAAATCTACAATATAAGGAGGTTTCATCTGTACTAACTGAATTGTGAATTCAGATGTATCTTAATTCCCTCCATACACACTCAATCCTCAAATTAAGGCGGCATGAGGGCCTCAGAATCAGGAAAGATTTCACAACTAAAGTTAACTGAAGCAAAGAAAATTTGGGTCTGTAAATAAGAACTGACAGCAAAAGCAAAGATTAATCTTAATGGCATGCATTAACAATATGCAATTTGAGATTGACAGTGGAGAATTCTCTCTGAGAACTGGCATTAGGCAGTATGGGTCTTGACATGGGAATTCACATGGGCAAGCATACTCATTCAACACACCTTTTCCAGAGAAAATACCCAGAGACCCACAAGGTTAGGGAAAGTGGCCTATTTATTCACATCAAATCATTGTATGTACAGACTGTTTCCATATAATTGTCTTTCAGCAATAAAGACTCACTCGATATAACTTAAAAGTGACAAGGAAATTCCATGGAGCTTTACATAGTTGACTCTAGAAAAACAGTGATACAGTCACTAGAAATCTTAAAGTTAAACCGTAATGTTTATAAAGGCTTGGAGGGTTTGCGTCCACATAAAAAGTGATGGCAGAAAGGAAGCCAGTTTGGTTATTGGGGACTTTCACCACACTTTTTTCATAGGATCCTTGTTTTGGGTCAGATTCTGAACTGAAGGATGATACCACTATTATCACCAGCTCCTCTTCATGATTGTGGGTGGTGAAGGGCTGAAGGGCAGAAGAACCATGAGGTGCCTCCATGTTGCCTGCTTCAGAGTTGTTCACACTGATGCTGACTCTCTGGGCCGACCAGGCAAAACAACTTTTTTGTGCCTCATTAGAGTAGATTCAATTACAACTGTATTTGCACTTCCTGATGAGAATGTTATAAAAGTTAGTGGAAGTTATCTGAAAGTCTTAGAAAGGGAATGTACAGAAATATTACAGTTTTTACATTTCAAAGGATACATTTAAGTTATAAACTGGTAAAAAGCTTATTAACTCTATTAACAGATGAAAGATTATATTTTCATCTAAGTTTGTATTTTCTAAGAAAAATGCATTTTACCATTTATTGAAAGTGCTCTTTTATTCTTCTATTAAACAAGTAATAGATTTTTGTTGTATAGAAAATTGTATTTTCTAATACTATATACCCTATATTTGATATGTCTTTACAGAAAATGCAAATATGTGATTAGCAATTATTGAGTAATCAGGTACTTGCCAGATGAGCATAATCCCGAGAATCAAGGGTGAGATGGAATTATTGTTGGTGGGAGGGGGGAAGAGGTTTACCTGTAGAGTTATTGACAAGATTGGAGAAACCCATACATGTCTCTACTGTCTGTAGATTGAATCAGTATTACATATTGCACGTACACATGGGACAGTGGAATCGCACATGAAAATTACTTTCACTTTACAATGTTGTCCTCACATTTGAGAAGTTTTGTAGCCATTTCTCTGTTCTGAATTTTCGAATATGATCTGTCTGCTACCTCCCCTGAGGCAGACTGTCATGGATGGGAAAGTGGTGCTAAGTAATGTACATGGAACATCTCCATGGGCCAGACACTGAACTCAGGCTCAGAAAGCCTCTGTATCGTGGTCAAGGCTATGCAGCTAGTTAGAGATAGAGCCAGGTTTAAAACCTGTATTGGTCTGATTTCAAAGCACAATCTCTTTTTACTCTACTGTGTTGTCTTTCAACTGAGCAGATTTGCTTTTTTGTATCATACTTTCAAAGATTCAGTTCCCATGAGGAAGTAGCAAGAATAAGTATGCACAGAGATGTGAACTATGTTTATATGTGTTGCTTTGAGCCTCAGTTTGAGCCATCAGCCATTTATTGCAATAAAAGAGAGAGAGTTAGGTGATGCCAAGTGTAGAGTAGGAAAAGAAAATGGCCCTAAGCAAATAAAGAGCCCCTGGAAGAGTGGACATACTCTGCCTGGGGAGTCAGGGGGCCTCGCTTCTCACAGCAACCCAGCCATCAACCTTCTGTGTGACCTGGGAGAAGTCCCTACCCTACTCTGACCTCTGTTCTCCCATTTGTAAAATGAAAGGGTGAAACCAAGCCCCAGAAACAAACTGGATATCTGCTCTGGCTTCCTAACCCAAACGTGCAAAACAGCTGGGCTACAGAGCAAAATTAGATGCAAGTCTTTATTGTTATCACTGACTGTATTTCTTGAGCAAATAATTTAATCTTTTTTAAACCAATCCATTCTCCAAAATTATACTGATGAGGAAATCACAACAAATATCATTCTGTCATTTACTTTGCCAAGTGGCAAGTAGTGCTATAAATCCTATTTCTGACACCTTACCACCATATTGGCTTTATTGTCAAAAAGAACAATGGGAACATGTACACAGAAAAATTACCAAAATTTTCTCCACAAATCAAAAGGATTATGAAATAGTCACAGGAGGAACCACGTTAAGTTGAATGGGTCTCAAGGACAAACCATAGGTTTATATACATCATTCACCATAGAAACATTCTCAACGAGACTTTCAAGCAGACTTACTGACAAATGAATATACTATATTTTACAAGCAAACCATCTCAGAAGTATCATATTAAACAAATTAAGACACGACAATAGCACAAGCATCAGTAGAACTCACTGGTACCCCAGGGTGGTCCTGGGGAAGTGTCCTTAGGTTTCCAGCCCTCAGGGGATGGATAAAGATTGAGGAGCCTTCCCTGGGGCAACTCTTAACTCCTAAGGCCATCCTGGTGGTGAAGGGGCAAAAGAGCTTGTCCAGAACCTAGCTGTACAGCTCCTCCTAGCTGTACAGTGGGGCCTCTCGACGACCCAATACAGCTATCTTCATTTTAAATTATAGAGAAAAAGGGGCTGGTAGACATTTTTCTGAATTATATGAGACTAAAAAGTTTTCTCGGGGCTGGCCCAGTGGCTCAAGTGGTTAAGTGTGCACGCTCCGCTGTGGCTGCCCAGGGTTCGCCGGTTCGCATCCCTGGGCGCGCACTGACGCACTGCTTGTCAAGCCATGCTGTGGCGGCATCCCATATAAAGTGGAGGAGGATGGGCACGGATGTTAGCTCAGGGCCAAGCTGCCTCAGAAAAAAGAGGAGGATTGGCATCAGATATTAGCTCAGGGCTGATCTTCCTCACACACAAAAAAAAGTTTTCTCAGCACTGAAAGAGAGGAAACAAAATTTTGAATCAGAGCATTTGATAGCTAGAAAGGAATCCTAAAGTTGTGAAGTTTTACAAACCATAGGAAAGGGACAAAGGCTGCAAGGGTATGACTTTCTGACTTGTGTAGTGAGGAAAAAATCAGGGACAGGATGGAGGCAGACCAGAGCCAAGTAGATGGTAAATTTCATGTCATTATAACGTCTTGGTAAAGAAGCCAAAAAACCTACAGTTTCAATTAGTAATTGAGAGATTGAGAGTGAGCCTGAGATGACGATGACTGCCACCATCAGTCAATCAATCAATCAGAAGAATAATAAAAATAGCAATGATAACAATGACTCCTTTTAGACACAGAGCATTGCCTTGAGATAGACAAAAGAAGTAAGAGTTCAGGAAGATGGTCTTGACTTGGATCCTATTCTCATTATGCTTGCATACAAAGGGGACCTTTCATCTTATAAATAAAATCCAAATTTGATAGAGTTCCTCTGCATTATGAAACTACTGCCCTATAGCACTTTCAAAGCGGGGAGAGTAATTTGGCTTAAAACTGCAGCATGTAAGTGTGTGGCAGTGAGAACCTGGGCCATGCTGTTCAATCCCGCGGGGGGACATTCAAGGAGAAAACTGCTCGGATTTGTCAGGCAGTCTCCCTCCTAGTTCTGGAAAAGCTGCCTTCCATCAGAGTCCTCATTTATCAGATGACAGGTCATTGGTATTATCTGCCTCATGAATCCTAAAGGGTTCTTAAGGGGTTCAAGGGAGACTAAGGATGCCAGGCCACTGCAGGACTCCTGCTTTTCAATACTTGAGCCAAAGAATCAGTTCTGTCCAAACTGATTGGTGGAGGCAAGAATTGCTAAACTTGTGCGATAATTTTCAAGGAAACAGAAAAAGAAGTGACACCTGGGAAGTTACATCCAATCTGATAAAACTGGGCCTGACTGAGATTGACGTGTAAGCAGGAGCTGGAGGCCCTCCCACCACGATCCTTCACACCTTTCCCTGGGCCACTTCTGCCCTTCTTGGAAGCCTAGCCCCTCAAACAGATTGAATAGCAATAGGTTGGCTACATAGCTAAGTTTTTTCATGTTGCCAGCCTGGCAGCTCCTTATCCCACGGCAGTCTGAGGAGATGGCTTTGACTGGTTTCTGGAGAACCAGGTTCTTGCCCAGGTGGCTCTGGTCCTGCCCATCATCCACATTGTAATTGGCTTTTATTGACCATTCTCACCTGGTGATAGGCCTTGGTGAATCTGCAAACCACTAAAAAATATAAATCACCATGCTTTTTGAGAATGTGGGCTTGAGACAAAGACCAAGTTCACTGGTAAACTCCTGATTGACCCTACAGAAGCAAGGGTGGAGAGGATCTCCTTTTCTAGATAGTCACCCCAGGGAGGAAGCATACTGAAGAAATTGCCTGCCAGTGGGAGTTATTTGGAGCCCCCGATGCCACCTTCTGTCTCCTTTGTCAGAGGGAAATGTGGGAAACACTGTTGGGCTGGTTGGTGATGATATGGTGGTTCACCCTGGTCCCTCCATGAAGTGCTTCTCTATGTCCCAAGGCAAAGCTTCATGAAGGCCACATGTCTTTTATGCAAGCACTGTTTATCCAATTGTGATATTCTAGGGTCTAAGCTCCTTTTGTGTATTGATGTTGAAATTCCAAACAGTGGGAGAGAGCAAAGGTGTTTCAGGGGCTTTAAGATCTTTGTCTGGGAGTATACCATCCTTGGTTATTTTACAATTTACTGGATATTCATCTTTCCTCCAGTTACCATTAGTTCATCTAGCTTAACATCTAGCTTCTGTCAGCTTCAAGAAACCATAATCATAAAAGCTCCTGGAGTGGACAAATTGGTGGAGGATAACCCACGTGGTAAGGACATATTATTTTGTTTCCCAATCAGCACTCAGAAGAGCTTTGCCATGTCTCTCAGTCCATCAGGCAGGTGCAGGGCACCTGGCTTGGGCCCTGGCCCGCTGCATGTGAGCACATCCCAGCCTGGAGTGATACATCCTGCTGGTCCCCAGTGGTCAGCCCTGGTGGGAAGCAGGGCAGTGATGCTTCTTCCCCCATTTAATATTTCTGAACCTTACTCTTCTCATGTATAAAATGGGTGCAGTAATAACAACTTGTGGTGAAGCAGGTGCTTGCTGGGGTGTTGTGAGAATCAAATGAGAGAACGTGTTTAATTTCCCGGCACAGTGTCTAATTAATCCCATTCTTTTGCTGCTTCTCTCTTTTTTCCGTTTTTGAATTAGAACCAATGCAGAGTCACTGTAGGATCAACCCTTACATCCACAATCTTCTAATCCTCCCCTCTCTTGGGGAAAACTAGAAAAGTCCACATTTTTTTCCCCATAAAACTGGAACTCTTTATGACATGGTCTGGCTGATCTCTGCGACCTTATCCCCCATCTCACCATCCCCTCAGGCCCCCACTCTTGCCCCAATCGGGCCTCCCTTCCTGCCCCAAACATCACTACATTAATTGCACCTTCTCCTGGGCCACCTCTGACCACTGCACTTCTATCACTGCGTGAATCATACTGTAGTGTAATGTCTACTTCCTCTTCTAAACTGTGAATTCTTTGCAGGGAGGGACCACTTCTTGTTTGCATTTGATATCTAGTGCCTAGTAGGTAACCAATAAACTTTTGGTTAATAAAACATTATATCAGACTCTGGGGGGTTGTAAAGATGGCCTGAATATTTTAGAGGGATCCTTTTGGTTTCTTTGAAGACTTCCCACCAGATAAATACATATGATTTCATTTTAGAAGGAGAATAATTGATTTTTCTCTGTGAACAAAAAAGACACTTCCTCTTTTTTCTTCTTACTGATGTGTGATGAAGGACATAAATTACACAGGAAACAGGGCACAGAGACATAAACCTGCTTAATCCAATTAAATATTTCAGTTAACAGTCAGGGTCCCAAGAGACAGGGAGGATGATGCCTGGGATGGAGACTGCTGCAGGGGAGCTAGGAAGCTATCTGTGTTCTTCACTTTTCTTTGGAAAGAGAGAAAGAGAAGCAAAGAGAGGAGAAGGAGATACAGCAGCTATCATAGGATGTGAGAATCAATGTTATTTGTTATACAGCATAAAATGAATCTTGAAGAGGATGTTCAGTCTTCGGAATGTTAAACAGTGGATACATAACTAGTTTTCTGAAGACAAATGAAAAGAAGCAAAAAAAGGACACAAACAAAACAAAGAAACCAAAGTGAGGGAAACAAGAACTAGGCTTTTAAAAGGAAAGGCAGTCTAATTACAGCCATTGACTGGGAAAAAGTCATGCTTATAGCCTGATGCAGACAACACACAGCTTCTGATTCCCAGGAGAGGAGTACCTAGGCATCGGGGTGGAGGAGACAGAGGAACGGTGGGGACACTAATAGTTAATGAACACCTGACCAAGCACTTTCCTTTCACATACTCTACCTTATGTAGGCCTTAACACAACCACTCTATAAGGCAAGAGTTTATTACTTGCATTTGCAAATAAACTGAGGTTCAAATGTTAACTATTTAAGGGTCAAGGTTTTTGTTTAGCTGGTTAATAGTACAGCTGAGATTTGAACCTGTGTCTACTTGATTCACCTTCCACATCTCCTCTGCCGTACCATGCTCCTTTCACAATGGGATGTGACTCATAAGACCCCTAGCTCCAGGCTCTAGGCTATTTGTACCATTGGTTTTGAACTCTAGGGCAGGGCCTCACAGTTCCCCTTATTGAGTTACTCCTAATTAAATGTTCATTACTTACACTTGTAGCAGTTAACCTCTCTCTTGCCTATATCCTTGCCCCTTTTTCCCGCAGCTGAACTCTTGGGTTCTTACCTGGGACCCAGACTGATGGAGTGATCACCACCTGGAACATTGCCTGTCACCATGGCATGGGACAGAGAGTGTCCTGGAGAGTCTCCAACTAGCAATTACATACTCCAGCCCAGAAGTGACACCACTTACCACTCATTTGCTAGAGCCAGACACACGGAAAGCCAAGCGCAGGAAATATTTGGTGAACAGCCTCAGTGACTACTGCAGCACTTGTTGCCTTTAACATACCACATATTTTATGTATTTATCGTGTTTATTATCTGTCTCCATGTCTAGAGTGTCTGTTCTACGAGGACAGAAGTCTTTGTTTCATTCACAGATGTATCTTCAGTGCCCAGAGCAGTGCTTGGCAAAAGCAGACACTCAACAAACGGTTGAATGAGTGAATAAATATCATCAGTTCTACCTTCACTTGCTGAGCGGTCTTGGGCAAGACTTTTATACTCTCCAAGTTTCCTTTTAGAAAATGAGGGTAAAGGCATGATCTCTCCCAGGACTGTGGTGAGAACTAATGAGATAAGCAGGCAAAGCGACTAGTATGAGACCTAGCTCATGAAAAGCTCTAGATGACTATTGGTTTCTTTTCACCTCCAGTGGCCAAATTAGCCCTCTGATTTTTAACCCAATTCTCAAGCAAATTTATGTAAAAAAAAGATAGAGCAACTATTGAGTTTGAATACATTGTGTAACTTTTCTGTTTCTTGCCCAGTGTATAGGAACAATACTGATGTTCCTCCAAGAATTTTTTTCTCTAAAATTGCTGGAAAACTGTAAATGGAGCAAGCTTTATAACGTGGGGTGGGAGTGAGGCTGGATATAGCCACTGCACAAGCCTTTCAAATAGTGTAACAAATGATGTGTGGGCACAACTGGGGAAAACGTACACATCTTCATGGCTCTGGCGAAATCATGTTTGGCCCCCAGGTGCACTTGACCTGTTAACAACATTTAGACAGATTTATCAGCTGTAAACTTTGCACAAGCAAAAAAATAGAACACATTTTTTTTTTCTCCCTCTAAACATAAAGCAGAAAGATTTGCCGGCAACAGGAGAAATTCAAACAAATTAAGTAGAGGGCTTGATTCTCTCTGCCCCTCAGTGGCCTGTTTGTGGCACATGGACTCCAGGCGTCAAATTCACAGAACTGGAGAGTTTCTGGGGACAAGCATGGATGTGGGGTACTTCAGTGAGGGCCTGGAGCTCTTAGTTACAAGAGCCTGGACTGAGTAAAAAAAGGGACAGCACGTCCTTAATTAACACCATTACAAAGAGGGAAAAGAGAAAGAAAGCACACACACATAAAAGGCATACAAAAGTTTCCAGAACTTCTTGTAGTTCTCTTCTCTATGTGTTTTTATGAGATCATCTGCTTGGAAATGTATTGTTTGAAAAACTAGATGGAGTTAGTTTTAAAACATCCAGATCAAACTGGTTGCAACGAGTCAGAATACCATAAGCCTTATGTTTATGAAACATCTTTCATGATGTGAAGGAAAGAGAATGGGATTTGGACTCAAGAAGTGAGTCCACGCTCCACAATTT
This sequence comes from Diceros bicornis minor, assembly GCF_020826845.1. Lineage (NCBI taxonomy): Eukaryota > Metazoa > Chordata > Mammalia > Perissodactyla > Rhinocerotidae > Diceros > Diceros bicornis. The sequence continues at coordinate 17,389,175 of NC_080767.1, read as the reverse complement.
CCTGGCTGTATGACTCTGGGTAAATCACCAACTCTCTAAACCGCGGTTTCCTCATTTGTAATATGGGGATTATAAAACCCAATTTAGGGGGCTGTTGTGAGAATTTCGTGAGCTAATGTTCGTGAAATTGTCTTAAGTTTAAAGTGCAATGGTGGCATTTATAATTTTTCTGGAGAATTATAAACAATTTTTAAAAAGTTTTTCTATTTGTCCTTGGAGAGGATGTAAAGACTCATCACCCGCTTCTCACTTAGCCACCCCCCTAATTTTCCTATAAAGCCAATTAGTATGTGTGTGTATATTATACATTAATGTATAATTTGTATTATATATACACACTAATATATTAGTATATATTAGTATATATAGTAATTATCAATTAGTATACATTTGTATATGTATTATATGTATATATATGTGTATGTGTGTGTGTGTATATATATATACACAGAGAGAGAGAGAGAGTATCCCTTCTTTAGCATTCCTGTGGTTACTTATAATCCCTTTCCTAGACTGGTGCAATAGCCACTGAACCAGATTGCCTGTCTTTGTGCTGTTTTTCTAATCCAAAACCATCTAAATTAAATGCATATCTGACTATGTTACCTCACCTTAGGAGCCTCTAACCCAGTGTAAAGTTTCAAGTCCTTAGTTTAGTACAGTTGTTCTTAACTGGGAGATTTTGCCCCCCAGGGTGACAATGTCTGGAGACATTTTTGGTTGTCACATCAGGGAGGGGTGTGTGTGTGCTACTGGCATCTAATAGGTAGAGGCCAAGGACGCTGTTAAACATCCTACAATGCACGGGACAGCCCCCCACAACAGTCATCCTGTTCAAAATGTCAACAGTGCCGAGGTTGAGAAACCTGCATTCAGCCCACGGGATGACACAGTAAGCTTCTACTTACATCAGGTTCCAGCTTCTTCGCTGCCCTCACACCCTGGCCTCTAGCCAAGGTGAATTAGTCTCATGTCTGCAGGTCACTCCAACAGTTCCCAAACTGTGTGGCATCTCTCGGCCTTTTTCCTGGCTGTCTGTCCTGCTTTGAACATGCTTCCCTTGCCCTCTTCAGCTGGTAAACTCCGCCTTCTCCTTCTTTTGTGCACCCCTTGCACCTCATGTCCTTTAGGAAGCCTTCCACACATCTTAGGCCCCTTCTCTGTGGGCCCACAGCCCCCCTGCCTCCCTCTCTCACTTGAATTATCACACTGTAATGAGATGGATCTTATAATGCCATGACATCACTTTGGATCTGACTGTCCCACCCATCAGTGAGTTCAGAAAAAGTTGGGACCATTCCTCCTCCGTCCTTGTAGCCTCAGAGCCTAGCACTGGCTGGGCACATAATCTTGGTAATATGTGTTGATTGAAACAGAGAATAAATCAAAATCAATGACCATATTATTTTTGAAGCTATAAGGTTCTTCTGCAACGTTGTGAGGTGAACCACTAGAGCAAAGATTCTGTCGTGGTCAATCCTGTGGCTACTGTGCACCCTGAGATTGTCACCCTATTTTACTAATGGTAGTTAAAACTTAACTGATTCTACTGTGTGCCAGAAACTTGCAAGGATTTTATATTGAATTCTCAATATAATACTGAATCTTTACTCTTATACATCTTCTCATTATTTCCGTTTTACAGATGTGGAAAGTGAGGCTTGGAGGTTAAGAAAACAATTCATACAACAAGTGATGGAGCCAGGGTTTAATCCAGGCATTCAGACCCCCGAGGCTGCTTCACAACTGCTGTGCTATGTCATTCCACTGGGAACAAAGTTCCTCCGGGGAACACAGTTTCAGTGGATCTGCATTTTAGAGATGAAGAAATAGAGCTTGTAGGAGATAGTCATCAGTGACACACAGCCAGGCCAGAAATTGGTTTGAGGTCTTTCTATACAACTATATCGGAGCAATCCCTCAGTACTCTCTCATCTAAGTCTACATTTGCCAAAATTTGCCCATCTGCTATGGCAAAGAAGCCTGCATTTGCAGGTCTCACATGAGGACAGACCCCAGGAGTCTTAGTGCCCACCTTGGGGACCTGCTGCAAATAGATCTTTGGTAATTACTTAAGCCCCTAGAAATCTTTACCAGATCTGGGACAGCTTTGATTCCTGTCTGGGACAAGTTCTACATCCTGGGAGGTCTCTGTGCTGAATCCCATTTGCTACAGATCTCTAAAAGCTTCCAGGCTGCTTAACTCTTCCCAAACTTTTTGGTTTAAAAATACATTCCTCATCAGTGGCTCTGGGTTCATTCTTTGTGCCTAGAGAATGCCATTCTTTTCAACCTTGGAGCAGGCGAGTGCACAGCACTGACCAAAAAATGTGACACTCCATTTCCAGACTGAGTGGGCTGAGAGCACAGTGTGGGTGGAGGGGGCTCCCACACAATTCTGAGAAGAGGGCTTTGCTTTTTCAGGGTGGTCCAGTGGTCTTGAATTGCAGTCGGCTTCATTTGCAGGGATTGTTTTGGAATTCTCACAGAAAGTTTATTGCAGAAGTTCTCACTTTTACTTTTTTTCCTCTAGGGGATGGAAAAAGATATGAGCTCTCTTTTTCAGGGCTCATATCCTACTTTGAAGGTATGTGGTTGTCATTCATCAAGTGTGTTTCCTGACTCGCTTTAGTTCTTTTCATGTATTCATTCTACAAGCACTCACTGAGTGCCCCTTAGATGCCGGGCACCCTGGTAGGTGCTGGGGATATAGGAGTGCAAATGCAGGCTCATTCTCAAAGTGCTCAGAGTCTAGTGGGAAAGACATAATAAATCCAACTAGTGGTGATCAGTCCTATAGTATAAGCTTAGAGATCTGGGGAAGCAGACAAGACAGACTCTGAATCAGCCCTGGGAATCAGAGATAACTTCCAGATGATAGCGAAACTGATTCATGAAGAACAGTGATGAGCCAGGCAAAGGACATTGAAGGAGATGGGAGACAAGAATTCCAGGCAAAAGAAGTAGAATATACAAAGTCCCTCGGGCAAAAAAGAGTGCAGGACATTTGGAAAGTGCCGATAGTTCAATCTGGCTGGAAGGTAGAGTATGTGTGTGTGGCTGGTTGTGGCAGGTGGAGGGGGAGGTTGGTGAGAGAGGAGGAAGTTAGAGAGGTTTTCATAAATTATGTCCTCCTGGACTTTGCAGGTCATGCTAAGGACTTTGGATTTTATCTTGAGGGCAAATGAAGCAGATTTTAATCAAGGATATGACATGGTAAAATTTGCTTTTTATTAAGTCCAGTTAGGAGGAGATTCAACAGAAAGGCCTGGGGACTTTGTGGCTGAGTTTTTATCAAAACAGAAACTTGTTTCTGCCCTTCTCATCAGAGCCAACTGCAGGGGACATTAAGGAGTCCTTCTGGGCAGGTTGACGACAGAGATTTGGGGTAAATCCTGGGCAGACTCAAGAGATCCAGAATCGAGGAGTGGACAAGTATTAAGCCTGGGGTGCCGGAGGAATGCAAGACCCAGGAAGACAGAAAGAGAGAAAAGGAGCAGGGAAGAAGACTGACTTCCAGCAGACTCCATACCCTGGAGGTAGGTGGGGTTCCACGCAAGTTAGGGCAGCCGGGGTTGAAGTTTAGGGATTCAAGACAAAGTTGAAGCCTAAGGTTGCAAAGGAGTAGGAAAGAGCCAAACATCTACTCAGTGCCAGGCACTGACATTAGGCACTTTGCAAACATCCATCTTCCCATCAGTGCCGGGAAGTAGGTGCCATTATCTTCATCTTCCAGCTGAAGAGAGGCTGGCACAGAGAGGTGAAGTAACTTACCCAAGGTTGCACAGCTAGTAAGTACAGAGGCAGGATTTTAAGCCAGTATTCTCTAGCTTTAAACTCATTTTCTCCAAATGTTAGAGTGGGCAATTCAACCCCAAATCTCTCATAATATCTGTTGTACTCTAATGCCTCTTTAATTTTTTTTTTTTTTTTTTAAGAAAAATGCATCTGCATTAGCTATTTCCCAACTCGAAAACAGCATCTCACAATACTTTGCATCAAGGACTCTATGGCTCTAGGTCTTCTGCCAGAAACATCATCTCACACCAGGGTGTACTGCATGCATGGCCATGCTCAAGTCTCCCCCACTTTTTCACATCATTGTTCAGCTGTCCAGGTGGTCAGTACAGATGCCCAAGTGGCTTCCCTGTTCCCTCACAGAATAACACCTCTCTTTCCATTGGAGCTCAGTGTCTACCCATGTCAATGCCTTAGGAGAGGGATTGACACTCACATGATCCTCGGGGTGCAGAGTACATCATCCCAGTCCTGAAGTTCTCTTAACCTCACCTTAATCTTCTCCAAACGACTACTCCCAGCCAGCTCCCTTGGGTAACTTTAATCACTGAGAAGAAAGAGCTCCAGGAGAGAAGTCAAGATGGCGGCATAAGCAGACTCGGAACTCACCTCCTCCCGTGGACACAGCCAATTTACAACTACTCGTGGAAAAATTACCCCTGAGACAGAACTGAAAACTGGATAAGAGGAACTCCTGCAACAATGGACAATCCTAACTGAGGTGGAAGAGGCAGAAACTCCCTTCTGGAGAGGAAAAACGCCACCTTCACAAGCCGCCAGCTTCACGGCCGCCGGGAGCAGGTCACAGGTACGCAGCCTCCCTGGAGGCGCGGGGCCCTGAGCCGGGAGCGCCCCCACTGTGGGCATTTTGTGGACCCAGCACAGTCAAGACAAGTGGCATAATATCTGACTGTGCCTGCTACTAAAACATTGGGGAGTACCCCCAGAAAACCCGGTTCACAAAGAAACTAAAACCGGCTCTTAAAGGGCCCCCGGGCAAACTCACCCGTTTCAGAAAGCAACCTAAAATCAGCAGAAAGAAAGGTGCACAGTGCTGTGGTGAAAAGAGACTCACCTAATAGGCCCTGAGTGCATCTTGGTGAGGGGTGAGACCTCTCCAGGGACTGGGACATTGGCGGCGGCCATTGTTGTGGCCCGGTGTGGGCGTGCTGACACAGACGCCATTGGAGTTCTCCCTGGGGCCTGCTAGCCCAGGGTCTGCCCCACCCGCTAGAGCACTGATTTAATCCAGCTCAGCCAGGGCAGGCAGCCCACCCTAGAGACTGGCCCCACCCAACAACAAGCCCTCAGGCAACTTGTGGGCCTGCATAGATTGGTGACTGGATTCTCTGCAGCCTGGCAACTGAGCCAACTTGAGCAGGGCAGGGTGTCCACAAGGAGCGGGTGGAGAGTGTGGGGCGGTGGCGGAGTGGGTGGGGCTCCCGCCGTGGAGAGACTGGGTCCGCTTGGGGAGGTCGGGGTGCGCACACGGGGCAGGACTGTGTTGACTGTGTGTGTGGACCTGTGGGTGGCAGGGCTTGTCAGCTGCAAAAGACTTGTGCTTCTCAAAGACCCACATAGGGGGTTTGCCCCACCTTCCAAAGGCTGAAACAATTGGGTGCTCCTGTGCCTGAGGCCAACCCCACCCAGCTGCAATCCTGAGAGAGCTGACAAGAGACCTAATAGGCTAGAGGCTTACAGCAATTGTAAGGCCCTGAGCCTAACAACCTGCCATGCTGGGGGCCTACTCACTTAAAAGAAATACTGCAACACAAATGTGGTATTAGAACTTGCAGCCAACTGTGCTGGGGCTTCCCACACCTGATAAAGAGACTGAAGGGCCCACAACAACTACAAGCAGCTGAGCATTACAACAGCTGGCCAGGAGCATAACTCAGCCTCCCTGGGTGCCTACAGGGAGAGCAAACAGGCCACAACAGAAGGACACACATAGCCCACATAGGGGTCAACCCTGGAACGTTGAGAACTGAGGGAAGCACACTGGAAGCCTCCTAAGGCATCACTTACATAAGATCACCTATCCAAGAGCAGGAGACGTAGCTGACCTACCTAATATGTAGATACAAGCACAGGGAAAGAGGGAAAATGAGGAGGCAAAAGAATACATTCCAAGTAAGGGAACAGGACAAAACCCCAGAAAAGGAACTAAGTGAAACAGAAATGAGCAACCTACCCGACAGAGAGTTCAAACTAAGAGTGTTAAGGATGCTCACTGATGTAGGGAGAAGAATAGATGAACTCAGTGAGAATGTCAACAAAGAAATGGAAGATACAAAAAAGAACCAATCAGAAATGAAGAATACAATACTGGAAATGAAAAATTCATTAGAGGGACTCAAAAGCAGAGTAGAGGATACAGAAGAATGGATCTGTGAGCTGGACGAAAGACTAGAAGAAATTACCCAAGGTGAACAGGTAAAAGAGAAAAGAATTAAAAAGAGAGAGGACAGTCTAAGGGACCTCTGGGACAACATCAAGCACACTAACATCCGTGTTATAGGTGTCCTGGAAGAAGTAGAGCGAGACAAGGGGGCAGAGAATCTATTTCAAGAAATAATAGTTGAAAACTTCCCTAACCTAATGAAGGAAACAGACATCCAGGTACAGGAATCACAGAGAGCCCCAAACAAGATGAACCCAAAGAGGCCCACACCAAGACACATCATAATCAAAATGTCCAGAATTAAAGATAAAGAGAGAATGCTAAAAGCTGCAAGAGAATGTCAAGTTACATACAAAGGAAACCCCATAAGGCTATCAGCTGACTTCTCAGCAGAAACCTTACAGGCTAGAAGAGAATGGCACGATATATTTAAAGTGCTAAAAGGAAAAAACTTACAGCCAAGAATACTCTACCCAGCAAGGTTATCTTTCAAAATGGAAGGAGAGATCAAAAATTTCCCAGACAAGCAAAAATTAAAGGAGTTTCTCACCAAGAAACCAGTGCTACAAGAAATGTTAAAGGGACTGATTTAAGGGGAAAAGAGAAGACCACAAATAGGAAAAATTATCTATTTCCATGATAAGAACATAATGGATACAAATGCACAAAAAAGAGGTTAGATATGATATCAAAATCATAAAAGGAAGGAGGAGGGGAGTTAAAGAGTACAGCTTTCAGACAGAGGTCAAACTAAAGTGACCATCAATTCTGTATAGAAGAAGAAAGGAACAGAGAAGGACTACTAAAACACTGAGAAAAAAAAAAAGTTAAAAAATGGCAGTAAGTACATACTTATCAATAGCTACTTTAAACGTCAATGGACTAAATGCTCCAATTAAAAGGCATAGGGTGGCTGACTGGATAAAAAAACAAGACCCGTATATATGCTGCATACAAGAGACACACTTCAGACCTAAAGACACTCACAAACTGAAAGTGAAGGGATGGAAAAAGATACTCCACGCAAATGGCAATGAAAAGAAAGCTGGGGTAGCAGTACTCATATCAGACAAAATAGACTTTAAAACAAAAACTGTAAAAAGAGACAAAGAAGGGCATTACATAATAATCAAGGGAACAATCCAACAAGAGGAGATAACACTTGTAAATATCTACGCACCCAATGTAGGTGCACCTAAATATATAAAGCAATTATTAACAGACATAACAACAGAAATAGACAGTAACACAATAATAGTAGGGGACTTTAACACTCCACTTACACCAACGGATAGATATCCAAACAGAAGATCAATAAGGAAACATTGGCCTTAAATGACACACTAGAACAGATGGACCTAGTATATATATACAGAGCATTCCATCCAAAAACCAAAGAATACACGTTCTTTTCAAATGTACATGGAACATTCTCCAGGATTGATCACATATTAGGCCACAAAACAAGTCTCCATAAATTTAAGAAGATTGAAATAATACCAAGCATCTTTTCTGACCACAACGGTATGAAACTAGAAATCAACTATAGGAAGAAAATCAGAAAAGCCACAAATACGTGGAGATTAAACAAAATGCTAGTGAACAACGACTGGGTTAACGAAGAAATCAAAGAATAAATCAAAAAATACCTGGAGACAAATGAAAATGAAAATACGACATGCCAGAATTTATGGGATACAGCAAAAGTGGTTCTAAGAGGGAAGTTTATAGCAATACAGGCCTATCTCAACAAACAATAAAAATCTCAAATAAACAATCTAACAATGCACCTAAAAGAACTGGAAAAAGAAGAACAAACAAAGCCCAAAATCAGTAGAAGAAGGGAAATCATAAAAATCAGAGCAGAAATAAATGAAATAGAGACCAAAAAAAAAAATAGAAAAAATTAATAAAACCAAGAGCTGGTTCTTTGAAAATCAACAAAATTGACAAACCTTTAGCTAGACTCACCAAGAAAAAAAGAGAGAAGGCACAAATAAGTAAAATCAGAAATGAAAGAGGAGAGGTTACAACAGACACCTCAGAAATACAAAAGATTATAAGAGAATACTATGAAAAGCTATATGCCAACCAATTTGACAATCTGGAAGAAATGGATAAATTCTTAGAATCACACAACCTTCCAAAACTGGATCAAGAGGAAGTAGAGAATTTGAATAGACCAATCACCAGTAAGGAGTTCAAAACAGTAATCAAAAACCTCCCCAAAAATAAAAGTCCAGGACCAGACAGCTTTCCTAGTGAATTCTACCAAACATTCAAAGAAGACTTAATACCTATCCTTCTCAAACTCTTCCAAAAAATTGAGGAGGGGGGGAAGCTCCCTAACTCATTCTATGAAGCTGACATTACCCTGATACCAAAACCAGACAAGGACAACACAAAAAAAGAAAATTACAGGCCAATATCACTGATGAACATAGATGCAAAAATCCTCAACAAAATACTAGCAAATCGCATACAACAATACGTTAAAAAGATTATACACCATGATCAAGTGGGATTTGTTCCAGGGATGCAGGGATGGTTTAACATTCCCAAATCAATCAACGTAATACACCACATTAATAAAATGAAGAATAAAAATCACATGATCATCTCAATAGATGCAGAGAAAGCATTTGACAAGATACAGCATCCACTTATGATAAAAACTCTGAATAAAATGGGTATAGAAGGAAAGTACCTCAACATAACAAAGACCCTATATGACAAATCCACAGCTAATATCATCCTCAATGGTGAAAAACTGAAAGCTATCCCTCTAAGAACAGGAACCAGAAAAGGATGCCCACTGTCACCACTCCTATTTAACATAGTACTGGAAGTCCTAGCCAGAGCAATCAGGCAAGAGAAAGAAATAAAAGGGATCCAAATTGGAAAGGAAGAAGTGAAACTGTCACTATTTGCAGATGACATGATTTTTTATATATAGAAACCCTAAAGAATCCACCAGAAAACTTTTAGAAGTAATAAACGAATATGGTAAAGTTGCAGGATACAAAATCAACGTACAAAAATCAGTTGCATTTCTGTACACTAACAACGAAGTAGCAGAAAGAGAAATTAAGAATACCATCCCATTTACAATTGCAACAAAAAGAATAAAATACCTAGGAATAAACTTAACGAAAGAGGTGAAAGATCTGTACACCGAAAACAATAAAACATTTCTGAAAGAAATTTTAGAAGACACAAAGAAATGGAAAGATATTCCGTGCTCTTGGATTGGAAGAATTAACATAGTTAAGATGTCCATACTTCCTAAAGCCATCGATAGATTCAATGCAATCCCTTCAAAGTTCCAACAACACTTTTCACAAAAATAGAACAAAGAATCCTAAAATTTATATGGAACAACAAAAGACCCCGAATAGCTAAAGGAATCCTGAGAAAAAAGAACAAAGCTGGAGGTATCACACTCCCTGATTTCAAAATATACTACAAAGCTATAGTAACCAAAACAGCATGGTACTGGCACAAAAACAGACACACAGATCAATGGAATAGAATCAAAAGCCCAGAAATAAACCCACACATCTATGGACAGCTAATCTTTGACAAAGGAGCCAAGAACATACAATGGGGAAAAGAAAGTCTCTTCAACAAATGGCGTTCGGAAAACTGGATAGCCACATGTAAAAAAATGAAAGTAGACCCTTACCTTACACCATGGCCAAAAATTAACTCCAAATGGATTAAAGACTTGAATGTAAGACATGAAACTGTGAAAGTTCTAGAAGAAAACATAGGCAGTACACTCTTCCACATCGGTCTTAGCAACATCTTTTCAAACACCATGTCTGACCGGGCAAGAGAAACAATAGAAAAAATAAACAAATGGGACTACTTCAAACTAAAAAGCTTCTGCACAGCAAAGGAAACCATCAACAAAACGAAAAGACAACCTAACAATTGGGAGAAGATATTTGCAAACCATACATCTGATAAGGGCTTAATCTCCAAAATATATAAAGAACTGATACATCTCAACAACAGAAAAACTAACAACCCAATTAAAAAATGGGCAAAAGACCTGAACAGACATTTCTCCAAAGAAGATATACAGATGGCCAACAGACACATGAAAAGATGTTCAAAATCACTAACTATCAGGGAAATGCAAATCAAAACTACAATGAGATATCACCTCACGCCCGTCAGAATGACTATAATTAACAAGACAGGAAGCTACAGGTGTTGGAGAGGATGTGGAGAGAAGGGAACTCTCATCCACTGCTAGTGGGAGTGCAAACTGGTGCAGCCACTATGGAAAACTGTATGGAGATTCCTCAAAAAATCAAGGGTAGAACTACCATATGATCCAGCTATTCCACTGTTGGGTATTTATCCAAAGGACTTGAAAACACCAATTTGTAAAGATACATGCACCCCTGTGTTCATTGCAGCGTTATTCACAATAGCCACGACTTGGAACCAACCTAAGTGCCCATCAAGGGACGAATGGATAAAGAAGATGTGGTATATATACACAATGGAATACTACTCAGCCATAAGAAATGATGAAATCCAGCCATTTGTGACAACGTGGGTGGACATTGAGGGTATTATGCAAAGTGAAATAAGTCAGAGGGAGAAGGTCAAATACCGTATGATTTCCTTCATTAAGTAGTAGATAATAACAACAATAAACAAACACATAGAGACAGAGATTGGATTGGTGGTTGCCGGGGGGGAGGGGGGAGGAGGAGGTGAAGGGGATAATTCGGTACATGTGTGTGGTGATGGTTTGTAGTTGATGTTTTGGTGGTGAACATGATGTAATCTGTGCAGAAGTGGAGGTGTAGTGATGTACACCTGAAATTTTACAATGTTGTAAACCAATGTTACTGCAATAAACAAAAAATTAAAAAAAAAAAAAAGAGCTCCAGTTATCTCAAATATGGAGCCAATGTGATGCTATGTATAGAAAGAGCTGCAGCTTTGAGTCCATCAGACCTGGGTCCCCAGCTCTGCCACTTACTAGCTGTGTGAACCTGTGCAAGTCCCTTAACTTCACTGAGGCTCATTGTCCTCATCTGTGTATGGAGATCATAACTCCTACCTCCCAGGACTGTTTTGAGATTTGCTCGAACAGAGCTTGCCACAATGTCTGACACATAGCAGGGTCTTATGAATAAATACTATTTCAATATAACCGTTATTAGTATGAGCAACCCTCCCTGCAAATCTAGGTGATGCTCCATCCTAAGCAGCTTTTATAATTTGTGTGCATGGGGGAGTGGGGGTCCTGGTCTCATTCCTCCAAGACATGTGCGGGTGAATCCTAGGCCCAAGAAAAACACTGTATCTCATGAGCAGACCACATGATTTTGTGACTTTTTCACAAGAGGAGCTTGTATGCTTGCTTACTTCACAAGGTGGTGGTAAGGATTAAGAAGACCAACTGAACAATGAAATGCCTTTGTAAACTGTAAAGTAGTGTGTGTGATTCTGTTTATTTTATGATTTTTATTTTTTAAATTAAATTTCTTCCAGTGTAATTGACATTCAATACAATGCTTACATTTTAAGTGTATACTTTGATGAGTTTTGACAAATGTATACACAAAGGTAATCACCACTTCAATATGATACGGAACATTTCCATCACTCCAGAAACTTCTCTCATGGCTCTTTGCAGTTGATTCCCCACATACTCTTTGCCTCAGGCAAACACTTTTCTGATTTCTATCACTATTGATTAGTTTTACATAATCAAGGACGTCATATAAATGGAATCATATTGGATGTATTGTTTCATGTCTGTTTCTTTCATTCAGCATAATGTTTGAGATGCATTCATGTTGTTGTGCCTATCGGTAATTCATTCTTTTTATTGCTGAGTAGTATTCCATTGTTTGAATATACCATAGTTTGGTTATCTACTCACTGGTTGATGAACATTTGGGTACTTTCCAGTTTGGGACTATTATGTGAATACTTACATTTTCACATAAAGTCTTTTTGTGAATATATATTTTCATTTCTCTTAGGCAAATACCTATGATTGAAATGCTGAGCTGTATCTTAAGTGTATGATTAACTTTAGAAGAAACATCCAAGTGGTTTTCCAAAGTGGTTGCATCATTTTACCATCCAAGTAGCAATGTCTGAGTTGCCCCCTATCCTTGTCAACAGTTGGTATTATCAGCCTTTTAATTCTAGCCATTCTTGTAGGTATATAACAGGATTTGATCTGTAATGATTAAAGATATTGACTATCTTTTTATGTGCTTATGGTCATTTGAGTATCTTCTATCAAGCATCTATTCAAATCTTTTTTTTTAATGAATTATTTTTTATTTTATTTATTTATTTATTTTTTTTGCTGAGGAAGACCGGCTCTGAGCTAACATCTATTGCCAATCGTCCTCCTTTTTTTGCCCCAAAGCCCCAGTTGCTAGTTGTATGTCATAGTTGCACATCCTTCTAGTTGCTGTATGTGGGACACGGCCTCATCATGGCTGGAGAAGCGGTTCCTCGGTGTGCGCCCAGGATCCAAGCCCGGGCCGCCAGTAGCGGAGCGCATGCACTTAACTGCTAAGCCACGGGGCCGGCCCATCAAATCTTTGGCACATTCATTTATTTTAATTTTTTCTCTTCTTATTATCCAGTTGGAAGAGTTCTTTTTATATTCTGGTCCTTTGTCATATGTCTGTATGGTGAATATTTTCTTCCTGTCAGTGGCTGACCTTTTAATTTCTTTTTTTTTTTTTGCAGGGAAAGATTTCCCCTGAGTTAACATCTGTTGTCAGTCTTCCTCTTTTTTTTTCCCCTCCCCAAAGCCGCTGTGCGTGGTTATACATCCTATTTGTAAGTCGTTCTAGTTTGTCTATGTGAGCCGCTGCCACAGCATGGCAACTGACAGATGGGTGGTGTGGTTCCATGACCGAGAAGTGAACCTAGGCCACCGAAGTGGTGAGTACCGAGCTTTAACCACTAGGCCATCAGGGCTGGCTCTTAATTTCTTAAGTGTCTTTTGGAGAGAAGAACATTTTAATTTTGATGAAGATAAATTTATCATTTATTTTTTCTTTTATGGCCCATGCTTATTGTATCTTGTTTAAGAAGTCTTTGCCTACCCATAGGTTATAAAGATTTTCTCTTATGTTTTCTTCTAGAATTTTTACAATTTTACTTTTTATGTTGATGTCTGTGATTCATTTTAAATTACATTTGTGTATGGCATGAAGCAGGAGCTGGGATTCTGGGGTTTTTTTGACATATGGATGTCAAGCTGTTTCAGAACCCTAAGTTGGAAAGACTTTCCTTTCCCACTGAATTACGTTGGTGCATTTGTCAAAAATCAGTTGGCTACATATATGTGAGTTTATATCTGTACTCTCTAGTCCTTCTTGTTGATCTATATCTATATCCTTAGCCAATAGGATGATGTCCTGCTTAACAAAGTTTATGGTAAATCTTTGCATTAAGTAGTGTAACTCACCTAATCTTTGTTCTTTTTTAATACTGCTTTTGCTGTTCTTGGCCCTTTGCATTTCCATATAAGTTTTTGAATCACCTTTCCAGCTAGAAGTTTGGTTAGGGTTGCATTAAATCTATAGATCAATTTGTAGAGAATGGACATAATAATACTGAGTTTTCTGATCCATAAACATAGTATACCTATACATTTATTTACATTTTAAAAAATTTCTCTCAGGAAATTTTTTAGTTTTTAATGTAGAGGTCTTATACATCTTTTATTAAATTATTTCTAATAGTTTTATATTTTTGATGCTATTGCAAATAGTATTTTCAAATTTACTTTTCTAATTATTTGTTGCTACTTTTAGGGCTTACAGTAGGAGAGCTAGTCTGGTACCAGATAGTCTATCATAGCCAGAAGCAAGATTTTATTTTTAATAATAACTATGGGAAAGTTAAAGTATCTTCATATGAACTGATATTTTTCTTCTTTTTAAAATGTTTCCAGGACTCTGTACAAAGTAGACATTTTTTTGGTCTCTGTTAGATTCCAAAGCATTAAACAGATGGGCAGAGTATGTGTGTGTGTGTGTGTGTGCACGCGCGTGCATGTGTAAGTGTGTTTGCTGCTGATACTTGGATTTCATAAATTCTCTTCTGGAGAAATTTACCACTATCACTTTTTTTTGGCATCAGTAAACTAAGACCAGTTTGTGAGCATAGCAGGTATAATACTGTCTATATTTGGTTCATTCACAAGCCTGTGAAGCATCTCAAGCTTCCCTATGGCCAGTTTAAAGACATTGCTGAAATATTAGCTGAATGACGAAGCTTAAATTAGAAAACACATAAAAGGGTAAATATTGACTCATTCAACAAAGTTGTTGTATTTGCGTTCAAGGCACTCTTGGAGGCTTGAAGGAGCCAGTTTACAAGCAAAATGAATCAGACTGAAAATAGCCTATTGCCATAAATTCTCAGACAGGAGGATTACAAGTTATTAAAAGGGACATATTTTTGTATTCTACTTTCTACCTTTTAAAGCATTTTTAGATTCCACATTGAGCATATAGTCTCATGCACATATGTTTATTCTGCTCCCTCTCCCTAGAACGCCACTCCCTCTTTCTCTGAACTTTTAGTCATTCTTCAACGATAATCTCAGTGTGTTCCCAACCTCCCCACCTTCACTTCCACAACTTCAGTACAACTCCTATCACAAAATCCCTCCAGCTGCTTTGGTCCACACTTCCGTGATGCTCCCATCGTGATACCTTTTGCATTCAATTTCATTTAGCAAGTATTACTTGTGTCCCAGTTCTGCTCAAAATAGTCTCAATGAAACATTTTAGGCTTTCTCAAATACTCTAAGTAGCATTTGTAGATTTTTTTTCTTCTTTTCTCTAAGTGTAATTCTCTCAACATTTAGGAATTATTTTAGGTATCTTCTTATATCACATTCAAGGGAGGAGAATCAATTCTAAATACATGCAGAGGTAGCAAGACATGCCCGAGATCACATGGTGAATTCTGAAACAAAACTAATTCAGGGGCAGCACTGAGGGTAGGAGTGGAAGAAGCTCAATGTCAAAGGTCCTAGGTCCTGGTCCTGACTTTGTCAGCAACCAACTCTATGACCAGCCCAGCACTTGCCACACAAAAGCTATTTATTGATGAGTAAATGGGCTTGGAGAAGTCACTTAACCTCTGTTGGCCTCCATTTCTACGTCTTAAAATAAAGAAGTTGGAGTTGATGTTCTCTAATTCCATTTCAGCTTTATAATTCATGAACTTTTATGATCCTTCAGCACCTAAATCAATCACTATAGTAAAACTTATTGTTTCGATTAATTGGGAAAGGAGAATGGAAATGACACTTATGGAGTGCCTACTATGTGTGAGATATTTTTGCTATATTTGGAGGTGTTTAAGCATAATAAATCATACTAGTTCTGTCCTCTCATTCTTATGGGTTCTTTTAGATTTTCATTTATTCTTCTCATTTCTGTAAGTCAGCTTTTAAAATGAGCAAGGGCTAAGAACCGCTCTTCTAAGGTGAGGGAGGAAGCGGGGGAGCTGCTTCACGCAGATGAATGCTTCAGACTTGGTACACTCATTATTTACGTGCAAGTGCATATTTCTAATGTTCTTGAAGCTGACCTAAGTAAATATACCATTTCCTTGAAGTTGATTCATTGATTTCTTTCATTATATCATTTATACCTTGTATAAAGATAAACTTTAGTATAACTCCTATCACAAAATCCAAATAAGTGAGAGGTTTGAATTAATGAGCTCTTCCTATGTGTGCCAGGACTGAAGGTATAGAGTAAGGGTATTTGATAGGACAGACATTTTCTTGGGCAAGATAATCTTTGGATGTGGGTTGCTCCATGAAATATGACCCTGCTCCATGGCTGCCAAAAAGATATCTGCCTTGCTGCGAGGCCACCATTCTCCCCTTCCATTGCTTGAGAGATTTATTACCTTGGCTTGTGCTTCTTCCACAGGGAAATTGGTCAGATTTGATCATGTCAAGTGACATAAAGCATAAAGCTTCTCACACCCTTTAGGTGCTGGATTCTAATCAAATTCTAGATCCATGTTACTTTCTGGATCACCCTATGTATGAGTTTTGCTAGGGCTGCCATAACAAAATACCACAGACTGGGTGGCTTAAACAACAGAAATTTATTTTCCTACAGTTCCAGAGTCTAGAAATCCAAAATCAATGTTTAGCATGTTTGCTTTCTCCTGAGGCCTTTCTCCTTGGCTTGCAGATGGCCTCCTTCTCTCTGTGTCCTCACATGGCTTTTCTCTGTGTATGCACATCCCTGGTATCTCTCCCTCTTCTCATAAGGACACCAGTCATATTGGATTAAGGCCCCACACTTATGACCTCAGTTAACCTTAATTACCTCTTTAAAGACCCTGTCTCCAAATATAGTCACGTTCTAAGGTACTGGGGATTAGGACTTCAACATATGAATTTGTGGGGGATGCAATTCAGTCCATACCACCCTATGACCCTGACCATCTGAGTTGATCCAATAATACCTCTGTTCTCTCCTGCCTCCCATTCAGGCAGATAATGTGTGGTTTATGTTAGAGCCAGACCCTCTGGGTCACTGAGAAGAAAGATTCATGTCTCCTGTGAGAGGAAGCAAAGGGAAGAACGAGTCACCATTTTTTAGACCTTAACGTGCCACAGAGGTGAAATACAGCGATCGTCCTGAAAGAGTTCTTTAGGAAAAGAAAACAGCCTGGTTACTGTGTTTAGTGACAGCTCTAGAATTTTAGGGGATGTGCAATGTGCAAGAAAGAGCTTCTATGCAGGGAGGTAGGCCTGGGTCTACAAGGAGGAGTGGACTTCGCAGTTCATACATATAACTGCTGTTTTTGCAAGCGTGTGCCTCACTTTGTTACAAGCCAGAGTATTCCCTTATTGCTCTGTGGCATAAGGTGTTTAAACACAAATCCGTTACGCTTGCAACAGTGAAGTGATCAGGGTCGTCCTAGGTCTGCTGCTGTTAGACGTGGCGTTAGCAGGAAGACCTACTGGTGGGCCAGACCCACAGGAGCCTGGTGGGCCATATGCAGAAAGCTACAGTTGTACAGCCGGAGGAGTGAGAGGGTGGCAAGATTAATAAAACCCTGTCTTCTCCAAAGGTGAAGTGTGAGTGACTTTGCTCTGCTCTGAGGCCTACCTGTCATCAGAAGCAGGAAATCTGATGGATCTGGGAGGCTCCCTGCCCTGGCTCAACTAGCAAGCTTTGTTTCATGCAGGGTGGTGCCAAAGGCTGCCACAATGCTGGAAGGCCAGGGCCTATGTCACGGTACTGGCAAGAATGCTAGATAGGGAATCAGGCTGGGCTCTGTCACTAACTGTGCCACTTTGGGCAATTTATTTAGCTCCCTGCAGGTCTCAGTTACTCCTCCATAAAATGGAATAAAATAGCTCAGTGGCGCCTTCCAGCTGTAAATTACACACTGTTCAGGCAGTAAATCTCGTAAAGCCACTGTGAACTTTGGTACAAATGGATTCACCTAGGAATTATTCAGGACCCCAGAATCATATAAGCAAACTCAGATTACTAGATGGGACTTTATGTTTTTAAAGTACACTGATTTTGGGCCAGCCCCAGTGGCCTAGTGGTTAAGTTCAGCACGCTCTACTTCAGTGGCCTGGGTTCAGTTCCTGAGGTTGGACCTACACCACTTATCTGTCAGTGGTCATGCTGTGGTGGTGGCTCACATACGAAAAGAGGAAGATTGGCATTGGATGTTAGCTCAGGGCGAATCTTCCTCAGCAAAAAAAAAAAAAGAAAAGAAAAGTACACTGATTTTGACAAATCTCTTAAGAAAAAAAAAAGACCTAAGTTCTTTATCTCTTTAGGATCATGTTCAAGTGGTATTATAGAGAAATAAATCATTCCTTTGTAAAAATACAAACTTTTTAATAGGGCAAATTATTGGCACTTAATTTCTTATTAGGGTGCTTCGTCAGGTAATGACATTTGGGAATTTTTCATGTAGCAGACATTCTCAGGCTCTAGAAAGACAGATGAAGTTGGAAGACTAGATACATGTACACATATGTTAATTATTTCTGCTTGCTTAGTTCCAGCTGGTCTGGAATACATGAAGAGGACAAAAAAACCCTGTTACATTTAGGGAAAAGATCAGGCCAAGCTTTCTACTTTTATTTTTCTTTCTATTTTTGTGAGGAAGATCAGCCCTGAGCTAACATCCAGGCCAATCCTCCTCTATTTTGCTGAGGAAGACTGGCCCTGAGCTAACATCCATGCTGATCTTCCTCTACTTTATGTGGGACGCCGCCACAGCATGGCCTGACAAGCGGTGCGTTGGTGCGCGTCCGGGATCCGAACCCGGGTCGCCAGCATCAGAGTCCGCGCAATTAACCGGTACGCTACTGGGCCGGCCCCAGCTTTCTCCTTTTTAATGTCACTGAAACCTGATGATTTTATTCCAGTATTTAAAATATAGGTCATGGAAATATTTTTTCATTTGACCTCTAATACTAATAAAACCAAGTTAATAATACAGTCATTATGTCATGAAAATGCCATACTCTTATGGAATACATTATTATGTATTAATTTAATGAAGGTGATTGCTTCTTGTCAACCTAAATGGTCTAAATTCTGCCTTCAATCAAACAAACCAATTTGTCATTGGGGTGAGAATGATTTTTAAAATAATTTCCCCCAGAAGTATCTCTACCATGAGCTTCAAACCCACATTTTCAAATAGGTGCTTTTCCTCTCATCTCAGCCCAGATAAAGCTCACCTCCACAATTTCCTCCTGGTCACTGGACTGGCCACTCCCTTAGGCACTCAGGCTCATCACTTCCCAGACATCCGTAACCCTTCCCTTTCCTCTCACCAAGTCACAAAGGCTCTGCTCACATCTACTCTCTCCTTGCTATCTACACTGCTGGTGCCCTGCATTAGGCTCTCCTTAACATTACTTAGTTGAATCACCTGCCATTTACAGGTTGAACTTCCTAAAGAAAGGTCTTGTCATCTCACTGTGCTCAAAACCTTCAATGACTATCTAGGCATGTGGAGTAAAACCCGTAGTCCTCAATTTGTCAACTCGAGGCCCTCTGTGATCTGATTCTTCCTAGATTGCCAATTGTATTCTCCAATGTATTCCCTGATGACTCCCGAGATGTAGCTCCATTGCCCCAGTCACTTTTCTCCACTCTGAACCGTGGTCAGGCTGCCATCTCCACCTAGACTGTTTTACTTTTTTTTACTTTGCCTATTGAAATCTTCTCATTCTTCAAACTCCTTCTGAGTGTCCAGCCTGGAAGACAGAGCCCACATCTGGTAGTTAAATACAGGATATTTAATCTGGGGAAGTAAAAGTCAAAAAGCTGTTGGAAAAGCTGCAAGGCCCAACAGGGATGGTGAGGCAATTGAGACATTAGCGTCAACAGGAAGCTGCTAGCATGGCGACAGCTGGGGGGACGACAGAAGGAAGTGGTGTTCCTGGAGACCAGGAGCTGGTGCCATCCAGTGGGAGGTGAAACATGGAGATTCAGCCACAGCCAGAGATGCCACCAAAAGCATAGAGAGACACAGAAATACCCTGGCCTCCTGCCTTCCTCCAATCTCCTACCTGAGCCTCCCATTGGCTGAATCTAGCCTGAAGCTAGTTGGCAAAGAAGCCTGGGAAATGTAGTTTTCAGGAATCAACCCTCCGGTGATATAGTACAGAGCAGGGAGAAGGGTGAGGAATGGATCCCAGAGCAAAGAGGCAAATAACTAGCATGTCCCTCCTCCCTGAAATCATTCCTTTTCTATTGGAATTACACTCAGTCCCAATCTCTCCTTTATGCTGTTTGAACCTCTATGACAGTCTCTAGTAAACCTTCCCTACATGAGATCTACTTCTTCTGCACATGCTTATTGGCGCCACCAGTTGGAATCAGTTGAAGGCAGGGATTCTGTTTTATTCATCTTTGTAAACCCAGAACTCTGTAGAGTCCTTCGAATTTTTTAGTAACTCAGAAATATTCTGTACAGAATTAAACAGGAAACAGTATTAACACAAAGAAAGATCAGGGGATGACTGTTTAAGGGATATCCCCCACTCTGAGGAGACAGAGATGAGAATAAACAAGAAGAGTCAAAGAACTCATAAGAGCAGAATAGAAATGAATAGTGAAGAACTGGTAAGCACTTTAGTCTCACGGTTTTATAAATTGTCTATAATATCAGAGTTTCTTTACATTTCATTTTTTTCTCAGATTGGAATTCTTTGGTATGGCAATCACATTGGGAGATTTCAAGCAAATCTACAAAATGTCACATTCTATTATGCTCTTCAATGCTTTTGATGACTTGTCTAAGGGAGAAAGCACTTATTAACTCTTCCTAATTACTAAAGGGCAGTCTGTAGAAGGAGAATTAAAAGCAGAGAGGGAAGTGTGTGTCATTTCTATGGGCTTTCCTGGAGATGATTCCATGCTGGGCTTCTTAGACCTTTTATAAGTTAAGAATAAACTCCCAAATTCTGACTTGAGGAGAACTTTGGTCTAGCTGTCCCTTCCCTGAGCCAGCTCCTCCTCTGCTTTACATATATGTTTCCTGTTTTATAAAATGAAAGGATCGGGGAAAAATAGATTTTGGTTTAAAAAAAGAAGCTCTTTTTCTAATTATAAAATCAACAGATTTACTGCATTATATTTGGAGAATATAGAAAAGCACATAGATGAACACAGAAAAATTCCTCCATCAATGATAATCACTGTAAATGATTTGGAATATATACTTCCGGTCTTCTTTTCTTTTCTCTCTCAAAATGGAGTCATACTGTATATACTGTCTTGTAAATTGCTTTTTTACTTATAACATACACATTTTCCTATTTCAATAAATATGAATCAATGCTTTTTATAAGGCTGCATTGTATTTCACTATAATTTATTTACATAATCCCTGGTTATTGGATATTTTGGTTGTCACTCAATGTTTTTGCTATAATATGTTACACCGTTGTATTAGTTTCTTATTTCTGCTGTAACAAATTACGACAAACTGTGTGACTTACAACAACACAAATTTATTTTCCTACAGTTCTAAAGGCCAGAAGTTCAAAATCAGTTTCACTGGGCTAAAGTCAAGGTGTTGGTGGGGCTGGTTCCTCCTAGATGCTCTAGAGGAGAATTAATTTCCTTGCGTTTTCCAATTTCGAGAGACCACCTGTATTCCTTAGCTTGTGGCCTCTTCCTCCATCTTCAAAGCACATCAGTCCAGTCACTGCTTCCATTGTCACATGGTCTTCTCTCTGACATTGACTCCCTCTGCTTCCCTGTTCTAAGGACCTTGTATTATGTCAGGTCCACTTAGATAATCCAGAATAATCTCCGCATCTTGAAATCCTTAACTTAATCACATGTGCAAAGTCCTTTTTTCATATAAGGTAACATTTACTGGTTCCAGGGCTTAGGCCTCTTCGGGGGCCATCATTCAGCCCACCTCTCTGCTATAAACAGCAATGTAGGAAACTTTTCAGACCTATCCCAGCTCTGTAATTCTCTGGAGAGACTTTTAGAGAGATGACTGAAATTATTGTAGCTTCAGAAATATTTACGAGAGCAGGTGGAATAGTAGACAGAAAACTGAGTCAGGACACTGGGGTAGCCCTGGATCTGCCACTGACTTGCTGTACACCTTGGTCTTTTCTCTGCTTCAGCATCCTCGGTATCCTCATCTGTAAGGTAAAGAAGCCAGAGACACCTTTCAAACTGAATTTTCCATGATTCTTTGAACTGAAACACAGTAAGTGGTATAAGGTAAAAACAACAAAGCTGTGTTAAAAATACTTTTGATGGAGGCGAGGTATATACAGTATCTTAGGGCCAGACACACTGTAGGCGTATTTTAATAACTACAAGTCTTGGAAGAAAGCATCACCTTAACCTTAATTAACTAACCATTTATTAAGCATCCACTCTGTACAGGATGTTTTATATACATCATCAATAAAAATCTCATAAATTAAAGATACTTTGCATACTTTTCAAACAGTTTAAGTAATCTGTTCAAGGCTTCACAGTTAGTGAGTAACAGAATTGTCATATCCAATTGGATCCAAGTTTAGGCTCTTTCTCTTAGATCCTGCTGCCTGCGCACACACTGTATAGAATTAATGGCAGCAGTGGCATTAGAATATTTACTTGACATTTCTAGAATGATTGATAATACCACATCATTGGGAGTTTAGGCATTTTTGATGCAGTTAAATGGTTAGTTCTTTGTGAACCTGCCTGGCAGGGTGGAAGAACCCTCCATTTCTCTCGAAAGCAACTTTTCCTGCCCTAGACTGTACAGAGGGACTGAGGGAAATTTCTTCATCCTCTTTGGCTCCTTTTACTGGTGCTCGTGGTCAGGATGTGCACGTGCTGCAGTTACGTGGCCAGCCATTCGCCAAGTTCCCTTGCCTTATGGAAACCAGATGGAAGCTGGAGTCGAAGTTCTCGGCCACAGAAGTGAGGCTGGGCTGCTCTCTGGATGGAATCTCTGAATTTAGGAGGCATAATCCTCTCTCTTCCCCCTCCCCCTGCCCACTTCTCCTTCCAAAAACCAAGAGTCAATTTCAGAGACATAGCCTTTCTCTGTGCCTTGCCCAGAGACTTTTTTTTTTTTTAATTTGTAATTGCAACTTTGTTTGTAGCAAAAGTTCTGTTTGGTTGTCATAAATTGTAACCAAGAGGAATAATATCCACAAAACAGTCAGTGCTGGCATATGCTTTGAATAGCCTGGATTGGTAATGTGAGGTCTTGCACAACTTTACTAACCTCTATTCGCATTCTGGGAGAATTAAACAAATGCATAGTAAAACAAACAAACAAAAAACAAAAAGCTGGGAGTCTAGGGAGGGGAAATTTCAAATGTGTTGGTAACCAGTGAAACTCAGCAAGATTGATTCTGAGCCTTATTTGGGAGTTTTCAGGGAATCAGCATTTCAAGAGTAGGAGAGATCTTAAAGCTCATCCAATAATTAAAACTTTCACCTAGCTCTTCCAATAGGGAAGAGACTAGAAGAGCCCAGGAGTAGTTCTACTGTGAAATATGATTGTCGTAAAAATTCCCACTTGCTAGTTATTAATTTTTATAGTAGTAGGAGTAATGATAATTATAAAAGTAGAGCAATTGGTGAAATGTAATATATGAAGGATTGAGAATTTCATAGTTAAATAGTCACATACTAGTTACATGCTTTGGAGAAAGTCCAGTGCCGCAGTAAAAGCATAGAACATGAGTAAGAAAGACACTGGACTTTCTTACTTATTGGCTGTATGGCCTTGGATAAAGTATTTAACCTCTCTGAGTTTGCATTTTGGCATCAGGAGCAAAGTTAGAATGGGTTTAAAATCCGATGTAACCCAGTTCTGGAAATGTGCTATGTGTTTAAGGAGTGGTGGCTTCTATGTCTGTTGAATCCATTCCATCAGTCCTCTACCTATGTGTCTATACCTCCCCTTGAGGTAAGCTTGCAGCAGAGGACTATATGGGACTTTATCTTTGGACTCAACCCCTATCCTCTGCCTTTAGCCCGTGCCCTTTTCCAGAAGGTCAGGTCCTCTCAGGAGGAGTCATAGTAAAGTGGAAATTGGAGCCAGATAGTCTTGAGCTCAATCTCTGAGCTGTGCATCCTGAGACAAGTCACTTAAAAGAGGGCCAGGCACACTGTAGATGCTAAATAAATCTTGGATGAATAAATGAATAAGGGGATGAATTGCACTTTTCTACCCCTTTCTACCTGGAAATTTTTAAACTCATTCTTCAAGGCCCTGTTTGTATTACTTCTGATGGAGTTTTCCCGCAAAACGTTGACAGACTTGTATTATGGTGCTGGTCACAGCCTGTGCACCTCAGCAATGGATAAATGACCTTCTCAAAGGCAGGACTGTAACTTTACATTCTCTGAATGTAGCACAGTTTCTGTAAATCCATTGTTTAAGAAATAAATTAATGGCTAAATGAAAAAAATCCTAAAGACAGCACC
This sequence comes from Diceros bicornis minor, assembly GCF_020826845.1. Classification (NCBI taxonomy): domain Eukaryota; kingdom Metazoa; phylum Chordata; class Mammalia; order Perissodactyla; family Rhinocerotidae; genus Diceros; species Diceros bicornis. The sequence goes on along the minus strand of NC_080767.1, from coordinate 17,364,977 downwards.
CCGATCTCTTGCCTTCCCTCAATTCTGGGCTACTTTTATGGTTTCCATACTCAGGTCCTTTACAGAGAATTGGCTACATATTTGCTTGCTTCCTGCTCACTGTACAGTCACAGTAATTTATTACCTGTTCTTATGCTTATCTTGTCAGGAAGGTGACCCAGAATATTTTCTGAGAAGCAGAAAACCATTGCCAACGTGTGTCTCAGAACTTTGCAGCATCCTAGACAGATTGATTGATTAGGCAAACATAATTTTGGCTTAGTATTTTCAAGACATTGGCCCCCTGAGGAATTTTGTGTCACTCAGCGGATTCAGAGCATGATATACTCCAACTCAGTTTCTTAATTTCTCTATTTCTTTTCAAGGAAATGTTCTGCTCTCAGCCTGTCTCTTCTCCTCCTTCCTCAGCACATTCAATCAGTTATCAGACCGCATTATTTCTACTTTGTTAACTGATATGTATTTGCAGTCTTGTTCCCATACTTATTAACTATTTGATTCGGGGTAAATCATTTGTATTCTCTGAGCCCCAGTTTCTTCATAAATAAAATGGGATGGTAACCCATGCTACTTTCCTCACATGGTTGTTGCCTGAATGAGATCTGATCACGGAAGGGAAAGACCTTTGGCATCTGTGGAACACTAGCGCCTTTATAGTTGTCACTGTTTCTATGATTTGACCCCTTAGAGTGATCAACCATCCTAGTTTGCCCCAGACTATTTCAGCATCGAAAGTTCTACATCCTGAGAAACGCCTCAGCTCTGTGAAAACCAGGATGGTTGGTCATCCTTCCCCTTATCTCTGCTCCTTTTGCCTCCTCCCCCGTTCATTTCCTTCCTACTGTGCATAGAGCCTTTCCAAGTCCTCTCAGGTCTGTGTCTACCCAACGGTGCCCACTTATCACCACTGGCATGATTTCTCTGAAGTATTGTGTAGAGGGAGGTTACTTCTGCACAGTAAAACAGAGGGACTGCCCTATGGAGAGAGGGAAAGAGGGAGACAATGTAGGCATGATCTAAGCTGCCACTGGGCGGGAAGAATGGCAGCTGTTGTCCCCAGCAGCTGGTGCAGAGTCCCAGAGGTGCTGCAGCCAAGCTGCCATGTTCCTGATGGGACTTTTGATGTGAGTCTGGCTGAAGCTCTCTGACCTCAAACTCACTCTGTGCTGCGCATGATCCCCAACCTTGAGGGACATTGCAGGAAACAAAGGCTTTGAGGTCATTCTGGTCTGGATTACAGTCAGGGCTGGCTACATAATAGGCAGAGCCCATGGAAAGTAAAAATGCAAAGCCCCAGATGGAGAAGTCAATCTCCCCTTCCCATAGGATCACCCCCTAAGGGACCACAATGTCTGCATAGGGACACGCTTGGTACCTGGATGGGAGTGAGTAAGCAGTCTGCACTGAGTCATCTGCCCGACGTGTCATGGCGCTGCTAGCCTATGTCAAGGACAGCCACTGCCTTGCCCTTTCCAGAGATGTTGCAGGGCACGTGTCTGACACTAACTCTCCCCATGCCCACAGGCCCTTGCTGGGGTGGAGGGCAAGGACAGAAGGCAGGCCTTTTCCTGCCAACAAGACCCCATTTCTGCCCTCGGTGGACAGCCCGCTGGTTGTGGAGTGGGGAGGGGAAGACCAGGCAGCTGGGAACGGGGTCAGAGAGTGGGAGGCCAAGAACGCATCTAGGCAGCCAGGGAGGAGGTAGGAGAGGAGAACGCACATGAGCGGGGTGTTCCAAGCTTCCTGAACATATGCCATTGTCCTATTAGACTTCACTTATAAAACTCCAATTCAGAGATGAAATTATTAAAAATTTCAAGATGGTGACAACCAGGGCCTTTCTGAGGACCAGGTCCCATGTGACTACACACCCATGAAAGCTGGCTGGTTCCAGTTCTAGTTCACTTACCTATTACTTAGGGCAAGACATATCTCCTTTCTGCCCTCAGTCTCTTCACACGTGAAATGGCCTACTCATACCCACCTCTCAGGGCTGTCATGAGAGGTAGATGGTATTTTCCTATATAGTGCAGGGTAGAAGCTCAATATACATTGGTTACCTTTCTTTTCCCATTTGTGTACAATTTAATAAGAATTTCTAGCTGTCTTTGTTAAGGTTAAGTTCACTGAGAGGGCATTTCTCCTTAGGACAAGAACAAGGTCTAATTCAGCTTTGTAATCCTCAGAGCCTAGCGTAAGAGTATATAGTATGTATGCAAAAATGTGAGTTAATGAGTGAGCAACTTCTTATTATGCTTTTTAATATAGGCCTTTTCCTTTTCCATCTTTGCATTTTTTCCTTTTTTTAGTTTATTTAATTCATAGTGTATTACTTTATGTTGTCCTGTTATCCCTGAGTGGTTAAAGGGAGTTGAGGAAGCCCTAGCTGATGATACATTATAATAGTATGTGTTAATGTGTAGTATGAAAATTTTGGAATGGAGGAGGCCATCTGAAAAAAAAAAGAAAAAGAAAATTATAAAGGAAATAACTAGTTTATATTTCCTCTAAAATAGAGGAAATTTGACTGTATGACCCTATTTCTTACATGTAAAAATAAATGAGAAAAAAGAAGACCAGACAGAAGTTTACCAAAATTTCAACGGTGTTCATCTTTGAAAGAGTCATAACAATCCATAAACGGGAATTGGAGTTTATTTTTCTTATTTAACACTAATTATATTTTCTAAATTTTGTACAGTTATCATGTATTGCCTTTATAGTACATTATTTACATTATTTTTCAAATATAGAAAATTTTATCCCTTAAGGCCTGGGATAAATGCCATTTTTTTTGATACAACAATAATAAGTTATTTTCCAATCTTTGCTAACACGCTACAACCCTATGAGGTGAGTATTCTTATTACCCTCATTTTGCAGATGAAAATACTAAAGTTAAACGATAGTAAAAACTTGACCAGGGTCACATAGCTAGAAATGGCAAGTCTAGGGTTTAAACCTCAGTTTTTCAATTTTCCGGAGCCAGGGAACTTACCTACTACATTTTCTCCCATGCTTCTTTAGCACTTTGTACTTTGTTTAGTACACTCTGCTTCGCTGTTTGGTTATCAGGGTTCTTATCTCTCCCTCCTTCTAGACTGGAAGCAATGCGTGGTCAGTGACTGCAGTTTGCCCATCCTTGGACTTCCCACAGAACCTCACAGGCAGGAAAGGCTCAGTGGGAACCACATGTTGGCTGAATGAATGCTTGAAAATGAATGAAGGTAAACTCCACCTAGCATGATGATCAAGTTTGTAGCCAATACCATCTCTACTTTTTATTATAGCCACCTCCTGGGAAGACTTGGATTTTCTGCCAGCAGTTCTGGCTATGTGTGCCGGCTTCTCAAAGCAAAAGCAGTCTCATTTTTTAAAAAATGTTTTTTAATATCAAGACAACAGATATTAAACTGCAGGCCACGTGCCCCAAAGTTGAGGTTGTTCTCTTTTGTTTTGCCCAAATATGCGCCAAAATGGATTAACAAGTGCTTTTAGTTCTTTGGTTCCTGAGGCATCGTGACAGATTGTAATAATTTGTGTTGCTGGACCCGGATGGAAGACTTTTTTTTTTTTAAATAATAATTTAGGTGTTCATTTTGATGGTTTTGAAAAGCCATTATAGCTTTCAAGAGGTCTTTGTGGGTCAGAACAAGGGTTTGTCTGAAACTAGAAATTATGGAAGTAGGATTGCACTACATTCTAACCATACCATTCTTTTTTATGGGCTTCTGCCATTTGGCACTAAGTTGTCCTCACCTGATAAGCCACCTGATGAGTCCTGTCATCTTTGGCCTAAAAATTAAACATACTGCAAAAGTAGTGTTTCATCAAATATGTATTAGACGTTTTAGTGCATTGTGTTTTTAAGGATATAAAGATTTTGTTTCCTCTCTCCTCTCCCCCATCCCTTTTTCTTTTAAAAGTTTAAAACTGACTCCCGTTGATTTTTTTGTATTTCGCTAGGAAATGTGTCTAAACCAGCCAATCATGTTAAAGGTATCTATTGACTAATGTCTTATTGGAGAGAAAAACAGCACAGAATAGGAAAATATTCTTTTTTCCTCTTGAGAGCAGATTACAGATGGCATGTGTCAAGTTTCAGAGTATTAATTTGCATGTGCCTGGAATAATTGCCACTTATCAGTTGTGGCAGACAATTTGCCACTTGGCCACCGATGATTGGACCAGGGATGGATGCCTCATTCAATCAGATTCTCTGCCCTGAAATTTTTGAATTGTGACTAAGAGATTAATGTCAGTTTGAGATATTTGTTTCAATTTGGGTAATGAAATATTAGGAGCTTAGGAGAGGCAGAGAAAACCAGTCAGCAGGGTGAGAAGAATAAAGTAGACAGAAAGAAGTGAGAGCCTGAGAGAAGCTGTGTCTAAGGTCTTCCAGCCCATCCCAGGGGATCTGGTTGCTCCCAAAATGTGACTTTGAATTTAATGCAGTATTTTTTCTCCTTTCAACAAATTCTCCATCTTTAATAATTCTGCTTCAGATTAGTTTCTGTCAGTTGCAAACCAAACAATCTTGTGTATACGTCTATTACCACTCTTACCACTTTGTTTTAAAATAGTTCCTGGGTCACTTTCCCCCATTAAATTGAGAGTTTCTCAAAGTCAGAGACTTGTTTCTTCCTATCTCCTGCACTTAGCATATGTCTGGCACAGAAAAAAGTTCAGTGACTACTTATTAAATGAGTGGATAAGGAAATAGAGATGGTACCCTGTCAGTTTAATTCATTCATTGAGGAGACCTTCCTATTAGAACAGTGTATGTAGTTGCTTTTAGTTGTTTTTATATGGTACGAGTACACTCTGATTCATCTCAGCTATATCTCGTCAATAACTATATATATATATACTCATATCTCCAGAATTCTGGGAAACCATTATGGCAATAAAAGGGGAGAAATCATTTTTCTTATGCAAAGTAGATGGTTAGAGAGATAAACTTAGTAAACTGGGATGCATATCCAGAAGGATTGATTCTTGAAAGGGAATAAGAACAGAGAAATGGGTTGGGATAGATCAAAGAGGCGTGAATTTGGGCCTACCTTGAGAAGACTTTATTTCCCAGGACTGGCTCCAGGAGGACTCCTGAATTCTCAGCATTTGCTGTGTGATATTGGTAAGTCCTCCAACACCTAAAGGGGTCTCTACAAGCAGGGAGAGCTCCTTCTGTTCACATGGTACCCTTGGGAGAGATGGAGGGCAGTAAAGAGCTGATTACCATGCCCAGGCATACTCATGTGAATCTGCCAAACTCAATAGCTAAAGAGGCCTTGACATGTTTCCATTTCTGATTCTGCCCTCATAAAATGTGTTGCTAATTAAAATAACTGCCAGCTCAGACTCCTGCAAGGAAACCCATCCACGTGCTCAGAGGCTGTTGTTTTCTATGCTTCTGGCTCTTGGTTAAATAAATAAAAGCTACAAAACCAGCAGCAGAACCCAACTATCTGGGACAGCTTGAGGGGGGCCCTGCCCCATATGTAAGTAATCAGGCAATGTGCTAATTCAACTTTCCCTGCACCAGAGAAGGAAAGGGTTAAGTAGCAGATTATGCTACTTCTACACAGTGCTATAGGCATGTTTGATTTGGCAAGTGGAAAAAGAAGCACAAAAACACATGTCCTGACAAAGTCAAGAATTATCAAATCGAAGTCAATACACTTACCAAATTAAATTTGGAGTGTGTGTCTTTCTTCTTCATTTGAGCCATAGTTTGTGCAATTGTTTAAAAATTTGTATCTACACATTTCACCCCTTATTATACCTCCTACATTGGCTTCCCATTGCATTTTGCATAAAGTTTAAGCTCCTTCACATAGCTAGAAGAGCTTTTATGATCCAGACCTCACTTACCTCTCTAGCTTCCGGTTTCATTGCTCACTCGTTAGCCATACCAAACTACTTGCAATGCCCTGAAAGTGCCATATTCGCTCTTCCCTCTATGCCTTTGCACATGCTGGTCTATCTGCCTGGAATGCCTATCCAATCTTATTCCTCTGGCCAACTCATAAACCATTGTATAACTCAGCAATTCTACAACTCTGCTCATTTAGGAAGTCTCCCCTGACATCTCCACTTCCCCTACACCAAGTCTGGAGAGATAGCTCCTTTGAGCTTTCCTGGCTCCTGCTCTATCCTTTACTATCATACCTACCACATTACAATTGACATGAGTGAGGGAATGAACTGCTCCATAGTTATGTTTAGAGCCCAGATCTCAGAGCACCCAAGACCCTAATGTTGCAGACATCCTGAGTGACAAAAGACAGCTTGCAAAGCTGAAACTGTGTGGAGGACTGAGGACCAAAGGTACTAACCAGTCTTAAAAATGATGTGTGATTAGAAGTATGAAATGATAAATGCATTCACTCAACTCATTCATTCATACTTTCAATTATTTTTTATTAAGCACTTACTTTGTGCTAAACCTACATGGAGTATTGGGGATTACAAATGTGACTATGACCTAGGTGGTTCTTACAGTTTGGAACTTATAGCTTAGTTAGAAAATCACAAACTTGATTAGACCCACCAAATAAAAGTGAGGCATTAAATGGGGGCTATAATAGAGAGATCTAATCCAATCTGAGAGTCAAGGAAAGCACCTCTGAAAATGTGCTATTCAAGGTGAAGTAGTAAGTATGTCTGTGCTATAAGGCAGAGTGGGAGGAAAAGGATACCTGACAAAAGGAACAGTGTATGCAAAGGTTCAGAAGCAGGAAAGAGATTGACATGTTCAAGGAACAAGAGAAGACCAATGGAGTTATAGCAGTGTAACACAAAGCTACAGAGGAGAAAGATGAGCCTGGAGAAGTAGATGGGATACTGATCATGCAGAGCCTTGTAAGACAAGGTAGGCTCTTGAATTTTATTCTGAGTGTAATTGGAAAGCACTGGGAGAGTTTAAGCCTAATTTTAAATCCAATTTACAGTGTTAAAAGTTATTTTGACAGCACTGTGGAGAATGGATTGGAAAGGGGCAAGAGTGGAAGAGAGTGGACCAATTGGGAGGCTGTTGCAGTATTTTTGGGAGAGATAGTGGCTCGACCTAAAGCAGTTGGAGAAATGATGCAGGAGAGTAGATGGAGTCAGGAGATATTGAGCAACTAGAATCAATATCTTAGGACTGATTAGCTCTCGAGGTTGGAGCAGAACGAGGTATCAACTCAAGACAAATAGGTTCGTTCAATCAACAAATAGCTATTCACTGCTTATTATGTGCCAGAGAAGCTCGTTGAAGATGATGCCTTACACAAGTTTCTGATTGCCTTCTCTCAAACATTGTAATACAAATCTGTTTGCAAGGAAGCATTTAAAAGTTTACTTTATTTCTGATGCCTAATTGACTGTAATACAAGCTTTTAAAAGAAAGTCTCCCACTAAGCTTTTGTCAGGACCTATGTTAAGCTGGTCACAACTCAGCCCCATTCCCACCCACTGCCATTGAAGACATGAGCATGCTTTGCAGTCTTGCTTCTATCTTCTGTCATATGGTTCGAGTTGTCCACTTAGGATATTTTCAGAATCTGTTCATCAGCCCTCCCTCTCTGACCTGAATGGGCAGGTAACACATTGAATTCCACCTCAGTCTCGTATTAACTTCATGATGTTAGGCACCTTACTAACCTCCCTAACCCTCCCGAGGGCCTTCCTCTCTAAATATAGTCAATTTAATTGATGTCAGTGTCAATAATATCCTTTATGGGCAATCAGGTATAATGTGCTTCCTAATGTGAAATAATATGAAGTAAAGTGACTCACCTATGATGTATTCTTGCCACAAACTTTTAACTAGAATATAACCAAATATTTAGATCTAACTTCCAGCTTACTGGAAACAAAAGAGGTAGACGTCATGAGGAAGCAGCACCGTAAGAGAGCAAGTCCAGAAAGCAGACATTCTGCGTAACAACTGGCATGGCCTCTTCAATGGGCCCAGGGAATGGGGACTATTCTAGATTTAAAAAGCATTAAGAGAAGAGATATAATAACTAAAATCAATGCATGGTCCTTGATTGGTACAAGCTTGAAGGTACAATTGGGATAATGTGAATATGAAAATTGTAGTAGATGATGTTAGGGAATTACTGTTGATTTTGTTAGTTGTTAGTTTTATTAAGTATTATTATTTGGAGGAAAGTACTGTTATCATTTAGAAATGCATAACAAAATATTTAAGGGATAAAAATCCTGATATCTGTGTTTTACTTTGGAAATTGTGTGTATGTGTGTGTGCATGTGTGTGTGCGCATATACATATGAACTACAATGTAGTGAAGTGTTAATTGCTTTTAAACTCAGGTGATATGCATATAGGTGTTTATTACACTATTCTCTCTACTTTTATGTATTTAATAATAGAAAGTGAAATAGATAAAATCATACCTATATTACAATGTTGTGAAGGTGAGAGATAATGTGTCCAAAAAGACCTAATTTGTATTAAATATCATTAAGTAAATAACTATTCTGTTTCACAACAATTTTCTTCCAGTCTGAAGAAGAAACCTCAGAACCTCACTCAAATCCAGAATCTCATTTCATTCAGCATCCTTGTGTCAGCAAAGCTTGGTCAGAACTCTCCGGAGCCCATTGGGAGGATAATATGAACATTAGTTGGTAGGCTGGCATTGTCCTTGGTGGAATAAACTTTTAAAATTTCTGGCCTGTTCACTACCATGCACAGAAATACTGCAATTCTTTTCCAGCTTAGAAGTCAAAACTCAAATAACATAGTCATGTTCAGAAGTGCAGAATTGTTCAAAAGTTGAAAGATCTTAGGTCTGCCTCAGATACAAGGGAGGAGTGAAGTGTCTCCAACACCTGGGAGAGTACGAAAAGCAGTACACTAGGATGAAGTCAGGAGACATCCACTTGCGGTGTGATGCAGATGCATTCTACACAGAGATATCCCAGTTCGACCTTGCTGCCCTGACAATTACAGATAGCATTCCCTTTCACCCTCAAAAGTGTCCTAGTTCAATGATGAATTATTTAGTCCTTCTAAATATACAGCATGTTTTTCTCCTGTCTTCTTCTGTGAATTGGCCCTTGACTCATCCCTAGTTAGTCTCTATCCTGCCACCCATCTCCCCACTGCACCCCAACCTTGCATAATCCAGCCTCATCTATCTACTTGAATATGCATCATTGAACTATGCTTGCTCTCACCTCTGCATACCTCTCTTGTGCATTTGCTGACCCATCTGCCTAGGATGCTCTTACACCTCTTCCCCACCTTTCTCTGCCTAGTTAACTCCTTCCCTTCTCAGAGGCTTGAGTTCAAAGTCATCTGCTCTGAAACTTTTCTAGATTCCATGGAGAGGAGTTGGGTCTTTCTTCTCTTTGTTTCTCCCTGGGGCCAGGACAAACATGAGGTGAGTGAGGTGCCTTGGGCACAAAATTTAAGGAGGCTCTTAATCTCAGGGTCTTGCAAATGCTGTCTCTGCAAGTCCCATGACCCTGACAGTGAATGCCTCCTTAAATTTCGCACCATAGGCACCTCACTTGCCTCACCCTATCCTGGCCCTGGTTTCAACATTTCCTATATCTTGCCTTCATGATTGCACTATAGAATTTATTTGTTGGTCTGTCTTGTCTTCCTGGTAGGAATGTGAACTCCTTTAGCTGAGGGACCACGGCTTATTCATTTCTACAACCTCAATCCCTAGTACTATGCCTGCCTTACAGGAAGTGCTTATAAAGATGATTGAAATAGGAGAATCATGGAGTAAGTTAAGTGCTGTTGGAAACACACATGGTATTGGAGACTTATTAAACTACCAGGGACCAAATGGCATCTGCTATAGAGCTAGGAGCAGATTCAGAGATGGAAAAATTAAATAAAATATAAAATTTGTCATCTGAAATATATAGTAACTAGATACTGGTGAGCTGCTTGACAATACTACCTGCCCTCTTGGGAAACCTGAAAAAGGTTGCCTAGGTACAAGGTCTAAAATATCAGCAAAGCTTTGAGTAGGTGCATCAGATTATCCACTAAATCCAGGTTTCTTCCAAATAGAGAACCTTTCTTAATTCTCTCCATCCTTCTTCACGCTGTTTACGTGATATGTCCATGGTATCAGTTCAGAAGGAATGGCATGGGCTGGATGCTAGCAAGCCTCTTTCTTGTGCCCATCATCATGCTAGGGCCCCTACAAAGATTATAGTATTTAATCATCAAAGCAGGGCTGACCCCATGGCTTACCAGTTAAGTGCGCGCACTCCGCTACTGACAGCCCGGGTTCGGATCCCGGGTGCACACCGACACACCACTTGTCTGGCCACGCTGAGGCCGCGTCCCACATACAGCAACTAGAAGGATGTGCAACTATGACGTACAACTATCTACTGGGGCTTTGGGGGTGGGGGAAAGGAGGAGGATTGGCAATAGATGTTAGCTCAGGGCCTGTCTTCCTCAGCAAAAAGAGGAGGATTAGCATGGATGTTAGCTCAGGGCTGATCTTCCTCACACACACACACAAATCATCACAGCAATGCAATGAAGCAAGAGTTCATGTCTGTGAACTCTTGGATGGGGTCTATGGATGGGGGAAGCCAGAGATGTTGTATAACTTGCCTGTAGCCACACAGCTAGGAGATGGGTGAAAAGAGCACCTCCAATGTTCAGGGGAATTAAAACTTGATTATGCTTATTATAGTTGTATTCCCCATCCCACAAAAAAAGTCATCACAGACTAGAAATATAAGTAGATTCATGAAGTGCTTATATTTATTCATGTAAATATTTGAGCACCTACCATGTGCTCTACTGTGGGTATAAAGTCCATGCAGGAAAACTTTATTGGGGTAGGGTGGGGAGAGAGGCAGGATAGATACTGGATGATTCATAGGTGGGTTTAGAAGAGCAAATATATTCTCTTATAAAATGTACTTCATAAAAATTGAAGTACCATGTTTGCAATAATGCCAAAAGCTGTAAGACCAAAGAAGCACCAGCACGACAAAACTGTTTCCTTAAAGTTTCCCAAAGATAAACACCTCCTGTGCATCGTGCCTATAACTAACCATAAGGTAGGTCTTTATGTGTGGGGTAAAGCAGAGAATGAGACGATTGTGCAGATAGTTTTCAGGAGTAGCTGTGTGCCATCTCCTAGCTGTGTGGCTACAGGCAAGTTATACAACATCTCTGGCTTTCCCCATCCATAGCTGGCAATTGTTTTGTGTTGTACTTTCTTTGGGGGAAAGGGGCATGCTTGTGGGGATAAGGAGCTAAGATCTCAACTTCATTTTCATACGTGTGAACAGAGTCTCAGCCTTCACCTAGCAGACCCACTGAGGTATGACTTCAAGCTCCACATTTGGCCTGTTTGATTTATGTGTTTCCTGGACAAACTCCTATTGTGTAGGAGCCCTGTGAAAACTTCAGAAAAGCCGTTAAACCGTTTCTCAGTTATTTTCAAATTACTCACTCATCATTTCCAAAAGCCAGTGACAAGAGGGCTCAAGTGATTTCACTCAAGTTTTCCCAACTGAAGCCCCACTTTCTATGACAGAGTTACAAATGCTTTTAGCTCCATTTTGCATACATTCTAGAGAACTTCTTGGCAGGGTCTGTATAGTATGTTTTCATATTCTTTGGATTTCATCTTTGTAGCACAGCCTCATGGAAAAACATCACATTCCAAGTGTGACTGGGAAGTTTCATTCACTGCGGTGGTTGCCAATAACATGTGGGGAGTTTATTGTCCCTCCAGCGAGCTCATCAAATCCAAACAAAATGTGTTCGCTGTAATTTCAGCTGATTCATTTCCATAAGATGCAAGTTGATGCTATTTACTAGATACCCAAAGACCAATTTAAGAGTCTAAACCATGGTGGAATTAAATATACAATAGTTTCTAACTCAATATATATCATTAGAGTCTTAGCAGGAAACAAATGATACAATCAAAAGGGTTTAGTTGAATATAATTTTGTGAAGAGAGTATTTAAGTGGCATGGGCACAGTTAAGGGAATCAACAAGGAATGGTGAGGGACCTAGGAACTGTCAACATCAGGAAGCTCTTACTGCCCCAGGCAGAAGGGGCAAGGAGTAGGATTTGGAGGCTGGAGCCCTGGAAGAAGGATGACCCAACAGAACTTGTAGCTGTAGGAATACATCATGGCTCAGTAAAACAAGGCTGGGTGGAAACAAGAGAATAAATGCTCCAACCTCTCTCTCTTTGTACCCTTTGATTGCTTGCTGGTGCTGCCCATTGGCCAAGCCTAGCCAGAAGCCAGAGCGCAAGGGAGACTGGGAATATTCATCATTGATGTCAGTCTCCTGAGGGTCTATGATAGACAGAGAAGGGCAGAGACTTGTCTTAGGTTAGCCTATACCAGCCAATTTCAGATTTTACTTAGAGACAGAGTGGCATAACAGAATGAACATCAGTCTTGATGTCAGAAAGATCTGGATTCAAATTTCACCTACTAATGGTCAGATCTTGGGGTCTTTTCTGGAGAAAACCTGTTGGACAGAAGAGTTCCACCTTATCCTCTCTGAGTTTCAGTTTCTTCATCCAGTAAAATGGAAATAATAATAACTACTTACCTACCTAATTGAGTTATTGTGAATATTAAACAAGTTGCCCAAGGAAAAGAGCCTGACACAATGCTTGACAAAGGAATGTATTTGGTATTTGTTGATTTTCTCCAATTAGCCCTCCATCATACTCTGGTTTCTCTTCAATTAGCCCTCCATCAGTTATCCCTTATATGGTGAGATGTCTGCCATGTGGAGGTGAGAGAACCAGTCTGACCATTTTTCACTTACTGAGTTCCTGCTTGGAGTGCCCTGTTGACTCATAGCTGGGGCGATGGGTGGGACTGTGTTGTTCCTGGAAACTTGTTTATTGGGGTCCCTTCGTCCGGAGAGAACCAACCATTTTGCTGATGTCACTTCTTTGAAGAAAACCTGTTGGGATTCTTTAGGAGAACTCCAATTTTCTCTCTCCACAGTGACACTGATTCTTAGGGAGCTGTTCCCTGCACTGCTGTATGACTTCACCATTTCTTTAGCAAGTTTCATTTCCCATTCATAAGCTGATGCTCAGAAAGCTTGTCCTCCTTCTTGATGTGCATTAGCTGTTGACAAGGCATTGGCTGCTTTTGCAAGAACTTGGCCAATTTAGTTCCTGATAGTTAGCATAGTTGGGGCAATCTCCTTCTTACTTGAAGACGCTAGGGAGGTTTTGTTTGTTCTTGTTTGTTGTTGTTGCTGTTTGCTAGCTTTGGAGTAGGTGGGAATGTTTGGTTACTTGTGAATTTTGACTGGACCTTTAGAAAGGGTATTGGTGATTGAAAAATAAAAACCCACAGTAGTCATTCATTTAACTATTCATTGGTTCAAACTAGCATTTGTGGGCTGTGCATAATCACTAATTCTCATAACCATCCTGTTAAGGTAGTGTCTTATTTTCAGTTGAGGAAGTTGAGGCTCAGATAGATGGGATGACATTCCAACAGGTAAGAGGTGAAGCTGGGCTAGAGGCCTTAGCTCTATCTGAATCAAAGCACAGAGCTCTGTTTATCTTTAAGATGGTTACAGAGAGTCAACTGCAATATTTTCATCCAGCCATGGCTGTTTAAAAATAAGAATTACAAGGCTATGAGTTTCCTCATGACAAAGGGTAAGTCTTACTCATCTCTCTCTTCTCACTACTCACCACTGTCTTGCCATAAAGTGGTTGCCTGATTAATGTTTGTTGAATGAAAAAATGATTGACGGAATGAATCACTGATACAAAGAGTTTTTGTCTCCACGTAGCATTTTTCTAATGCATATTTATATTTCATTTGACAGTGTTTGCAAATTGTATAATATTTCCCTTCAGCATAATTTGCAGTGTGGAAATGCTTCCATATGCTAGATGTTTCCCTTCATTTAACTGAGGGAGAAAAAAGACTAAGAAAAACATCACATAGTGGCTAAGCATCCATATAAACACAAGTTATAGCATGTACTGTTCACTAATGGTGTATTTTGGAAGGGTAATTTTGCAAAAATATTGAAGTAGACGTTGAATTTGGATTGATATGGGTTAGGAAAATGTTCTTGTGCAGCTAAATATAGTTTTATATTAATCTCGTAGGAGGTACAGAGTAGGGGAGAAGAGCATGGGCCCTGGAGCAATGGCCTATATTCAAATCCAGGCTCTACTACTCAATAGCTATGTGACTTGGGCAACTTATTCAATCTGTGTCTTAGTCTAACTCCTTTGTAAAATGGGGATAAGAATACCATCTCCCTCATGAGATGGTTGAGAGAATTACATGAGTTAATATAGGAGGAAGAGTTCTTAAAACCATACCTGATAAGTGGAAAGTAAATGTTATTATCCCCAACTCCCATGGAGTCTAGTTCAGAAAAGGGGTATCTCTTTCACCTCTCCATCCCCATTATCCCTACTTTATTTCAGGAGCTCATCAAGTCTTGCCTGACTTACTATACCCTCCAACTCACCCTTCACATAGTCACTGGAGTGAATCCTTGAAGACATCTTAAACTGGGCCCTTCACTTTCTTTAAGCCATGCCATTATTCCTTATCCACTTCAGGACTAAGTACAACCCCCTTAGCATGACATTCAAGATCCTTCATGAACTCATTGCTTTTTCCTCCTCTGGCCTCATCTCTTGTCACTCTCACATGCACGCTATATTATAAGTACCAACCAATGTCCAAAGTGGAAAAAGTTGTATTGGCTTGATGAATAAGTAATACTTGAGTAAGAGGAGTGAGCAGCTAATTTTGCTGATGGGCTCATAGAAGTCATCAACGAAGAGATATTTAACTTGTATTTCGAAGAATAAATTGATATTGGCCAAGCAAGGTAGGGTGGAACATGGTTGGGTAGATCACCTATATTGAAGGAAGGATTTGTGCACTGGAACAGAAAAACAAGGTGCATTCATGGAATGAGAACTTGTCTAATGCTGAGAGAGATTTAATTAGTGGATGCTTATATGCAGGAGTGAGGGAGAGGGGAGCATCAAGAAGGGCTTTTTTTTTTTTTTTTTTGTGAGGAAGATCAGCCCTGAGCTAACATCCATGTTAATCCGCCTCTTTTTGCTGAGGAAGATCGACTCTGAGCTAACATCTATTGCCAATCCTCCTCCTCCTTTTTTCCCCCAAAGCCCCAGTAGATAGCTGTATGTCATAGTTGCACAACCTTCTAGTTGCTGTATGTGGGACACCTCCTCAGCATGGCCAGAGAAGCGGTGTGTCAGTGCACACCCGGGATCTGAACCCGGGCCACCAGTAGCGGAGCTTGCGCACTTAACCGCTAAGCCGCGGGGCTGGCCCCCAAAAAGGACTCTTAAATCTGGCATGACTTCCTGGATGGAATAGTGATGTTGTGAATGGAGATGAGGAATATACAGCAGAGGGAGTGTGTGTGTGTGTGTTTTGAATTAGAAATAATAGGTGTCTATTTTGAACACATGTTTAAAAAAGCCACCTGGGAATATTCAGGACTAAGCTCCTGATCTTGTCTGCAATCCCATCCCCCAGACCTGCTTCCCGGCAAATTTCCCCTTCTTAGCAAATGGCAACTCTATTCTTTAGAGTCCTCCATGATTCTTCTCCCTTAAATCATATTTTTGATCCTTTAGCAAATTCTATTGACTTTTTCTTCAAAATAAACCCAGCATTTGACCATTCCTCACCATCTTCATGGCTACCACTCTCATCAAAGCCACCATCATCTTTTATGGGATTATTGAAATAGTCTCCTAAACTGCCTCCCTGCTTTCCACCTTGCCCTCCTTCAGCCTATTTTCAGCACAGCAGCCAGAGCGGTTCTCTTAAAAAGAAATCAGATCATGCCTCCTCTATTCATAACCTCCCAAGGATATCCCATCTCACTCAGGGTAAAATCACAAAGTAGTTACAGTGGTGGTTTGCATGACCCAACCCTCCCAACCCTTGGCCCCATTGCTACTCAGACTTCCTCTGCTCCTACTCTAGCCCTTTCTGGCACTACTCTGGCATATTGGATTCCTTAGTGTTCCTCAGACATGCCTGGCATGCCTCTGCCTATGAGACTTTCTAGTGACTCTTCTCCTGCCTAGAATGGCTACTTCAGATGCCCACCTAATCATCTCCTTCAGGTCTTCACTCCAATGTCATCTACTCAGTGAAGCCTCCTCCAGTTACCTTATCTAAACTGGTGGTTCCCCCTTACCTCTGATCTCCCAATCCCTCCCCCACTTGTCTGCACCTTTTTCTTTAGCACATATCACCATCTATCATACCCTATATTTTATCTTTAGATTTCATCTATTATTTCTCTTTCCCCCACTCTCTTGCATGGAACATATATGTTCCATGATGGCCCTGATTCCTGTATTGTTCCTCTCTATATTCCTTGTACCTAGAAAAGTGCCTGACCCCAAGTTGCTCAATAGATATTTGCTGAATGAAAGAATGCATCCAGGTGGGGACTATAGCAGTGTGTTGCTACAAGGATCTGGTACTCAGGAGGCAGATCTAGGTTAAAGATAGATTTGGGAATCCTTAGCAATGATGTGACAGATGTGTGGGAATAGCTAAACAGACCAAGGAAAAGATATTTAGTGAGAGTGAAAAAAGAGACCACCATAAAACTTGGGGAAAAAAATAATGAAAGATGTGTGCAGATGAAGTGGCAGAGTTGAGAGCAGTGGCTTTGGGATTACAGACTTGAGTTAAATTCTTCTCTCCACCATTTACTAGCTTTTTGACTGCGGGGAAGTGACTGGATGATTCTTGGCCTCCATATTCTCAAGGGTAATTGGAAAAAAAGATCACTGCTTCAGAAGGCTATTAAGAGGATTAACCAATAAAATGCATAGAAATCAGTTAGCAGAGGTAACAAAGAATATAGGTGGTGGTTGTTGTTGATACTAACACCATTATTATTATAGAAAATCCAGGAAAGAATCCTGAAAAATAGAAGAAGTAGGGAAGCATAATGGCAGATAAGTGAGGACGGGTCTTCAAGAAGCAAGGGCAGTAAACTGTAGGTGTTGCTCTGTGGTCAGTGCTAAATATCCTAAGGAGTATATAAGACCCCAGGGTAGAGCTATTTGAGAGAACAGTTTCACTTGAATCAAAAAGTTACAATCCCATATTTTAAAATGAGCTAATGTTTTGTGGAAAATAACAATAATTGTCCTAGTAAAATATCAAATAAAAACAAAACAAAACAACATTGGTTCCTAAATTGTGTCCAGCTGACAAATGTAGGAACATGATGACCCAAAAATTTGCTTCTCTCTGGTCTTTGGGAGATTTACTTGCTCACTTGTCAGAACTAGTTTGCTAGTTTTATGAGGTTAAGCTATTGTGCAATACTATTCAGCTGGCTCTGTGGGTGTTTATTTACAGATGGCTGCCATCTTGATTTATTACCTATCAAATTATAATTATTAAGGATGAAGTTAATTGTCATTTCAACCACCTGGTAATTACCCACTGTGCTTTCATGTGGTGACAAATCTGTCCTTTAAATCAAAATTGGGAGCTTCAAAACATAGTTCACTTCCACATTCATCTCCATTCATGCCTTGTTCAAAATAAATGATCAGTGGAAATTATTGATGCTTTTTAGTATAATTTGTGGGCCTTCAAGTAAAAGAATTGCCAATTGTTGTAAATGTTTCTGAGTAGTAGGGCTGATACAACAAGAATCCAGTGATGTGAGTTATAATAATTGAAATTAAAATAACAAGGCATGCTCTTTCAAAGATCGGTCTAATAAAAAAGTTTAACAGTGCTTCCAATATATTCCATAGTGCATCACCTAGAATCATGGTTTATAATCCTCATTATTTGTTTGTCCCATTGTTTACCAAAGCCACTTTATCCTTATGTCCTTCTGAACTTTTAGGACAGAATTCAGCAGAGTTAGTGAGGTTACCCTAGTTTTATCAGGCCTCAGTCACTTTGACTCAGGGCTATGAATGGGATTGTCTGCTTGGTCCCTCTTTTGGGAGGTACCTGATAGAACCAATAGGAATCAAGAGGAGGGAATGTATATATGTCATAGGAGCTCCCTCCTCCCATTTTTGGTGTTTGGTCCCTTGTTTGTGTACTTTTCCTCATTCAGTTTTTCCCAGTAGGTACATTTTCACGAGAGCATACATAATTTGCTAAATTAGTCAGCAAAGGGTCAACTGGAAGCTTCCCTACCAAAGCACAGCCTTGCGATGCTACTGTGGTCTCACCATCTTCCTCTCAGGAAACCCATCAAGCAAGCATTCTGTATGCAGTTTCCTCTAGCTTTTAGACTAGGGGCATAGAGGGAAGAAGCTCAGGTCCCCGGCTCCTCAATATTTCCATGCAGAGTCACATTCTAATTGACAGCTGCCCTATTAGAGTCCTTTGTGGCCACAAGTTCTCACCGTGGCACTTGCTTTGCAATGAGACTCAACCTGGGCTGATTTCTGCTAACACTCCTTTCCAACCAGCCAGCCGTGCATCTGCTGGGCCCAGAGAAAACCTGTGAGCAACTTGAGCCTTCCTTCACTTTGTAGGATTGTGAATAAGTCAGTTAAGGAAGGAAAGCTTAGGGGCTAGAAATGGGTATCCAGGACCACCCTGTAGTTTGTCACCAACCTCAGGCATTTCCTAATCCCTCCTAAGAGATGCTGACCTGCCATAAAGGATTTCCACTTGGGCAATTCGCTATGGTCAAGTGCCCTGACATGTCTTCCCCTGCTCTCCCTTCTTCACTTCTACTCCATGAGGCCATGGCAAAGACCTCTTCTTACCTATAAGATTTCCTTATCTCTAGTACCTGCCCCCTTCAGCCTACCTGCCATATTGCTGCCTGAGAGAGTTCTGAAAATCCTTTTGGTGCTTCTCCTTAGAGTCCAAAATATTCACCGTGACATTCAGTGGCCTTTATCGTCTGGCCTCTACTTATACCTCCAATCTAATGTTCCTGTACTCCGCCTTGCTGCTTGACATTTCAAGGCCTTTACATTCAAGGTTCCAACTGGCTGCCATTTCCTTTCCCTCTCACGTCATTCATCTGGCATATTCTTAATTATTCTTCAAAACTCACAAGTCAGCAGTCACCTCCTCAGTAGAGTCTTCTATGGTCACCCCCACTCCCCCGATAATTATTCTTTCCCTCTTTCTATTATTTCTCTAACTTACACTTGTTTCTACTATTGCTATGTAACATCATATTAAATTTTGTTTTTGCTTGCCTGTCCATCTCCCTTCTGGGGTCCTCAAGAGCAAGGTCTAGGATGAAAGTATTTCTGTGATCAAAGAGAGCATAAATAATAGTTGAATACATTTTTGTCAATTCTTTGTATATCTCCCATTCTCTAGCACAGTGCTGAGTATGCAGTGGATACTGGATACATAGTTGCTGGTGAATCTTATTAAACATAGCTAAAATCTTGGCTAATATTCTTGGTCCCAATGTTAGAGTGGATAAGGTCTTTATGGAAAAATAAGAACTAGCTTCATGGAGAAGAAATTGACCCCTTATCCAAGACATACATGACAGCTGCTGATTGGAATAAAAGACAGTTAATCATATCCAAATGAAAAGAAAAGAAGGCTTTGGTTTTGGTTTAGAGAAAACATTTTTTGCTAAATATTGAGGAAATGGGATATGCATTTCTTTTTTTTTTTGGTTAATGTATATTTTTCTTTTATATGTGGAACTCAAAGGATGTCCTTCTTTTCCTTCTCTCTCTCTTTCCCTCCTTCCTTCCCTCCTTCTCTGTCTCCCCTTTTTCCCTTCGTTCATTCTTTCCTTCCTCCCTCCGTCCCTCCTTTCCTTCCTTCCTTCAAGATAGGCAATCTTGAGCAAACACCGGGGGCTGCTGCTAACTTCTATAGAGAAAAAGTGGAAAGTCTGTTCTCATGTCAATACAGTCCTTCTGATGGCAGATTAGCCTATCTCATCCTCAACCGAAAATTATAACTGAGGTACACATTTCTGAGAAACTCTTCTCTTGCAATGTGACTAGAGACATTGGCCCAACATGGAGACTGGTTCCATGAATGTCTTGGAAATTTTCTTTTTTGGTTGGAATTGAATAAGAACTATTTTCTGAAATCAAAAACGCTCCGTGTAAAACTTGAACTGTTCTACTTCTGTTTTGTTCTATTCTGATATCATTAGGAACTTTTTGAGGCAAAGTAGATATCCAAGTCTAGAGTGGTTTGAAAATTGTACTAATAGAGTGGATGACTCCTTGAGGCCCTGTCATTCTCTAGGAACCATTAATTACTGTCATGATGGTTTATATGTATATATCTATTATCTTCATATCAGAAAACTACTGCTCGGTGTTCGCTTCACAGTCTCATGAGAGAAGTTGCAGTCTTTGTATCTCCTACAGGAAACAGTTGAGAAGAGTTTAAACAACAGATGCAGAGACAGAGCTGTGCTGGTTGGATTTAGATTCTCCCTTGGTCTTTCTGATATTGAACAGGGTTAAAAATTCACAAGTTAAAAAGGGAAGGAATAAACAGAATAGCATGTTTAAATTTCTCACTAGAAAACAAACTGCCTCTACCATGTTTCTTTTCCTCAAAGTGATGGGTCCTAAAAGCTTGAGGAAGCAGCATTATTATATCTCGTAGGAACACCTTACCTTTCATTCTGGTCAAAGGGTGGTGGAAGAACACTGATCTGAGAGTCAGTGGACCTGGGGTCCAGTCCTTATCTGGCACTGATTGTTCATATCACCTTGGACAACTCACTTCTCTAGCCTCAATCTCCCTTCTTGATATGATGAGGTGATCATTAAGGATTCTCCCAGGTCTGACTTCTCTGAGAAGTTGAAAGCTGCAGGAGAATGGGTGAATCACTTGGCAAAAATCTAAGTCACATGCACACACACCCAGCTAAGTGTCTGCCAAGAAGTCTCTTCTTATCACCACCATTGAAACCTACTCTCAGAGCTGTACAATTGTTTGTACCCATCAAATTAGTAATTCCACTCCTGGGAGTTTATTGTAAAGAAATAAACTCCTTGGGAAGGAAGAAGTTACATTAACAAAAAAAAGTTGCTCATTGTATGATTCAAAATTTGATGTAAGCTCAATGTCCAACAGTAGGACAATGGATCCGGACAGTTGGTGGACTATTTCAAAGACCTGAGAACTACATGGAGAAATGCTTTTGATAACACAAGAAAGCAAAATATATTTGCCCTATGGATTGCAAATATGTATATGAACAAGAGAAAGGTCAGAGGAGTGAATGTCTGCAGTCTACCCTCTATGGGTCAGGCACGGTACTAGAGATTTGATTACATTAATCATCTCACTTATTCTTTTGAACAGCTGTTAGGATAGGTATTATAATTACCAATTCACAGATTAGGAACCTAAAGCTCAGAGAGTTACAGTCACTCATCAGAGTACCACTGCTGTTAATGGGTTAGTGCTCAAGATTTAAATCCAGGTACAAATTATTTTCATTATTTGTGGTAGGTATAGTCTGTAAAGTCTCTGTGAATACTGAATTAGCGAATACTGAACCATTGCTCCTAGGGGAAATACAGAGTTAGGTTCCTGCGAGCCTTTTCATCAACTGATCAATATGTAACCTTGTTTTATGTGTGTTTCTGTTTAAGGACACCTTATTTAATATATATTATTGATTCATTAACATTGAACTCATGGCAAACAGCATTATAACGCTGCCGAATGAAGCTTATTGAACACATGTGTTTTCTCCATAAGGCACACCACAGCCTTCTTGCATTTAGGAACATTAGATGGCACTTGAGCACTATTCTTGGGGGCCATTTTAAACAGCGAAATTACCAACAAAAAGCACAAAAATTTGAAAAATATGGTACCAAATAGAACGCAAATAGGACAGTTGTTTACAGTATGAGAGCTGAAACAAGAAGGCAGAGCATCACCTTGCTCAACCTCAGCTGGGAACCAGTGGGTTGGGCAACTCAAATTTTTCACCACTCTGCACATGTCTGTGGATGACCATGAAACCGTGGTGGGTATTGATTTTAGGGTTACAAAGAAATTTTAGGGAGTAG
The DNA here is from genome assembly GCF_020826845.1 of Diceros bicornis minor. Lineage (NCBI taxonomy): Eukaryota > Metazoa > Chordata > Mammalia > Perissodactyla > Rhinocerotidae > Diceros > Diceros bicornis. The sequence continues at coordinate 17,342,930 of NC_080767.1, read as the reverse complement.
GCAAATTCACAAACACGGAATCCACGAATAATGAGGATAGACTGTACATTCATTCATTTGGCAACTATTTATAGTGTATCTATCATGTGCCAGACACTGTTCCAGGCACTGGAGATTTGGAAGTGAACAAAACAGAGCCCCTGTGTTCATGGACCTAACATCCTGGAGAAAGGTTAAATGCAGGTAAATACATCATGGTCATGTGGTGACAATCTAACAGATTAAATGGGGAGAGGATTAGGGAAGGATGGGTGGAGGGGTTGCTATTCATACAGAGTTGTCAGAGAGAAGCCTGGGATGTAACATCTGAACAGACGCTCAAAAGAATCAAGTCACAGGGACCTGTGTGAGAAGAGCCATCTGGGAAGTGGGAGCAAGCAGTGTAAAGATACTGAGCAGGAGGCCAGTATGGCTGGAGCCATGATGGGAGAGGAGATCAGAGTGGGCTGGCAAATGATGTTGAACTCTCTTGCTTCAAAACCTGGGCTCTTGAAAGGAATGTGGTGCGAGGATGCAGAGCAGCAGCACTGGGATGCATCCTAAGTTGTCATAATGTTGGCAAAAGAAAATATCCTTGTACATTTTCTCTTGAGAAAAGCTCAGGTAAGAGCCAAAGCGAGGATCTTTGCAGGGGCATGGAGGCTTTGCCAAGCTCCTCCAGACCTCTATTACATCTGAGGCTTGGTTGCCTGGCTTAGGGAAGTGACTTAAAATTATCCTGGACCTGGGTGAGATTCTTTGGGAGATAACATGGCCCAGGGCTGCAATATCAAGGAAAATTTCCTCAGCATTTGTTGTACATCCGAGGAGAGTCACAACAAACAAACCATCCCCAGGACAACAGGAGCAGTGGAGGTGGGAAGCAAGTCTACACAGTGAGAATTAACTTGTGGAAAAATGCTGCTCACCCAATGCTGAGTTCTGCTCACAGTGCTTGTATGAATATTAGTGTTGCGGCCCATGCTGCAAAAGTCATCTGGAGTTAGAGATCCTAAGACTCAACTCTCACTGCTGACAGACAGGGAAACTGAGGCCCAGAGGGACAGGGATGGGCTTCTAATCAAACACCAAGAGTGTGGCTGAGCCAAGCCTGGAATTTAGCCTTGTCACCAAACTGTCATTATTAGATAGTTATTACTAGAATTTAGGAGGAGAAGAAATTTGACAGAATCCCCAAGTTTGCGGAAAAGCCCATCAATTGTACCAGCTGCTCTGTTTGTGCCTATGCCAGCAGCAGCAGCGGCCTCTACAATTCAGTTCAGTGAACATTTTTTTTTCTTCAACCTGGTCATTCACCATCTGGCTCTGGAAGTGCCCTGTGGAAATTTACGTGGCCGTAATGTGAATCAGTCCCAAGAGAAATGTTCTCAGTTAGCAAAGGTGGTCACTATAGACGGAAGAAAGTCAAGGGCAATTAAAATCCTGTTCCATGTTCTTTAGATCTAACTGGGATGGATCCTCCCTTTGTAGCTTGTGTATGGAGGCTTGTGGTTTGTAGGGGTCTCTGGCTACAGAGTTCTGCTGGTGGGTCCTCTGTGAATCACTGAATCCCAAAAGAAGTCAAATGTGATTGGTCAGGAACAGTGGTGTGCTGGTAAACCAGCTCTCTGGAGGATGGGGAAAGGAAGCTCTCATTTGTTGTGTTTGCCAATATCCATGGTATAAATAGCGGCACCATGGTGGATTTCAGCTATCAACTGTTTAAAAACCAGCTTGAGGAATTCCTGAAAATTTGACAGTCAGCTCTCCTGAGTTGGCTCCAGCCATCTCCAGCACACCTCTGTAGCTCTCCAAAGAGAGGGCCCTGGGGGCTGGAGGGTGAGGGGTGGGGAAGTGGGGTGGGGGGGCGGGGGGGGGGAGGGGAGTGGGGCATGTGCAGGGAGTTGCGGTTGATCCCGTTTAGTTTGGTGAGGTCACTCCTCACCTGAGAAGGTGTGTCTAGTTTTAAATCCTAGATTATAAGAGGAACATTGACAAATTGAAAATTGTTCAGGGGGTTGAGCAAGAAATAGTTTCATCTTAAAAAAAAAGCATTGGGAGGGAAAACTATTGCTGGGATGAAAATCCACGAGAAAAAAAAGGGTATCCTAGCCACTGTTTCCAAATCTCTGTATGGCTGTGAGTTACTTGTCGGCAGCGGAATCTGAACTGATGAGGAATTGTCTAGAACAGGGAAGCTGATTTCAGCCCATCCTAAGAACTTTTTGATAAAGTTGGCCAAAGAAGGGCAGAGCTGCCGGGTGCTATAGGGACCACCCCATCAGGGGAGGTATGAAAGGAGATGTGGGGCAACCACTAGGTGGGGCTGTGGCAGTAGAGACTCCAGGGCCTCTTCTAGTCTCTAGGGGCTGATCTGCCCTGGAGTTTTCTTCCTTCTCTTTCTCCCTTTAACCGGTTTCGTCTTCTCACTTTTATTCATTTTTTCTCTTTCTCCTCTCTGGCCTGGCTCACTTTTTCGCTGACTTTGGCTGATTTGCCCGGTTTAGCTCCCTCTTTGGACAATGACCTCTACATCTTTCTGAAGAGAGAAGACCAAGCCTCTTAGCTTTCTCCTGGCTGCTTACATCCCAGGAAGAAAGCAAAAGCCCTCCTTTTCCCATTTTTCTTTACTTTCTCTTCTCTCTTCCAACATTCTCAGCTCCACATTTGTGACTGAAGAAGGACAAATAAACAAATTGAAACTGAAACTGAGCTTTGGCCGGAAAGTGAGGACATCTGGGAGGCTTGTAAGGAAATTTACATGCTTGTCCCGTTTCAGGTTACATATTTTGTGTTGCCTGGTAACGAGCCCTACAGTTTCCTTTCATGCTTTATTCTCCCCCATCCCTTGTTTATAGTGTAATTACCACTGTGACATCATAATCCCCCACTGAACAGCTGTCAGGGGGGCCCAACTGCTGAGTAAACAGGGCTTTACAATCTCTGCTCTCACGGGCTGGTTTACTAAATAGATCAATATTTGGTTTGTAGGCACAGGGATTAGGAGGTGGAAGTGTCTTTTGAAAAAGCCCTCTCTCTTCCCAGGGCCTCCAGTGCACCTGAGAATGCTGGAGAGAAAAGCCAGGTTCACGGACAAAAAAAAAATCACCCAAGCTGCTTTCACCTGCCCAGGATTTCCCAAGGAGCAGCTTGTCTTTAAGAAGTGAAATCTACTTGAGAATAGTAATATCTTAGGTTCTTTATCCTAGTGCTTAGAGAGTTCTACTTTCTTCTCTCTCTCTGTCTCCCCCTTAGTTCCCCTTTCTCTGTCCCCAATCCCATTTGATTTAATCTTTCTAAATGGATATTATAGCCTCAGGGACTAAAAGAATGACACATGGATAAACAGGAACTAAGCTCCTGAAGATCCCCCCCTACCCCGCCGCCATCCTCCCCACCCCACTCTGGGATTAGAAGCCCGGCAAAGAAAGCAACCTCAGAGGTTTCTTTGTCCAACTAGAGATTCCTGGTTGATAGTTTGGGAAAAGATGATTTAGATCTTGCCTCTCCTGGGTCGGGAAATTCTGAAACGCACATGGGAGCAGAGAACTTGGAGAACTAGCCTGAGCATCAGGAGCTGTGAGTTCTAACCCTGCTGCTCCCTGTGATTTGATCTGTGACCTTGGACAAGGCCCTTGTGGAAACAACATTAGAACTGGGCTACAGGGATCTCCAAGGCTTCTCCCAGGGAGGCTAGGTGGAGTGGCAGACTGAGCCAGGCTCAAAAGCTGGTCCTGACACTATCAACTGCAAAGCTCCCCAAACTGCAGGCAACTCCTTGGAGCTGTATTTGCTTAATTGTAAATAAGGGGAGAGTTAACCCATCACTGTGAGGATTAAATGAGATAATGTATGTGACACACCTCGCTGGGGCAGGATATTTGGTGGGTGTCTTTTCAAAGCTAACATTGTATAATTCCTGTAAAAACCAAAAGTATGGTAAAGAAGGCTTGGAGGTAAAAAATTAGAAAGAAAGGGAAGAAAAAGAATAGTAATAGCCAACATTTGTGTAACCTGTTCATAGCTTACAAAACCCCCTTCACACAGATGATCAGGTAATCTTCACAACAACCTGGAAGAAGGGAAAAGCATCACATTTATTGATCTCTTAGAGTGGGCCAGTCACTGTCCTGCTTTTTCATCAACATCATCTTCCTTGACTTTCATGAAAATGGCAGGCTCTTATTTTCCCTATTTTGTAGATAACTGAGGTTCAGAGAAGTGAAATAACCTGTCCAAGCTCACCCAACTGGTGAGTGTTGAACCCACTCAGGTCCAGCCAGTTGTAAACCTCTTGTGTTTTCCCCCTGTGCCACAGAAGTGGCCAGATCAATGTGGAAAGGGAGGCGGCCAATCAATGAGGTGCTAAAAGTTAGTGACCTATGTGAAGGAAAAGAATATTGACACAACATCCACTGCTTCCTTCACAGTTGGCATGCGACACCATAGTGCTTCACTGATTCAGTCATTCACAGATAATTACAGTCGGCCTCTAAAAAATAAAACACTGTAACTACGTGGACTTTGGTGACTTCCTTTTGACAGGTGATTGTAAGAGGCCTATACATCTAGAAGTGTTCTCTGAAGGCTGCATGTGCCCAGAATGGAGGGGAAAATAGGCTATGGTGATGGTGAGGGAGAGGTTGACTTCAGTCTACAGGGACTCAGTTCCTGATTTTTCGGTGCAAGGAATAGCACAGGCATCCTGTAATTCCTCTACTCATTCTGGCGGTGGCTTTCTTTTCGAAAGACTGTATGGTTTCAATTCAGTTTCATATAGATCTGTGTGTTGATCTGTACAGTGATAACATTCCTCTATGCTAAGTCTGTCCAAGATAACTAACCTGTTTCCAAGATCTAATTTTGTATGTGGGAATCTTGCCTTGCCCTGATTTCCAGACGCATGGGCAGGTTTGGCAGACTGTAGCTGGGGGAGGCATCAGGCTTTCCCTGGTGCCCTGAGCAAGACCTCCTCCTCTCCGCTGTTAGCAGAAGCACCTGTCCGGCCACAGGAGGCGCTGTTGTTTGCTGGCAGAGCTCAGTCTCCCATTTGCGAACAAATCAAATGCACTTTCCAAGAGCCCCTTCTTATATAAGCCTCTGTGAATTACATCCTGGAAAAAAAAAAAAGCTACACGCCTCTGGGGACTTCCCATAAATCAGTAGTTCTCCAACTGTAGCATGCATCAGAATCACCTGGAGGATCTGTTAAAACATAGATGACTGGGCTGCACCTCCAGGGTTTCTGATTTAGTAGTTTTAGAGTGGGACCTGAGGATTTGCATTTCTAACCAGTTCCCAGGCGATGCTGATGCTGCTGGTTGGGGGACCACACTTGGAGAACCACTGGTCCAAACCATCCATTCCAGCTGCTTGAGTCCATGGAGCTGCTGGTGGTTGATTTTCTTTTTTTTTTTAACTTTCACATTATTTCTTTCAGTTGGCCATTTTTTTGATCCTTTCTTCCATCAGAGTTTTGGGAGTGCCTTTCTCCTCTTAAGCAAGAACGCAAGTCAGGTTACCTTCTCTGGCATCATTTTCCATATCATCTTGTAGCCGATACCGTTTCCGTTATTAAATGTGGAAATGTCCCTAATTGCTTTCCTTCTTATAACTCTGCATCTTTGGACTTGCTGTTTGCGTTCTGAGCTAGAAGGCCTCCCTGGCTCTGCCTGGTGAATTCTGAATTGCATGTCAAAATGGAACTCATGGCGTGGTGCCTGTAGGGTCGTCCCTGAACAACCTGCCCAAGCAGAGTTTTCTTTCTATTTATTTAATACAAAGTTGCGAATCAGCTCTTGGCGATTCTAATTTAAGTATCTGTTTGCAGGCTTCCCTTGCCCACTAGACAAAGAGGTGCTGAAGGCAGAGACCAGGAATGACCCCACTTGAGGTTCCCTGAAGCACCAAGCATATAGGTCTCAGCCCTGGTTACACCTTAGAATCACCTGAGGCATTTGCAAAAGATTCCAATGCTCAAGTCTTTCTCCAGACCAATTAAATCAGAAACTCTGGGGAACAGAGGTATGATTAAGGCCACTAGCCTCCAGATTTCCTAAGGAGAATGTTTTCGGTAGCTATAGCTCCATTCTAATTTTGTGCTTTTGTAGTCCGGTATCTTGTCTGTGAGGCAGATGGAAAAGACTTTATGATTCCCATTCTATAAGTGAGGAAAATGCTCTAAGAGAAGATTACTGACTGATTGGTTCAGTAAATCCTCAGTTCATTGGTTCATTCATTTCCCATTTATTCAACAAGTATTTTTGTAGGATCTACCATGTGCCTGAACACACTGGTAAACAATAACAGAGATTACTCCTGCTCTCGTGAAGCTTTCAGCCTAGTGAGTGAGACAAACTGATCAATCACTCAAATAAATTTAAAAACACACTCCTGATAAATGACATGAAGGAAAGTGCTCTATTCAGGGGAGAGAAATACAACTGATTTTGGAGTTTGTAATAGGAGAGGGCTTGACCAAGTCTTAGAGGCCAAGGATGGTTTCACTGGAAAAGGTCAGTTGACTGGAGAGGGGAAGAATGAAGTGTTCACTGGGCAAAGAGGAAAAGGAAGAGTGTCTCAGGCAGGGGGAGCTACGGGGGCAGCCAGAACTGGGGCCTCCTTGAGCCAGGTTTACACTCACCTTCATCCAGTCTCAGCCAAGCTCTTCCTTTTTGTTGTTTTGGACAGACAACAGGAAAGTTGGGGTGCCCTGACACTCTACTCCAAGCCTTTCAGTTTGCAGCTGCAAAGGCTCATGTCACATCATTTTTTCCTTCATTAAAAAACTTATTTTTAAATGGTGGGGAAAACCCTTTTGTCCTACATAATATATTGTCACTATCAATTAACCTGGCCTTTAAACATTGCTACCAATAAGAGCCCATGGATATCCAAGGGGAAACTGTTCATGCTTGTCCAGCTAAAACAATCTCCTAAATGTTCTGTTGTGTGACTGCCTTTCTATTTTTGGGCAGTGTATTACACGAAAAAAAAATTGATTCAAGAAGTAAAAGTAGTTAAAGGCTGTGCACATCATGGTCTTTAAGAAATAACAGAAAAATTGATTAAATAGAGTACTAAAAGTTTCAATAAAATAAGGCTGGCTGAAACAAGCCTGCTCTGTAGAGCAGACCTGGTTAAATAATTATAACAGCTACCATTTCTTAAACACTTGTCAGGTGTTAGATAATGTATCAGGTGTTTTACTTGTGTTACCTCAGGCAAATCCCACACACAAAAAAATCAATTTCACAGAAGAAAACTGAAGTTCAGAGAAGTTAAGTAACTACCCCTAGGTCACACAGCAAGTAAATGGGATTCAAGTCCATCTAATTCTGAAGCTCATGATATTTTCCAACATTACAGTCCTTTGGGCCTCTGTACCTCTGTTTTCTCATCTGTAAAATTGGTACCATAATATTCATCCCTTTATATGCCTTGCAGTGATGATGGAATAATAACTGTTATTAGCAATAATAATACTTTCAGTTTGTGTAGTACTGAGTTTCCAAAGTGCTTTTGTATCCTGAGTCCCATTTGACCAATAAAACAACCTTGTGACATAGGTATTATCATGCCTCTCTTCCAGATGAGCAAACTGAGGCTCAGAGAGATAAGGTGATTTGCCCAAGGGCACAGCTCTGAGAATGGTAGCACCAGAAAATTGATACCTAATATCTGCTGCCTTTTTAATTACCAAGATAACTGTATAAGACTCAAGGTTCCCCATGAGAAGGAAGGACTCATGGTATAGTATTATGGAGGGGGGTTATTATCATTGTTGCCATGCTTATTATTAGTTTCCAAAAGACAATTGTGAAATGTTTGGTCCTTTTTACGCTCTGCGGATCACCTTCTCTTTCCTGCTAGTCAAAACGTCTCCTCCTTCATCTCTTGAACCTTGAGACCACAGCGCTCATTTCTAGAGCTGCTCATGTGCTCACATTGTTCTTGGAAATCTTGGAAATCTTGGAAATCTGAACTTGGTCAGATGCTTGGCTGTTCAGGGAGTCTCTTTTCCCTGGAGTGAATTGGAGGAAGTTGGAGTATTCAAGAATTTAATTAATATCTAAATACATGAATGGCAGCTATACTCATTAAATGGACCTCTGATGTAAATCTGAGTGAGAGCAAGCCCCTGGGAAAGCTGGATTACAATTAGGAATGTTCTTGATCCTTGGGGCTGGCCAAATGGATAGGTGAAGGCAATTAGGGAAAGTACAAAGTAGTCAGGGGAGAGGAATAAACTATTTACTGAAAAAGATAAAAGAGCTCAGAGTCACAGTGGGTCACACGTTATGCATCAGACATAGTGTGGAGAAGGCTTTTCCTTTGCTATAAAATCTTTCTGATTCTCGTCGAGTTGATCTTAGCCATAGGAGTTATTTTTTGGCATCCTTTGACTTAGAAAATATGAAATTTAGACAGGATCTAGGGATGGGCTGACAAAAATAGAGGTTCTAAAAGGGATAATGTGATGAAAAACTAAAGGAACTGGTATAATGTAAATTAGGTTTGGCCTAGAAGGAGGCCATATGCTCGGTTATATTCTGGAAGAATAATGCATGAGAGGTCGGAGGTTTTCTAGGGCAGGATAAAGGCAGCAGAATAACCAGAGCAGTATCCTTCCCTTCCTCCATCTTCTTGGCAGCCCATAACACTGGAACTTCTACCCACTTAAAGATATTACTCTGCTTCCTGGCTCCTGTCTCTGATTGGTGAGATAGTGAAAGTCTACTTTGCTGGACTTTTCTCTTTTGGATGGGTTAAACAATGCTACAAGTGAGTGGCCTTTGTCTCCTGTGTTCTCTACGCTCGATGAAGCAAGTACTGATGCTCCTGTAGCTGGAAGCTTTCAGACTCAACTTGCCTCAGGTGTGGGTCTCAAGATCTAGAACTTAGGAAAAAGGAGCAGAAGCTCGTGTAGGCCTCTCATCTCACATTTTCCAATACCACTTGTCCAGCAATAACACTGATATTTAGACTCCTGTTTGACTCCAGTCTTTCTTTCTTAGTAGATTCAAAACTCAAATGGGCAAAATGTGATTAATTGGTCCCCTAAGCAACCCAACAAAACTCTACAAGCAGAATTGTAGTTTAGTTTTGAAGAAATCCTTCCTTTCATGATTGTGAGGTACAGGTAGAAATAGGTCATGCAGGAGAAGACGAATCTACTTTTGAGATGAAAAAAGTTAAAAAACTAAAACAGAAATGAATGTTAAGGACTTTTAAATTCTAGACTGATAGACCCTCTCAAGGCCTCTTAAGATTCTGTTATTTGACAGATAATTAAACTCAAAGAAAAGTCCAATGGAGAAATTTGTGTATATGTCTTGCTTCCAGGAAGGCTGTGAGGAGTGGGCTTTCCTTATGTGATCATAGAAATGTCTTGGATGTCGTTGCAATTCCAGGTTGAAGGAGCCCTCAATGCTGAAGCAATATGGAATAACTCTCATTGGCCTGGGGATTGCATCTGTTGTCACTAACATGAAAGTGACAAAAATTACTTGTCGAGAAACCCATTATAGAGAGTTGGATAATCAGCTTCTCTGTCCCCATTCTCTCATCCCTCCCCAATCACACCCTGAGACTGTGGAGCCATTTCGCATCATACAGAAAGGAAGGAACTAGCATGTCAGGCACTTACCTACCTTATGTTACTTAATCTTACGAGCTAGTGGATCTATTCCTGGATTACAGAAGGGAAAACCAAAGCTTAGTATATGTAAATTGCTCCAGACTAAAGAATTTGTAAGTAGTAGAGACTGGTTCAAATCTAAATCTAACTGATTCTAAATTCCATTCCCAAATACTCTGCCTCTAAAAGCCAAAAAGAATCAAATACTTGTCTTCTCTCTACCTCTGCTTATTCTTTTCTCTTTACCTGGAATGTCATCCATTTATTTGTTTATTCATTCAAAAAATATTTGTAGAACTCTATGTGCCTGGGAATTGGCTCAGCGCTGGGAAAATAGATGGACAAGAATATGCTGCTACCTTCCAGAAGCATATCTATCTCTTTAGGGAGAGACAGATATGGACAAGAAGAGATAAATATAATGTGATAAATTCTGTGGGTGAAAACCAGACAACACTCTTTGAAATCATAGGTAGTTAAGCAATAAACTCCATTAGCAGATGGGAAGATGGGTGGCAGGAGATGGAGGGGTGGTGAAGAGAGGAGGTTTGAGAAGGCATTTTCGAGATAATATACCTGAAAATGTTTACCATGGTATTTGAAAAATGGAGAACACTAAAAACTTCACTTGCTAGGTCTTAAAAATTAATTCAATACATATTTATTAAGAGGCCTCTGTATGCCAGGTACCATTTCAGGCGTTGAAGATCAAGCAAGAGCTGAAGTCCCTGGCCTCGTGAAGCTTACGTTTTAGTGGAAGAGTCAGAGGCAAAATAACAAAGAGCTCTGTAACATAATGCCAGGTAGTGATTAATATGATGATGAAAAATAAAGCTGGGTAGGGGAGATGGAGGGAGAACAGCTGCTATTTCAGGTAGTCTGGCCCTTTGGGGAGGGAGGATGGAGCCATGTGGATTTCTGGGAGGAGGATGGCCCAGGCTGAGAGAGCAAGGCTCTAAAGTCAGGTCATGCTACCCTGGGATACCTTGCTATCCCTGATGTTGCAGGGATAGCAAGAAGGCCAGTGTGGCTGGACAAAGCAAGAGAAGGGAACACTGATAATAGATGAGGTCAGCGAGGTAGCTGGGGGCCAGATCAAGTAGGGCCTTGAAGGCTGTGAGAAGACTTGGGAAGCAACTGAATCAACTCATTAATTATCATTTCTTATATAAACCTATTACTGGGTATCTTATTCAGAATAACAGGATACCATAGACTGGGTGGCTTATAAACAACAGAAATTTTTTTCTCACAGTTCTGGAGGCTGAAAGTCTGAGATCACGGTGCTAGAATGGTCACGTTCTGGTGAGAGCTCTGTTCTGGGTTGCAGGTGACCATTTTTCTGTTATATCCTCACATGGCTGAGAGGCTGAGAGAACTATCTGAGGTCTCTTTTATAAGGGCACTAAATCCATTCGTGAGGGCTCTACTCTCATGACCTAATCATCACCCACCTTCTAATACCATCACATTAGGGGTTAGAGTTTTAACATATGGATTTTGGGGGACAGACAAGCAATCAGTCTATAACACTGGGTACAAGGTTGTTCAACAGATATTTAAAATACAATTACTGGGGCTGGCCCAGTGCTATAGTGGTTAAGTTCACATGCTCTGCTTCGGGGGCCCGGGGTTCGCTGGTTTGGATCCTGAGCATGGACCTACTCACTGCTCATCAAGCCATGCTGAGGCGGTGTCCCATATTGAGCAACTAGAAGGATGTGCAACTATGACATACAACTATCTACTGGGGCTTTGGGAGGAAAAAGGGAAAAAAGGAGGAAGATTGGCAACATGTTAGCTCAGGGGCAATCTTCCTCAAAAAAACAATACAATTACTTTCTACAAATCTAATGTTAAAATACATTTGAAGCATGTATTTTATTGGATTGGCTCACTCCATTCTCAATTTAATCAAAACTGATTTTCCTAATCTCTGGTTGATGTTGACTTTAGAGCCACTTAAAGATAGGATATCTGTCATCTGAAGCATAGGAAAGCTGTCTTTTAAAAGAAAATTTGAAGTTGGGGAAATAGGCAACAAAAATTTCAGATGAACCAGTTGGAGAACTATTACATGGATCAAAGCCAAAAACTGTCTTCATCTGGTCATTTTAATTTGGTTCCTTTTCCAGGTCTACTCAAAAAAGCTGATAGCACTTTCACAGATGTTCTGACCGTGAGGTTGATTGCCGCAGTCTAGGCCTGAAGGAAAGCCCAGGAACTGAAGGCATTCGAGTGTCTCGTTCAAGTTCTCAGAGGTCTAAGTTCTAGCTGAGCTTACTGTCTCTTGTTCTGTAGTATTCACAGCTGGGCTTTCCCAGTGTGAACACAGACGAGGGAGGCGGCTCTGGGGCCACTTGCAGATCTGGAGAGGCCTGATTTAAGCTCCCACACAGGGGTGGGCATCTAAACCTGCCACCCACCATGAGAACTATGCATTGTTCCCCAGTCCTGGCTCTGCTCCCTGGCAATCCTGGAGCCCTGGACATCGAGAAGATCCTCGACTCCCTGCTGTTACTGAGGAGACTGAGCCAAGAGGGAGGAGTGGGAGAGGCTGAGTCAGTCCTTTGAGATCTATTAAAGCAATCCTTAGCAGAATAGGAATCAGGAGGAGGGGGTTGGAAGGGAAATCCCTATTTTCTTCCCACTGTACTTACTCCCCTAAGCAGCTCACGTGTAACATTTATTTCCTCAAACTCAAAGCTGGTGGTAACAACTGCCAAACTCCCACCTGGCTTTGCATGAATGTTTCTTCCTGATTTTGGGAGATGGTGAGTTGGGAATCCAGAAGTTTTCCATAAGACAGGCTCCTCTCCTGTTGCTATTACTGGGGCTCTGGAGGTAGGAAGATGGGGCTCAGCAAATGAGAGTAGGTAGGTCTCTTGGGCCAAAGAGTGAGTTCAGATCTTCATTGGAAGCTTCCGGCATCAGTGCTCCCTCTTATGAGGTACCTGTCCAGAGGACAATGTGGCCCTTCCCACAGCTGCCACAAATGTCTTCCCCACTCACCATGAACCTACCCAGTTCCCTGATGAATCTTAGGTGTGTCCACTCGTTCCTTCTGTTGGGGACACTTCTTTGTCCAGGAATATGAGTCCTACTGACCTCAGGAGGCCTACTTTCATCTCCACAGTCGTCTTCTGGTTTCCCAGTGCTGGGAGTTGCTCCTATACTTCATTAATACTCAGATTAAGCCCCACTGTGTCCCTCACAAAATCCCCCCTACCCCACAACCACAGTTGAGGAAATTGAGGCCAGAAACAGGAAATGGCTTGGTTTTAAGTCTCAGACCTACTCCTCCACCCACTTTTTTTTTTTTTTTTGTGAAGAAGATGAGCGCTGAGCTAACATCCATACCAATCCTCCCCTTTTTGCTGAGGAAGACCGGCCCTGAGCTAACATCTATTGCCAATCTTGCTCCTTCCCCCCGCCCTTTTCTCCCCAAAGCTCCAGTAGATAGTTGTATGTCATAGTCGCACATCCTTCTAGTTGCTGTATGTGGGATGCGGCCTCAGCATGGCCCGACAAGCGGTGCGTCGGTGCGCGCCCGGGGTCCGAACCCGGGCTGCCAGTAGCGGAGCGCATGCACTTAACCGCTGAGCCACGGGGCCAGCCCCCACCCACTTCTCTTGTGGAGAGGCTATTGTACAGAGGAAGACTACAAACCAAAACTCTTCTACAGTTGTTTTCCTGCAAACACTTTGAGGGGCTTGTAGTGCAATGGCTGCCTCTAATTCACTCATGGATAAAACAGCCAGACCACATGGCTTCCCTTACCCCATAGTTACCCTCCTCAAGGGACCCACACTCCCTCACACTCCCTTCCCCGGGGAAGAAACACTTCAGTAATCACTGTGGAGCTGAGCATTTGGAGGTCTAAAATCAGGTGTTTATGTGTTTCAACTGCAAAGGCAGCATTTGGAGATTGATCTTGCTAGGTTATCTTAACTCTGGATTTTCATTGAACTTTTTAGTATAATTCTTGTCATGTAATCTTGGTAAGGATTTTAAATGGCTTCTGACTCATTTTCTTAAAATTAGACAGATGCACATGACATGCACATACCACACATACACCTCAGGCACTCGCACATCTCTTACTCATTCCACATGCTAGATTCAGTTTTGTTTTTCAGTGCATGACCTTGTAATTAAGAAGGACATTTTCTTTGAAGAGACAATTACAGTTATAGATGTCAGTGAGCGGAAAGCTCAAAGCATGTTCCCCACTATTAATCAGAGGCCATTTGCATTACCACTTAGAAATCTTACTGAAGTTTCAAAATAATAAAGTGAGAATGCTTAGTGCCAAGAACACTTCTCTGCTCGGAGCTGTAATTATTCAAAGAATTGGTATGTCACTGCAAGGGTTCAGGACAGATTCCCTCTCCTCTGCCTCTACCTCTACATCTAATTTATAGAATCTTAGGGTGTCTGAGCTACAACTCAGAAAGTGTACAAACTCATTTCATTTAACTCCCTTACTATACAAGTAGGGCAGTCAAGTACTCAAGAAGGAAAGTGACTTGACCACGGTCACACAGGAAACTGGTTCTAAAGTTGGACCACGGCTCTTTGGATCCTGAATCTCCGTCTAGATTATCCCATTACCCAAACTGTTCCTATCCAACCTGAGGTTAGAGGTAGTTTTTCAAGAAGATGCTTCCTAAACCCAATTAATCTAAGTAGGGGAACGCCAGACAATGGGACAAGTAGATACAGACAAAGCTGGGTATATCTAGAGGCAAGACTACTTCAGCCTATTGTATAGGAGCAATGGCTGGAGGAACAGGCGATGTTCAGACGAGTGGGTCTGCCCCTTGAAGGCAGGGCCCATGCTTTATTTATTCGGGTAAATATAGCATTCAGATTAGGACCTAGATAAAGGAACTAACATTTAATGAGCCCTATTATGCAACTTACACTTTAGGCATCACAAAGATCCTATAGGATAGGTTAATGTTATCCCCATTTTATAGATGAAAAAACTGAGGCTCAGGAAAAATTGTGCCTTACAGAAAGTCACTTAGCTAGGAAACAGTGGGGCTATAACTCAAACCCAGGGCTTGACTGCTCCAAAGCTTATGTTCCTTCCATGTTACTCCAATGTGTTTGTTGACCTAAGGTAGCGAGTGAAAACAATGGAGGCAGATTTCAGTTAGATTAACTCAAGAAAGTAAGAAGTAACCCAGATATCTAAAAATTAAGCTGGCTGCATTGGATAGGGCAAGCGCCCAATTCCTGAAAATGTGTGAAAGGAAGCTGGTTACACCCATGGTGGGGATGTTATCAAGAATCTAATCACGGGAGGAGACACACAGCCAGTTGGTTGGGGAGCAGGTATTGTCTCTGCAGCCCACAGGGCTTCCTTTTGTGCTTCACGTTAAGTCAGCTCCCTGTATGGAGCGGTTATTTGTTAATGTGTGTGGGATGTGTACATGTGTGTGTGTGTGTGTGCAGCAGAACTTTCTCTGGTTTCTCTACAGGTCTCCATGCCTATCCTTCATCCCTCTACAGATCATTCTTAGCACAGTGGCCAGGATAAAATGGTATTTTCCAGCACTCTCATCCCCCTTTTCTCGCTCTATTATTTTCCATAGCATTTACCACTGTCTAGCCAAACTATCTAATTTACTTATTGTGCTTATTATTTTTTGTCTATCTTCCCTGTCCCCTTCCTCCAACAGAACTTAAGCTCCACCAGGAAAGGGATTTGTGTTTGTTTTGTTTACTAAAGTAACCAGGTACTGAGGACTAATGTTTGGCATGTAACAGGCAGTCACTAAATATTTGTTGGATAAATGAATGGATGGATGTTCTTGTAATTTTTTTTTAAGGTTGAGGACATCTGTAGAAAGGGACCTCCTATTTCTTACTCCTGAATGCTTGACTGATGCCATCCTGCACTGACACCTAATAAAGATGTCTAAGACACAGAAACATATTACAGATAAGAATGTTGGGCCCTGGACTATGGCAGTTCAAGAGAAATTCCAAAACAGGAATAAAATAGAGATTTTTGAGGTTCAGTTCTGAGGACTCGAGCTATTTCACATAAAGATGGTGCAGTGTTCTGGGGTATAAAGGATGCTGGACTGGGAATTAGAATACTTGAATCTAAGTCATACAAGTCCCTTTCTACTTCTGCACATGTCATTCATTTATTCATTCATTCATTCATCATCTATCCATCCACCTACCTACTGACCTACCCAACCACCCATTGCTTTCGCCATCCATCTATCTATCCATCACTCCAACAAACATTTCTTAAGAAATTGCTGTGCCTCAGGCATTATTTTAGGAGGTGAGAATGCAGCAGTGAACATGATATCAAGAGTCCAGCTTTCCTGGAACTTATAATCTAACAGCTGAGATAGAAAAGGAGCCTGAAAATATTAAACTTATGTAATTTGAATTTATGATAAATACTGTGAAGAAAATAAAGCAGGGAAAGGAAATAGACATTGTTAAGTAGCATGATTTCAAAGTCCCCTTCTCACTCTGGCATTTGTAGATCTAGGAAGTTAATTCCTCCTTTAAAAACAACACCCTGGGGGCCGGCCTGGTGGCATAAGTGGTTAAGTGCGCATGCTCCGCTGCAGCGGCCCAGGATTCGCTGGTTCGGATCCCGGGCCTGCACCGATGCACTTCTTATAGAGCCATGCTGTGGCAGCGTCCCATATAAAGTAGAGGAAGATGGGCACGGATGTTAGCTCAGGGCCAATCTTGCTCAGCAAAAAGAGGAGGATTAGCATCAGATGTTAGCTCAGTGCTGATCTTCCTCACAAAACAAAAAAACAACACCCTACAATTAAGCCACCCAAATAACACCAGATAAAATTCAGGAAATGTTATACCTCAAAGCTCTCCAAGTACATTTTTTTTTTTTTTTTTTGTGAGGGAGATCAGCCGCAAGCTAACATCCATGCCAATCCTCTTCTTTTTGCTGAGGAAGACTGGCCCTGAGCTAACATCTATTGCCAATCCTTCTCCTTTTTTTCCCTTTTTCTCCCCAAAGACCCAGTAGATAGTTGTATGTCATAGTTGCACATCCCTCTAGTTGCTCTATGTGGGACGCCGCCTCAGCATGACCAGACAAGCAGTGCGTCGGTGCGCGCCCAGGATCCAAACCCAGGCCGCCAGTAGCAGAGTGCACACATTTAACCACCAAGTCATGGGGCCAGCCCCTCCAAGTACATTTTAAAAAGTACTATCTTTTAACTAGAATTTGATAATTATGCTTTGACATTTTTTATCTTAGTTTCGAGTTTAAGCAATAATCTTATGTAATTGTAGGCATGTAATATAACTTAACTTTAAAAGCTTCTTGTTTTGACTCTATAAACACTTATTGAGCACCAACTGTGTGGTAGGTACTGTGCCAGGTGCTGGAATTACACAGAAGAAGAATACATTGCCCTTCTTCTTAAGAGACTAAACATCTCCTGGGACACATAAACAAATAGTGACAGGACACCAAGCCAAGTGGTAAGATCTTTTAAGATAATGTTTGCATGAAGTACTGAGGGAGCACAGTGGAGAAAGTGACTAACTCTGTCTGGGGTGTTAGGGGAAGGTCAGGGAAACTTGCAAAGAGGAATTGACTTTTAAGCTGAGTCTTAGGGAATGAAATGTCCTTGCATATACTTACCATTCATCTATATTTGAACTCAGTCAAGATGATGCAATGGGAACATCAATCACTCCATGAAGGCCCTTGATATGGGAATAGGTTGGCCTCATTTGAAAAGAACAGTATGGCATTTTGGCACCAAAAATCTACAACACGAGAGTGAAACTTTCGCAATTCTGAAAACATACAAGGAATGTGTGCAACTTCAGTTGTTTAATAAAAATTAAAAAAAAAGAAAAGAAAAGAAAATAGAGTCTTATAACAACTTTTAGGAAAAACTCACAAAGTCCATAAAAATTTAACAAATGCCCTGCAATGGCCTCATTTTCTTTCACCTTTGGGAAAACTAAAAGAACCTCTGTCAAAGGTGGTGTGCTAGAGTCCTGCTCCATCTGCTATGGTAACCCCTCCACTGGTTGTTCTAGTGAGTGGGTAGAGGCCATCGTGCAGCCCAGCAGGTCTGTGATGGCTAGAGAAAGGAAGCTGGTCAGTAGGCTTTGGACAGGCACACAAAGTCCTTTCTAATCTAACACCATAGCTCAGAGTAAGTGAGATTGTGCCCCTAGTGCACTTGTATAGACATTAGGTCATTTAGTCCTCACAATGCCCGTGAAGTAAGACCATCTTCTCTTCCGTTTATGGACACGGAACTGGGAAAAGGACAAGTGAAGTAATGTCCCATTTGTAGAGCTAGAAAGCGGCAGAGCTGAGGTTCTAATCAGATCTTTTGAAGATTAAAAGAGATTAGTTGGGAATTTCAGAAATGATGCAAAAATGAGGAATTACAGACATCTGTTTGCAACAATATGGCACAGTAGATGTGCGGAGAAACAGTCCTAGTAGAGGTAACCTAGAGAGTTAGATCAAGTTGTTTTGTAAAAGCATTACTTTACCTTGTGATAAAGTGAGAAAAACACTTAGAGGAGAAAAACACAAGACGGTATGAAGTCAGAGGTATAAATAAGTACAGGTTGCCCCGATGGATCTATAGATCTTAAATTCTTACTTTTAATGGTCCAGGAAGGCAGAGCATAGGTGACAAAGTTCAGAACCTGAGCACAGTGAGATGTGATTACAGAAATTATTGCAAAAAAAAAAAAAAAAAGATCTGCCAAGATGCCCTAAATGTGTGACCTAAGATAAAACCTGCCTCACAGAGGGAGAGAGTGGTAGACTTGACAATTTTGGCTCTGGCTCTTGGTGAAGCAGCCAGGCAGGGAGTTGGAGGGAAGGGAGTGTATGTCTCCCTTGAGAATGTTTAACCACAAGCCTGCCTATGCCCATGTGTCTAGAATTCACTCTACCTCAGTGGCCCAAAAGCCCCAAAGCATAAATGTCGTTTAATGTGGCCCCTGGTTAGTAGTGTCCAATATCTGTTTAATAGTAGGGAAGCAAAATTTGAAGAGATAATAGATGAGAACTTTCTAAAATTGACCAGTGAAAAACACAAGTGCTAGTCTCAGGAAATTCAATAAATCTCAAGCAAGATCAATAAAAAGATATCTGCACCTGAAATTTCAGAGTAACAAAGATGAAGAAAATATCTTAAAAGAAAATATCTTAAAAATATCTTAAAATATCTTAAAAGAAATAAAAGATTATCAACCAAGAATTGACAGATTGACAGCTGACTTCTCAGTAACTTCTTCCTGCTGAAAATTAATATCAATTACTCCTGTAAGTGTGGTGACTTCTTTCTTCATCTGTTCTCTTGGTATGGGCATCCCAAAGTTACCAGGTGGTAGCCAGAGCTTAAAGTTCAATGGGGCTCTTATTGTATTTCCAGGTGAAAGTATTCCTCCTCTGGGAAGCAGGATCTCTAGACCTGTAGAGCCTAAGACTTCAGGGATGAGAAGCATAAATCTTCCAAGTGGGTCACAGAGGATCATGATAATTAGGTCCACTTCTGTTTCTACCTCTTGGCTCCTAGATCTGTGTATTCTACTTATTGAGAATATGTAACTATATAAAGATCATTGATATAGGGTGTAGACCACCTCCTTGAGGATGGTGCCCCATCTTAGCAGGGCATCCTCTCCAAGATAGCACCTCAGCTTTGTCTTAAAGAGGCCATTCTGTGAGTCTGTCAGGCACGTGGGTACTAAATGGTATGGATTATGAAAAGAACATGGATTCCCATGATTATATGCCCAGTGCTGCACCTCCTTTGCTGGAAAACGGGACTTTTGATCTGAGATGATATTGTATGGGATCTTGTGTTGGCGGATCGAATATTCTGTGAGTTCTTGGATACTTCTGCTGGCCAAGGTTCTGCAGGCAGGAAAGGCAAACCCATTTCCAGAAAATGGGCTGACCCCAGTCAATATGATTCACTGTTCTTTCTACAGTAAAAGGGGTTGAATTGTAATCAGCTACAAAACAAGGTAGTTATCTTGCCTTGAAGTGGCTGATTTGTTTCCTTGAGAGGCGTTGCCACATTAGGGCTCAGCATTGGCTTCTGTTGCTACACTTTGGCAGCAGCAATAGCTAGATCACCATGGATGAGTTGGGGGCCATTCTGTTAGGTCAGTCAGAGCTGCTATCTCTGCCTCTATGACATTCATTCTCACTTCAACCCTTACTTTGTGTAGGACATCTGCTGGGACTAAGAATTTAATGTTCTCTGCAGCTGGCCGTTGAGTAATCCATCTCCAGATCTCATTTTGAAGTCTGCCTTTTAGGACCACTTCTGGTGTCAGTTATCTTACACTGGTTTCCTGAAAATAGACTCTGAGACAAGAGTTGGTTGGGGCATGCTCTCAGGAATTACACCTGTAATCACAGAGTGAGGCGGGCAGGATTGGGAAGAGGGAGGAGCTGTCCCTCAATGTGGTTGCCAACGATGCCTCAGGCAGCCCTAGGGGACCTCTGGAGCTAGGATGGCTTTTCAAAGTTATTCCAAACTGAGGCAAGGGGCTGGGCATTTGTAGCCCTGCATTGGCTACAGACCAATGGGAGAAGATGTAGCCATGCCAGACAGAGGCAGTTCCCTGAAGCCGAGGGCCATCCCCAGTGAGAGGTACAGCTGTGAGTGGTATAGCTGATATTCCCATCTTCCAGGAAATGGTGCTTTGGCTCTGAAGAGTGGATCTGGGCAAAGCGCAACAGCACCCATAGCACTTCTCTCCACAAATTCTATTTTTTAAAAATAATAGATCTGTTCATTTCAATCTTGCTTCCCAGGACGTGTAGCAATTTCATGAGTTCAACCGTCCTTGGTGTGCGTATCTAGTCCTTTAAGGAGCAAGCATTTTCTGTTTCTCACAGCTCTGTTTGGAATTTAGGATGAATCCCCATACCAGTCAGATTTTTGTTAAGGCAGGACTGAAACGAATTTGTAGCAGGAATGTTTACTGCTTAGCAAGCCACAGAATCCATGTGACATTTATTTGTAACATTTGGTAGTAGTATATTTAGCACCTCAGTTTTGCAAATAGGGAAGTTATTTTACATTTGTTGGGGGTGCGGGTAACCATGATGTTTAAGAATATAAGAACTGTGGATTTTTTTTTTTTTTACACAGAAATAGACAAAGCAGAAAAAGATTTACTCTGGAGCTGCTAAGACTTAATCTTTAAGGCTACTCATTTGCTCAAGCCTCTTTCACGTAGTCATGTGATTTTCTAATATTTGCAAAGAAAGATATTTGTATTTTTTGTGATTTCATTTCTCATTCCAAATAAATCCTCCCTTTTATAATCTTTTATATTGTATTCATAATTTAGTGTTGTTTTTCTTGAAGAGCACCCCCACCAACTGTATAAAAATAAAAATAGAATCCACCCCTGGACAAGAATGAGCAGGAAGTTGCTCCCTGCCTCATTATAAATATTTAAACTCCACTGAGAGACAGACAAGTTGATGCTTATTGGCCTGAGTCTGCCCAGGATGAGTTTTTGAATATTAAAATGTTTCCAGGCTCTGGCTGACTATGCATATATAATGACTTGTCCTTTGAATCAAAAGTGTGTTGCTAACAACTTACATATGAACAGTATAAATACTTACATCATTGCACTTTTAGTCTCTGAATAACTTACAACTTAGGTATTACAGATGAGGAAACCAAGAATTAGAGAACTTAACTCACCAGATATCACGGGGATAGGAAATGGCAAGCTGTAATGCAAAATTAGCCTCTACGATTCCTCACCCATGGGGCTTGCTATGCTACCACAGTATCCTCTCAATAGAATACTTATCTAGATCTCTATGGCAATGTTTTGTTTTTTCTTTCCTGCTAAAATGACAAGAAAAATTTCCCAGACATGCCCAAAGATTTGTATTTTTCTATCTCAAGGCTTTGTACTGGAGTCAAATTATGTAGAGTCTACCTAAGCAGGAGAGGTTCAGATGGCACTAGAGGAAGTTAGTGTGGAGAGGAGTAACAGAGGGAGATTTAGGAGGTGGATTTTGTAGAACTTGGTAGTTACTTCGATGGGGGGAGATGAAGAAAAAAGTCGAAGATGAATAGCTTGGACAACTAGATAAAGAATAGTGTCATTACTGAGAAAGCAAGCAGAGATGGTGTGGTAGACAGCATAATGCCTCCCCCCCTGCAAAGATGTCCACATCCTGATCCTCGAAACCTGTGAATTTTACCATACATGGCAAAAGGGACTTTGAAGATGTGGTTAAGTTAAAAACCTTGAGAGAGGAACATTATCTTGACTTATCTGGGTGTGCCCAATGTAATCACAGAGGTCTTAAAACAAGGAGACAGGAGGGTCAGAGTTAGAGAAAGGAAATATGATGACAGAAGTAGAGCTCAGAGAAAGAGATTTGAAGATGATGCGGTGCTGGCCCTGAAGATGGAGGAAAGGACCGTGAGCCCTAAGGACTCAACCTGTAGAAGCTGAAGGGGCAAGGGAGCATTCTCTCCCAGAGCCTCCAGAAGGAATGCAGCCCTGCCGACACCTTGATTTTAGGACTTCTGACCTTCAGAACTGTAAGATGATAAATGTGTGTTGTTTTAAGCCACCAAGTTTGTGGTAATTTGTTACAGCAACAATAGGAAACTAATACAGGTGATAAAGCAGGGTTAGAGTCAGGGGAAGAATGCAAAGTTAGCTTTGGTCATGTTCGGTTTAACAAGCTTAAAGAATGTCCTGGTTGAAATATCTGGCAGGAAATTAGACATATAACTAGGGACTTATATACAGATATTGCTTTCATAGTTATAGGCCTGTGGTTAGGTAATAGCTGAAGCCATCAGAGGAAACAAGATGCCAGAGAAGAAAGAGAAGAGACTCTTCTCCTTTGGGATCTGGTGTACAGTAACCCTAAGGAATGGACAGACGAAGAAAAGTTTGTGAAAAGCCGAGAAGGATTAACTCAAGATGAAAGGAAAAACATGGGAGAATGGCGTCACCAAAACCCATAATTAAAGTAGTTTCTAGAAGGAATTGGTGGTTAGCAGTTTCAAGCAAAACAAATTCTGAAATGTGTCTGTGTGCTTGGCAGTTATTGCATATGGAGGTGGTTGTTGGTGGCCCCAGTGAGTGTAGTGTCAGATGCATGTTGAGAATAAAAATTCAATCGGATTAAGGAGTGAATGAGAGGTCAGTAAGTAGAGACTATGAGTGTAGGCTATCCTTTCACAAATGTTTGTGTGAATCCATGGAGACAGAGGTGTCCACAACTTGAAGAGTCTGTGATTTTCAGGGAGGGAGTTGAGCATGAGCTGCAGGAAGTGACATTTGCAAAGATGAAGGGCTCGTGGAATCTATCAGGAGTAGAAAAGAAGAACACTCATATTTGGCCACCCTCATTTATTGCAGCATTATCACATTTTTTATCACCACTGTTTCTCTCCTTATGTAGTTGGCCACACTAAAGCAATTCAACATTTCAGGTTTGGCTTTAATTCAAAATTCTCCTCTCCATTTTGCCTCTGTACCATGTCTCTGTCTGTAGCTCTTTTTGGATATATTTCTAATTCTCAGCTGGGCCTCTCCACTTAGATGTCCCAAGAATACACAGCCAGATAGTAGCAAGAAGTCAGGACTCATATGGCTGTTTACTATTTACTTATATTATCTATTTGAATCTCTACTCTGTATATGAAAAATGGGGATAATATGGAGCTCTGGAGGTTTCTTTAGTGAGGATTAAATAATGGTAATTATATTTAAAAATTTCTGAGCTTATAGTGTCCAGCATATAATAGGATCCTTTCCACCCCTCTGACTGTCAGTGTCTTTATCTACCAATGAGGGTACAAATATCATCTTTATAAGGTTGTTGTAAGGATTAAAATAGATCACATATGAAAAGTATCCATCATAGAGACTGACAAAATGGTAGTAATCAGTGATATCTCCTTTATTCATTTATCCATTCATTCATTTATTCAATATTATATAATTGGGCCATTTTATTTACCCAAAGGCAGGCAAATTCCACCTTGGTCTTATGGAAAGAAAATTTGGCTTTCTAAGTCCCATGCACCAGCCTGGGCATGAGTGACATGCGACTGAGCAATCCTCTAACACCTCTCTCTGTTCTTTATAAATGTCTTCTGAGCAACCCATCCTAGTAGAAGTACTTGGCACCCTCAGTTTGGTTTTCCCTCCCTTTCCATAGCTGCTGTTCTGAGCCTTTTTTACCTCTATTCTTGCAACCTGGAAACAGTAACTCAGATTCCAAAGGGCAGTTTGTCCCTCATCACAAAGAGTTTTCCCCTGTTTCCTTCCTAATCCAAAGAACTTAAATCAGTACGAAACTTGCTTAATTCTCCTCTGAACATTTGGACAAGTGTTCAAGGCTGTCATAATTCTCTCCAAGTTGAAAGAGTGAGAGAGAGAGAGAGAGAGAGAGAGAGAATGTATTCGTCTTTGATAACCCAAATGAGCAGCAGACCTTGCTAGCTTTTTGGTTGTGAGGGGAAGCTATGAGGTCAAGATTTAGTAATCCAAGCCCAGTGGTTCTTGGTCTGTGGTTTCCAAGCCCCTAAAGGCTGACCTGCAAGTCTTTTTCAAACTTCAAAATGACTGCCCCAAATTGTGTGCTTTCCCATGATTAGGAGGGGAATTCATCAATTCAGGAGTTCTGAGTTTCCTGTATGTCGTTAGTAAGAGGAAGATGAATTTTTACATGTTAGGTTCTATTTCCTTGGTAGATGAAATCATTCATAGCATCATCATACTATGGGGACAAGTGGAACCAATTCTTTGGTATTAGGAACCATTGATGGAGGGGAAAAAAATCCCACTGGGCAGCAGCAGAGTTTTGCACATGATAGATAATCAATAAATGTTCATTAAATGAACGGATGGGATATTTCTTCTGGATTCATGTCTACCTCTAAGTACCTTGACCACAGACAAGTCACTTTTTCTCCAGACTTCAGTATCTTCATCAGTAAACTGCATTGGATAATACCAAAAGTGGCATAGGCAAATATGCACAATGGCCAGATAGGTAATATATGAGATACTATGTAGGATAGTAGTCAACAAGGTGGCTTTGATAAACTGTTGCATGTAAGGTAACATATTCACAAGTTCTGGGAATTGGGGCATAGACATCTTAGGGGGGCATTATTTTACCCAGTATACCTGAGTAGCTAATATTTGGGCAGTTCAGACAAATCCTGGGCTGTGAGCTCAATGAAGGCAAGAACTCTGCTCACATTCACTTTTCTTGCTTGCATATGGTTGATGTTCAGTCAATGTTGATTTTTGAGCTAGTGTAAATACAGGATGTCATAGTAACAATGACCTCAGCTATCTAGTCCAATGCATTCATTTTACAGATTAGCAAATGGAGGGCCAGAGAGGAGATAGATTGTGGGTAATCGGACTCTTAGTCTATGGCCCACTCTACTATATCCAGGTTTTCTTAGACCACTAGGAAGTGTAGCAACGTTCCCATAGTAACGAGAAAACAATCAACTGTGGTCTTATTCAGAAAAGGATTGTTTGAAAGTGGCATGTCCTTGAGATATTAAAGCAGGATAGGGGCCAATAGTGAGGTGGCCTGAATGAATCTGGAAAGAAGAGAAGCTCTGAGAAAGCTGAACTTTAAAATAGACACATCATGCATTAGAGTAGCAGAGGGGTTCGCAAGCATTTTCTGTAAAGGGCCAGATAGTAAATATTTTAGATTTGCGAGCAATATGATCTCTGTTGCAGCTACTCACCTCTGCCATTGTAGTGCAAAAACAGTCATAGACAATGCATAAGTGAATGGGTATGGCTATGTTCCAATAACACTTTATTTATAAACATTGAAATTGGAATTTCATATAATTTTCTTATGTCATGAAATATTATTCTTTTGGTTTTTTTAAACCATTAAAAAAAGTAAAAACCATACTTACTTCATGGATAGTACAAGACAAACAAACAAACAAAGCTATAGTTTGCTGACCCCTAGAATAGAGGCGTGGTCACCAGAAAGAAGTAAAATCTTTCTTAGGCCACAAGACTTGACAGTGATCTAATTGAAGCTACCACCACCTCTGAAAAATGAATGTGCCAATATGAAGGGAAGCTGGCTAACCAAAGAAACCACAGAAGAAAAGACAAGGGAGGATCATGAGGCAGTCAGGGACAGTGCCCATTCCTAAGTGACTCAGGGAAGGGTGATCTTGGCCAATGGAGATCACATATTGGGACTAAATTTTTTTAAGTTCGTTTTGTAATGGGAAAGGATATTTTGAGCTATGTTAGTTGAACGTCCCCTCTTTAATTAAAAAAAGGTATATGTATATGTCTGTATATATATGTGCATATACACATATCTAGGTATATGTATATACATCCAATTTTATATGAGTATATTTACATACATGTATATATATGTCATTACCTGATTGATTCTCATCTTAACCACTTGCTAGCTCTATGACCTTGGTTAAATTTCTTTACTTTTCTGAACTTCTTCTCCTCATCTGTAAAATGAGGGAGATAATAGTACCCATGTTAATGGGTTATTTTGAGAAGTAAATGAGATAACATATGTGAAATATCTAGCATATAGGAAGTGCTTGCTGTAGAAAGTACCACATAATAACTCTCATATTTGATGTCTATAGTATATAAAAATATACATGTATATGTGTATTATATATACATGCATATATATTATATACATATATCATAAGTCTGTACACACACACCAAGGAAATATATTATATCACACTAGAGATCTTTCTATATATGCTGTTTTGAAATTTGCATTTTTCCCTTGATATGTCATGGCTAGCCAGGAGATATTATAGAGCAGGGGTTAAGAGCTTGTCTTCTGCTGTCTGACTGCTTGGGCTTGAGTCCTGCTTCCATAATTATAAGAACTTGGTTAAGTTACTTCAATTCTCTATGTCATGGTGTCTTTTCCCATACTATGATGATAAGAACAGTACCTACCATGCACAGAGGTTCTGCAAGGATTAAATGAGAAAATATATTTTCTCTCCTGACATTTTCACACCTGACATCTAAATAAATAAATAAAAGTTATTAGTACGCAGCCCAGATCATAGTAAATAACAAACATTATTCTGGAAAAATGAAAGTTTAGTATTTCAGAAAATATTATAATAACCTATTCAGCTTTCTCATAAAATTCTTAGCATGGTAGCAAGAGAGGACACATGGAAAAAATCTGTTTGAGAAGAAAAAGAACTATTAAAATTACTTCCTGCAGCAAGGACAACAGAACATCCATAAAAAGAGGCTGTCACTTAACAGTCAGGATAATGCTTTGCGTTTATGCAGCATCATAAATAAAGCAGTTTTCAGAAGTAACACCTTTTCAAAGACATTACTAAGCATAAGCCTAAATCATCTCCAGATTACTGTGATAATTAGGTGGTGGATACATTCTAAAAAGGCAACTCAAGACCTATTTTAACCATAAATGATTCACTTTTAAAAAGATCTCTCTGATATATGCAACATTTTTCAAGACAAAGTCTCTAACTTTCAACTTCAAGGGTGATTTATGGTATCACCCTTGAAGTACAAGATTTGGTGGGTTGATTTATTGCAGTTTTTTAAATAAATAAATAAATAAGTCCATTTTTACTGGCATTTAATTTGTACATAGAGCAATATGAGTTAATTTCAGAAAATGTTAGTGTCTAGAGGTGCAAAAAAAACAAAACTGAAAGGATTTGTCAAAAAGTAAAAATTGGGGCCGGCATGGTGGCACAGTGGTTAAGTTAGCATGTTCCACTTTGGCAGCCCCAGGGTTCGCTGGTTCGGATCCTGGGCACGGACCTACTCACTGCTCATCAAGCCATGCTGAGGCAGCATCCCACATAGAAGAACTAGAAGGACCTACAACTAGGATATACAACTATGTACTGGGGCTTTGGGGAGAAAAAAGAAAAAGAGGAAGATTGGCCACAGATGTTAGCTCAGGGCCAATCTTCCTCAAAAAAAAAAAAAAGAAAAAGTAAAAATTTCAATCACTGATCATCTTTTATGTGTATGTCTGCAATATCAGGGAGCTATTGTGATCAGATTTTTGTGGAAATAAATTAATCAGCTAATGCTACAGAGACACTAAATGAGATGACAGTCAGCTGTCTTCAAGTAGATGCTCAATTAATGTGAGTAATAATCTGTTGTGCCAGTTACTGAGAGTTTGTCATGTACCAGCAGCCTCCAGTTGCTGTCTTCTGTAATTTAAATCCACAGAACCCTATGAGGGGTTAAAGGGTTAAAATAGGTTAAAACCCATTATTTTTACAAATAAAGACATTGAAATTCAAAGCAGTTTTATTCAGAGATCCCACAGACTTAAATGGATTGGATGAGTTCTACTCTTTCCTTCATGAGTCATCTTTCTTGTTTCTTGTTTTTCAAAAAGATTTTCCCTCCCTCTCTTCCCTTCTCTTTCTTCCCTTTTCCTCCTCTCTCCTTCCCTCTTCCTTCCTTCCTGCCTCCCTCCTTCCTTGCCTTCCTTCCTTCAGCAAGTGAACCATGCTGCTTAGGGATAAAATGCAAGAACATGTTCTTTTAACATTTGAGTATGTACATTTGTGCGTGCTTTTGTATGGAAGTATGTGTTCTTTTTCAATGAAAATACCAACCTCATAATAAGGCTGATGAGTAAATTCATCTCCATTAAAAGTATTTTGAAACACTTACTCATTTTCTTCAAAGAGAAATGATGAGAGGGAATTACACGTAAACTTCGCTGAGTGCCATATTTATTACATCACAGATGGTTTTCAAATTATAACAATCATGAGAGGGAATTACATGTAAACTTCACTGACTGCCATATTTATTATGTGAAAGATATTTTGCAAATTGTAATGTTCATTAGAATTTGCCATGTATTATAGTTACTTATTCAGGCACTGCCTCCTTGAATGAGGAGTGAGCTCCTTAATGTTAAAAACCATGCCTAAATCCCTTTTACTAATTCCAGTATTAAGTTGAAATGAAAGGGACTTTGCAAATGTGATGGCTTATTGATAATTCATTGGGTTCCAACTCCAACTAATACATTATTTTTGAGTTCCTCTGTAAGTGTACAGCCTTCTGTGCCTTACTAGGATTATAGAGAACATTGATACGGTGAGAAAAATGCTTTTTCCATGAGAAGGAATTGTGAACATTTGGGGTAGAGATTGTTGAAGAGGAAAAGCCTCATCCACATGAAATAGGGCAAAATTTCGCACAAGTTGCAGCAGTAGAAAACACTGACCTGAAACTAAGAGCACTAGATTTTGCTATCAACCCTATTGCTGATTGGTTATGGAACTTCAGTCAGATAGCCTTGCTGGCTTTTAATATTATTTTTCAAACAAAGTGGTGAGTTCCCAGGGCTGACTCAGTCTGATTACTCAGCAGCCAAGATCCAGAATATGTAGTCTCTTCTCTATCTTTCTAATCACCAGGGAAAAAGTAACCAAAGAAAACATAATCCATATATTGACAAATTTTTAACAAAGCAAATAAACATTAAAATTACAAACTCTTTAAAAAATAGCCGAATGAGAACTAAGATATTTTATAAGAATAAACATAAAAGGGCCAAAATCCTCTATTAAGAAACAAAGACTTTTAGATTGGATCCCACCCCCCTATTAAAGCATATCCTATTTAAAAGAGATACACCTAAACTAAATAATGCAGAATGATAAAAATAAAAGGATGGGCAAAGATATAGCAGGAAAATACAATTAAAAGGAAAGCAAGAATTATAATAGATAAAGTAGAAGTAGAGGAAAAGAAAAACAATAATTAGAAAAAATGAACTCAAGAAATGGGAAAATAGATCAATAACCGGGAAAGAAATGAAAAATCTTGTCGAATTATTAGACATAAAAAAGTCTTCTGTTCCAAACATTTTTATAAGTGATTTAAAACTTTTAATAAATTCTATAAAACATGTTCCAAACCCTAGAAACAGATAAAACTCAATTTTATAAACTAACATAATTATAATAGTGATATCCTAACAAAAACAGTAGAAACCAAAAAAATTCAGACCAATCTCATATATAAGTAAAATTCTAAAATCCTCTACAAAACACTAGTAAAATAAATATAGCAGAATATTAAAGGAACCCTACATCATGTCCAGGTTGGATTTTTGAAAGGAATATAATAATAGTTCCATATAGGAAAACCATTGCCAAAACATATCACATCATGCAGCCAAAGGGGGGAAATGACATATGGGCACTGCTGTGGTCTGAATGTTTGTGTCTTCCCAAAATTCGTATGTTGGAATCCTAATGCGCAATGTGATGGTGTTAGAAGCTTGCTCTACGAAAACCTTGATTTCAGACTTCCAGCTTCCAGAACTCTGAGAGAATAAATGTCTGTTGTTTTAAGCCACTCAGTTTGTGGTACTTTGTCGTGGCAGCCCTAGGAAACTAATAACAGCCTGTAATGAGTGTGTTCACTCGTGTAAGCATTGTTTTACTTGACCATGATTTGTAATACTCAAACGTACTTTTGTAACAGTTACCCAAAAAAATATTTTAATAGAAACCTATGTTAAATAATTTTTTCCAAAAAAATTTATACCATGAACCATTTTCCAGATTAGGGAGATATGTTGCTGCAAAATCAAGTAATGGGAGAATATTGTGTGTTAAAAAGATTGGGGACCATGATTAATTGCTTTAAAAATTCTAAAAACTGACTGTCAGTCCTAGTAACAGTACATAATCTAATAATATATACTTCTAATAATGGTATATTTTTAAATTCTCTCCTCTCATTTATTACTGGATCAAATAAATAATTTATTGAGCTTTTTTAGGTTCTTGCCACCTAATGAATTAGGCAAAGAACCTCCTTTGGAAGAACTTGCAGTCTTTTAAGGAAGTTAAGACATTCAGCTAAAAAGTATTCTGTATAAGAAAAAAGGAAGGGAAACACTGAGTAAATTATAGAGAAAATTCAAATAGAAGAGAGATCACTTTCAGCAGGGATGGGCGTGGAAGGCATGAAGGAAAAGTAACTTGCTTCTTAAAGAAGCTGGACACAAGAGGAAGACCATCCCAGTGGAAGGTACACCTAAGCCAAAAGACAGAATTGGTGATCACAGAGATGACTTGAAGAATAGCAAGTAGGACTACTCATGAGGTGTTTGCAACCACTCTGTTCCATTAAAACATCCATTAAAACCAAGTAAAATCAGTGAGTTGGCTGGATAATACCATTATCAGGATGAAGGCCTCCAAAGTTATAAGATATTTGGTAGAGTGGATTTAAGTAGAATATTTGCTTTCATGACTCATGAGATGATGCTTGGGGGAAGAGTTGGAATAGTGTGTGTGTGGTGGGGCTGTCTGGCAAACCTGCACTGGGAAGGCCAAAGAGCAGATGCTTTTGGGTCCTGGCTGGTGGCCAGGCGGAGTACACGGTTTTGCTGGGCCCAGTGCTGCAGCACCATGTGGCCCAGTATCTCTGGAAGGATTGCTAAGGAAGATCATCAACTTCTGAAGACTTACACAGCTGGAATAGTTGTTCATTCCTTGAGATGGGTCAATAATAAAATCTTCATATTTTGTGTGTGTGTGAGGAAGATCAGCCCTGAGCTAATGTCGAATGCCAATCCTCCTCTTTTTTCTGAGGAAGACTGGTCCTCAGCTAACATCTATGCCCATCTTCCTCTACTCCATATGGGACACTGCCACAGCATGGCTCGACAAGCAGTGCATCGGTGCGCACCTGGGATCCGAACCAGCGAACCCCGGGCCGCCGCAGCAGAGCGCGTGCACTTAACCACTTGCGCCACCGGGCTGGCCCCCATATTTCTTTTCATAATCTTTTCAAGATTATTCAAGATAGTCTAGCAGAATCAGCCATCATCTGGTGGAGGAGCTCTGGAATTAGAGTTAGAAGGTCTAGGCAGTGATCTTTTATGTTTTGTTTTTTTTAAATTCATACCCTGATTATTTTCCAAACAGACTTGAAGCACCTTACAATAGAAAGCTCAGATACAGTAAAACTGAAAATCATTCAGACTCACGTATTGTGAACAAAAGAGACACTGCTGTTGGCTAAGATTAGTGTGTATTTTTTTTTTTTTGGTTTGTTCTTTGTGTTTTTTCCCATTTATTGAAAGGGCAAGAAAACCCAGCAGTAATCTCAATTAAGTGGAAGATGAAGGGAGAGTTTTTTTTTGTTTTGTTTTGTTTTTTGACTACTTGGGCAACAAGCAAACCAAAAAAAACCTTGGAAGCCAATGATGAAAAAGAACAAATGTGTATTTTTTATTACAATTCTGATTGGTTATTTCCATTAGTGAACTTGCCTAGTATTCTATTTCCCAGAACAATGAGTACACTTGCTTAAACTGGTCAGATAGTTAAAGAGTAATCTTGTAGGTATAAGTATGACATAATTCACTCTATTTTACTATTTTCTGTATAACTTAAAGTTTTTGCCACCAGGTCGAAACTGACTTACAAGAGGAGGTGAACAGATTTAAAAGAGAGGTTCCTTATTGCTATGCATAACTGCAAGAAACAGGGATAACACAGATTTTAGCCAATACTGTTTTTAAATGAAACAGCTTAAATCATAAGCATCTACCATTGTTTTCAAATTTAAAATAAAATCTGGAGCAAAATTTAAAGACTTGCCAACAGCTAGGTTCAAATCAAATTATCTTCTGTCACTAAGTTTAACTGCTATTAGGCAGCATTTTGGGATTCCTTTCTGCTTTAGGGAAACTTCCAACTCCCACTGCTTCTGAGCGTGTGAAAATCAAAGGACTGTAGTACCAATGTTCTTCTTTGTAAACTATTTGTGGTTTGGCATTGAGAGTCCTCACAATTGTCCCTGTGTTCCTTTAGAGTTCTCCACAGTCTGGCTTCCTCATGCTAGCATTCAGCTCTGGTTAATTGACTTGTCCTGCTTCTGCCTATATATGTGCACATGCAAATGTGTGCAAGCATATTGAAAAGGGTGTGGGGGGCAAGCCAAAAAGTTGTCCTTCTGTATACCATGTTACTTGAATAATAAAAGAATCAGACTGAGGGTTTCATTTATATTTTCCTCCGGTCTGTATACAGGCCTAGGGAATATTAGTTTGCAATAAAGGAAAAGTTATCTTTAGCAATTCAGTTCCTCAACAAATGTATCTTGTCAGAGAAACTAATGGCCTCTTTACTAAGTCTTATAGCTGAATAAATGACTCAGGCAGATCAAATTATTTCTTAAAGGCATAACCTTTCTTTTTCATTTTTCTTTTTCCTTTTAAACCTAGGGTACTAAATATATGTATGGCAGGAGCACCAGCGCTGTGACCGGTGACATGACCATCAGACACTAAGAGTAGATTGTGTATCTTTACGCATGGGTGTTTTCAACGAATGGATAAGGAAGATGTGGTATATATACATGATGGAATACTACTCAGCCATAAGAAACGATGAAATCCAGCCATTTGTGACAACATGGATGGACATTGAGGGTATTATGCAAAGTGAAATAAGTCAGAGGGAGAAGGTCAAATACCGTATGATTTCCTTCATTAAGTAGTAGATAATAACAACAATAAACAAACACATAGAGACAGAGATTGGATTGGTGGTTACCAGAGGGGAAGGGGGGAGGGAGGAGGGCGAAAGGGATAATTCGGCACATGTGTGTGGTGATGGGTTGTAATTAGTATTTTGGTGGTGAACATGATGTAATCTATGCAGAAATAGAAGTATAATGATGTACACCTGAAATTCATACATTATAAACCAATGTTACTGCAATAAAAAAAAAATGAATAGATCGTGATCCTTTTCACTCCCTGAGCCTGCTTCTGTTCTCAAACCCTCCTCAGCAAGAAGCTCTAGCGAGCCACTAACAACTGATCAATATTAGACACAGCTGCAAAACAGTTTTCTATCCTTGCTTTAAATTTTATCAGTATGTGAAGCTAGTTGTCTAGTTCTTCAATGCGCTTGTCCTAGTGATATTTTTTCCCTCTGGCTGTGATACACAAGGACTTTTGAGAGGTGGCACCGAAGGATTTTGTTTGTTTTCCTCCATTTTTGCTCACACCCCTCATTTTAGAGTTTCTCTAGCAAGACTTTTAGAATTGTTTAAAGAAAACCAGATTTGCTAGTACCTACTAGCATAACAAGTGTAGATGGGCTTAAATGCTGTAGCGCTAAATTTGCTCATTTTTTAAACAAATAATTATTAAGCGTGCATTACATAGTAGCTTATTCTCTATACAGAAAGTAAAAGACAGAGTTCCTGCCTTCAAAAACTTTATATTTTAAACAAGGAAAAGATACTTTAGGGAACCATTTATTCCATTTTCAGGAGGACTGTTTAGGCTGTCAAAATGCTGTCTCAAACTTTTTCAGATAAGCAAGTCTCAGATATAAACTTTGTATGTAGCATTCTTCTGAAACAATCCAGCTAGTTGGCAGTGTCTGTGATCAACACCAACTGCTCTGAAGCTTTGGAGAAAGGCATGAGCATGTGTATGCTGTGTATAATACAGGAATGCCACTGAAATCCAACTTAATCCATTAACTCATAAAACAGATTCAATGTTTGTTTAGTGCTTGGCAATACATTTTCTCTAATTTCAAAACTCATTGGAAATCCCACCCACATTTGAACATATTTTTTTCTTCTAAAATTCTTCAAAGTAATCTTTGGAGAATAGAAACATGAAACAGCTCATGTAATAAGGGTCGAAGTTCCTATCAACACCTGACAACTTGGCACATTGGAAAAAGCTTGGTTTTGATGTGAGAAAGACCCTCCAGTCTCTTTTACGTGAGCCTTAGCAAATTGGGTGACATCTCTGAGCCTCATTTCTTCATGTCTTGAGTGAGGATAATGATATCTACCTGCCAGAACCATTTTAAAGATTAAAGAGATAATGGATATTAAAGTCTTGGGACATAGTAGGCATTTCATAAAAATTAGCTGTTGTTATCATTCTTCTTCCTATCAGTAGTAATACTGTTAATGGATCTAAATTAAGTTATGTTTATCACTCACTTCATTCAATGAGTGTCTACTGAACAATGTCTGCTATGCACAGGGTCCTGTGTTGGGTGCTATAGGGTATGGGTGGGGGTGACATAAACATATGAATTTTTCCTTCAATGGTCTTATTTTATAGTTTGGAAAATATATGTACATAAATAATTAGAAGAGAAAGTGCTAAAGAGAGGCAGACTAAATGTTTTAGTGCTTAGAAGGAGGGAGGAGTTCAATTTTATTAGAAATTGAGGTGGAGGAGGAAATAGAGAAAGACTTCTTAGAGAAAATACAACTCTGTTCTCCCTCCCCACTGGGTAAGTGGGTCTTTCCAGGTCAATTAGTTCAAAACAAAACTACCTCTTCCTCCTCCTGAAATCTCTGACGTTCTTTGCCATGTTTCCAATGGCTGTTAGCAGCGTCTATTCCTAGTAGTCCCTCATTTTGGCCCAGCAGATCTGAAGGGAACATTAAAGATCAACTCCTTCATTATCCTGAAGGATCCTAAAAAGAGTCGACTTTAAGAGCAACTGTTTGCTTTCTTTGTAAGGTATGAAGCAACTGTATACCTATCTCTTACCTGCCCATGGGCATCTTTATTTTCATTTCACATTATAAACCCCTTGGGCAGTGAGGTTCCAAGTTTTCCACATAATTATCTGATCTTTATTCAATTTCATGGCAATTATTTTGCTCTCCTTTTTTTGTGAGGAAGATCAGCTCTGAGCTAACATCCATGCCAATCCTCCTCTTTTTGCTGAGGAAGACCGGCTCTGAGCTAACATCCGTGCCCATCTTCCTCCATTTTATGTGGGACACCACCACAGCATGGCCTGACAAGTGGTGCATGGGTGCTCACCCGGGATCCGAACCCCGGGCCGCCAGCAGTGGAGCGCGTGCACTTAACCTCTATGCCACAGGGCCGGCCCTTATTTTGTTCTCCTTAAACAGTTTGTATGTCAGCATTTATTTTTAAAAAGTACACTGAAATTGTTTTTATAATGTATGGCTAAACCTGCAATTATAGGAGATGTGTCTCTACAGAATTAAAGATTTGTCCTTCCCTGTTATAGGCAGTGAATCCAATATAACTAGAATTATTCACCCATTTTTGCTTAGAAACTCCCTGCCAAATGCAAAACCTAGCTGCAAGAATTACTTTCTGTAAGTACCATGATAGATATTAAAAAGGCATTTAATAATTTTTATCCATCATTTCTTGTTAAATGTCTAGGAGGAACAGAATTAAGATGCTACCTCCTTCATATAATAAACATACATATGCATACACATTCACAGAAACAAACACACATTCACACACAATGCCATTTCCTTTAAAGTCAGACACAAGTCAAGCATATCTGTTATCATCACTATTATTTCACACTGTTTTGGAAAAATTAGCAATGAAAATAGTTAAGAAAATAAAGTAAGAGATATAAATACAGAAAAAAGTCAAATTTCCGATTTCATAAAAACCCAAGAAACCAACTAAAACCTCACAGATATAAAAAGAGAAACCAGTAAGATAGCTGGTTAAAAAATGAATATACAAAACTCAAAAGGTTCTTGTCTAACAAAAAATATCAGATAGGAAATACAATAGTGAACATTCTGATACAAAATACAACTTAATACATAAAGTATTTAGGAATAAACTGAAAAAACAAAAGTTCAAAACTCATGTGAAGAAAACTATAAAACTCCATCAAAGATCATAAAAAAGAGGGGAAGAATTATACTTGGTTCTTGTATGAGTACTCACTCTAATGACACCATTATTCACTAAGCAAACCTACATATTTAACACAATCTCGATAATTTTTTAAATTAAATTATTTTAAAGTTTATCGAAAAATAAATATTAGCATAGTAAAAAATTTCTAGGTGCCAGCCCTGTGGCCTAGGGGTTAAGTTCAGTGCACTCTGCTTCGGCGGCCCAGGTTTGCTTCCCAGGCGTGGACCTACACCTCTCGTCTGCAGCCATGCTGTGGTGGGGATCCACATGCAAAATAAAGGAAGATTGGCACAGATGTTAGCTCAGGGAAAATCTTCCTCAAGCAAAAACAGGAAGATTGGCAACAGATGTTACCTCAAGGTGAATCTTCCTCAGCAGAAAAAAAAAAAAAAAATTCTGAAAAGAGACAGCAATTGGGGAGGGCACTGAGCTGCTGGATATTCAAATACAATAAATGCAAGATGCCCAATAATCATTTGAATAGATGCTATACTACACTAATAATCAAAGAAATACAAAATAAAATACAAATAGGAGTTTCATTTTTGTTTTTTCTGCAAATGTTAAAAATAGAGATCTCTAGTGCTTGTAAGTATAGGGATCATGGATTCATATACTGCTAATGTATGTAGGTACAATTTTCTTGAGAGAAATTGGCAATATATTTCAAATTTTTAAATGTGCCAGTTCTTAGGGTTATGCACCCAAATATGTAGATATGAGTGATGTCTGATTGTTTTGTCTGGGAATTTTTCCTATGTAAATAATTAGATAAGTGACTTAAGATATATGAACAAGGATATTCATTGCAGCTTTATTTATAAGCAAAAAGAATACAGATAAATGGAAAGAAAGAAGAAGAAACAGACCAAGATTTCATTGATGAAGAATTGACTCGATCATTTATATGATCGTCTACTTAATGCAAGAGCAAGAGTCTTTAATGGTTAGGTGGAAAAAGCAGGCTATGAAACAGAAGTGTGATATGTCATCTAAAAAAAATGCATATATGAACAGAGAGAGAGAGCGAGAGTGTGCATTTGGCAGGCTATACACCAAAATGTTAATAATTTTAATATCCAAGTAGAATGATTATTAATAATGTTCATTTCTTTTTTATTCCTTCCTTTACTGTTTGGATATTTAAAAATAAGCACTTGAACTTTAAGTATCTGTGACTCTCACTATAGTTATTGTTACCCAACCTCCTTTCCTGTGATCCCTGAGCAGACACCTTTGCGACCTCAGGGCAACAGCCATCTTCTTTCTGCCTCTTTGGTAGAGTTCCACTACCTCTGTCCTTTCTTGCTGACTATGAAGCCACAACAAGGGGTTGCTTTCCCAACACGAGTACTGAAATCCTCTTTGAGAATGCTGATATCTGAGTTATCTCATGTTCCCAAAGCTGCCCATGTCAGTGGGATGCATTCCCCAGAGTCTTTTAGCTGGTCACCAACCTAAATCCTTTCCTTTGTGAGCACCCAGCAAGACTACACTTCTCAGGCTCCCTCCCAATTAGATTTGGCCGTATGACCGATTTAAAATCAATGGATGTGAGTGAAAGTGAAGGGCACCACTTCCAGGCCTGGCCCATTGAACCTCTCATGGGCAATCCTCTATGCTCTTTCTATCCTCTGGCTAAATGTTAATGCCTGAGATGACCTTGAAAATTGTGTGTTGAAGGTTACAGAGCCTGGATCTTTGACTTGTGACCAGAGTCATTCTGCCAAACTAGAACTGCTTTGGACTATTTCTGAGTCCATACACACTCACGCACAAACCAAAAACATGAACAAATAAACAAACAAAGCCAAAAGCAAACAAACAACAAGAAACACTTCTATGCTTGAGCCATTATACTTTTTTGAGTCTATTTGCTATTGCAAATAATTGACCTTGATCCCCAAACCATATCATTTTCCATGTAGTGCGAGGCCTGTGTCCTTTCTCTCACTTTGGTTTTTACATTTTGTACCCTAGTCAGCCCAGCTTGTACCCATGTATCAGAGTCCTTTCATGAAAAGGACTCCTTCAGCTGGGGCCCCAGCCTGTCTCTCGACAGGGCTCATATATGAGTTCCTGCGGGCCAGCAGAGAACATTGTCAGTTACATTCGTTGTGATATCCTCCCTTCCTCTTCTGCCTTCTCCTTAGATACACATATTCTGAAATTTCTTTTAGCCAAAACCATCGTGGCACTTGACTCATAGAGAAAACTCTTAATGTACTTTTTCCCAATTGATTATCTGTGCTGGGATAGCTTGAGGCTAAGCTGGGATTTCTGTTATACCTGTAAGAAACTGTCTTATTTCATAGGATGTTTGTAAGTTGCAAAGTCTGAAAGAAATGAATTAGGAGCCTCAGGCACCAGGGTCATCTGTGAGGAAGAGGGGTTTAGTGAAGAACACATCAGAGGGACCTGGGTTCAAGTCCTGCATCCTGCTTATGAGCTATGCTGATCTCTCTGACTCTCAGTTTCCTCAGCAGCCAAATAGAAAAAAAGGTAATTCCTACATGATAAGCAGCCAGCCTTGGTGGTCTAGTGGTTAAGATTCAGCTCTCTCACTGCCACAGCTGGGATTTGTTTTTCGGTCAGGGAACCACACCACCTGTCTGTTGGTTGCCATACTGTGGCCGCTGTGTGGTACTGTGATGCGGAAAGTTATGCCACTGATATTTCAAATGCCAGCAGGATCACCCATGGTAGACAGGTCTCAGCAGAGCTTCCAAACCTGGCCACCCACTTCCAAAAAAATTGGCCATGAAAACCCTAGGAATAGCAGAGGAGTATTGTCTGATATAGCACAGGAAGATGAGAAGATGATGCAAAAAGACCAGGCAGGGTTTCACTCTGCTGTACACATGGTTGCTAGGAACCAGAATCCATTTGATGGCACTAACAACAACAGCACAATAAGCACATGCTGAAATGTAAATGGGATGATCTTTGTAAATTTCTTGACATGATAACCAACAGACAAATTTTATAACGTGGAGAATAATAACAATGTTGGAAAAATGATGAAAAAAAATCCTTTGGGTGAAATTCTACAGAAGAGAGAGAGAGGGATTGAAAGAAAAAGAGATACTTGACTACGAAAAGGATAAACACTGAACTTGACCAAATTAAATTGCAATCAATGCTATTTTAATGTTACATATGACTCACAGTTATTAAATACAGCTTCAAACTTAGCATAGCATTAGTATCAACTTGGTCTGCTGTATCTATGGTGCTCATTCCCTCTCCTCCCCCAAATTTCCATTATTCTCCTTTAACATATTTTATGTGAATGTAGATATTTTCAGCTGGTTATTATACCCCATTGAGATATTAGCACCTTCTAGAGTACTTCATGATTTCATCTGCTTAGTATGTATTCCCATGGAAACAGAATATAGTATAACACAACTGAGAAGGGGCCCCGTATGCCTTTCCTGTGTATATCTTCAAGAACGACATTAACTAGGGGAATGAGGCTGGGAGTATGGGGTTTATTGTGGATTTTCACAGTGATTCCCTTTGCATCTCTCGAAGAGTTCTGTTTTTAATAAACTTTACTAGAAATGTAACATTACCAAAAAGTATAATCAAGTACATTGTATATGTATGAATCATAATAAATGGGGATTAGATAATGTTTTTGCTTACCTAAATAGGCTGTTTCACAGTTGATATTTATTTTTTAGTGGAAAAATTTGTTTGGGTGAAGCAAGAGACTCTGGGAGAAAGACTTTAGAATGGGGCTGACTTATATTCAAGTAAAATTTATGGATACACATGAAGTCGACCACAACAGTCTCTCTATCAGCTTACGGTTAACTTTACCCCATGCTGTGCTCAAGCATGGGCTGAATTGGTGAGCTCTATGGGCTCTAAGGATAGCAATCATCTGCATCCTCGGGAAGGACTATCTTCATGATAGTTCTTCACTTTGGGGCCTTGAATACCTAACTTCACTTAGTCTTGGTTTTCTTGTTTGTAAAACACAACTGCTGAAAGTGGTGGGCCTAGCACATTTTACACGTGAAATTAGAACCTTGTGAACACCTCTCTCTTCTGAATGACAAAATGATCTTCAGTAATAATCATGAAATGAGTTAATAATAGTGGCAAGAAAAGAAATACAGACAGTAAAATTTTTCTATGAATATATATATAATCATGCCAATAAAAATTATATTACAAAAGAGGAAAAAATTAAAGTATTGATACTTTTTAATTACATTAATGTATTGTTTATTTTTATTTTTTTGTGAGGAGATCAGCCCTGTGCTAACATATGCCAATCCTCCTCTTTTTTTTTGCTGAGGAAGACTGGCCCTGGGCTAGCATCTGTGCCCATCTTCCTCAACTTTTATATGGGACGCCGCCACAGCATGGCTCACCAAGCAGTGCGTCGGTGTGCACCCAGGATCCGAACCGGCGAACCCCAGGCCACCACAGCGGAGCGCGTGCACCCAACCACTTGCGCCTCTGGCCGGCCCCACATTAATGTATTTTTTAAAGAGAAAAAGTTTACACCTGCATTTCCATAATAACTTTACAATTTCTGTTTTTGTATCTTGTGCAAATGTGTCAATGACTTTGTCAAATTTGGCCGTCTTTGCCTATTTATGTTAAATAGATAGTATAGCCAGATTTGTCAGTCTATATTCCCTAATAGTTGATAAAAAATTCTTTGTTTTTATTTATTTTAATTAAAAAAAATTTCTTCTACAAGAATCAACAGACACACAAATAGTTAAGAAAAATATTATACATAAAATGAGTTTGGCAGATTTATAAAAACCCCATTTCACAATAAATTCCAGAAATTGTTATACAGGCCATGTCTTTGTGATTGATTCTACCAGCTTTCAAATGTCTCTAAAATTAACAAAAAAAATCCCTCTAAAATAACTTCACCAGAAAATTTATCAAAAATGTCTTACATTTTGTAAAATCTTCTACAAATATCAGAGAAAAAGGCTATATGAAAACTAATGTCAACAGTATTGGATCAGTTGCTTTAAAACAACTGTTCAGTTCCTTAAGAAAATGATCAAGGCAGTCAAACATCCTTTTATCCTTTCGACTTCTTCTAGCAAGGTAAGACCAACGTCTTTTATTGCCTCTTCTGCATTCTCTTCTTCGAAATTTGAATCTTTTTCCTATGCAAAATATCCATTTCCTTACATCTTGTTGTTGTATAGTTAGTGACCTTTTCTGCAATTTCTATGTGCTGAACTTCAAGGATTAATTTTAAAGCATGGTGTTTTAAGGCACATTGATCAGGCTGATTCTGGTTCTAAGTAGCGTTTTTGGTGTCTAATTAACCTCACTGAAAAATTCATGCCAGAAAAATTCAAATTCAGAACAATATTTCATTTATGAGCTAAAATTTGCACTTACCAGCCAAGAACATGCGCCTTGTACTTTCACTCTGTTTTAAATTTTAAATGCAAATTAATTCTTTAAGTGGTCACCCAGAGTGTCAGAAATGGAATAACTCTAGTTCTGTTTTTTCAGCTTTTTCAATCGCTATGCTGTAGATGTTCATTCAGAATCACTCATTTAAATATAGGGATGGTAATATCGCAAGTGCTAGGGATATGAACTGCACTTGGTGCAAGCTGGAATGGTTCCAAATTGTCACAAACATAATCTCAACGTGAATACCCGTAGCTGGGTCTGTGCCTGTTGGGGGCTGCCTGTATAACTGGGAGTTCTCTGAATTAACTTCTGTGTATAATATAATGTTTATAAAAGGATAAGTAACAAAAAAGTGTTAATTTAAAGCTTGCATATGTATTATTAAAACTCAATAATAACCACAAAAATTGTTTAGAATTTAGGCTAACAAAAGATTTTTCTTGGGAAGAATATTTTATCACAGGCGTTGTTTAGAATTTCTGGCTCATGGTGATAATAAAGAGCAGACCAACTTTTCAGTCCATTTTCAATGTTACTTTAAAATTCTTTATGGACAATGCACTCCTCGTTGCCTGCACCCAAGGTAGACAGCTCACACCACCCACTAGTACAAGGGCTGGCTTGTGTCAGGTTTTCAACAAATGCTAATTTTTGAGTTTAATCACACCCATCCCAAACTTTATTCTGCAATTTATTTGTCTATGTAGGTATGTATGTATACATGCTTCACACATTTACTGAGCATCCACATGATGTCTTGTATTCCCAAGGTCCCTGACTTGGACCTTGGGAATACAAGAATGAAAGGCCTTGCAGTCCCTGCTTTTGAGGAATGTACTGGCCCATTAATGACTAAATTATTTTTCAAAGTTTTAGCCATCATTGGAAATTTTCTTAATCTATCTTCAAAATAAGGGCAGCTGTGAGTAACGGTATGAATGGCTTAAACTGAAAGGCCACTTGCTGTTGGATTAGCATGCTGTCCAGAGTTGTGAGGACCCAGGTTTGGTTGCCAGCTAAACCATGTCATCGAGGACTCTAGTTCCTTTGGTCCCTTGGCTCCACCATCCTCAGTTTGTCTGCATTGTCTCCCCTTGTGGTCAGAAGATGGCTGTTGCAGCTCTGAGCATCGTGAAGTCCCTAGTGACTTCTCCTTATGCCTCACTGGCCAGAAGTTGGTTGTCTGCTCACCTCTGAGTAAAGCACTGATGAAAGGAAATGGGATGGTCATAACTGGTTCACACCAATCATGATTGATTATCTGAGCCTTTGCACATGGCCACATGAATAAAACCAGAGTTTTGTTAGCCAAGAAGAAGTAGGGTATGGCAGTTCAGT
The DNA here is from genome assembly GCF_020826845.1 of Diceros bicornis minor. Classification (NCBI taxonomy): domain Eukaryota; kingdom Metazoa; phylum Chordata; class Mammalia; order Perissodactyla; family Rhinocerotidae; genus Diceros; species Diceros bicornis. The sequence goes on along the minus strand of NC_080767.1, from coordinate 17,299,755 downwards.
TAAGTAGTCAACAGTGTCTATATTCCTGAGCCAGGAGAACTGTATACAAACCCTGTCAGGGCAGAATTTGTCAGATTATTGCCTCAGTTACTTCTTTATAAATAATAATTGCAACTGACCCTACCTAGCCCACACGAATGCTTGAATCAGAGACTCAAACTTTGGGTCAGAGAAGTTCTAAATTCTATCTGTTTTTTATAACCTGAGAGAAGACTCTCTTCAGTCCTTATCGTCTTCAACTTTAAAATGAGGAATTTAGTATTAGTTTAACTTCCAAGTTCCTTCTCATTCAGACACTGTATAAAATAGTTCACTGCTGCCCAGAGTTTATCAATGACAGCAGCCTTTGCTTTCTCTTGACCTTGTCACTGTCTAATGGCCTTGCTGTATACCTCTATCAACAGAGGCAACCAAGCCATTTGCTCTAGTCATTTAATGACAAATTAAGAACCTCCCTGCTCAATAGTATGCCAGTTAGAGAAGCAAAAATATTGCTTGCCTCTGGATTATTTCAGTCCAGCTACTGTCAAAATAACATAAACATATGACAAATCTTCCCAACTATGTGAAATATCAGGCACTGGATGCAATTCAGGCAGCATAAGTCACTGCAGCAGTTCAAGTACTTCACTCCCCTGAGACACTCCAGCCATATAATATGTAATCCGGCCACATAAAACCCCTTGAAGAATGGACAAGACAAAGACCCCCATGGAACTGTGCCTGTTTTCTTGAGAGAAAGTTTACTACAAATCATGTTCAAGGGACATGTCAAGATACATCGTCTTAGGTGTCTAAGTCCCCAGTGACTTCAGGGGACACTTCAAGGTACTTGAGAGATGAGTTTCCCTCAGATGACATGAGTGATTCTTAGCATTCATTTGTCCTCCTTAGGTTTTTCCCCAAACAATATAGCAGAGACAAAAAATAGTAGAATTGAATATTCCTGGTTTAAATGCTTCCTTTTATTATTTATTATTGGTGTGATGATAGGCAAGGTATTAAACCCTCTCCAAGCCTCTTTTCTGCCATCTTTAAGACAGGTATGTTAAATATGGTAGACTAGATCTCCCAAAATGAAGGCCTGACATCAAGAGACAAGGTGATGTAATTGGGGGGACTAAGCCTGCCCCTAACTATGTGGTCTTAGTGAAGTTCCTTCCGCTCTTTGCGTTTAAGATTCCACATGTGTGCAGTGAGCGGCTGCACCCAGCTCAGGTAACCTGTAACTCAATGTAGCAGTTATCATATAAATGATCACAAGAGAAGGCCACAAATCAAAGAAGAAGGGAACCAGAGAGGGCCTAGGGGCCAAGCTGCACTAAGCCAGGTTTAGAGACTCTTCAGGGGCTAACAGCGAGATCAATGATGACGTTAGGACAACAGCTGGACAGCCTCAAGGCTATCAAGAGCACAGATCATCCCATCCTGACCTTTCAGCTTTTGAAGATTTCCCCTTAATCATCACAAAATAGGCCCTGAAGTCAACCAGTGGTCTCATTGTAGGTAACTACATGGCAGCAACTTTGGGAGTCATCATGTTTATCTTCACCACCCTATTTGCCCCTTTTTCCATAGTGAAAGTAGAAGAACCAGGTAGAGTGATAAGGGGCGGTTTCTAGCCCCTGCTGCAAAATACTGAGGTTGAATTCTGCTTAGCTCTCTTCAACCTGCTTCAACATGCAGCTGGGAGAGTGAAGAAGGAAGTCTCTCCAGTGGTGCTCTCTTCTCTAGACACTCATTCCTGCATGCTGACTTCTTCCTCCATCACCTACTCAGCTGTCCTCTCTGATTCCCTAGAGTGTACTCTTGCTTCCAGTGGCAGTCAAACTACTAGGGACAAAATTCTGGGTCTTCATCAGCTTTGGGCATTCTTAAATCACTTTTCATATAACATGTCTGGGAAAGTATTTGTTTCTTTATTGACCTGGTGAATTCTATTCTCCCTATGTCAGGTCTTATTTTGCCTTCCTTATTAACTCAATTTTATCATTCCTAGTTTTATACATACCTCTATCATAGTTCATCCTAATGATCTGTTGACTGGTCTTCACTTTAGTAGACTTTGAGCTCTTTGATGGCAATACCTGAGTCTGACCATCCTTGCAGCACAGTGTCTGATACAGGAAATGGCAGAGGGAGAAGGTGCTGGACTCAGTGACTGATGAAAGGATGTGTAGTCTGTGAGTCTGACCCCACCGGTTGACTGATGCTGAGCCATCAACCTCCTTGATGGCTGAAGAATTCTGTACCTTACATAAGCTCAAGTTTTGGAACTCTGGTCCAGTTTGTGAGGAAGCACTTTCCCCATTAGTTAGAAATCTCTGTTTGGACCACATTCCATTGTCTCAAATGTTGATAAATAATTCAGTAGGTCATAAGCTTTTTGGACAGGGGCTCAAACTGAAGCATCTAAAAGCAAATAGAAGATGAGATACTATTTCAAGCTGCAATGTCTCACACACACACACACACACACACACACACACACACACACACCCCTATATCCATCTGAATGCAAACCACACTGAAGCAACCAATGAAGTGTCACTGAAAGAAGTCTCTCCTGATGGGACAGGAGGCTGACTCTTAGGCAAAGAGAGACCAAGCAAGTTTTATGGGATTGTGGAAAGGGACATCCCTTCTCACCGTTGTGGTTCTAGAGAATTCAAGTGGTTCAGCCTTGAAAGCAGCACAAGAAGCTGGACTTGAGATCAATAAGTTAACTAAATCCCCAACCAATATTCACTAAATACCCATTCTGTCTTAGTTTCTGAGCATTTAGAAATGAAAAGGAGCTTATGGTATTGGGAGAGACAGCTTGTTATAATACCGTGTGGTGAGTGCTATAGTCAAGAGAAGTGCATGGTATGAGGTGGGAGACCTAACACAGCCTGGGGAGTCAGGGATGGAAGAGGTAAAATATGGGCTGAATTTTGAGAAATGAATAAAAACTAATCAGATGAACTGGGTAATGTAGGATAGAAAGTGTTCCATGCACGAGGGCAGCCTGGACAAATGCACAGAGACTAGCAAGTCTGGCAAATTGGGAGAATGGTAAATCATTCCATATGGCGGAGATAGACAGACAGACAGAGACAGAAAGAATAAATGGTGTGAAGAGAACAACCATGGCAGAAGACAAGGAGGGAAAGTTAAGCAGGAGACAAATCATAAAATGCCTTGGAAGTCATGATAAGAAACTTTCAGTCCTTCCAGGAGGCACCAAGAAGCCACGGGGAGATTCTTTAGGTATGACATCATTTATCTGGATGGCAGAGGCAGAGGCATGTTCGTTAGCATGGCTGTTCTTCCAGTGCAGCTCAGAGAAGGAAAGGGGAAGATGGGCCTTTAGCATCCTAAGGCCAGGATTATAATTTCTCAAGGAATTTAGTCAAAGCCATGTTAATAGGAGAACTAGCCAAGGCTCACATTGACTAGACAGGGTGGTTTATGAAAGGAACTCAGTCCTCACAGTTGCATACTCTATTTGCTATTACGGAATTAGGAAAAACTCAGCCAAAGATCGGAACGAAAGCATCCCTCTCACCCAACCACCATCCTCTATCCATCTGTAGATCCAGCAGAAACTGAGTTGCCAAAGGAAGAATTCTAGAATTTGAAAGACATGAAAAGGACCCATAGGGTTTGGAACCACTTCATTGCATTCTAAGAAAAGGGAGTAGGATGAAGCAGCAGATAGAGAAGGTCATGAAGGGGAGAATGGAAGTCAGAAAGAGGGGAAGAGATAAAGATAAGAGAGAACCCCCGTGGAACATCCTGCCAAGGCTGGCACAGCAGGGACTTGCTGCTTATGCCATATAGGAGGTGAATTTAAGTAACTCAAAAGCACAGCTTTTGGCTATTTATTAGAACCTTGTAATCAGTAGCTGGTCAAACTTCTCTCAGAATATGCTGTGTAATTATTCCATGGTAAGATGTGATGGACATTATTTAGAATGGTGAAGGGAACTCAATGGTTCCTGACAGTTATAGGCCCATACCCCATATGGAGTACAAAACAATTAAGAATATTAATCAATAGAAACTACTAATTGGAGAGGTAGAAGGCTTATTCTACTGATTTTTCCCTCTTTTGAACATATCTAGAGATATTTCTTGTGGGGCAAAAAAGGATGAGATTAGAGGTGGGAGTCTGCCACAGGGATCATTACCATTTATGGGGAAGGTTCTATGTGCCAGGGGCTGAGCTAAGTGCTTTATGCGCATAATCTCATTTACTCCCTACAATAATCTGTGTTATCAATATTATGCATCTTTGTCTTTATTTTAGAGATGAGGATAAAGAGACTTGTAAATATTAGGAGTCTGCATGGTAACTTAAATATCCTGAAAATCTTTATGCTACAAAATCTATGAAACTTCTGGGTAAAATATTGAAGGAGGAGGAGGAGGAGAAACATTCCTTTAAACTGGTGAATTACTGTTTTTGAAACTGCAAGCCCTGTCCCATTGATGTGTAGCAACATCAATTTAGTAGGTTGTGACTAGCATTTTTAAAATGGAATGGAATGAGATGAGACAGGATAGGACAGAATAGGATAGAATAGAAAAGAAAATGTCAGAGTGTATTGTGGGTAGTAAGGGTGAGTATTGTTTCATGAATTATAAATTTTTGTGTGTACTGGGTTGCAATGTAAAATGTATATCTTTATGTGAGTCACTCTCTGAATTTGAAACCCACGGTTCAAATGCACAATGGAGCTTGTTAGAAAATTAGAGAAATCTTTAGAAGCCAAAACAGAGCAGGATCCCCCACTCTAGAGGTACAACATGGATCTGCTGAGTAAAGAACTGGCTAAAAGATTATGGTCTTTTTAAATTGAAATTTTAAGTCTATTGGTAATTTTGCAAAATGTGAAGAGAATGCAGAAAGTGCATGTAAGCTAGACTTTCTGTAAGAGTGGGTATTGGAACATTTTTTTTAAATCCAAATATTCTTTTAAAGTTACTTTTATTATTAAAATACATCCTAAATGTGCATATATTTAGGGCATTGGGATATAATAACTGATGAATTATAAAGGAATATTTCATTTCAAAGACAGTTTTATGAAAATATATCATCAGAATGATTCTTACAAACTGATGAACAGAAAAACTCAAGCGTTGTATTTTCCTCGAGACAACTCCCAAAGAGCAGCATTTCTCCATCTCTACTTCCATAGAAGGTATAACTCTCATTTCTGTGATTCCATCTAGCATCTTGAAATGACACACTGAGGGAATATGCTGAGTAGTTGGCAGGCAGGCTTAGCATCTCAGGGAGGAAATCAATTACCATTTCAGGACTTCCATAGAGCCGCTGTCCAAACCACAGTGTGCACGATAGACCATAAGTTAAACTGACCTCCTGCTGATATGCCTGGGACACCATCAGAATCTATTTCCAAATATCATGGAAGGGACCATGTGGAATCCTCTGTCTTCTGGAGCATCAGATTGAATGAGGAACATGTTTTTTATTATGGCTGGGAATAAAAAAAAAAATAATGTTTAACTATTCCGTGACTTTAATGGAACACAGATTTGGTTTGTCTTGGAAATGACTGTTCAGCATTATAATTACAATTTGCTTGCAGCGTCAGTGAAGGCACACAGCGGAGTTGGCTTCCAAACCACGGAGGCAAAGAAGAGAGAGGACAGGCATTAAGACACATGTGTGCATACACATACACATATACATCACCCCTTAGTTCATTTGCAATTCATGACACTTTGGAACAGGGAGGATTTTTTCAAAAGGCAACATCCGTTCCCTGACAAACTCATAAATCATTTTATTTCCCTGCTATAAAGCAACAATCATTTTTAAAACCAGTGCGATCTTTGAGTCTCTGTTCATTTGGCAAATGCATCTCATGCTGAAATAAACCTGCTGTCAAGTTTGACAAGAAGTCCACATTCCCTGAACGTGTGTGCTTTGCAGTGTTCTTCCAGAGACTCGCCATTTTGGATAATGCCCTCATGGAGCTTCTCTTACCAGAGTGCCGCACTCAGCATTTATGTTCATCCCTTGAGGGTGAACACAGCTACCCTGCCACCACTTTTGAGGGGTTTGAAGTTGCACTTAAGGCTTAAATGTGATAGTAGAGTCTGGAAAGAATCCAAATGGGGCAGGAGAAATGAAGCAAATCCCAGCTAATAAGATTCTGCAAAGCACCAGGTGTTAATTCTGGGGCTTTCACTGTTTTCTCTTAGAAACTATAATTCTAGGCTGAGTGAATGTTAGAGGAGAGATGGAACTGTTGACTGTAAATTATTCAGTGTCCCATGCGTCATCAGCTGGGCCTTTATATTTCTATTCTTTTTCTCTGAGATATACATTCTCCAAGTCTTTGTACGGCCAACTCCTTCTCAACCTTTAGGTCTCAGCTAATTTAATTCTGATAATTATTCATTGAGTTCAGTGTACTATTACCTCTTAAAAGATTAAAAACTGAGGCTTAAAGAGTCTAGGTAGTTTGTCATTTGGCTAATAACTAGTAGAGACAGGATTTCAACCCCATGGTTGTGAATTCAGAGCCCATATTCTAAAGATCACATTATTCAGCTTAGTTCTCTGCTCTAAAAAGGATCTCAGTCTAGTGCGAAAGAAAAGTTAGTTCTTACCAACTAGTTCCAGAATGGGGTGCTCATATGATGTTGCAGGAGCCTGGGGGTTCATTGAAGGATACCTGAAGGAAGCAAACCTTGAGCTGAGTCTGAAGGAATACTAGAAGAAGAAAAGATATTCTGTGTAAAGGACCATGAGGCAAAATGGCATATGATTGTGAAATAGCAAGAACTATAGAGTAAGCTATTCTAAGGAGTTTAGTATTACTGGAGCATTATTGTAATAAGGGGAGTGGTAGAAGCTAAGGCTGGAGAGTCTAGTTGGAATACATATAATGTATAAAATCCAAGTTACATTGCCTCCATCCTTGGAGATAATGTAGTGATTGTAGGCAGCAGGGTGATGTGGTCAGACTTGCCTTTTAGGAATATCACTATGGCTGCCATGTGGAGAATGGATTGGAGCAGGGTAAGCCTAGAGGAAAGAAGACCTTTTAGGAAAGTACTTCAATAGGTCAGTTAAAAGATGCTGTGAGCCTGGGCCGGCCCCGTGGCTTAGCGGTTAAGTGCGTGCGCTCCGCTGCTGGAGGCCCGGGCCCGGCCATGCTGAGGCCACGTCCCACATACAGCAACTAGAAGGATGTGCAAGTACGACATATAACTATCTACTGGGGCTTTGGGGGAAAAATAAATAAATAAAATCTTTTAAAAAAAAAAAAAGATGCTGTGAGCCTGAAGCAAGACATTGATAGTAGACCAGGTGAGGATGGGTCCCATTCATGAAGACTTAGAAGATAAGATCAGTAAGCCTTGTGTTTGGGAGGTGAGGAGGTTGAAAGACGAGTTTAGTGTACTCCCACGTTTCTGGCTCACGTTCACTGGGTTGATGAAAGCACCATTCTTGGAGAGAGGGAACCGGGTTTAGTGAAGAAAAGGATAAACTACCTTGGTTTAGTACCCAGTTTAGAACTGGGATGGTGATTTGGAATTCATAAGCACATAAGAGGTTGTTAAAACTGTTGCATCAAGGAAAGTGTATAAAGAGAATAATAGAGTTCTTAGACCCATGGGGCACAACAGTGTTTATGGGGTTGCCAGAGCAAGAGGAACTCACAGGAGAGACTTGAACTCTGAATGAGGCAGGGCCCAAGGACGCTTGGTCACCTCTGTAACCTGCAGCTGCCCTGTCTTCTGTGAAATGTGGATCAGCTTCTCTTTGGGGATGAAAAACGGTAGTCAGAAGGACCTGTGAAAATTATTGTAACCCATCATTCATCTGAGTGTGCTAAGGCTAGGTGGTCCAACAATGGAGAACTGAAAAGTTAAAATTGCTCTTGAAGGAGTGGATGTTTTTAATATGTTTTTCTTAGCAAAATCCACAGAATTGGAGTTTAATTTAAATGTCATGAACATTTTGAATGCAATAACTATTTATTATTATTACTATTTTTTTATAAATCCAGCTCTGTGTTTCTATGGCAGTAACTTTCACAAAGTTCTGGTCCTTAATTGTGACAGTATACCCAATGTTAAATAGAAAATGGAGTGGGGAGGAAAAAATATTTTTATTTTTACCATTAACCATTCAAAGATTTGGTTTATGTAATTATTTTCTAATTAGATTTCATTTGTGGCTAGCCATTCCCATTCATACTGAGACTTAACAAAACCTTTAATGAGTGCCTGCTATCTGCCTGGAGCTATGCTGGGCACTTTGATGTGTGCTGTTACCTTCAAACCTCACAACAGGGCCAGAGTAAGGTCAGAATGATTTTTGTCCATTTTACACATAATGCAACTGAGGCTATAAGAGGTGATATGATTTGTTCAACTTTACTCAGCCAATCAGAGGAGGCCAAGGATTCAAACACATGTGTGCACACACATATACACATACATTTTAAATTCTAAGTCTAGTGGGTTTTTTTTCCTTTTATTACAATTGCTGTTTCTAATTCGAAAATGTGGTTCACATCTTGCTGATTTTTCTAACTGAATAAATCTTTTCTCTTCTTTCTTTAACTCCTGAGCACCCCAGTCCCACTGAACAAATGCATTAAAAAAGGAAGAGTAAGTGAAATTGTGACCTTTATAAAATAAACATTCCTAGATCATCTTTGCAAATTGTTTTAGTCTATATATTTGGGTTTTCTTTTTTCTTTTTTTTTTTTTGCTGAGGAAGATTTACCCTGAGTTAATATCTGTTACCAATCCTTTTCTTTTTGCTTGAGGAAGATTTGCCCTGAGCTAACATCTGTGCCAATCTTCCTCTATTTTGTATTGTGTGTCGCCGCCACAGTATGGCCGTCAAAAAGTTGCCACTCCCAGGAACTGAACCTGGGCCGCCATAGCAGAGGACACCGAACCTAACCATTAGGCCACGGGGCTGGCCCCTACATATTTGTTTGTTTTGATTACTGGCCTAAGGGAAATCAATGGGTAGTATGTAAAATTCAGTATCAATGATTTTTCTCATCAACTTCCTTGAGGCTAGAGAGTTACAGTGATTTACATAAATTCCTAGGGCTAATTTAGTGTCAGATTAATGACATGATGCATTACAACTTTAAATATGTCCAGATTATTTTTGAAGTTTAAAAACAAGGTGATTAGGTGCAAGCATGCCTTCAGTGAGACAGCCCTTAATGGCTGCAGAAATGAGTTGTGGCTAACACAGCCGTACGTGGCCTCAGTGTCTAAGTAAACCCCCACACTTACCTCAACAAAATACCCACAACTGTTATTCGCTTTTTTGTCTTCTTTGTTTCGTTTTCATAGGAAACTGAGGGGACAGCGAGTCTGTATAGAGGCGAGAAATTCTTGTGTTTTCCACCCAGGTTTGGCAGGACATGAGAAAACAAGAGGAAAAAAACAGAAGTGAAATTGCTGCATGTATCTAGTACACTAACAAATTCTATACACCAGAATTTTTGGTGAACACAATGATTTTTTGAAAATCAAACAATGATTGTTTAGGGAGGGTAAAAGCCACCATGTTTGTTCAGTTCCTTCATTAATTCAGAAAATGTTGATTAAGTATCCACTCTAAGCTAGGCCCTCTGCTGGACATTGAGGATGTTGACACAAATAATCCATAATCAATCTATAAATCAAAATTGGGGTAAGTTTATTATGAACCAGATCTGAAGACTATAGCCCAGGGCCTTCCTTGGGCACCAAAGAAGTAGGGTGTACAGAGTGGTTACATACAGTCTCGGAACAAAGAGCATACGTCACATATGACAGGAATATCTCTTTTACTACTGTCATGAGATGCTTAGCTGGCCCAGCAGGTCAACTGTCAGCAGGTCAGTGGTCACAAGATGAGCACAGCAGGTCAGTAATTAATCTAATTAATCCTTAGTTTCCAGGAAGAGATGCTTATCCTTAAAGAAATGCCGATTTGGGGGAAACTACATCCCTATCTTTATGGGCCCCATTCTTGTCTTTCGGACATAGTAAATGTTTAAAGCAGATGTACAATGCATACTCAACAGGCCACGTCAGGCCCTTTTGGAAAAACCAGGTCAGGCCAAATAAGTTTTAAACCAAATGGCTTCCTCATGTACTCCAGTATATCCTATTGCTTTTCATTTATTTATCAAGGGCATGAAAATAAACAAGATAGATTTGGATTCTGCTGTTACTTCCTCAGATATTAAGTTGGTCTTTGTGAGTGCCTACTATGTACCATACATATTTTCTAGAGAGACATCGGTAGTGGCCATAGATATTAATAGTAGACCAGATGTCTGATGATGAATCCCTCAGAAGAATCCTTGAATAAGAAATCAAGCACATAACTTAGATGGAGGCTTTCTCTGTTTTAATTGTTCTTTTAGGGCATAACTATTGGTAGAGAAACCCTGCTATAAGATCTGATAAATAGAAAAGGGAAAGGAGATTGAGATGGAGAACCAAAGTGTGGGTGTTTGGACTTATCTGATGCTTTCAAGGAATAGAGAAGAACTGCAAAATATGATGAGGGTTACTGAAAAGGCCTTGATCCAGAAATTCTTCTTTACTCACCTGTGGACAGGTCCCTGAAATGCCATCATTATTAGTAAAAATTATACTAACTAGAAAAATAATGTAAAAATGGCTAGAAGGTATCGAGTGTCTATTATATTCCAGGTGTTGTCCCAGTTATTCTATAAACGTGATCTCATTTAACCCTCAGAACACTCCTGTGAGGTGTGCATTATTATTACTGAACCCATGAGAAACAGGATCAGAGATGTGAAATGGCTGGACGCAGGTCATGTAACTACTGTGCTTCCCAAATTTGTGCTACCTAGGATGCTGGCCTCTAAAGTCTATGCTGTATACTTTACTTTTCAGGCTCCCCACCATCATATACTGCCTGGCATTATTAAGCCACTCTTCTTTGATAACCTTTCATTGTTTTCTGCTCTTTCATATTTCAACTGACAGAAAAGCCAAAGGCATTATGTACATTATCTCATTTAAGCTGCTCTATAACACTGTAGTATGGGCATCATCCCTATTATAGTCATGTAGATAATGAGTTTCAGAGAGTTTTAGTACTTTGCCCAAGGTCACAGGGCTTTTAAGGAATCAGCCCAGAGGAAGGAACTTGTGCTTTGGGAAGTTGGCTTTAAACCTCATCTCTCTTTCTTACCACCTGCATTAGTTATCTATTGCTACATAACAAATTACCCCAAAACTTAGCAACTTAAAATAACACACACTTATTAGCTCGTAGTTTTCGTGGGTCAGGAATCCAGGCAGAGTTCAGTTGGGTCTTCTGGCTCAGGATCTCTCATAAGACTATAGTCAAGATGTTGGCGAGGGCCATAGTCATCTCAATGTTCAACTGAGATGAGACCCACTTCCAAGCTCACTCAGTAGTTCTTGGCAGGATGTAATTCCTTTTGGGATGTTGGACTGAGGACATGGCTGTTGGTCAGAGGCTGACCTCAGTTCCTTGCCACATAGGTCTCTCTATAGGACAGCTCACATCATGGCAGCTGGCTCCATCAAGGTGAGCAAGGGAAAGAGAGAGAACAAGCAAGATGGAAGCCAGTCTTTTATAATCTAATCTTGGAAGTGACAGCCTATCTCATTTGCTGTAGTCTATTCACTAGTAACACATCAGTAGGTCCAGCCCACACTTAAGGGGAGGAGATTACACAAAGATGCGAATACCAGCAAGCAAGGGTCCTTGGGAGTCATTTCAGAAGCTCCCTACCACACCTGTCTGAATTTACCGAGTTTCCTTAGCTTCTTTTGGCCTTGATTTCCCCATGTTTAAAGTAAGAATAATATCCACGTTGCACCGTTGATGTGGGAATTAAACAAAATAGACCATATAAAGCCCTTGGCCCATAATAGTTGCTCAGTAAATTATAATTACGATTGTTATTATAAGTAGGAGAGCCAAAATTTGAACCCAGGTGTGTACAGTTCTAATCCATGCTGTCTCCATATCACCTCCTACACAGCATTGCTTTTGGTCTGAGGTAATCCATTCTGAGATAGGCCGTCATTTGCTAAGATAATTTCCTTAGAATATTCCAAGAAGAGTCATCTATCCTAGTGTCATGTGCAAAGGGAGAGGCAAGGTGGATTTTTTTCCCTTAACAGCTATAAAATATGAGGAAGCCTTCGTAGGAGAGGTTTTCTTTGTTCAAGTTTTTAGCTAGTCTCATAAGACATTTTAATGTTAATAGGGCTCCCACGGGGGTAATATAATTGATACAATACTCTTCCAGAGCTGTTCTAAACATTGCAGTCACCTGGGTATAGTAACATATCTTCCCAGTGTCAGTAAATGCAGAGTGGTTACTGAACTCCAACTTGCTTGACTCTGGGATGGTTTCTTTGAAGAAGGATCTTACTGGGGAGGCTGACTTTGGAGCCATGGGAGCAAGCCTGATGAATGTGCTGGAAGTGCTGCAGCGGCCTTTAAAATGCCTGAATGTCACTTGGGGAAATAAAAATGCTAAGGAGAATTAATGTGATAAACAATGCTGTCGGTGAACCATCTCAGAAACACGGACTTCAGATTTTAGCAAAATTGAGTAGTGTTGTGGAAAGACTGTAGGCTTTGCAGTCAGCTAGACAAAGCTGGATTTGAGTCCAAGTTCTGTCTCTTTCTTGCTGGGTGGGACCTTGAGCAAATAATTTAACTTCTTTAAGACTCTCAGCTACTTACTCTGCAGAGTTGGGTAATAATAACTACATCACAAGGTTGCATGGGTATCAAGGATCACACCAAATGTGCTTGTTAAATTTTAGACCTCATATTCCTCTTCAAGCTTGCTTTTAATTCGGTGGCGATAAATATTTAACAACAGACTCTCCAAAGGGTGGGAGGGGAATCCCTGATTTGTAGCATTTGCCTATTTCTGTGGTGTAAAAACTTCCACCATGCTGATTTCTAGCTACCAAGCTGGTCACTGAACATGGAGTTGGGAAGAGCTAAGTGCAGTAACTTTTGGGAGTTTCTCTGTCCCTCTGTCTCTGTCCAGCTTTCTCTCTCTCTCTCTTTTATGCTGATTTGTGCTTTTTGTCAGGGCTGTGACTCATTTTTGCAAAATTAAAAAAAAAGGTGGCTCTCCTCTCCTCCACGCCCCGCCCCCAGACACTGAGTGGACCACATTCCCTCAAGGATAAGTTAGCAGGTGGCACCTCTGTCCAAAGAAAAAGGCAGCCCCTTCCCCCTTCCTCTGGAAGGATATGGCCCTAAGTCAAGGCATATGGCTTGGCAAGACGAACATGGACTGGATTCCAGTGTCCCTTCGGACCCTCGTCTGAATACCCTTGTGTAGGATACAACCTTTTAACTTTATCTGATGGCCTTGCCTTTTGTGGTTTTCTTTTGCAATGTACAATCCTTCCCCCTTCCCGCTGACAAAGTAGCTACTCATTAATAGGCTATACCTCCCAAGATAAGCAAATAAACTTTCATCCCCCATTTTTGGTGCTTCTCTGAACAAGGAAGAAGGTAAATCTGTCATGGTTTCTCTCAATACTTGATTTTATGCAAAAATATGTGTATAGATGTGAGCAAGTGTAAGACTTGTAAGGTTGGAGAGGAGAAACCAAAAAAGATGTATGAAATTTTCCTAATCATGAGAACACTTCCCCGAGAGTCAGCTGTTGGCTTAATCACAGAGATTCCTTCTAATTCACAGAAAGTACTCACATCTGTACCATATGGGATGGATTACAAACCACTTTTGGAAATGTTATCTCATTTGGAACACACTTTGTAAGGTCAGTAGTATAATTATCCTATTTAACAGATGAGGAAATCGAGGCTCGGAGAAGTTTATGTCATAGCATGTTGAAACTGGGCCTCAAACCAGGGTCTTCTGGGTACAGGTTTCTGGCTTTTTTGACTGCATTATCTCTGTTCCCTGTTATTAACTCATCCTTCTAGGCAATCTTTCTTGATTGAGGTTTCCCATCTGAACCACTGAATACAGAAAATGATTTTCAATTGAAATGATCTCAGTTCTCTCAAGGATGCATCCTAGTGCATTCTAGACGCATAGGGAGAAGCTCATTCACTACATACAATGGATGCCTTAGGGCAATAGGGCTTAATTCTCTTGCCCAGAAAAGCTGTATAATCTATGACTAGATGCTTCGCTACCCCATATCTCCAACAAAACCTGAGGTGACCTATTCAGGCTTGTGCTCAGACATTTTCCTTCCAATTCCACTGCTCCATTTCAGTTCTTACTAGCCAACATCCAATTCTCTTCTAGGACAACTGAGATGAAATTTGTGCTCTTAGAAAAGTCCTGAGTTATAAACGCAAAACTGGTGATCTGGGTTTCTATGTTATCTTAGGCAAATCTCCACATCTCTAGGCCTCAAGTTCTTCATCTGTCTAATAACTTCTGCCCAAATCCCATCCAGAAGGTACCATGAACACTCAGGAACAACAACAACATAAAGCAAGGCATGCTGGCATTTTAGAGGCAAAGCACAGTCCCAGCCTAGTAAAGAAACTGGCATTACTATGAAACTTCTAGAAGAAAACATAGGCAGTACGCTCTTCCACATCGGTCTTAGCAACATCTTTTCAAACACCACATCTGACCGGGCAAGAGAAACAATAGAAAAAATAAACAAATGGGACTACATCAAACTAAAAAGCTTCTGCACAGCAAAGGAAACCATCAACAAAACGAAAAGACAACCTAACAATTGGGAGAAGATATTTGCAAACCATACATCTGATAAGGGGTTAATCTCCAAAATATATAAAGAACTCATGCATCTCAACAACAAAAAAACTACAAACCCAATTAAAAAATGGGCAAAAGACCTGAACAGACATTTCTCCAAAGAAGATATACAGATGGCCAACAGACACATGAAAAGATGTTCAAAATCACTAACTATCAGGGAAATGCAAATCAAAACTACAATGAGATATCACCTCACGCCCGTCAGAATGGCTATAATTAACAAGACAGGAAACAATATGTGTTGGAGAGGATGTGGAGAGAAGGGAACTCTCATACACTGCTGGTGGGAGTGCAAACTGGTGCAGCCACTATGGAAAACAGTATGGAGATTCCTCAAAAAATCAAGGATAGAACTACCATATGATTCAGCTATTCCACTGTTGGGTATTTATCCAAAGAACTTGAAAACACCAATTTGCAAAGGTACATGCACCCCTGTGCTCATTGCAGCGTTATTCACAATAGCCAAGACTTGGAAGCAACCTAAGTGCCCATCAAGGGACAAATGGATAAAGAAGATGTGGTATATATACACAATGGAATACTACTCAGCAATAAGAAACGATGAAATCCAGGCATTTGTGACAACATGGGTGGACATTGAGGGTATAATGCAAAGTGAAATAAGTCAGAGGGAGAAGGTCAAATACCGTATGATTTCCTTCATTAAGTAGTAGATAATAACAACAATAAACAAACACATAGGGACAGAGATTGGATTGGTGGTTACCAGAGGGGAAGCGGGGAGGGAGGAGGGTGAAAGAGATAATTCGGTACATGTGTGTGGTGATGGGTTGTAATTAGTATTTTGGTGGTGAACATGATGTAGTCCATGCAGAAATAGAAGTACAATGATGTACACCTGAAATTTTTACAATGTTATAAACCAATTAAAAAATAAATAAATAAATAAATAAAACAAAAAAACCAATTTATGATGACTGTAACAAAAGAAGGAACCCAGGGGGCAGGGCTGTGGAAGGGGATGGGTGTGGAGGAGGATTTAGGGAGACTTAAGAAAGAAAGAGGTTTTTGAACTAAGTGCTAAAGGAGAAGTAGGGGTTTACCAGGGAAGGATAAGAGATTGGGAGTAGAGGACAGCTCAGCGGACTCAATGAATAAATGGTATGCCGTCCCGCAGGGTGAATGCCGTGGTGTAAAAGAGGCTGAAGGTGTTGTCTAAGGTCACGTTGTAAAATGGCTTGAATGCAGCGTTGAGGGGTTTGGACTTTATCTTGCATACTAGTGGTTCTCAAGAAGGTAAAAGAAAGAGCAGGTAGAAGTTTATTCCTCTAGGGGGGGTATCGGACTCATTTAGGTACGGTGTTTTTTATTTGTATATTTGCCAAATTTATGTAGTTAAACATATTAGCCTTTTCCAGAATAATTTGCGCTTTTGGTATTATGCTTTAAAAGGCCTAACTGCTGCACCCCTCCCCCAGTTGTATGATTATTTGCCTACGTTTTTTTCTGGTACCTCATTATTTTTATTTTTTTAATGTTTAAATTTATAATCCATCTGGAATTTATTTGCCGTATGGTGTTGGATAAGACTAATTTTTCCCTAAATTGTAAATCAATTATTAAAGCTCAATTTGCTGAAGACTACATCTTTTCCTCACTTTTATTATATACTTAATAATTATATACATTTGGGTCAGTTTTGGGCCTATTATTCTCTTCAGTCATATATTAATCCAATTTATATTAATACTACCTTGTTTTAATTGCTCTTTTTTTCAGGTGCATTTAGAGTCAATGAAAGTTCCTTTTTGCTATTTTTTAATTTTTAATATGTTTTTGGCCAGATAAATCTTAGAATAAATGTGTCAAGTTATAGTAAAATCTTTCAATTTCCATTGGAAAGTTATTAGATTCTTCTATTAATTTGAGAAGGACTGACATCTTTTCAATATTGAGTTTTCCCATCCAAAAGCAAGAGATCTCTCCATTTAACCCAGCATGCTTTTATTATTCTCACTGAAGTGTTCTTTTTTATTTAAGTGCTGCACAATTATTGTTATGATTATTTCTAAGTATTTTATTTATTTCATGCAATGTTAATTGGATTATTTCTCATTATATGTATGCATATGTAACATGTAAATATGTGTATTCTATGTGACTATACATAATATTGATATGTGTATACACATATGTTTTATGTGTGTATGTATATAGTTATATTCAAGAAAGTTATTAGTTTCTTTAGTTTAAACTTGGATCCTTTTGTTCTTTTGAATAGTTGTCAGTTGATTTGGGGGAAGGGTTTTGGGTAGACAATAAGAATGATTTTCTTTCCTTTTCAAGATTTAAAGGTCACAAATCTTTAGCTTGTCATGTTTCTTTCATTGGCTAGGTTTTTTGCAATAAGATTACTGCAGGTAAATAATAACTGAGATATCACTTCATCCTATGAAACTGACTGCTATGGACTGAACAGTGTTCCCCCCAAATTCATATGCTGCAGCTCCCTGCCCCCTCCCCCCATGTGATGGTATTTGGAGGTGAGGCCTTTGGGAGACAATTAGATTAGGATGAAGTCATGAGGGTGGGGCCATTGTGATGGGATTAGTGCCCTTATAAGAACAGATACCAGAGAGCTTGCTCACTCTCTCTCTCCCCCACTGTGTGAGAGCACAGTAAGAAAGTGGCTATCTACAAGCCAAGAAGAGACCTCTCACCAGAAACTGACAATGCTGATACCTGGATCTTAGATGTCTAGTCTCCAGGACTGTGAGAAAATAAATCTCTGTTGTTTGAGCCACCCAGTCTATGGCATTTTGTTATGGAGCCTGAGCTGTGTAAGATACTGGCAAAAATTAGAAACTGGATAATATCAAGCGTGGCAGAAATATTGAGATTCAGGATATTTTGTGTACTGATGCTGGGAATGTAGATTGGCAGCCAGACTGGAGAGCAATCTGGCACTACTCAGTCAAATTGTGTATTTTGGCCCAGGAATTCCTCCTTTGAATACATATCCCAAAGACAGTAACACATGTAGGAGGATGGTTATTGCTTTATTAGTTGTAGTGGCATCAAGCTGGAGGCAACCAGGGACTGTATCACTGGGGGAGAATATAGGTAAATGGTGATGAATGCATATTATGGAGCATTATGCAGCACTCTGAAGCAGTGATTTAGATGTTCTTATAGCAGAGTAAAGATCTTAAAACATAGTTCTGAGTTAAAAATAAGAAATATTTACACAAATTGAAAATAAGTGGTGTTAAAGGACAATGCACATTTTACAAGAATTAATAGGATCAAAAATATACACGTTAAATGCATTGGAATATATGCTTCTGCCCAGATAGAATAATAGGGACTTGATTTACCCTCCTGCCTTAAATACCTAGAAAATCAAACAAATGATTTTCAAATATATGAATGAATGGTTTTTAGCCATTGGACAGCAGGCAGCCTATAACAGTGATTCCTGAGAGAAGGATAAGAAAGAAGGTGAGTCCCAGATTATTGCCAGGAGGGTGTTGAGGCTACAGCATAGCGAGGGGCATCCCTGTCAGAGCCTGTTGGTCTCTTTCAGTTTAGGAGACAGAGTTCAGAATTTGGGGAGGCCAAGATAACCAGAGTTTGCAGGACAGAAAATCCGAGAGGAAAAAGCTGCAGGCAGAGAGAACTCTGGATATCTACGAAGAGTTTCCTTCGAGTCTCCAGCCAAGTATTCATATGTTCATGTATGTGAGAAACTATCTAGAGCTGGGAAGAGTCACCAGAATGGAGTAGATGGAACAATCCATGACCCACATAGGACTGGAAATAGTTCATGTTCTCACCTGCTAGAATAGGAAGAACTCCTAATATATAAGGCACTGAGTCAAGTGCTCAGAAGGATAGTGTCTTAGCATTGGGGCCAAATTAGCCCTAGACTTAAATCTACGCTCGATTTACCCCCAATGAAGTTTCAAAGCAAGTCTCAAAGGGATCAAACTGGTTAGAAGTAACTTACCTGCATCCAGAACAATGCCCAGCAATATTTAAGGAAATACAACAAAATCCAGCACCTAAAAATATAAAATTCAGAATGTCAGTCTGTCACTGACTAGTGCCCTGAGGAGCTCAAGGGTGGGTTTGGAAGCATTTAACTGTTTTTCCAAGTTGTATTTTTGTGTTAAGGAGACACAACCAGCAACCACCCTGAAGCTAAGCAAGCCTCCCTACAAGAGCTATGCCCATGACATTGCCTTATTTTTAATGCGGAGATCTCTTCAGGCAGAGATTAAGCCTCGTTACCATAATCTGCAGTGCACTCGCCTCTCCCTTTTGAATATTCATTCCCCAACCTAAATAAAAATTCCTGCTTCCCTTTGTTCAGGGACACCATGACTTTGGAAATGATTCCTCATGGCCTCCTATTTGCTTCAAATACAGTTTACTTTGTGAGACAACTTCCACTGGTGTAGAGTCTTATTTAACTCACCAGGAGGCGAGCCCACTTGGTTGGGTATCAAGTCTTCCAATTAAAAATTACCAGGCATGCAAATAAGCAGGAAAATATGACCCATAACTTGGAGAAAAATCAATCAGTGGAAGCAAACACAGAATGGCAGAGATGATGGGTAAAAATATTAACAGAGCTATTATAAATATACTCCATATAATCCAGAAATACACACAACAACCTGTATTACTCTAAAAAGCATTATATGAAGTCAAGGAAGCCAGACATAAAATATTGCATACTGTATGAGTCTGCTTATATGAAATTCTAGAAAAGACAAAACTGTAGTGAAAGAAAGCAGAATTGTAGCTTCCAGGTGCAAAGTAGGGGGAGTTTCCTGGACAGGGAAAGAAGGAAATTTTGGGGAGTAATTGAAATGTACTTCATTTTGATTTTGTTAGTGGCTACATGACTGCATTTATCAAAACTCATTTACTTGTACATTTAAAATTTGTGAATTTTGCTGTATATGAATTACTCCTTAAAGCTCATAGAGAAACCAAAAACATTGGAATGATACTTATGTGGAAAGGGAGGAATGGGTCTTGGGTGGAGGGATAAAAGGGAACAAATAAATAAGTGAAATGAGAAAGGGGTTAAATAAATAAATAAAATAAGATAAAATAAAATAAAAGCAGTAACAGATGAATTTTTGTCTTGTTTTTTACTTTAATAGAAGTGTCTATGGTGCTTCCATATGAAGCATGCTACTGATTTTTTTGTTATAACTTTATATATTGATTCTGTATTATTTGATCCAATATTTTTATTCACAAATGCTAATTAAGTATCATTGTTCTCTTTCCCATATATATGCCATCTTTTTTTTCCTCATTTTTCTCCCAGTTCCCCACTCTCTTCTGCATTTTTGGAGCGGTTTTTCTGTGCCTTCCACGACACAGCCTGGAATTTACACAATATCCATTTGTCCATTACTGTTTCTAAAGCAAGTTTTCTTATTTTGTCCAGCTCCTATTTATTTATGCCTGACAATAAGCTCCCGTCTGAGAAGGCAACTAAATGGAGGAAGATAGGTGATTAATATTTCCAAATTTGGAACAGTATATTTGACTGTTTTATTATTAACTTATCTTTTATCTTTTGCATCATAGTCCAGATTTTCCCAGAATTTTACTAAGAGTAAAAAGTAGAAATGGTTCTTTTTTTATATAAAAATACTTTTTCAAATATATACAATTTTTTTGCCTCTGCAATGCTATATTATCCGTTGTTGTCACTGTGGTTTTTATTTCATTGGAAACATTCTCAGTTTCTATTTATTCATCCTTGCATATAGGTGGGTGGATGACCTTTGCTCCTCATTTATCCTTGAGTACAGCTGAGTGGATAATCATTGCTTCCCTTCTCTGTTCACCTGGTTCCTCACATCATAGGCTGGAGGGAGAGTTGATAGGAGTGTTTATTTCTAGTCCATTAACAAAGCAGCCAGAGGGGAGAAGGAAGAGAGCTGAAGCCATGAGCCAACTCATCTTCACTTGTTCTCTGTGTTTGTTTAAACCATTGTTCCAAGGGTCACGTTTCTGCATAGGATTTCCATTTAATCTTGTTTCTTGTCCAGGTACAAAGGATGGCTGTAGCCAGGTACCAGAGCCTGGTGAATGGAGGAAAATTCTGTTCCTTTACCAACTTTCTGGCAAAGCTGCTGCATCAAAACTATGATAATTACCATAAAATTGTCTGAATGCAGAGCTTCTTATGTATCCTGTGTCTTCTTGTCTTTCCCCATTTGGAAATTTCAAGGGCCTGCATGGATCTCCTCCACTTGTTCGCTTTCTCAGATGTGGGACTCACAAGTTAGTTCTCATTGACTTCCTTTCAGTTTTTGGTCCCATCTAGCAGAGGCCCCTATAATAAAGGGATTGTTCCCTAGGATACACAAATGCAGACTTTTTCTAAATTTTCATAAGTGATCTTGTAGTAATTTCAATAGGGGTGTAGGAAGGAAGAAGTTACATCCTTTTATCAAGTCACTTCTTATTTGGATATCTTTGGGTAATATTTGCATTTTAACAGGATATTAAATGCTGTAAGGAAATAAAGACAAAGCAGTGTACATTTTCACCCACCACTGGAAAACATTTTTGGGGGATCAGGAAGGACTTTAGAGCTTAGATTCTTCTTTCTATCCATAAGTTTAATCCAACCAATAAGTAGAGGAACCCATTAAATGTTAGCCCAGTCAGAGCTAAATTGTTTTATTCTATTGGACTACGAAAAATCAAAAAGCTGTCTGCATGATTATTGGAATTAGTTTAAGAAGCTTTTGGTGTTGTCCTGCACTATTCCAGTGGGAAGCAAGCCTTGTTCTCTTCTCGTAATAGAAGCAGGGCAACAAAGGGGACAGGAAGCCCTCACTTGTATGCTTGGAAGAGTCTGCAATATAACCCATCCTCAAGCATCCTTTTAGAACTACAGAAACATCTTCCTATATTAAAGAGGATTTGGGGAGAGTTTGTGGAGTCAAAAATCCCACATGCACAGACCTCCTAGGGCGAAAGAGTGTTAGAATGAATATTTTCTACATAAACTGCTATGACTATCCCAATGTGCTTTGAGAAAAACCAACCCTGCTCTTGGACACAGCCAATTAGAAGGATCAGCTGAAAGGAGACCAGCTTCTTCTGAGATGTCTTGGTTGAAACTTTGACCAATGGAAACATTTCATACTGAGTGGCAGCAAATTGAGCCAATTAAATCTTCTTTGGGAGAGAGAAATTTTAAGTGCTAGGTTAATTAGGGAAAGGGTAGTCACTTCAGCTCAGGCTGCTGCCCCAAGAAATCAGAGCAAACAATCCAATTTCTATAAACCCCATTGTCCACCTCCAGTTCAGAAGTATTGAGACCCAGGTCTCATGACTGTGGCTCGTGACATAGTTCCCAGTGTGTGTCTTTTCCTCTCACTGTCATTGAGTGGGACATGACTATTAAGTAAGTCGGATGTTTTAGTGGTTAAAGAAAGAGAGTTTCACATATCTTTCAAATAGGA
Source organism: Diceros bicornis minor (assembly GCF_020826845.1). NCBI lineage: Eukaryota > Metazoa > Chordata > Mammalia > Perissodactyla > Rhinocerotidae > Diceros > Diceros bicornis. The sequence continues at coordinate 17,277,479 of NC_080767.1, read as the reverse complement.
GAGTATTGGTCTTGAAAAGGGCAGTCCAATACAAATGTTTTATTCTTTCTGGAAAGGAAGCCTAAACAGGGTCCCCTTCCACGCACACCATCCTCCAAAGAACTCTATGCTCTCTCTCCCAGTGGGAGAAAAACAGATCAGGATCTAGTAGCATAAAACCTGGGCAAATGTGCCCTTTGACTTGTTTAATGGGATTATCCCTCATAGTATCCTGAGAGCTGCCCCTAGTTCAGCTTAGACAGTTGAGAAAGTTGGATGAGGTTTCTGTTGACAGTATTAACTTGGCACTAGATGCCTTATTACACATCCAAGCATTGGAAGATCATTTTATGACTAACATTTGGGTTAAATCTGTAAACATTGTTTATCTTTGACATTATATTCCTAAAAAAAAGGCAATAACAGCAACATTTTTTCCTCCTGTCATTTTGGCCTGCACCAGGAGAAGGAGGTTGGTGGAATAAGGGTGAGGAAGGCAATGATGACAAGATGTTGAGCCTGCTATCTCTCCTTATATCTTCCAATTTTGCTGGTGGAGGGAAAAAAATGTTGACGTGACACAGAAGTTCTTGCCTCAGGGAGTCTCACGACTGAAAATTGATGGATGTTCACCACCAAATACTTTTCTTTAAGGGATGTTATCATGTCACATTTCTGAAGATACAGAATGCACCCTGGATAATATTTTCACATATGCTGATAAATGCAGTTGCCAAAAAAAGCATGCTTTAAAAAAAATCCAAGAGATGTTGAGGGTTGTGGCTCTCCTTGAACAGAATTTATATTTTCAGTGTCTTTCTTGATTCTCTCAGTGATATAAGGTTTACAGTTCTTCTCGCTGCTTACTCCCACCTTAACTTTGTCCAGAAAGGGAAAATTGGAAATAATCAAAGCTTGATTCTTAATTTTCTAATAATAGATGGTGATGAAGATAATAAACTTGCTCGATTTTGGGTGAAAAAGCACACACACACACACACAGCCAAACCAAACCAAAATTAAAGATAATTTTAAAAATGTGAAACAAAATCATCCATAATAAAACATCATAATATTTTGATTTTTATTTTCTAGTTTTCAGTTTATATATTTTGCATCAGTGTGATCATTTTGAATTCCATCCTGCAAGTTTCATTGAGGAAACTGAGCCAATTTGGCAAAGTCATGATTATCATTTTTGTGTGTGTGTGAGGAAGATCAGCCCTGAGTTAACATCCATGCCAATCCTTCTCTTTTTGCTGAGGAAGACTGACCCTGGGCTAATATCTGTGCCCATCCTCCTCCAGTTTATATGGGACGCCGCCACAGCATGGCCTGACAAGCGGTGTGTCGGTGCGCGCCCGGGATCAGAACCCGGGCCGCCAACAGCGGTGCATGCGCCCTTAACCACTACACCACGGGCCGGCCCCTGATTATCATTTTTTATGTCTCCAGAGTAAGCAATGGAAAAGATATTCTATATTGTAACTAGTTCTTTCTACGTTTTTGCATAACTAGGTTTTTTTTTTTTTTAATTTAACCAGTCATAGAATTGCAATGACCATCTTTATTCTTTGGCCTTCGTTTTTCTTTTAATTTAATCACTTTCTGAGGAAAAAGTTTAAGAATTTTGGATATTGGTTGTTAACATTTTTACCAAAGGTTTTACTTTTGCCAAATTATTTTCCAAAAAAGTTTTGCCGAGAGTATCAATGGGAACCATTCCCTATATCCTTAATTTCAAATAGCAGGACAGCTTTATGTAGACATTAGGGCATTTGTAAAATGTTCACGACACAAGGAGCAGGTGTGGGAATTCAGGTGGTCAGACGATCGAAAAAGGAAATAAGCACCCCTGGTTATTCTGATGCAGGATCAATGGATGACACTTTGAAAAACACTCAATAACAAATTGCTTTTCTCTTTGTATTGTCTCCTATGAGTAAAACATATAGCCTATCTTAACCAGACTGCAGAATTACTATATCTTAGTTCTCACGGATTAATCTTACTGTTGGTGTCATTTTATTTTTCTGCCCTTATTTTTACTTAATCCCAATTTCTTCCCTTATTTATTTTTGTATCTGTCTTTCTCCAATTATTGCTGTATGATAATTTTGAACTAGATCAGAATAATTAAAAAAAAGAGTTCTACTAAGAAAATACTCTGATGTAGCATATGCGTATTGAGTAATTGTTGAATGAATAAATGAATACACTCTTCAGAAGACCTTGAATGTTAAAGAGCATTTGTTTTTTTCCATACTCATTTTTGTCAAATAAAGTTAGGCAATATAAATCTTGGCCTTCTAATTTAGGTTCTTGCTAATTTAAATTTTTATTGTCATGCCACTTAAATGTCACAGTTTAAAAAGTTATTTCACTTCCATTATCTCATTTGATCCTCACAAGAATTCTGTGAGTTAGAAGAGGCTAACATTACTTTCTTCATTTAACAGACAAGTGAACAGAACCAAGAAAGGAAAGAAAGGCTTTGGGGCCTTATGACAGATCATGCCCCATGCCAGGGGCTTTACCTGTGTTAAATTGTGGCAGATATCATTATCCAGTTTTACCAAAAGGAATTGGAATTTCAGAGGAATTAAGTAGCTTGCCTAGGAGCAAGGTGAGCACCCAGGCCAGTTGGACCCCAAGGCTTGTGCTACACTCTTTACGTCACTTACCCCATTGATCACTCCAGCCATCATTTGGCAGAGCTATGACTATTCTTATTTTACAGATAGGGAACTGAGGCTCAGAAAGAGTTGTAAGTTGCCTAAGCTCATGGAGCTCTCAAATGGAGAATCCAGAATGTAGATCACAGTGTTTGTCAAAGAAATCTGTGCTCTGCTCACTACTACAGTGGAAATACAGAATATAAGCATCTGAAGTTACCTTTGAGGTTATCTGGTATAACAACAATAACAAAACAGCTAATATATTGAGTACATGTTATGTGTCAAGCATCATGCTAAGTATTATATATACATATATGTTTGTGCACACACACACACAGAGTTCTCACAAGAACCTTATGAGGAAGGTACTATTATTAACCATCCTTTCCCTTTTATATATAACAAAACTGAAGCCCAGAAATGTTAAATAACTTAGCTACAGCCACAAAGTTAGTAACGGCAGAGCAAATCTTGCGCCCCGTGTGTGAATTATTCTACACAGCTCAAAAAGCATTGTCTGAGCCCCTGCACCTCCAGAGACAAAGGATCTTCATCTGGTGAGGCAGTCTATCCAGACTGTTGGAAAATTCATCTGACATCTGCCTCCATGAGACTCTATTCATGGGTCTAGATGAGTGCCTGGCACATAATTAGCACTATAAAATGTTTGGTAAATAAATGCATGTATTTCTTGTAAAGTCTTGCTATGTAGGTCTGTTCGCTCTTCCCTGCTGAGGCCTTTCTGAGACTGTAGTGCTGGGATCATGCTTTCCTGAGTTATCTCTTGTCCAGAACACGTTCTCATCTCATGCTTTCCGAATATTCCTCACCTGTCAAGTTTTTCAATGCCTTCATTTATTCTTCTAGAACCTTCAGTATAGAATGAGTACTACAAGGCCAATGTTATCTTCTACTAAATTACATAAAACCATCCTAAATCTGGAAACTACATGTTCTCAGTTAAGTAACAAACATAGATACACTTCCTATCTCATGACCCCTCATTTCCATTCCTGAACCCCTGGAATAAAGGAAATTCACTGGCTTCATGGTAAAATAGGCACAGTGACACTGACTTCTTTTCTTTTGGTGATAAATCCCCAAATTAAGCTTGGTCATCTGTCAATGAAAACTTTTTAGTATATTTCCCCTCATTAAAGTAAAATACTTTTTATTATTAAAGATATGTAATATTATATTTATTATATTAAAACATTTTTTCGTATCTATCAAAGTTGAAGATATGTATAACTATTTATCCAGTAATTTCTGTTCTAAGTACAGTTATGCATCGCTTATCAATGGGGGTACGTTCAGAGAAACGCGTCGTTAGGCAATTTCATCATTATGCGAACATCATAGAGTATACTTACACAAACCTAGATGGCATAGACTACTACACACCTAGGCTATGTGGTAGTAATCTTATGGGACCATCGTCATATATGTGGTCCGTTGTTGACTGAAATGTCATTATGCAGCACGTGACTGTATATACCATAAAGAAGTGTGTACACATATGTACTAGGAAATTCAACACAGATATTATATTAGCATTGGTCCAAATAGCAGAAAGCTGGAAATAACGTAAACATTCATAAGCCAGTAGAATAGATGAATATATCACAGAATATTTATATAATGAGATATTATATAGCACTAAAAACAAATCAGTTATGGATACATGCAACACCATGGATGAATCTTAAAAACATAACGTTAGGTAAAAGAAGTTGAACTCAAAAGAATACATACAATTTAAGTCCATTTATATAAAGTTTTAAAACAGACAAAGAGTATATTGTTTCTGAAGGTATAGAAAAATGGTTAAACAATGAAGATAAAGAAAATCATTACCATAAGAGTCAGGAGAGTAGAGACCTTTGGGAACGGGAAGGGGTGGGCATTATGATTAGAAAGCATACCTTCTAAGATGCTGGTGACTAGCTCTTGACATGGGTAGTGGTAAATGAGTATTCAACATTTTGCAAACTTTATGTCTACAAGTTTAAACCTCTTTATTTATAGACATATGTCATATCTCACATTAAAAAAATCTTTAACAGAAGAATACCAAATAGGAGAAAAAATAAATCGCCACATGCCTACTACTCAAATCCACCAGTGAAAACATTTCAGTGTATGTCCTTGCAATCAAGAAAATACGCTTCTAGCCCCTCATCTGCTCCCCTGGCTTCTGTAAAGTACAACAAGTAGGTGAGGAGACGAGTGAGGATCTCTTTTGTTTCGTTGCCTTTTAGTTTTTTCCCCCTGTATTTGAATGAGCCACGTTGAATAAACAATGAGTTGATGGAGAAATATGTGTCTAATTAAGCTATTGCTTCTCTGGTGCATTTCAGGTCCCCAACATTTACCATGTTAAAGACAATGAAATGCTAGATCTGCCATGTACTGCTCTCCTCTGGTGAGACCTCATTTTGTGAGATGGTAAACAAACTGCCAGGCTGTGGGATTTTATTAGGAGCAGTGAGTAGTGGCAGGAATAATAAGCAGTGACAAAGTGATCCATACTCATGCCTGTCAGCCTTGCTGTCCTCTACGAGGGAGTCGAGGGCCTCATTCCCACTGTGTTATATAAGCTGAGAAACAGAGTCACGATGCATTGATGGGCTGCACACTCAGCTGTCTTTACCACGTCTTCCAAGACATGTAGCTTCTCCCTGAAATGATTCCCCAGACGGGCATTTGGTATGCAGTCTATACGCTCCTCACTGACCCCCACATATATCACAAAACATTTTTGTTTTATGTGGATTGCAACATTGCCTAAATATTTGTCCTTATTTTTCTAAGATGCATGGAAACTGGATCATGGTGAAGATGAAACAAACCAGGCCTGTCTGATTCATCCAGGCCACTCACTAACATCCTCCATTCACTCAGATCTGGGGCTCATTTCAGTCCTTCCCGTGGTGACTAAGACTAGGGCTCAAAACATCGATAGCTGCTAGGGCATACATCTCCATGAGGTGTTTTTACGAAGGCAGGGCATATCTCCACAATTTGGAGTAATTAACAGGTTGGCATGATGTCTGCCTTCCAGACTATTTGATGTGCTCTTTGAATTAGAGAATGACTTCAAGAGGGAAAATACATTTGTATCTGATTAAATTTATTCAGGACCACATTTACTGAGCATCCACTATGTGCCAGGCCGTGGGCTTTGTGCCGGAGCTCAGAGGGAAACATGGAAGCAAACACGTCTCAATCAAGTGAGAGAAATGCAACGTCAGGGGTGTTTATGGGGCATGGAGGAAGAAATCATTAACGACGATAGTAAGAAGGGCAAGGGCAGGCAAATCTTGACAAGAGACTGATATTTCCCCGAAGGAAGGAAGACTCATTATATCCCTGACAAAGCAATTTGGAAAAAGTGAAACTAAACCATCCCTGAGCAAATTGAGGGGCCTAGTTATGAAACGCCCCAAAGAACACTCCTAGTGAAGAAATAAAGAACAGTAGGTAGCTAGGAGCTCAATTTGGTTATCCCATCAAGGTGATTAAAAATGAAACAAAACAAACAAATAACAATAAAAAAACCTCCAAGATTCTTCAGAAGGGAAATACAGCTTAGTAAGTATTCCTCTATGTCTTACTCATCGTTGTATTCTCAGTACCCAGTGTGTCTCAATAAACGCATATTGATGGAATGAATGAATGAATGATTTATTATACAACCTGAAAATACGTATATACACATATGTAGAAAGTATGTGGGGGCAGGTGTTTGTGTATAACATGTGGGAACAAACAGACTAGCAGAGAGGGCTGGCTCTAATTGGCCCAGCTCTTGAAAGCATGGTGCTAATAATAGCTCGGTTTCAGCACTGATTTTTGTGTAACCTGGAGAGTATGCTCAATACGCCTGCCACCTGCGGTAGACTTTCCTTTATTGTTGATTGAAAATGAGGTTGGGTGAGAGAAAAGAGACACATAGATGGATTTCTCTTCACTGTCTTCCATGATGGTCTGCTGCGTTAAGAACAGTGTCAGGGCCTGCAAGGGAGAAACACTCAAAGAGCAAACAAAAGCCAGAAGTTCAGTTTCTGAGCCATCTTTCTACTGACCATTCCTCTATCTTCCTTTGGCCACCCCAGCCAGGCTTCACTGTTTCTCCAGAATAATCTGGCTAAATGACTTCTAAATGGCTTTGTGACCACCTCAGGGGTAACTTCAGGAGCTTTTCCCATCCTGCTATATTTGAGTAGGATGATCTCTCTCCTTCGTTGGAGTGGTCTTTGATCCTGGATCTTGAGACTTGCCCTCCAGACTGTATCCTGCTGGCTCTCGCATGCTGCCCTGGTTGGGATCAGTCCAATTTCTCCCCACTGGGATAGATCTCTCTTAGCTGAACTAGACACATCCATTCATCTTCTGGGACAACCCAAATCCCTCTGGGTCCATCCTCCATGGTGCTGGGTGAGCAGCCTATCACCGCACATGTGGAACCCTGAGTGTCCAACACCTGCATCAAAGCAGTGTGGGACAGAATGAGTCGCTGCTAAGGACACATCTTCTTTTGATGGCAGGAGATGAATATGCACCACAGTTTTCTCTGCCATTCCCTAAGAGGCAAAACTGTTGCTTTCAAGTTGCTGTTCTGGATCTTGGAGAGGAGCACTTGGACAGGGAGATACTGTTTAAAAGAAGGCTGTAGTTAGGCTGGAGGAATCAGCTAGAAGCATGGTCAGGTGAGGCTGGAAGACACAGGAGAAAAGATGGAAACGGCTGCCCACTCATTGGTTTGGGGAGACAGATGATTGACACAATCTGCTTCTCTCTGTCCAGGCTCGTGCAATCGTCTCCAGCCACACAGTAGATTTGTCACTGTTGTAAATGGAAAACACTTTGGCTGGACTTCAGACCATGTTCTTATACTGACTAAGGGTGTGATGATGGGCAGGTTACTTCCCATCTCTGGGCTTCAGTCTCAATCCATAAAATGGCTGGGGTTTGAAATGTAATGGTCCTTCTAGTTATTACTGTCTATTAAATTTCAATGTGTTCTCAAAGATGTAGTTTGGAAGGAAAAAAAAAAAAGAATTTGGAAGAAAAAAATGTTTGGAAGCAGAACAAACGCTCAGTCTTTTCATTTAGGGGGAAAAAAAATTCCAGACACAAATTCCAACAGTGTCTTTATTCTTCAGTGACTTCTCATAATATCTTTTTTCAATAAAATGCAAATAACTTAGCAACAAAGCACTCTGCATGAAGGGATTGCCAATTTCAGTGTTCCAGCTTCTTAATAACACATCCTCTCAAAGATTTTGTATTTACAAGTTGTTACTTCCTTACCCCTTTCTCAAAAGAAAATAAAATTTGAAAACACAATGTCACAGTTCATGTAAATGAAACAGGGGATACTTCACCCCCTTTCGATTTCTAGGAGAGAATCTTTATTACAAACTCCACAGTTGCATTAGGCACCAACTCCTGAGGCTTCCCCTGGTTATTGGATATTGCTTCTTAGATATCCCACAAAATCAGCACGTGCAACACTAGACTCCTAAACCCTGCCCCATCCACCCTTCAGTTTTCAATAATAATTGTACTTTATATCTTAAAAGAACTTTACAGTTTAGAAAACATTTTCACAAGCATTCTTTATTTGATTTTTATTTTAAATCATCCCCATTTTTGTGAACAATTGAGGCTCAGAGAAGTTAAATGTCTTGTAACTAAGAAGATGATGCACGTTGTTTCCATAACATCAGAGATGCTTGACTTGACCTCGCCTGTCTGTTAAAAATCCTTTACTGGCTTTCTGTCTTCTACGGAAAAAAAGTTCAGTCTCCTTAGCCTGGAATTCAAGGACTCCATCAGATCCGACCATCTTTCCAGTATTATTTCTTGTAAATTTAGACATCCTTCCCTCACGTGACTCCAGACAGATCACCATTCCTAATCCACTTGCTGCGTTTCCCTTGCACATTCTGTTCCTTCCTGTGTAGGTCTGTCTACTGGGATCCTATTCATCCTTAGGACAGTTCAAATACTGGGCTATAATCTTTTATCCAAAACCCTTGGGGCCAGATGTATTTTGAGTCTAGAACCTTTTTGGATTTAAGAAAAGGAATAGAGTTTATACACTATATATATTACAAAATATCTCCATTGGAGTCTAGGGCAGCACCCTGCATTCAAATGCACTAATGTTTTGCAGCAAAGCATATGAGTACTCATGCTAAGTGGGTAAATAAAGCTCCTAAATGGGTTAAGTGAAGTTTTATCACCAAATGAGTTAAGACTTTTGGTTTTTGGAGCTTTTGAGTTTGGAATTGCTCATAAGGGACCACAGACCTGCATTGCTTGTTTCTGGAAGCCTCCCCGATTTGGCTTCCTCTCTTCTCAGTGCATCCTCTTTCCTGGTCCCTGAGAATTTTCTTCTATGTATTCATTAGTTTAGTTACTTATTCTGTAAATATTTATTGTGTATTTTGTTAGATACTGAGAATTCTGTGATAAATCAGACTGCCTCCTGCAGTTCCTGATCTGGTGGTTTAAGCAGACCCCTTAAAAGGCAAAAACAGTCAGGTGGGATGAGCCCTAGGATGGAGCTGAGCACAGGGAATTATAGGAACAAAGAGGAGGCACCAACTCAGCCTAGGGTAGAAGGTGGAGGGGAGAAACAGCAAAGATTTTCTAGAAGTGAAATCATCTGGGCTGAGCCTTAAACAAGGAAATAGGGGTTAGCCAGGCTGAGAAATGGAGAATGGAATTGAAGGCAGAGAGAATAGGAAGTTAATAACATGGAGGAAAGGCAAAGCTAGAGTGATTGGCATCTGCAAGTATTTTGGTTTCAGAGGATTGAAGGAAGCCTGGAGAGACGGGGAAGGAGTGAAACTACTGAGCTTGGCTGGAACTAAAACTTAAAATACATTGTATGGGTGCTAATGAGTTAATAATACTTTATCCTTAAAGGCCATGAGTATAGGACGGAGCATTAATTGCATTGTGGAAAATGAGCTGGAGGGAGGCAGGACTGGAGGCAGAACTATTTAGGACGCTCTCATTATAATCAAGGGGTGGGGACAGCACTAAGTAAGGGAAGGCTCTGGGACTTCTTCACTCCCATGACAGCACTTGTCCCAGATTGCCTTGTGTCCAATTTAATTTTACAAAGGAATGATCTTTCAGGCAGGGATCATATCCTAATTTATTCATTCGACAAATTGTATTGAACATCTGCAATGGACTAGGAACCGTGCTAAACCCTGGGGATACCGCTGTGAACAAGCCAAGCCAGACTCCTCTTCTCATGGAGATATTTACTCAAAGGGGTTGGGGAGGGGTGTCAAACAATAAAAAATAGACAAAGAAGCAAGCTAAATTCAGACGGTGAGAGGTAGGTGTTGTGAAGAAAATAAAACAGAGTTATGTGATAGAGTGAGTAGAAGGAAGGGAAGCTCTCTCAGAGGAAGCAATTCTGTCTGAGTCCTGAATGATGAGAAGTGTCGGCCATGCAAAGAACTGGGGAAAGAGCATTCTAGGGAGAAGGAACAGTGATTGCAGAATTATTGGGGCGAGAACCGTCTTATGATCAAGGCAAAGGGAACTGCTCAGAGCAGTTGGAGCATAGAGAGCTTAAGGGGATAGCTGCATGTCAGGAGTGGGACGGGGGCAGCAACGGGATTATGTGGGGCTTTCTTGCTGAGGGTAAAGTGTTTGGATTTTATTCTAAGTAACTTGAGAAGTCATTGGAAGGTATTAAACAAGTGAACGTTATAACATGGTTTAGATTTTATAAAGTTCACTTGGCTGCTGTGCAGAAAATGGATTGAGACATGACAAGAGTGGAATTAGGAGATGTTTAAGTCTACTGCAAGGATCCATGTAAGTGGTAATTGACCAGGGTTGGAGCCGTGAGATGGATAGAAGGTAAGAGATCATGGCTCTGTTTTGGACTTGGATATGGAATGTGTGTGTGTGTGTGTGTGTGTGTGTATGTGTGTGTGTGTGTGTGAGAGAGAGAGAGAGAGAGAGAGTGAGTGAAATAAAGGCTAATGCTAGAAATCAAGGGTATTGTGGTCACCTCAAGGCTTGGCATGTAAGTAGCCCTAAATAAGTGTTTGATGCATTGAAAGCATGTGTTTCTCTTTATTTAAAAATTATCATCCCTCTGAACAATGATTTAATAACTACACAGCCTGTGCATCATACGAGCTTAATGAAAGTGTTCTGAGAGGTTTTTCAACAAAATTACATTTAGAAGTAAATATTTACTTGAGTACAACTCATTTGTGAAATTAAGTCATCTTTATGAGGCATACTTAATTATTTTTGTAACTAGTGAGCAGCATAGTATCTATGGAATTATACAATGCGAAGCCTTTCTAACTAATAACCTTACTTGGAAAACATAAACACAGCCTTTTTTTAAAAGTGCGGTTACAGACAAAATAAGTTTCTCAGCACCTCAAAAACATCTAGCAAGTATATGTGCAGTGCCTGACTGGTTACAATTAGAAATCTTGGAAAAGCAGGAAGCCATGACTTCTGTGCTTTTTCCCAGCTATGAAGCAAATTCCAGGGTGCTGGCATAAAATTCAATTGTGCATCTAGTCTATTGTGTCTGTGTGGAGCACTCTCCGGACTCGCTGAGGACATTGAGAGGAATGAGAAATGGTCTCTGCCCCAGAAGAGTTCCTGGGTTAGTGGAGAGAGAAAGACATATAAACAAACCACCGATGATTGGGTATGATAAGTGCTAAAGATAGATGCAAACTCGGGTGCTGCTATGGGAGGCCAGAAGGGCAGCCGATCCATGGAGGAGTGGGTGAGGCGTATAGTCAAGAGTCCAGGGGAAGGCTTCCTCAGGGGTGGGAGGCATGATTAGAATCTTGAGGGATGAGCAGAGGCTGTGTAGATGAAGAGGGGAAAGACCGAGAGAGAAACCTGGGTAAGGGTTGGGAGGTGAGGAATTCTAGTGAGGAAGAGAGATAGAGGTGAGGAGGGTCACAGCAGCAGAGCCCACCAAGTCACAGAGGGTCTTGACTGTTGTGCTAAGGACCTCAATCAGAGGACCATAAGGAGCCCCTGAAGGGAGTAAGCTGCTAGAGGAATGAGCAGATTGGCCTTTTACAAAGATTTATCTGTTATCAGTGTGGAGGGTGGATTCAAGGCCAGTGTCTAGAGACAGAAAGAAAGGGTAGGAGGCTGCTGGGCCCCCAAACAGGCAAAGTGAGGCTCTGGGGTCGGGAGGGGGAATCAGGAAGTAGGATAAACAGTTGTAACGTGAAAGGAGGATGATGAAAGAAGAGACAAGGCTGGCTTAAATCGAGGCTAAATCTAGACTACTTCGTATTTTAACAAAAAAGCAAGCAAGCAGGTCATCAAAGTGAATGCTTTCAACCTTAAATAACTACAATGGACAACAACATCACATTTCCAGGCTTTTTTTCTTATAATTTAACTCTTGTATTTCATAGATAGGATCCATGACCCATGAGTGTCATTTTACATTTATTAATAATGTTTGATGCTAGTTCACGTGTTTGAAGATGTTTTTTAAAAATGATATTTGTATTGCCTCCTAAGCATCTGGCCTTATCAAGGCATTGAACAAGAATCATAAGACACAAATTTGCTGTCTGGGGGCAGCAAGGCATGGTGAAGGAGCTTGGCACTGGAAGAATCTGGGGATCAGACTTACAGCCTCTAATAAGGTAGTCTGGCTGCCTTTCCCTCACCAGGCTGTCTTTTGCTTATCTGTAAAATGGAGTAAAAAAATTATCTTGAGACCCTTTGAATTATAACATGGTGTTTATTAATTTGAGATGTTTACTTGAACTTATTTTATATATTTTAACTTACTTTAATCCTCAAAACACTCCTATGAGTCTGTTATTAGTCCTCTTTTATAGGAAGGTTTGGTAACTTGCTTGCGGTCACGCTGCAAGTAAGCGGAAAATGTAGGATTCGAAGCAGGCAGTCTGGCTCCAGGGTCTTTGCCTGTCACCACTGCACTCCGGAGCTGCCCTCCTTGCCTCGGTTTAATTTTCCATTGTGCTCTAGATGGACATTTAAGTTGTTTTTGGTTTTTTGCAAATACGAAAACTGCTTCAGTAAACATGCTTACGTGCAGCTCCTTGTTTTCGCATGCAAGTGTCTCCCACAGACAATTGTTAAATTAATTAAACGAGGCCATTAGACTGAGGTGGCTTTGATGCCTTAGCAGCCTACTTAAGCAAACCAAAAGCTAAGCCTGAAATGCCTCAAGTTTAAGAAACCAAAACCTAAGGATAGCCAGTCACAAACAGACACCTAGGCTCTTCCAAATAAGGCATCCCTTAAACTACAGCCAATCAAATGATTCCTTGCTTTGCTTCCACATCTTCTCTATAAAAGTCTTTCCCCTTGCTTCTGTCCTGGAGCATTCTGAACCACTTCAGATTTGGTGCTGCCCAATTCAAATCAATTTTTGCTCAAATAAATTCTTAAAATTTTAATATGACTCAGTTTATCTTTTGACACTATTAATGGCATTGCTGAGTGCTGGGGTAGCCATTCACTCTCTAGACCACTACACACTGACTGATTTCTGTCCCCATCACTTCACGAAAACTGCTCCTTTACAAGTCGTTGAAAGCCTGCGTGTTGCCATCCCCAGTGGAATGTGTCAGCCTTCTGTTGACTTGTCATCCCAGCAGTGTTCAGTGTCCCCCTCTGATCATTGCCCCCTTCCTCAAACACGTCAATCCTTTGTCTCCTAATGGAGATGTCTGCACCACATACTCATAGGTTTTTTTTTTCGCCTCCTTTCTTTCTTAGTCCCCTGATCAGCATCTCTAGATCTTCCTACCCCTTAACCATTGGAGATCCTCAGGAATTGGTTCCTGGTTCTCCTTCTCATTCTCCTTGTGCTCCCTAACTAATCTCATTCACATGCATATGGATCTTAAAGATCATCTACCCATTGACAACTCCAAAATTTACATCTCCAGCCCAGACCTCTTTGGAGCTCCAGAATTGTACATCAATTTGATGCCTCTGCCTCTTCGACAGCTCCACTTGCATATCTCTCAGGCATCTCAAACGTAACAGATGCAAAACCATGCCAAACCTCCTTCTCCTCCAATTTTCTCCACCTCAATAAATGTTACTTTCATCTCCCCAGATGATTATCTCAGAAATGCCAGAATCTTGGAAATCAAGTCTCCGGGAGCCCCACACAAATACATTACCCATTGATTCTACCGCCCAAGTGTATCTTGACTCCTCTGTTTTCTCCATCTCCATTGCTAACACCCCAGCCCAGCCTCCACATTTCTCACCTGGGCTACTGAGTCTGTTTGCTCATCTCCCTACTTTTGATCTCCATACGGCATCCTGAGTGATCACCTAAAAATGCAAATCTGATATTGTCTCACCTTTTGCTTAAAAATGTTCAGTGCCTTCCCATTAGGAGAAAATTGAAACAACTTATCATGTTCTAAAAGATCTAGCCCAGTAGTTTTCAGCTTCGGTTGTACATTAGAATCACCTGGGGAGCTTTTTAAATGTTGTTCTGTCTAGAGCCCACTTTAGAGCAACTATTATGATCTCTGCCTGTGGGACTTGGGCACTGGTACTTTTTCAAACCTCCCCCTAGTGATCTTTAGGTGAAACCAGGGTTGAGGACCACTGAGCTCCCCTGTTTTAACTCTCCACCTGGTCTCACATTTCTCTCCCCCTTGAAATTAAATACTCAGACCACGATAAAGTCCTTGCAGTTTTATGCTTTCAAATATGTTCTTCCCTGTGCCTGGAATGCCTTATTCTGGGTGTGGCTAAATCAGACTCACCCTTTAAGTCTCAGCCTACACCTTCCTTCAGCAGAAAGGCCTTCACCGACACCCTTCCCCATCTCAGTTATCTCCCCTCTGTTTTACTCTCTCAGAGACTTAGTTGTTTTATTTCATTGTGTCATTTATCACAGTGTGCAATTACATATTTAATTGCATGGTTATTTACTTAATGTTTGTGTTCCCCAATGGATGGTAGGCTCCTGGAAGGCAGGGACCAGATTGGTTTGGCTGACCTCACTCTCAGCACATACCACAGGCCTTGCCCACAGCAGGGTCAGCATACCAGGGTCAAGTAGAAGGATGACTGGTCCAATAGCAGTTAGCTGTGCCATTTACTAGCCTGTCGATAATGGGAAAATCATCGATCTCCTTGAATCTCAGTATGAAACATGGATAACAATCACTATCTTGCCTACTTCAGAGTCATTTGAGATTCAAGTAGGATGATGGATCAGAACGTACCACGTGTACCAGAAGGCATTACATAAATACTAGTAAAATTGCCAATGTTTTCCAATAATTATCAGCTCAACCCCTCTGTAAATAGAGTCTGTTGTTTTTTTTTTTTTGCTGGGAAAGAGTTGCCCTGAGCTAACATCTGTTGCCAATCTGCCTCTCTTTTTTTTTCCCCTCCCCAAAGCCCCAGTACATAGTTGTATATTCTAGTTGTAAGTCCTTCGAGCTATTCGGTGTGAGCCACCACCACAGCATGGCAACTGACAGACATGTGGTGTGGTTCTGCGTCTGGGAACTGAACCAGGCCGCCAAAGCTAATTGAGTCGAACTTCAACCACTAGGCCGTCAGGGCTGGCTCGAGTCTGTTTTTTCATAGATCAGGAAAATGGTTCAGGGAGCTCAAATCATTTTTCTGAGTTGCCAAAGGTACCAGCTTGCAAGCAGATCCTGGCACAGCCTAACTCTTCTCCCTCCTCTCGTCCCTCTCTCCCCTCTTCCCTCCTTCCCTCTTCCTTCTCTCTTGGCTCCCCATTGTCTCAACTCCCACCCCTGTCTCTCCACATAATTACTTTTTAACACCAATAATCCTTACTTGACCTCATTCTCAGAACTTTTATGCACCAAGGGACCATTTCCTGCAACCTACTGCTGCAGGAAATTATTTAACAGTGCCCAGTGTGCTGCTGAGAGCCAAAGCAGCTCCCCCAAATGATGATGGAAACCAGGGACCCAGGGGGATCTGGCCCCTTGACAGCCTCAAATCACTCAATTATTCTCTCCTCAAACTGGAAGGGCAAGGAATGATAAAGCAGCTGAGGAACTGATTCGCAAATAGGATTTGCTTTAAGATCCTGATGTGTTTTTGATGGGAAGAGTGAGGAAGTATGAAAACAATATTCATTCAATAGACACTTAGTGAGCATTTATTGCAGTAAGAGCTGCTATTTATGCCAGCGCTTTATCAAGTTGTATCCTCTTCCTTGTCTGATTTGAACAACAGCTCTGTGAATCTCATTTTATAAAAGAAAAAACTCAGAAATTCTCTGTAAATGTGTCCAGGTCACATAGCTGGGAAGTGGTGCTGATGTGACTGGAAATTCTTAATCCAAATCTTGGATTTTTTTTTTCATTGTAGCAAGCTATCAGACACTAAGAAGGCTAGCATGGGATATAAAAAATTCAAGAGGTGTTTTTGAACAGTTCCTTCTGCCTGGGATGCCCGCCCAACCACCCAATCCTCCTGGTGACCACCAATTCTTGGAAGAGCTCTGCTTCTTCTGAGAACCGTCCCCTTCTCTGGGAGTCCTTCTCCTATTGTCAGTCCCTCTGTATCCCTTCCCCACTCCCTTCCTGGAGAGTTTTGTGTGAATATGGACCTTCAACTGGTTGGATGCTGTGGATTCTGGGCATGCATCACCCAGACCTCTCCCTTGTTTTCCTCCCACTCAGGGGCCTTAGGTCATTTCTCTGAATTTCACATAATCAGCTGGAAATCAACCAAGGGGTGGATGCCATTCTCTTTCAAGCTGCCCCTTCCCAAAACCAAGGTGGTCCAGGGATCCATCCCAACCAGAGTTGCCAAATAAAATACAGGAGACCTAGTTAAATTTGAGTTTCATATACACAATGAATAATTTTTTTGGTATAGGTAGGTCCCAAATATTGCTTGGGATATACAGTTACAAAAATTTGTTTATCTGAAATTCAAACTCATCTAGGCACTGTGTTTTGGTTTTTGCTAAACTTGGCAACCCTAATCCCAACTCTTCCCTTTCCTGGGGGCCCAGGCAATGGGAAGGAGCTGTGGGGAGAGGTTGTGTAGGCAGGGCTTTAGGAGGATGCTCTGGTCCTAAATCTTCTATATACTCACTGTGAGGCCTTGGTGGAGTCTTTGTCCCTCTCAGTGACTCAGTGTCCCCATCTGCACAGTGGGAGGTTAAATCAGCCGGTCTCTGAGGAGTTGACTGGCTCTCATTCTCTGGCATAAGATAGCAATCCTCTATTTTCCATGATCCTACCACCTTGCTCAGATGGTAGGAGGGGGCAGTTATTTAATTATGAAACATGCTCTCACTAAATACAAACTTCTAAGTGCAAGGATTGTTTTTTATTCACGGGCAGTATGGTATTGTAGGGAGAAAAACAAAACAAAACAAGACTTTGACATTCTGAGTTGGAGACCTGACAACACCATTTACAAGTTACTTAACCCATGTAAGCCTCAGTTTCTGCATCTTATTTCAATTGGAGGGTTGTTGTAAGTTCCTAGCACCCGCTCTAGCACATAACAAGCACTTAATAAGCAGTAGCTATTATCACTGAGTTTGGATTTCCAGAGCCTGGCAAGGGTTCTGACCCAGGATTGGCACTCTAAGTATTAGATGTGGAAAAAAATGAAGGAGTGATTGGAGAGCTAAGCTTAAAGATTAACTGACCATTCGCACTGAGGGATGCCTTGAAACTTTCTCCTTGTGGAGAGGATTCCAGTAGGCCCCTATTTTCTGGGCTTCCTGAGAAGGCAGTTGCCTTAGAGTCCCTGGGAAGGCTCACAGTCAGTTCACAGGGTTGGGTATGGCATGGGGCCCTCTTCCAGGCTCAGCCAATCTGCTCAGAGTAATAGATCTTCGAACAGGAGATTTCTCGCAACTGTCAGAGCCTGGCTCCAGTGCACAAACCCCAGGCTCAGGATGTCTGGCCACCTCCCAGGCAGTTAGAAGCATCCAGTGCATTCTTGGCCACAGCACATAATATGTAGATGAGGAAGTGGGAAACATAATTTATTCTTTGGGCAAACTGGGGCTGATGAATGGGTATGTTGACCCAACTTTCTGATTGGAGTGCCAACTGCGGAAGACAGATTGAGTCCTGAATCTGGGGGAGCTGCGAGTAAGAGCCAGGGAGAAGGGTTGAAGAAGTTGAGAAAGATGGGGAGAACTGGCGTCTAAGATGCTATCTGTGCTGCCTGAAAGGACAGCAGAGAGGCAACCTGGAGGTGGGGGAGCTCTTGTCTTTTGGTGGAATTAGTCCACTCAGAACAGAGTTCAGGCCCTTGGAAGGCACCCTGTCACTATTAATAGCTAACATTTATTGAGCACTTACTGTATGCCAGGCATTTTATGAGTACTTGACATGGATTGTGGAATCTAATCATGATGATTGCTTTCTGAGGTATTTACAATTAGCAGGGCTCATAGTGGCTGGTATGGCTGGGTGTTAAAATACTGAAATAGTTCAAATCCGGTTAGTAAATTGCTGCTGACCTGATCTCCCTGAGTGGCTCCCCACCCTTCTGGATGCCTCTGCCCCTCCCATGAGGCAGGAAAGTAGGGGACTGTTCTCAGGGATCTGCCATGCTGCACTGGTTGATCCATGTTTTTAATACTGTTGTGGTAGACTGAACAATTGCTCCCAAAGATATCTAGGTCCTAATCCCTGGAATCTGTGAATGTTACCTTATATGGCAAAAAGAGACTTTGCAGACGTGATTAAATTGAAGATTTTGAGATAGGGAGATTATCCCAGATTATCTCGGTGGGCCCAAATGCAATCAGAAGTGCCCTTATAAGTGGGAGGCAAAGGGAGATTTGACACAGAAGGCTGAAGGTGATGTGATGATGGAAGCAGAGGGAGACTTGAAGGTGCTGTACTACTGGCCTTGAAGATGGACAGAGTGGCCACAATCCAAGGAATGAAGTTCTAGAGGCTGAAAAGGAACAGAAAATGGGTATTTCCTTGGATCCTCTGGAGGGAGCACAGCCCTGCTGACACCCTGGTTTTGGCCCAGTGAAACTGACTTCAGACTTCTGGCCTCTAGAACTGTAAGCAAATGAATTTCTGTTGTGGAAGCCACAGAGTTTGTGATAATTTGTTAGAGCAGCCATAGGGAACTAGTATAGTTGTCCTGACTAATAACAGTCCAGCTGAGGAGACTACAGCTTGATGGGGTAAGTGATTTGCTCCAAGTTGATGGTCTGTGTTTGAATTTAGGCTCCTGACTCCAGAACCCATATTTGTAATCACTAAGCTGCTTTCCAGTAACGCTGCAAGGAAATTATCATTAAACTCATTTCAGCATGAGATCTGTCACAGAAATTACATGACTTGGTCCGACGCCAGAGCTTTGCCTAAAGGACAGAGCTGGGATTTGGAATGCAGGGGGATCTTGTTCTGATGATTTCTATATTACAGAGTCCTCCTGCCCTATGGCCTGGGATAAACAATGGCTGTAACTTGAAGTTTGTGGATACCTAGAATTCAGCCCAGGTCACCAGTTGGGGGCCTCTCAAGGGGAAGCAAGTCTCCCCACTGTGCTGGAGGCAAGACTGTAGGTATTCATCTTGGCCAAGGAGGGTGGCTTAGGAATGTAGGTGGAGAAGCACAGCCCAGTTGGGCTGCTGCAAGGAGCTGCGAATACCAGGGTGGGGAAAGGAAGTGGCCCTGACTCAGCCAAACCACATGTTGCTCTTGCTCTTGAAGAGCCTGCTTTCTGGATTTGGCAATATCCAGAAAAATCGGTGAGAGGATGCTCCTTGGCTGGCAGGCAGGCTGAAGCACACACCTCAAAGGGACCCATGGGACATCTGTTAGCCAGGGCTTTCCTGGCCAGCTGTGGTTCGTTTGTGCCAGTGCCTCCATTCAATCTTGGATTCGGTGAGAGGCTCCCTTGCACCAGATCACTATGCAGAGTTTCAGGTCAGCCAGAGAATGAATGCAGAAACTTTGTAGTCTGTGAGAGACCATGCAAACGTAAAGTAGTATCTTCGACCCAAATTAACATTCTCTTCTCCCTGCACAACCCATTTCTCTTGTTCATTTTCTTCAAATTACCACATCTATGAGGCAGTATAAGGCAAGTACCAAAAGATAGAGACTGATTCCTGATAGGGTAGAGAAAGGAAGGGCTCAATCTGGTTGGGCATCAGGGCGCATTCCCCAAGGACATTAGACTGAGCCTTGAAAAATGAGTAGGACCTGTGGTGGGTTGAATTTATCGTCCAAAAAGATATGCTGAAGTCTTAACCCCAGGTACCTGTGAATGTGACCTTATTTGGAAATAGAGTCTTTGCAGTTGTAATCAATTTAAGAGGAGATCATTAGGGTGGGCCCTTAATCCAATATGACTGGAGACCTTATAAAAAGGACAATGCCAAATGAAGGCACAGAGGCACACAGACATACAGGGAAGAACACCATGTGACAACAGAGGCAGAGATTGGAATTATGCAGCTGCAAGCCAAAGAATACCAAGGATTGCTGGCCACCACCAGAAGCTAGGAAGAAGCAAGGAAGGATTCTATCTCTTAGAGAAAGCAGGCCCTGCTGGCACCTTGATTTCAAACTTCTGGCCTCCAGAACTGGGAGAGAAAAAATTTCTGTTGTTTTAAGTCACCCAGTTTGTTGTACTTTGTTCTAGCAGTCCTAGGAAACTAATTACAGGACCAGAGGGTTCATGCCTTGAGGTAGCTCATTCTTTTTCATGTCTCCTTCAGACCTGTCACACAGAGGCTCAAATCAAGGCTGAAAGTAGAGAAGATGTGGGAAGACCCATATGAGCAAAGGCCTAGTGGCTGGAAGATTTGGATCATGTTTGAGGGAAAAATGAATTTGGCTGCAGGGCAGCCAGCCATGGTGAATGAGTCTGGATAGGCAGGCTGGGGCCAGGTTGGGACAGGCCTCTTTCCCAAGTGAAATACAATGTTCTCAGCTTTAGACTTCCTCTTTCTCAGAGGGGTAGAGCATGTGAGTCTCACATAAATTACCATGAAGACAAAACATCAGAGCCAACCTCCCCCTTCTTCACACCTTACACAGACAGACTGGATTTTTCATTTTGATAATTCCCCTGCTTCCCTGTTCTGAAAAGTTGACAACGTCCCGAATTTCCACCTACAGTCGGAACAAATTGAAAGGCAGATGCAAGAGTCAGCATGATGAATATCAAAAGATGACTTTCAATATGATAAAACCTTGTTTCAATGCGTGGTTTAGTGTGAGAGCCAAATGCGCCTGACTTTGGAATAGGTAGACCATAAGAAAGTTGGAGTCTGCAGAACAGACCTGCTAAGCCATAATCCGACTTGCTCTGGTTTGGAGTGGGAGGGGAGAAGTCAAACAAATCCCCAGGCTTAGGATTTTTGATGAAGATGCCCGTGGGGAGCCATGGATCAAGAGCTGTCCCCACCAACCAGAGGACTCACTGCATCTCTGGAGGGAGGAGCCAGGGCAGGGCAGGAGGCCAAAGTGCTCAAAGAAAGTCAGAGGTGTGGAGAATAAGCTTCCCACCCCTTGAAACCTTAATACTGTGACTGCATGTGTCTGTGAGACACCATCCTGGGTGAAGGAGGGCTTGAGTGGAAGAAGTGGGAAGGCGAGAGGAACAGCCTTCAGACCCACATCAAGATGGTGAAGACCTGTAGAACACTGAGGAGGAACCAGGTGAGAGGGAACACTAGGGTTAGAGTCAGAAGACATGAGATATTTTTAGCTTTGCCATAAACTTGTTGACCTTTTTGCAAGCTCCTTCTCCCTTTGGGCATCAGTTTGGCAGTTGGACCAAAAAAAAAGTGCATGTGTGTGTGTATCCTGTATATATGATATATATTGTATACATTTACATATGATATATATCATATATTCATACATATATCTATATGTATATATGTTATATATATATGATTCTTCTAAGCCAGAGCTAAGGTCATGATCTTGGGGACAGGGGCCTGACTGAAATGTCTCTGTAAGAAAATATATAGACAGCTCCTTAACTGGACATTGATAGAACAAATGTCCATTGATAATGCTTTGCTTAGATGAAAAGAGGGAAACCTGGTCCATCACTGCAGGCTTCCAGGCATCTCACAGGGCAGTCTCTTTTTCACCCTGGCATTTGGCATCACTTTGACATGGCCTGAGAGCAATGTTTGGGGTGATAAATAGAAAATGATTTGACTCTCTCAGGCCTCTCAGGATGGGACCATTCTAAGGTGGAAGTGATGGTGTCCCTAGAGCTGGGAGGCAGAGGAAAGCTCCCCCCACCTGCAAGCCCCACTCTTTCTTGGTGGGAGAGGATGGAAGAAGCAAGGTGCTGGGCTCCTGGGTAGGAAGTAGCCTTCCACAGGTCCCTGGGTTCCTCATGCCTCTGTCTGCCCCTAATTGAGCTCTGGGGGCTCCCAGAGCTCTATCCTCAGTGCACAGCTTGTCTCTGTATACAGTCTCCCCTACTGCTTGAACCACCTCCTATAATATGCTGAAGACTCCTAGATCTGTGTCTCCAGGCTGCCCCAGGCTTGGTTATCCTATTGCCTGGAGGACATCTCCACCTAGATACCTCAGAGGAGCCTCAAACTCAAAATGTTGAAAACCAAAGTCAGTATCTTCCTTCCCTGTCCCCAGACTCATTTTCCTTTCTTAGTGAATGATGCAGCCTCTACCTGGTCACCCAAGAGAGAAACAGGGAGTCATCTGAACACCCTTCCTCTATCCCCCACGAAACACTGAGTCCTGACGATTCCGTTCCCTTAACGTCTCCCATATCTGCCCCTCCTCTCCATCCTCACTCTACTGGCTTCTGGAAGGCTCCTAACGGGTCTCCTTGCCTCTGATCTCACTTTCTCCTCCCTCTTCCTCCAGACCAGGTGTCAGCATTTTTTTTCTGTAAAAGACCAGGTGGGGAGTATATTTGGTTTTGTGGGCCCAATGGTCTCTATTGCAACTACTTAATACTGCCTTTGCAGCGCAAAAGCAGCATAGGCAATAGGCAAAAAAATGAATGTGGTTGTATTCCAACAAAACTTTATTTACAAAGACAGGTGGAGGGCGAGATTTGTCCCACAGGCTGTAGTTGGCTGGCCCCTGCTCTACACTGGGATCAACGTGATCTTTCTAAAAGTCAAGTCAAATCATATTCTCTGTCTTGCCTAAAGGCCTTCAGTGCCATCCCATGAGCTCCAAGCTCTTCCCAAAGCCCAGTGGATCTGGTGCCTTGCCAACTCTCACACTGGAGATTGCACTATGCCCTCTGCATTATTTGCAGCTCAGTCTTCTTTGCATTTCCCAGAACGCATGGTTCTATTTGTCAATGCCATACTTTTTCACACCTGTCCCCTCAACCTAGAAGGCTATCTTCCTATCACCAAGCTTCTGGGGATGCTGCTCATCTTTGTAGACTCAATCCAGACACACTTCTTTCTTGACTTCATTCATTCATTCCTTCATATGTGTATTCCTTTAGCATTTATTTATAAGCCACTTGGCTTATAAATAAATAAATAAATAAATAAATAAATAAATAAATAAAGCCTTACTATGTGCCAGGAAGGGCCTATACAGAGCATAGTGAAATGGGGCTGGAACCTGAGGACTGCTTAGCGTGGGCTTCATCTGAGTAGATTGAGGCTTGAGGCATTTTCTGCAAATGAGGTTACCTACAGGATTAAGAGAAGTCATTTATCATACAATTTTAAATTTTTGTCCCATTACTGGAACCCATCGTCCAAGGTGCACTATAAATCAGTTTTTAAAAAATACTTGAATTACTCTGTGACCAAAAGAATAACATTGCATTCTAATTTTGAAACATTCATTTGTTACATACAAACACTGAAAATGCAGCATTATTTTTGTAATCTCTTTCTGGCATTGCTTCATTTTAAATTATATTAGAAGTTTAAAGTAAATGACTATGGGCCCTCTGGAGTTCTAAGAGGCTATGGGACAGTGGTGTCACAAAGGGGTGGCTAGGAGGGAGATGTCTTGAGCTGCTTTTCCTTAATCTCTAACAGTGTCCCCACCAAAGCCACGCCAAATAAACTTATGATCACCGAAACAAGTTAATGTAGGGCTTGCATGAAAATAGAACTTGAGTCCTACTCTCATTCCATGCAGGCTGCTGTCCCTAAACAGCTCCTGGGTAGAAATTCTGCAGGTGCCACTGCCCAGAGCTGGGCACTATTCTAGATGCTGGATGTACGGTGGTGACCAGGAGACACATGGTGTCCCCATTCCCAGAGTTTTCATTACCGTGTAAGTCATAAGTAAACAAACAAGGTGGTGTGAGCTATTGATGATGAAGGAAATTATACAGGTGAGGTGACATAGAGGACAAGATGGGGGTGGAGAGAAAGATTGGGCAGGGCCACTGGGTATTTCCACTTTAGATGGAGTGGCCATAGGAAGGTTTCCTGCGTTGTACAATCCTTGACTGTGCTCTCACTATACTTGGCTAGCTTTGTAATTAAGCCTGTCACATTCCATTTATTCATTTGCTTACTCGTCTGTCTCTCGCTGTCGACTATGAGCTCCTCATTAGCAGAAACCTCACTGAGTGCTCCCTATATCCCTTGTGCCTGGGACCCAGTAGCTGCTTTATTAGAATTTACTGACTGAGTACACCTAGTTGTACCCTCCAAATGCTGCCTGCAATTCTACCACCAACTGCAGTAAGTAATTTAGGGAGACCAAGGCAGCATTAGGGGAAAACTTGAAGTTAAAAGCTCAGTGACAAGCCCACTTCAAAGGTAGGTAACCGAAGAGAGACGATAATACATATGCCTTAAATTTACCTTAGAAATTAAGAGAAAACATCTTCCAGACAAGTGCTGTTGGGGTTTCACCAATCATCTAAACGTCTTAAAAATAGCCCAAGACATTGAACACACACAAAGTGTGGCTGGGTTTAGCCGCTTGTGGTGATGCCTGTAGATAAAAAGAGCCCCTCCGTGGCCTGATCCTTTAGCAAAGACAAAGCCCTCTCAGTTCTGATGGGGGAGAACATCGATTTTTAAATCTTACTTTTCAAACAAAAATTTTTTTTGCATATTCTTTATATCCCAATCGTGAAAAGAATACTCACTTACTAGAGAACATGTGGAAAATATAGAAAATTGCAAAGCCCCTCGTTGAATGTTTTGGCACATTTCCTTCTAGTCTCTGTTCAATACTACTCAAATGCTGACAGCAGTTAGGAATCAGTAGGATAGGAGGGAAAATACCATCTATTTCTCTCTTTTTATTGTGGCAAAGCATACATAACACAAAATTTACCATTCTAGCTATTTTTAAGTATATAATTTAGTGGCGTGAAGTGCATTCACGATGTTGTTCAACCATCACCAATATCCATTTCCAGAACTATTTCATCATCCCAAACTGAAACTCTGTACCCATTAACCAGTAACTCCCATTCCCCTTTCCCCCAGCCCCTGGTCACTACCATTCTACTTTCTATCTCTATGAATTTACCTATATGTGCCTCATATGAATGGAATCATACAATATTTGTCCTTTTGTGTCTGGCTTATTTCACTTAGCATAACATTTTCAAAGTTCACCCATTTCTTTCCTTTTTAAGCATGTTAAATTAAAGAAGGAGGCCGTTAGACTGAGGTGGCTCCAATGCCTGGGTGGCCTATATAGGCAGACCAAAACCCAAGCCTGTAAATGCCTCAAGGTTACGAAATCAAAAACCTGAGGACAACCAATCACAAACAGCCAGTGAGGCTTTCCTAAATCAGGCGACAGCTTAAGCTATAGCCAATGAAATAATTTCCTTGCTTTGCTTCCATACTTTCTCTACAAAAGTCTTTTCCTTAGCCACTGTCAGTGGAGTGCTCCTAACCACTTCCAGTTTGGTGCTGTCCAATTTGAAAAGATTTTTCCTCAAATAAACTCTTAAAATTTTTAATATACCTCAGTTTATCTTTTAATAAGCGTGAATAATATTCCATTGTACATATATACTGCATTTTGTTTATCCACTCATCAGTGGACATTAGGGTTTTTTTGACCTTTTGGATATTGTGAATCATGCTGCTATGAACATGGGTGTGCAAGTATGTGTTTGAGCTGCTGTTTTCAATTCTTTTGGGTATAAACCTCGGAGTGGAATTGCTAGATCACGTGGTAATTCTGTGTTTAACTTTTTAAGGGATAACCCAACGGTTTTCCACTGCTGCTGCACCCTTCTACCAGCAGTGCACAAGGGTTCCAATTTCTCCATACCCTGACCAACATTTATTATTTTCCATTTTTTTATCCTAATGGGTGTAATTTGCTATCCCATTGTGGTTTTGATTTGCATTGCCCTAATGTATGTCTCTTTTTTATAGAGGCAGAGACGAAGTCACAGCAAAGCTAACTTACTCAAGATTGCACAGCTGCTAAGTTGTAGACACAGGATTCAAATCCAATGTCTTTTTACTCCAGCATCTGTGCTTTTAATTACCTTACTCATTCACCTCCCTTCAGATCAGAAATGGTTGAAGTGGCTAGAAATTGTTTTTAGCAAGAAGCAGTCCCTTAAGTGGGAGATTCTGCAGTTATCCAGACCTTCATCAAAATATTAATTTAATGGACACTAAAAGATGATCCCTGCTTTCAAAGATCTCTCAAACTTTGAGATAGTGCTTCTCAAACTTGAGGTGAAGAGCTACTTTTATTTCTTTAATTTCCATTCCATTACATACTGACATTTTTGTAAACCACATTAAAAACGAATAGCTAGAAAAATAAAATGAAAAAAAGACATATATATAATACAAGCCCAAATACCTTATTTGATTCATTGCAAAAAATTACCCTGTCAAATAGCTATAAATGTTTACTTACTTTCCATTTCTGTACTTATCTCATCGTGGATCAGTAAGAGTGCACAGACAACGCTGTCCACAAATTATATACAAGGGAGGAGCATAATTTTAAAGAAGAGACACATGTTGAATTTTGAAGAACAAATGTGAATTGGGCATTGTTAATATGGAACGCCTGGGCCTCCGTTGTTTCTATCTCTTTTCTTGAGGAACTAGAACCTGGAGCACATTGCAAATTCCAAAGACATTAAAATTTGGCCACCAAGTATTGGTATAGTAAAATTAAAATAGACTTTGGAGTCAGCAGATCTGGGGTTAAATTCTAGAGGCTGTGTGTCCCAGCTGGGTGATCTTGAGCAAGTCAATTCTTCTCTCCTAACGCTATTATCATCATTCTAAGAAATGAGGCTAGAAAGTCCTATCTTACAGGGACGCTGTTAAGATAGAATGTCATCAAATATGTAGATCACTTAGCACAGTGTCCAGTCTGTCATAGCCACTCAACGAATAAATGGTAGTCCCTTCCCTTTTCCCTTGGCAGAGCTCTGACAGGTTTTAAAAGCTGCCAGCAGAGTACAGACCACAGCAATCTAAAAATGCATCCTCTCAATTACTGTTTGGTTTACAGGGAGACTGATTCATCTTTAGCCTCAGCAGCAGCAGGTCCTGGTCAGGGTAGAGGCAATGCTGGGTCATTGGACATGCCCTGGAGCTCTGCCTCTTCCCAGCATGCTCTGGGCTACTATCACATTGGGACCATTCAGACTCAGCAAACTAAAAATGCTGTTAACATGCCATTTTATTTAAAAAAACTGGACTTTGGAAGAGCCAAACTAGGGGTTCTAACAAAGCAAATTCAATGTTTTCCAATATCCTGGCTTTACTTCAAAAGAACAAAATACTCTACCAAAGACTGTAGCACCATCTTTGAAAATCTGTGAAATTCTGATATCCTACGACTTTGGCAAATAAATCATGTTCCCTCCCTTCCCCCATCCTTTTGGCAGGACTTTTTTGGACATAATGTATGGTAGATGTTTGGTTTTGGGATCTGGGGTAAATTCTAAATCCATAATGCCAGCTGTGTGATATTAGAGTAATCATATATAAAATGGATTTATAATTGTCATTATAATGCTACAATTCCTGTTTTTGAAAGAAATAGATAGGATTACGAATGTGAAACTTGTTACACAATCCCCTTCCCCTCTCCATTTCCTCTCCCTAAGTGGTAAAAGGACAAATGAGTTTTAGGCACAGTCAAATGTTTTGGGGCCCGTAGCTCAAGCGACGTAGTATCAGGACTGCTCTGTTTCCCATCCAGAATATCAGGGTTACCTCTGGGCAGGTGGAGTATAAACTTTTACTGTTAGGGGGCACACATAAAAGCCTAGTTTGACTGCTGGCACACCTCAGAGTTTGCAGTCCTGTAATGTGAGCACAACCACTGAGTTTCGTGTGGCTGAACAAGGAAATAATTTGTTCATCGTTCTTTAAAGGGGCTCTGAACGTACACCCATAACAAGGAGCCTCTGTTTATCTGGAATCTTTCTCTAAAAAATTTACAGTTCAGCACAGGCCTGGAAAAGAGAAATGAGGAGTGATGGGGACCACATGGCCCTGAGAATGCAACTGACTTCATGCTCACTACGTGTAGGATGTGTTTTCCCTATTTCTTCGTGGAGAGTTGGACTGGCCTTTCAATATGCCTCCAAGAGAGGTCATGTATCAGCCTGGCTTCTAGAGGGTGGACACCCAAGCAGTATGCATTCAGTAGTACCAGCCTTAGACCAGTGCTCCTAGAGATCAGCAAGGTGTCTTTACCCTGGCCCCATCCTCATCAGCAATTCACACCTCTCACATGGCCATGATTTCACTACATGCTTTGCTGCTCTGTCACCTTCTTGAAGCCCAAAGATCTTTTGGTTTCTTGGCGGAAACCTTGACAACCTAGCCAAAATGCCTTAGGCTCCATCTTGCAACATCCGTCCTACTTTGACCTTGCCTTTAGACTTCTTTCCATGCCAAAGTTGTTCTTATAAGCAGCCCTCCACCTTGATTTACCCATGCCCAGCATAACTTGTTCATCTTGAACAACTGTTGAGCTGGTGGGATTGGATATAGAGACCCTGTCTTGAAAGTCAATCAATGGATATATTCGGAAGCCTGAATGTGGTTGTGAGAGGATATACATGGACAGGAACAGTCTCTTCTGTTTTTAAATTAGCCATAGGACTAACCATAGACTCCTCTTGAGTTCTCCCCTTTTATGTTATTGATTGACCTTTAGCTTTTTAAGGAAATGAACCCTGAAAACATGCTCTCTTAAAATAGTGAGGAGAGAGCTAACATTCCGTTTTCTGTACTTAAGGGTACCCATGGGCAACCCAGGAGGACATATAGCCCCCAAGTCCTTGATTTATGTTTTGAATTTATTGTGATAATGGCACAACTGGTAGAATGTGTACCACAGGAAAGATGCAAAATAGTCTATGAGGGACGAAGGGTTTTCATGACTGTTGTTAAGGACCTTTAGGCAAATTTACTCCCATAATTCAGGCAATTTTTTTATCATCATGGCACCTGGGTCAACTGAACAACCAATCAAAGCTAAAATCCTTCTGTAGAAAAGTGGGCTTTGTGCTTGGAGGGCTGCACGTTTCAGGGGGAAGAGAATAGACTTTTGGACTTAACCTTTTTATATGTAGCAGGACAAAAGGAAAAAAAGTTCATTTTTAAAGAACTGTACTTATTGATATATTTTCGCAGAGTTCATCTTTGGAGGAATAATGTTTTGTTATAAAAACATTTTGATGAGGCTATTGGTTATTCAAATATACAGTCTTCGACCTAGAATGGAGGGGAGATGTTAAGACAAAGGGAAATGAGGCCGGCCCTGTGGTGTAGTGGTTAAGTGTGCGCGCTCCACTGCTGGCGGCTGGGGTTTGGATCCCAGGTGTGCACCCAGGCACCGCTTGTCAGGCCATGCTGTGGCGGTGTCCCATATAAAGTGGAGGAAGATAGGCACAGATGTTAGCCCAGGGCCAGTCTTCCTCAGCAAAAAGAGGAGGATTGGCATGGATGTTAGCTCAGGGCTGACCTTCCTCACAAAAAAACAAAAAGAAAAAAAAAAAAGACAAAGGAAAGATAAATTGCTCTGCTTGTAAAGTAAATGGGGTCCTTATTAGGAAGAGAGATTGTTTGATTGTTAATTACTTTTTACATCCTTCGGAGGTAGAGAATCCAGGAACATAGAGTCTGGGGCTCTAAGAAACAGAGTGAAGAGAAGACTCAGGAGGAGGGACTCAGGTGTGTTAGGAGTGGACCCGGCAACATGGTGGCAGGTGGGTGATGGGAGAGGCAGGGGAGGAACAGAGACATGGCTATGGCTCAAACGTGGCTCCACACCAGTGCGGGACAATTCCCCAACACCTCTCCATTTTTACCATAGCTTAGATGATGCTGGGAAAGGGAGGAAAAAAAGAGAGTAGGAAAAAACCTTGAGCCGACCAAGATTTTATCTTGAATTGGCCAAGTTTACATAAAGAAGACATTAAATTTGCCATGATTTTATGATTTAAATTTCATTAAAATAAAGTTACAGCTTCTCCTCTCTTTGAGTCGAATGACCATGAAAATCATACCCACACTCATGGCATCTGCTAATTTTTCATCTAAACTTTGTCATTTCTGTGTTCCTTTTGTCCCTGGGAGTTGATGACATGCTAGAAAGGCTTTCTGCTTCCATACTTCCTAGTTCTTCCCCATTACAGCCCCTTCCACATGTCTTTTTATCTGTTTACTTTTCTCTTCGTCTTGAAATCCACGAGGGCAGAAGTTCTAGAGACCAGTTTCACAGTTGTATCCCCATCCCTTAGCAGAGTGCTCAGAACATAGTGGTACTAATAATCGTTTGTTAAATGAATGCCTGAAAAAAGGAGGAGGGAGAGGAGGGGCAGTCAGAATGAGAGCAAAGGAAGGGATGGTCAATAGGTCCTGAGGTTGAAGGAGGCCATTGGTTGGGTCAATACAACTGGGGGCACATAAGCCAGCAGCATGGTAGGAGGATATGAGGACAAGAAAGTTCAAGGTGGGCTGGAGAGGGCACAAGGGAAGTTGCTGCAATTCTATGTCAAACATTCAGTGAGCAGGCAAATTGCTCATTCCCTCTGATTGACTACCAGCCTGGTGAAAATTTGGGTTGGGGAGGGCATGGAGCAGACCGGTTTTGGTTCAAGGTGTTCGGAGTCTTTCAAACACTCACTGGAGAACAGGTGTGATGCCAACTCTATGACTCTGTGAACAGTGTTGAGCAGGCTACAATTGTTTTCTTATCATTTCCAGCTCTCCTGTAGAATGTTCTGCCAGCATGTGAAGCCAGAAGCTCAGGGAAAACCCAAACCCTCTACCACAAATCCTAAAACACCACCTGGATTATGTTATTCCCTCTTCTAACACCTTCAGTGGCTTCCTCTTGCCTTTAAGATTTATTTTAAGGAAATGAGGCTTATTTAAGTCTTCTTACACAGTAGTTATGAGGAGTATTTGATGTCCTTCCACAGAATAAACCTTCCTAAAGGGTCAGATTCCCCCTTCCTTCCAGATTCTGTTAGGAAAGAGGAATGAGAATAGAAGCACTGGAAACAAAATCCTTGGTGGATGGAAGACAAGAGGAGACCATTAGTGGGCAGACACTTGAATAGGTTATGTGATAGTGAGAGGAAGTGGGGAGAGCTGACACTTCTCTTGGCAGCAAACTTCCTCTTTCCTACATCCTCCTCTTCCTGCCCAGCCCCTCTGACTGGAGCCTTTCTGTTGCTGTCTATCCCATTATGAGTTAATAAATATGAAAATCCTTAGAGCAGTGGTTGGCTCAAAGTTAGCATAGAAAAAATGATTGCTGCTCTTTGCATTTATCATTCTATTCCATTCTTTCTGTTTCTTACAGCTTATGTTTTTGCTACCTTTAATCAAAGTTTGAGTCAGTGCACAGCATGGCAAGGTGAATATGGGGTGGGGGTGGTAACCAGGAGGTTTGGTGAAGAGATTAATCTGTGTACGAGTCTGGAGTGGGGGTGGGTGAACAGTGGCTGGTAGGAGAGTCCAACATGAGGATCAGATAAAAATGGCCCATCTCCCAAATCACCCTGATACCAAAACCAGACAAAGACAATACAAAGAAGGAAAATTACAGGCCAATATCACTGATGAACACAGATGCACAAATCCTCAACAAAATATTGGCAAACTGAATGTAGCAATACATTAAAAAGATCACACACCATGATCAACTGGGATTTATACCAGGGACGCAGGGGTGGCTCAACATCTGCAAATCAATCAACGTGATACACCACATCAACAAAATGAAGGATAAATACCACATGGTCATCTCAATAGATGCAGAGAAGGCATTTGATAAGATCCAACATCCACTTATGATAAAAACTCTCAACAAAATGGGTATAGACAGAAAGTAGCTCAATATAATAAAGGCTATTTATGACAAACCCACAGCCGACATCATATTCAACAGGGAAAGGCTGAAAGTCATTCCTTTGAGAACAGGAATGAGACAAGGCTGCCCACTCTCACCACTCTTATTCAACATAGTACTGGAGGTTTTGGCCAGAGCAATTAGGCAAGAAAAAGGAATAAAAGGAATCCAAATAGGCAAGGAAGAAGTGAAACTCTATTTGCAGGCGACATGACTTTATATATTAAAAACCCTAAAGAATCCATTGGAAAACTACTAGAAATAATCAACAACTACAGCAAAGTCGCAGGGTTCTACAAAAATCAGTTGCATTTCTATATGCTAATAACGAACTAACAGAAAGAGAGCTCAAAAAAATAATACCATTTATAATTGCATCAAAAAGAATAAAATATCTAGGAATAAATCTTACCAAGGAGGTGAAAGACCTATACAATGAAAACTATAAGACATTATTAAAAGAAATCAATGACAACAAAAAGAAATGGAAAGACATCTCATGCAGTGGATTGGAAGAATAAAGATAGTTAAAAATGTCTATATTACCTAAAGTAATCTACAGATTCAATGCAATCCCAATCAGAATCCCAATGACATTCTTCATGGAAATAGAAAAAAGAATACTAAAATTCATATGGGGCAACAAAAGACCCCGAATAGCTAAAGAAATCCTAAGGAAAAAGAACAAAGCTGGAGGCATCACAATCTCTGACTTCAAAACATGCTACAAAGCAATAGTAATCGAAACAGCATGGTACTGGTACAAAAACAGACACACAGATCAATGGAACAGAATTGAAAGCCCAGAAATAAAACCACACATATATGGACAGCTAATTTTCGACAAAAGAGCTAAGAACATGCAATGGAGAAAGGAAAGTCTCTTCAATAAATGGTGTTGGGAAAACTGGACAGCCACATGCAAAAGAATGAAAGTGGACCATCTGCTATCGCCATTCACAAAAATTAACTCAAAATGGATTAAGACCTGAAGGTGAGACCTGAAACTATAAAAGTCATAGAAGAAAATATAGGCAACACACTATTTGACATTGGTCATAAAGGAATCTTTTTGGATGCCATGCCTACTCAGACTAGGGAAACTAAAGAAAAGATAAGCAAGTGGGACTTAATCAGATTAAAGAGCTTCTACAAGACAAATGAAACCAGAATCAAAATGAATAGGCCACCCACCAGCTGGAAGAAAATATTTGCAAAACATATATTTGACAAGGGGTTAATCTCCATAATATATAAAGAACTCATGCAACTGAACAACAAAAATCAAACAACCCAATCAAAAAATGGGCAGAGGAAATGAACAGACACTTCTCCAAAGAAGATTTACAGATGGCCAATAGGCACATGAAAAGATCTTCAACATCACTAATCATCAGGGAAATACAAATCAAAACAACACTAAGATATCACCTCATGCCCATTAGAATGGCTATAATCACCAAGACAAAAAACAACAAATGTTGGAGAGGATGTGGAGAAACAGGAACCCTCATACACAGCTGGTGGGAATGCAAACTGGTGCAGCCTCTGTGGAAAATGGTATGGAGATTCCTCAAAAAATTAAAAATAGAAATAGCCTATGATCCAGCTATCTCACTACTGGGAATCTATCCAATGAACCTAAATCAACAATCCAAAGAGGCTTATGCACCCCTGTGTTCATTGCAGCATTATTCACTATAGCCAAGCAGTGGAAGCAACCCAAGTGTCCCTCAACTGATGATTGGATCAAGAAGATGTGGTATATATATACAATGGAATACTACTCAGCCATAAAAAAAGACAAAATCGTCCCATTTGCAACAACATGGATGGACCTGGAGGGTATATGTTAAGTGAAATAAGCCAGAAAGAGAAAGACAAATACCATGTGGTCTCACTCATTTGTGGAATATAAACCAACACATGGACAGAGAAAACTGTATTGTGGTTACCAGGAGCAATGGGGGTGGGGGGTGTGCACAAGGGGTGAAGGGAGTCATATATATGGTGATGGACAAACAAAAATGTACAACCAAAAACTTCACAATATTATAAACTATGAAGACATTAATAAAAAAAAATGGCCCATCTCTGCTGCAGGGTCAAAAGGTGTCAGGTAAGTGTCCATTAAACCTTTGTTGAACAAAATGCATGGTGGTATTTGACTGGGCTTTGAAGTGTGGGTGGAATTATCTACCAATCAGAGAAAGAGCTGTTCAAGATAACAGTTCCACTGTTGGAGAACTAAAGAAGCAGCAGAAAGAAGTAACTCTATGGCTATAATAATAATAGAATGTGAACCAAATGGGAAAGAAAGAACAAAAGTTTAAGTAAAAGCATGGGAGAATTTTGCCTTCCAGATTTCTGAATAAGCTTTGGGGCTTAGAAAAATCCCCAGGGAAGTCAGATGTGTGTGTGATGACACCAGGCGGGTGGTCTTTCTGCCCAGAGACATTGTGCCCACCCACTAGCACAAAGAGAGGGCTGAGCATGGCTTCTGGGAACTCTAATAGATTGTGCTGAGTCATCCATGTTTGCTCTGAAGCTGCATTCCTGAACATAGTGTTGGTCAGGATGCCTCCCTGCCCGTTTGTCTACAGGATAAGTCCAGGCTGTTTAGCTTAGCAGAGTATGCCCCTGCTGATTGCTCCACTCCTGCAGACCTCATCCACCCCCATATATGCACAATCCTGAATCACAGGGGTGTTGATGGGCATCCAAACACACCATCCTCTTTTCCATCTCCATGTCTATGTACATATCATTCTCTCTATCTGGATTTCTTTTCCCCTTGTATATGCATGTCGAACTCCTATTCATCCTTCAAAACCCAGATCAAATGGTCTTTTCTTTCAGTAGCTTTCTCTGAAACTCTGTGGTAATTCGAATATAATCCTATAATAGCAGTAAAGTAACATGTACTTATTTATGTTCTCTTTTAACTTTTTTTTTTTTTTGTGAGGAAGACCAGCTCTGAGCTAACATCTATTGCCAATCCTCCTCCTTTTTTCCCCAAAGCCCCAGCAGATAGTTGTATGTCATAGTTGCACATCCTTCTAGTTGCTGTATGTGGGACGCTGTCTCAGCATGGCCAGAGAAGCAGTGCGTTAGTGCATGCCCGAGATCTGAACCCGGGCCGCCAGTAGCGGAGCACGTGCACTTAACTGCTAAGCCACGGGGCCGGCCCCCTTTATGTTCTCTTTTAAACGTGTCTGTCAAGACACATCACGTCTTTACTCTCATTTAATAAATATTTATTAAGTACCTACTATGTGCCAGGCACTCAGGGTGGGGACTATATATTGCTCATCTATACTTCATTGCAATCTCAGTATTTCCAGAAGCTAGCACAAGTGTTCTGGAAGTACAGGAAAAATGAATGAATGAATCACTTCCCCTAGGCTCTTCAAGTTCCCACCACAGATCTGGTTTGATACATGAAAATGGGGGTACTCTGAGCCCCTAGGGAAAATGCTGACACATTTTTCTGGGATTCTCTGGCTGCCTATAATCTTCTGTAAGTCAGCGAGTTCTATGCTGTTCTCTGGAGAAGAGCTCTCTCTGATGGTCGTATAGTCTTTTCTGTTCTGAACTCATGTGTTCCTGTGGTTCTAGAGGTTGAAATAAAGCAGTGACATCATGAGTCACCATCCTCTTAGTGGGCCACAGCCAAGGGCAAGGCTGACTACCCAAACCTGCCTCACTGCCTGTCTGTGTCCTGTCGTCAAGCAGGCTAGAACAATTTGGGGTTTTTCTAAAAGTACTCTGCACCAATTTCAAAGACAACTCTCAAAATGGAGTTTGAGGAAAAAACAGGCAGCGATATAATAACATTCTTTGCTTCTTTGGGAGAGACATAGTAAGCTGCTGTTTTGATTTGATGATGAGTAGCTTGGTCCATGTGTTTCCAGGCTTTTGGCTGTAATTAGAACATTTTTATAAAGGGTGACTGTGAATCAACAGGACTGATTTCTTCTAACTAGCACACCTGAATGTAGATATGAAAATGACAGTCAACACCCTTGAGATGGTCGCCTTCTGGAGAGTGGTGTACTGGAAAGAGCACTTGATTGGAGTCAGAAGTAGTGAACATCGGTTCTCAGCTCACCCATTTACCAAAGGGTGACAACAGGTAAAATCAGTGTTTTTGTAAAACTCCTCCTTTGTAAAAATGGGGATGATGCTTACTTTGCAGGGATTTTTTTTTTTTTTTGTGAGGAGGACTAGCCCTGAGCTAACATCGGACGCTAATCCTCCTCTCCTTTATTTTTCTTGAGGAAGATTGGCCCTGAGCTAACATCCGTGCCCACCTTCCTCTACTTTACATGGGATGCTGCCATAGCATGGCTTAACAAGTGGTGCGTTGGTGTGCGCCCGGGATCCGAACCTGTGAACCCCGGGCCGCCGAAGTGGAGCGTGTGCACTTAACCACTTGTGCCACCGGGCCGGCCCCTGCAGGGATGTTTTAAGGTTCAGATGAAACAATGTAAAGATAAAGATCCTTCCACATAGAAGATAGTCAATAAATGTGAATTTCCTATGTTTCTTTGGAAATCATGTGTTCTTCGTACTAATGCCGCCTTTGGAGCCCCTCTTCGAAAATGACTAAAAGAGCCATATGTGAAGTGGTAATATTGCATCTACCACTTACTGATGATCTTGGCACTTCTATCAGTCCCTGGGATTTGTTGGGAACCACTGGTGATTCATTTTCTACACTTCTGTCATGTTGCCCTCGTAGTCCATACCTTTAAGGAGGGCAGAACATTTGTCTGGTTATGGTCCTCCTTCCCACTGGTCCATGTGGAGATGGAAAAAGAAAGAGACCTAATCTGACAATTTTAAGATATTGGAAGAAATTAGCTTCATTGGTTGAGATCAATGGCTGTGACCCATCAACAAAGAAACTCACCCCACATCAAGTGGTGTGAGGGGTAGGGCAAGAGGCCAAGAGTGTTTATGGTGGCCCACATCCAAGATGGCACAACCCGTGACACCTGAGCCATGACGAAAGCCAGCCTGTAGCTGTTCTGGGAGTTGTTGGCCTTTTGGACCCGCCACTGCTGTCAGAATCCTGTTACTGCAGCATTCACAGCCAACCCATGCCCTTGTGAACCAAACGGAACGGCAATGAGCATTCTGAAGCTGCTCATTCTGTCCTGGTGTTGTCACCTTGGCTCTTCCTTGTTCCTGGTTTCCTCCTGACTGCCCAGCTTGTGTTGGTGCTTTGGTTTAAGATCTTAATGGGGCTTTTGAATGGTTCTTGGTTTATACTTTTGCAGATTCCCGGTCTACCCTTTTTCACAGCCAAGAATTCCAGAGCCTCCTGCTGGTCCGGAGGAGATCAGTGGCTGAGCTGGCTGAGTTCCCACCAAGAATGTGAGGAGCTGGGATGACAGTAGAGACTTTCAGAGTCACCTGGCCTCACGCAGTGCCTGTCAGAGCCCTGGATCAAAGGAGAGGAAAACTCCTTCCCAAACCGCAAAGTCTGCCCTCAAATGCTACGCTCTGCCCCCTCTAGGAAACGTCTTTGAAGGCTGCCCTTGGGCAGATGACTTTTGTCCCTGTTTGAAACGGAAAAGAAAAAGTCAAAAGTCCCTGAGGTGACTAAATGCTGAGCAAAGTAGTTTCTTTGGTTATTCAGAATTGTTATTTTCCAAGAAGAGGAGTCAGCGATAAGAAACACAAAATCAACACTTTGTATAGTGATTTAAAAACAAAACCCTGCATTTTATATTATAGAAGCGTCAACATGTGATGATGTTCTTTACGTTTTCTTCAAACTCTATTTTAAGCAGCTAGCAGGTTTTAATTAATTTCACAGTTGATGAAATTTTGCAATGTAGAAAATAGCGTTTTGCTAAAGCCTTAACTGAAAGCATTATGCTAAGTGTCCTTGATGGAGAGAAGAGATGGAAAATGTGAGCAGAGTGGCTAGGGTGTCTCAGAGATGGAGAAGGCTC
Source organism: Diceros bicornis minor (assembly GCF_020826845.1). Taxonomy (NCBI): domain Eukaryota; kingdom Metazoa; phylum Chordata; class Mammalia; order Perissodactyla; family Rhinocerotidae; genus Diceros; species Diceros bicornis. The sequence continues at coordinate 17,239,511 of NC_080767.1, read as the reverse complement.
ATGCTCTGCCCTGTTCTGTTCTTTAGGAAAATGACCAAACCTGAGAGTGGTTGGCTGCTTGGTGTGTGTAGAAGGTAGGATGCTGGGCACTAGAGTGGCCAAGAGTCCCACACTTATGGCATGGAAGCAGCCAGACTTCAAGGGGCTGAAGATGTTCATGATCACCATGATGGACTGGAAATTAGAGAACTGTCCTCTTTTAGGGGCACCAAAGGACGCTCCAAGATTTTGACATGGCCTTGTGGAAAGAACGGGGCTACCCCTTATCACTGAGATTGGCTTCTTGCCACCCTAGTAGAATGACAGCTCAGGTCATATGTAATTTGATTTAAAGAGAACACCGAAGTGTGATATTTCTCGTACACCTGGAGATACAAATTGAGATTCACACTTTCACATATAAAATAAGTTGAGTCTTTAAAGATGCTACTTTCAGGAGTTTCATCAATGGAGGTGTTGTAAATTGGTAGTTTTATCCTTATAAGAGTTTGGTTTTAATCTTGTTTTAGCTGAAATGATCTTTCTTCAGAAGAATTCTTATGCAACATATCAATATACAGTTCAGGTGGGAGTGGAGGTGTCCTGATTGGAGTTGGTGGGACCCAGAGCCCTTCTACTTGGCCTGTCCCTCACACTGATTGGCCTATAGTTGACATCTGTGAAGTCCCAGGGCTCTGAGGGTCAGCTTGGAGCCATGCTACAGGTTACAGTCTTGCTTTGATAAGTAGGTGGCTGAGGTATCAACAGCTAGTAACTTCCGGGTCATGCCAACATCCCTCAGCACTCTACTTAAGGTTCTTCATAATGTGGGCTGTTCTTCCCTCCCGGCCCCATCCCTAATACTCTGAGGGACAGCTCTAGTGTCCACTTCACTGCCTGGTGCAGATAATTATTAAATAAATGCCAATAAATGACATAATACTTGTTGTTTGAAGGAAGTAATCTTGCAGCCCAAATGATGAAGGGGAATAGAATAAAATTTTTGGCATTACAAAGAAAAAGAAAACAAATTAAGCTTTATCTTTATTTTTTCTCTCTTAGTTTGGAATGACATCTACACAGTTTTACCCACAGTTGGGGTTTAATACTTGCGTCTTTCACTGTACCACCTCCAGCCTCACAGGACATGTGTACATACACATACACACACATTGTGTTTGAAACCAATTGATAGAGAAGTCAGGGAGATGGAGATCAAAATAACTGTTCTTTTGCTAGTAATGCTGGATCAGAGAATGTGGCTTGAGCAGGCTTCCTTCTACTTCTCCTCAAATCCAGACTTAGAATGAGCTGCCTTAGTTCGGTAAATGGGCTTACTTAACTAACCAGCTTAGCCTCAAGGAAACATGGCCATCACACACCTGAAAGACCTCAAAGTAAGAAGAGAGAGATTTGGGTCTCCAGAGCTACCTCTGGGCTGCTCCAGGTATACTTCCACTTGGAAGCAGATGCAAAGCACAACACACATACACACACAGAGCAAAAAAGAGAAAAAAGCTCAGACTTCTCAGAGAAGTCTTTCCTACTCCCTGGAGTTGGGGGTGGGGGCTGGAGGTGTAGAATTAAGGGTAGAGGAACTACTTCTTAATATTTATGAATAGACTGTAGGAGCCAGAGCCAGCCCTGGTGGTCTAGTGGTTAAGATTTGGTGGTGAGGGGGCCGGCCCCATGGCTTAGTGGTTAAGTGCGTGCACTCCGCTACTGGCGGCCTGGGTTCGGATCCCGGGCACGCACCGACGCACCACTTCTCCGGCCATGCTGAGGCCGCATCCCACATACACACCTAGAAGGATGTGCAACTATGACATACAACTATCTACTGGGGCTTTGGGGAAAAAAAGGAGGAGGATTGGCAATAAATGTTAGCGCAGAGTTGGTCTTCCTCAGCAAAAAGAGGAGGATTAGCATGGATGTTAGCTCAGGACCGATCTTCCTCACAAAAAAAAAAAAGAAGAAGATTTGATGATGAGCAGCCCGAGTTCGTTTTCTGGCCAGAGAACCACACCACCTGTTTGTCAGTTGTCATACTTTAATGGCTACATGTTGCTGTGATGCTGAAAGGTATACCACTGGTATTTCAAACACCAGCAGGGTCACCCATGGGGGACAGCTTTCAGCGGAGCTTCCAAACAAAGACAGACTAGGAAGAAGGACCTGGCCACCCACTTCTGAAAAAATTGGCCATGAAAACCCAGTGAATAGCAGTGGAGCATTGTCTAATACAGCACCAGAAGATGAGAGGATGGTGCAAAAGAGGGTTCTGCTCTGCTGTACATAGGGTCACTAGGAGTCAGAATCAACTAGACAGTGCTAACAACAACAGTAGGTCCCAATTTATAGAACAGTGTAGAAAATTCAGGGAGTGTCCCTAAGAGTCGTTTTTCACTACGTTAAACCTAGTTGTATTCATGAAAGACCCCACTTGGATCTTTGTGTCAATCAGACATTTTGAACTGTGGCTTTTATGTTTATTGACTGGGGCAAGCCCTAAGCTCATCTCTGGCAGGGTGACAACACTTGGTGAGTACTGCATGATAGTAGAATTCTGCAAAAATGAAACAAAACTAACCCAAAAGTTAGGAGGACTGTGTTTACAAATGTATAACAAAGTTATACATTAAATGCCCCAAATGAATTTGGCTTTAGGCCTAGTGTACACAATTAAACCCTGGTACACACCAAACGTGATGTGTATAAGAAGAAATAAGGAACTATAAACAGATGGGCAGAGACAAAGCACAACCATGCAAGTGAAGAGACACGGGGCCACAAAGCCTGTTAGGACTAGAAAAAGCACAAACACAGTTACACATCAAAATATAAAATTAATCATCCCATTCAGCATCCCCGCTAAGCGAAGTCCTTAAATCTGACAGTTTTCAAGGGGAGTGACTGAATCTGAGACCAGGCTGAGGATGATATATAAAGAATCTGGGTTAGCCAGGATCTACAGAGAGGGAAGACACGGGTGTTAGAGATGGTTTACAGGGAGAAAAATGGTGTGCCAGCTAGACTCCTTGGTTGCAAGCAACAGCATCCAACTCCCTTGGGGTAAAAGAGAATTTTTGTAATTCATGGAAGCTTGAAGAAGTAGATTTGGCAAACAGACAAGATTCAAAGAGCATCTGGAAGCCAGGCAGCAATAGCAACCTGACCAGGACCACACACCACCACTGCAGGACACTACTGCAGCTGTGATATGTGGCCTCCACTGCTGTTAGACATCGCTTTGCTCTGTAGGTCATCACTGCCACTACTGGACACTGACCTTGGACACCATGACTGCTGCATGACACCGCAAACAGTTCCAACTTCGCTTCTTTTTGGCGTCTCTTGCTTCCAATTCTAATTTCCTAGTTGGAATGTATCTTTGGCTCAGTCTAGGTTGTGTGCCTGTGCCCCGACTGCCAAGGGGAGAGGGGAGATTTTCCTTCATTTACTATCAAGAGAACACGCAATGGGAATTGCTCTCCACCTCCCACCCCCAACAGGAGAGTTGAATGATGGGCAGCCTAAGTACATGCACATCCAAAACTAATGGGTACATCAATTATGTCTCTTGAGGTGATTTAACAGTCAAATGCCAAAATTAAATCTAAATCGAAAAGTATTAAGTGCCACAAAACCAACAAAAACATTTTTCAAGTCACAAAGAAGTGGTATTTACTTAGTTTTATGATCATTTTTTAAAAAATAAAAATCGTTATGTGTCTTCTTATCTTCATAAATTATAAACTGCCTAGCCCACACCTTCCCTCATATTATTTCTTCTTCTTTTTCTCTACCTATTTGTCCTTGCAATTTCCATACATATGTACGTTATACAAAGAGCTAGGTACTGGTCAATAAAAGTCACTAGGGGAAAAAAATGTCAAAATGGAGCAATGTTGCCCTTTACATTTTCTTGATCACATGGGTTGGCTCATATATTAACAGGTAGATTGTACTAGTTATGCTTGCTAAATAAAATACCTGAGATAATAGTAACAGATAGTATTTACTGAGTGTTGCTGAGTCAAATGCTTTGCATATATTATCTTGTTCGATCATCATGACAACTGGGTTGAAATTATTATTACCATTTTACAAAAGAGGGAAACTAAGGCTCAGAGAACATAAGTGATTTTGGTGAAGGTTGTAGAACAAAACAGTGGGCTAAACTGAGATCTTAACACCCTGTCTCTGTAACCCAGAAAGTCCTTCCACCATGCCATGCCTCCTCTGAGTGTTAGCTCGTTTGAATAGACCTGAGTTAGTGTTGCTCTGATGGGTGTTGGCTTCCTGCACAGGCACGCTCCTTCAAAGATAAAAGCATCGCTCCCACAGGTTTCTTGGCAGAGAGAATGGGAATCTCGGCTGCAAACTGAAACTAAGAATTTGTTTCAGGAAGTGGGGATTGGGAGAAAAAGGAAAAAGAGGGTCTTGAATTACAAGAGGCGAGCACTGGCTGAACAAGACTGCCTGGAAAATCAGTGCCCTGGGAGGGTATCTTGGTCAGTGAAATTGCTTTTGGTCAAAGTTGCCTTCTTCACAGCAGATGGAAAGTAATGGTCACCCCAAGATAATGCAACACAATTTGCCTTTATTTGATGGTTCCTTCTGCCTGTATGATGTTTCCCAGGCTTCTTTTTATACAAGCATTGGCCTTTTAAGTGAAAAAGAAAAAACTTGTTATACATTTTGTAAATCATGACCATTTTGCCTTGGCGTTGGATTAAAAAAAATGCTCAAACTGCGTTGCAATTAAATTGGAAGTACAAATAAATTCATGAAAATCAATATGCATTCTCTTCCAAAACACCAGATGCATAAAAATCCCAAAGGTCTATAATACTTTACATACTGTAGTAAAATCTTTTTCCCCCCTAGAGAAAATATACAAGTACAAGCTTTGAATAAGGTGGAAGGAAGAACAAACTGAATATAAAACTAGAATGATGTGACTCTTCTTAGATGTTTTTACCTATGAAGATTTATTTCTTTAATATCCAATAGCATAACCATGCCAGAAATCCATAAATTAATAAAAGAAAAATATCACTAATTATTTTGCCATTTCGGCAAATCAAGCACGTTAGTTATTCCTTTTTCATATGGAGTCATGGTATGTCCGGCTTTCTTCCCTTAACCCAATGTCATAGACATTTCCTGTGAACATATAGTATTTTAAATTACAATTTTATTTGCTGTATCAAATTCAGTTGAAGGGATATGGCACAATTTCTTTAAACAGTTTCTTATTTGGGGATTTTAAAATTGTTTCTGATTTTTCACAATTATGGAAGGCACTGCCATAAATTTAGTTTTGCATTTAGTTTCCTCCAGTCCTACCCTTTTAGGGCACTAGTTCCTTAAAATCAGTTTCCTGGAGTTGAGTCACTCTGTGTAATGAAACGATCTATTTTGCTGTTCTTGGGAGATATTGTAAAATTGCTTTCCAAAAAAGTTTTTATCAATTTACACTGCCTCCAGCAGCGTTTTCATAAACCATTTTTCACTACAAACTTAGCAGCATAGGGCGTTTTATGTCTTTTGAATTGAAATTCTTAAGGGGAGTTTTCTTGAGGTTGAAATGTGGCTAAAATCTCACTACTCAGCTATTGTGTTAACTCTTAGATACTGATTATGAAATCATAGCAATAAAAATTGGAGATGTCAGAGGCCTTTTTAGTTTGATCTGTCCCTCTGTGGCAGGTGTTGGACTGTTACCCGCAGGCCAGTGCTTTGGGGACAGAAATGAGTGGAATATATTTGTCAAATATGTCAGTCAGAGTTCCCATAAGACTCGGCCACAAAATGTCAACAAAGCTGGAATATAAAGGCCTGGCTCTTTGCCTGCCATCCCCCGCAAGGCTTGGGAGCCCATGAAAGGAAGGGCATCTCCTGGGTGCTACAGAGCCTTTCTGGGTTCCAGAACTTTGCTTGGACACCTGGAATTCAAATTTCCATCACTGCTGTACAGGAATAAACAAATGTACCCCAGGGCCACCTTCTACTATTTCATTCTCTGAATGTACTGTTTGTAATGTTGAAATGTATTCTGTTAGAATGCCGTTGGATATGCAAATTGCCAGGGCATTAGAAACCATCTAGTCCAACCTCCTTATTTAAAGAAGAGGAAACTGAAGCCCCAGCCAGTAGGAGGTTCTAATACATAAGTTTCTTCATTGCCAGCATGGTGGTGGTACTCATTGCCTTCACACATGATTTTAGTGATGAAATGTCTTTTATAAAAGCTGATTCAAGACTGTCTTGTTTAATTATTTATTAGTGGGATGTTCCTTGTTACCAGTGATTGTTCCTGGTGTATCAGGCAATAATTGCAAAACATGCCACTGAGAAATTGTGAGCATTAATGTCAGGACTTTTGTGTAGTTCAGTTACAATGATAAGTAACATCTATTTAGTGCTCACTCTGTGCCAGACTGTGTTCCAAGTAATTTTTATCAACTAACTCATTTACTCCAACAGTTTTTAAAAATCTATTCCTTCATCATTTTCATCTTTCATAGAGCTAAACTGAGAGTGGTTTTGTAGATAGTGTATTGAACAGTATAGGCTAAGTGATGCTGCAGTAACAAACAAACCCAGATCTCACTGACTTACAACAGTAAAGCTTTATTTCCCTCTCATATTGTATGTACACTATACATTAATGTCAGTTCTTTTCTCTGGGACCCACGTTGAAAGAGTAGCCTTCATCTGCAGACTATGTCCTGGTAGATGGAATATTGTGAAGGTAGAACTCACAATGGCTCTTAAAGTGACAGATTGAGAAGGGAAACATGTTACTTCCTCTCAACTTCATTGACCAAAGCAAATAACATGGCAAAGCCTGACATTAACGAGGCCAGTAGTAAGATATTCCAGCAGGGAAGGTCCAGTGAATATATTGAACAAATGTAATCTACCATTGACAATAACTTACTCAAGGTCCCACATCAAGCAAATTTTGGAGGCAGGATTTGAACTCAGTGTGATACCAGAGTCAACACAATCAACTTATCTGCTTTACTCTCTCAATGATCAGATGTTAGGAAATGTCCTTGGAACCCAGGATGAACTTTAGAAGCTAGTCTTTTGCCTGCATGAAAAATGCCATTGTTCGTGTTAAGCATGCACTCATACTTTCTAGGCCAACTATTTCACAGCATTCACTGAATACCTCCTCTATTGGAGCACTGGTACATTATTAGTTTGCATGCCATTTCTTTCTGGGTGAAGGAGATCTCTACAGTCACTTAATGCTCCTAATACAGAAAAACTTCTTTAAAGACCTCATTGACTCTCAGAGCAGTCAGGGCCTCAGAGGGTGGCAAGGCTAGCTCCCTGCCAATGCCTGTGTCCTGGTTATGGAATCCTGCCAGGAGGCCATGCAGCCTCTGTGTGTACCTCTAACACCTCCCACCCCAAGAAGGTTGTTCCATTTATGGACAGCTCTGACTGTTGGAAGGGTCTACCTTGAGTTAAATCTCCCTTCCACAGCTTTCATTCTTGGGGCTACGTTTTAAGATAAATGTATTCCTTCACATATATAGTATATATACATTATATATACACACACTGTATATATATACAGTCATGTGTTGTTTAATGATAGGGGTACATTCTGAGAAACGTGTCATTAGGCGATTTTGTGGTTATGTACATATCATAGAGTATACTTACACAAACCTAAATGGTATAGCCTACTACACACCTAGGCTATATGGTACTAATCTCATGGGACCACTGTCATATATGCAGTCTGTTGTTAACTGAAATGTCATTATATATAAGTATATATATGAGATGTATAAGCATATATATCCTCTATATATTATATTCCATTTATATTATATTTATACCTTATATGTTCATATATATTTATATGTATTGTTATATAATATATACGTTATGTATAATATATATGACATATCAATCTCTCTCTCTCTCTCTCTCTATATATATATATATATACATAAAATCTCCTAGTTTTTTTATTTTAATGCAAGGATTGTGGCCCCCCAGTTCTTGTCTTCTCTAGCCTCCAAAGACCCACTTTCTTCCTAATATAATATAATTTTGCATCTCATAGCATCCCCAATTGCCATTTTTGAAGATACTTTGGTCTATTTTTTTTGGTGATGAAGATTCCCTCTGAGCTAACATATGTTGCCAGTCTTCCTCTTTTTTTTCTTGAGGAAGATTAGCCCTCTTTTTTGACTTGAGGAAAATTAGCCCTGAGCTAACATCTGTGCCAATCTTCCTCTATTTTGTATGTGGGTCGCCACCACAGCATAGCTTGGTAAGTGATGAAGGTCTGTGCCTGGGATCTGAACCCACGAACCCAGGCTGCTGAAGCAGAGCACTCTGGACTTAATCACTATGCCACAGGGCTGGCCTGACTCTGGTCTATTTTTAATGAAAAACGGGGTTTGTATAATCTTACTCACCCCTTCCCTTTTATTTATACTACTGGAATTATAACTCCCAAATAGGAATGCATTTTAGATTTAATAAGATATCATGATCTTTTCTATGATGAATTAAGTTTATTTAGCAATTTCCATTGATACAAAACAAGTTTGATATTCAGAATACTCAGAAATGCTGAGAGGCAAGATAAGAATATCCCCAAATCCTTTAATACATACTTCAGAAATTATTACAGGAGAAAGAATACCTTACTCTTTTGATAAGTAAGATGATTTTGCTTTCATATTTATTATTTAAACAACTGGTTTATATTCAAGTCTAAAAAATATACAGTTTATTTATCTTCAGTAAATGACAAATTCTCCTTTTAAACTGGCTTTTAATTTGGGGGGATTTTTGATATGTAGACAAAATCAAGCCACTTTCAGAAACTGTTTGGAATATTTTATAGTCTTTGAAATAATTTGCTTTATAGAAGCTCTGTAAGCTTTGGGGGGAAGGACTATGTCTTTCTCATTCATCACTGATCCCTCAGTGATTGGTATAATGTGTGGTACATATCAGGAACTCAATAAATATTTCCTGAGTTAAAAAAGTAAAAGCAATGGAGACCATAGAGCAGTGGCCATGTTATGCTTTGTTTTGCCCACAGCAGTTGCTTATGCTCAATAAATATAATAAAATAATAGCACAAATTACTGTAATTGACCTAAAGGCAATGGTAGTAGAGTGGAAGAAAAGAGATTTGAGATCTATTTAAGAGGTATAGATTGGTTAGATTTAGTGAATGATTAGAAGGTGCAAAAGATTAGGGAAAGAGAGGAGACTAGAATAACTGAGGAGTTTTTGGTTTGAGTGACTGTGAGTAGGTGGTTCATGGACTATTGAAAAACAGTCCACTCATTTTTGTAAGTAAAATTTTATTAGAATTCAGCCACACACATTCATTTACATATTGTCTGTGGCTGCTTTCACACTACAATGGCAGAGTCGGATAGTCGTGACAAAAACTATATGGCCTACAAAGACAAAAAATAGACTATCTGAAAATTGACTATTGACTAACAATTTACAAAAAAATATTGGCTGAATTTTCCTTTACAGATTATGAATTTTGGGGGGGGTGTATGGGGAAATATTGGGTCAGATAGCTTCTGTATATTAATATGTTGAGTTTCTGGTGCCTATAGAACATTCCAGTGAAGATATTCAGGAAGAAGTTGTAGATGCAAGCCTGGAATTCAGGTGTGAAATTATGGCTGAACATATAGATTTAGTAGTTTGTGGTCAAGTTGTGGCTTTGGCGGCCATGTTGAAACAACATGGTGGCTAATCATTTAAAATAAAGATGCTGTTGGTGATGTACAGTACTCATTGAGATCTAGCTTAGGAGGTGAGTCAACAGTGTTTGACTTCATCTTGATTTCAAGCACATGAGAAGGACAGGAATGTGGAGGGCACATTAGCTTCCTCTTCCAGGATGTGGGGCAGAGGGCCCACTGAGCAGGAGGCCCAGGCAGAGTCCTTTAGCCAACACCGCTCATTTGCTTCAGAGTGACCGAGGCTGCTGGGGATCCTCACAATAGGCCCCAGGCTGAAATCAGAAGTGCCTCTTCCAGCTTTACTATGCAATTTTGCCAGCCCAACCACGGAACATCTCATATTGGTTGATTAAGGGGAGGAAAAACTAAATGTTGGTTACAGTTCTAAAATGATGCCAGTCCTGGAGAAGTGCAGCTTTGCTGTAGCCATCAGAGTTAAGCCTAACAAGGCAGCTCATGTACTTTCCAGGCCGTTTTCCAGCTGGTAAGTGAATATTTCTGTACTGCACGTGGTACAGAGAGCCCAGCCCAGCGCAAGGACAGTTTGTTCCAACAGAGTTTTTAGGCCAGTTCCAACATGCCGTTGAATCCTCTCACTTCCGGAGTGATTCACTTCCATTTCCTCTTTTGCCAAGTAGGGGAAATAGCAATCCCTCTTTCTCATTCTTGGTAAATGTTATAAGAACAAATATTTTGAATGAGGTAGAGAATGTGCAACCATATGGATAGTGAGCTCCTGGAGTGAAGACCCTGCAGCTTCTACAACGGTGACTGACAAAGAGTGGACACTCAGGATATTGAATGAGTGGGTCCACAAAGAATAATTTACTCCAAATGTTGTTGTATAAATTTTCTAATGTAGTGACCCATACAACAGACATTGACTGTCTTAAAGAAGCAAGATTATTGGCAACTGTGCTAAGATCTTCCCTCTTTTTTCCTTTTTAATTAACCACTGGAGATAATGAACTTCGTGCATGAAGTTAATTTGATTTTTCAATTTTTTAGATGGATTTACCTTAATGGATGGGAAACCCTACTAATACCTCTGAATCTACTCCAATACACATTCTGGAGTTGTATTTCTGGAATTGTAGTTTTGGAGCATAAGTGTTTGAATTTTTCCAGTACCAACAGAGGATATTATGCTAGATATTGCAATGCCCATTGAAAAATGGGTGGAACCAAGGGGGAAAAACACTTTAAACCATGATCAGGTTTTTCCTCAGATCGTTTTTTATTTTTTTTTACCTCAATAGGAAATTCTTGGTTTTTATCTTCAACATTGAATTTTCATACTCCCTTTTTGAATTACACGTATATGCCAGTATGTGTCCATGTGTATATGAATGTCAGTGTGTCAGAACATGTATGTGTGTCTGTGCACCCCTGCCTGACTAGAGTAAACTTGTGGGTCTGTGTGCATGTGTGTATGTATGCGGATGAGCGGGGGTGTATTTTCCTTGTGGATGTGATGGTCTGATGGAAGGAGCTCTTAGATCCCACAAGAGCCACATGCCTATCAGGAGGGATCTTTGTTACATCTTTTAGCACATGCATTTGCAGAATTAAAGAGGGTAGGCATCAGGATAACCACAGACCCTTCATGAACTATTCTCGGTCTCCCCAAAGACCTTTAATTTACTATTGTATTTAAAGACAATGCATGGCCTTGCATGGTTGTATCTGCAAATGCTCATCCTCTCAGTGGCTTGGAAGACAGACCATCACCTAGTTAGGATCCACTCAAAGGTTGAACTGGCATCCACTGAACCTTAGTTGAATAACACATTTTGCTGGAGAGTTTTTGTTTGTCTGTTTGTTTTCCTCCTGGCTCACTCTTGGCCCAGACTCAAGATAAACTTTGCTGCCTTTCTGCCCACTGTGCTTAATTTTCTGTGGTACCTAAAATGCTGGATTTGTAGCCTCTTTCGTTTGGCTGCGGTTTGGCTTCTCCTTTCCAATTCAATGTTCAAGTTTCCTCTGTGTGCAAGACTCAGAAATGTTTCGCTTGCGAGTTTAAGTTTCATGATTTTAATTATTCACATCGTCTAAACTTGGCTTTGAAATCAACCATATCAGGCATGACAATTCACCCAAGAGTCTGAAATGGAATAAAGAAAGCAGAGATGAGGAGACATCTGGTGCCAAACCACCCCAGTGAGGTGCCCATATGTTGATGAAGGGGGCTGGGGAGGCGGAGGGTACTTGGGAAGAGAAGAGAACTAACTTTCTGAAGCACCTACGATGAGATAAGCCCTGGGTCTGAGATACGTTATGTGCTGTACCATCCCAAGTATCCTTTTGCAGGTAGGGATTTCCCAAATTATTTCTCTGTTCCTGCTCGTAGTTCCACACATCCATGCTCTAGGGTGCATGCTGTAGTTGCAGTGGAGTGAATAAAAAAATGTTAGTGAATCACTCTGGGTTACTCAGAAGACTTTCTGTTTCTCTCTGTTATCTAGAAGTTCTTGTCTCTCTGTTTCCCATTAACAAATGCCACCCTGGTTTTATGAACTGAAGCTGAGAACTGTCAGCTCCTTTTTTTGACCACCAGTATTTTATTGTTCAACTGTTTCCTGCCCACTATGTGTGGGTGCTTTCTATAACGAAGCATCAGTCTAATATTTAGGATTCTACAACGTCAGGTACAGAAAGTTCCTGTAAATACATTGATCTGAAACTGTGATACTTAGGAGTGGAGCAGCTCCTCCTGTCCCTTAACTGCCAAGATTTTTCATTTTCTAACTCTCTTTTAATAAAGTCATATGTTATGTAGGCACCAAGAGTAGGATATTTTGCATGGGAGGGTAGATGCCTATAAAATTTATTTGTCTGATTATAGAGGTATAAAAATATTTGAAAGAGGATATAATAGAAAATAAAAATCATGCATCAGCTAACCAACTCAATATAACTCTACTGACATTTTGGTGTATTTCCTTTTTGTTGTTGTTGTTTCTTTTTCCTTCTTTTCTTTCTAAACATTTTAAAAAACATTATCTAACCAGTGTCTTGGACAAAACAACTCTTGAGATGCAATCACAAAACAAAATTATTTCCTCTCTTCCATTGTCTCTTTAAAATTAATTAGAAGGCGTAGTCCTTCCTCTGCCCTAAAAGGAAAGATTGAGCAGTCTCATGACTCTTCTGATCACACCTAAGTGATAAGAGAACCGACGGTCCCTTTTCAACAATTGCAGTTCAGAAATTACAAATCCCAGTCCTTTATAGTAATCGAAACTTTGATTTAAAATAGGCTCCTCCACTTCCCCAGCTAAGCGGGCTGCCGCAGGAAAACCTGAAGAAGGCAAAGGGGGTGTGGTTGGCTTCCACTCTCAGTTTTTGCCCTCCACCCCCACTTTTGTCCATTTCTGACCCCTCCAGGGTTAGAGTCAGAGGAGGAACTAGAAGCTTCTTAGTGACTAACACTGTCCAAGGTGGCCTTCTCTCTCCCTGGACTGGACAGATGTCTAAAGTCAATGCTCTCATTGACCTTCAATGTGTTCTTCAAGAAACTCTTGCCCTCACACCATACTTCCCCCAGAGCTTTCATCTGCAGTTCTTTTGATGTTGGTGATTGTACTCTCCTTCTCAAGCTCATGTTTACTCCTTCTTCAGCTCCTAGTAATCCAGCACTAGTTTCAGCTTCTCTCTAGTGGGGACTGTCTACCCTCCAGGAATCCTGTTGGGTAGGATTCAAACCCCATACCGGTTCTCTCACTCTCTCTTCGTATTTGCTCCATGAGAAACATCCTTTGCTCCTGCAGGAGTGCTTGCCATCCAACACAACCATCTCTTCTTCACTCCCACCACCAGAAGAGCTAGCCAAGCTGGCTTTCTCCATTGAGATTTTCCTCTGTGTGACTCCTAAATTCAAAGAACATATATCAAGTTTCTGGGTGGGCCTGTTGAAACTCTTCTCGGTAGGTTTGAGATGAGTTTCAGGCACTTCCCTCCCCCATCAACACACACACACATGCACACACACGCTTAAACACTTTGTGGACACACATGGGTGGTACTCACACTCCTGTGACAGTTCTCTCCAAAGAAATTCTTCCCTGGTTCCTCTTTCTTAACTTCCAAAACTGGATCTTTTCATTCTCTTGACGTGGATGACGAATTAAAAGTCATGTAACCTTTTTATAACCATTTTCTTTAGAAATTTGCATCTTGATCTAGTACCTCACTTTGAAATGTCATATCTGTTGAATCTTAGTGGCATTTGAAACTTACAATTTAACATTTATGCCAGCTTCTATAATCCTTGTTTTCAAATAGCATTTATCTTAATAATGATCTTATATCATTATTTATTTTTAAAAATACGATTTTTAATTTTGAAAATATGATGTTTGAAAATATGAATTTTAAGTACTAAAATTAATTTCCTATTGCTGCTGTTACAAATTGCCACAAACTTTGTGACTTAAAGCGACACAAATTTATTTTCTTATAGTTCTGGAGGTCAGAAGTCCTAAATCAGTCTCAAGGCTAGAATCAAAGCGTTGGCAGGGCTGTGCTCCTTCTGAAAGCTTTTAGGGGACAATCTATTTCTTTGTCTTTTCCAGCTGCCTGCATTCTTTGGCCTATGGTCCTGTAGCTCCAACTTCTGTTTCCATCATCATATCGCTTCCTCTCCCTCTGCTTCCATTGTCACATTGTCTACTCTGACTCATCCTCTTGCCTCCCTCTTATAAGGACTCTTGTAATTACATTGTACCCACCCAGATAATCCAGGGTAATCTCTCCATCTCGAGATCCTTAACTTAATCATATCTGCAAATTCCCATTTGCCTTATAAGGTAACCTATTCACAGGTTCTGAGGTTCTGGATGTTTTGGGGGGGCAGAGGAAACCTTATTCAGCCTACTACACATATGTTTTGGATATTTCACAATTTAACTAATTTTACTCTCAATTCTTTGTTTTAAATATCATACATAGTGCTGCAATGAGTTTCCTTATAAATGAAAACATTTTTATGAGTTTCTCTGATGGTTTCCTCAGTGTAAATTCCTAGAAGTGGAGTTATTGGGTAAGAACATTTTGAGGATTTTTGATTTATCTTGCAAATTCCCTTCCAGACTTTGTAAATTTTTGACTCACAAGCTATAAGGAGTCTATTCTCACCAACACTGAGTGTTCTTCTTCTTATTTCTCATTTTTTGGTCAGTTTGATAGCTAAAAAGGCTATCTCCTACATGCTTTTGATTACTAGCATGCTGAACATGTATCATATGTTTATTAGCCAAATGCATTTCTTCCTCTATGAAATAGGTGTTCATTGTCTTTGGCCACTTTTATACAGAGTCATGTCGAGAATTGAGGGCTTTATGGACAGATGTGTCTGGTTTTGATTTTCTTTTTCTTTTTGGCTTAGCTGTGTGACCTTGTGCAAATAATGTAACAACACTTTGCCTCAGTATTTTCACTTTGTACACATGAATAATAACCCCAACTCTACAGTGTGAGGTTTAGATGAGATGATGGATGCAGAACAACTAGATGAATGCTTGTACTTGCTGAGAATGGGCTGTTGTGTGGCTACTATTATGATTACACTAATGAGTGTTAGAGAAAAAGGGTTTGTAAGATGTGTTTTTACATATTTCTAAAAAATATTTAAGCCTTGCTGTTTATATTTGTTGAAAATGCTTTTCCAATTATTTCTCTTCTACTTTTGTATATATTTTGTGTAAAAATGTCTCATTTTATCATTGTGTTATTGTTCATGATTTACTTCATTTATTTTATATTTAGAAGTTGTGCCCTATTTTCAAGATAATTTAAATATTTCCTATTATTTTGACTTTTTAAGAATTGTTTTCCTGGTTTTCACATAGATCTATAAAACATATGAAATTTGAATTGGCGGATATATGAGATGAGGATGAAGTAAAAGTTTATTTCTCCCCATACTTTTAGCCACATTCCCCAAGGTTATTTGATGAGTATTGTACCTTTTCCCCATTGAATTTTGCTGCTTTCATTGTTATCATATATTAAGTTCTGCAGTAGTTTAAGATTATTCTAGAACTTTCTGTTATGTTCTATTGATACAACTATCTAGTCTTATGACAATATGATCCTGTTTTAATGATTGTAGTATTATATATGTTTTGGTGGGCAAACTCCCTCTCTTTTCTCTTTAAACTTGTTCTTAGCTGTTTTACTCATGTATTCACTCTCTTCTGAATAACTTTTCAACCATTTTCCTAGTCTAAAGACCCCACCTATTATCTTGATAAGCTTGTATATTAATTTAAGAAGATCTGGCATCCTTGTTCATTCATCTCATCTGGGAACTTAAAATCTCTCTTAATTTTGTAAAATTTTCTTTTGAGTCCCTGTAAAACTCTGATGTTTCATTTCCACAGATCACACAATTTTATTAAAGCTATCTAGGAGATATATTTATAGGAGTATAATCAGTCTTTTTCCACTGTGTTTTAAATGGATGTTGTTACTATGTAGAAAAGTTATTGATTTTATTCTTAATCTTATTTGGCTAATTTACTGAGCTCTCTTATTAGTTAGTCCCAATAGTTTTTTCAGCTTTTTTTCTTTAGTTTTCCACTATATAGTCAATAATTAAAAAATAATAATTTTATATCCTTCTCCTCAGTATCCTTACTTTGTTTTTCTGATTCTTGCTTTATTGTATTGGCTAAGATGTGCAGAAAAATAATAAGTATTAATGTCACTGATGGGTATCCTTGTCCTTTTCTTTATATTCATTGTAATGCTTCTGATAATTCACCATGAATTAAAGTAGGTTTTCTTCTCATGGAGGTACTCAGAGATTGTTCTAATTACCCTTTCTGAATATCTTCATTAGAATTATTTTCCCTTTCTGAATATCTTCATTAGAATTATTAGGAAAAAAATGCATGTCAATAGCCCAGAGATATAGCAGACACCTTTTCCGCCATTCGAGTAGCATTTTAGTACAATGAAAAGAACATGTGCTTGGAGTCAGGGGCACTCAGGTTTGAATGCTTGTTCCAGCACTTACTGGGTACACAATTTGCATAAGCACCTACAGTTTTTATTTCTTTCTCTTTAAAATGTAGGCGATAATATTCCTTTTAAGACTATATTGGAGATTCAATAAGATATGGGAAAAATACCTAAGACAGTGCCTGGTAGACAGGAGGCACTGGACATGGAAGACATCCCACCCAAATTACAGTAGGCCCCCCTTATCATGGGGAGTGCGTTCCAAGACCCCCAGTGAATGCCTGAAACTGTGGATAGTACTGAGCCCTGTATGTTTTTTCCTGTACGTATATATTTGAAGTGTGACAGCAAAAGTAGCATGACTTTCTTTGTTCTTTCTTCACAGTTTCACAGATAGATGATTTGTTCTTACTGTAGATCTCAGCATACGATTTTTTTCCTTTCCTTATTAAGTCGAGAACTTTCACCTTTTCCCTTAAAGGAAGCACTTTGCCTCTCTTTGGCGTATCCGAATTGTCAGCATCACTACTCTTGTGCTTTGGGGCCGTTATTAAGTAAAATAAGAGTTACTTGAACACAAGCACTGCGATGCCACGACAGTTGATCTGATAACCCAGTTGGCTAATAAGTGACTAACAGGCAGGTGGCGTATACAGTGTGGATATGTTGGACACAGGAATGACTCATGTCCCAGGCGGAATGGAGCGGGGCAGTGTGAGATTTCATTACGTTCCTCAGAACGGTACACAATTTAAAACTTATGAATTGTTTATTTCTGGAATTTTCCATTTAATATTTTCAGACCCCAGCTGACAGTGGGTTACTGAAACCACGGAAAGTGAAACCTCGAGTAAGGGAGCGCTACTGTAGTTTTGTTCTGCAAAATGTGGATTGGAAACCTGCAGAATGAATTTTAATAAGAAAGGCTAGACCTGGCTGATGACCTCTCTGGACTTCAATTTCTGCCTCTATTTATATACAAACTAAATAGTACAGTCTCTCCTGGTTGGGAAAATTCTGATAATTTGATGCCTCTCCAATCACAGCCACTGGAGCACCCATCTCTCAGATTCTGTTGCAAAGTGAATGTCAAGGCAGCCCTCGCCCCTGTAGGATTGCTACAGAAGG
Source organism: Diceros bicornis minor (assembly GCF_020826845.1). Lineage (NCBI taxonomy): Eukaryota > Metazoa > Chordata > Mammalia > Perissodactyla > Rhinocerotidae > Diceros > Diceros bicornis. Next base: position 17,221,677 of record NC_080767.1, on the reverse strand, counting down.
AGGAGGAGAAGCCACTGGAAGCCTGGGCAGCAGCTGCATTTTCCTCCTGGGCCCCTCCTCTGGAGCAGCGCTGCGTGTTGCTGCAGTTGTACTGTACTGTTCTACCTCATGGATTCATAGTTAACATTTTTCTTCCAGGCACATGTAAAACGTTTGGCTCGCATCCTCCTTGAGCTGTTTTATAAGGGCAATAACCAAGGCCAGGGTGTGCTCTTGTCAGCAGGCAAAGCACGCAGCGGAGGCTGCCAAAGAGTTTCCTGCTCCGGGGCCACCCATCCTTGGCCGCAGGACGCATGGCTGGAGCTCATGGCAACTCGCACAGAGTGAGCGCTAGGACTTTCTGTTCTCAGGGATCATGCTTTGGATTCCATCCTTCAGTCCTGATGCATTGATCAGTGGAGGCTGTTGTGTTTGTGCTTGTTTGGGACGAGCTCAGAACACGTGTGGTAGCAGCGGTTCAAGGCCTAGCTCTAAGGCTTGGAGCTGGGAAAACGCTCTTTAAAAACTAGCAAGCTGCTCTCCCCTCCTGTTAATGCAGGCGCAGAGTTCCCCGGAATCAGCCGCAGGGGAGGCAGGCGTTCCCTTCATCCCACTCTCTGTGAATTAACTTCTGGAATGACAGACAACACGGACGCCAAGTGGAGGGTTCCAACACCGCTACCCCACCCCCTTTGAAGTCCACCTTGGCATGAGCAGATCTCTTTTCATGTATTATTTATTGCCAAAGACTGTGATGAGGAGAATCCGCAGTAGATCCCTGAAGCTGTTTTTCGGGACTTCCTTTGATTAGAAGCTGTTGGCTGTGCCTTCTGCAGCTGGCTCTGTCACAGGGCTGAGGGCTCAGTGCATCCCCCAGGTGACAGCTGCCATGCCAGCACAGAGGGTCTGGCTGTGAAAGTGCCCTGACACTCTAAAGAATTGCATAAATGGGTGGGGTATTGTTACTGCTTCACTCACCAGTAGGGAGGCAATGTAGTGTTGTGAGTGGAAAGAACACAGGCTCAAGCCCGAGAGATGCAAGTTGAAGTGTCAGCTCTTCCATTGACCCGCAGTATGATCTTGGCCTCAATCTTCTCGTCAGTAAAATGGCAATGAAAAGATTCACCCCCAAACTTTTAGCCAAGAATCAATGAGACATGCAATGTTCAGCTGTTTTCCTCCGAATTCCAAACTTAGTCTGGCAATTTTAAAGCAGTCTGGATGACCACTAAATACTTTCTTTATCTTCTTCATTTATTCGTTTTTCACTCAGTCAGCATTCAATAAAAAAACAAGAACATTTCAGTGCCTTTAACATTTTAGGTAATGCACTAGGTACTAGGAATAAAGAAATACATATTCAAGACATGGCTTTACCCCTTGTCTATCTCAAAGATAAAAAAATGAAATGACAATAAAATATAGAGGATGTTATGGTGGTGGAAGTTTCGGGAAGTAAGGAGTGCACCCAGACAGGATATTTATACCAGTTATGGAATGACGAAAGGTCTTCCAGAAGAAGAGACATTTAACCAAGGCGTGATGTCAGTATACAGAGGACAGCAGAAAATATTCCCAGAACTTAGAGACAGAGACCCTTTGAAATGTGGCAAGAGTGACTTGCCATTAGAGGTGGACAGTTCAAGGGCTGCTCTGGGGAGACTGAAGAATGTCGAGTCTCATCAAAGAATGCAGGTTTTGATAGTCTGTAACTAAATTCGTCCAGATCCTATTCAACAGGACTGCCTTATAAATTTCTGCCTCCTTCTCCTACTTCTGTCAGAACTACTTCTCCTTCTCCTTCTCCTTCTCCTTAACTATTTTGTTATTGCTTTCACCTAACTTTTGGTTGAGTAAATTGTTCCAGGCTAGATAAAGACTTTGTAAACCATTGCAGCACACCATATTATCTAGAGGGAAATTCCTTGGAAAATGAGTTTCATTGCTGAAGACAGGGAGTGCATTGTGATTTACAGACTTTCCACTTCTTCTGTGCCTTCCCCCACAGTATCTGAGGATACTTGTTCTCCTGGGAGACCATGAGTTCCTTGAGAGCAGGGACTTCGGTTAGTCATCATTTTACCTGAGTACTTGGTGAAATACTGGGCAGATAGTTGCTACTCATGTACCACTCAACACTGCCCCCCAAATGATCATTTTAATGTATAAACCTGATTATACTACTTGCCCAATGCTACTTAATGCTCCTCAGTGAAAGCTTATTAAGGGTTAGGCACTGGGCGTGGGGATGAGGAAGGAATATCAAACATAGCGTGAGAGGAATAAGAAGCAACATCTCCTTTCTTTAAGATGCAATTTGGAGTTTAATTCCAAAGGAATTTACCAGACAGCCAAGGTGTGGAAGGAGTGTGCCAGAAGGAGGACTAGAAATGAATGATGGACAACAAATCTGAGTAGATAATGGACTTGGGCTTCTCTAGGTTCTGCTGTCCTGCTCCCAGGATTTACATATTTTCAGCATAGGTATCCTGAAAAATATTTTGAGGGGATAAAAATGTTTGGATATTAATTCTTTCTTATTGTAAATAATCCTTTTAAGGGACTCTACTGGAGCCAGGACAATACCAGAATATCCACGACAATAACACCCTTTACTAGGGAAGACTCTCAGGAACACAGAATGGCCCAGAATGACCAAAGCAGATGGATAAGTGAAATTATTGAGATCATATTTTATGGATGGGGAAACAAACTCAAAGATTGGAAGTGAGGTGACCAAATTCTCATGGAGATTAGTGTCTAGGACCAGAACCTAGATTCTCAGACTCCTTGCCTAATGCCTTTTGTACTAAGATGATGTGTGAAAAGAGATCCTTTTGTCTAATTCAAGGCTGAGAAGATGTGTTGAGCTAATTTAATCTTTAATTAGGGAAGGAAAATGATATTTATTAAATTCCTACTATATGCCAACCATGGTACCAAACATTTTATGTGCATCCTCATTGATCATCATAATAATATAGTAGATACAATTTACCCAGTTTACAAATGAGGTACCTGAGACTTGCAGAGACTGTCTGAGGCTTTCTACCTTCCAGGTCATTTAGGATCAATTCATTCCATGCTTTCACCTTGAATCAGGGTCTCATAGTTTTCCCCTTAGTGAAGGACAGGGAATAATGGGACCCTCTTCATCTTACTGCCATTCCACTTCATGGCATCCCATAAAATAACGTCTAGCTCTCCATAGTTTACAAATTGTGCATGGTGTCAAGCATAGCAATTGGCATTTAATCCTCTGGCTAATAGAATCCTGAAATTATATTGGGCAAAATACAATTAAGTCTATTCTTGGGTAGATATTCATCTTGATATATAATTTCTCTGAATTTAAATTGCAAGTATAGTATCCCTGTATATTAATTTTAATTATTTGAAATTGAATCAAATAACCTATTCAAAAAGATTCCTTTATAACTTAAAATAGATACAATTTTTACCAATCTTATTACTTCACTGATCAACCTAATGAGAAAATTATCTACAAATTTACAGCACGTGTGTGTGTGTGTGTGTGTGTGTGTGTGTTATGTGTGTTATCTGATAAATATTATCCATCAAATTAAGCTCTTAGTCTTGGAAGCCATGTGTACACCACAGGAAGTGATTTTGAAAATTAATTCTTTGCATGATCGTTATTTGTCAGTAGTGGATTTGTTCACATGAATGCTGTATCTTATAAATAAGAAAGCTAGTCAGAGCTGGACGAATATTGAGGAAATGTAATAGCCTGATTACTTCCAGTACCTGTGGGTATGAGGTGCTGGAGAGTGAGAGAGTAAATATGTACAGGACCATGTTTACGAAAAAAGTAGCAAATCAAATAAAAGGAAAAATTTCTTCTGTGCTAGGTGGCCAAGGTGAGGTCAATATCAATATTGGCATTGGCACTGCCAAGTTCATGTTTTGCATGACGATAATTTAATCAAGATGTGTTGGTGACAAAAGGCATATCAAACATAGAATGTTTTATTACACAGGTTGGTTTGTTTGACAAAAGTGACACCCATCTTCTTTCACAAAGCTACTGCAAAATTCGTATCCGGCCTTGCAAAATTTTATGTTGACAGCAAAGACTATGAGATAGAAATTTGTTGAACATTTGACATGCTTATTACTCATCATTAAAGAAAAAAAGGTGTTTTTTTCCTAAGGAAACAGGGTTGTTTCTTTTTGCCCTACAGAAGCAAAATATATAATAGAAATTATAATGTATAACCTGGGAGTTCAAACATACACTTATGGAATCTGACAATATTTTATACACTAAGAAAAATACAGATATTGTTGTCGTATTTTACTGTTTGGTAAACTAAGATCTAATGAATTTAAAATACATATCAACCTCTTCTATTACTTTAGGCAACTGTAACAGGCAATAGTCTGGTAAAGCCATCCAACATTAAACTCAGAGTTCTAAGAAACCACCTCAGCAGAACATTTTACATGTGAATTTATCCTTTCATTATTTATTTGGTTTATTTATTCATTTAGTTTCTGCCAAATTTCCAATAGGAGTTTTGCGATCCAAAAGCCTTTGGAAAAGAGGAAAAATTAGCAATTTTAACAAAATTCTATTCACAGGCAGTTTCTACAGATGAGGACCAAATTGAGCTGAGTCTTTTATTAGCCAAGACTAAAAGAAAAAAAGAAAGAAAACAGAATGTAACTTGATTGTCACTATCAGAATAAGAGGAAATGTATCTTTTCATAGGTTGTGACAAAATTTTCCCAAGGAGTAAACTAAAAGAGAAGTTCATCCACTACTTTATGTACACACACACGCACACACACACTCACAGGACACTTAGATAACAGAACAAGCAAACCACCTGTGATACAAATGAGAAGAGCAATGAAGTTCCTTCATGTATTATTCACAGAGCTTTCGAGGTTAGTGACTGGCCACAGGAAAGTGAAGGTCATTTGTAGTTCATTCCCAGGCCTTATGAATGGTGAAATATCCTGATTAAAAGAGATCATACTTCCTAAATGAATTTTCCTTCCATGAAGATTGGATCCTTGTGGGAGAAGTTTCCTAATGCATTCAGTTATGATTGATAAAATGGGAAGTGCATTTCCAACCATATTCAACACTTTATGTGTGTGCACCCCCCAGCAGCCTGATCTGCTGAACTCCTGATCATATAGCAGATCTCGTTTAGCAGAGCCATAACTGCATCCTTGGAGATCCACCCATTTGTTGAAATTTTAGATCTAGGCCATGCCAGCTGACTCCATTTTTTCCTCTAAACTGCAGCCCCTCAACTGTTGGGAGATGGCTGCCATAGGTGGCAGCTCCAGATTTCTGTGTAGAAAGAGCTGAGGGGTGGCATTCTGACTGCTTAAGGAGCTGGAAGACTTGTTGTAACCTACCTCTCTGTAGCAAGAATGCTGTTCTGACATCCTCTGTGCATTTATCTGTGTTGACCTAGAAGAAGAGGTATTATGGAGACTATAGGAATGATCTTTAGCCATTCCCACCCCCAGCCATTCTGTGATGTTATCACTGTTTATCTAGAGGGTTTGGAAATAGACGGGCAGTGCCCACTGGTCTATGGCCCCACTGGTATATGAGCAAACAAATTAGGATAACTCTACTCCCAACACCCCATCACTCAACTACCTGAAGGGAATGCCTAGAAAGAAGGCAACTCTGCCCTGAAGCCATCTGTGAGGACAATGTCCCTGTAAACCCATGTGGTATCCTAGGGAAATAAATAGCTCAAAGATTCAAGGGCCCCAACTTGAAAGTTTAAAAACCAGCTATTAAAGATTGATTAGGCAAGAGGAATGAATAGACTGGCAAATAAGGTCCTCATGACTCACGTGTGCCTCTCAGAGACATTTTACGTGGTTGGGCTGCATCATACAGATTTGAATAAAGTGTAACCTCTTTGTATAGTTGGGATGAAAGGAAGAGCTAATTTGATCTCTGGTGTGTTGGCTATAGAGTATCAACATCTTCCTGAGCCTGCTGTTTCTTACAAGATTCATCAAATAAGCTGTTTTAGTCTCTGAGATGGGTGGCATAATTCCAGTTAGATTCTCTCTGATTTCCAAATATCTTCCTTGATAGAAATGCCAAAATCCACAATCATAGTATTGACAATAACAACAACCATAAGAATCTTTTACATTTGTCTTGCTTGGCAGTATACAAGGATCTTTGACATTTGTTCCTCACAGCATCCTTGAAAGGGTGGTGTTAAAAGCCTTATTTTATAGCAAACAAAACTGTGGTTCAAATAGGTGATATGATTTGCTTTCAATTGTAGTTAGTAAGTTGCTATATCCCTGGGAAATCTGAAACCCCCTCACTTAAAAGGGGGTGCTAAAGGTGGGTAAATTTTTTTTTTTAATAATTTTATTTATTTATTTCTTTTTCCCCAAAGCCCCAGTAGATAGTTGTATGTCGTAGTTGCACATCCTTCTAGTTGCAAGGTGGGTAAAATTTAAAGGTAGCATTTGATCAGAGTGCTTGAGAGGAGGACTTTCTCTGTGAAGGAGCAAAGGGGTTAAAGTCTGAGGCCAGAAAGGGGAGATGAGGCAAGAAGTGGCAGAGAGAGGCTGCTGCTCTGGGAAGTGGTCCAGCCATCTGTGTTGGCTCATTCTTGACTTTCTCATTCTCTCTTTTACTGCCCGCTCCTCTCCAACCTTCTTTAACAAAATTAGATAACGTTCGAGGCTCTGTTATCCTGCCTGAAGAAGGTCTGGGCCAGTGAGCCTAATCAGCTCTGCTGCAGGCTTGGGGGACATCTCTTTGCGCTTGCAGTGAGCAGCTTTCTCTTCCCGGACTGGCTTTTCCTCTGCATAAGAGTGCTTAGATTCAGGGAGCTAAGGTACTGGGTTAGGCAGTGATGTGCTGGTAAAAGTTCAACAACAGAAGAAAAAAGAGAAGAGAAAAGAATAGAAAGAGAAGTCCTGATCTGTAGCGTTTGCCAAATTCTGTGGTATGAATTCTCCCATCATGGTACCTTTCAGGCAAGCAAATAGACATCAACTGGCTTGCAGAATTCCTGAAAATTTTAGCTAATTTGGCTCTCACAAGCCACTACAAGCCTCTCCACTACAACACTGGTTAGAAAAATGCCCAGAGGAGAACAGGGAGCCAGCTTTGTCACTAGCCAGGCAAGAGGCATTTTCCACACCATTTAGCCTTGGTCACCAAGGGACTCAGTAGATATTTAGAGACAAAACTGCACAGTTACAAAGACAGCGTATGGATTGGCTTTATCCTTGGTACATTTATTTCCTTTAGAAACTGCAAGGGGATGTATGGGTGACAGATCAAAATAGGATCCAGAATCCTCTAGTATTCTTCTCTCTCTCTCTCGATATATGTGTGTGTGTGTGTGCGCGCGCGCGCGTATGTGTATGCACATATGCTCACAAATATAAAAACTCCCCACTGTATTAACAAAATTGTTAAGAAAGTGGGCTTTATAATGACATAGACATACATTTGATTCCCAGCTCTTTCACTTAGACAATTTGCTTAAATTCTAAGTGTCAGTTTCCTTATCTCTAAATTAGGGATATTAGTAAGTACCTGATAGGGTTGGTCTAGAGATTAAGTAAGATAATAGTAGTTTAAAACTTGTTAACATCCAATAAATAGTAGTTGTAGTTTTTATTTTCCCCATACCCACCTCAATTAATTCTCAGCTGCTCTCCACATCTTTCCTCCCTGTCCTCTGTGGACACTTCAGGAGTAAGCTGCGAAGTACATGATGGCAGAGTGACATTTATTCGGTTCCTGTTTAAACTGAGTGATAGGGGTGTTGATAATCTTGTGCATTTTTTATTTAAATAATTTTCCCACATGTTCAAATAATATACTTGTTACCCTTTACAGGCCTGGGAACAGATCTTATCTGCTTTGCCACAAAATGGTACCTGCCTGAGTAAACACAAATACAGAATGGAGAGGCAAAGTCTTTGCTCAGCATTGGTAACCTTATTCGCTAAAGCAAACAGAAAATATGGCCACCAGGCTTAGCCTTCCAGAACAATTTTAATCACAAAAGCAATGAGTTATAAGCCTCTAAGATGCAAATAAAACATTGTTAAATTATCCCAGGGGATATCTTAAATCCTTAAAGAAAGAGCAGTGTGTTCGTGAATATAAATATTTAGAAATTAAAATAGTCTCTGAGAACCAAAGGTAGAGGTTAATGTCTTACCTTTCTCCATAATTTGATACATTCATTTAAAAAAATTTAGTTGTCATTTTTATCAATGTGATTCACACGCATAACTTAATCAAATAATTCTGCTTGCAAGTGTGTGCACTCATTCTTTTAGCTCATTGTTTTCCTATTTGCCTTCATATCCTCTAACTAATATGCTTATGATGCTACTTCTTAATTTTTATTTTAGTTTAGGAATTATAAATTAACTTCCCGTTATAGGAAAGAAGTATTTAGCTCTCTTTTATCGTCTGTTCCACTTAATCCAGGCACGTTTTGGTTCCCTTTTATCCCAAGATAACTATCCCTTAATTGTGGTTTGATCAGTTTTCAGTATATACGTTAAAATGATTATATAAATAGTATTCACAGCTGATCCATGTTGTATATTTCTTTTTCTATACGATCTTTTGCTTTTCCAAAAGATTTTTCTTTTTCCTTAGTTTTCCACATTTATATCACTAATTTATCCCCACATTCTTCCCAAGTTCTGACAAATCTCCTAATACATTCAAATACATTCAGTAATATTGATGTCATCTTGAAGAAATACCCAAGTCTTCTGAACTTCTCTTGTGTAGACAGATTGTACTCTAGACCTCTTTCTTGCATGACTGACTCTTTAGGATCTTCTTTTACTGTTGTCTTGGGGACTCCCCTTTGCCCATCTCCTGTGTTGGATCTACTATTCCCTAGAGTCTACTTCTTTCTTGGTTTTCTCTCTCTTGGTGGTGTACATTCTGAAATGGCTTCCTAAATGAGGGTATATGATCAGTCATTTTTTGACACGTTTAAAGTTTGAAAATATCTTTATTTTACTGTCCCAATTAATGGATAGTTTGACTAAGTATATCATTCTTAGCTAGAAATCAATTTTGAATACATTGCTCAATTTTTTCTAGCTTTTACGTGTGCGTAGAAAAGTCTATTACCTTTCTGATTCTTGATTCTTTGTATGAAAACTGTTTTTCTCTTTCTGAAAGACTTTAAAGATTCTCTTTGTTTCCAGTGATCTAAAATTTTTTGATGATGTGTTTTGATATGGATGTATTTTTATCCATTGTGCTAGACCCACTCACCTGAAAACTCCATCCTTCAATTATTAAATTTTTTCTTGAGTTATTTCTTTAATGGTGTCTAACCTTCTGTTTTATGTCTTGTCTTTTTCCTGAGTTTCATTTTTTTCAGATGTTATACCTTCTGGAATGATTCATTTATTTTCCTCTTCTATTTTCCATCTCTTTTTTTATATTTCTTTCTGGATGATTACCTCAGATTTACCTTGAAACCCTCTCATTTAATGTTTTCATTTAAAAACATTTTAAATGTTTTAAATGTCTCATTATAAAATTTTTCTTGTGTGTTTTGTGTTCTTGTTTCTTATATACTGTTCCTGTTCCATTGATGCAAATTCTTCTTTCATCTCTTGGAGAATGTTAATGACAGTTTTCTGAAATTTTCATGTCCCTGCTTAGGTCATATTTCTTGTTTGCTTATTTGCTTTGGTCTCTGTATTTCATGTTAAGTGCTTTCCCCAAATGTCTCATATTTAAGTGTGGGACACTAACAAGCCCTGCGTACATGGAGGGACAGTCCATGGATTTGGTATAGGATTGTCTGGTTGGGCCACTTCATACCCTAATGTTATACCTCCTGCCTGGAGAATGTAAGTCTAGATCCCTGCATCCTGGAAACTGTGTGAGGGGAAAATTTAAATAACACAGATGGTATATACACTTTATTCAATAACCCTTTTCAGTATGGCATCCACTTTTCAACTCTGTTCAGTGTTCTCCAATCTTGAGATCTACTGTTTTACCCTCTTAAGAGAAAAAAGCTTCCAATATTCTATCAGGATGTGACAGTAGCAGTCACTCAGGTGCATGGTGAAAGGTAGGGAGTCTCAATGATTTTTAAATGTACTCTTAACCAATACCTCTGTTTTGAATCCCCTTTACAGAGGTGCCTAATGCTACCAAACCTGGGGATTCCGCAGGTTTCTCTACTGCTGGCTCATAATATAGCTTTACTATATTACCATCTGCTTTCCATCTTCCAAAAACTCGTTTCTCTTTTCTCCTGTATTCTTTCTCGTTCTGGGTTTCTATCTTTATTTTTTAGTCCCTAAACTATTGTTCAAATGGAGTTTTGAGATAGAAGTAGAGGAAAATGCATGTGTACAATTCATAATCTTTAACTAGAAGTGTATATTTACTTTTCAAAATAATTTTTCCTCAGTTGTACTCACTGCATTTCTTACCATCTTATTTTAATCATCTTTGTCCACTATATCGTCACATTTAAGTCTGATTCAACATGATGTATGAAGTAGCTACTAGGAGTCAGGCACTATACTAAGCGTCGTCTATACACAAATACAAGAACAAAACTCCCCTTGAGGAATTTTGCTGATAATAATAAGAAGAAAATCATAAAGTTCTCTCAAAATTTTCTGCTAAACTTAAATGTATCTTCCTATTTCTTCTCAATTTTCCTATCTCCCTTTTGGTTGATCTAAAATTGCCAAAATGTTTACAATGTTTCTGTGTCTTCCAATGTCAACAACGTGAAGATAAGCTCCTTTGCTTTGATATTCTATATAATTTTATATTTTTACCTCCAATATTTATAAGCCCCTCTACCATGCTTTGGGTCTCTCCACTTCATCCCTACCATGCATTACACTTAATGGATATTTTTGCTGGTTTTTTCACATCTCATCATACTTATCGTACATGCACACACTTATTATACATACAACATTTAAGAAAAATCTGTTCATCTTTACATCTGCAGTCCCTTTGTTGCAAACAAAGATGAAAAGAGATAGTCCTTGCTTGATGGAAGCTCTTGCTTTAGTAGAGAGACGGATACATAACCAATAATTTCAAGATAGTATAGCATGTGTACTAATAACTGCAATTAGAAATGAGTTGCTCATCCTTCAGATGAAAGAAAACTTCCTGGAGATGGTGGCAGCGGAGCTGTTTTGAAGAATGGTTAGGAGCTGAGCTGGTGCTTTCTATAATGCATAATCTGGTTTTAACTTACTTCCTCTCACTATGTTGTAAGCATATTAACACAGGGCCAGTATTTGAATCACTTGTTGAATACTTAATGCCCAGAGCCATGCCCGGCACATAGAAGTTCAATGAATGCTGAATGATGCAAAGATATAGAAGGACCATAAATCTGAGTTAAGTCTACATTGCTCTCAGAACGTTCCCTGAATTAAATAGATGAATAAATAAGTAAATGAAACCAATGGTATAACCTGACTTTCCTATGACAGTTTTGCTCTAGCTATTTACTGTTTTATTCTTTTCTAAAGAAATAACATATATTTTTAAAAACATGTTTACTTTCCAAAATTAGCTGGCATGTGTCTACTAACTTGATTGGGAGATACTGCACTTGATAAAACCTTATAAGAAGACATTCAAGTATTTCTCGTCCTCCAAAATAATTCAATTATTGTTGTTTGCAAACAAACAGAAAAATTTAGTGGTTTAACCCAAGACTCAGAGCTGACCTCAGTGAGAAGGTTGAGAAATAACACTAGGAGTTATTCTGGATCACTCAGGAAGAACCTGAATTGGAATACCCGGTTTCCCTGCTAACATGAGGGATTGAGGCAGAAGAAGTCTGCTGACGCTACTCATTTATAAAGGGAATTGTTGATCTGGAATGAAGCTCATTTACATCCACATTTGTTCTCAGGATTTCATGAAGACAATAGAAAGATCAATTCAAGATTACTGAATTCACAGGCGAAACTCAGAAATGCTGTATGCTACCATATTACAGTCGGCCCCCCATTTACGTGGATTCCGCGTCCGCGGCTTCAACCAACTGGGGATCATATACTCTGTTTACAATCCTTCGTTGGTTGAAGCCGCGGATGAGGAACCCTGGGATACCGTGTATCCACAGATTTTGGTGTCTGCGGGGGGGTGATTTGGAACCTATCCTCCTGAATATACCTAGGGATGACTGTGTTAATTAAAATATCAATATCTAGAACAAGCGATCATTGTCAGTCAATGGGGTTCTGATGCCAACTTCCAATTCCTCCTAGGAAATTTGAAGTACTCTATTAAGTGTGCTTAAGAAAAATAGTTCTGGTCAGGCTTAGTGAGGATTTCTCTGTTTTGAACTATCAGGCCCTGATGATCCTCTTTCAGAGAGGTCCAAAGAGCGAGTATGGGCTCACAGGTGCCTCCTGTGAATGAGATATACAGTCTGTACTTCACCCCACGGCTTCCCCTTTGCTGCCCAGTCCCCCAAAGCATTTCACTTTTCTATCCTTTATTATTGGATTATTTGCCTCTTATGTTTGTATGATCTGCAGGATATCCAATAATAGTTCAGTTTTTAAAAACAAATTGGTTTACTGCCAAATCGTGTCAGTGGTCAGCCATGTATATAGCACAGCATAGCATGCGCTGCATAGCACAACAGCGTCTCACACTTTCTTGCTGAGAGAACTTAGGAGGTAGGCTACTCAGCCTCTCTGAGCTCAATTTTGTCATCTGTAAATTAGAAATATGAAGAGTGCACACCTAACTTGTTAGTTCTAAAGACAGAATGAGATGATCCATGGAAGGACCTAACACATAGGTGGTAAATATTTGTCCCTTTTTCTTCCTTCTACTATTGTTGTTGTCATTATTATCGTTATTATTGTGTTATTATTATATTATTATGTATATATTATGTTATATACAAGATTATTGACCTTGAAGAACTCCCATTCTCGTAAGGTACAAACAGTGTAACAAGAGCCATAAGAGATGCTTTTCCAGGATATACAGGGCAGGCTTATAGGAAAAGAGGAAGGAAAAAGGGAGGGAGTCAGTGGAGCCTCTACCTAGATGATGTCTCAGAGTTGGCATTCTTGCCTTGGCAGAATGGGTAGGTGTCTGTGCTAGAGTCAATGTCATGCTTTAGAGATGTGCTCAATCTAGTCTGTGAGCTCACAGTGTATCTCTTTGTCTTTATCTCAACATTTAAAAGTAATATGTGATATTTATACTGAGCAGAGGCACAGTGTTGCGCTAACACAAAGGAATATTAAAGTTCAAACGATTTACATTTCCTTCTTATTTAAGCTAGGAGACTGGAGCTTTCCCCTAAACCTACTGAAGTTATAAAAAATAGAATTTATGACAAAAATGGAGTGTTTAAAACCATGAGATCTGGGTAAGAGTGAAGGCAACCCTTGAATATTTTGTTCACTAAATGTTAAAATGTGATTATGAAAGGAAATTCCAAATTTATCACTTATATTTTTAACAGTCTTTACCTCCTGGTATAGAGCAGAAGGAGAGGAACTAGAGATGGATATGGATGACAAATATCAAGTCCAGCCTAGGACAGCTGAAGATTTGTAGGAATAGTTATTTGGAAATGTCTTACTTTGACCAAAGCAGTGCCATGTGCAGGGCTCACTTTTAAACGAACCTTATATTTCAAATCACCTTCTATTGGCCTTAGCTCTCAGTGTTCTAGCTGAAACCCCCATCAGTCAGTAAATGATGCTCTACAGTGAGCCCACTTGCAGATGTGAAGGCATCCTTTTTCACCTAGCTGTGGTTTGTAAGTGCTAAGGTCCCTTACTCTCATCCCCACAGAGAAGGCTGAGCAACCAGAGAAGTGCTCAGAAAGGAACTGACCACAAGGCTTCTTTGGCTGCACATGGAGCTCTCAGAGCCTTCCATCCCAACGATTTCCCTTGTCCCATTTCCTTTCTCTCAGTCCCCACCAAAATTATGTGCCAAGATATAGTAAGACAGTCTAGTTTACATTGTCCTTCGTCCGATCCTTGTCTTTTGTTGGTGTTTGCTGTAAATTTTTCGTCTAATTGTTATTGAACATATACTTTGGCCAAATCCTGTGCAAAGTATTTCATCTGAATTATGATTAATCTTTCTAGTCATCCAATGAGGTAGTTCTGCTATATTATTATCTCCATCTTACAGAAGAAGAAACTGAGGTTTAGAGAAGTGCTTTTACTTATGCAAGTTAAATAATATGAGTTAGAAATTGAAGTCATCCCCAGAGATTGTGACATATCCCACATTTTAAAACCAGGTACTATATTCTGTCTCAGGGACTATTTCTCACCTGGAAAATTGCAACATTCCCCTCTCTGGCCTTCTTGATTCCAATCCAGCTCCTAATATTCCATCTTACATAGCGATCTCAAGATGAGATTTTATAAAACTTGACTTACTACTCTTTAAATATATGCAAACATAAAAGTAGTTATAAATTCCATATACTTGTAGCTCTCTTAAAACTATCAAACTTAAACTATGAAAGCAATACAATTCAAATTGACAACTTAGATGTAATAACATATATGATGTGTTGAAAATGAAACATTAAGATTAAGCTTCACAGCAAATTTCAGAGAGGTATATATTACTTGCTGTTGACTTGATTATTTTGATGTTGAACTTGATGAACCAGAGTGATTGCTTTTGACTCAGACCTGACCACCGTCCCCCTGCCCCTCATGATCTGGGCTCTGACTCCTGCTTCAGCCCCCTGAAGTGTCCTGGCCCCTGCTCACTCCTTTGCACTTGATACTCCAGTCACAACACATGGTGGGGTTCCCATAGCAGGCTTTTAGGTACATACTGTTTCTTCTGCCTTTCATGCCCAACCGTCATTGCCTATGTGATGAACTGCTAAAGTGTCACCTCTTCTGGGAAGCCCTCCCTGGTACTCCCAGAAACTCTCATCCCCTGGACTAATTATGTACTTTGTATACATTTGAAGAATTGAACTCATCTTATATCATGATTGGTTTGGGACACCTGTCTTTCCAACAAACTGTGAACTTCTCAAGGGCAGGGACAATGTGAGAAGCATGATCATTTTCATCCTTTTATTACAGATGCAGAGAGGCAAAGCAACTTGCCCAAAGTCACACAGCTGGGTCTCCAGGTGTGGTAAGGGGTCCAGTAGCATGATTACTATCCAAAGACCCAACTTGACTGTTTTTTTTGTGAGACTGGGGTTTCAGATGGTGGTTTGTTTTTTCCTTGTCTGTTTTCTGTGGTCAATCGGCACCTGAAGGGAGAGTCTCAAAAGGCCCAGGTTCTCACCTTGCTGTGGTGACTTTATGTAGGACCTTGAGGTAGTCCTCCCTCTCTCTTGGCCTCAGTTTTCTCATCTGTCAATGAGGGTGTGGGGCCAGATGGCATTGAGCCTCCTTTGATTCAGTCCAGTGTGTACGTGTGGCTCACAACTCTGGGTCACCTTATCACGTCAACAACCCAAGCTTTGCCAAAAGAGCTGAGTCATGCTGTGGAAATGGGCAGAGGAAAGAAGGGCTCCTTCACGTGGGCAGTTTGTGTGGGGCGAGCGTTATCGCCAGAGGAAATTGACTCAAGGAGATAGCACCTTAGTATCAGAGAAAGCCAGGCTATCGGTGGGCAGCCCCCGCAATCCCAGCCCTCCTTGCCAAGGGTGCCTCAGGTTGGGCGGCTGGCCTTCCTGACAGCGAAGACGGTGCCAGGCCCAGGACAGGCCACTGTGGGAAAGTGTGGACCAGAGCTAGGCCCTGGGGATTCAGAGAGCTCAGACAGGCTTCGATCACTCTGTGGCCCGCACAACACCCAGGCAACCAGACTTCCAAGTCACTTCTCCAGTCACTCCGACAGAGAAGGGCAGTATTTCCCCCAAGAAAGGCTCTGCTTTTCCCACAGTTCCTGGTTGTCTCTCCTGGGCAGGCCTTACCTGGACCCCTGTCTTTCCACCCCATGCACTCCATCACTGAGTCAGACACCCAACACTGGCTCCATTCTGCCTGTCATTTCCTAGAAACAAGGAGCATGGGGCAGAAGGCACTGAAGTAGCTTCAGCACGTGTTCAGGAGCTACATCAAGTTTCCCCAGCTCTTTCTGCTGCCTTTGCTAGGTCAATTTCACCTTAAGCTTCAAACCTTAGCTCAAGGGTCACCTCCTCCAGGAAGCATTCCTTGACTTCCCATGGTCTAAGTTGGGCACCAAGTTTGGGTCTTCCTTCTACCTTGACATTATCACTCTTATTATTTCATGGTATCTGAGAACTTTGAGAAAAGAAATCATTTTTTCCCTTCCACTTATCCATGCATTAATTAAGCAAATATTCTTGTGTGCTTAGTCCCTGAGAGACACAAAATATTGGAGGAAAAAAAGCCAGAAATGGTCCTTGATGTCATGATATGTACAGTCTAGTAAGGGAGTTAATCAAATCATCATCCATTACATGAAAAACTAAAACTTACAGGTGCTAGGAGTGGCAACTACACGGTGCACTGAAAAGCAGGAGAATTTGGTATAGTCAGGGAGGGCAGTAGAAGCTTCCCCAGAGAAGTGCTGATGGAGCTGAGAAAGAGCTGGAGTTATAGGCAAATGGGTCATGGAGGATCACCCATGTCTCATTGATCCTTGTTGGCTCTGAGGCTGTAGTCCAGTCCCTGCCTTTGTCCATTTGTCCTGTAAATGTTTCAGTGAATATTTTCATTTCACTGTCATTCTGGAAATATCCTTGTCTTGCCCATTACTTCCTCTCAAGATCCACAGTCTTTGATCTAGCCCTGGCCTGGAGCCCATGGCCATACCATCTGCTGCAGACTTTCACATGTACTCTCTCTGTGGGGTCACCAAAAATCACCTGCACCTGGGCTCTCTTTCCCCAAAGAATCCCTGTGGATCTCTATGTTTCCTGGTCTTTCATGCCTGTGCTGTTTGCCTGAACCATCTGACCTTCTTCGCCACCATAACTCCAGCTATTGCAATGTTCACCTTGCCAATTGGGCCCCTCTGAGCATGCTCCCTATTTCTCCCAGTGCCTCTCAGTCTCCAGGGAACAGGACTAGTTCTGCAGCCCTGACATCCTTGATTCATGCAGCAGACCGGCCATGCCTGGCATTCTCCTGAGATGCTACCCAAACTTTCTTAATACTGAGTTCATCACAGCCAAAAACATATTTGGTTAATCAACCCTCTTTTTCCAAACTGGAGCCACTCTGATCAAGATTGAAAATGTGCCCCCGTTCTGAGTGGCTACTGTTTCCAATTACATATGCTTCTCCCCACCACCATGCAATCTGTTCACTTCATGCTGGTTTGCAAGAGCTGTTCACACCAAACCATTGACAGCCACTATCTAAACTGAAACCATCTGGTTAGCCATTTGCCATGCACGGCTGGATCTTGCAGGCTTACCCAGTTGAGGTCCTGTGGAGCAGTCCATAAAACAAGCATGAATTAACCCAGAATGTTTTTATTAAATGTCTTGCAACTGATGGGAAGATGGACAAGCCTGTCTGGCAAGGATAATGGCAAATCCTCATAGCATCTGAAGTCTTGGATAAACTCCAATAGCAGTCTGCATCTCAAGACCATTGAGTGTTTCAGGAGCGTCATCTTGCTTTAGAAACAGTTTGTCTATTAAAGCCTTTTTAAAGATTTTGTGGTTTCTCCTTTCTTGTGAAATAGAGTTTATTGGTGAGCTCTTCAGCCATAGCTTGTACTCCTTCTGTTGTCCTTGATATTACTTAGATGGAAACTCAGAGAAAAGCAGATAAGAGTGACGAGAAGCTTTAGTGGAGCTCAGATATCCTCTATTATTATTACCAACTCCAGAAGATTGGGGCGAGTAGGTTTTCTCTTATGCATATGGAAAGCCTACACAAGAGTCAGATCTGGCTTATTCAGTAACCTGGAATAATCTTCCGCACACTTCATCTAAAAACCTTGGCAAAGGAAGTGAGGCACCAAGGGAGAGGATATCTTGATCCACTCACACCAGCCACATCTTTGTGGCTGGAAGTTTTCCAGTGCATTGAAGAGGAAAACATCAGCAGTCAAACCCGAGGGCACTGCCAGTAATTGAGAAAATTCAGCAAACTCCGCCTACTCTGATTCCAGGGTCATCAGGAAACTTTCTGATATTTTGACTTTCCAGGTAGGAGAAATATCTGTAAAAAGAGATTGGGCTCTTGAACAAAAGCAAGCATCCATCCCACTTGATAATATATTTCACACTGTAAAGTAGTACAGTGGCATCATATAGTGGTATTCAAGCTTTCTATTATTATTTAAATTTTTTTTAAATGAAAGAAGTGAATTCAGGAAGAAGAGTTCAGGCAAAGAATAGTAAGCCCCTTCCTCCCTGTGGGTATATTCGGAATACTTAACATCTGTCAACCACTCACGGTAGACTCTGGCTGAAAACAAGTGGGTCTGCCATACTGTCATGTTCAGGCTGAATATTGGTACTGCCTCCACTATATTCCATGTTTTATTCACTCAAAATTAGATGATTGGAAGGCTATTAACTTGGGTCACATCCCTGAACTTCCTCAATTTGCTCTTTAAGATCATATACTGAGATTTTTGCAAACCTTACCACCATTGGTTGTATGAAGTTTGCCTTTGGATTTGCTGTAAGACTACGTCATGGATCTGTGATCCAGCAGTCATTTGTTGAACTTCTCCTCAGAGCCAACAACCCTTCTGGACTCTAGGATTCTAGAGATGAGGAATAATGTGGTTGCTCCCCAAAAAGCTCACACTCCAAGGGTGAGAGACTGTCATTTCTGTTACTCAATGTTCCTTACTTGAAATCCTAAGAAAGATGTTTGTTTAAAAATGCAGCCCCAGGGGAAAAGGAAAAAGAAAAACCCAACAAAGCAGAACTACAACAGTCCCCCCACAACAAACTCTTTTATTTTCTTTAAGCAACTTTTACAGTTTTTGCTACTCGGATTAAAAGAGCTACAGAATTTTATATTCCTGTATTCAGCACTGCTGGGAGACTCAGAGCCCAGGGTGATGCTCCACCACATCAAAGGCAATTAGGTTACTCCTTAAAGTCCCCAATCCTTCCTTTTCTCTCATATCTTTGGTTCTGCTTTACTGTTTATTTTTCAGTGAATTTCCGTATGCCTGACTCGAATCCTTATTTGATAGAGCCTAAAATGATATCAATGTATAAATGCATTTTTTTAAAGACTTAATTTTTTAGAATAGTTTTAGGTTCACAAAATTGAGAGGAAGGTACAGAGATTTCCCATATACCCGCTGCCCACACACATGCATAGTCTCCCTTATTGTCAACATCCCCCACCAGAGTGGTACATTTGTTACAACTGATGAACCTACACTGACACATCACAATTACCCAAAGTCCATATCTCACATTAAGGTTCTTTCTTGGTATTGTACATTCTATGGGTTTGGACAAATGTACAATGACACGTATCCATCATTATAACATCATACAGAGTAGTTTCACTCTCCTAAAAATCCCCTGTGCTCTGCCTCTTCATCCCTCTCCCCTTGCCCCTTATATTTTTTTAATAAAAAATATTTGGGAGGCTGGCCCAGTGGCACAGCAGTTAAGTGCGCGTGCTCCACTTCCGCGGCCCAAGGGTTCCAGGCCTGGATCCCAGGTGTGCACTGCCGCACCGCTTATCAAGCCATGCTGTGGTGGCGTCCCATATAAAGTAGAGGAAGATGGGCACGGATGTTAGCCCAGGGCCAGTCTTCCCCAGCAAAAAGAGGAGGATTGGCATCGGATGTTAGCTCAGGGCTGATCTTCCTCACACACACACAAAAAATATTTGGTTTATTTCTATGCCTTTTGTTTGGCCGAAGAAAAAGAAATTCCAATTCTTACATCTTTGGGTAATGGAACCCTCTTTGCTCATTCATGCCTTCTTCTCTGACCTCCTCCTTCTCTTTCCACATTGTTTTATGAGCTTATGAGTTCATTGATTGGAGAACATTAATTTGGTTAGGGTGTCATCTGGCCCATTTCTAGGAAGAAAAATTATGGTGTATGGTTTATTGGACTTGCCATACAAAGAGACAGCTGATGTTTATTTTGTTTCATAAATAAATAAGAACTGGGACGGCCTTAAGAATGATGAGTTTTTCTGACTTTTCTTTCTTACTCATATGTAATTGCAGGGGCCAGCATAGAGTATGACACTGAGTAAGTGCTCAGTAAAGCGATGCTGAGTAATTGATTGCATGAATGAATAATCAGTTAACCTAGTCCCTGCTCTGACAGTCACATTTTGTCTCAAATTCTTGCTCTTTCTGAATAATATACAATGACAACATGCTGCAAAGCACACAGTTGAAAAATGAAGACAGATCAACCACCGCAGACATTTTTATATTCTGATATGTGTCTGTAGATAGATGAATATATCTGTACATGTGCTTATATATCATGTAATTGCTTGCTTTTTCCTGAGTTTAGCCAGGCTGCTTTCTATGTAGGTGCTACCAAGGAAAACACAAGGCCACTTCAAAGAGACCCTTGTTTTTTAATTATTAACCACACATGTACCTTTTTCCTAAGGCAGCCTCCTCCAGGATGTTTCTGATGCAGAAGCAACTCAGAGTGGAGGAAAGAGGGCAGCTGGTGATGCCAGGAGTCTTGGCTTGAGTCCTGGCTTTGCCCAGCACTCATCATGACCTCAGTAACCTCTTAAACTCTGAGGCTCCTCATTTGCAAAAGATGAACCACACAGGACTGACTAAGAAAGGACACTTCAATAATACAGAAGAAATGCAAATGGTGTCCGAGCTAGGCAAATATTAACCAGCTTGTCTAGCTCTGCCACCACCTCTCCCCGGATGCCCAGGGGCACTTAGTGTCTTGGCTGCCACTTGTGTCTAGTCTCGGCTTCCTTATCATGTGCACCAGACCTAGAGTTCTTTATCTTTCCTTTCTTTTGCATACTCTGTCAAGGATCAAGGTGGGTGGAATTCCCTTTGGCAGAGTACCCACGGGGTGCCAGGCTCTGTGCAAACACATTCACACATGTACTATTTTATCCTCACATAACCTCCAGATAGTATTATCCCTGTTTTGCAGATAAGAGAAGGAGGCTCAATGAGATTAAATGTAAATCTTAGTGAAAGAAGAGGGACTTGTTCACTCTTCAAAGTTGGTGCCTACTCTCACGTACCGTGAGAAGTTAGGCTGTGGACAGGCCCTCTGCCAGCAAACCTCAAACAGACTTGAAGATGTGAAAGAATATGGGGACAGTAAAAGGGGCATGGCAAGAAATTCCTTTTTATGGTGGAAGGGTGGAGACTTGAGCACTTGTTCCTTCAAAAATGGCATAGAAAGCAGTGAGGCCTGGATCTGGGCAGTTCCAACTTTGCCTGTTTTTCACTCCACACAGTCTGGGGAGACTGAGAACTTGGAAATATCTTTACAAACAGTAAAGGGAAGCTCCAAGAAGCAGGCTCATTCACTGGGGTCATTATTTGAGCAGTCCTTGTTACCTGGTTCTATAATAGACCAAAGTGAAAGTAAACTTGGCCAAGTCTAAATCCTCATTTTTCACAATCTTCAAGCCTAGAATTAATCTTTTCAGTCTGGCTCAATTGACATTCTTTTGTCCTTGGGTTCATTATCATCTAGGAGAAGTGACAAATGGAAGACCTACAGTGTCTAATGTAACTAAGCACTAACTGCAGGCCAAACATTGGGTTAAATGTATTTTATATCAGTTATTTCTTCTGGCACTCCTATATGCTAGGAATATTATTATGATGATTTGAGGGCATTTAGGTTTGCTGCCTTTTGCTTTTTGGTGTTTTGTTTTGTTTTTGTCGTTATAGGTAAGGCTGAGATGATCATTTTTGCCCACTTTTTGCAGATAATTTTCTTAGGATGACTTCCAGGAAATGAGAACAGTTAGTCAGTTCTTTTGAGCAATTTTAAGGCCCTTCATGCAGATTGCCAGAGTGCTTTCTGGAAGGTCAGTACCAGTGCCCCCTGAGGCCAGCAGGACATGTGCTTGCTGGTGTCTCAAAGCCTTGTTAATACAGTGTTGTGTACCAGGGAGAGTACCAGGAACTCATCTTTTTAGTGAACCTGAAAACAAGCTGGAAAGACCCTGGCCTGAGATTAGAAACCTGGCCCCTGCTCTGCCATTGATCCTGTGTGACATGGAGTTAGTGCTTGCCTCTCTCTGGGTCTCAGTTTTCTTAAGCGTGAATTGTGGAGGGCAGAACAGATTGTGTAGGCTTTTTTGACTCTAATCTTCCTTGACACTTTGGGAGAATATAAAGTCTCTTCAGCCAATAGGTGGCTCAGAACATAAATTAGACAAATTTCCATGTGATACCTCCAGTTGTATATAAAAAGCAGCTGGGAAATTGTGTTTTAGAGGTAGGATTGGGTTTTAATCCTATCTTCACCATTGACTATACAGGAGATGGTGCAAAACCATTTCTTCTTTCTGAGCTCTCATTTCCTCATTTGTAGAAGGTAGATAACAATGTCACAGGGTTTTTAGAAAGGTCAAATGAGATAACGTATATAAAACATGGCACATAGTAGGAGCTCAATAAATAGTAGTTCTCGGGCCGGCCCTGTGGCTTAGCAGTTAAGTGTGTGCGCTCCGCTACTGGCGGCCCGGGTTCGGATCCCCTGCGCGCACCAATGCACCGCTTCTCCAGCCATGCTGAGGCCGCGTCCCACATACAGCAATTAGAAGGGTGTGCAGCTATGACATACAACTATCTACTGGGGCTTTGGGGGTGGGGGGAAAGGAGGAGGATTGGCAATAGATGTTAGCTCAGAGCAGGTCTTCCTCAGCAAAAAGAGGAGGATTAGCACGGATGTTAGCTCAGGGCTGATCTTCCTCACAAAAAAAAAAAAAAAGAAAGAAAAAAAAAATAAATAAATAGTAGTTCTCTTTTTGGAGGAAAATGTAATACTTCCCTTCCTCCTACCCTTTTTTTTGGGAGGGGGTTATGGTTTCATTTTTATTTGAGATTATTATTTAAAAGTATATATATATTTAGCTTTATTGAGGTATAATTTATATACAAAAAATTGCACATATTTAATGTATACAGTCATGCACCGCATAAAAACATTTTGGTCATTGATTGACCCCATATACAATGGTGGGCCCATAAGATTAGTACCATACAGCCTAGGTGTATAGTAGGCTATACTGTCTGGGTTTGTGTAAATACACTCTGTGATGTTCGCACAACCATGAAATTGTCCAACGATGCAGTTCTCGGAACGTATCTCTGTTGTTAAGTGAGGCATGACTGTACATCTTGATGAATTTGGACATATGCATACGCCCATGATACCATCACCACAATCAAGTTACTAAACATATTCATCACCTCCAAAAATTTCCTTGTGTTCTATTTGTGTGTGTGGTAAGAGCATTTAACATGAGATCTATCCTCTTAACATATTCTGAAGTGCACAATACCGTATTGTTAACTATAGGTATTGTGTTGTGCAGCACATCCTCCTCCCACTCTTGAGTAAAGAATAATGGGGTTCTTTTTTTGTTTGTTTGTTATATTCCACATATAAGTGAGATCGTGCAATATTTGTCTTTCTGAATCTGGCTTATTAAGGGCACATCTAAGTAACTCTTCAAAGATCCTGAACACCCAGAGGCCTCAGGATTCTGGTGTCTTAGCCTAAGCATCTGCAGTTTCCGGCATCTTCCAGCTTAACCTCCCAGCCTTGAGCACCATCCGCCCAAGTCCGTGTGTTTTTAGACTTAAAGCAGATTTGAGAGTTCCAAGTTGACCCTCCATATAACTAGAGGCACCATTGCATGGGTACAAATCTGTCCCTGACATGACGGGGTGGCCTCAGTGGCTTTGATATTGGAATAGTTTGCTAATGTCTCTGTCAGTTCAGGGAGCTCTTTGAGCCAAACACTGATTGATTAAATGATGAATTCATTCTGCAGGTTTGCATCTGTTCACCACACATTTACCAATGTGGACTTCCTTGGGTGATAGAGTTACAGAGATGAATAAGAGTTAGTCCCTGCCCTTTGTAGTTCCCAGACAAGTGGGTGAGAGGCCCCAGTAAACAAATAATTACAATACAATGTGATATGTGCTATAATAGAAGCAGATGCTGTGAGCTTTGGGAACACAGGGGAGGGAGTGATTCATTATGTGAGGGAAGAGAAATTGAGACAGGCTTCCCAGAGGATGTGGCATTTAATTTAGATCTTGAAATTTGAATCGAAATGTGTTAAGTAGATGATAAGGAAAAGGATGCTAGAGTAGAGGGAACAGCTGGAAAAAAGGCATAGAGGTTTAAAATAAAGAGTTTAGCTTATTGGTGGGGACATCAGATAGGAATCTGGTAGGAAATAATGTATTATTATTTAATACATTTTATAATATTATAAATAATATAATAATTATTTAATTATAATGTATTATAATACATTACATTACAGGTAATGTAAACTGGGACTAGAACATAAATGGCTTTTAATGCCAGGCTGAGGGCCTTGGACACCACCCTGCAGATTTACAATGTCTAATATTGTAGCCATTAGACACATGTGGCTGTTTAAATACAAATTAGTTAAAATTAAACAAAATTAAAAATTCACTTCCTCAGTTGTACTAACTGTATTTCAATGCTCAATAGGCTTATGTGGCTAGTAGCTGCCATATTGGACAGTACAGATATAGAGCATTTCTATCATCACAGAAGATTCTATTGTTAGTGCTGTGTGTATGAGATGTAGAGCGAGTGATGGATTTCAAGGGGACGGTCATGGGTAGATTTGTCTGTAATGTGTAGAATGGATTTAAGATGAGTGAAAGCAGAGGCAGGGAAAACAGTGAAGAAGTTATTGTGACACTCTAGACAAGAGATGATGAGAACTGAATTGCAGCATGGACTGTCATTGCACGAGAGGGAACCAAGACTACGTTGTAGCTCATGAAGTTTCAAGAAACCGAAGACCATAGTGTTTCAGGCAGTTTGTCAGTTGGGATCTGACAGGAGTTGGGGGAGAAATTAGTCTCATCTGTCATGAGCACCCTTTGGCTTGAAGCCCCAATCCTCAAGCTTCTCCCCTGGCTCTGGGGGTGTGAGCAAACTGCCAAGTGCATGTGAGCTCTCTGCAGGCTCCCTGCCCCTGCTTGCTTCTGTTTTGTCATGCCATTGGGTCTTAATCAGATGCGTATCTCATTTGGCCCCTTCCCCACCCATGGCAACTGGAGTTTGGAAGAGGAGCATTATATGGCCAGCCCACACGTCTGTTTTGCTCCGAGTGTCTGGATTCCATGGTAGTAACACAGTAATGGATACTGAAGAAAGACAGTGGCAGATTGGATGATAAGATGTGGTTCCTTGTCTCCTCCTTGCCTGATAGGATCTCTGCTAACCATAAATAAATTACTTCCACTCACAGTTGATAAGAGGGAGAGCTACATCCTCTGTAGGGGGAGTTGCTGATTGCACTGTGGTAAGGAATATAGACTGCTTCTTAGGAATGCAAAGATGCTCTCAGAGACAGTCATGATGCGGTGGACAGTTTACCCACACCCCAGAATACAGGGCCTCGATATGCGCTCTTCCCAGACATGTTTCAACTTCTTACATCATAAGCAATTCTTGCTGTCATGGTATCTCTCAATACTTTCCCTGTCCAATGAGAAATAGGAAACATACAACCCACAGAGAAATAAAATCTCTGATGGTGAAACACTAATTTTCTGATATCCTACTCATTCTTCAAGGACCAACTCAAGCACTAACTGCCTTGTGATGCCTTCAGATGCCTAATCCTGCTCAAACGGATTCTTCATACAACCCTCTGTTTGGCGTGCACCAGCTGTAGCTGGATGAGTATATCCCTGCTTTCCTCCCTACAGAATGAGCATTTCTGAGCAGAGTTTGGCTTAAGTCAGGTTTGCACTTAAAAGACCTGCCCAGAATTCCATTCTATAAAGTTTCACTAAATTGTCCGAATGATGATGCATGGTCTCCAATATGTATGAGGAAAAGCAAATCAGAAAAGGTCTAGGAAAGAGTTCAAATAAGAATCTAGGGAAGAAAGTATCCATTTACTTTAGATGTTTTTGTTTTATCATTCTTTTATGCATTCGTTTATTCTTTCTTTCCTTCACACATTCATTCCATTACTGCACAAACGTTTGCTGACTCCCTGCTGATGGCCAAGCCATGTTCAGTTCATAGAGAGATTAGCAAAGTTAAGAGTTCAGAAATTGGTGGGGTAGGTAAAGCTCTAAGTAAATAATGACGGTCTGTGTGAGACTGGCTCTGCTGGAGGGAGGTACCAAGTGCAGGTGATGGAAATCAGGGAGAAGCACACATTCTGTTAAGTGAGGAGCGCAGACTCTGGACTTCAAATCCTGGCTCCATAAGTAGTAGCTGGTTGGCCTTGGACAGTTTGTCTCTCTGCATCTCAATGTCTTCATCTATGAAATAGACAGAGTTTTTGTGGGGAAAATATGTGATAATATTTACAAAAGTCTTGGTGCAACGTCTGGAATAGAGTAAGTGATCAATCGATGTTATTTTTCAGGGCTTCGTGTTTGTCAACCTAAACCATCAGGACCATTTCCAACTTCTCTCTGTTGGAAATGAATGTGACTTAGTGTGGTATACGAACTTGCAGCCAAAGCAGGTTGCTCAGATGTCTCTAACATGTTTTAGATGACCTAGCCCTTGACCAGAGACCTTTCTAATGCACCTTCTCCTAGATTTGGCTTCCAGAAGATCAAAGAAGATAAGTCTGACTGTATTTCACTTTCCTGTGAGACAGAAAAATGTGAATAATCAGAGAACTGTAACTATTTTGGGCTGGAATTGGTGAGTAATTTTTTCACAAGCTTTCATCGTAAACATATTCATTGAGACACAAAAGCCTAAGGGGGCCATAGAAATTTATTGGAAATAGTACGTTGATACTCTCCATGGAAAGCACGTGTCTACTCAGATCATGACTACGATTACCGTTGTCATAATTAAGCCAATAGGGAGTTAGTATGATCATGATTGCAGAAGATGGTTGTTGATATTTAGAGTCTTGGACAAAACAGGGAAGAGATGCTGGTGCCACAAAGAATCTATTATCTTCAGAGAGACACAATAAAACTCAGAGAAACTAACCAGTTAAACAGTACTGTTATCTTTTCTGCTGTAGAGTGAAGAAAGGACTGGCTGGTTTATATGCTCACTGACTCCTCCCTTCAGTCAGAATGAGAACCAAGGCGAGGCCTGTCAAGGTTTGATAATTGTCTCAAAGAGGCAGAACAGGGCCGTTGGTGGCAGGAGAGAGGGAAGAATCCTCACTGGCCTTTCTCTCTGCAAATCTTCATGCTCTCTGTTGATTGATAACAAACGTCTTGGACAATCAATAATCTCTCTGTTAAAAAATGTTTGATTTCTAAACCGTTGACTGAGAGCAATCAACTTTTCTCAAACACACTCGGAAATTGCTAGCCCTCCAAGAAGTTGTTTAAAGGGAAGGGGAAACAAAACTATTTAATGGATACTTATCTTCAAAGCAATGGATTGACTTCATATTTCATTCAAGAAATCAAAAGTTTTTTTTTTCTGTTTTTGGTGAGGAAGTTTTGCTCTGAGCTAACATCTATTGCCAATCTTCCTCTTTTTTTTGCTTGAGGCAGATTTGCTCTGAGCTAACATCTGTGCCAATCTTCCTCTATTTTGTACGTAGGTTGTCACCTCAGCATGGCTTGACAAGTGGTGTAGGTCTGCACCTGGGATCTGAACCCACGAACCTGGGCCGCCTTAGTGGAGCACACCAGACTTAACAACTACACCACGGGGCCGGCCTGCCAGAAGTTTTTTTTTTAATGATATGTTGGAGAAAACAGAGGTAGGTGCCTTTGTTAGCCCAGATTCTCTTGATTTTAAGTTACAGAAGTCTAAAGAATTTAAGTGAAAGAATTTCTTGGCTTATATAATCATGAGAAAAACATGACTTAGGAATGACTTGAAGGTACAGAATATATTTTATTTCCCTATTTATCCCTAGTGTCTTCTCTAGTGTGTTGAACTGGACTGACTACTAGGGCAGGATATTTTTGAGACTGTGAAGGAATCTATGTTTGTAGAGCAACGAGATAAAAGCTTTATGTTTCCATCAGCTTCTGGAATGTTTCCAATCACATGTCTCCGGGCAATGAGTCCATCTCCTATGAATCGGTGGTTGAGCCTCTAAATCTCTTCTGCCAAGATTTCCACCCTCTGCCTAAGCATTTCCTTTGTCAAGAAACTCATTCCCTTCCAAGATAGCTAAATTTATCTCCTGACATATTTCTCAGAGCCCCTTTCTTCCTTCAGCCCAATCAGTCCCTTTTCTTCAATATATTTTTCTTCAACACATGCATCATTCAGATCATTCAGACTAGAGCTTTCAATGCTCAGTTTATTTTCACTGATTCAGTGTGATTTGATTCAACCAAAATTTGCTAAGCACCTACCTTCTGAGTATGTGGAACTTGGCTGGGTTCTGGGGACATGGAAGTGAGTACAACCTAGTCACTGTTCTCAAGCTTTTGTGCCATAGATGTGGCAAGGATGTAATTTTTTTTAGTCATATGTGCTTTGGAATAAAACATTTATGAAGTATAAGAGAGGAAGTGGTCAGGTGTTCTCCTAGGTACTGGGAACACAAGAATAAATAAAATATTATCACTGTTTCCAGGGAGCTCTAGGAGTAGTAGGGAGCATAAAATCATTATTCAGCATAATAAAATTATTATTGTAATAATTATAATGTAATAATATTAACATTAATACTATATTATTAATATTATATAACATTATCAAAATAACATTTTTATCATAATAGAATTATTGGTGGTTAAGAATATATTATTCATATTTTCATATTATTATTCATATTAACATATTTATTATATAAATACAATATTTATGTCTATTTATATAAAACTATATATATATATATATATATGACACAAGGGAGGGAGTGGTCAGGAGGGGAATGGGGAGGGAGAAGGGCACTTCACGAAGTTCTACAAGGTCTGTCACTCCTCCTTTCAGACATTCTGCCACTCGCACGCTTGCCACCACCTCAGATTCCCCTCCCCACATTCTGTGACTTGCTTCAGGTAGCTGACTCCTGCTGCTTGCTTATTTAGGAGAAAGAAAAAGAAAAAAACCCTAGGATGGGCTGGTAGCATGCTGTGATATCATCTGGCAGTGAATATAAATGTATGCATTGCCTGTGAGTTATTTCTTCAAGAGTAAAATTCATGCAGAGGGGCAGCCTCTGTCATGGCCAGAGAGAGCGCATTCCAGCCCTAAGCCCTTTCTTGTAGGAGCAGACATCTCTGAGGCTGCCCTTACATGAGCCAAAGGGGTGGGTCTCCTGTGTCTCGACCGTTTGGCCTAGATTTTACATTCCCCAGGATTTTAGTATCACAGGGCTGGGCAGGGTTGAGAAAGGCCATCAGGACAACATTCTCTTGTTTTCTTTTAATTTCCCCAGAGGTGAAGGGTCTACAACTTTCTTCAAAACATTTTCTAGTCTTCAACATCATTTAAAGCAGGCAGTTCTTCCTAAATGGTACAGGTGGCTTTTGGAGTGGAACCATTTTTTTGTCATGCTGGACTCTCCTTTGATTTGCGGGATATTTATCCTTCTTGATCCATGCCACTAAATGCGAGTAGAGCCCCCATCAGCCACTGAAACGACAGTAATGCCCCACACTTTTCCAAACCCCCACCCCAGGGGAGCAGTTCCATTGCCTATTGAGAACCATTGGATGCTGTCACCAAATTTGGTGACAATTAGTCTCAATTATTGATTCATTCATGTAATCTTTACAAGAAGAAAGCACCTAAATCCTATTGTGCACTTTTAATTGTCATGTACTGTGAGAGCTACAGAGAAGAATAAGACACCTACTGAAATCTTACCCCAAGGGTGAAGAAAAGATGAACACGGCTGTTATAATATTTGTCCATTCATCTGAAAATATGTATGGAATATCTGTTTACCCTGTGTCAGGGCCTATGACTCAGACACTGTCCTGTGTATACAAGACAGAATGGAGTGCAAGTATCATGTGAGCTCAGAGGGAAAGGGCATACTTCCCAGGGGGGATCTGGAAGTTTCCTGGAAGCATGTTTCAGGTGATACTGGAGAGGATTTGGGTAGCTAGAGATTGGTGATCGCTGGGGGAAAACAACCCAGGTGGAGAAAGCCACACATGGAAGTGAGATGACAAGTGACCTACCTTGACTGGAGTGACAAGTGAGAACATGTGATTTTGAGAAAGGTGTCTGGAATTGTGAGAATAAAGGGTCTGAACTCTTGAGGAGCTTAATGGAGTTTCCATTCTGTTGGCCATTGAATGGAGTTCAAAGGGCATATTTATCCCAGATCCAGAGACTGTCACATACTTGAAACCAGTTCTCAGGCTTCTCCTCCAACTCCTGTTCTCCACACACAAGCACACACTTGCAGGCACACACATGTACATGTGCACACACATTCACACACCTCTCCCTTTCCTTTTGCCAGGTAAAATATCCTTTGTCTGTTTATTCTCACAGGAACCATTTTCCAGTTCAAGGGGAGAAAATAAAGACTTGCAGATAGATTTTACATACCCGCCACTGTAACCTGTATAAATTGAGTTTGCATCTAGCTTGGGCAGGTCCACTCCAGCTCACCAGAGGTCCCAACACTTTCTGTAGTCTACCATTACCTTTTTCCTTGGTGCTCTCGGGGTTGAAACTCCTTTGTTTGACCTTCAAGTCCTCCTATTATTGGACTTCCACCTACTTCCCCACCTCATCTTCTGTAGGTGCCCTTGTGCACCTTCATCCCAACCAACCTGAGCTGCACCATTTGATTTCACTCCCCTCTGCCTGATTTTCACCACTAATTCCTGGCCCTTCAGTTCTCAATTCACACACCACCTCCTCTGGAAACTCCTCCCTGAGCCTCCAACATAAATTAGATGTCATCCATCTACCACCCCCTACTCCCATCCCAATTTCTTTCAATCCAGACTCCAGCCCACACTTTTTTTTTTATTTTGCTGAGGAAGATTCACCCTGAGCTAACATCTGTTGCCAATCTTCCTCTTTTTACCTGAGGAAGATTTGCCCTGAGCTAACATCCATGCCAGTCTTCCTCTATTTTGTGTGTGGGTTGCCACCACAGTATTGCTGCTGACGAGTAGTGTGGGTCTGCACCCAGGAACTGAACCCAGGCCACTGAAGTGGAGTGCGCCGAACTTAACCACTAGGCCATGGGGCAGGCCTCTTGATACTTTTTAAAACTACTTCAACCCTTTGTCTTTTTAACATTTCTTGTCTGAATTTATTCATCTGGCTGCATAGTGCAGGTGGTTGTTTCAATCAGTTTCTTTTCTTATATATTGACGTCTTACACACACTCCCCACTGCTCCCCAAGCATGCTGACCATCGCCCAGTTTCATCCTGCTCCAGGGCCTTTGTGCCTTCTTTTCTTTATTCCCAGAATGCAATTCCTGCCTTCGTCCCCTGCCACTCAACCCTTCCCGTGACCTCCCTTCACTAAATCACCTCCTACTCTTCTTTCGAATCTCAACTCAATGATCATTTTCTCAGAAAGCCAGGCTTCTGATTAATTTAGGTTCATTTCATGTATTATCTGTTTCATTGCACCAGTATCTGCTCCTTTCCATTTATTTGGGTAGCTTTCTGATTAGGTATGTCTGCTCCAATAAACTGTAAACTCAAGAAGGCAAGATACTGTCTTTGTTTTTGCTCATCCTTGTTGCTGCTCTAGCATCCAGCATGTAGCTGTTCCAGAGGCTCAGTGGCTATTGGTTGCTAAATATATACATGAATGAGTGGGTTGCCTTCATGTGGTGTGGAACCCCATATATCATGCCATGGCATTTGCATGATCTCCATCTAGAGTGATTGATAAATGACAAGAAATATTGACTAGAATAACATTTTAACTCCAACCTATTCTTAGCCTAGAAAGATCTAGTTAAGGAAAAAAAAAGTGGCAAATTTTTTTAGGCTAGAAATTGGAAATGGAAGTTTTGAGGGAATTTTGTTTTTCTTCAATGTTGAGATTTATTGCACGCATGAGACCTTACACACAGACTTGGCTCCCAAAGGATGCTATCACTGACTCATCTGGGAGAGATTTAAAAGTGTGGTTTCCAATCAAATCATCTGTAGAGCTGTCAGGTGCTTCCTACGAATTCTGTGGTAATTAAGATTCTGCCATGAGATATCAGTCATTACGAGCTTTTCTCATAATCCTGTCAGTTCTCCTGGAAACAGAAAGTCTCTTAAGCCATCATTCAACCACACTGATTTATTGAAGTCTACTGACTAGGGCCACAATTAGGATTCCATACTGATGAAATGCTTTCTGGTAACTCCTTTTCTCTGGAGACCAGAGAATGACTTGACAATTATTAAGATCAGGTCTTGGTTGTACACATCTCTGAACTTGGAAGCAAAAAACAGTATTAGCCAAAAAACATAGCAGCCCTTGAACTCTGTATCGAGGGTTCATCTCTCTGTACCAGTCCCTCGAAGGTCCTGGGCCAGAGGAAGAAGTGAAAAATTTAGGAAGCCAGGGTCCAGTTCTCCACTCAGGCTGCTGAGCAAATTCTTACCACTGACCATCCCATCCTGCAAGGGGCAGAAGAGGCTGGTGTTGAGCTGTGGCCTTCAACCAAAAACAGAGGATTCTGGCCAGAAGGAGGGGCACATTACCCAATGACTACCTTCCTCTCTGCAAAGCAACAGGAACAGGGCCCAAGGAAATGCCAAGATCAGAACAAATAAGCAAACCGACAAAGCACAGTTTCTACTCATGCCACGAAAGTCCAGGATAACATCTTCTGTATCTGATTGGCTTCCTTCTTTCCTGCCCATCTGCTCCCCTTGGGCCCCTTATATCTTTGGCTTCACAGCGGTACCTCCTGGACATCTTGGCTTCTTCCTGAGTAAAGCCCACAGACCTGGCTGTATTCATACTCCAATATTCACCAAGATCAAACATCTTGTGTGTTGTTCCCTGTAGTCCCATTGCCTCCCCCACCACCCACATGCACACACCATACAAAGAATCTTTCTCATTATATCTGATTTCTAGAGACATTCTTCAGTCATAACAGGTGGCTGTTAATGGGATGGGAAACATCCATTGTGCTGAAACAGATTGAAGGACTGACCCTTCCAGGGCAATGCTATCAAGCGCCTCCAAACCAACCTGAAATACAGTTCCTACCTTGTCATCCTACACCTCCTCTTTTAACAACTTTAGATGTCCCCACAATGGATAAATAACAAAACTCAAACTCCTTAAACTAGCATTTATTGACCTTCATCTTCTCTTCTCAGTGTCACCGTCTATCATTTTCCCTGACTCTCCCACCCTACACGCCCACCCATCAGTTATCTTCATGGTTTCTGTCATGGCATTGTTTTCCATGCCTCTGTGCTTTGCCAATGCTATTCTGTCTGCCTTAAATAAACTTACATTGTACATCTCCACCTGGAAAATGTCTGCCTTCAAGACACAGATCTCAGACCCTTTGCCTTCCTCTCTTCCCTACCCTCTTCACTCCTAAATGTAGGAATTTCTTTTTCTATGCTCTCTTAGCTTCTAATTCTACCTCTATTTAGTTTCTAAATTTCCATTATGGACAAGGAGACTCTGGAGTGTCAGATACAAGTAGGGCATCTGAAAGCCAAAATTAACGTTATCAGGATAGGGCGGGGAGACAAACCAGAGTACATGGTCAGCCAGCCATTGAGTGTGGATGAAATGGAGGTGTAAAGAAAGGACAGTACCCCGACTCAAAGGCCTATTTAAGAGTAAGGGCCGAGGGTTTAATCCATGGGGGCCACACAGAGAGGCAGAAACCAGAAACCCTGGAGCTAGATGAGCAGATGGAACTGTACAAAATACTAAGGGAATCTGGAGGAGAGAAAGAAACAATTCTATCTGTGGGGGTTGGTCAAGGTCAGCTTTCGCTGAAGAGATGACATTTGAACTGAATTTTAATGAATTTGTACTTGTCAGTCTCAAAAGGAAGAAAGGGTACCCCAGGCCCATGTCATCAATGTTCCCAGCAGCAAGGGAGATAAATGAATGATCACACTAGAGAGTGAGGGAACAGCAGTCCTATTTATTTTCTATAGAAATGTTATCACCACAATTTGCAATTTTGATAATCATTTGCAATTTTTCAGCAAATTTTATGGAAATAATGATAAAAATTCTCTAGGGTTTTTTCCTCAGGCTGATTCATACTCGTGAATACTTAAGCTCACAGATTCAGGAAATTTATAAACTCTGATTTCAAAAATCATGATGAGGAATCTATTGGGTCATCTGGGTACAATGATAGCGTCTACTATTTATACAGAGATTTATAGTTTGTTATAAGAATAACAGCTGGCACTGATAGTATATTTGGTAAGTGTGCTCCATGCATTATCTTATTTAATCCTCCTAGAAAATCTATAGCTAAGTCCTGCTATTACCCACATTTTACAGATAAGGAAACTGAGGCATAGAGAAAATATATAACTCATCCAGGATCATATGGCACCAGCATTTGAAACTAGGCAAGTTGACACTAAGAGCCCAGGCTGTTGTTTGTCTCAATTCAATCTCCTCAACCACTTCTAAATGAGTGTGGGTGGATTTTGTTAAGAGAATTCTTTGGCGAGAACTATTCCAATGCTGTTGTTTTTCAACTCAAGACAAGTGATGAGGACTTCAATAAGACTACTTGGAGAGCCTTGAAGTACGTTCCTTGTGTTTGGTTGATGCAGAAATTGGTGGTCCTCCTGCTTGGGAAATCTAGGGAGTGAGAGACTAAGAGCTTCAGGGTCAGAGCCAGGAGAGCATGTTTCCTTTGGTATCTGTCTGTTTGGAGCAAGAGATTTATGAGTATTTCCTGTGGACCAGTTGTGCGCCATGTGGAAGAGGAAATTCTGTGAGTGTGTGTGTGTAGGGGGGAGATGATGAGGGTGTGTATCTTTTGACCTACTCAGAGGCGTCGTTTTGAGGGGGAGAAGGAAACTGGTGGTGGTGATTGGGAGGCTGAGGTCAGCAGAATCCTAGGACTAAGGAAAGAGTTGAAAAGGACCATCTAGAAGAGTGCTATATCCACACCTGTCCAGGAACAGCAAGATGGGGGTGCCTAGGAGGAACCCTCCAAAAAGTCCATAAAAACATAGACATTTGCCTGGTCCAGGGAGCCCAGAGACAGCTTAGAATGGAATTCATTCAAGTAACAACTTACCTCGTTCTTTATCTCTCCTTCCTCTTCCTCTTTAACCTGAGATCTCGGTGGAAACAAAACAGAAATCAGCAACGGTGAGGGTAGAAGTGGGAGACATTCATAGAAGTGTAAGGCAGAGAAATGAAGAAGCCAACATGCCCTTCGAATGTGTGACACTGAACCAAATTTGGCATTGAGATTCATTTCTGGAAGTGGACACATTTGGATTTTGGAATTGAGATTGGGATTTCAAAATATGGGCTCAGTGCACTCTGACCTCCAAGGATGTGAACAGTGAGAGCCTGCTGGGCTCTTCATGCTGTGGCAGAAGATCATCCCATTGATGTTTCTTAAAAGTAGGGTAGGAAACAAAAATAAAGAAACAACACCTCTGCAGAAGCCTCGATAGTTCTACTACCCAAAACCCCACTTTGAAAACACTTCTGGTATAAATTCCCACATAAAACCAAAAAATAAATCCAGAAGGGAAATTCAAGAGGTACAGAAAGGAAGAGTGATCAGCTTACCTAATAAAGTTGTTATTGTTTCAAAAAAAAAAAAAAAAAAGACAAGGACTAAAGAAAATAAAAGGAAAAGAAAAATAAGTTAGATTTACAATTTTAGACAAACAAATCACAGTAGAGATGAGGGCAAGGGTGGGGGAGTAGAAACAAAATTAACATGAGAACATGCCAGACAATCTGTCTTATTCAATGAAGACATAAATACTAATACATTCAAGATACTAACAGTGTAATAAAACATTGTTATTAACTTAATGTAAATGAAAAACAAGAAATAAAAAAAGGAAAAAAGAAACAAGTTATTTTTCCATTGGATAAATCAGACTTTATATGCTGATTTATGAGTTTTAGTTATATATTACTCTAAAACATTTTTTATAATAGAAAACACAATAGAATGGTAAGAAAGTACTAATATAACAGTAAGTATAATAGATGTAAATGGTTAATTTACACCAATTAAAAAAGTCTCAATTTAGATTTTAAAAAATATAAATTGTGGGGGCCGGGCCGGTGGCATAGTGGTTAAGTTCATATGCTCCACTTCGGTGGCCCAGGGTTTGTGCGTTCAGATTCCAGGCACGGACCTACACAGCATTCATCAAGCCATGCTGTGGCGGCATCCCGTATACAAGGTAGAGGACGATTAGCACAGGTGTTAGCTCAGGGACAGTCTTCCTCAAGTGAAAAAGAGGAAGACTGGCAACAGATGTTAGCTTAGGGCCAATCTTCCTCATCAAAAAGTAAAAAATTGTGTTGTCAACACACACTCTTAAATCAGAAAGATACAAGAAAGTTTCAAAATCTAATGATGGAAAAAGATATATCAGGCAACTATAAACTAAGTGAAATCTGGACTATCAGT
Organism: Diceros bicornis minor; assembly: GCF_020826845.1. Lineage (NCBI taxonomy): Eukaryota > Metazoa > Chordata > Mammalia > Perissodactyla > Rhinocerotidae > Diceros > Diceros bicornis. The sequence continues at coordinate 17,184,991 of NC_080767.1, read as the reverse complement.
CTTAACTGAAGGATTCATTTTGGGATGATGACAAAGTTCTGGAGATGATTAGTGGTGATAGTTGTACAACAGTGTGAATGTACATAATGCCACTGAATTGTACACTTGAATATAGTTAATGGTAACTTTTATGTTACATATATTTTACCACAAAAAGTAAAAAAAAAAAGTAAAGCCAAAGGGAAACAATATCTCAAAGGAAATAGAAGGATGTTATGTTCTAGAACAACAGAGCAAGAAGAAATATCCATCATGACCACATATGCTCCTAGTAATATAGCCTCCAAATATATAAAGCAGCAATTTATAAAACTGTGGGGAGAAATATATAAATCAGCAATTATAGACAGACGTTTTTCAACACATCCCTCTCAAAACACAATAGATCGAATAGCCAGAAAAAGCAAAGAATAAATGATCAAAATGATATAAATTCAATAGTGGGTTAAAAATATGTCTTACATTTAATTAAGGTTTTTCTGGGAATGGAAGCATGTTTCAACATCAGATAATTTATCAATATAAATTGACCAATGAAAATTTTCATATGAATATTTCATGGATGAAGAAAAATTATTTGATGTTCAGTGTCTACTTATGATAACAAAATAATAGAAAACAAAAACAAAACAAATAAAAATAAACACAACTCTCAGCAAGCCAGGGATAAAGCATTTATACCAAAAACCTATTGCCAACATTACACTCAATGGAGAAACTTTAGACACGTTATCTTGAAGATAAGATATAGCTCACAGATATCTACTACCACTGCTACTATTTAAAACAGATTAGAACTTCAGAAAAAGACACGAGGCCTTCTTGGACATAATCAGCTGATTTTCAGAAAGTATGTTTTCCTTTCCTTTTTTCTCTGCTGCTGTATTTCTTGAACTACTGTTATTCAAATATTGGCAATTCCATTTCTATCCTCTATATCCTTTAGTTTTTCTTTTATGTACCCTCCCCACCGCCCTGCAGATAACTTTTGGAAGGAGTCTGATCCTTAAGCCTGCTAAATCATTCTTCCACTCTATTAATTGTGATATTTTTCCGTAACAGGTTTGTCCCATATTTATTTTCTTTGTTTTAACTATTGTATTTTTTATTCCTAAAATTATTACTTGGAATTTTGTAACCTATTTGCGTTTTCTGTTACCAATATGCTTTTTTCTTTGAGGATATTTTTATGCATATTTTAAATTCTTGTCCTTTCTGTAATTCTACTTTATGTATAATGAATATTGTCTGTCTTTTATACTAGTGATACCCATCTAGTTATTTTGGCCTGTGTATTCATGTTTCCCTCAATAATCACTACTCAGTCTGACACAGCGGGGGAATAGTTGGAAACCTAGATCCAAATAGGTGTCCCTTCTGGTGAGTTTTAGAAGGGAGGGATTGATCCCCAGGGCAGGTTGCCCCTCCTACTGGCTCCATGCACCTCCTTCTATCAGAGACTCTTCTTTGAAAAAAGGAGCAGTGGGAGGAGACCACCTCTTTAAATTACAGAACATGATTGCCCTGCAGATAGAGGAGATAGGGGAGGAACGAATGCCCAAGGACAGCAGGTTAGCAAGGGCCCGTTTCTTCCTCCCTCCTCCCCAAGATTGCTCCTCCAGTCATCACTGTGGCTCTGCCTTGTTCCCTTAAGAAGTGACGGACCTCTTCCGCTGCTGTGGGTGACTTGTAACTCTCAGAAGATCCCCTAACTTATGAGAAGAGGGAAAGCCTAAGAGCATCAACCCAGGGTACAGAGGAAGGGCTTTGCATAGCAATCCTTGGTAAGTGATGTACAGAGACTCAGGAATGAGTCCCAACCAACAGGGCTAGTGACTTATGTGTAAACTGTTAGAAAGTTAATTAATAGCTTAGAAATCATTACTCTGGGGTTACTGTTAGTTGTTAGACTTTGGCCAAGTCCTTCACCTCTCTGAGTCACAGTCTTCTCATCTGTCAGATGAGGATAAGAATAGCCCCTCCCATCCCACCACAGGTGGATTTGCAGGTAAGGCTGCAGCGAGGCTGAGTGAGAGTGTGTTCAAGAAGTGGCCAGCACAATACAGGCAGCACTCCTGGTCCCTTGGCCTGGCTGTGCTCCTAGATCTTCATGCCCTTGCTCCTTTGGTTCTTCACTTAGCAAGTTGAATAGTGAGCCTACTCCCATGGCAGCACCAAAGCTGTCATCATAATCTGTCAGTACAGCAGGTCCACATCCCTGGAATTAGTGCCATGCTCCATGCGTCTGAGTCTTACCTGCTCTCAGGCCTCTGAGGCCTGGTGGGATCAGGCTCGTCTGGGTCTTTTGCTGGCTGGAGACTCGTGCTACTTAGACACACAACACTCATCCACCACCCCACATCTCAGCAGACCCTTGACAGAAAGCACTTGCCTGTTATTTTTTTTTTTAATTTTTATTTATTTTTTATTAATTTTTTCCCCCAAAGCCCCAGTAGATAGCTGCATGGCATAGCTGCACATCCTTCTAGCTGCTGCACGTGGGAGGCGGCCTCAGCATGGCCGGAGAAGCGGTGCGTAGGTGCACGCCCGGGATCCTAACCGGGGCCGCCAGCAGCGGAGCGCACGCACCCAACCACTAAGCCACGGGGCCTGCCCAGCACTTGCCTGTTATTAATTACTGGGAATCCGCAGCTTGAGAGATCTTATCCATTCACCTTCTTCTCCCTGGGTGTATGTATGTGTGAGGAGGATAGTGAGAGAGGAAGTAGGGAGAAAGATCAAACAAAAAGTACCAGCAACCATCTGTGGTGTTGTAAAAGGAAAACCACCCCCTAAGGCAATCATACCAGCACTGCAGGGATCTGTGTGCTAATCTGGATGTGCTCTGGGAGATGCAGGGCCACTTAACAACCAACAATCATATGCAAGAGAACCCTAGGGAAACTGCTGTATGCTTATGTAGAAGTGACTGCAAAGAGCAATAATAACAACTCTCTCTCTCTTTTTTTTTAATTAATAAAATGAGTTACTTGCTGCTAATGCAGCGTAAAACGATTTAAAAAAGATAGACTTTGGAGTTCAGAAATCCTGGGTTTGAATCCTGACTTCATCACTGTGTTGCTGTGTGCCCTTAGACAAACCATGTAATCTTCCTAAAGCTCATTGTCCATACTTTGAACAGTATGACAATAATAATTAATATGCCATAGAGTTCTTGAGATAAATGAAATATATGATAACAAAAAATTAAAACCAGATGATAAATGTAAATAAATGTTGGATACTATGAAGAGCTTTGCAGATGTTGGCTGTCACCAGTAACACTTGCTTAGTCCTCAGCAGGGTGTGAAATTTAGTAACTAGATTTGTTTAATGGTAATTGTGCTGGGGTGCCTACTCACCTCTGGGTTGCTGAATGTATTCTTCAGTTTCCAGAACTCATGTATCTTCCCTTGAATGCATAAAACAGAACTAATATTTTTTTGAGAGACAACTATATACTAGGCAGTTGAAACCCTCACTACAACTGTATATGGGAGGTGTTGTACTCAGCCTCCAAGATGGCCCCCGAGGATCCTGTCTCCTGGTATTTACATCCTTGTGTAGCCCCCTCCCCCGTTATGCCAGCATTGGTCTGTGTGACCGATAGAACATGGCAGAAATGATGGTATGTGACTTCCAAATCAGATTATAAAAGACTCTGTGGCTTCCCTCTTGGGTGCTTTCTCTTTATCCCTCTCAGATCTTGTGCTTTGGGGGAAACCAGCTGCCCTGCTGTGAGAGGCTCACATGGCAAGGAACCAAGATCCCTTTCAACAACCGTGTGAGAGAGATTGGAAATGGATCTTCTAGCTCCAGTGAAATCTTCAGATGACTACTGCCCCAGTAGATAACCTGATAGCAACCTCATGAGAGACCTTGAGCTAGAAGCACCCAGCTAAGCTACCCCTAGATTCCTGACCCTCAGAAACTGTGTGAGATAATAAATGTTTGTTGCCTTTAGCTACAAATTTGAGTTAATTTGTTATGCAAAATAGATAACTAGTATAGGAGGTATGATCATTCATCTTTTATAGATAAGAAAACTACAAATCAGAAAGGCTAAGTATTTTTTCCCAAGGTCATACAGCTGAAAATACTGCATTTGAACTAGATCTTTTTGACTTCAAAACCAGCATGATCTTACCACTAAATATGCTGCCTTCACATGATGGAAATTCACTATTGTCCTGAAGAAGGAAAAATAACTAAAAAATAGTCTTTTCAAGGAAGACAGATTCCTTTCATATATAATTTTCTATGATTATTCTAATACCTGAAAGAATTATTTTGAGTGATGAGTACCCCAAACCAAATATAAAGCAGACTTGGTTGGGAGGAAAGGAGGAATCAATTCGTTTTTACATAATGTCTTGGTATCCAGGTTCTGGGAATAAAACTGAATATAATCAGCATGGTTCCTGCTCCTGTGGAACTTACAGTTTGCTGCAGAAAATAGCTGAGTAGAAGATTACAATTGATAAGACAGTCTAGAATGATAAGTGAGAGCTCTGGAATCTGGCAGAACTTGGTAAAAATCTACCACTTATCATCTTTGTGATCTTGGGCAATGACCAATTGCTTACTATGCAAAGGACTGTGCTAAACTCTTCAAGTTCGTCTTCTCTTCCAGTGCTAAGCTCTTTGCATGCATTATCATACATACCAAATGCTAAACTCTTTACGTGAATTATCCCATTTCATCCTTACAACAATCCTATGAGTGAGTATTATTATCCCAGTTTTATGGATTGGCACCTATCTCCTGGGGTTGTGAAGAGAATTAAAACATACAATCCACATAAAGAGCCTGACCCAGCAGCCACCTCATGGTAAGTGCTGACTAAATGGTTGTGACTTAGTGTGGGTTACTCCAAAATCAGATCCTGAGACAAGGTTACGTGTGCAAGTAGTTTATTTGGGGGAGGATGCAAGGAGCTGTGAGAGAGCAACTAAGTGAAGTGACAAAGGGAGAGGAAAAAGCTAACGAAGAGGGTGTTGATGAGCAGGTTACTTCTGTGGGCAACTGGGGCTCAACCCCCACCAGGGTCTCTCTGAGACACGGTGTGGAGCACACCTCAGGATTGTCCCAATAGAGCTATGAAGATGGGTTATTTATCTACCAAGTGTTATGACTCATTGATTGAGGTTAACCTTGCAGAGCCTTCAGCCTGCCCTGGGAGTGAGTTAAACATGCTCTGTGACCAATGAACATCTTCAAGCAGAGGCATAGGAAGCTCTGGAATAGGGGAAATGTCTGCAGATGACTCAGAGGTAGGCCCGGACGGCATCTGTTGCAAGTAGCCATTATTAATATTACTGTTAATAATATTACAGATTGATTAATATTGTGATAGGAATGTCATATAGCTTTTCTTAGAACACGGTGAGAGTCACCTTCCACATTTGGACAAGAAAGTTAGGACAGGCTCAGAGACGTGAGGTCAATAGGAGATGAGTAGAGGTTTGGGGGAGAAAAGAGAACAGAGGAGTATTCCAGGCAGAGAGAAGCTTGTGTGAGAAGTCCAACCAAGGGTCAAGAAAACAAAAATGCTTATTCTATTAAAATTTGGTTGTCCGAATTTTGAGTTGAAAGGAAAGAGCCTTGAGAGTTAAGTTTGGAAAGGTCAGACTCTGTAAGTCAGATCATTTAGGCTCTATAGGCCATATTGAGGAGTTTGGGCTTTACTTGAGAGCAACAGGAAATCCTTAAAGGATTTTCAGCAGATTCATATTTTGACTTTTGATTCAGGTATCCATAAGGAAGGTGAATTTGGAAAAAGGAAGAAATTTGAAAGCAAAGTCACATTAAAGAAGCAGCTGTAGTAGTTTAGATAAGAGCTAACACGGACTGGGCAAAAATAGAGACAATGAAGTCTTCATAGTGAATAGCTATATCTCACATAGTTTTGGAGGGTCAGGAATATGGGAACAGCTTATCTGGAGGTTCTGGCTCAAGTCTTATCATGAGGTTGTAGTTCGAAAGTCGACAAGGACGGCAGTCATCTGAAGGCTTGACTGGTGCTGGAGGATCTGCCTCCACCACGGCTCACTTGCATAGCTGTTGGCAAGAGGTCTTAATTTCTTGCCATGTGGACCTCTCCATAGGGCTGTTTGATGCCTTCATGACATGGCGTCTGGCTTCCTCCAGAGTGAGTGATCCCAGAGAGAGAGAGAGAAAGAGAGGACAAAACAAAAGATGCTATATCTTTTATGACCTAGCCTCAAAAGTCCCACTCCATCATTTCTGAAATATCCTATTGGTCACCCAGGCCAGTCCTGTCCAATGTGGAAAGAGGTTTTACTATCCAAGGATGTGAATGCCAAAAGGCTGAGATCATTGAGGTCTATCTTAGAGTCTGGCTATGACAGTCTAACTTCAGCCCCCAATGGTTCACCTTCCTCCCACATGCAAACACACTCTTCCTCCCCAGGGCTCCCAAAAGTCTCATTCTATTACAGCATCAGATTGAAGTCCAAAATCTCGTCATCTAAATCAGGTTTAGGTGAAGAGAGAAATCTTCTCGGGTATATTTCCTTAAGGATATCTCCTTGAGTATAAGTCCTCTTAATCTGAACTCCTTGGAACTAAAGAGATAAATTATCTTCCCCCCACACAATGGTGGAATAGGCATAGGATAAGTTGCTATAGACAATCCTGTTCCAAAAAGGTCACCAGAGCAATTCTGAAATCTAGCCAGGAAATACTGGAATTTCCTTTATTAGTACTCAGTCTTGCTCAAGCTGAGGAATGGTTCTTGACTCTCCATCATTCTTGGATCTGTCCTACTGCTCCCTTGCATTGGACATGTAGTCCAAACAAAAAATAAATGCATGTCACTAAGATTTTAAGGGTTGTTTTGTTGGTGCAGCATAACCTAGCCCACCCTAACTGGTAGAGTTATAGTGAGAGAAAAAGCTTTTAAAGGGAAGGCAGAGAAACCTGCAATGGAAACTGAGAAGTGGCCAGGGAGACAGAAGAAAAACCAACAAACTTCAGAGTTAAGGAAGAGAGTCTTTCAAGAAGTGGGAAATAATCAATAGTGTCCAATACCTTTGAGAGGTCAACTTAAAAATGCCTTGGGGGTGATTAAGTTTAGGAAAAAAAATGTTTGGGGAAACTGTGGGAAGAGTCATTTCAGTAGACTAGAAAGATCAGAAGTCAGATTATAATGGATTGAGGAGTAAGTAGGAGGTAGAGAGTTAGAGGCAGTAAGTATTGGGTGAGAAGGGTGCTAGCTGGAGGGAAACATGGGTATTGGGAGGTTTTGTTAAAATGGAAGACAGTGAGCATTTTTAGGCTTATAGAAAGGAAGAAGAAAACAAAAAAAAGGAAGAAACCGGAGACAAGATGATATCCCTGATAAGGCAATAGGGGATGGTCTCCAGAGTTAGAGAGGAAGGGCATTTAAACCATAGTAACAGGAGAGGAGGAGAGGATGGGGTGTTTCTCCTGGAAGTGTCTGGTGTAGGACAGGAAGGCTGGGGAGGACTTGGTATTTTCAAGTTATATAGGAGGTTCTCCATGGCTGGAGGGTTGGTTGCCCTGGAGGCCAATGGGAGGAAGCTGTGGGAGGAGAATGGGAGAGTAGGAGAGAAAGTTAGGGAGAGGCTAGCACTTCTAGGGCCTGGAATGAAAAGTTTAGACTGTATCTTGTATATAATAGAGATTCATTTAGGGATTTCAAGCAGCACCATGGGACTTTCCTTGTAGACAGGATTGGTGACCGATTACCTCTGAGGGTGAGGGAGGAGGATGACACTGACATTCTAGTATCTTGCAAGGCTGTAGGTTGTTGATGCCATTGACCTACATAGGGACTACAGGTGCAGAAACAAGATGAGACATTTATTTTGGCAACCCTGGAACATATTCAGAATTGCTGCTGAGCTGGGAGAACTGGGCTCCATATCACTGATGTAAAGTAAACCCAGCAGTTCTGGGTTTCAGAGCCAGGGCTTGTCAGAGCCGCCAAGGCCACATCTAACACTGAGCAAGAGGCTGATGCTGACAGTGGCTTTCCACATCATCAACAGAATTGGAGATGAGCTTGAAAGTTCAAGCTTGAAAATTCACCTAGCTGGTGCCCACCAGAATGAAGGGAAAAATGAAATCCAGGCAAAGTTGTCAGTTTATTAAAACAGAATCACTGAATATCAGAATTGCAAGTCATCTCATAGCTGATTTAGCCCTGGTGGCAGGGGAAAAGTGGGTCCAGGTATACGACCTTGGGTTCGTCACTTGCTACCTGAGCCTCAGATTCCTCAGGTAAAATGGTGATGAGAATGCTTATTTTAAAAGGTTGCTATAAAGATTAGTGATTTTTTTGTTTTCATTATTTCTACAGTATTTACAATGTTGCAGTTACTTTTCTAAGCATTTTACAAACGTTAGCTAATTCAACTCTCAACCATTGTGTAGGGTAAGACTATTAATATCTACATTTTAAAAATGAGAAAAGTGAGGCCCAGAGAGAAGGGACTTAGCCAAAGCCACTGAGGTCTTCAAAGGCAGAGCCAAGGTGAGCACTCGGTCCTCCTAAGTCTCAAATGTGTTTTCCACACTTTCAACTGAATAAACACAGGCATTTTCCAGCTGTATCTTCCTGTACCTGTGTGGCTTGCTTCCAGGATGTGGCTTATGCCTGAGGAAATGCTGGGAATACATGCTATTAAAGGGTCACAGAAGTTTCTATTAGCGTTTCATGAATATCCTCTCCCCAGGCCCTCCGCCAGGTGTGTGCTAATGCTGTTAGCTCTGCTCTGCGGGGAGATGGACACCCCAGAGGCTGGCGGCAGCAGCTGGGTCGGGAGGATTGACTAGGCTAGTGATACTCCATGTCCTGGGAGAACCACCCCCCAGGGGCTACCTTTTCTGATCTTGTTAATCATAAAAGGATCCATCTTGCTGGTTTCTGCATTGTTTCTCATTTCCTTCCTTCATTTATTCATTCATTCATTTCAGAGAAGATCCCCAGCTTCAGAGAATCACCACAGAAATTGAAGCAATCAATATTTTTTTGCTTATATATTAGATTGTAGGTACAAGAATGTGAACTCTATATTTGTCTCCTGCAGAAATATAAAAAGAATGTTAGTGACCTCAGCTTTCAGGTATAAACAGGAAGAATGATAGAATCACTGGGTCAGAAAAACTCAGTATCCCAGAGTCGTTATAATCAACTAAACACATGTTGCCTGGGTTGTTAAGAACCTTAAACTCCATCTGGCCCAAGTGGCCATTTAATGCTTGGAGTTCCTCCACCCTCCATGGAATGGGCATGAACATGCACCATGCTGGGTGCCTCTGGGGATAAGCACTTCGCTCCCTAATGAGTTAGTCAAATCCCCGTCCAAAAATCTGAATGCTAGAAGTTCTTCATCACTCTGAGTCCAAAGATTTCTTTCTGTAACTTCTACCTGTTGGGCCTGGTCCCCAGTTACTATAAGAGTGATTGTACAGGGCCCTAACTAGTACCCTGGACAATGGAGTCCCAGCTATTACCTTCTTACAGAAATCTCTCCTGCTATTTCCTTGTTTAAAATGGAAATAGTTGTCTTTCCGTTCACCATCAAAGTCTTTTCTTCCCCAAACTTCAAATAAAGTACTTTCATGATTTCAAAGCTTTTCATATTCTAAATGACCTAATTGTTTTTTCGAAAGAGCAAAGAATGGAGCCACCCAAACCCTTCCACATGCAGATATTTGGGGAACACCTGGTACCTGGGAAGTATTAAGCCAGGTCCTGGTCACAGGAGGAAATGATTTGGATAATCACGTCTGGTGCTGGACACCATCATTCTGCTATTCTGTGTGGACCCAGGAACCAGCCTGTGTCTCAGATCAAAGGAGCAGTCCAGGCCGCAGGGGAGCTGGTGGGGAATCGCTTGAAGAGCGGCAGCCAGAGAGTGACGGGATGGGCAGGAAAGCCGGTTTCCCAAGAAGGACCTGCTACATAATTTGTGGGGCCGGTGGGACAAAAGGAAAATGTGGAGCCTCTTGTTAAAATTATTTAGAATTTTAACATGGCGACAGCAGAGCCTTAAACCAAGCACGGGCCCTGGGCAGCTTTGTCAGAGCCACACGAAGCCTCTGGCCTGTGTAGTTGGTCCTGTTTGTTCTCTCAGAGGACCCCAACCTGTGTAGGGCAGGAGATGCAGAGAGGAAGGACCTCTCTTTTTCCTCTTTCTCAGGCCCCCTGTGGAAAGATAATGGGACCAGGTCTCCTGGCTTCCTATTTAGTGTGTTTTTCACGCCATTCACATTATTTTCTCATCTAAAGGCAAGAAGGCATTTACTTACACAGATCAGAAGAAACACACATCACTTTCCAAAACATCTAAAAGGAGGTGGTAAACATAGTGAAGGGAGAACAGCATCTGTCAGCCAATTCCAAGGTCCACCACCCACTAGTCATCTACTAGGATGTCACCTAAAATCTCCAAGCTACATTTTCCTCATCTCTAGGCTGGGAATTGCCTTTACATCATGGGCAGCATTAGATAAAAATCATACATGTAAAGTGTTTAGCACAGGATCTGACATACGATAGTCGAAGTATGTCATTGGTTGAGATAAAAATATGGGAGGTGGTGGGAGATGAGGAAAGGAGGGAGGGAAGGTAGAAAAGGCACAGAAATACTCTATGTTTCTGCCTTGAATGCCCTTCTTCCTTTCTTCCTGTGAGTGCTCATCCTCTATGTCCTAGCTCCGATGTCATTTCCTCGGGGGAGGTAGCTATGTTCTGAAACTGCGTGTTCCTTTCCTCTGGGCTTTCCTCTGTCATGGGCCTCAATATGGGGAACTGTGAGTGTCTGCTTTCTTTTCTGCTACTAGACCCAGGGCTCCTGGTGGACACCCTCCATGCCATACTCACCTCCCTGTCCCCAGGGACTAGCTCTGTGCTTGCACAGAGGAGTGCTCTGTTCACACTTACTGAAAGAAGGAGGGAATAAGATTCGAGAAAGAGAAAGAAAAAGAAATTGAGTGATTGCAGATAGAGAAGAACTGCTCGATGCTGTGTCTCCTGGGCAATGGGTTCACTGTGGAGTTGCCTCTGATAGTGGGACAAGTTTTTCAATCCCTGTGAATCACTCAGGCTCATCACGCATCCTCACTATCTCTCCACAAGCCTTAACTTGTAGCCCGAGCTGACCACAAGGTCTTCTTTGGAAAGATGCAAAGGAGAAACATGGTGGGAGGGGTGAGAAAGACGGGGAGAGGAAGTGGCGGGGGGCATGGCTAGGAGATGCTACCCTCTTCCTGTTCATCACTTCCCCACCACCCACCAAACCCCAACCATGAGCCCAGGCAGAGTAAGAGACTCAGGGGACCCCTGTCCTGGTAAGGCAGGCAAGGCAGTAGGAGAGGAGGAGGGACATGAAAGAGTGCTGAAGGGACAGAGGTGGAGGTGGGTTTGCGCAATTGCTGATCTGTGGTTGAGGGGAAGAGTGGGGCTGGGATCTGAAGTCTGGAGTCCAGAGCTGGAGAGCAGGGCCCCCTTGACACTTAGGAAGATGTGGAGAGGGCTGGCAAGGGCAAGGCCGGAGCTGTTAGAACACTGGCTGCAGCCCTCACAGTGGATGGTCAGACTATGCAAATAGACGTTCTCCTTAGGCACCTAAAATGGCATAGCCCACCCAGCATAGAGGCAGCTTACACACCTATGACCTAGTGGCTCCAAAGTCGACCCTCCTCATTTCCACTATACCCCTTCCACCACTTCCCCCAGACTTGTGCCTTCTCCTGATGTCCTGATCTAAGAGGATTTCATGATGTCCAAGTCATCCCAGCCAGAAACCTCAAAATCTTCCTTCACTCCTACCTGCCTTACCTTCCCATTGACAATTCTCTCATCCTATCAGTTCTACTTGCGCATTCCCCTGGCACTGCCCCATTCAGGCCAGCATCGTTTTGAACTTGGAGTATTACAACAGCTTGTCTCCCTTCCTCCTTCCCTTGGCCTCCTCTCATCACTCTTTTGGTTTATAGCTAGTGAATAGTCTATGATACTGTCCTGATCATGTTCCTTCCCAGTTAAACACAGCCGTACCTACTGGGGTGTTTACAGGAACAGCTCTTTGGCCTGACTTCCAAGGCACTGTGTGATCTGCCCCCAGCCTACCTCTCTGGTCTCATCCCATCCTGTCCCATCCTCTCTCCACATAGCCCAAGCATCAGCCACATGCCAAACATCCGTGCCCTTTTATACTTCTGTGCCTTTGCTCAGGCTGTGTCCTCTGCCAGAAATGCAGTGCTGCTCCGCATCTGCCTGATCATTTCCTCCTTGTCTCATGTGAAAAGCCCAGCTAAATTGTCCCATCCTCACCCATGCCTCCAGTGGAGTTCCTTAGCCCACAGCCTACTCCTCGGAACTGGTTTGGAGCGCTGATCACCTTGCATGCTAGTTAGTGGTCCATGTCTGTTGTGTTCCCTCCGTAGAGGCTGAAAGCCCCTCAAAAGCAAGGACTGCCTGGTTCATCTCAGAACAGGCATCAGTGGATGGTTGTTGATCTGAACTGCTTGGCAATAGGTCTGGCACCAGGTGCTGGCCGTGACTAGGGCACAGTTGCCTAATTAAAGCACGCTAGAGACACTCTGTCTCTCCTTGCATCAAATCCGCCCTGGCACATCTTCCAGGGGAAGAGAATATATTAGCATGGACAAGTACATTACCGTAAGTGGCACGTCAGAGACTCGTAATTAGGAGATAAACATCTGGAACGCATGCATTTCAGCGGTTACAGTCTATACAGAGATCCCGCCGACAAGTCACAGAAAATGGGTTTCAGGTTACACAGCTGTTTGTCAACACAGTTATATAATATCTGCACGCTTGTCTGAGGGAGTGTGGATGAGCTGGCAGGGAGCTCGTGTGTCACTTTCTGCTCACTTAAGCCTCAGAGATGTGAGTTCCGGAAAGGTACGGCAACTCAGGGGGTCAAGATGACCAATTTAGTAAAGGGCTGTGGGGCACCCCAACTATGTAGGGACATTTTGGGAAAATAATTTGAGCTGCTGCTCACAGGATGCCAGCAAAACCTCACTTTATCAGTCTTATTTTCTCACTGGGTCCCTGTTTCTCCAATATCCTGTCATAAAACACACTCGGTCTCAGGCAGCAGTTTACAAAGTTCTCTCTCCTGCATGGTCCCATTAGAGATGATGTGAGGAGCCATCTGAGGTTGAGAGAAGGGAAGTGATGTGGTCAGAGGCACCCAGTAAGTGAGTGGTGAGTGGTAAAGATAGGATCCACAGCCAGTCCTGTCTGTTCATCCAGTATCTTTTTCTCCTATTGAATACGTCTGTAGTGGGTTGAATAATGATCACCTCCCAAAAGTTCATGTCCACTCAGATCTCAGAATGTACCTTACTTGGCATAAGGGTCTTTGCAGATGCAATTAAGATAAGGATCCCTTGGGACCGGCCCCATGGCTTAGCGGTTTAGTGAGCGCGCTCCGCTCCTGGCGGCCCGGGTTCGGATCCTGGGCGCGCACCGAGGCACTGCTTCTCCGGCCATGCTGAGGCCGCGTCCCACATACAGCAACTAGAAGGATGTGCAGCTATGACATACAACTATCTACTGGGGCTTTGGGGGAAAAAAAGGAGGAGGATTGGCAATAGATGTTAGCTTAGGGTCAGTCTTCCTCAGCAAAAAGAGGAGGATTGGCATGGATGCTAGCTCAGGGCTGATCTTCCTCACAAAAAAAATAAAAATAAAAATAAAGATAAGGATCCAAAAATGACATTATTCTGGATTAGGGTAGGCCTTAAATCCAATGACAGGTATCCTTACAAGAGACAGAAAAGGAGAAGACACACAGAGAAGGCTGTGTGAAGATGGAGGCAGAGATTGGAGTGATGAGCCTACAGGACAAGGAACACCAAGGATTGACCGTAGGCACGAGAAATTAGGAAAGGCACAGAACAGATCCTCCTTCAGAACCTCCAGAAGGAACCAAACCCTGACAACACGTTGATTTTGGACTTCTGGCTTCCAGAACTGTGAGAGAATACATTTCTGTTTTTTTTTTTTTAATTTATTTTTTTCTCAGTTTTGTTGAGAAATAATTGACATACGTTGCTGTATAAGTTTAAGACATACAGCTTGATGGTTCAATTTACATCAATTGTGAAAAAATTTTAAGACACTCAGTTTGTGTTAATTTCTTACAGCAGCCCTAGGAAACTCACATGCCCCTTAAGTTACCCTTTGCTGTCAGCTGTACAAGGCAGTTGAAAACCCCGAATACTGGCAAGCCATTAAAAATTATTTTTCATTTCATTTCATTCTTGCAAGGAAATAAAATCCCTTCAATGGCTTCTCTAGATCATTATCAAGGAGGAAAGAATTTGACAGAGAACCTGGGGAAGAGAAAAAAAGTTTTGATGGCCTACTATGTGCCATCAGTAAGAAAATACTGTACCATCGTACTTAATCACTAAACAATTTAGCACGATCAGTAGTATTTCAACCCTATTTTATAAACAAAGCAAGCAAGACTCCAGAGTGTCCGATCTAGGATTGGAACCACATTGATGGATGGCAAACCCTACATCCTGTAGGACTGAGTTGATGTTCTTCTCCTCCTCCCCAAGGGTCTCCAGATCAAGGGCCCATAGCCATCCTCTACACACAGGAGCCTGGACCCTAAATTCTCCGAGAACCTCAGTGCTGCTCACCCTGTACCTCACTCCCCTCCCTAATTCTCTTCTCGTTCTCCTACAGTGTTTGCCTGGGTCTCAGGCAAATCTCCTCTCCCCAGCATGAGTGCAGTGGAGACCCAGGCTTCCCGAAGGGGTCTAAGGAGTCCAGTAGCCTTGAATCATTCAGTCCAGAGATAGGATCTGACTTAGGACTTCATACACGTTTAGCACTAGCCCCATGCAAATGGCTGTGCCAGGCTCCCCACAGAGAGGGGAATATATCTCACTTAACCCCTCTGAGCCTAAATTTCCCCTTGTGTAAAATGGGGATAAAGTAATAGTCCTTCATTTGGACGGGGTTCAAATCGTGATTCTGCCACTTAGCACTGAAGTCACTATCCTCTGCCAGTCTGTTACGTCCTGCATTGACTCTGAGCAGCCAGTGAGAGATTATATGCTGAAGGAGCAGATGCAAAGCTGTAGGCAGAGAGTGTGCAGAGGTTACCGGTTATTCTTCAACAAATCTAATTGTATTTGATTTGGACTATTTCTTCGGCTGTCACAATATTTTTCACAGCATGCCGTAGCACTTGAAAATGTGGCCCTGGAGCCAGACTGCCTGGGCTAAATCCCAGCTCTGCTATTTACCAGCAGTGTGGTCTCAGGCAAGTAACCTAATCTCCACATTCCTTAGTTTCCTCACCTATAAAGCTGGAAGATGCTCGTACTTACCTCATGGAGCTATTGTGAGGATTAAAGGAATTAGTGCACATAAAGTGCTTAAAACTAGGGAGTGTTTAATGAATATTGGCTTTTTAACATTTAACATTTTATAAAAATATATTTTGGTATTCCAATTACTTTACAGTCATAGGAAACTATCCAGACCTAGTCTTGCTGTTCTTCTGCTGGTGTCACCTAACATTTAGATTGGAACTAAGAATGGGCTTCTGTAGAATGTAGGTTAGAAACGATAACCCAAAGGGATACTCTCCACTGGAATGGAAAGTGGAGAGGTGGCCTGCTATAGTGAAGTCTCTACTGCAAGCCCAACTCTACCACAGGAGGCTGTGTGCTCTTGGGCAAGTCACTTCTCTTCTGTGAGACTCAGCTTACTAATCTGTAAAATCTGCATGTAGGTGCATGTGTGTGCATGCATGGGTTGGCAGGTGGGAGGAGGGGTGAGGAGATACCAACCTGGTGGTTGGCCAGGTGATGGTCTAACCCTCAGCACTTCTAGGTCACATCTGGCATGTAGCAGAAGCTGTTAATTCCCAATGCTAGCAGGCTATCACTGTCATGTAGCCTTGGACCTGTGGCAGTCATGATGACAGAGACTGTCCGGTTCAAGCCAACGTCAGGACAAGGACCAGGCAGGTGGCCTTGGAGTCAGGCCGGACAAGGAAGGGACAGATCTGCTCAGGTCTGCAGGGCTGCTGACACAGCAAGAGAATGGGGATGGGGACGCTACCCAAGTCATGCTCTGGTCAGGAGCAAAGTGGTGCTTTGGGACAA
Organism: Diceros bicornis minor; assembly: GCF_020826845.1. Lineage (NCBI taxonomy): Eukaryota > Metazoa > Chordata > Mammalia > Perissodactyla > Rhinocerotidae > Diceros > Diceros bicornis. Next base: position 17,168,829 of record NC_080767.1, on the reverse strand, counting down.
ACCATGAAGATCACTAGTGTCAGAACCCCAGGACAGACCAGGGCTGCTGCTTGTCGAGCTGACACCGCCATGCAAAACCCAAGGCACTTTTCTGTAAGTCTAGTCTCTCTCACAACCTTCCAAACAGTCATATCTCATAACCTCAAACCCCAGGAGTGCTATTCTGTTCAGACAACACCTTTTTTGTTTCCTGGTCCTCTGAGCATGTCATGAAGAAATGTCACAAACACATGATGAACTTGCAGTGTTGGAGTTGAGGAGTGTGGGTCACCTGCCACGACACTGGCTGTATGACCTTCCATCTCCCAGCTTCTGTTTCCTCATCTGTCAAAACAAGAGGACAGATCAGTTTATCTCTAAATATCCTCCAACTCTGGAATTCTATGATTTTAGGTTTTCATGTGAAACTTCAGTTTTCATGCCAAGAGTCCTAGCTCACACAAAATAGAATATTCTCTATACTTTTCTGAATAATCCTAAAGGGAAAGTCAGACTTTAATAGATGTCCCTGATCTGAAAAAATATACATTCACTTGGCTGCTTTGTTCATAAAGACACTTTGGGAAACATTTGCTATTCTACCTAAGGAACACGCGTTTTGGAATTAGAGGACTTGGGCTTGAAGAGTTTCCTAACTTTGATGGAGATTCTGTCTATCTGTCCTCAGTCTTCTCAAACCCCTATGTATCCCGCCAAGGAAACACTCAGAAGCCAGCATGGACATCAATCTCTTAGGCGTTTCCTAACATTGTGCTCTCAACGCTCTCTTGATTTAGGTCTTCCCAAGCTTTTTGATTTCTGACATCTCCTTCAAGTCCTCCTTGTTTCAAGGACCCACTTAGACAGACATCCTGGAGTAGATGTCCAGTCCTAACTTTACAGACTTGCCTCAAAACCCCCGTACGCTACCCTGATTCCAGCAGCACTGGCCACTATGCATAAGAGATGCTCACCCAAGGAACCCTCTAGCTTCTCTCCTACCCTCTCCCTTCCCCTTCTCAGGAAAGGACCTTAGTAATAACCTCATCTCAAGACTAGGCATGATGCTACACTACCTAGCAAATGTAGAAAAAGGGGTTTTGTAAATGGAAAACAGCCACCTAAATATTTTTGGTTTGCATTCTGGTTCAGATCAGTGGAGAAGGTAGCCGGCGAGGCTGGGTTCTACTCTTGGCCCATTCTGAGCCTGGAAGAGAGCAGCTGCCTCCACCCCTGCAGTTCTCGCCTTTGGAAAAGGCAGATTTCAGCGTTTGCCAGCTCTTTGCCTCAGAGGGGTCATGATGCGGTTCCTCTTAATACTATGGGGGATTCAAAACATACAGTGCAGCATAAAATATCAATTCAGCCCAGGCTCTGAGTGCTATTGCATGTTGGAGAGGAAAGAGCGAAGTAGTGGGAGGGGGTGTAATTTGTGTGGAGGAATGACAGATGTGGTTGATCCACTTTGGATTTATCTGCCCATCTGGACTTTCAAAAGAAAAGAAAGTGGTGTGGTAACAATTTCATAGCAAAGGCCACAGGCTGGTTAATCTTCAGGGATTTTTTTGAGCTAACTTCTGAAAACGTCGATTTGGCCTATCGATTTCATATTAATTGGCTCTGACTAGCTGGAGCACCGCCAGAGAAATCCCAGCACGTTGCATCCTGCAGTTGTCAATCCCGCCTTCTTTGGTGCTCTCTGGGGTGCAGTGTGGCTGGGTGGCTGCTGCCACGGCACGTGGGCCCTTTTCTAGGAAGCGCTTTTGGCCAGACTCAGGGATTCTGAAATGGGAGGAAAGTTAATGATGAGGGAGAAAAATTAACCCTCAATGTACAGTATTAGCTATCCTGGAAACTGAGCCCGTTTCATTTGGGAAGTGGGCCAAGCTGCTAAGCTTCAGAAAGAGATTCAGAGAGAGAGAGAGGGGGAGGGAGAGGGAGAGGAGGGAGACAGAGAAAGAGAACAGAGGCCCAGAAAGAGTTAGAGAAAGAACAGAGAGAAAACAGAGAAAGAGAAACAGAGAGGAAGAGAAATGAAAAACCAAGAGATACAGAGAGATGGTGAGAGACGGAGAGAGAGAAACTTACAGAGACAGAGACACACAAACAGAGAGTCAGAAATAAAGAGAAGCAGAGACAGAGAGAGACAATGGAGATAAAAAAGAGACAGAGAAACAGAGATAGAGACAGACAGCAGAGAGAGAACACAGAGAGACAATAACCTTGAGAGACAGAGAGAGAGAAAGAGCAAGACAGAGGCACAGAGATAGAGATGCATATTCAGAGAGACAGAGACAGAGGTTGCGGGGTAAGAGACTCATCCTGCCAATAGAGAAAACTTGGAGATGTTGGGAGTTGGCCAGAGTGCAGAGATAAGGAGAGAGAGAATTACAGCAAGGGGCCTAACAAGTTGAGAAAGAGATGAGAGTAAAGGGAACTGCAGCAGTGTCAGCCCCAGAGAAACCCTGGGGGCCCTAAGCACAGCCTAGCACCGGGGCTGCCCACCCGGATCCCGTGCGGCTCCCTGTGGCTGGCCAGCTCTGTGGGGCAGTCACTTAGACCTTTGCCTACAGACCCCCAGGAAGCCAAGCCGAGGCCTCAGTGCAGTTCACATCCCAGGGCCTGCAGAACCGGTTGGTGTGTTGTTGTGGGATGGAACAATGATTGAATCATGAACAACTGAAAACAAAACAGGAGAACAAAGCGGGGAGGAAGAAACCCACAGTCATATTTTGGAACCTTAATTTCCTACGTGCAGTTGCTAAGCAGTTTCCTGCTGCGTGCGTTTCTCTCAGTCCTGAGAAGTACAAGGACTATGAGAAAAACAGGTGTCAGGGAGGTCTGCTGTGTGGTCTCTGAGTTCTCTGGAGCGGAGGGGCTGCTCTTCTTGGGGGGGTCCAGGAGAAATGCAACTATCCTGAGAAATAACAAGGGATTGACTTCTGAGCCCTAATAGCCCAATTCCCTCCAAACCACCCACCACACCACAGGAAAAATAAAAAGGTGGCCCTTTAATATCTCAGGGACAGACCATCACCTAAGTCAGGAAACTGAGTCACATGGGCTTCTCCCTGTATGTGACTCAGGAGGGCACTGGAGCCTCTCCTGCCTCCACGGCATGGCTGTAGCCCTAATTATTCCATGCCGGGACATCAGCCCACCCCTGCCAATAGTGTCTGTGCCTCCAGCCTGGGCTGTTTTCCTCAGACACAAACCTAACCATGTCACCCACGGGTAGAGGCTGCATCCTACCCAGCTCTCTGGGCCAGTGCCTATCACAGAGAAGGTGCTCAGTTTGTAGTTACTGAATGAATGAAAACTCCAACATGATGACATCATAGATTTCCAGAATATAGTCATGTGACCCAGTTCCGTCATATTTTGGATGAGTGAACTCAGAAACAAATTGGGGAAGATACTCAAGTTCCCAGTTAGTGCTCGTTCAACGTCAGTAAAGGTCATGGTCAATTATAACCCAGTTTTACGTTGTTTTCAGGTTCATTCTCAACTGCCTCCTGCTTTTGAGAAAACTAAACCAAAAAAAGAATTATTGGAAAAGTATAAGTGAATTCACAGGAAAGATAATCAGCCCAGAGACAACCCAGGATCCTGGGCAGCGCTGAGGATGGAGGTTGGAGGAAGCTGTGGCGGGGTGGCGGAGGTCTTCTCACATCTCAGCCCCTGGGATGAGCTAATGCTAACCATTTTCCCCCTTGTGGAACTGTGCTCACAATTCCTGGGAGAGAGTCTGAGTGGTTTAGACTGGGTCAGGGGTCTCCCCTTGGCCAGGAGAGGATAGAAGCTCTGATTAAAAATCCCAGCAAGACTGATGCTCAATCCCACAAAGACAGCGTGACACGGAGGAGCAGAAGTTCCCTAATGAACAATTTGAGTGATGTTATGAAAAGAGGAGGGAAGGGGCACTTGAGAGGCAATAACACCCACTCCAGGAATTCTGTGAACCTACCGTGTCATCCAGGAGGGTGAGATAAAGCTTTGTTGTGCAGGCCATTCGTATTTAGGGTGAGCTATGCCTCCTTTTCAAGTTGTCTCAGAGGGGCATGCCAGGGACGTGAGACGTCAGAGGGCCTTATCTCTGGGGAAAGACAAGGGGATATGGCCAGGAGGCTTGGTTTATGGAAAAGCACTTAGGAAGGAGTGGAAGGTTGGGCGTTCATGATCCTGAGCTGGGCAGCAAGTGGGGAAAGATCACCTGGCCCCGAGGCAGAAGAACAAAGAGGAATGCATGATGGGGCTCCGGCTTTTTCTTTGCTTTGATTGTCTGGAAACCGCAATTCTGTACAGGCCAACGTGTTTCCCTTCATCAAACTTCCATGAGAATATAGGAGGATATTTTCTAAAGATAACAGTCCCAGCCATTCAACCAAGTGAGCTCACCCTGTGGCGACAGTTATAAGATTCCCGTAACTGAGGCGGATCAGGGTGGGCAGGGCCGGGTCCTTTAATGTCTCAGGGAATACCCACTGCTCACTGCTCCCCATGAACTTGTCCCCAGCTCTTTCTCATAATGGAATATGCTGCGCATGCCTTGGTTATTCTATTGTCTTTCCCATTTACAATACTCCAAAGGCTTAGTTAAAAAAACAATACTTTCTGCATAGAAACCCAGATACCACTCCCAATTATAAGCATCAAGTTTGAAACTTGGCGGATCTTCAGGCTGAACACCTGGGCTGCTCTGGCTGCTGCCAGTGGCTCAAGGACTGCACATCTATTTCAGTACAGCCCACACAATAATTAAAAGGACAATTTGCTTCTACATAAAGAATCACAGAATACAGCCCCAAACCACATGAAAGTCATTTCTGCTCCCGCCGCAGTTTGGCTTTCCCCAGCCGGCCACAGTCTGTCCTGGGAATAGTGGCTGCTTTGTCTGGTGACTTTCAGGGACAGCAAAGTGGTGGGGAAAATCCCTAGGTCCTGTTCCTTACTTTGCCCCATCATTCCCACAGAGCCACTCTGAACTGTCTGTTTCCCATCTGCAAATTGGAAATAAGACTATGAACTCTGCCTTTCTCAGGGTTGTGGTACAGATCCAAATGAAGAAATGTGTGTGAAATCACTTCAAACAGTGCAAAGGCTCTGTGAAAATTAACAGTCCATTGCTTTGACTTGTGTGAATATAACACTAGGAGTTCTCCAGAAGTACACACAAAGAGCAGATGGAGTGGGATCCAAAAACACCTTGGGAGGAGGGGAAAAGAGAATATAATCCAGAAAGCATCAGCAAAAGTGTGGGTTCCACACTTGACTGCAACCGTAAGTCAGAGGTATGCTGGTAAATATTTAACAACCAGCTCTCTGCGGGGGATAAAAATGTCTCAGTTGTAGCATTGACCAATTTCCATGGTGTGAATACTGCCAACCACAGCCAATGTCAAGATATCAACATGACGTCAACTGGCTAGGAAAACTCCTCGGAATTTAACAATTCTCTCTCTCCAATAGGAGCTGGCTCCAGCACGCCCTACCCTAAGTCGTAACCAAGGTTGTCCTCCATTACAGCAGCCTTACCTAGACTTGCTCACCTGCTGGATTTCCAACAGTCCACTGACCGACAAAAGCAGAGGTGGATAACCCTAGAGGGTAATCCTCCTCCATGTTGTGAGGGAACTTGCAGGAATGAGTCCCTTTTCCTCAGTGATGTTGATGTGGCAGGGCCTTCTCCAGTGAAGGACTGTTCAATCTCCACTGACCAGTCTGATGAGAACAAGGCTGAAGCTCAGGCTGACCCACTTGACCCCCTGGACCAGGAAAGAGGAAGGTCTCTTCACGTTTGCCTGTTCTCATCTGCTCATTCCTCTGTCTGTCTTTATCAAGCACTCCTTGCTGCCCACCCTACCTTGGCACTGTGGTTCAAAGGATCAGTAAGTTATGTTGTTTTCTCTCAAGTACGGGAACAATGACAATGCAATGAGAACGGTGCTCTGGTGGAGAGAAACACAGAGCACTCTAGAACAGATTCACCAGGCTGGGGAGATCAGGGAAGACATCCCAGTTTTTGCATAAAAAAAAGCATGCCTTCTGCTAATAAACAGCATCTGCAGAGCACTGTGGCGTTGTGGACGTATTCCCATCTGTTACCTTGTTTGATCCACATAGCAGCCCTGGAAGCAGATTCAGCCAGGACTCTCACACTTTCCTCCTACCTTCCTCTTTCTTGTGGGCAGGGAGGCGGGGTAACAACAACTTTGGGTCTGGGAAGAGATAACAAGAACACCCTGTACTGTGGATGCTTTAGAAACTGAGAGGAAATATTGAGATTTTGATTTGAACTTTTGTATCGGTTATTGCTTCTTCCTAAAATTAAGCAAAATGCTCTAGGTCGGTTTCTAACTGGCATTTGGCAGCTTAAAGGTCTTTGGAGGATGCCTGTAACTGTGGAGAAGGAGTACATTTAGAAATAGCCACAAGTTGGGCGTTCTTTCATAATTTCTAGAAACAATAAGAGATTTTCTGAATCTGCTAGCATACTTTTTGCTGAGGGGTATAAACTGGAATCATTTCAATCCATCCTTCAGTGGCTTTTGGAGTTAAAAATATGAGGCAAGTTTTGTTTTGACCTCTCTCAATACTTGAGAAATGAGGATACCATGCCCTCCTTCAGAGAGCACTCTGCCATTAACGACATGAATGTGTGGGAGGCTGACCAGTGCCCGCACAGTTAGCAGCAGATTGCGCCCTGGAGTTCTTCTTTCTCCTGCACCTGGTTCTTCCGCACCAGTTGGGCTTATTGGTAACTACAGAGTCACGTGGTCAGTCAACTGTCTTGTTTATCAGTAACCACCTGGCAAATCTCTCCTTGAGGGTCATCTCAGAGGCGGCTGGAGTGTTGTCAATTCCTACACCCCTTGGACGTGGCTTTCTAGGTGGGCTGTGACATCACGACACAGGAAAGCTGAGAGTCTCTCAGATCCAAACAGTGCCTCTGAAGGATCTGCTGACTGTCAGCAAACAACCAATAAGGCAGCTAGCTGTTCACGGGTCCCTGAAGGGATGGATTTTTCTCTTTTTTTGGGGGGGTGGGGGTGCTTACGGAAGACCCAGAGATCAGCCCAAATCCTCCTGTAGTTGGAGCTGGGAAAGTGGAATACTTTCCAGGGCCCCAGGAATTCCTGCTCATTGGTCTTATTGAAAAGGAGTCTGTGGTTTCAGACATGAAGAGCTAAGGCTTAGGGAAGGAGCCTTGATCCATTGCATGCCAAATGGAGATACATCCCAGGAAAGCCACTGGGCGTCTGCAAATGGGAGATGATTTTAGCCTCCAAATCCCAGTCAGGACAGGAGTTACTGGAGAGGAGAAATTCTTTCTGTCATGCAAATAAACAGTGACAGCATCCACTAATTTTCTGAAAATGTGTCAACACGTATATGTAGAACAGCTTGGACAATGTCCGTGGATTTGGGGGGAGTAGAAGTGGACCATCCCACTTCATTTGCCTTCCAGCTGCATCAATCCAGGTTGTGGCGCTTTTCATTTTTCAAGAGCAATAATAACATGTGTCCATTGAGCTACAGTTCCTGTCTCAGCTGAGTCATATGGGAGTAACAGCCTGTTGACATGCCTGTATGTTAACGAAACCCAGGACCCACCGCCTGAAACATGTAAAGTACATTTGTTGATTTTGTGCTTGATTTCAGGAGAGGAAACTTAGTTTTGAAGTCTGACCCTGAGCCTCAGTTTTCTTTAGTGAAATGAGGATGTAATGACAATCTCTTTCGTGTTATTCCGGTAGCATTTTGGGGAGGATCATAGGAAGTTAGAACTGTGAAACCATCTGTAAACTGTAAAGTGGTGTGCACATAATGGGCAGATCAGCCTGGGAGTCTCCCAGGACCATGTGGCATTCATGAGTAGCGGGAGGGACAGTGCTTTTGCTTTTTCTTCTCTGATGGGATATGAGTACCGTCCAGATGACTGATGCTGTGAAGGACAGTCTTCTAAGTGTATCTGTGATATTGTGATTTATAATGAGAAATATATATTGGGTGTTCATTCCCGTTTCTGGCACAGAGCTCCTGAAACCCCTGTAATTTCCTAAGTGATGAGAGCAGTAAAGATGTCTTTCATTATGTCAAGGAGGTGACTTTTGGAATGCCCCAAAGTTGCTTAAGGATAGGGACTGGTCACCAGAGGAACCAATCATGTGATTAGAGGGTTGGACCTGTTTTCAGTCCCACTCCCATGGACCTCCAGGGATGGAAGAGGGGCTGGAGATTGAATTCAATCACCATTGGCCAATTATTCAATCAACCATGCCCATGTAATGGAGTGTCCATAAAAACTCAAAATAACAGGGTTCGGAGAGCTTCTGGGTTGGTGAACACGTGGAGATCCAGGGAGAGTGACACACTCCAAGAAGGCATGGAAGCTCTGTGCCCCTTCCCACACAGCTTGCCCTAAGCACGTCTTCCATCTGGCTGTTCCTGAGTTGTGTTCTTTTATAACAGACTGGGAATCTAGTAAGTAAAATGTTTCTCTGAGTTCTATGAGCCACTCTAGCAAATTAGTCAAACCCAAGGAGGGGGTCATTGGAAACTTCAATCTAAATTCAGTTAGAGGCACAGGTGACAACCTGGACTTGCAGTTGGCATCTGAAGTGGCTTGGGGCAGTCTTGTGGGACTGAGCCCTTAACCTGTGGGATCTGACACTATCTCCAGGTAGATAGTGTCAGAACTGAGTGACAGTGTCAGAAGTGAGATGAATTGTAGGACACCCAGCTGGTGTTGGAGAATAGCTTGGTATGGGGAAAAAACCTACACCTTGGAATTGGGAGCAGAAATATAGCATTTCAAGCAATTTATGGGGCATGTGGAAGAATATTAGAGGCTTGATACTCATAGGAGATTGGAGTAGTGAGAACTATTGGACAGTTGTTCCTCGGAACTCATCCTTGTAGCAGAGGCATGCAAACAGTGATCTCTGGCAAGCCCTCACAAAGACGGTGTTGAGTAAAGGATTCTGGCAAATGCCAGCTAGCATCACTTGGTACAGGCTGGAACTCACAGGCAGAAGGAGCAGCAGGCTGCATGAATGCCCAGTGCAAAGGTGGTCTGGGCTAGGGCACAACCGAGCACACTATGGAATTACACTCTAGAAGAGGGACCACTCCACTGGTCTTTGGTATAGGACAAGAGGGAGAGCACCTCTGAAAGCCTAGGGATAGTGTGTCCAAGTTGGGGCATCAGCGGCCCGGGAAAGATGTATGCCAGCACTGGGAACAGCACCTGGAGACCTGGTGACAAACAGAGTTTGTGCACAGGGCTTCCAGCCGGAGAGAGGCAATGAGATGATCAGGGGACGACCCTGCTTGTTTCCCCACAGATGACCTGCCTTGATTTCTGGGCGAGGAAATGGGGAAAAAAGAGACAAGCACTCCAATTTATTGAGCATCTACTCTGTGTCAGGCTCTGCCAGTTGCTTCCCATATACATGTCATTTAATTCTTCCAGAAACTCTATGAGAAAAGTATTAGATCACAGTTTAAACTTGAAGGTCTAAAGCTCAGAAAGGCTGAACAACTTCCTCAAATTACTGAAGGAGAGAGGCAGGACTCTAACCTGTGTTCCTGACTCTAGAGGCATGGTTTTTCTTCTCCGTGAAGGTGCAAGAGCGCTCACCAGCTTAGAGAGGGGGTTTCCTAATCATAGAGAACACTGGCATCTCCTGAGGAGCAGGACAGTTTAAAAATAACCAGACCCAAGCCCCACCCCTAATGGTTCCGTTTTCATGGGTCTCAGGTGGGCCCTGGGCACTGGAATGCCTTAAAATCTCCAGATGATTCTAAGATGCAACCTGTTTATTTTGTTTTGTTTTGTTACAAATGTTGTTCAGAGGAGCTCCTAGTTTAGATGGAGCTAGCATAAAGTCTGCTTCCGGGGGATTCATTCATTTATTCACTTAGTCATTGAGGAGACCCCTAAGCAGACAAGGGTGAGGAGCAAAAAGAAGAAGACCCTTGACCTGTGAGAATTCGTCTGCACATGTAGTGTGACAGGCGTCCAAGTGGGATGTTCCGTGGGGTCCACTAGAAGACAAAATTATCCTGCTTCTTTTAAAATGATTTAACAATGTTGCAATATGTATCTGAAAACATTTTGGTCTTTAAGAATAAAGTGCACATGCACGAACGTGCACACACACACACACACACCAACTGACGGCTAGTGACAGGAAGTGTAGACCAAGGAAGTGGTTCCTGATTCTTGTCAAAAGGCAGGAAGGACAGAGCTGGGAGTTGTGAAATAATAACAGCAAATTTCACTGGAAATATCTGCAGCAGATTTATCCATCCTTGAGAAATATCTCTCTGGCCCACTCTGTTTCATTTTCCTCAATTCCCTTTTTTCCCTTAGCCTTTTCTAGTTCCTGTCTGCTCATGTGTTGCTGACTGTCGATGATAAACAAGACCAGCACAGAGAGAGAGAGAGCTTGCAAATAACAGAGAAACGAAGTTCTGTTTCTCTCCACTCCATTCCCCACCCTCAGTTCTGATGGTCTCTCTCCTGTTTAAACTCCTCCAAGGCCTCCGTAAGCTCATTAGAGTGTTGTGATTAGAGGGAGGAAGCTGGAGCCAGACTTTGAGGTTTGAATCCTAGCTTGGCCATACTGTCTGTGTTAAGCTTGAGCGAACTACTTAGCCTTCTCTGTGACTTGGTTTCAGAGAGATAATAATAGTTACTATCTCATATAAGACACTCTATCTCGTAGAGTTTTTACATGTAAAATGCTTAGACTTGTATCTGGCGCACATTAAGCGCCCAAGATGTAATCTTACTTATGTTGCTGCTGCTGTTATTACTGCTGTTATCACCAAGAGTCTGACTCTCTCTTGCCCTGCTCCTGTCTTTTCCCCTCCATACAATTTACATTCCAGCCACGTGGAACTACTTGCAGTTACTGGAAGTTCCCATTCTCTCTTATGCCTCTGGGCATTTGTTAGAGCTTCTCCTTTGGTAAACCTTCCCATTTGGTTAATTTTCTATTGTTGTTGTAACAAATTACCACAAGCTTAGTGGCTGGAAAAAACACAAGTTTATTATTGTACAGTTCTGGAGGTCACAAGTCCAACATGGGTCTCACTGACTAAAGTCAATTTGTGGACAGGGCTGCATTCCTTGGCTCACGGCCCCTTCCTCCGTGTTCAAAGGCAGCAACAGTCGGTTCGAGTCATCACATCACATCCGCCTGACCCTTCTGCTGTATTCACATCTCCCTTTGACTATAGCCAGGAAAGAAATGTTCTCTGTTTTTAAGGTCTCATGTGGCTAGATTGGGCCCCCTGGATAATCCAGGCCAATCTCCCCACCTGAGGTCCTTAATCTTAATCACATCTGCAAAGTCCTTTTTCTCCATGTAAGGTAACATATTCACAGGTTCCAGGGATTAGGACGTGGCTGTCTTTTGAGGGGGAGAACATTATTCTGCCTACTATACCTGTTAAATTCTCGCTGTATTTCAATACTCATCTCAAACATTACAGCATTTTCTGATTCCTCATGCAGAGCAAGGCGTTTGTTTGTGTTCCCTGTACTTTGAAAATATGGCACTTTTTTTTTTTTTTTTTGTGAGGAGATCAGCCCTGTGCTAACATCCGCCAATCCTCCTCTTTTTTTGCTGAGGAAGACGGCCCTGGACTAACATCTGTGCCCATCTTCCTCCACTTTACATGGGACGCCGCCACAGCATGGCTTGCCAAGCAGTGCGTCGGTGCGCGCCCAGGATCCGAACCAGCGAACCCCGGGCCGCCGCAGCGGAGCGCGCGCACTTAACCGCTTGCGCCACCGGGCCGGCCCGAAAATATGGCACTTTTGCAGGCTTTAGCACAATATTTTGCAGTAATTGGCTGATATAATTGCTGACCGCACAGAGCTTTGAGAGCTGAGACTGTTTTCTTCAGTTTTTTTAACCCCAGTGCTTGTGTCGTGATGGTTAAACAAATGAAACTTCACAGGACCTAGTGCTTCTTTGCCAATGGAAATACTACCCAAAACCTATACAAGGTCTGGTTTAATGTTTAATGGCAATAACTAATAACTCTTCTGTATCATATTTGACATATTCATATCCTTTTTCTTCTTCTTTATCACAATTCTACAGTGAAGGAAAATAAGTCAAGATTTAGCAGTTGAGAAAACTGAAACTTGGAGAGGTTAAATGCCTCATCCAGAGTCATTCACACAGCTATTTATTGGCAAAAGGGTCAATCTTCAAATCTAAATTATGAGACACGTCCATTCTATTTAGCCAGAAGAGCAGTATTATGACGATGAGATATTAATCTTGGGAGACACTTTCAAATTGGAAGCTCTTGTAGCTAAAAAGCCATTAATTTGGAGCAACTGGATGGTGGGGCCCTAAAAAAATTAACTCAAAAGAGTACAAACTTAGAATAATTACAAAAATAATGAGTCTGTTTCAGAGTGCTCTATGTATAAAAAAATATTTATTTCACAATGCTATATAATTAAGTTATATAACAATTTACAGTCCTAGGTACTTTGGTAGATGGAGGAAGCAAAGGCGAACCAGACATAAGTTCTACCCTAACGGAAATCATAGAAGAGTAGACAAGTTCAAATGCACTTGAGTGTCTACAATATAAGAGAGTGTGACATGCCATAAAGAGGCATGATGCAGTGCTGTGGGGGCTCCAATGAGGATGAAAGTCTAGCTACAAGAACTAGAATATGTGTTGTAAAAGTCTTTAACACACCAGCCTTAATGGATGGAGAAGAATTAATTAAAAATGAGTAAGTTTACTTATCTTTAATTGTTTGGAAATAGTTCCTTTCTTTGGCCATTCAAAAAGTTTTCTCTCTCGAGCAGGTAAAATATCAACTCAATAATTGTGCTTGTTATCATCCATTTGCTTGTGAATCATTTTTTGTCATAGATAAGGCAAAATAAAATCTGCAGTCACTGTCCGTAAAATGAAATTCCAAAGCAGTGGCTCTCAAGTGAATGAGGTTTCACACACATTGTCCACCCCTCAGTCTAATAGTGATCTTTCCTGAACGGATAGAAGTTCAGTGATGACCTGAGTGTGTTTAATGTAAAACCATAACTGGGCTTGGAATACAATATTCTGAAAACTCATGTTGCTATGTATGTGGAGGATGTTCACTGAAAGACTAAACATTTGCAACTCATCAAATTTATAGACATTGGCAAGTGAGGACATGCTCTTACATAGGAAAGGAATGAAGCATTGGAGCAATCCAGTTTCTCATGCTGTGCTGACCAGAAAGATGACAATTCCATAATAAAGAGTAGGAGTGGGGAGAGAGCAACCGTAGCTTAAGACCTCTGTAAACTATTTGGAAGGCTCATTTTGTAGGATTTCGTCTCACCTGCTCTAAAGAGGTCACTCCACAATAATGTTGACCCATTGGTTTTCAGATTATAAAGTGCTAAATTTAGTTTTTTGTTTTCTTCGCTATACATTTTTTTAAGATTTTAATTGTGGTAAAATATGTATAACACAATATTCCCAGAAAATCGATGGCTGCTATAACTCTTTATTTGCATAACAGAAAGAATTTCTCCTTGGTCTTACCCCCTAGACAGAGTTTCTCAAAGGTGGAATGTCCTTTTCATTTTTGTATCCCCTGATTCTAGCAATAGCACATGACATCAAGAAATGTTTGCTCAAATAAATTATATTATAGTTTAACATCATTATTCCAAAGATCTGTCCAGAACCCTGCTTGCTTTTAAGGACTACGTGTATAAACACAAGTATGCACATACATCCCCCACTGTGTTATAGAGTTTCAGAGGCTGAAAAGTCATAATTAATAAGACACAGATATACAAAGCATTAAATATGCAAGATGGACAACCTTGAAGTCAAGGAGATAACATGCCTCTCTCCACTTCATTGAGACAAAGCTATTTCATGTGACCACATTTGGGTCGTATCTGTAATATTTACCAGTGTGTTTTATATTTTATGATTCAATTATCTTTGTAATAAAAAAGTGTACAATTACACAGTGACTTCTGCCTCACTAAATCAGAACTGGGCTGGACTCCAGGGGTTCATTTTTTGGTTCCTTTTTTGAAACTCACACTATTCTCCCAAAGAAACTTTCTAAATGTGTGGCTTCCTCAACTTTCCTATGAAAATCTATTTAACTCCCTTATTGCCATCAGTGCTTTTAGGGACACAAGTTCAATGGCATTGAGTAGCTAATGGACATGTGTTTGCTAATGTGGAAGTAGTAGCAGGATGGGGAAAGAAGCATGGATGGAGCAGGTTTATTCCTTGACCCAATTTAAGTGTCAACTCCTCTAGGAAATATTTCCTCACTCAGCACCCCTCCCAGGATGGGTTGTGGGCTTCATTGGTTGACTTCTTCAGCTTCTTGGCTTGTTTTTCTCGTAAGCCTGGGATCTTTGGCATTGGAATCCCAAGTGCCAAGAATAGAGCCTCACATATCTGAGGCTCCAGATGAATGAATGAATGACCAAAAGAATGAATGATCAATTCTGGGCACTAGTAACTTGTAAATCCTCTTGTATCAGTTATGGTTCTTTGGTAAGATGCTATAGAAACCAACTGTGGCCAACCTAAGTCAATCATGGAATTTACTGGAATGAGAGAGTGTAGCTAACTGCTCAGACCCGCAATTGAATAGGATCTTGAGAGACTCTGGGGAATAGGCGAGATGACTAGACAGCCTCTTCAAGTCACTATGTTTTGGGTGAAAAAACTCTAACCATTTTATTCAGTCCTTGTGTGACTCTGCTTAAGATTCGAATTCCAGGGAAAATGAAGGATTGGCTTCATGGGTTTAGGAGAGATAGGGGCATCTTGATGGATTTACCAGGACTGCATCCAATAGAAGAAAAGTAGTTCCCCAAATAAAAAAGGGAAATGGGGGTGGGTGCTGGACAGGAAAAAATAATAACAGCATTCCATAGCAGTTCATTTTCATGAAAAAGTATATCCCACTATGTATATCGCACTTACATAGACTTTGGACACTAGGGGTCACCTGCAAGGTGATGCTTCAGTTTTTCATCTAGCATACCTGACCAGGACAGGACGTCTCCAGTAACAGGGATTGCCTTCCTTACCCGATCAGGCCAGGCTTTTAATTTTTCCTCCAGAGTCTTCTGGAGGTTAAAACAATATTTATACATATTCCTTTTATTGATCTGAAGTCCGCCTCCCAGAAGCTTCTGCCCATTTCTACCCCTCTCCCCATTCCATAGGATTTTCCAGAACAAATTAACTCCTTCTTCCATAGGGCAATTCTCTGAGCCTTGACCCTGTTCCTTTAAAATTACCTGACTTCCTGCCTCCCCACCACATGGTCCCTACAGGTACAATGCCTCTCACCAGGCAGGGCTCACATTACTGTTCATGAATACCCCTCCACTTTTGGCTTTTTGGTGCTTCCTAAGGTTTGTATCTGTATCTCTCCCTGGCTCTGCCCACCCTTGACTATTTCATGTACTCCAACCCACCTCTCCCCACCTTTGCTGCCAGAGCACCCTCCTTACCGAATACTCACATCCTCTCTTGCAGTTAAGGGTGCTGGCTTTGCCTTTAGGCAGATCTTGTCCTGATCTGGCTCCACAGCTTACTCTTCATATTTCCAGAGAGCAAATGTTTAAACTCTCTGTTTAAACTCAGTTTCTTGATGAAGAGGCCTAAAGAAGAGGCAGTCAAAAAAATGTTTCAGCATTATTCTGGTCAGCATTTTCTATTTTCTTCCTAATACAGTGTATTAAAAGGAACCAATTGGGGATTGCAGAGCAAAAAGTCTTGTATTTATGCAACAAACAGACTAGAAAAGGTGACTTTCCCATTTTTTTCCTTCTCTGAGAGGCCTCCAAAATACTTAAAGTATTAAAATTTGTGCAGTCTGACTATATCTGAGTGTCTTTGTAACAGACAGTCTTAGCAGAGCAGCCTTTGGCCAGGGCCTTCTGTCTTGTGCAGGATTTCTCAACCTTGGCGCTATTGACATTTTAAGCCAGATAGTTCTTGGTTGTGGGGGCTGTCCTATGCATTGATGTCCAGTAGCATCCCTGGCCTCTATCTGCTAGATGCCAGTAGCATCCCTCAGCCAGTTGTAACACCAAAAATATCTCCAGACATTGCCAAATGTCTCCTGAGAATCCATCTAGTGGACCCTTGAGTCAAGTACTCTTACCTGGTTGACGGGTAGCAGATCCAAGAGGATAGTAAATCTGAGATGGTGGAAAGCACTTGGGCATCCGTGTTGGGCACCAACCGAACTTCACTATTTAGTAGCTGTAGGTTCTTGGACAAATCACATATAAGCTCACTATGCTTCAGTCTCCTTGCCAAGAAAATAAAGATAATAATAAGTCCTTCACAGGATTGTTTTGAAGATTAGATGAGATGACCTGTGTGTAAAGAGACAAATGCGGTGGATGGCATGCTGTAGTTAAATACGTGCTGACTCAGATGCAACTACCCTCATGGCTTCAATGTCGTTCTTCCTGATACAAAGGGAAACTTTTATCTTTGCTGAAAAAATGCCTTAAAATGCCCACACTTTGGCACAATCTACATCCAAGGCTTCAGGGTCTTGCTCCTTTTTTATATAAGGCATGTGAAGAATGTTGAGCTGAAAATCAATAACCCAGGGTGCAAAGCCGTCCCCAATCAACATGGGAGAGCTGCCTCCATGTCACTACCTGAAATGATATTATGCTGAGTAATGCCATAGCAACCCAGAACTAACCCTCCCTCTAGTTGGGCTGCTGTGGCAGTTCCCTTCAGATCAGAGCCTCTGAGTTTTAAGGATGAGAATGTGAAGAGCTCAAAGAAGTGGACCTTCATTCTGCCCATGAAGGTTCCAGATGGTAATTTCTTCTGAAGTTTTATATGCACGTGACTCTTTTTCCCCATTTTCTGTCTTTCCCAACTCTTCTGTCTTTACTAAGAGTTGATTCTTTCTCCTCAACCTTTACCCTGTTCCCCTCACCATCTATAGAAAATTTTGCTTTTTATTATAAATTTCATTCCCAGCTCTCCTTTATCTCTTCTCTATACCATTGTCTCCTTCTCTACTTCTCAACATTTTTCTTAACTTCTCGTTATATATCTAGTATTCACTTATTAAAAAAAATTATGATCCCTGTCCATAATTTCCAAAGCAGCAAGTCTTGAACACTAAATTAAATTTCTTTTTATATTTTAATTATATGTAAATTTTTAAATCTTCCAAACCGCCAAGTAGAAAGATTTCTAGCACTGACACTTTCTCCAACTTCATAACTTTCCCTCATCACTGTTCTCACAGAAATCTGTTGGGATTGTTGCAAGTTTTTCTTAGCAGCTGGTTTAAGCAGAGCTGGGGGGATTAACATGCATGCATGTGGAAAACATTGGGTATTTAGATAGCACTATTGTTTCAAGAATCTCTGGAGAGCCTGGTTACTCTTAAGAATAGAAATAGAACCATTAACATTCACCTCAGCTGGATTCCTGCTAAAAAGAGAAACAGTTAACACCTCCCACCCCGCAATAAAATTACGCTTTCCTTTTACTTCCTCTTTCCCTTTGCTCCCTCTGAGCCAGACGACCCAGGACCCTTTGTGTCTTTGACAACTGTCCTGTAGCTGCTGGTGGAGGTGGTGCTGGAAACTGAGGGCTGATAATTGCCTTGGATGGGAGCCCAGGGAAACCACCTTTTGCACATAGTAGGCACTCATTATGCGATTGAATGGAGGCCACAGTTGCCCCATAGCTGGGGGTGGAATTTGTATCTTGAAACAACTCCCTGTGATTTAATCTTTAGTACCTTGTATAACATGTATGCACACCGAATAAACACAACACAGAAGGATTTCAAAGAGGCACCGGCGCCTGCAGTTTTCATAGGTTGATCAAACAAGGGTAAAAAATAAACCAGGGCAACGGTGTAGTAAAGTTTGCTCTGGAAAGTGCCCACCAGTTTCTTGGGAAATTTTAGTGGTCTGGGCAGGCCAGGACTTGGGCATTTCCATGGAGACACCCCCAAACCTTGTAAGATAAGAAACCCAACACACAACCAACAGAGTGAGCACACACAGGTGAACTCGCACTCCATTTTTGGAACCCAGGCTAGATGACGCTCTGTTTGTGAAGCCTTCCTTATTGCTCAGAAGAGACCATTTTGCTTCCTTCTCTTTGATCTCACAGCGCTTCATATTCACCTTGTTTATTGCTCTTAATATGCTACATTGTAATGCCCCCGTTTCTTATCTCTCCCAGTTCCTTGAGGGCAAAGACAAAAAATTTTGTTCTTCTCTGTAAAGAGAGTGTAGCACACAGCCCAGCCCAAACAAAGACTGATTCAAAAAAATCCCTATGGAAGGCCAAATCCCGTCTACCACCTGTTTTTGTAAATAAAGTTTTATTAGAATACAGCCACACTCACTTGTTACATAATGTCTATAGTTGCTTTCCTGCTACAACAACAGAATTGAGTAGTTGCAACAGAGAACATATGACCCTCAAAACCTAAACTACTCACTATCTGACCCTTTACAGAAAAGGTTTGCCAACCCCTGCACTATAGCACCCAGCCAGTTTTACAGAGACAATCAAAATGTTGCTACAAGAATGTTAACTAGAATTGGGGAGGCCACAGAACTGAGAGAGTCCATCCTGTCTTCTCTCATGATGACTTTTTCTTTCACTTCAGAAACCTGGAACTCATCTCACCTTTTCTTTTTCCATATTTGGTTTTTGTCCTCATTTTTTACCTCTCCAGGATGTTTCTTTAATACTTTTTTCTTTCATTCCAGTAATGGAATATGATTTATCCACTAAATATTATTTTTGAAGCACGTTTTGTATCACAAGTGCTAATAACACCAAGCGAAAAAAGCAAAATGCACAAATTCACATGCAGTCTAATTCCAGCTGTTTTCAAAAAGCAATGTTCAGGAACAAAAAGGAAAAAATGTACTACAATGTCATGAGTGATTGCCTCTGGATAGCTAAGCTTGAGTGATTTTATCTCTTTTCTTTATACTTTAATATATTTGCAATAGTAATGAATCTATCCTATCTGCCAAGTATCTCTGATTTAAGCAGTTCTGATTTCAGTGCTTCTGTTATTACATAGACACTGTCTCTAATAGGCCCTCCCACATTGCTACATGTTAGACTCACTCATAAATCCTACCTGTGATTCATCTACATCGTATTTGTGACACCGCTTTGGATAAAAGTCACTGTGTATAAGGAAAATATTGTTAGCTCTGCTTTTTGCAATCTTGTAAAAAAAAAATCATGTCATCCCCAAAGTCTAATTTGTGATGTTAATTCTACTCATCAGATCTGTTCATGAAGACGGATTCTACTTTTTCAGTTGCTTTCTTTAATTAAGTTCTTTCTAATCCAGACTTCTACCTTCTGCCAGAGGCTAAAAGAGAAAGTAGCATATACAGTTTTGGTCAAGTGGAAGGACAGTAGGGCATGGTGCCTTCAAAGGTGAGTTCCAACTCCAGCTTTGCTGCCTTCTACCCATGTGACCTTGGGAAAGTCACTCATTTTACTCATCTGCAAAGTGGGGTTACTAATAACTCGCTGGGTTACTAGGAGGATTAGAGGGAGCAGTTTTCATACAAGCACCTGTGTTAGTCTAGTATCCAATTTGTTATTAGTGCTGTCAAGTCAGTTCTGACTCCTAGTGGCCCTGTGTACAGCACAGTGGAACCCTGCCTGGTCTTTTTGCACCATCCTCTCACCTTCCGGCTCTATATCCAACAACGCTCCACTGCTATTCATAGGGTTTCCATGGCCAATTTTTGGAAGTGGGTAGCCAGGTCCTTCTTCCCAGTCTATCTTAGTCTGGAAACTCTACTGAAATCTGTCCACCATTGGGTGACTCTGCTGGTATTTGAAACACCAGTGGCATAGCTTTTAGCATCGCAGCAATAGGCAGCTGCCACAGTATGACAACCGACGGAGGAGTGGTGTGGTTCCCTGACTGAGAAATGAACCCGGGCAGTGGAGGCAAGAGCGCTAAATCTTTACTACTAGACCACCAGGGCTGGCTGGTACCCAATAGGTGCTTGATAAATAGTCCTTTATGAAGAAAAGAAACGCTTTTAAAACCAGTGAAAGTGCTTGTTGTGGAAGGAAATGCAAGGTGCTTCCAGTGGAAGAGCCCCGGGAGGAAATGATACTTCTTGTGTCTCTGACTCAGCCAGAAGCAGGAAGAACCTTCACTCACATGCTCTACTAGTTACCTTCTGTAATCTGTTTGAAGGAGCACTGAAAGATGAATCAGGGGACCCAGGCCCGGCTTTGCCTGTCATTTGCTGTGCAATCTTAAATGGGCCCCCGTTTGCTCATCTGTAACATGAAGGCTTTAGACAAGAGTCTCTGTAAGGTTTTAAATGTCTAATACAAGATGCTGTAGATTCAAAAGATTGCAGAAGTGTGTCATATTGACCAAATAAGCCAACAAAGTTTAAAAAATGTCACCTCTGGGATGAAAACATGCAACATAGGTACAGTACTTTACAGTTTACCACACGCTTCCATATCCATGATCCTCAGCACAATCCTGGGAGGTGGGAAATGCAAGTATTAGGATCCCACGTAACAGAGAAGGAAAACAGGCCATGGTGATTGAACCTGGATATGAACCCACGTCTGCCTAATACCAACTTTTGCAAACTTTTGCTCTACCAAGAAGAATACATTTCAATGCCCTGGTTACTGACCTTGAAGACCTTAAGTTTCCAGTGAATCTTTAATTAAATTACCCACACATTTTCTGTTTGATTATAGGTCTTCTTTGTGCTGCTCTAGGATTTACAAGCATGGGAAATTTATTTGCGCAGGGTCATCTTTCCAATGTCCACAGTCTAGATTTTACTGAGGAGGGTATCCAATCGAGAGACACTCCTACAAGGTGCAGTCAGTAACATTGGGAGCTGAGAGAGCAAGCTTGGTAAAAGCTCTTTGTTCCATGGCCTCAGAGGGAAGCTGGAGGAGCATCCTCTCAACCAGAACTCCTGCTGGGTCTGTATGCAACTGCTCTGGTAGGAAGTAGCCTGGACTGGAGGCTAAGTACTGGACAATGTGGGGCATGCCACCTACCTCCTCGGAGTCTCAGTGTCCCCACGGGCACGTCTGTAAGGTAAAATGCCCAACCAATTTATCCTTGACTTTAGCTAATCTGCTCAGATATCTTCTCTGAGAAATCTTCCCTGGTTCCTCCAAACAGGATCATGGATCTTCCTCTGTGTCCCTACATCATAGCCTTTGTCTACTGTATTATCTACTTATCACAGGTATTATTATTATTATGTGTTTTTACTTACCTATCTCTCCCACTAGATTGTGAGCTTCTTGAAGACAGGAACTATGTGATTTTTTTCTGTCTGAGCTATTCGCGTCCCCTAGCATTCAGATTTAGTGTTTGCAATATTGTACCTGACAATGTCTTCATAATGGCTTCAAAGATCTTACAGGACTTCCCCTAATCCATTATCTCTCTGAGTCTCTACATTACCCATTTCATGGTAAGCTCTCTGTCTTCCTTGCTGTTCTGGCACACACGGGGCAGACTCCTGGCTTTGCTCTTTGAGGGGCATCTTCTCTCTTTCTGGAAGGCTCCTCCCCCAGACCTCTGTAAGCTAACTTCATCACCTCCTTCATGTCTTTGCTCCGATCTTACCATCTTAATGACGCCAAACTTGACCACCTATTTAATTCTGCAGCTATGTCCCAACACTCTCAGTGCCCTCTCATGCTCAACATTTCTTCTCTTCCATAGCACTTATCACCTTCAAACATGTTATTTATTACTGTGACATTTATTTACTGTCTCTCTCCTTCTCTAGAATGTAAGGTCCATGAGAGAAGGGTTCTTGGTTCTGTTCACTGATATATGTCACGTCCCTAGAAAAGTGTCAGGCATATAGTAAATTCTCACACACAGTTGTTGAATTGAATCAATTCTATCTACTTTTTTTTCCTGCTTGAACTGTTTAAGTCCCCCAGAACAGTCAGGCTGAGCTCTTCCAATATTTTGGACCTAAACATTCTGGCTGATCACTTTGACCCTCCCCTGGTCTTTGTGTAGACATGACCCTAAACATGTAGAATCCCATGGCACAGCTTTGCCCACAGGAAGTGATGAATCCTTTTATGACAGAAATCTCATAGCTATTCTACAGCAATGGCTTTTGCCTTTTTGAAAAATCTCGTTTCTGGGCCGACCCCGTGGCTTAGCAGTTAAGTGCGCGTGCTCCGCTACTGGCGGCCCAGGTTCGGATCCCAGGCACGCACCGACTCACCGCTTCTCCAGCCATGCTGAGGCGGCGTCGCACATACAGCAACTAGAAGGATGTGCAACTATGACATACAACTATCTACTGGGGCTTTGGAGAAAAAAAAAAAGGAGGAGGATTGGCAATAGATGTTAGCTCAGAGCTGGTCGTCCTCAGCAAAAAGAGGAGGATTAGCACGGATGTTAGCTCAGGGCTGATCTTCCTCACAAAAAAAAAAAAAAGAAAAATCTCGTTTCTCCTTATACACTAGTTTCAAAACTGAATTTTCAAAATGGGTGGAGGCATCCTAGGCCCCCTGGAAGGTGGGTTGGGCTTTCCTTGTTTGGAGAGTACTGGGCTGGAGCAGAAACCCCTTTCTGTGGGCTGATCGTCCCCATTTTCAATGTCTTTCCGCCTCTACGAGTCATTAACTGTGCTAATCACAACTAAAACAAAGCTAATAATTGCTTCTTGGAACCTTGTGTAACACCATGGAATGTTGCCACGGGCCTCTGAGAATCGGCCCCTAACTCTGTTCGGAGTAATTTCTCAGGGATTTTAACTCGGCCGGTCTTTAAGCTGCATGTTTATCATTTTCCTTTTTATTGTTTTTGGCTCCTCCCCTGCCTTTGAAGTTTCTGAAATCTTTAAGCACTTGGCTGGTCTCTACACACCACAGGTCTTCTCTTTTAAAGAGGGCACCTGGCCAAGAGAAAGGAATCGGAGCTCCTCTCTTGGCTGTGCCTATAAAACAATCAGATTGCTCCACAGCCTGCCATTTGAAACGTGAGCTGTGCTAAAAGTACAGATAATGCGGCATGTTCCAAGGAGATTAGAATATCCCAGTGGGATTTCGGGTGAATGGAGGGAGGGAGTAGCAAGTCCTCCACACACACGGTAACCCTCTGTTCTCCAGACTGCATTGTCTACAGGGAAGGTCAAGGACATAGACCTGGCCCCTCTCCTTCTCATAACCACCCTGATGTGTGAAAGGTTACGAGCCATGAAACTATTCGCTTGTTCTTTTCTGAATCATTTGGTAACCTCCATCAGTAGATATCCTTTTCTTGGTCTTGACAATCTCAGATCCCGTGGCTTCCTCACAAAGAGGCAGACCCCAATGCTATTGCCCTTGTTATCCACTCCCAAAGTAGGAGAGATTTCTTCCCTACCTCTCACCCTTCCCAGAGTGTTCAGCTCTTGATAATTTCCAGGGGGAGAAGGGATGGGCTCCATCCAGCATGAGGCGACCCTGGATACCCCAGCTCAGAGCCCAGAGTGAGCATTTGTATTGAAGAGAAAACTTATCACATTTTTGAAATTTAATTCTCATGAATAAGATCCCAGCCAAAGTAGGCTTTATTCTTTCAAAGACTCATTAAAAATTAGCAAGTTAAAAAAGTTGAGGTGATTGGTTTCACCTGATTCCAATGTCAACTTTTTTAACACATTTTTTTCACTCTCTTGGCCTAGGTTTTTATCCATTCTACATCATCTGTGGAGCACAAACTTAGCCTCCCAGCAGCACCATGAGGAAATGTGTGTACCTGGTAGAAATGACAGTGGGAGGCATCCTGCAGATAGAGCCAGGTGAGGCAAATGGTGGCGGGGTCCCATAATTCAGTGTGAGTGAAGGCATGGCACGGCCAAGCCTGCCTGTGATGTGTCCCAGACCTCAAATGGTGTCCAAGCCTGGGCCATAAAAGCCGAGTGGACCACACAACGGATGAGATGCCAGCTACTGATGAAAGAGGGAATCATTTTGCTGCCTACCTGGTGCATTGTAGAATTCTGAACCTTTAGTTTGCCTACCTTCAATCCCTGTCACTCTTTAGTAGGAACTCAGAAGGGGAGTCATGAGGAACATGTCAAATGTCAACAAATGCTTTCTTGTGGGAAAAGCAGCAAATGCCACAAGATCTCTGCCAAGCTCATGCTCTAATTAGTTATGGAGTAACTGGTGTCCAGGAGTTGAAAGGATCGCCTAGTTGATTCCCTCTCTCACCCAGTTGACACTGGAATCCCAGCTACAATGTGCCTGATGGGAGGCCCTGCCATCTCTGTTTGAATGTTTCCATTGATGGTGAGCCCCTGATTCCCTGCGGCGGTCAAGTCTATAAGCGTGCATAATATTTCTTTGGACTGTTTGGGTGATTAGAAATGTGTGATGATATAGTCTGAATACCTGCTAAATTGATGGCCATCTCTTAAAAAAGATCAGGATCTCATAGTCCCCCTTATTTCCTAGGAATTCCCAAGGAAAATTGGCATGCTCCACACATTTGTGAAGGTGGCCACATGTGACTTCTTCCAGTTGCCAAACCTCAACACAGTAGCTGCGGTAGGGGTCTCAGGACACTTTGTATCACCCAGTGCCTCAGCTGCTCCCAGCTGCTGGCTTGATCTCTCTTTCCTCTGATTTACTGTGAATCAAAGCACCACCTTCCTGATAGCTCCTAGCAGAGATCTCTAACATCCACAGTCGGCAACCCCATCCTAGGGATCCCTGCCTCACTCCCAGTATGGGGATGGAAAAATCAGTTTTATCCCTCCAAAGAGAGCTACAAGATCCCCCTGCCAAACAGCTTCCCTTTATGCCATGAGAAGAGGCTTACAATAGTTAAAATTGCATGCACACACACACACCATTTCAATATGACACATTTGGATTAATTCATTGCCTTAGGTCGGTTTCCCTAGAAGCAGACCCTAAGATGACAATCGAAACAAGTGATTTATGAGGGAAGTGTTACCAGGAGAACCTAGAAAAGCAATGAGGGAAGCAAGATAGGGAAGGGGAAGAAGGCAAGGAAGGGTACAATTTCACGTGAAGTCCAGCCTTAGCCTGATCCCTCAAGAGGCTCTGGAGTAGAAATTACACCTGAGTTCATCTAGACTTGAGGCAAGGGAGCTGAGTGTTCAGATTCTTCACTCCAGTCAGTCATTGGCAAAGAACCACCCCGGCTGGTTGTAAAGTCCTGGGTATTTCCAGCTCTCTGAGCTGTTGGGTAAAGTGGCTGTAGTAGCCTAGCTACACCATCTGTTAGAAACAAAGGCAGCAGAAGCCAGGGAGGGAATACACAGAAACATAAAAGGGATCTGAGGGGATCTGGACAGAGTATCAACATGTCCACTCATTCACCCATATCACCTCCAATGAGTCCGATTGGCCCTAGACTTTATGTACCTCTAACATAACTTGGTATCTCTACAGTAAAAAATTGTCAACAAACTTTTAATGGGGTTTTCAGGGTAGGGTGAGACTGGGATGGTTCTGCGTCATCACACACCCCACTGAGTAGCTATAATCCAGTCTAGGTCCACACTGGATCTTTGGTGAACATTCACATTTTGATGAAAATTGGTCAAATAAATCTTTTAAAGTCACTTTATGGAGGCTGCTGTGAAGTCTTATTTGCTGAACCTCTGTGTGCATATGAGCTTGGTCATGTCCCCTCCTTCACCAGACTTTTCTATTCAGCTGCCCGTCGAGACCAGTTGAATCATCTTCCAAAAGACAATAAAGACTTTTATGAGCAAACCTGAAACATGTCTCCCAGTTCTGCAGATGCTGGCATCTCTTGGAAGGTAGAGCACATGTTTATGCAGAATCATTCATGTAAAACTCCTCTGCAAAGACAAATACAAACTCAAATAAAGCTGCTTTTACTTTCCTTATAATCAACAAACCAAAGTCTAGAGAACTATCAAATCAGGTCTTTATCTTTGTGGGTGTGTTTTTATTTGATTTTCCATTAGTAACTACTAGACCCCTGGTGCTCTATCATTTTACGCTGAAGAACCTATAACATGACAAGGAAATCTCAAGGCACTGCCATTTCCGTTTTTACCGGAGTTTTAACAGCCCAACATTAGGTTCTGTTTTTGTTTTCTCCCTCTATTTTTAACTCCCTCAAGTAAATAAAAGCATATGTTTCTTTCATCTTCTCCCTATATCACCTAAAAAAGCCAGAGAGAGAAAACCCCAAAGAGCAAAGCTCTTAAGTCAACCAGTCCACGCAAGTTGGACTCTCATGTCTTTTAACAGAAGGTATCCTATTTCCAACACCCACTCTAATCCCTGGCACATGGTGGTAGGCATTTGGTAAGAGTGGGCTCCCAGTTCCTCCTTCCATCCTCTTCTGTGACTCTGGCCCTACCAAATTCCTTCCCCTATGTTCTCTACCAGCCCCTGTGTCTTGCCTTGAGAACTTGTTTCACCGTATTATTTTCCACTGCTCCCACAGAGACAAAGAAATGAAGAAAACCACATTTCTGAGCACTTACTGCATACCAGGCACCTTCCATCCATGATGTTATTTTAATCCTCACAGACTCCCCTGTGAAGTAAAATTATTTTCCCTACTTTAGATACAAGAAAACTGAGGTTCACAGAAGCTCACTGACTCTTCCAAGATCAGGCAATGAGGAAAGGAGCAGAACTTAACACTGAATTCACGTCTGGCTGTATCTAAGTCTAACAATTTCAGTCCTATCCCAGTATATATTCTATTCCCTAGAATATACTTCGGGTCTTCAACTCCTATGCAAACACTACAGAATGTTAAGTGTTTCTGAGATCTCACATTGGTGATCCAACTGTGGAAAAACTCTGATTTTAAGCACGTAAAATCTATAAAAAGAATCAACAGTGTATACTTGGAAAAAGAAAAGTGGCATCTTCCTTTATTCAGAAATGTCTCTAATAGCCCAGCGTTCTCGTCAGTCCTGAATGAGACCAAAGGACTCTTGTTTATGACTTCCATGGAATGATTTTGTAATACAAGTTTTTAAAAACATTTTTAATATATTGTTGAATCAAATGACAGTCCCTACAGCTTGCAACTCAAAATGTCATGGTGGTGAAGTGTTCATTAGTCACCTGCTATAAGTTCAATGGAATGGGCTGGGACACAGAGTCTGTAAAAGCAAATATAGTCTTGTTAAGCTGTCAGGTCACATAATGTACAGCCTCACACTACAACATTGTCATCAGGAGAAAGGCTTAGATGCTGTGCCTCACAAACTGACAAACTGGTTTCTGGAAGCCTGACTTTTCATTGAATGCTCTTTAAAGCCGAGTTAATGTGTTTCCTACTGTTATAACAACGACCTGTGACTCACATATGTGGTTTCGAGATTCCTAAACTGGATCTGTGCGGCTGCTGACGTAATCAGAAATAACTTCTGGGTCTCTGAGACTAGAAGATTCAGGAGGAAAACTGCCGAGCTGATGCAATTGCTGACTTTTATTAGTGCTATCACCAGCATTCCAGCATTCAAATCTCCTTGGGAAATTATTCATTAACATTCTATTTTCATTTGGAAAATGTCTTCACAACCAAGGCAAAATATTTCCAGGATTTGGCCCACAAACTTATCTTGGCTTACTGTCTGGAGGAAGTTTGTTCTGGGGAAGAAGAACCTGAGGGTGGGTATCAGGCAGATTCACGTTTGAACTCCAGCTCTGCCGCTTACCAGCTGTGTGATTTCAGATAGGTTGTTTAACCTCTCTGAGCCTCAATTCTCCAATCTGGAAAACTGGGAAATTATTTCTACCTCACAACGTTGTGAGAATAAAGTTAGACATAGAAGAGCATCTGGTGAAACAATAGAGTACGATTCGGGCAAGCAGGTTTTTGGACCCACCCAGTCTTGCCCACAGAGAGCCTGCTTTGACTAATCCTCTGGGTCTTGAGCCCTGTGTGGGGAATGTGTCCTAGTTCTGGGACCTCCAGACCCTACTTCTCTCCCCAATCCCCTACCAGGGGATTCATTCAATCATTCCCCAGGGCTTCACAGGAAGCAAGAAGAAAATGAGGAAAAGGTAGAGAAGGGAGGTGGCTGTGTTGAGCCAGCTCTTGCAAGAGCAATCTTTTCTATGGGAATGCCATTTGTCAGCCATTAAGATTGAAAGCAGCAGGAGTCTGTGAGTGAGAATTCTGACCTTCAGAATTTCTGTGAGCAGCCTCTTTGCATTAGTAAGAAGGGGGATGTCAGCTGTGTAAGGAAGAAGACCATGGAAATGCTGCAGTTTCATGTGGGCAGAGATGAGGGTAGAGGAGAAATTATCTGTTTTCTGAGAGCTGTGGATGATTCATTAAGCAGGAAAGAGGATGGTCCTTATAGGGTGTTTCAACCACCCAGAAGAAGGGAGCATGGAGGATTTGCTCTGAGGACTACATTGTAGTACTTATGTGCTCAGTCTTCTTCCAGTTAAAAAGCTTTCCATATCTACCGTGTATTTTGAGCCTCACCCCAACAATTCCTGACTATAAGTCAGGAATCTCCTTTAGAAGGATGAGAAACTTGAGGCACAGAAACCCAGTATGACCTGTGAATTCTCTGTGAGAGCACATTGGAGAAATAGCCACATGTTGCCTCAGTGTGAGAGGTGTCCCTGGGTTTACACTTCTTTCTTCATTGCATCATGAACTTGGATTGTATCCTGAAGATCTGGGGAAGAGCAGAGGATTTAATCCAGTTTATAAAGTCTTTTCATATTTTAGTGGTTCTGTGCCAAAAGAAGCAAGAGAGAAAAAATGCAAAAAATGATATGCTGCATTAAAATTCTATAGTGAAACTCAGCTGCATAGGGTGGCTACATTCTTAAAAGTTTATTTAAAACAAAAAAAGAAAAATCTTCAAGAAACAATAAGCATCTTTATCTTATCAAAGGCTGATATGCAAATAAGAAATTGCTTCCTCTTTCCAATAATAATAATAATAAGTGCTTACCATGTTCTAGGCAGCATGTTAAGTACCTCACATTCATTACCCCCTCAACCGAATGGAACAGATACTACTATCCTTTTATTAGAGATGAAGAAGAGCCTCAGAGAAGTTGAGTAACTAGCCCAAGGACACTCAGCTGGCAAGCGGCAGAGCCAGGATCTGAACACACTGTGATGCCAGAGCATGTGCTCTTCCTCGTCACTGCCACCTCCCAGACACTGTACTGGCAGAACACACACATTTTTTTCACTGAATTTTGAAAGGAAAAAAAGCCTCATGAGGTAGGAATTATTCTTCTAAATTCTCAGATAAGGAATTGAAGTTCAGAATCCTTGTGTGACTTCTCCATGGCCACACAAGCGGAGGAGCAAGATGCAAACTCAGAGCTTTTGATTCTGTGCCTAGGGCTGTTTCTCCTTTCATACTTGCTATCGTAATTATTTTTTTTTATAATTTTATTTATTTATTTTTCCCCCAAAGCCCCAGTAGATAGTTGTATGTCATAGTTGCACATCCTTCCAGTTGCTGTATGTGGGACGCGGCCTCAGCATGGCCGGAGAAGCGGTGCGTCGGTGTGCGCCCGGGATCCGAACCCGGGCCGCCAGCAGCGGAGCGCAAGCACTCAACCACCAAGCCATGGGGCCGGCCCGCTATCGTAATTATTGATGGGAAGAAACTGGGGGTTAATGCAGAATTTATTCCTCCATAAGAAGAAATTGTTAAATTGCACAAAGATTTACAGCAAGTGGGACCACCCCACTCCCTGCCAAAATACTCATTCACTCAGTTACCAACCAGTCTTTACAGAGTATCAAGTGTGCACCAGGCATTGTCAGGTACCCTGGAGTACAGAATTAGCACAGAGTAAAAGATGGGTCTCTGTCCTCATGGTGCTTATTGGGTCCCCCAAATGCCTTCTTTCCCAGACACACTCTCCCAATATTGATGGAAAAAGAAATCTATCTCTCTATCTCAGTGGTTTCCTGCTGACTTTTCCCCTGAAACTACCACTGCCTTTGACATAGTCTGGCTGCTTCTTTGGAGGGCTACAGTGCTGTGACCCCAATAAGGCTGACTGTAGTGACTCTTTGATGAATACTTTAGACCTCTCTGTCACTAGCCTGGACTGGCAGCTTGTCCTGAGCAACTCTGGCTGTAGCCAATGCCAAGCAGCACCCTCAGAGCACAGACAAGTCCCTTGATGTGATCCTGAGTGCAGACACCTGCACAGCAAGTGTCTTTGGACCATTCCTTGTGATGACATGATTTCTACCGGGAGATCACTTTCTGGGCCCAGTGGCCAGCTTGCATACATGAATCTCCAGCATTTCTGCTGCCTGGAACAGCCACCAAAGGGAGATTCCTTGGAGTGGTGATGAGAGTGCATCTTGTTTGTTTGTCTTCCTTGAATTCAGGGAAGGACTGGAAAGAAGCAATCACATGGGATGACTGGCCATAAGCAGTTTCCAGCTGACTTTGCAAGGCGCAGAAGAACCATGACCTAACCTCTGCTTCAAGGAGACTACAAACAAATATAAACAATCAGTTTCCAAGGCTGGTGTCCAACTCCTGGTGTCTTGGTCCCCTCTGCATTGTAATGTATGTCTCAGTATCCTGGTAACTGCTGAGAAAGGCTCTCAGTTGGGATGACCAGTACAGACTGCAATCTCAGTAGAAGGCAAGACTCACATTTGCACATCTTTTTATAGTTAAGATCCTGCTATTTCCAATACCTCACTCAATACCCATAATAATATGGAAAGGCAAGTTTTGCTATTCTCATGTCACAAATGAAGGAACTAAAGTGCAGAGTTAGAAGAAGAACTGGGGCTAGACACTAGGTCTATCAACTCCTGGAATGATTCGCCATCTTCTGCTTTATCATAAAATGAGATGAGTAATGTAAAAGGGAGACTTCCCTTGAAAGTTTCTTACAAGTGTTAGAGATTATATAAATAAATTAATAAGTGCATATATTTATATATCCATCTATATCTATATCCATATCCATATATACATACATATATATGCCATTTAGCCTTTTCCCTGGCATAAAGTAGTCCCTCAGTAAGAAATAGTTTGTTGTTTTTTCATTTGTTTGTTTGTTTTAAGTAAGGCAGCATAATATAATTGTTGAGCCATGGTTTCTGAACTCTGGTCAACTTAAGATGATATCATGACCATGGACAAGTTACTTAACCTCTCTGGGTATGTTTATTTATCTGAAAATGGGAATAAGGATTAAAAAAAACTTCCTAAGGTTTGAATAATAATTGTATACATAGAAGATAGGAATATGCTCTCCCACACTGAAGTGCAAGAAGCAAACCACTGCTTTGGTAAGGTGACGTTGAGGGGAACTCTTGTCTCCTTTCTAGGCTGTGTACAAAGATCTAGGGGTCTTTCATGGTGCTTGAAAAATAGAAGAATGAACTCTATTCTTATTCTATTCACTGAGATACTAAAATGAAAATGTTTCCATTCACAAACACAGAACTTTTTGCCCTCATGCTAAGCATGAGCATTGGGCTATTTTGCAAAGGTCCCAAGACTTTGATTCTCAGTAGCCAATTTTGTGGCTTCCATGTACCACACCACCAGAGATCCCAGCACTTCTCAGGATGCTGCATGAGTTCCTGTCACTTGTGGGACCTGCCACAACATGCTCCCCCACCCCAGGCTCTAGGATGATAACCTTTGCTTACCTTGTAGGGCCAGTTCTGCCTCCTTCTCCACCCCAAATGCTAACTTCCCTCATTAAGTTCCTCAAACAAAGGCCTGAGGGTGGGAGTAGCTATGAGGGTGTCTTTTAGATGCATTCTCTTTTCAGGCTGCAACACAAAAGCCTTTAATAACTCTATCAAGAGGAGGGAATATATACCCCAGACACATTTTTTCCAACCTCCTATCATGTGGAAAACACAAAGTAATATCCCAATATGTTTTTCTGCCAATAATAATAAGAAGAATAAGAAGGAGAAGAAGAAGAAGAAATAATATATGTAGTATCAAGTACGGTATGGCATATTGTAAACACTTAATAAATAGTAGTATAACTACTGTGCTATTATAGTTTTATGTTATAGGACTGCCCTGTGATGCTTCAGTGCTTCCTTTCTATGCTTTGCTAAAATAGGGGAAGAACCTTGGAGTGAGAAACTGTGATATAGAACAAGCACTTTGTCAGATGGACAATGACCAGGTTCTCCAAAATGAACAGAAATGAGATCAATCTCCTCTAGGCCTTTTCTTGCTAACCTCCCCTTACTTTCTTAATGCAGTTTGGCTTGGCTCAAGAAAGAGAATTTGGCATACATTGATGCTGGGCAATACCATTTGTGCAAGTACATAAATAAAATGTGAGCAGATACAAACCAGCAGTAGCTTAAAAGAATAATGCACTCTAAGAATATTCATTCCAGAAATGCAAGGATGGTTCAATACTGAAAATGCTGATAACTGCATTACATCATTACATTAGATGGTGAAGGAGAAAAACCATGATCATCTTGATGAAATTTACCACACCCTCCTGATTAAACTGGAAATAGTATGGAAGGAATAGAAGGATGGTTCTTGACATGGTCAAGAATATGAGAAGTCAATTTCAAACTTAATAATTAAATACCAGGTGCATTACCATTAAAGACAAGAACAAAACACAGATGTCCACTAATGTCTGTTATTATTTAACATTATTCTGGAAGTTTAAGTCAGTGAAGTAAAGTACAAAGAGAAAAATCTATTAAAAAGGAGATTTAAAAATCAATTATTTTCTGTTTCTTGACCTCCAAAGAAAAAAAACCCTAAAAACTTATAGAATTTAGAAAGGTTACTGGTAACAAATATATATATAAACATTAATAACTTCTCTATATAACTACAATAGGTAAATGAAATATTAATAAGAAAAAAGGGTAAATTCATTTTACAAATCAAATGATGTAAACCATCTAAAAATAAATTTAATAACACTATATACAAAAAATAACCCATAATTTGTATAGACCTAAATATAAGAGCTATAACTATATAACTCTTAGAAGAAAATTTAGAAATAAATTTTAATTATCAGGGGTTAGACAGAGCCTTCTTATATGACACCAAAAGCACAAACAACAGAAGAAAATACAGATAAATCGGAATTGGTAAAAATTTAGAACTTTTATGCTTCAAAGTACATAATCAAGAAAGTGAAAAGATAACCCACAAATAAAGAGAAAATATTTACAACTCATATAGTATCTGACAAGGAACTTGTATCCAGAATATATAAAGAACACTTAAACTCAATAATAAAATGACAACCTAGTTAAAAAATGAGCAAATGATTTGAATAGACATTTCTCTAAAGAAGCTATAAAAATAGCCAATAAGCACATGAAAAGATATTCATCATCATTGGCCATTAGAGACATGCAAATCAAAACCACAATGAAATACCACTTCACATCCACTAGTATGAGAACTAGTTACTCAATTACTGTACCAGGATAATGTCAACAAAAAATGTTTAGCTCAATGGGTGTTTAAAATTGATATATCAAGAAACAGCATATAAATTTTATTTAGAAATATAGGTTAAATAACAGTTAGAGTAGTTAAAATGTCTGAATATGGAGTCAGAAATGGTACATAGGGACGGAGGGAGAAAGGATTACTATTCTAAGACCTTTAGTAGTATTTGATTTTTTTAAAAAAACCATATTCATGCATTACATAGTTGAAAAAGTAAAAATTAATTTTAAAAAAAGGAAAAGAAAAACATGTACCTCAAGCTTTGTAGAAATTGACAGATTTAAAAACATAAGCAATTTGAATTTAAGAGATTTAAAAGATTGAAAAGGCAATTCCTTACTTCTCAGGTATATGATCTGAACCAAGTCATTCAAATCTCTCTGAATGTTGGCTTAGTTGTAACACTCTCTGACCTCTATATCTTCACCAAATTGTGCTAAATTTCAAATGAAAGTATGGATCTGAAGACACTTTTCAAATTTTAAAGTTCACTACAAATGTTAGCTAATTGCAACACAAAAAGAAACTCTAAACATTAACATGTCTATCCAGATAATAAAAGCTCGATATCCTGCAATTCAGCTTAACAGTTCTCCATTGCGTAGCACAGTGGCTGGTACATAGTAGGGTTCCATTATATATGCATGGATGTACAAGAATCTCTTGATCGCAAGTCATATTCTAGGTACTGTATTCAATGCAAAGCCGAAGGGGTGTGGAATTAGAGAAAGAGGTAGTATTTGTCCTCAGGCTTAAATGATCAGTATGACTTTAATACTTATCCCTAGGATAAATCTCTAGGGATGGCATGAGCAAAGGCACAGAGATGAGAAAGAGCAGGCAGCATTTAGGGATCAGTAACTAGTCAGTTCTGATTGGCTGAAGGTGGGAGGTTGGAGATTGAGAGAATTGCAGGAGTCCTGAAATGCCAGACCACAGAACTGGACTAAATGTGATCAGCAAGAGAGAGCCCTTCTAGATTTGAGTGCAAAGCTGGGACATGAAGAAAAGCCAGACATTGGGAAGATCATTTTGGCTTCCATGTTGGAGAGTGGACTGGAGTGGAGAGACTTTTGAGCAGAACAACTAGGGGGTTATCATCTGAGTCCATGACTAGTGGATCCAACCAAGAGGAGAAGTGAGGTCAATAGAGTTTCATGCTTCAGAGAAATCAAGGAGAGTAGAGCCCCTCAATGCAGCTATAGATTGAGCAACTAGGCCATTATGGTGACATGCCAAATCCATAGTGTGGTGAAGTACAATGGAAAGTTGGTTAGAGTATTCCCAATACCCTTCTTAAATAAAAGGTTCACCCTGAAGTCTTGCTTCTCCAACTTTTGCTGGAATAAGTATATAACATTTATATTAAAAGGTAATTTAAAACCAAAAAAGTCCCTAGGCAGTGTGATTCAGTAAAACAGTACCCTTTGGACAGACAAGTTCCAGGCCTGACACTCAATAGTGTAATGAATTTGGGTGAATTGCTTAACAATCCTGAGCATCAGTTTCCATTTCACTAAAATAGGGATAATAAACTCTGCTATGTAGGACTACAATGTGGATGAGAGATAATATATGGAAAGAATCTGGCTCAGACTGTCCAGTCAATGAATGCAGTGATGCATCTCACTCCTCAGTGATGCATCCCAGCCTGCAGTCCTCCAACAGTCCTCCATGTGGGTCCTCATGCTCTTTGCAATTGAAATGTGTTGCTTTGTGAACATTTTTCTCAGGGAATATATAAAGAAGTTATTATGACCTTTTCTCAACATATAGCTTTATAAGTCTATAACCTTATAATCTCTGCCTATATTCTGACATTCTGCCTTATTTAATCTTGTATTTAGCAAACCTAGACCTGTGGCTTCTCTAACCCAAATGATACTTGTAGAATCTCAGAGGCATTGCTAAAAGAAGAATCCCCTGCTGCCAGGTGGTGCCAGTCACCTGACACTGCTGAATCTCTCTGTCTATAGGTGCCCATGCTCTCCCCAAGAAGTGGCTTCAATGAGAGATTCATACACTCAGTGCCCAGGACTCCCCTTTCAGAGTGTGTCTGTCACTCCCTGTCTCCCAAGGATGGGTGGTGATAACTAAGGGTAGCTTCATGCCAGATGCCGGCCAGCCTTTTGAATGTCCCTCTTAGTTTTAGAAAGAACCAGGCTGAGCACAGAATGGTTCTTGGCAGACAACAGGGAGATGAGTCAAGGCAAAAAGCAGAACTGAGCCATGGTGAACTTTAGTCACCAGAATGGCATTTGCCATTCAACAAACATTTATCGAGCTGCGCTGTGGGGCTGCTATTTTCTCACGTGTCATCTCACCAAACCCTCAGTTACTCCCTGAATAGGCATTATCTCCTCGTTTTACAGAGATGTGGGGTAACCCTTTGTTGGCCCCCAGCTAGTAACCGCTAAAGGTAGGATTTGAACCAGCAATTCCAGGTTAGAAGTCGTTTCTTCCATGTCACAGCTAACCTCTGCTTCAAGCACAAAGTATATTAATGAATCTTGCCTGAAAAGGTCTCAGGTTGAAGGGGTAAGATTTGGAATCTTGAGTTTGTGCTTTTCTTAGGACAATATTTCCCCAGCTCTAAATGTTTCTTTATCAATTCTGCAGTGATTTATTGAACACCTCCCACGTGCCTGGGACATGGACTTTACTAACACTACAGCTTAGAGAAGAGCGGAGGATATATCTAACACTATAGTGTCTGTAGAAAATGGATAAACACGAGTGCAGCTGTCAGCTCCTGCTTTCCCAGGCTGACTCTCCGACAACCCATGAGGCCTTCAGCTTCCAAGTCCATCCCTACCCTGCCTGAGTCAATTGAGCGGCTTGTTCACAGTTGAGAAGCGTGATCCGACAGCAAGTTAGCTCTGAGAGGGGTCCTATCACCCCTCTCAGAGAGTGATGACATGCCACTGGTCACTGTCAACAGTGTCTGGTATCTGGTGAGCTTGGCTGTAGCCGTGGGCAACTCTGTGCCACTAGGCTACTTAGAGCATACCCCCATCTAGGACAAGGGATGCCCACTGATAACTCCAGGCATCCCCCGTCACTCCTGACATGAGTCCCATCTCCTGCTTGGACAAATGCCTATTCTGACACCTTAGATATGTTGGCTGGGGTCCTGAGGACCTATCTCTTTCAAATTGCCTTCTTTCTGAGGCCTGGGCTCTCCCCATCACCCCAGGCCTTCTGTCAATTGGTGAGGATGTTGCTTAAACCAGGCAGGCCTGGAGTCAACAATGCATGAAGTTTGGAGGAATGAAGACACCTCACCCAGGGCTCTCCTCTGCAGACCTTCCCTGTAGATCTCACTGTAGCTGCAGCCCAAGCCTGAAACAGGACA
The DNA here is from genome assembly GCF_020826845.1 of Diceros bicornis minor. NCBI lineage: Eukaryota > Metazoa > Chordata > Mammalia > Perissodactyla > Rhinocerotidae > Diceros > Diceros bicornis. Next base: position 17,131,956 of record NC_080767.1, on the reverse strand, counting down.
TGTCAACAGGTGTCTCTTTCAGGTTGCAAATAACAAAAAGTGGACTTGCCTCACCTTCAGAGGTTTTGTGGAAAGATACTCAGGGAAACAAGGAAGTTCCAGAAACTGGCAGTTGCTCTGGCAGACCTCAAGGAGAAGGCACCCATGATGCCTCATGGCGCAAGAAACAACATCAGCCTCAAACTTTTGTCCTCCTTGGGAGCGGTCCTTGGGCTCCGGGCCCTGGCACCCCTATTCCAGTGCTTTCTTTCTGGTTCTCTCTCTCCAACTGCTTCTCCCTCTATTTGCAGGTTTCTCCGTGATCTCTACTCTTTTTCACTGAATTTGTGTATGTGTCATATTCATAACTTCCCTAGAAAGAACCTGATCGTGTCCCTTTATCCGCACACAATATGGAATATTCTTGTAGGGTAGATGCTCAAGCCAGATTCTCAAGGCTGCTGCTCATTGCCTGATGTCTAGGTTCGAGTCTCATCAGTTGTCACTGGCGTAGGGCAGTCACAGTGCACAAAGCATGACAAGTTATACCCAAGGCACTATAGCCTGGTAGGCAATTAGAATCCTCTGCATTTGTCTCCACCAGACTTCATCAAGGATTGGCCTTATCTCACCTTCTTGTCAGTTACCCAGCCAAGCAATCCCAAAGGATCACTGAGATCCCAGCATACCTTGCAGTCCAGCCCAGTTAAATGACCACAATATCATTCATAAAAAGTAGTTCCCCTATTTGTTGTGGGATGGACTCAATGCTAAGAAAAGGAAGAAACCATCTGGCTTTTTTCATTTACTGCCCTTCTTTCTGGTTCATCAGGATCCCAGTTTCCTGTTTTTCCACCATATTTTCATCCATTTCTTATAAAGAAACGAACCCGATTTCTCATGAACTCATTTAGAGTCTTGACTTCAGTTGCTTTGCCGAGTAACTCACTCCACATGTTTATCCCTCTTGCCTGATTCAGTTCTCCTGGAGGATCTGACTTTATTTGTTTTTCAACAAATATTACTTAGCTCAACTTACAAGCCGGTGCTGCACTGGGATTCCGGGAGCAATCAACCGCCAGCCTCAGCAACATCATTATCGCCAGCATCACTGCCAGTTACTTAGCTTTTACCAAGAGGCAGACACCAGGACGGGCGCCTTCCAGCCATACATTGTCTAATCTGCTAATCCTAACACAACCACTCTAGAAGCAGTTGCTATTATGTCTCCATTTAACGTTGAGAATTTGAGTCTCAGAGAAGTTGAGTGAAGTTAAGAAGTTAAGAACAGCTTGAGCCCTTTGGAATATCCGTGGGACCTGCTGAGTGGGAATGGCAGACCGCCCTATGGCTTGGATCAGCCCAGTTTATCTGAACATGATCTGAATGCTTTTTCTGTGCCACTCTCTATTTGGAAACTATAACATGGCTCCTTCTATAACGATAAACGAGGTTACTTTGCATCGTTTTCCTTGACCCCCCGCCAATCAAACAGCAGCACACGCAGCACCAACACAGGACACGTGAGCACGTGCTACCTCTACAGGGTCCATTCTATAAACCCATGGGAATAACGGTCCATATTCATCCGGCTCCTCGTAGTTTTTCCTGCTCTTACACATCTTGTATCTTTACCACCACTCTGCAAGTGTATTAAGGGCGGGTATCACTATCCTCACTCATTGTTTCACTGATTTATGTATTTATTTATTGTTGTATTAATTCCACAAATATTTACTGAGTACCTACCCTGTGCCAGGCTCCATGCTGTTCAGTAGAGGAACGCAATATGACTAAGGCTTGTCTAACTCGCAAGAAGTATGGTCTAGCGATGGGCACAATGCCCCAAACAGGCAGCGACTTCCAGGGCGCTGTGTGCTCTCCCGCAGAGCTGTAACTGAGAGGGCAGGAACTGTGGCCAGCGTGGTCAGCATGGTGTCAGAGAGAAAGGCAGAATCAGAAGGGCTGTGGTACACGGGTTACCTTGATGTCAGGGTAAGGGGCCTGGACTTTATGCTGAGGGCCCTGAGATGTAGGCTCAGAGCAATGAGAGAAGTTGTCTGAGCTGCAGGAGCCTCTAAGCCATTCTTGTCCTTTTATAGAGGGACAAAGTAACCCAGGAACTCCTCCAGAAGGCACTTGATGGAGGAACTGTGGGAGCGATGGCAGGTTTGGGGGAAATCAGAGGAGAAGAAGAGGAAAATAACATTTAATGGGTCCCTGATATGTGCTAGTGTGCTTCATGTATGGATGTGATTTTAATCCTGTGTTAGAAATGAGGCAAGATACAAGAAACCTGGTTTCAGGTCCTGGTCTCATCTCTGGTCATGAGACCTTGGGCACATTGCTTTGCTGCAGCTGTGGACTAGTTCTCTCCTGGATGAAACAAGGATAGAACTGTGGTTTAATGACTGGAAAAGGGCATCAGATCTTCTAAAGGCTGTACACAGGCAAGGCTTTCTGTTTGTTCGCTTGCTGGGGTATGGGATGCTGACCCAAACCCTCAGAACCTCCGTGGGCCCATTCTAAGATGAAGAAGCTGGCAGTGTACAAAAAAGAGCCACGGGGAGATACAGGGTAGGGGCAGAAGAATGAGAATTGGGCCTGGGTTACAGTCGGGATTCTGATCCCTACTCACCGTGTGGATGTGTGTACATCTCTTCATTGTGGCCAGTTTTTCCAACTGCAAAAAGAGAGGGTCTTTCCAGCATCAAGTGTCTCTAAATCTACAAGACAGGGGAGAAGGTAGTATCTCTGTAGATACAAGAGTAAGATGAGGAGGAAAACAATAGTGAGTCCCATGCACACACCTCTGCCCAAACCCCATGTGCACGATTTTGGAATTTCTTTCTGTTTCATGCAGACAGTGAGTTGCTTAGGAGAGGCCTACAGGAAAGCTGAGGACTCATTTTCTTGCCACCTGGAAAAGGAAAATCCCTTGTTCCATTTCAAAGAAAAAAATAAACCTCCTCCACTTTTTAAATTCCCTGTTTGGGTGAACAACATCACCATCTGTCTAGCTGCCCCAGCTGGACCCCCAGCAATTGTTCCTGTCGCTCCCTCTACCTCATCTCCCACATCCAGTCACCAAGCACTGTGGATTCCTCCTCCCTAATCACTCTCCAAAATGGTGCCTCCCCTCCCTTCTCACTCCAAGTGATTTGGTTTCCTGCCTCACTGTTTTCCACCTGGTCTACCGCAACAGTTGCCTAAATAGACTTCCTCTCCCTACTCACCCTTCCACACACTCACATTATCAGAGAGATCTTGCCCTCACACTGCTTGTGGCCCACCTCACATCCTTTCAACCCGCCTTTCACTCCAGCCATTGCTGGAGGAGTCTGAGGCACTGCTTCCCAGCTGCACCTCCACCTTTCTTACTTGCTGCCCTGGAGATTATCATCTTGAGGTAGGGCAGCCATGCGAACCTGCCCAACACCTATGCTTGGGCAAATCTGAAAATGCAAAGGAGTTAACATCCCATGGAACAATCCTTAACCAGTGGGGGAGGGAAGCAGGTGGTTTAGTGACTCCATTTCCCATCCTCAGATAGACAACCTTGAAGCACTTTCTATATGCTCCTCAGGGGGATCCGAGCAGAATCCAACCCCATTGTCCATAGTGATGATCAGCTAGATCAAGTGCCCTTGTATTGGCTTTCTTCCTTCCTTGTGTCCCTGCTTCCCGGCCCCCTTACTCCTGTTCCCTGAGATTATGTCCAAAGAGCAGCTACCTGCCCACAAACCCTTTTTTCAAGCTCTGCTTTCTGCAAGGGACCCAGGCTATCCTTCAACTAGAGCAGGTCCTCCTCAATCTGTTCTTTATATTGGGCTTCTGTTTAAGATTGCATTTAAACAAAAGGTTCCACTGCTAAAAGGAAAGAGAAGGACAGAAAGACAAGAAGAAAGGAAGGAAGGAAGGGAGGGAGAGAGGAAGGGAGGGACAGAGAATTGAAAACCACTGGCCTACAAGACAAAATCTACACTACTTACATTTGCATTCAAGGTCCCTGTCATCCGTGGAATTACTCCTCACCTTTCCAACCACAGATGGAGTAAATCTAGATGCTCTAGAAGGAACTTGGCTTTCACATCCAGCTGCCATTGTTTTCCAAGAAAGCCATGCCATCTCACACCTCCTTGTCAGTTCTCTTTCCCCACTGATCCCTCTGCCTGCTGGACTCTTACTCATCTTTCATGTCCCAACCCAAATATTACCTTCCCTGGGGTGCTTTCCAAGTGCTCTGCCATCCCTACCACCTATCTACCCACTTTAGTGGCTCATGACAACACCTCGCCAATCATCACCATTATCTTCATGCTAAGTCACATTCACTGAGCTTACAACGGGCTGGGAGCTCTGCTAACCGCTTTACATAGACTATTTCATTTCATCTCACAAAAGCCTTGTAAGACAAGGATAATTATGATACTGAGAATATAGGTCTAGATGCAGAAACTGAGGCTCTGGGAGGTTCAGGAGCTTGTGATGCTGGAGAGTATTCCTGTAGGTTTCGCACCATGGTGTGATTATTCCTGTGTCCTCTTTCTCACCAGACCTAGGAGCTTTTGTGGGGCAGGGATTGAGTCTTATACATCTCTGTGATCTCCTCAGAGCAGAGCCTAGCATGGATTTCAGCACATCTCACCCCCATGACTGGACTCAGAGCCTCCTTGCTGCTTCTAAAGCGCCTGTGTTTCCCTTTTCGTAAGAATAATTGTTAACTTTCTTAAGGATTGCTACAGCTAATTTAGTCCTCCAATAAGCCTAGGAGCTTTTGTTGTCACCATAGCTTGATCATATTGCATTATATAATAGTCTCTTAGCCTTTTTTGAGAGGCCTGAGTGTCTCCAGGACAGGGTCCTTGCTGGCTTTGCCTCTACCTCCGCAGCCTCCATCCCAGGGTTAGGCGTGGAGGAGAAGCACTGTAACAGAGGAAGGGCAGGGCCATTGGGACGGCCTGTTAGGTGTGGCAGACTAGTGTTTTCCCCAGCTGGGCCTGGGCCCTGTGGTCCTGTGGTCAGCCTCAGGGCTGCCCTTCACGTCTCAGACCTGCCTTTGGATCTAGCCTCTCCCAGGAGCCCAGGTTTATAAACAAAAAACAAACAGAGCAAATAAAAACATTATCTCATTGGTGCTTGAGTCAGCTGCTCCAGATGTCTTGGGGGGATGGGGAGGGGGTGCTGCAGAGCCAGCAGGAGCTCAGCCCAGTTCGCAGTGGGGCTGCAGCAGGGTGCAGGGGAGTGAGCACGACTCCTCAGGTTTGGGTGTCTGTAGCCAATGGGGCTGCCTTCACCGGCATCCCCACCCCCAATCTCCCCCTACCAGCTGGTCATGATGGACGCCTGCCACCTCCTGGGCATCCAGCTGGCACCTCCGAATCCCCAGAGTAGGCACAGGGCAGCTGCTCACTTTAATAAACGGAGCTGTTGAATTAGATACCTTACATCCATTATCTCATTTAAGCCCCATAAATTGCCTGCGAGATCACGTTTACCAGCCCCTCTTCACAGACGAGAGGCTGAAGCCCAGAAAGTTAAATAATGTGCCCATAGTCAGGAGCAAACAAGTGGAAGAACCTGGACTTGACCCAAGATTATTTGGCCCTAGCTTCTGAGCTTGTTCTAATCCACCCCACCGAGAAGATGTGCCGACCTCAGAGCTGATAGCAAACGTCTCCTCCCCTCTGCAGGGACGTTTGTAAGGGCGGAAGGGGAGACAGTTAAGAACGAAAGTCAGCTGTGTTTCCTGAACGCACATTTCCTCTGTTGTTGAGCTACAGCAGAAAGAACAGTCACCTGGGCATCAGGGAACCTGGGTTCAAGGCCCGGAAGCCCTTGCTACTAACATGCTCTGTGCACTCAGCAAAGCCACCTCCCCCTCTGAGCTACAGTTCCTCTGATTATGAGTGAGTGTGTTTGAGATGAGCCCTGATGCTAGGGAATGCATGTGGCTGTAACTTCCTGTGCCATATTAGGTGTTCCACGTTTTAGAGGAGTCTTCAACCGTTTTACCTCTTCTGAACCATCCAGAGACACAGAACTTCAATCAACAAAACATGGGTTTATGCAGCCCCCACAGAGCAAAACCCAGAGCAAGGGGAGGTTTAGCAAAGCAGCCTCCTGCCTCTGACCACCCAATGAATGTTTCTCCCCTCCCAACGACGTTGCAAAGATGCAGAAACTCCAAGGAGAACTGTGCTCCTTTCTCTTATTTTCCTCATGTGTTTCAGGATTTGGCTCTCTCCAACATTTCATTCTCCAGACGTGATTCAGAGCAGAAGTTTCATTACATCTTGATATTTTCCACTCAGTCTGAAAGTCCTGCATGTGAGGCCCATCCTGAGGCTCTCTTGCTGTTTATTCGGTAACTAATTAGTGCTGGTAGAGGAACAAGCATAGCCTCAAGGTTGTTGCCAAGACCAACAGCATCCAATTCTACTGGAGGTCAGAAGGGGTGGGACAGAGTCCAAAGTCTGGCAGAGGCCAACAGAGCAAGGCCATGTTGTGGCAGGGAGGAGAGAGAAGGTGGTAGGATGTGAGGTGAAGGGGCCAGGGATTGGCGGGAATGGAGTGCCTGCAGAGAAGTCTAGCTGGACTTAGAAGAGAGTTTAGACTTAAATCCTGAGAGTGACAACTTCTCTTCCACTCCCTTCTGTTTGCTGACATCATATGTCCTGGCTTAACCCCAAATTTTAACATGTCTGAGATTTTTGGGAGGAGCTGTCATTGTGGGTCAGGCCAGATGAATGGAAGACCTCCACTGCCACAAAAATTTAATTCAATAATTTGATTTGCATTCACTGAATGAACCCCTTCTCTGGCTAGGACAGCACTGATATAGAGGTGAATGACTCATTGTCCCTGACCAGCCAGAGGAGAGGCAGGTGGGGAAACCTGCAGGAGCTCAGTGTGAGAAGGAGGATGGCAAAGTGTATAGGCTCTAGGTGACAGGGAGGGGAAGGGACCCAGTTCTGGCTGGGTATGTTGGGAAAGGCTTCCTGGTAGAGGAGGCATTTGAGATGGGACTTGAAGGATGAGTGGGGACTGATGGAGAAGGGAAAGCACTGAAGGACTTGCCAGAGTCTGCGTGACACTGAGACTGAGTACCTCCTTAAACTGCGTGCCCTAGGCGCCTCTCTCATCTTGCTGTAGACCCAGTGCTATGCAAAAGCCTGGAATCACAACATAGCTCTGCTGGATCAAGACACTGCAAGCAGCTGCAGGTGAAGGATGGGTGACTAGAACACTCTAGGCTGGGTGAGAAGGCAGTGCCCAGGTCAGGAAGGGTCTCGTTGTCAGTCTAAAGACTTGGGACTTCATAATCTAGACCCGCATCGTCCAATATAGTAGTTACTAGCCACGTGAGGCTATTCAAATTAATCTAAATTAAATAAAATAAAAAATTCCGTTCCTCCATGGCAAAAGCAGTATTTTAAGTGTTCAATAGTCAAATATGTCTAGTGGCTATAGTATTGGGCAGTGCAGATAGAGACCATTCCCAACATCACAGAAAGTTCCATTACACAGTGCTGCTCTAGACAATGAGAACCACTGAAGGTTTATAATCTGAGAACTAAGAGGGTCAGGCTTATGTTTCAGGTGACACATGGACCCTGGCTGCAGGGGGAAGAGATAGACAAGTCATTTGGAAGCCTTTTTTGTTGGTCCATGTGAGCTTTGAAGATGACGGAGAAGAGAAGGGGATGGGAAATGAGTGCTATCTTCAAACCAGGGGACCAAGTCTTTTCCAGGGCTGCTGCCTTCTGGGGCTGAGGGGCTAAGTTGCTCCTCCCTCAGTCATTAGGACCCAGCGTCTAACCCATGTCTTCTCTGGGACTAAGAACCCTGAGGCTCAGCCACAGCAACAGGGACTCAGATCCAGACTGCCTGGGTTCAAATCTCACTGTAGCACTTGCTTGCTGTATGAATTTGTGAAACTTTTAAAACTTCTCACTGCCTCTCTTTCTTCTTGTGTAAAGTGGGGATGATAATGGCATCTAAGTTGTGGGATTATTGAGGGTCAAATGAGATAATATTTGTAACGCACTTACAACAAGACCTGGCACATAGTAAGCCTCAAAATAGGAATAAGCTCATATCATGACCAAGAAGCAGTGGGATCTTGGGGTTTACAGCATGGACTCTGGATCTTTCTTTGTGTGCTTGAAACACAGTCACTTTCGAGCTAGTGGCCTTGGAAAATTTATTTCAAATTCTCTGTGCTTGCATTCCCTCATCTCTGAAATGGGGACAGTACTAGTACCTGCCTCATGAGGTTATTGTGAGAGTTCAGTGAAATCATGTATGTCATGGACTTGGAACACAGCTGGCACGTATGAAGTGTCCACAGTGTAAGCTCTCCTAGTTGCTGTTAATGTTATTGTCAGTGCTGTTGTTACCATACTAAGAGAAGCAAAGAAATGTTCTGATTTGCTCAAACTGGAATATTCTACTATCTTTCCCCTGAAATATTGACCCTCTCAAAAGGTAGGGGTAGTAAAGACACTGACTTGGAGATCTTGTTCCCATTTCTTCTCCATAAACCCCCCAATGGAAGAATTTCTTCCTCCTCTTCATCTTTCCAGGAGCCTATCCCACCTCACATTCCACGTTGCTCAGAGTAAAACACTAGAAATAGCTCTTGATAAGTAAGAGAGCTTTGGGGATTTCAAAATCTTTTTTCTTCTCTTCTCAACAAAATCTAGCTTCTAAGATTCTTGACTCACTACAACCAAGGGGAAGATGTCAGAAGCTGGGCATCTTCCCTTTGCATTATTGCTCAAAAAACTTTTAATTCTTTCCCAGAGAAATGGATGCCTCTGGGTAGCTGGGGGAAGAAGGTTCTGTGCAAAGAAATGTGAAAGAAGAATGTACATTAATCCATTTCAGAGCCATACAGGCGTGACCTATGTGTCTATTGAGTTCACGCTGCAGGCTCCAGGGTTTCAGGTTCAAAATTTGGACCCAGCATGAGTCAACACAGGTCCTTTCCTCTGCTCTTCACAGATTTGTGAGGGGGCATCCCTTTACACAGGGCTTCTCGATGACCTCTCTAAATTTCCCCTGGGCCTTTCCCAAAAGGACAGTCTCAAATAGACGTCAAGTGCATATCAGAACCCCTTGGCAGATGGCTCACATGGCTGGGGAATTGCTAACTGATGGAAGTGACACCCGTGATTTTTAAAGCCCCTTAAATTCTGTCACTAATCCCCCCACATTCTTCCCCACGTGGTCATGCATATAAATCACATATGATTATGCTATTCACCACTCTGCTTCTCCAAATTACCCTGACATTGATCCCAAGACGCCTCTTCGCTGTCCCTGCACCAAGGAGAGCCTGGGGGGGCCTGGGATTAATTTGAGGCTACTGACTTCAGAGTGTTTGTGACAGGAGTCAGGGTGGCAGCAGGCTTCTGCTTGCCAGGCACGAGGCCAGAATTCTGGCATTTTGCATGGACTCCCTCACTTACTCCAGGCCACGGTACAGCAAGATGGGCATTATAGTCCTTGATTTATAGGAAAGGACACCAAAGCTTGAAGACCCGATGGTTATGCAGCTTGTTAGAGGTGGAGCTCAAGTTTGAATCTGTATCTCCATCCCCCCAGGCTCTTTGCTTTGTTGAATGTCCTGTGGTGACTTCTGGGTGCTATAACCTTAGCAAGTTGGGAGGCTTTGAGGGGTACTGGGGCAATTTACAACACTGACCTCTGAAAGGGAAAGAGAGAACTATTAATAATTATGCCTATACAACAGGTGAAAATTGGGACATATGGTCGCCCTACCAAAAGTAGACTGGAGGATGCATGATCTGACTTGCACTAGTAGTTAAGTGTCTGGAGCTCACTGTGTAGATCAAGGCTTGAGAATTAGACGTGAGGGTGAGTGTTTATTGGCAGGAGGTGAGGGTGGGAATCAAGGAGTGGACGAAGAGAAGATCTGCCTAGGGTGAGCTCTTTTCTTAATAAAATAGTTTCTGGGTATAAAACGTGCTCATTAGAGGAGATGTGGAAGAGGCAAAGAATAAAGAAAGAAGAAAAGGAAAAACTCTGATTAATCCTGGCATAGTCCCTTTCAATTCTCTTTTCTATATACCTATGTATTTTTAGATATTTTAATTGGAATGATATAGTTCTATGTCTTGCTTTTTTCACTTAAAAATTTAAATGAGCATTTTCCAACATTTCTAAGGATTAATTAAAAATATTTTATTCTCTGCCTAATTTTCTATTGTAAAGGTATAACAACATATACTTACTTAAGCACTCCCTTTCTCTTTGGGCATATGATTTATTTCCAGTTCTTTGATTCCATACAAGATGCCACAGTGGGTCACATTATAGATCAATCTCTATCCATATTTCTTTTAGCTTCTGGGGAAATATTAACGTTTCTGATAAGGGACGTGTGTGATCTCTGCTACCTTTTTCCTGCCTTGAAAAGATGTGATACCTGGAGCTAGGACAGCCATTTTTTGACTGTGAGGTGCTGAGCATGAATTAAAGGCCAAAGGAATTGCATGAGCCCTGGTCTTGACTTTGATGAAGTATTGAACCAATTCCAGAAGCTAGACTTAATATATGTGGGAAAATCACCCTCCGAGTATTTAAGCCACTGTGTTTTAATGTCTCCGTTCTCAGCAGCTGAACACTTTCCTCCCTGATAGAAGCTGAATAGGAAAAAAATAGAATTGCCTTTAATGGGCTGAGGAAAAGGGAAAGAGAATAGGACTGTGAACGCTTATAATTTGCTACTTTTTCTTGTGGTCCCTAACATACTTTTTCATCACCTGCTGTATGTGAAGCACTGGCAAACACCTTGAGTCCTGCTCTGCCAGCTACTCACCTCCCTTATCCACTTTCACTGCCAGTTCCTCTCTTATTTGCTATTGATCATAGACAAATTTTGTATATTGAAGTCCAGCTTCCCATGAAGTGCTTAAGCTTATTGTAAGCAATCGAATGTGTCATAAATAATCGAATTGTAAGGTAGAGCGACTCAGAATTACTAGTCTACTTATTAAACACCTATTTACGAAAGTTCCTTCAGGCAACAAAGACCAACACAGAGCAAGAAGGAAGCATGCAGGTAGCCTGTGTCTTGTGCCCCACCACGGACCTGAGCTGCACATCCCCCAGGCTTGTGCCCCCCCATCTCAGGGAGCTCTCCTTGTTTGTCTATGTAATGAGCACTTGAATGCCAGCCCCTTCTGTGCTAAGGGAACCTTAGGAAGCAACATAGACTAGTAAGTCTATGTCTCCAATCATCAAAGAAAGTGTTAATATTAGGGCCTTGTGTGTGGGATAGAGGGAAAAGGAAGGGAAACGATTTAGACCTACTATACGCAAGGCAGCGTGCTAGGCATTTTATTCTCTAGTTTTTCTTAGATATCTCTTGTTTTAGCAACTTTTATTTCCAAAGTGATACATGCTGCACTGATATTAGTCAACATTTGGCTGACGCTCAGGGAAGGATACAGGGTTGCAGTCACCATGGTAATTAAGAACATAGAACCTAGAATCAAATCCTTGCTCCTGTGAGTTGTATGATCTTGGATAAATTACTTAACCTCTCTCAACCTCAGTTTCTTCAATAATAAAGTGGAAATAATATATGTGCCCATGTCACAGGGCTGTGGTAAGGATGCAATGAGAGGATCTGTATAAGAACATGTCATGCAGTGCCCAGCACATAGTAGGTTAGCTTTTCTTACTAGTGTCATTTCTCCTGTCTGGCAGTGTTCTCCAAGAAACCCTAGCCCTTTCACCCCACCCCCTCCCCTCCACACTGCTCCTCCCTGACTCCTAGGCCCTGGAGAGAGGAGTGACGGGGAAAGTGAGCTGAGTCTATTGTCCTGTCTGTAACCAGAAACCATATATTAGGAGAGGTTATTTAGTTTGTTTTTAAACAAAAAGGTGTCTTGCAAAAGGGAGTATGAGTGGCCTTCATTTACTAACTAGTGGAATTTGCTTGTCATGTGGAAACCACCCTCGTTTTCCTCACATTCAGAGCCTTCCTTTAGTGATTGTGGAGCACTTTGGAAGTGCGGCCCTTCTTGACTAGTGCCTGCACCACCAGCTCCCTGGAGGGGAGGAAAATGCCTCTTCCCTCAGATACCTTGGTCCAATCCTCTGTGTCCTTTGGCTTCTCACTTTCAAGTCAGATTATCGCTTAGAATTTAGACTTTTAAAAAAATTATTTGCATTTTTTGTATTATCTCTATCTCTCTCTATAGTCTTATGATTTTTCTCTTCAAGACAGAACTCTTTCAGTCATTGTCCCCCCAAACTGTATTGTCACAGTGTCATTGTCTTCCTGCTATATCTCTCTATCTATTATCAAAAGAAGTTCCTACATACTCTTAGCCCCACTGAGCTAGTTACCCTTTGTGTCTCTCCATTACTGTGATTTCTGGAGATTCCTTCTGCATAACTGGCCTTTATATTTACACTGGAAAAGAATTTTGTTTGAAATCTGTCCCAGAAAGGAAAGTCTCAGGAAGGTAGACCCAGTGATTGCTTCAACCTCTCTCTTCATTTGTTGTTCATTCATGATTCATTTGTTCATTCAGCCAGCACTAGTCTGAGGTCTCCATTGTGCCAGGCTCCCAGCGGGGCAGGGCTAGGTTAGTGGAAATGAATGTACCAGCTCCTGCCCTCAAGAGACTCATAGAATAAGAAGAGAGAGAACCCCTGTAGGAGCAGCTGTGGTGCCAAGAGCTACCCACACTAGGATAAGTACGGGTAGGGGAAGGGAGCACAAAGGGAAGAAAGATGGAGTCAGCCTAAGGGAGGCAGAGAAAACTTCAAAGATGTGAAGCTAAGACCCCCTCCCCACTCTATCCCCATCTTAACACTCACCTCTTCCCTTCCAGTAGCTTAACTTATACCTTATTCTTCTCTCTCCTCAGCCAGTTCCCTTGTGCATCTGGCATCTTTAGCTTTCCCTGGAGCAACAAGATCTCCTAGAATTTGCCCCAAATCTCTCAGCTCCCCACTCTCCTTTTTATTTTTCAATTTGTGAAATTAGAGTATCTCATCCTTCTCCTGAAACTGCCTCTTCCGTTGTTACCTAATTAGAATATCTGTCTGGACTTAGAATGCAGCATGGATATACAGGATCAGTAGGTGTGTGTTACAAACAGAAATAGGAGACAGAGATGATCACTATAAAATTGGGGCATCAAAAGATTATGGTTGAAATCTTGAATCCAGCTTTAGCTTCATAGCCTTAGGTAAGAGGTTTAACTTCTCTAATATATTTCCCTGTAAAATGGGAAGAATCATGTCAAATTCACTGCAAGATACACAGGAGATGATATAGGAGAGAAATTTCTCTACAAATGTTTGTCACTATGGAAGTTATTATTATACAAATACCTTAAAAGGAATTTACTCTGAACAGTTTTAGATGCCCCTGACTTATCATAGTAGTCCCTGATGTTGTGATCGCATAGAGCCCTATAAAAGAAAACATGTCCAACCTATGTCACCTGATTTCTGTTTGTGGTCATATAAACCAACGGGACTGCAATCTCGTCTCGTTGGTCCTCATCTAAGCTCTGGAAATGGCCTCAGGGAGAAGCAGGATGTCTTCCTTATTGGAAGGGAAGATGACAGGTTTTGGATCATTGAATTTCGCCCTCTTTATTTAGTGCATCCAATCATTTTATATACTCTATTGCAGTTCCTTCAGCTGTCAGTCCTTGTTAACCTAGAGGCTAAGGATTTACTCATGGAGGACAGATGAAGCTCCTAAGGGGTTAGTTACATGTCCCAACATGACCCCCAAAATGGCACCAGGGTGGTATGAAGACAATGGCTCACCAATGAAGGGAAGCCCGTTTCTCAGACCCTGCTCTTACCAATGGAGCCTACCAAGTGTGAACAATGATCAGATCAGCCATGACTTTGCTTCTTCTTGGAGCTAGCCACTTGTCTTCAATAAAAAGAGTCCTGAGCCAAACTAAAAACATTGTTTCTAGTTCCTGCTCTGCCAATATCTCCCTGTGTAGCCTTTGGTGACTGGCTGCCACTCTCTGGACCTTCAAGTCCCTTAAACTCTGATATTCTGGGATGTTATACTGTATTTCTTCCCTATACCCTTGAAAATAATCCTAAAGCACTTTCTGCACTCCAACTCCTCTCAATTTTGCATGTGTTATATCCCTGAACTAGACTGCCAAAGCTAGAGTCTGATGTCCCTGAGTGGGCCAGGCAGAGCTGACATGAGTTTATGACTTTTGCTCAGGGTGTTGGGGAATATAAAAAGGTTTATTTTGGTACATGGAATAGATCTACATGTTAAACTGCTTCCAAAGACAGTATAGATGGTAAATTATTGCTCCCGCAACCCAGCTTTCCATTTCAGTCTCAACAGAGCAAGACCCACGACACATGGAAAGCCATGTTAAAAATTTAATTGATTAGTACTCTAGGAGAGCATATAAAAAGGGCATGGTGAAGAGCCATACATAACTGAATTTGTCTCCATTCTTACCAGCTGTATGACCTTGGGAATATAGTTTAACCTCTCTGACCTTCAGTTTCCCATTTAGAGTGTCGTGACAGTTAATCAATGGTGGATGTTATTTAGAGTACCACTTATTAAATCAAAGCATAGTTATAGCTTAAAAATGAATTTTAGCTGCTGATGGTGATTTCCTTCCAGAGCACAGTATGGAAAGTGGAAAAACCTGACAGACACTACCTCAGTGAGGTGATCAAGGTCAACAGCAACAGTGATAAATCACGTTGATAGCATGTACCTTTGATATGATGTAGCACTATACCTGCATGAGATCCTTCTCTTAAAAACCCATAAGCCCATGGGTTTTTATGGGTTTTAACAAGAAAAACATTAAATTCTAATATGAGGACAATCTGCAAAATAACTGACCAGTACTCCTCAAAGCTGTCAAGGTTATCACAAATGAAGAAAGTCTGGAACTGTCACAGCCACGATGTGATGACTAAATGTAATGTGGTATCCTAGATGGGATCTTGGAACAACAAGAACAACAAATTAAGTAAAAACTAAGGAAATCTGAATAAAATATGGACTTTAGTTAATAATAATAATACATCAATCTGGTTTATTAATCATAACAAATGTCTCATACTAATGTAAGATGTTAATAATAGGACAAACTGGGATCAGGGTATATGGAAACTCTTTACAATCTTCTTAATTTTTCTATAAATCTAAACTGTTCTAAAAAATAAAGTCTATTTTAAAAATTGGTTTTTAATAGCCATTTCCTGCAAAGACTCATTTATTTAGCACGCTTGTGTGAAGTGCACATTCAGTGCTAGGCCTTACGCTGGGTGCTCGGTTTCAGATATGAATAAGGATGGTCTTAGCCTCCCAGAGAGCTTGAAGCTTAGTGGGAAGTCAGGCGAGTACTCAGACAGTCTGTTCCCTCTTTTACATGCCACAGCAGAGACGGGAACAGTGGGCCGTGTGGAAGGAAAGTAGGCCATGCTTCCACTGGAAAGCTCTGCACTTGGTCTTAAAGAGCTAGTTGGGGTTCACCAGGTAGAGCAGGGGCTGGCAGCACTCTGGGCAGAGGGAACAGTGTGTGTGAAAGAACTGAGAAGTGAGAAGGCAGTGTGGGCGGCAGAGTGGCAGGAGTGAAGTGGGGAAGAGTGTAGGGAGTGATATGAAGACAAATCAGAACTCATTCATTCCATAAATATTTTCGAACACCTACTATGTGCCCGGCAATGTGCTAGAAACTGCGTAAAAGTGGGAAGGACGGGCAAGGTCCCTGCCCTCAAGAAGCGGGAATAAGGACAAAACACAAGTCATTCCAAATGATAGTATATTTAAAAATTGATCATTGACATGAAAGACTCAAACATGGAATTAATGGTGAATAAGTGTCCATGTGTGTATGGGGAAGGAAGGGAAGTGTTACTTAGATTAGTTGGCTGTATCATTTCTCAGGGCTTCTATAACAAATTACACAAACTTCATGGCTTAAAAACAATAGAAATTTATTCTCTCACAGTTCTAGAAGCAAGACATCTGAAATCCAGGTGTCAGCAGGTCTGTACTCCCTCTGAAGCCTCTAGGGGAGAATCCTTCCTTGCCTCATCCAACTTCTGGTGGCTGTCCTCATTCCTTGGCTTGGGCTGCTCATTCCAATCTCTGCCTCCGTCGTCTTCACATTGCCCTCTTCTCCCTGTGTGTCTCCAGGTTCTCTTCTCTTCTTATAAGGACACCTGCCATTGGATTTAAACCCCACCCTAGTCCGGAATGCTCTCATCTCAAGATCCTGAACTTAACGACATCTGCAAAGACTCTTTTTCCAAATAAGGTCACCATCACAGTTTCCATGTGTTGGGGCATGAACATATCTTTTGGGGGTCACTATTCAACCCATTTCAGTGGCCAAGGAAGGACTTTCTGAGATGAGGACATTTACGTGGAAAAATCTGACTTGCACAAAACACAGGAAGAGTGCTCCAGATAAAGAGAACAACATGCCCTAAGACTCTGAAGTAGGAAAGAGTTGTGCATGTCCGAGGAGCTAAAAGGGCGTGTGCGGAGCTGGAACTTAGCCAGCAAGGGGGAGAGGAGTCTGAGAAGATCTTGGAGCACCTGCTAGGAGGGTCCCGAATCACAGATGATCAGGCTGGAAGGGGTCTCAGAACGGGTTGCCCCTGCCCCTAGTCTCATTCTCAGCGCAGAGTTCTCCTTTTCACTTGCCCACTGCTCTGGAAAGCTTATGCTCAGTGCGTTACAATAGCCTCTGGGCCTTGGTACGTGACATTCGACACTGCAGGAAGAAGCCTTTTGTTTGTATCCATTTCAGTGTCATCCACTGGAGTGGCAACAGCTTTACAGTGCCACAATAAGCCGGGGTCTCAATGCCAACTTCCAGTTTCAATGCAACATGCCCCATCAGGCCCCATGGTGAGCTGCTAGCTTATGTCTTTGAACAAGCCCTGCCCGGTTTTGTTTCAAGCCACTCTGGCAGCTGTGACATTGAGGCATGAGCTCTGGCCTGAAGTCTGGGGAGCTGAGGCAGAATACCATCTCAGGCTCTTACCAGCCATCTAGCTTTGGGAAAGTCAGTTAGCCCCTCAAAGCTTCAGTTTCCTCACCTGTAAAATGAAAATAAAAATCTCAATCTCACAGCAAGGGTGTGAGACTCAAACAAGATGAATACATTTTATGAGTTTTAAAGTGTTTTACATGCTGAAGGAGGTGTTATCTATAGCGTCAAAGCCCTGGGGATCTCTAACCATCTTCCTGGAGGCATGGGGTGCTCAGGACCCAGCTCACCCCATCAGATACTCTGTATATCTACTTGTCATTCCCCAGGGGGTTAACATGCATCATGTCCCATTGAGATATCATCATGGAGCGAGCTCCCGAAATGGAAAGAAACAAAAGTCAAGTTCGTCTCCCTACAAAAGGCAGCCTGCCTTTGAAACTTGACGCCGTTGAAAACCTGCTGAATTGAACATGGAGGAAAAGGAGGAAAAAAAAAAATCTGAGTAATTAACCAGCATTTTGTCTAATCCAATTTGGTTGTAAAAGACATTCATCAAGACCAACATACCTGTCCAGGTCAATCCCGGGAGCCCCGTGAGTGGCCGCATGGACTTGTCCTCCCCGTTGTCTGCAGTCCACTCATTTGCAAACTGGTTTCAACGAAGGTAACAGTTTGTGGTAATGGGAACCATATGGGCTGGTGGCTGCTGTCAGTAAAAATAGCCAACATGGCCTGTGTGGCCAGACACAACGTCAAGCTCTGAGCAGGAAGATGAAAGCTGTGTGAAGAAAAGAAAAAAGATTTTCAGAAGACTAGAGACAAGATCCCGCCCGAAGAGGAAGGAGGTGTCAGGGACTGGGACATGAAGCCAAGGGACTTGTCAACGCATGAAACGCCAGCCCTCCCCAGCCTGGTTTTCCACACTCTCATGCCCCGGTTGAGAGGGGACAGAGAGGATTGTGTCTGAGAACAGAGCCAAGGCTCAGCACACGTACAGATCTCTGTAGGATGTGTACTGGGGCACAAATCCTTTCTCACCTGCCCATCCCAATAGATGCTGGAGCCTGAAGAACTGTGCAAGGAGGTAAGGCCAGAAAATTAAAAAAAAATATTTTAAGCATAAATTTTAGTTCCTTTTCAAATGTATCCTATTTTGTAGCACAATAGAAAGAATACGGATTTGAAAATTGTCAGACCTGATGTAATCTGACCATAAACACACCCATTGTATAAACATAGGCTAATTATTTAATTTTTCAGAGCTTCAGTTTATTAGTCTGTAATGTCGAGATAATGTAACCAATGATTATTTTCAAGAGTACATGCAATGATGCTCCTTACTTTTAGTAGAATGTCCTGTTCGTTCATTCATTCATTCAACAAATATTTATGAAGTACCTACTAGGGGCCAGGCACAGTTACAGAGGAATAAATCAGTGAATAAAACAAGAAAAACTTCCTGCTCTCACAGAGTTTACATTCTAGTTGTACATAAAACATAGAATGTTGGAAGGTAAAAAGGACTACGGATAAAAATAAAGCAGAGAAGGGGATCAGGAGGGCAGGGATTGGGGTGCAGTTTTAAATGGGGTGGTCAGGGAAGGCCCTGATGAGAAGGTGACAGTTGAACAAAGATTGAAGGATGTGAGAGAGCGAGACATGGAGGCTATTCAGGAGGCTAGTATTGAAAGCAGAAGAAACCACTGGAGTAAAAGCCTTGAGCAGAAGAGAACCTGGGGTGCTCAGGAGCAGGAAAGAGACTAATGTGGCTGGAGTGAAGGCAGCCAAAAGTCAGAGAGGTGTGGGGGCCCGGCCATGCCTCCCTGGGGGGGTAGGGTAAGTACTTAGGCTTGACTCTGTGAAGTGGAACATCCTGGGAAGGTTTTGAATGGAGGAGTGACAGGGTCAGACATTTTTTTTTTTAATAGAATGACGCTGGCTGCTGTGTTGAGAAGAGTTTCTATATGAGAAAGTGCAGAAGCAGAGAGACTAGTCAGGAGGCTGTGCAAGAATCCAGGTGAGGGCAAACGGTGTCTTGGATTGAGATGATAACATCAGAGCTGGTGAGAAGTGGAGAGTTCTGGAATATATTAGGAAAGTAGGGAGGGCCTCCTGGATTTGCTGATAGTTTGAATGTGGGTTTGAGAGAGAGGGGTCAAGAAAGACTCCAAGATTTTGAACCTAAGCAACTGGAAGAAGCTGCTGTTCACAGAAGTGGAGAATGTGAATCAGGTTGAGGAGGGGAGATTGGGAGTTCATGTTGCACTTGTCAAGTCTGAGATGCTTATTAGACATTCAAGTGGAGGTATAGCATATCAGGGAGATGAGAATCATAAACACAGAGATGGTATCTAAGACCATGAAACACTAGATCACCATGGGAGTGAGTGAAGATAGAGAAGAAATGGTAGAGTGTTTCTCCATGGGGCCTCAAAGGTTGACAGAGTTTAAGGAGCCTTCTACACAATATCGTCTTCCAAATGCACAAGCTACAACAGGAGCAAATGTACTGAGTACCTATGTGGACACAAAACTCTCTAAGATAGACGATGCTGTTATAATCTTACATACGGGAAAAGTAAGAACCAAAGTGAATTAATTTGCTCAATGTCGAATAGCTAATGAAAAACAGAACAGGAATCCAAACCCAATTCTAATGCTCTTTCCACTACAGCCATCTGCCCAGCCCTGTACTTATTTCTAAGGTAGACATGCATCTTTCGTCCTCAACGTCTTTGTCATGCTTCTCCAAGTCTGAAATCAAAACCAGGTCATTCTAGCAGTTAAGTGCTCTTGTTTTCCAAGCTGGAGGTCTTGCCAGCCTTAGCAAATAAAAACATATTATGAAAAGGACCAAAAAAAAAAAAAAGGAATGAGAGAGAGATGGAGAGAGAGAATGATAAAAAAAAAAAATCTTTCCTTCCGTTTTTCCCATAGGTGCTTACTGTCTCCGGGGCTCTAAATCATCTTCTCTATCTTCGGAGGAGGTAGATATAAGGCAGATACGATCTCTCCTGTCTTCTGAATCAGGCATGAGGGAGGGATAGAAAAATAAAGTGATCTATGTGGGGGTCACCAAGAGATTCGTGAATGTGACTTGGAAGAGGTCCTAGTTATTTTGCATCTCTCCTTTCCCCTACAGCCTATCTAATATTACTTTATACCATATATACAGAAACCAGTGAAAATAAAATAATATTTGGTAATTTGTGAAGCACTTTTTATCCACTATTGGTGGAAAACACTTCTTGAGATAGCTACTATGTATGTTAACATTCAATTATTTTTTGGTGAGGAAGAGTGGCCTTGAGCTAACATCTGTTGCCAATCTCCCTCTTTTTGCTGAGGAAGATTAGCCCTGAGCTGACATCTGTGCCCATCTTCCTCTATTTTGTATATGAGATGCTGCCACAGCATGGCCTGAAGAGTGGTGCATAGGTCTGCACCCAGGGTCTGAACCTGCAAACCCCAGGCTGCTGAAGCAGAGCATGTGAACCCAACCACTATACCACTGGACCAGCCCCAACATCCATTTTAAAGATGGATAAACTGTGACTTGGAGAGATTAAATAATTTGACTAAGGTTACTATAAAACAAAAAGACGCAATTGAAAAAAAATGGATTATAATCACTGGAAAATAAATATAAATTTATCAAAAAATGTGCTTGACTTGGTATCTACAGGACCTACAACAATCAAGCTCAGTTCTCTTTTGGCATCACCATTTTCTGCAGTGTGGTCCAGGGTCTTACCTCCATCTGCCTTCTCCCTTTTCTGTTTGGTTTACATCACTCTTTGAGAACCACTTAGTGTTGTTCCTCTCAAAGGAATAGCTGGGTCTTCTCTGTCCTGGTATCTCCAATGCCTTTCTAGTTTCTTGGCAAGGGCAGGGCATGGCAAATGTTGGTTGAGTTGCACTGAGCTGAAGTTGGTGAGCTGAAGAAGAGGAGGAATGAGGTTATAACAGTAAGTGGGTTAAGCCCACAAAGAACCTTGAATGTCAAGCTAAGCTGTGTATATATCCATCTATAATTAGCAGGTAACAAGGGCCACTGCCTTGTCTAGCCCCCAGGTTCTGCATCTCCATGCTGAGTTGTCTTACAGAAAGAAGGAGCTTGCTGAGTAAATAAAATGAGGGTACATATGTCATCCTCACAATCCTCAGAAAAAACCCATGCCAACACTTCCTATTGTTTTTCAGATTTGAAAACTTGACCTTATTTTTTTCTTCCCACCCACACCTCAGGTCTTGTCATGGCTTTAGCCAAAGAAAACCAATTCAGACAGGGCCATTTCAGGCTTTCCTGAGTCCAAAGCAGGGAGACAACAAGTAGGAGATGACATTTGATGTTTTGAGGTTTCCTGCTCAAATTTAAGACCCAACAATTTTGTGTGGCTTGTTTGAGTCAGATGAACTAGGGAGAAGAGTTCAGTTCCATCCAACTCATCCTATATTTATTAGCTGTGCTGGGGCCAGGAGGAAGAAAGAAAGACATTAGCTCTTGCTCTCATGCAGCTGTCTGTCTGTCTAATGGGAAGAGAAGAAAGAGAGATATACAGATCAGTGCACAATAATCCAGAATGCGATGCTAAGAAGTGATGGTAACGTGCTATGTGGACTTACAGATCACATGCAGTTAGGGGAGGATATATATATCTATATTGATATCTATATATATCAATGTATCGAGAGAGAGATACATATATGTATATTCTCTAGGCTGCCAAAGAAGTTCCTGGCACAGAGTTTAAGGACACAAGGGAGCCAGAAGAGGAATAAGGTTCTAAAAGCAGGTTGAAGTAAAATCACAGAGAGCCTTGAATGCTGAGCTGAGTTGTGCGTATATACGTGTATAGTCAGCAGGCAGCCAGGACCACTGCCTTGTCTAGACATCAAACTGTTTCAGCCCTTGTCTCGTCTTCCGAGTGTGGTACCAAGGGCCCTGGCACCAGGGATTGTCCCTCTCTATCCCCCATAGTATACCCAGCCTGTTGCTAGACACAGAGTCCACACAGGATTCTAGGGAACTGAGACTTCCTTCTCAAGACACATTAGAAAGTCTACCTCCTTACTTTGGGGATATAATTCATAAATTCTTCATAAATTTGTTTTCAGGCTTTTTTGTATTTCGTGGACCAGGGAAATTTTTTAAAGAGGGGGAAAATCATAAAGTTGTTAACTTTTTATTCTTCCAGTTAAAAATAATAAAAACAGCTTCCATCAATTGTCATAATCATTTCATAAAAGGATGAGAATTTTAACACCTTCCCCCCTCAAAAAGGAAAGACAATCTCAGAAGAAAAACCATCTTTTCCAAGAAAAGACTGTTGGCAATCTAACACTGTCATTTTAAATGATATTGTTTTAAATTTTAAAATAAAAATACAATGTAAAGTTGTATTTTATTATTTATGCTATAGATAATATTTTTCTTGACAGAAGTTGTCAATTGAGATAGGATATATATGCAATATTGCAATACAAAATGAGCTTGAGTCTCCAAGTAGTTTTGTCACTTCATTATTAATACTGTCATCAAAAAGAAAATTTCAGAGAGATTTATTGATGAAAATGGGAAGCACAGAGTCCTGCTACGTCACTCAATTTGCAATATCCTGGGCACACTCAGAGAAGTGAGTGAGCAACTCAGCTTCTACCATACCTCCAGCAGCTTCTCCCCGTTCCTTCTCCCAGAGTTGGGAAGAAAACTCATTACGGTAGCCCAGGAGTCTGGCTGGTGAGGGTGGCAGGAAAAGATCCGCCAGTGTTTTTTTCTGCATGGCTACCCACACAGCAAGAAGCACTTTATCTCCCTGGTAGCATTCGAGAATTTATCTGAGTGAAATGTCATAAACTTGACTTTAACGCAGACCAGCACCTTTTCAAGCATGTATATTTGAGAACCACTAAACTGGTCTAACCCTCTCACTTTTCATATGAGGAAACTGAGACCCAGAGGCCCAGAGATCAACCCTACCTGAAACAGAGTAGGTTAAGGGAACACTAGCCCAGAATTATGGTGAACAGCCCCATGTCTCCCTGGCTGCCAATATAGCTTTGACTTTTGACCTTAATTCAGACACTTTCTTGTACCTGAGGGCCTATGCCTACCGTGGGGCACCATTCTGGTAAGTGGATGACTGTCTTTCTCATCTGTTTAATGCCCTAGCGATTCTAGGGCTGGTTATTCCTTAATCTTGAAATTTATCGCACATACACACAATGAAAGGGCATAATTACAGAAAGAGAAATCATCCTTTCCTGAAAGCTATCTGAAGACTGAAGGTCTGACCCTAAACCTAAGTCCAAGGGACCTGGGATCCTGTTGCCTATTTATAAATGTCTCTAGATTTGTCGGGATAGTAACAGTAAGCATCATTTTTTAAAACTAAGTTCAGGCCAAGCCATGTGTCCAGCATTCTACATATATGATCTCATTCATTACTCCTGAGATCCTAGGAGATTGAAATTGTTTAAGGACACTGAAGCCTGTCAAGCCTCCATGACTTTCCCAGAGTCACGCGACGGATGAACGACAGAATGTAAGTGCAAGTCCTCCTGCCAGGTCCCAGTGCCTCCTAGGCTGATATTCCATGTTGTCCAGGATCTGCCGTATGGTAGGTGCATAGAGAACATTGACCAGATGAAGAAACGCAAAAGAAACTTTCTCCTCCATCTGAAGAGGCTGTCCCCCGCTGCCCCACCAGGCCACCTCCAACGTGATTCATAAAATGTCCCATTAAATCATCTCCAAGCTAATTCATAAGATGTCCCTTTAAATGTGAGCCACAGCTATGACTGGAATCTTCACACAGACTAAGGGTGTGCTAGTTTGTTAAACTTTTCATTTAAATACTTGGTGTAAGTTAGGCTTGAGGCCTGGTGAAGTCCCTAGATCTCTCCTTTATGGCCGGGGGCCAGGCTGAGCTCCTCTCTCCTGTTCTCACACGGTTGCCTGTTTGAAGGGAAATGCTGGCCCTCGCAGGGACCCCTGCTGCACTTCATCTGACTGGGTTTGGCTCATCATTCCAGCCAACTGAGATCATTTAGAAGTTTGATTTTGTCATCAATCATTTTTTCTATCCCTCCCAGCTGTGTGTCAGCCACAGCTGTGATAAGCGGACTTTATATGTCTTTGTCCAAATCGCTGGTACCAAATATTAAACAGGGCTAAGGCCGGTTCTCTTGGGCATACCTCTGCCGTGATCCCAGGGCATTTGCGTGGGCCTTTACTCCAGCATTTGCCCTATGACGTCATTGGTTTTTTTATCCTATATGCGAGCGCTTCAAGAGTCGAGCCTTGATATTATACTGCTTTTAATCCTCACTGGGCACAACACTGGTTGTGGAAGGAAAACTCAGTGTTTGCTGACCAGGGCAATAGAGAGAGCCATTGATTTGACGTCAGAAGATTCAGGTCCAAGTCACAGGTAACGCCCTTCCTATGACTGTGTACAAGCTGTTTATCCTCCAGGGGCGCAGGTTGTCTGTCAGATGGGGGGAGAGTCCCTCCTGACAGCCTCATTCGGTTGCTGTGGAGCTCAGTGAAGTAACGGACACAAACGTGCTTCTTTACCCGGCACTGGTCATGCTTTCATGCACATATTTCTTCAGTCTGAGTTTCATTTCCCCTCTCTTCCCTATTAATCACCTCACCCTGCTCCCCTCATTCTGCTTCTCTGGGAACCCTTCCCTGGCCCCCTAGTAGGCCATCACCTCTTCCTCTGAGCTCCCACA
The DNA here is from genome assembly GCF_020826845.1 of Diceros bicornis minor. Taxonomy (NCBI): domain Eukaryota; kingdom Metazoa; phylum Chordata; class Mammalia; order Perissodactyla; family Rhinocerotidae; genus Diceros; species Diceros bicornis. The sequence goes on along the minus strand of NC_080767.1, from coordinate 17,107,228 downwards.
GCACTATGAAAGTCTTCACTCAGGCACTTATCCCCATAGGTCCCCAATTGCCTGGTTACTTGTCCATCTTCCCCTCCAGACGATGGTCTTGGAAATCAAGAGCTACACCTTAGATATCTGTCCCCAGCACCAGTACAGGGACCTGGGACACAGAGGGCACTTAATAACAGGTTTACGGAACAAATATGAATAATTGCAACCTGCAAAATCAGCCCCGTTCTTGCCTTAATGATGGCTTCAGGGAATGGCATGGCTGCAAGTGTCTTTACTTGGGCCACTGGCAAGTGTCACCATGTGCATAGGTGTACTGGGGCTGGGTTTTCTTGGTTTACCCTTGGTGAGAAGCAAAGGTGGGTCCGATGGACAAGGCCAGCCCCAAAGGTCTCTGAGAACAGGTATCATCTGTTTTGCTTACCAGTGTCACAGGGTGGGTTCCCCAGCAAGCAGACTCTGAGAGGGAAGTTTGCTGGGGGGGGTCTTGGGGATGGGAGAGAGGGGGAGACAGGTTTGGGCAGACAGAGAAGTTGAACTGCAATGCAGTGGCCACAAAAGACTCAGCTGGGAACAGCCCTTCAGAGTTGTCCCAAATTGAGACAAGGGGGTCGGTCCTCTGTGGACACCCTCCCATTGACCTGTGTTGGATGAGGGTTGCCTTGAGAAAGGGGGTGAAATTTTGGGCTAGGCAATTCTCTTCAGCTGAGGACATTCCCAAAGGGGGACTCAGCTGAGAGCTGCCAACTCTTGAAGCTGCTGGAGACACGAGAGCCTCTGACCTGGAACGGGGAGTGTCTGTTAACATTACCGTGCCCAATGGTGTCTGGCTCACTGTAGCCTTTCAGTGAATAGTCGTTGAGTGAATGAGGAAATCTGTGGCCAGTCTCAAGTGGAATCATCTAGGCTCTCTGTGAGACTTCCAACACCCATTCAGTCCATGCACCTTTAGATGTGCAAGCTCCTGGTCAAGGCTATGCAGGTGCTTCGCTCAGGGGTGAGTAAGACATGTCCCCTTCCCTTGAGAAGGGAGGCAGACATATAAACAGCCAATCCTTCTCCCAGGGGAGGACTTTAGACGGGGTAAGCTCAGAGGGCTATGGTAGCACAGAAAAGGTAGACGGCTTCTTGAAGAAGTCAACACTGGGGCTGGCCCGGTGGCATAGTGGTTAAGTTCACGCACTCTGCTTTGGCGGCCCAGGGTTCACAGGTTCGGATCCCAGGAGTGGACCTACACACTGCTTATCAAGCCATGCTGTGGCAGGCATCCCACATATAAAGTAGAGAAAGACGGGCACGGATGTTAGCCAGGGCCAATCTTCCTCAGCAAAAAGAGGAGGATTGGCAACAGATGTTACCTCAGGGCTAATCTTTCTCACCAAAAAAAAAAAAAAAGTCATTGACATTGAAACTGAGGCCTGAGGGACAAGACACAGGTATATTCTAGGAAAATATGCAGTGTAGACAAACGATGCTGGTGTGAGAGTCCATGGTGTAGACTCTATGGTGGAGGTAAGCCCACCCATGTTCTCAGGGCCTTGTGTATCAAACTACAGAGCCTGGACCAGATCCTAAAAGCACCAAGGGAACAAGGAAGGGTTTTCAACAGACGGCGGACAGCCTAGGCTTTCTTGATCAAAAGAACATGAGGTTCAGTTCTTCGTATCATTTTCCATTCAGGAGTTCCATGGGAACCAGCCGCCTAAGCACATACCATACCCGTGGCCTCCACCCAGCGTACAGCATGAACTGTTCCCGCTGCTGGGTTCTCTGACAGGTTGAGGGAGCTGCTGCCCCTCAGGAGGAAGGGCATGCTTGCCTTGACATGCAGGCCAGGAGCTCCTGAGGGTGTGACCCCAATGAAAGGAAACCCAGTCAACATGGAGAAGTCAGGGAGACTCTTTCCACACCAAAGGACAGTATCATACAGTTGGAAGAGCACTGCCTGAGGAATTCAGCTGGGCTGGCTCACAGTCCACTCATGGCCACTTACTGGATCGGTGGTATGGCCAAGTCACTAACCCTCAATTTCCTCACCCATAAAATCAGAAAAAGAATTCAACTACACTAGTGATAAGGACATGAAATTAACCCAACCATGAGATATCATTTTATGCATGTCAGATTGACAAAGACATTTTAGAAGATAATGATCAGTGCTGATGGAGGTGGACAATATAAGCTGGCTAATTCGCTGTGGGTAGGTGTGGTGAATTGGAATAAACTATTCCAGGGAGCAGTTTGACATAAAAATATCAAGTCTTTGAAATGTACTTATCCTTTGACACAGAGATTCCACTTCCAGGAATTTATTCTAAGGAAATAATTAGAATTGAAAGGAGGGGAAATATCTGTTAAAGGATATTTCGCAAAACAGATTTATGAAAGCAAAAATTCCCATCTATGGAAATAACCTAAATGTTCATCAGCACCCATCAGCTGATAATTGTATTCATAAATTTTAGCACACTTATATATTGGGATACTACGCAGCAATGAAAGATTAGGCTTGCAAATTTGATTTACTAACATAGAAAAATGCTTACAATCTAACGCTAAGAAAAGACAAAAGAATACAAAACTCATTCATATTTCAATCCCAATTTTGTAACCACAACAAAACCTAGAGAAATATATTTTGTTGTTGTGATTGTTATAAAATTGGGATTGAAGTATAATTTTGTATTTTTTTTGCTTAATATTGCGTTAGAAGCAACTGGCTTACCAACATATTACCTAATTATCAATATGGGTACTAGGGCAATTCTAATTTCCTACTCCTTTTTTTTTTTAAGTATTTCAAGCATTCTACAATTATTATATCTATAATTTTTTTATAATCAGAAAAACAAAAACATAATTTAAGTAAATTTTAAAATAATGTGTGCTTCTAGAGTCTCCTATAATGACAAGTAAAATAATGCACATGAAGGAACCCTGCAAACAGTAAAACCCTGTATGTACATGAGGACCCATTTCTTTCTGAAACTCTGCATTTCTCTTTATTAAAGTACCTCAGAGTAATGGGAGTATCCATCCTGAGGTCCCGGTCCCCTGGAAAGGTCTTTGGTAGGCAAGAAGTGATTTCTCTGCGAGGCAGCATCACAGCAGGCTCCAAAGGATGTCTCCTAGCTATCTTGCTAGTACATCTTGTGTCTCCAGTCCCACTGTCCTACCTTGGTTCAGATCCTCATCACCTCCCGCCTACACCCCCACATCAGCCCCATTTCAGGTCTTTTTGTGTTCTGGACTCTGGTCTCTTCACCCACCATGCTGCAGCCAAGGCAATTGTTCCACTGGGCCCCTTTGACTATGTCACTCCCATGCTGTTGCCACAGGGGACAGTCTGAGCGTCTTAGTGCGGTGTATGAAGCCATGCATACTGTAACCTCCATTTAATTCTCCAGGGACTCCTACTTCTCCACCACATCCAAAAACACAACCTTGGTCCTGCCAAACTATATTATGTTAGTTCCCCAAACACTCCATTCTTTTTTAACGCCTCCATCTTCCTGGAATGTTGTTTCCCCCTTGTTCATCCCACAAACTCCTGTTCAGTCTTTCCAGGCATTCTCTGTGAAGTTGCCTTCTCTCCACTCCCCATTCAATGCCCAAAGATGTCTATTGTGACACATGCAATACGTCTAATGTAGGTAATTCTTTACATGTCTGTCTCCTCTATTGGACCACAAGCTCCTCAAGGAGGTGTCTTATTCACCTTTGAAACATTGCCACCTAGCATGTGCCCAACACAGTCCAGGGATTTGTTAACATTTTCTTGAATGAGTTTTGTCAGAATTGTACACCATGGCATAAAGAAAATCATGCCTACATTTGCCCTGGCTGCTCTGTAATGTTGACTTCATTAAGTCCCCAACCACCCAAGTGATCTCTCATAGTTGTCATCTGGAGGACAGGGGAGCTTTAGGGGGAAAGCACAGCACCTTAATTACCAATTCTGACAATCCGCATTTTAGTTCAGGTTTCCTCATGCAAACAGACAGTCGACATGTGATTGGAGAAGAAATAGAAGTATGTTTCTATTAAAACCATGTTCCTTAGGTTGTCACTCTGAATTTATATCCCTCTGGCCCTTGCCAAGTTGGCTCTTGTCTATACTCTGTCCTGAAATGAGAGCATTCTTCTTATAGCCCCAGGAGATGCCTACAATGCCTGAAGATTGAAAACAGACCTTGCAACATGGATTTGGGAATTTGTAGATTCCAAAGCACCACTGTCCTGTATAACCTGCCCCAGATAACCTAGCTTCCCTTTGCACCTCTGATAAGAGCTCTGTTGGGTAGAAGAGTCACTGCTTAAACAGTGCTCCTGCTACCCAAGAGGATGACCAAAAAGTCCAGTTACAGTGTAGAGAGTAAACCAGCTCCAGGGACAAGAAAATGTCACCCATGGCCAGTGGGTTGTAGCTTTTGGGCAGAACCAACCAAGGGGTATATGTGCATCTCAGTGTTTAAATCATTAAAACAAGAAATTATTGGGTACCTATTACTTACAAGGCTCCTTTCTGGGTCTGGTAGGGATAAAGGGTTGGACAAGATGGTCGTTGCCCTTAAACTGCTCATTTCTACTGAAGAGGAAAAGGTTTGGATCTAAATAGCCATGATTTACAGTAGAATGGGATAAAAATAGAATAGAATAAAGTAGAAAAGAATGGAATAGAATAGAACAGAACAGAAATGCTATGTGTGCGCCAAAAGGTAATGTCAAATGATGGAAAGAGCACAGGTTTAGCAGCCAACCAGATTCAGGCTCAAATGCAAGATTAGCCAGTTACCTTAGGCAAAGTAATGCACCTCTCAGAGCCTCAGTTGCCTCAACTGTAAGATGGGCTCCGACAGCCACTTCACAAAGAAGGAGATAGATGGAGATTAAATGAGATGGAGCACAGAAGCTCTTGACCTACAGTGGCCCTAGCTTCTCTCCCTTTCACTGTCAATCAGATCTGTGACTCAGTGACCCTAAAGATAACCCTGGGCAAATACTCATGGCTCCCAAGAGGCAGTGTCAGGAGGGGAGGCCACAGGCCGCTGAGGTGAGAGCCTTTGTCTCATTCAGTTTTCAGAGGAATGTCTTCCTGTTAAGTGACCTGAAGTCTGCATGTCTGTGGACTTCTCATATGCTCTGTCACACAGGTTAAATGATTTCAGTTCATTTGGATTACAATTTCTGTCAGCCTGAGAAATTGAGCTGGGCTCACTCAGACCAGGAACTAAGGAGGATTGCCCCTGTGGTGGCTTCAGTGTTGAGGTACCCAGCTCCTTGTCAGACCGAAGAGCGCATAAGAAGAGGAAAATAAAAAACAAGGCTGAGAAGATGTGGCCTTCCCCACGGAGGGGCTGCTACTCTGGCCTGCGGTCTTGAGTGATACAATCAAGCTTGGGGAATCTCGCTTGGTTTATGATGCCTGATTGTTGGAATGCTCAAACGGGAGTGCATGGGGCAGCGGATTTATGTCTCTGAGCCTTGTTTCATTTTATATATGAAGGAAAGAATACTTCCAAATCTATCTAACAATAGGAAAGATACTTCCAAATCTATCTAAAAATTTCCACTTATGGTTCTTGTTACCCAAAATCCAACTAAGCAGAAAGACTGTTTTCCTCATTACAGTCATGCTTGGGGAGTTTAAATGCAGCATAACCGATAAAAGTGCTGGACTAGTTAACCGAAGACCAGGGGGTTAATATTGTCTTAGCTATCCACGGACTGGGCGACTTTGAAATGACTATTTAAATCTCTCATGACTCAGTGTCTTCATCTTTCAAATGGGCACAATAATGTCTACTCCACCAGGTGCGTTTGTGGATTAAATAAGTTAGTACAGTAGTCCCCCCTTTATCCATGGGGGATATGTTCCAAGACCCCCAGTGGGTGCCTGAAACCGTGGATAGTACTGAGCTCTGTATATAATATATTTTTTCCTATGCATACATACCTACGATAAAGTTTAATTTATAAATTAGGCACAGTAAGAGATTACCAACAATAATAGCAAAATAGAACAATTATAACAATACACTGTAATAAAAGTTACCATAGATCTTAAACCTCAGCGTATTATTTTTTTTTCTTTCCTTATTGAGAACTTTCTCCTTTTCACTTAAAGGAAGCAATTTATGGCTTCCCATTGGCATATCTAAATTGCCAGCATCCTACTCTGTACTTTGGGGCCATTATTAAGTAAAATAAGGTCTACTTGAACACAATCACTGTGATATCGCAACAGTCGATCTGATAACCATGACAGCTACTAAGTGACTAATGGGCACGTAGTGTATATGCAAGCATGGATACACTGGACAAAGCGATGATTCACATCCCAGGAGGGACAGAGCGAGGTGGCTTGAGATCTTTATCATGCTACTCAGAACAGTACACAATTTAAAATTTATGAGTTTTTTATTTCTGGAATTTTCCGTTTAATATTTTCAGACTATGGTTGACCGTGGGTAACTAAAAACAAGGCAAAAACAAGGATAAGGGGGGACTACTGTATCTGCAAAGTACCTGGCACATCATTAAATGTTAGTTTGTCTCACAACTCCTACCTCATGAGATACCAGGTAAATCCTCTAATCAGTGTTAGAATTTCTCTTTTGCACAATTAAGCCCATCTACCTCACTCTTTTTACCCTTCAGAGCTGATTTGAGAAGTTAAAGTGATGGTGGAATGAACATGCTTTGGAACTGGAAAGCGCTAAGGCAAAATAAAGTCTATCAGGACAGCTCTTTTAACCATGTGGGACTAGCTCAGGAGAGGAGAGTATGTCCTTTTAAAGGCCCACCCTTCAATCACCTCTTAGATCTGAGGGCCACTTTAGAATAGACTAGACTGATTGATCAATTATCATCAAAGAACTAGAGAAAAGGTTCAGGCTCTAGTTGCTGTTGAGTCAAACCACGTTGGCTAGAGAGCCAGTGCCCAAACCCTTTGAATGCTGTATAGCCTTGAAGAAATAAAGGCTGACAAAGCTTGACGCCAGCCACATGATTAACTGGACAAAACCTAAACACTCTAAGCCGTGAGATCAAAGAGAATATTCTTTTCAATGAGTAAACCCTCTTAGAGAATTGGAACGTGATTCATCCTAATAAGCCACTTAGGAGCCAGGCAAACAGACGATTCCCTGTCTGAGAAATTAGATGCATGCTTGTCCCAGAGAGAAGGAGAGTGATGGGGTCTTCCCTAAGGACCTTCATGTCCAAAAGCAAGATGTGCCAGACCTGAAGCTGATAGCCTGAGAAAGTCACCCCTGGATCTACAAAATAGAGATCCTTGAGAGGAGGGATGCATCCAATTCAGCTGACATCCCATTTCTAATTCAGGGTGTCACACAGATTGGGTCCTCAGGAACCTAGTTTTCCACACTTGTGTCAGAAAGTCTTCACTATTAACTCGTAGCTTAGCCCTAACTTGCCTATTGAGGCTCCTTTTCCACCAATGAGGATGGAAGGATAGGTGAATAAATGTAAACAAATGTGCTTGTAAGCCTCCTCCTGAAATCATCAGAGGCTCAAATCAATCAGAACAGGGAAATGGCTGGGATATATGGCACTGTTATTTCTCTCTTTTCAGTGGGGAGGTGTTATAGATTGCCCGTATCCCCCTAAACTCATATGTTGAAGCCCTAACCCCAGTGTGATGGAGATGTGGCCTTTGGGAGGTAATTAAGGTAGATGGCACCATGAGTGTGGAACCCTGGTCTGATGGGATTAGTGCCCTTATGAGAAAACACAGCAGAGAGCTTGTGCTCTCTCTTCCTGTAAGCACACACTGAGAAAAGGTTGTGTGAGCACACAGCAAGAAGGCAGCCATCTGCAAACCTGGAAGAGAGCTCTCATCAGAAACTGACCGTGCTGCCACCTTGACCTTGGACTTGGACTTCCAGCCTCCAGAACTGTGAGAAAATAAATTTCAGTTGCTTAAGCCACCCAGTCTAGGGTATTTTGATATGGCAGCCTGAGCTGACTAAGACAGAAGGGAAAGAGAATTCTTTTCTAGCAGTTGGCACCATCATCTATCCACTTGTCCCAGTCAGAAACCTGGGAATCATCCTTGACTCCTCTTACTCCTTCTCTGTTCCTTGCCTAGTTAATCACAATGTCTTAAAAAAAACATTTCTCCAACCTGCTTTATTCTGTGCCAGGGTTTCACCAGAGGACTCACCAGCTTCTCTCCATGCCCTGGACCTGTGTCCTGGTTCCGACCCCTAGCATTTCCTTCTAGGACTCCTGCAGCAGCCCCTTGATGGTCTCCCTGCCTCTGGTCTTTCCACTCCAATCCAGCCCCCACAGGACCATCAGAGCCACTTTATAAAACTTGACCAGGCGCTCCCTTGCATAATGCCCTTCATGGGCTCCTGTTCACCGAGCCTTGGCCCTTTAGCTAGACATGCACAAGGCTTCGGATAACTTGCTCCTGCCTATCTCACAGCCTCATCTCTCACCTCACCATGTATGCTCCCCATCCCCTGCCTCCCCCTGCGTGTTCAGCAGGCTGTGGTGTCTCACACTTCTGCACTTTCACATTCCCTCGTCTGGCTTCTTGCATTAAACTCTCCTACTTCTCCCAGCAAACTCCTCCTTGTTCTCAAAAACAGCTTAAGTGTTTCTTCCCCAACAGAGACTTCTCTCCAGCCTCCCAATCCCTTCCTTCAGGGCTGGGAACCTCCTTCGGGCTCCCATAGCAACCCCTGCTCATGACGATCCTGATGTTTTTATGGGATATTTTAGTTGATTGATTCCTTACTTGTCTGTCTCCCCTTTAGAACTGATGTATGAGTCTGCTCGGGCTGTGATAACAAAGCACCATAGACTGGGTGGCTTAAATAACAGAAATTTATTTTCTCAATGCTCTGAAGACTGGAAGTCCAAGATCCAAGTGGTGGCAGGATTGTTTCTTCGGAGGCCTCCTCCTTGGCTTGTAGATGGTCATCCTCTCCTCCCTGTGTGTCACATGGTCTTCCCTCTATGTGTATCTGTGAACTAATCTCCTCTTCTTGTGAGGACACCAGTCATATTGGATTAGGGTCCAACCTAATGACCTCATTTTAACTTAATTATTTCTTTAAAAGCCCCATCTCCAAATATGAGGTACTAGTTTAAGACTTCAACATACGAGTTCTGGGAGGCACAATTCAGCCCATAACAACCAGTCATGAGCTCCTCTAGAACAGGTACCGTGTCTCATTTCACATTGCATTGTCAGGCCTAGCCCAGCATGTGGGTCATAGCAGATGTCTCAGGAATTATCTGCGGAATGAAGATACTCCACGCAATTCCAAACCATCTCTGGGGACCCCTCCTCAAGTCTCATTCAATCTTTGAATCCTACAAGCCAACCAGATGCTTAAAAATTGCCAAGACAGTGAGAGAGAACATAGGGTAATGGGAAGACTGTTGTGATAGGGACAACTAGCTTGAACTCCAATGCAGGCTCCCTATTAGCTGATTGCCCTCAAGGAACTAACATCCTCTCCGTGCTTTGACATCTTCAGATGAAAAATAAACCATTGGAAAAGAACCCGTGGTTTTCATTCCTGGCTGTCCATTAGAATTTTCTGTAGCAAAGTCTGAGCACTGATATTTTTTAAAGTTCTGCAGGTGATTTAATGACTAGAGTGCCACTAAGACAGAGAACAGAAATGGTGACCTGTATCAGCTGGTGTGTGGAGCACCCAGTCTTACTGATATTCACCTAGCTGGTGTGAGGGGCAATATTTGTACTGGTTTAGGCAACAATGAGAAGAGTTTCAAAAGTTCCCCATCTCTGAGCAGTTTTGAGTACTTAGCAGATGGGTCAAAAGGAAGAAGCAAAGAATAGATGTGTTAACTCAGTCACTGTGCCGGGTGCTGTGGTAGGTGTGTGATCTCATGGAGTCACCACAACAGTCCTGTAAATGTTCTCCCCATGTTACAAGTGGGGAGATATGGGCTCGGAGAAGGGAAATGGCGCAGCTAGAGCTGGTCCTGACTGCAGCTTCCATGCTTGCAGCATTGTAATGTGCAGAGTAATGGCCATCTGGGGACCGGGCCCAGGACAACAGCATGGAGCAGGTGCTCAACGAAGAGTTGTTCAAGGAAGGACACAAAACAACACTTACTGAGCACCCACGCGTGCTGGCTGCTGCACTGTGTTTGTACACTCTCACCTCAGCTGAGTTTGATAGTATTACTGATTGCACAGAGAGTTAGAGAGGTTAAATAACTAGTCTTTTTGAATATGTTTCAGTGTCGGAAAAAAAAAAAGGAAAAGCTAATTCTTCCTAAGAATTCTTACATGGCCTATCTGGGCTTCCAATTCCAAGTTTCTCTGACTCCAGAGTTCGTGCTGCCTTCTCCGCACATCCCACATCCCGACACACGTTTAGGACTTTGCCAGGCATCTTCCTGGAGGGCACTGTACACAAGCTAACCGAAACTTCCTCTTTTTCCTTTTGGCTGGGTCTCTTTTGGAAAGGGCTGCAGCTTATCTTCTGGGGCTCCCACCCTCAGCTGCCTGGAGTCCTGGAATCCTGAGTCCAGGGTGGAGTCTTAGGAGAGAAGAGGGGTATGGTTGGATGTAACCCTGTGCCCTGGGGTGGCTGCCCGTCTGATGATTATATAGCCACAAATTGGGAGCTCAAGAAGGCACCCCTGACTCAGCACAATTTCCAAGGTCAGGAAAGACAGAGAGGGGATATTCCCTCCAGAAGGCAACTGAACTGAGTGTGTTTGGGAGCAGGGGGTAGAGGTGATGGTGGCTGTTGAGCTCAGGCCTTAGAACCGCAGAGATCAGGAACTTTCCTCAAGGGAATCCAGCTAACAGGACAAGCATGGTCTGTGCTCCCCTTCTGCCTGCTGGATGCTCACAACGACAGCCAGGACTTTCAGTGAGGCTGCAGGCACCAGAGGGGTTTTCCCTAGGAAGCCAAAAAACCGAGGCTTGCAAAGTTAAAAATAAGAGCCCAGATGCGGAAGGCACAGCTCAACCCTCCAAGTGAGTGATTCATAACATGGAGGTTGGGTTGCCTCTGCCCTTTCGTTTTCAACTTCCTTCAAGCTTTTCCTAAGGACATATCTCTTTTCTGAATTGAAAACAGGAGAAAAATATCTAAATTATCTTATCCTGCTGTCCTGTGATATTTCCTCCAACCTTGACTGTAAGACAGAGATCTATTTTATAAATGGCAACTCCCTTTGCTAGCAGAAGGGACTGCTATCATTTAAATCTTGGCACTTGTGTTCATTGGGAACCACAAGAAGGCCGTGGACACAGCACCAAGCTTAGAGTTAACGTTTCCTGAATTCAACACTGCCTCCACACACCATGCTGTGTAAAGTTGCACAAGTTCCTTTCCTGCTCTGAGCCTCAGTTTCTTCACCTGTAAAAAGGAAGTGATAATAGAAGCTAAAATGTATTGATGGCTTCAATATCGCAAGCCAGTCTGAGTGTTGGAAGGGATTTAAACTCAGCCATGCAGCCTCATTACCAAACTATCCGCCACACAGTACTAGTGTGTCAAGGCAGCTATTGACAGCTCTTGATGGCTTACATGGCATTTTTATATCAGAGATCTTGTTTGATTTTCCTAGTCGTCCAGTGCAGTAGACTCAGTAGGGATGATGCTCCCCATTTTAAAATAAAGAAATGATGCTCAGAGAGTTTGAGTAGCTTCTCTGAGGTGGAAGAGATGGGTCTAAACCCAAGTCATAACCACAATTCTGTGTGCCAGGCATGTGCCTTACGAGTGTCTCATTTAATATGTAGAGTAGTGGTTCTCAACTGGGGGTGATTTGCCCCCCAGGGGATATGTGGCAATGTCCGGAGAAGGTTTTAGTTCTCACAACTGGGATGTAGGGGGTTACTGCTTCTAGTCTGGAGAGGCTAGGATGCTGTTGAACATCTTCCAATGCACAAGACAGTCTCTCACAACAAGGAATTATCTGCCCTCAAATGTCATTAGTGCAAAGTTGAGCTACCCTGGTACAGACTAAAGCAATAAGGCAGGTTGTTTCCATTATACAGCTGGTAAAGCTGAGGCCTAGAGAATAAGGAACTTCCCAGAGTCACATGGATAGGACAGGGTAAAGTAGGAATTTAAAGCCAGACAGTTTGATGTGGTAACCACTAAGCTCTGCTCTCTCTCTAAGGGAATCTATACTGAATCCATCCAAGTCTTGGAGCATACCAAGAGCACAGACTGCCTTCAAGTGAAGAAAGTGCTTTTATGCAGCAAGGCTTTTATGCACATGGAGGGTTAGGCCACTCACCCAAACAGAAAACATAACCCTCGCCTAAGAGTTCAGAGTAGGCATCAGAGACTTCGGAGGAGAGCCCCCAGGGTATTTCAGCCCTTTATTTCTTTAAAACCAAGTAGTATACTTATTTTTTTCCAAAGGAATGTGTAGCCTCTTATCCAAAATGCCTATATTCTTATCCCAAACTCTAAAAGAAATAAAAATGAAGGACTCAAAGTGATTATCAATAAGAACATGGCCCAGGGGAGGAGGAAGATGAGCATGGCTCCCCCCAGGGACACAGGATCTCCAGAGCAGGTGACCGGGCCTCCGTTTACCATCGGAAATCATCGCATCTGGCTTGTTTGCATTGAAAGGAGCTGGGGGTTTATGTGGTTCCGCCCATACCCCCATGTGACTAGAGGGAAACCTTGTCTGCTTCTGGATCCCAGTTCTCTCATTTGCAAAATGAGGGGCTTCAACTGATGCTCTCTGACCACACCTTCACCCCAGTCTCCAGAGTCCTGGGCTCCATGTCAGTAGTTTGCAACTTTCCCCCTGACACCTCTCATATATCGGTGGAATGCATTCTCATATATGGCACACTTACATGGGGATGTCCCAACTTCTATGAAAGTCCAATCCATTTTGCAGGTAAAGATATACATAATCAAAGGCACTATAATCATTCTTAATCACCAGGACCTTTCACGAGCCATCAACAATGCGAGAGCGCATGGGCCTGTGCGTTAGGTTCTGTCCCCAGCCCAGGACGTGTAACATCACTGTCCTGAGGACAAGGACGCATGGAGCTGCTGGAGGAGCTCCTGCTCCAGAGGTTCAAGGGGCTTGGGGAACAGTCTAAGGTATGGTCAGTCAGGCTGGGGCAGACCTGGGGAGACCCGATGGGGGATCCTGCTGGGGGCAACTCCAAGTAGAGGCTCCAATCTCTAATTTCACATGTAGTAGACAGCTCTTGTCATTTGTGGATGACGAGTCCTTTCAGTGGTTTACTAGCTGGAGGAAGGGTGTCCGCTCTAAGAATGCCTGCATATCGTACAAATTAGAGCTTCACCATTATTCTGAAACCCTTGACATAAAGAAGGTCAGTTGGATTTGAAATCCATTTGCATTATTATAAAAGATCCAGTATTTACCAATAAAAAAGGAAGGGCTGTTAGGTTCTTTAAATATAATTTCAACTGTAGAAAATTTTAAATTTTTATATAAATGTTTTATAATTTGAATGACCTCTATGTAAAAAGTTTCTGGTCAATTTATGGTCAAAAATTTGAAGAGACAATCATTAAACTCTCATGGTCAGGGATTGTGTAGTCATTTCAAGAATAATGACTGATATTTTAAAAAGTCACATTAATGGATGCAAGCTCAATTACTCTTTAGAAAATTTAAAAACATTTATTTGGGAGTTTTATATAAATTCAACATTTAATATATTCTTAATTTTAATTACAGTCTTTGTGTTTCATCATAACTTTATAATATAAAGAAAAAATGGTGATTTTTTTAAATCGAGCCCCATATAGACACACCCAGGTGCCCTCCAAACTGCCCAGGTATACTGTACAAATATTCTTATCTTCTCTGAGTGCTATGACATCAAAGAGTTTGAGAAGCCCTATTCCAGAGTACAGACTGGGCCTATGCCTTGATTTGCTGGCCATGTTTATGTGCTACCACAGCTAGATTGTAAGCTCTCTGGGGTGAGAAGTTGCTATTTATGCATCTTTGGATGGCCTATGATGCCTCACACAGGTGTTTGTTCCAGACATTTCTTCTCATCCATAGACCTATGATTTGAACTTGTAAGAACTACAGTGATAGCTACCGTTTACTGAGCACCTACTGTATCCAGCACCATACAAATGCCTCCCAAACATTCTTTCTTTTTTTTTAAATAAAATATTTGGTATACAAAAAGCATATGTCTGAGATATCTCTAAGTTGGAAAGCTAATAATATAATGAACCATTAATAAAACATTATCTGTAATCCTCACCACAACCCCATTGAAAGATGAATATTATTGTCCCTTCTTTACAAATGAGGAAAGTGACACATGGAGAGAATAAGTCACCACCCAAGGTCACACAGCAAATGGTGCCATTTTAGGTTGTTAATAGTTGACTGAATGGCTTAGATTAGCATGTCTCAAAATCTATGGATATCAGACCAATGTAGGGATCAAAGATCTGAAGAACCCCCCTAGAAATAAAAGGAGAAACATTTATATAGAGATGATAGACATCAGGAAAACCTACATTTAAAATCTGGGAAATAGTCCCCCACCCCATCATAACTTCTTTAAAAGAAGAAAGGAATAAGGAGGGAGGAAGAAGAGAGCTCATAGAGGTCTGAGGTGAACTCAATAATATAAACTGAAATTCTACCCATCATAGTCTCAAGTCATGATTCAACAAAGTGACATGAAAACAATAAAGCTAAAGAAATCTGATCACATGGGAATTTTTTAAAATCTAAAATTATGCGTGTGTCAGTGAAGCAATCCAAGAACGTGAACAAGATTTTTTATGACAAAAGACACAGACCACAATGGCCCCACTTCCTTTTGTCTGACAGAACCCTGACCTGCTTTGCGGTCATCAAAGACACACAAATGGCCATCATTCAGGGTGGGGCCTTCACTGAGGAAAGAAGAAGACAAAATTTCTCCCCCAAATCCCGTTAGTTCCCTTTCCACAGTCCCGTAGAGCAGTGAAGCATGACTGGGTGTACCCTTTGCCTGGGAGGCTCTCAGACTGAGCTGACCAAGAAAACTAAGTAGGGGTCTAGAGGAAATAAGTCTGGATTGAAACTTTTGTGTTAGGGAGAACCAAAGAGATGTCGAGAAATTTCACATTTGACTCAATCAGTTTACTACTGTGGGAGGGAAAAGGAATTCTAGGTGTCAGGCAAAGCTGGGTGTACTCAATTCAAGTACAACTGGTGTCCTGGGTTTACATTGAATCTTCCAGGGAAATTTAAGCATGATCCTTGTGTCTTGGAAGGTGGAGTGTGTCTAAGAGTGAGCCAATAGGTCTAGAAACATGACCAGTAAGCATAGCATGCCAAAAGCCATGGGGTGGTAAGAAGTAACCTTTCTAAATGTCACTAACAACCTAGCTCAGAGTGCAATGCATAGTGTGTCTGCAGAAGTTACTTCCCCTTCCTCTCTCAGGGATGGTGGTCAAGACATTAATGGAAAGAAAAATTATTACTTGAAATAGCTTTAATGACAAGATAAACAAAGAAAAATGTGATTTAAATATATTCCTTAGTGATTTAGAAAAGAAACGATAAACCAGATAGCTTCTAGAATAAAATAGGAAACAAAATAAATAAGAAAACACTAGTATAAATAAACTAAATGAAAACTGGTGCATTAGTCGGGGATCTCCAGAGAAACAGAACCAATAGGATGTATGGAGAGAGAGAGAGAGAGAAAGAGAGAGAGACAGATGTATTTTAAGGAATTGGCTCATATGAGAGTGGAGGCTTGGTAAATCCAAGCTCTACAGGGTAGGCCATCAGGCTGCAGACCCAGGGCAGAGTTGCAGTTCAAGTGCAAAGGCCGGCTGTTGGCAGAATTCTTTCTTGCTCAGGGGAGATCAGTCTTTGTTCTATTAAGGCCTTCAAGTGATGGGATGAGGCCCCCCATATCATGGAGGGTAATCTTCTTTACTTAAACTCACTGATTTAAATGTTAATCTCATCCAAAAGATGCCTTCACAGAAACATCCAGAATAATGTTTGACCAAATATGTGGACACCATGGCCCAGCCACGTTGACATATAAAATGAACCATCCCAACTAGTTTCTGGAACTAATCTTTCTTTAGTGCTTTATTGTTCTCAATGCACATTTACAGCCACTATTTCCTTTAATCTACTCCATACATTTTTTTATGGATTAGCAAACTGAGGCTAAAAAGCTGAGTAACTCTTACAGCACACACAATTAGTAAGCATCTTGACCAGGTTTTCTGACTCTTTCCACTGTGTCACTCGTACAGTGGTACCAACATAGACAGACTCATACCCAGCCTCTGACTCCAGAGCTGTGCCCCAGCCTTGGGGTCGGGCTCCTCTTCACAAATAATAATCCAAAAAAGAGATACCAATGTGAACCTATCAGCAGAAAGAATTCAGTTCACTCGCTGTGGGTGCTGAGAGGAAGGAGTAGGATTGAAGAATACCTTTCATATTCTTCTTCTTTTTTAATATTACCTGTGAGCAATGGTTTTCCTAATGCCCTTACTTTTTTTATTAGAGAAGATCTAGTCTGGCTGGAAGTCTTTTCTTTAAAACAGAAGTTCTTTCAAAAATCAGTTTCATACACAAAGCTTTTAGGAAATCATTTCAATGAATATTTGTTCGGTGCCTCTTATATGTCAAGGAAGAAGGTGAATTCCCAGTAGAAATACATTGGAAACCTGACACAAAAGTGAACATGCTCTGTGATCCCATTTATATGAAGGTCAAGAACAGGGAAAACTAAAGTCAGAATAGTGATTGCCTTTGGTGGGAAGTATTGACAGGCAAGAGGCACAGGAGGCTTCTGAGTGCTGGCCATGATCTATATCTTCATGAGAATAGTTGCTACACAGGTGTATATGTAAGCAAAAAGTCACTGAGCTGTACGCCTGAGATTTGTGAGCTGTGTATTGCATGTATGTTACATCTCAATTTAAAAAAAGAAATGTTATACTAGAAGAAAACAAGGAGAAAAGGGGGGAAGAAAAACATTGGGAAGTGCCGATTTCCAGCATAGGACTAGTAAGTGGAACCATCAGTGAAATGAGAACATAACTGGTGGGCATTTCTTACAGAGGAGAGAATAGTCAAGACACACGGGAGCAAGACCTTAGGAAGAGGACCTTCTTCTGTTCAGAAAAAGTTTGCAGAGCAAAGCCTAACTTTGGAGAGATGGAAGGAAGAAAGGAGGTGAGGAAATTTTGCTTAACTTAAGGAAACAGCAAATTTACTATCTCTTGAATATCCTGGGGAGGGGAGAGTGCAAAGCTGCCATATTTTCTTAGGAGATTTATAAGTCAAAGAATGAAGTGAAACATGACCTATTGTACTAACAAGTTTTGGAAAAGTTAAACTACATTTTACCCTAAAGCATGATTTCCAAAAATCTGGAGCCATCATGTGTGGATGAGTAGGTGGGGTCTCCAGTGAGAAACGTAAGGAAATGGTATCTAGTCCAGGGGGACCCAAAGCAGTTACCTAACTTTTTGGTAGAAAGTTCTGATATGGTGGAACCTCCTTTGTGAACACATTATGTCTTTGACCCTGGAGCCCTTTCCAGGGTAGATGTGGACTTCTATTTACATCTAGGAATAAAAGAACTAAACTAAAGGAAGACAGTGTTCTCTTTCCAGTCCCTGCCCCCCAGAGATGGTTCTGAGACAAAAGAAACATTGCTATGGGCGTGGATTTCTGGATGGTTTCTAAGAATTGCTTGGGTTTTGGTGAAAAGAGAATTCTCCCACATAGAATCATCTTGTATTTTACAATTGTATGCTCTAATTGCAGCAGGGACCTGGGGCTCTAAGTCCCTCTGTGGGCTGTGTGCTGGGCTTGACTCCCTGGAAGCAGAGGGAGCTGGCCAAGGCCAGCATGGCCCATGGCCCAGCAACCGCCTTTGATTGGGCTCTGCTGCCAAGGAGTGTGGAGGGGCCTGGCCATGGCCCCCGAGGACGCTGAGAGGGAACAATTCTGACTAATAATGACACACTTGGTTTTGGGAGAAGCACATTCTGGGCCATTAGGGCTGCCAGCTTGTAGGGCCAACAGGGACCTCATTGGGCTTTTCATGAGCAATGCTTGTGGGGCTGGGTCCATTTTGGTCACGACTCCTGGGTGCCAAACCTTCCTGGTGAGGTAAGAAAGGTGCCAACCTTCAACCTCCAACCACTAACCTCAGCCTAGGGACAATGACCATATCTCCAAAATCTAAGACATATGAGTGTAGGAGGAGCATAGTGACCTGTGCAAGGTTAACCTAGCAATCCTCTTGCAGAATATTCTCTGTCCCTTCCCCTTTTAGTCACCCCCCACCCCAATCTCTCCCTCTTCTATGTGGTCAATCATAACACTTACTTCTCTTCTTCTCTAAACCAGCTAAATCTTGACATTTTAGCTGAGGTCTTCCTTTTAAATATAGAAACTTGAAATTAGTTTCAAGTTTTCAATTAGGAAAAACTAAGAAAAATCCTTGAGACTATGAAACATTGGAACAGGAGAAATGAACACCCAAGCCTTCTCTGATGAGCCATGCAACATAACATCATTTCAGTTCGACAGTATTTACTGCCTTTCTGCCAGGCACTGTGGAGGGTGCTTCAGAAGATGAAGGTGGAAGGTAGGGCAATGAAAATGGATGAAGCACTGATAATAGCCAACACTTATTGAGCATTCTCTTTGTGTCAAGTTATGTGGAAAGCCTTTTGTATGTATTAGCTCATTTAATCCTCTCACAACCTTTATGAGGAGGGCCCTGTTGGCCTTATATTACAGAAGAAGAAATTAAGGCTTAGAAGATTAAGTAACTTGACAGGACTGACCAGCTATTTAGTAGGGGAGGCTGTCTAATCCCAGAGCACTAATTTATACTGCCAAACCCTTCATTCATGTTATCTTACTCTATCATCACAACTAACTCGTAAAGTAGGTTGTATTATCCTTGTTTCATAGATGACGAAACCAATTCAGAAAGGTTGAGTAACTTATCTAAGGTCGCACAGCTAATCAACAACAGAAAAAATTGAACCCAAACTTGTTTATCTCCAGAGTGTATGTTCTTTCCACCAAACCATGTGGTCACAGTCTCCAAAATTGAGGAGTTCTTAATTTACTAAAAGTCTTAAGACACACAAATAGCTATAATAAGTGTCTTAGAAAAACAAGGTGTGGAGGAAGAAAGGCCGCCTGGGGTTGAGGGGCAAAGAAGGCTCCCTGGAGAAGGAAGCATTGAGATGGGTTGAGGTGGATTGAAAATCATGTTCTACCTTCTGCCTCAGAGTGACGAGATCACCTTAGTCCCCTTTAGCTTGGCTTGCTTTGTGGGGGTCCTAGTTCTAAATTTTCTTGGTCCAGCCCTTTCTCTCAGTAGCAATCTTTGGCAGAAGGATATCCAAATAGAAAAAGTAGAAGGAATGAATATGGAATGGGAACATTTTCCAAGAATATTAAGCAATAGTTTTTATACCATAAAAAAATTGATTAGTAATAATAATGACCAATTTAAGCTGTGAAGACATCTTTCACTCAAATGCCTACTGCTCAAGAGTCATCTTCATCACCAATAACCAGACTGCCTCTTCTGTCCTGATTACTATCTTAAAATGGGGAAATGGCTTCCAGGGCAGCCAAGATGGGTTTCTGCAAATGGGTCACTAAATGTCGTAGAGAAGATGGGGGAAAGACTCTCAGGATCCTCTCCCCCTGCCCCCCCCACCGAGCTTGTTTTCTTGTCCCCAAGAAACAGCATATCTGTGTTGAGTGCCTGCCTTGGACCAGGAACTGTGCTGCAGCTGGGAGGTATGATGGCCTCAGTGGAAATGAGGCAGAGGTGCTGTTATACCAGAAATAGCCTCCAAATCTCTACTCACAGTGAGGTCCTCCTGCCCGTTGAGTAATGCAAAGGTTACATAATTTGCATTTGAGTAACCTAGAATCTTGCTTCAAAAAAAAGGTTTCACAACTGCATAGTTGATTTCCAGCATTCTCCATTGCACTCGGTCTAATTGTCAGAGGCTGGAGAAGAAAACCAGGTCAACTCCAAGAATCTGAGAATACAATAGTCACTTCTTGAGAACTCACTCAAAGGGCCAAGACCTGGGATTCTAAGCCAGGGCTATTAGGGGAGTGGAGAGAGTGTGGGAATCATGAACATCTTCACAGAGGGACTCTCGAGCTAGATTTTAAAGGATGAATAGGGAATGTACAGGCAGGCAGAGGAGAAATAGTTCCCCCAAGCAGGATGAAAACATGTACAAAGGTACAGGGGTGTGAAGCTGTATGATAAATTCATGAAACTATGGTAGTTTGGCATAACTAAGCCCTGGTGAGATCTACTATACTGTTCTAGCACAGGGGAATTCCTGCAAGCCCACTTTAAAACTCTGGAACGTCTGAGATGCTCTCTAAGAGTCTATTTGCATGAGCATTTCATGGCCTCTTGGAAGAAAAGGTGAAGCAGACCCTCAGATTGACTCAGGCCTCCAGGACTATCAGGATTAAAATGCTAGTTTGTGGAGATCATGAAGGTTCCCCAAGTTTTGCAGTGGCTCCTCAGGGCAGCCTGGAATTCATCGTGGATTGTAAGAGCCAAAAGAAATTGGCCTCAGATTAGAACGCTTGTTGATTACTGGTAAGGGATATTTCTGAGATTGATGTACAATTGTGCTGTTTAAATGCTCTCCCCCTCAATCTCTGAAATAAAGAGGGTCAAGTCAACTGAGACAGAGACCAAGTGGGAGCCACAGTGGATGAGAAGTGCTGCTGATGTTGCTCATGAGAACTGGGGAAAGGTCATTCCCAGGCCTTCTCTCTGTGCCATGGTCTTTCCTGCTATTATTCAGAAGAAAGTCACAATCCTTGGGTCTGCTCCTAATTAGGTTGAGGACTTATTTTAAAATCCTTCCAGTGATCAGAGGTCATTCTGGAACCTATGAAATATGTTAATGTTTCTGCTACAATACCTCAGCCCAGAACACCAGCCCTAAAGGCACCACGTGGGGGCCGGTGTCATACCTGGCATTTACTCACTAATAACAGTGGAAATAATCAATAATAACTAAGCTGTGGATATCGCTTTGCCCTTGAGCAAGCCCTTTTCACATATAGTATTTCCTTTATCACCTACAGCATCAACCTCTGGTAGATATCTCTAACAACAGCTCCAGTTTACAAATGAGGAATTTTAGCCTCAAAGAAATGATAGAAACTCCACCACATCATGTAGATATTGAGGGACAAGGCAAAGGCTGCAGGGCCAGCTCTTTATCACCACAAAGCCCAGTGGGTTTTCAACGTGTTTGCTATTAAAGTCTTTTGAGGCTCCGTAAACTAATACCCTTCAGTCCTAGGCCTAGTGCTACTAAATGTCCTGTCATTAGATTGTCCTTTTACTGAAGTTCAGCGCTCATCCTAGAGTGAGAGAAAAGCACAGTAACATTGTGTACTCAGCGGCCAGGCGCCAAGCCACATGCCTGCTGGATATCCTGAAGGCTCACAGCAACCTCCCTGCAGTGCGCCTGTCTCTGAGGGGGGCAACCGTGTTTTTCTTGTTCACCACTATGTCCTCAGCACAGTGCCTGACACTTGGAAGACATCCAATGCATACTGGTTGAATTGAGATGAGCATCTTTATCCCCATTTCTTAAAGGAGGAACCTAAGGCTCAGAGGAGCTAGGCGGCACACTTGGGATTACAGAGCCCGTGAGAGACAGAGCAGGAGCTCAGACACAGGCTGCTTGTGGCCACAGATCCCACTCCGCCTTTTGCCAGGAGCCAGAGCTGCCCCGCGGCCTTTCCAGCTACCAACATTTTCTTTCTCTGAACTAAGCAAAGTTGATGAAAACGCCCTTGCGTTGCCCAGCTTGGAAGTCAAAGGTGTGTGTATGTGCGCATGATTGTGCATGCTTGTGTGTTTGGGGTGGGGTGAGGAGGATTTATAAAGGATATAGGAGTCCTTTCTAAACTTCATTTGCTTATAGTCAGGAGACTATACATTTCTGAGAATCCATTGCTAGGAACATTTCTAGGAGCCTGGTCATCTTGCCCACTTCTAGATAATTCTGCACATCTTTTCATGCTCAGTGGGATATTTACCTTAGAGCTAACTTTATATTTATATTATATTATATCCCCTTTATATTTCCAAGAAATAGCCTTTTTCTACAAACTAGACAGTCCTTGAACGCCAAGCAAAGTTAATATCTTAGTGTACGTAAGATCCAGCTCACTGAGACTGTCATGTGGAAAACATGGATTTTACCACTGTGATGGGGTTTCATCCTTGGGGGTAAGATTTGGGGGGGGGTGCCTTCTCCATCTCAGAGTCCGCAGACGTCTATGATTAACTATACAAAAGTGCCAGTTTGATGATAAAAGCTGTACTTAGCATTGACTCCTCTGCTATAGCAGGAGTCTGGGGGGGGGGCGGGCAGGTTTTGAGGATGTTTTTTTTTAATGGAAGCTTTTGTTAACATCAGATATCTAATTAACTTAGGTTTTAAAACTACTGAGATGCTGTGTCCTCAAGAAAGATGGTTATCAAAATAGTTTCATCTAACATAATTACCCTAAACCTACTATGGAAGAAAGAAGGAAAATGTTTCTTTTTTCAAGAAAAGCTAATGTATTGAATAACGTGGAAGCATTTTGTTGTGGGATCCTTGTCTATACAGTTGAGGCTGGATCAACTTACAAACCAGCATAATAATTATATCCAGAGTTTGTCTCGGGAAATGCCTTCCAGAATAAGGAAAACACAGCGTCTGTGCCCACGAGGATGATTTGGCTCCCCCCAAGGATGAAAGGCTCCAGCTGCTCTGCAGTTATAATCAAACTGGCTCCCCCCAACCCCCAGCCTCCTCCGGCTCATCCATCACACAGTAATAACAGAGTTGCTGACTGCTGATCTCCAAAATGGTGTTTAGGACATCAAATGCTTCAACTACCACCTATGCCCATGATGACTCCCAAGTGTGTATCTTCAACCCAGGTCTTCCTCTTCCACTCCCAGACTCCAAATCAAGCTCCTCAGCTGCCTATTGGACTTTTGGACTTCCCACCAGACCCTCCAAGGCAACGTCTTGCAAACCGATCATACCATCTTCCCCTATTTTCCTCCCGCTACAAATGTACTCCTTGGCTCAGATTCCCTGCCTTACCAGCCCCACTCTCCTGCCAGTCACTCACAACCCTTATTTTAAAGGTTAACATTATTATTTTTTATTAGAACAGTTTTAGAATTACAGAAAAATTGAGAAGATAGTACAGAGAGTTCCCATGTACCACATAGTCAGTTTCCCTCTTGTTGACATCTTATGTTAGTATGGTATATTTGTTACAATTAATAAACCAGTATTGGTACATTATTATTAACTGAAGTCCTTACTTTATTCAGAATTTTCTTAGGTTTTACGTAACATCCATTTTCTGTTCCAAGATCCCGTGCAGGATACTACATTACACTTAGTTATTGTGTCTCCTTAGGCTCCTCTTAGATGTGACAATCCCTCAGACTTTCCTTGTTTTTGATGACCTTGATAGTTTAGAGGACTGTTGGCAGGTATTTTCTAGAATATCCTTCTGTTGGAACTTGCTGATGTTTTCTTATGACTAAACTAAGGTTATAGGTTATTAGGAAGAGGACTGCAGAAGTTAAGTGCTGATAGTATTTTTAAGGCATTATTTGGACATTGGAGAGGGTTGATCACTGTCTTCATTTGATAGAGGAAAGCTAATACTAACTCTGATGTTGCACTTATTAAACTGAATAATAATTTTTCATTTTCCTCTTCCCTCTTAGTCGGTAAACTCTTTGAGAGTAGAGACTGTGTCTGATTCATGTCTGTATCTCCAGAATCTAGCACTGGGCATGAAACCAAGTCAGGGCTTGATGCATGTTCGAAGCTTTGGTTTGTTTCCTCATCTGTAAAGTGGGGTAATAAAACTTATTTCACAGGATTTTTGATGATTATATTAAAATACTTGGCACAAGGCCTTGCACACAAAATAAGTACTCAAATATGCACAGGGAATAGTAAGTACTCAAATATGTTATCTATTACTATTTTTGTCACCATTATTAGAACCTACATGTTACGCGAGACATACTGGAGACGTAAAGAATTGACTTTGATCCACTCTATATCTAACGTAGTAAATTTGGTGATTAGATGGAAACAAGAAGGGCCAACACCTGCTTTACACTTTAGAGAATTCTCTTCTGTAAAATTCATGTTGCATGTAGTTCTCTTTGACAAGACTACTTTGACAAGACTCCTTAACAATGGTCCGGATCCAAAAGAAACATAAGGCTCCTACTCTCAAGATCTTATAAATTGACTGTCAGATAATAATACAGGACAGCATTTGAAGAGGAGCCAAGAAGAGGCAATGTGGGTGTGGGAAGTTCTGAGAAGGGGCTGTGTATGTGTGGCCTGTATTGTTGCTAAGGCCTGGGATGTGGGCACTGCATGATGAGTCAGATTTGGGTGGTCAGAGAGAAAGGTTAGAAAGTCATAAGCAAGGATCTGGAAAGAATGAGTATACAAGAATTCGGTGCCTGAGAGGAGTCCAACCTGCCTGGCACTAAGATTTATGCAGACAAGAGTAGGAGATGGCATTGGACAGGACAACAGACAGCAAGATAACAGGATGGGATGGCTTGAAAACTGGCCTGAAGAGTAATAGAGAACCACTTATATTTTTGAACAAGGGAGTAATAGGATAAAGATGGAATTTTCAGGAGGTAGGTATCCTTGCAGTGGGCATGACTAGCGAGAGAGGGAAAGCCCAGTGGTGGAAAGATTAGCATGTTAGTTCATTCATTCACTTATCCTTTCATTGGTCGTATATGCACTCAGCAAATATTTATGGAACTCCCATCAGACTCTGGGCATATGGAGGCATATAAACCTTGGTCCCTGCCCTCAAGGGACTCATCTAAAGGGAGAGAGATTAAAGAAGTTTCTGCTATAGTCCAGACTAGATCATAGTGAAACCAGAGAGAAAAGAACGGAATAATAGGTAGGAGATAGATAGATAGATAATGGCTAGATATATTAGACGTGTATCTATTACAAAAACAAATGAAAGAAGTCGTGGTTCAAGAAGTAGGGGGAGGACTTAATAGAGAGGTCCAAGAAGAGGATAATCAGTGATGTCAAACACCACTGGTACAAGATAGAGAACCTGCCCAGGAACAATGACACCTAACAGCAACAACAACGGTACACAACAATGACAGCAACAATTTACTATGTCCCAGACCCTGACACCATCCTAAGGCATTTAATCTAGGTTTTCTCATTTTTCTTTGCACCTAACCTAGCCTAAGGCACGTAGTAGTTCTCAATAAATGACTCATGTTCTAGGCCAAACTTGAGCGCTCTTAGGAATCTGGATGTTTGCGTAGTATATAGCTGGTGCTGGAATGTTAGAAATGGGGTTTATAGGTTGACAGAGTAGTGGTTTCTTTCCTCAGGTCACACTGTCTGGATTAAATCATTGGTTCACTCCTAGCCAGTAAAATCCTGTCTGATAAAATGCCTTCCCTTTGTCCTGCATGAGAAGGCATTTCTTACTCACGTGGGATTGGGTGGAGCCCAGAATGTTCTTCAATCCAACCTCTCTGGCAAATAGAGCCTCTCAGTAGTAGCCTGGACTTTTAGGAGGTTGGTCACTCTTTTCCTAAAGCACTGATGTTCTAAAGTACATTACAAAGGAGAGGGAGTGTTCTGAGCATGGGCTCAGACAGGGAAGTTTGAGAAGGTGGGTGGGAGTGGACTGTAATTCCAAGAAAAGTTGCCAAAGAACTTGTCCTTACTTCTCTCCATGGCATCTTGGAACTGCTTTATATTCATTTAAAGACTGACCACAATTTAGAAAAACAAGAGATTTCTGCTGAGTGACTTTCAGTTTGGGGAACCAAGTCCCTCTCAAGATGCGGGGGGAACATCACGTTAGCAAAGGTGGTTACCATTGGTTTACTTTCAATTCAGGCTAGGACTCACTAACTTGCTCTGTAAACTGCATGCAGTGGTTTTCCACATATATATGAGTTTCCCACCCAACTAATATCTTTAGAAAGAGCTTTCAGACAGACAATTATGTATATTATAAAGTTAACAGAATATAACTGAGAAAAACAGACACGTTTTTTTATTTAAAGACCAAATTTTTAAAAGGGAGAGCAGGAATTCTGGTGCTAAAATAAACCTTAACAAAAAATCTTTTTAAGCCAGCAAGCTTACATCTGGTTCACAGGGCCTGCTCTAATAAAAAATAGGCTTCCAACACCCTCTAAGTCACAGACTGAGTTCCAAACCCTTCTCCTTGCCCCGATGTTTACTCTATATCTGGAAGGCATAGAGCATGACATAGGTTTTTGCTAGGGTAGAAGATTTCATCCATAGTCACTCATGTAGGGGATCCAGGATCCAAACCTGGTTCTGTCTACTCCCATGTTCTTCCTATCCATTTGGTGGACTTCTGCTGACATTGACTCCATGATCAATCAAAGGTCACAGGCAAAATCAATTTCCTTGAGAAAGCATGAACCGGTTAGGAAGAGAAATGTGGAACCATGACTGTGGGAGTGGAGGGTAGGTGATGAGAGTCAACTCTAGTGGGTAGCTTGCTTAGGGTAAAGGAAAAGACTAGTCACTTAGAGTTGTTGTCCCTGTCCTTTCAAAGACCCCTTTGCTCTTCACCCTGGGTTTCCTATAAGTACATCCTCTTGTACATGGTATTTTGAAATCATATGTCTAACAAGTGTATGATTCGTTTTAAGTTTTGCTTTTCAAACATTTATCAGGAGATGAATTATATAGGAAAGCTGGTTAGGGGCCATGCCTATGAGGGTAGTAAATGCAAGCTTGGTGGGATGTTCTGCTCCAACCCTTGGAGCTTCTGACTGTCACAATCAATAAAAGATTCCAATACTGGCAGGAGGCAGATGTGGAGGGAAATGCACGGATGGGCTGCTGCAGATGAGACAGCACGATGAGCAGAATGAAAACCTATGTGGTCCAGAAGAAGCCAGACAACCCTCAGGGAGCTGCCTTCAGGGTATAAGGGGACCCCTGGAGTTTGGCCACCCAGCCCCAGGAGGAATGTTCTGGGGTGAGGTACCTGTCTTGTTCATCCTGGGCTTGGCTTAATTTACTTTTAATTCTTTATCTCCATGAAAATCTTGAGCGAATGGCAGAATTGGAATGGGATCCCATCAGCGGCAGGTCCTTGCAAATGGGAATCCCAAATCCTTTTAGCCTGCTTGGTAGTACTTTGGGATTTCCAGAACCTTTAATATCATATACACAGAAACCCACACAAATTTTCTTGAACCTCACCCCCTGACTAAAATCCATTGTTCCAAAAATTGTAGCAGATTCGTCAACAATTAACTTGGGTTGGATGGGAAGAAAAATAGAGTCACGACACAGTAATTCAGTTTGACAAAATTCATTGTTTATTCAATTTAACTCAAAATGTTTGCTTAGCACTCTACTAGGCCCTGGTTTAGTCAATCAGACACAGTTTCTGCCCTCAAAGAGTCGAAGCCAAATTGACAACCCTCCAGGCTAGTGATTTTTCAGTGTAACACTTACATGCCAGCCTTAGTTTCAACTTGAGAGCTTATGAAAATACAGATTCCTTAGCCACATGCTGGTTTACTGATCTAGAATCTCTAGGGTGGTGAGACCCAGGAATCTGTATTTTAAAAAGCTATCACAGGTGACTCTTATGCACTATCATCTTTGAGATCATCTGCTTTAGGCTCTTAACTACCAGTTTTATTTCCAGACCTCAAGCACAGAGAACACTCTAGTGGCCCACCTATTGATGGTGAGGGACCGATTGGGGGCAAGTTTTCTCAGCACACATTTCCTGAGCCTCTAACAGGCAGGAAATTGCAGCTGACTTTACCTGGGACTCCAGAGCAAAAAGACATCCAACCCAAAGCTCCTCTTGATGCACACATCAGAGGAACAACCTATAAAGAAAAAGACACAACTATGACTTGAGGAGTAGACTGGAATGTGGTGCCCAGGATTCAAGGTCAGAGATATCCATTGTAGACTGGCTCCATCTCATCTACCACCATCCCCCCTACCCAACACTACCTTTTGATGTGGGCATTTTGAGTATTTAATGGAATGAGGATGTCAGTTCAGCAATATTGAGTGGCCTGCCCATGCTATAGGAATTTTAATCCAGTTCCCCTAAATCCAAGTCCAAGGTTGTTCGAAGCTTCCAACTTTGGAAGAACTTTCCTATGAGGTCCATATCCAAGAGTACAATGTTTCGATGGGAACTGCGGCGGAAGTAAATCAACCCCAGCCACTGGGAAGGAGCTGCAATGTGTTATAGGTCATTGATCTAACCCTTGGGTCATAGGCCTGGCTCTGCTGCTTACTCACTGGGTGGCTTCGGATCATCACCCAGGCTACCATCCAGCCACGTTACCATCATCCATGCGGTTTCTCAAGCCAGATTTCTAGGGGCTGTCCTTGACACCTCCTTCTCACTCACTCTTCACATATAATCCATTCTTACTGGTTTTACCTTCTAAATATCTTCAAATTTAGGTACCTATTTCCATTTCCACTGCTATCACTTTAGATCTGAACTATTGCAAGAATTCTTAACTGATCACTCCCCTTCAATTTTTACCATTCATGGTCTTCCAATCCATTTTCCCGACAACAGCCAAGTCATAACACCTCATTCCTTTACTCAAAAACCTTCAACAGCTTCCGGTTTATCTTAGCATCAAACTAAATCTCCTACTGTGGTCTACAATGCTCAGCCTACCTCTGCAGACTCATCCTGAGCCACTTTCCACCTTGCTTTCTAGGGTCCAGCACACTGGTGTTTCTGTCTTTCAAACGCTCCATGCTCCTTTCTGCTCAGAAGCTTTCATCTATTTTGGTCCTTCCCAGGGGAGCACTTTTCGCATCCTAATTCACCCACTTAACTCATTCTTCAGTCTTGGTTGATTATCATTGCCCTCGGGAGCCTTCCTCATTCCTCCTGCCCCCTCCTCCCCAGCACTAAATCAGTTCCTCCTGTTATCCACTCACATAGCTCCCCGCACTTAGCACAGTTTGCAGTTCTATATCCTAACGTGATTTCCTGTCTCATCCACTAGAGTGTGAGCTACATTAGGGTGGAGACTATGTCTGTTTTCTCTACCACCATCTTATTCCTAACACTGGAGCACAGAGCCTGGGATGTAGTAAAAACAATAATAACGTGGTGCCGCTGCTGATACTAGTAGCTAATATTATTGAGTAACTGGCATGTCCCGATTTTGCTTCCAAGTACTTTACTTGCATTAGCTCTTTTAAACCTTGAAAACCCTATGAATTAGTAGGCACTCCACTGAGATCTTGGTGAATGAATACACCTCATTTCTCTGAGCCTCATTTTCCTTATTGACAAAATGTGAAAGTAATGTGTGAGTGAATCACAACCAAAACTGGAGTGCTTTGTATTTTCTCTAATTATTTACACATGAAAGAATAGAACCTTTTAAAATTTTTCTGTGGGTTTTAAAAATATGTAAGCATGTGTATGCATATACCCTTCACTTTATTCTCCAACATTTCTCAACCTTTTAAAAAAATTATCATTGCCTTCCCCCCAAAAAGAGAAAACATAAACTAAAATGTAAATGATCCCTAACGAGAGAAATTAATAAGATTTCTTTGGGTAGGGTTGAGCTTTGGAGGGCCACAAACCATTGTTAATATCTAAGATTTTTTTTCACATTCCAAGAATCAATTTTTTCCCCCTTGGTAGTAGTTTCACTGCGCCTCCCTTTGAGAATGGATGTTCTAAGAGAAAGGAAGGAAGCAAGAGAAGGAAGGAAGGAAGAAAAGAGGAAGGAATGAGGGAGGGAGAGAAAAAGAGTGAATTGAGGGAGCTGTAGAGATCCCCTGGTGGAAGATGGGAGTTGAGAAGCAGATGAAGCCAAGCTACCAGTCCCCAGCACTGTGCTCAGACCATCTGTTCTCCTTCACACTCCTCTCTGCCTGTCTTCGTATGCATGCCCACCCATTCCCTTTCACATCCCTCCCACTTCTCCCTTTTTAATTGCAATCCTGAAACATGCCAGGTGAGGCTCAGTGTTGTGCGAATCTGAGTGTGAGCAGCCAGGCTCAGCTGTTGTCCGCAAGGGAATACAACTTGTTGAGGATGGCATACCACACAGAGAAGAGTTGGGAAAAGTTATTACTCACTCAGGGGAATCAGGAAAGGCTTTAGAATGTAAAATAGCCTTTGAAGTTGGGCTGGAAGGAGGGACAGGATTTTGATAGACAGTGATAGGAGGGGAGAGGGTGAGGGAGAAAGAATGAAGACATCAAGGGTAGAGGATACAGCCTGGGAGAAGACCTGGTGTAAGTGTGGTGTGGTGGTAAGGTATGAAGAGATGGACGGGGAACTAAGACTAGAACTATTTTAGAGTATCTTGAATGACAGGATTAGAGATTTGCTAGGAACCATTGAAAGTTTTCAGCAGTGCAATGACATCAGAAGTTATATGCTTTAGAAACCTCAATCTGGCAGCTGGGTGGAGGATGAAGCAAAGAGGAGGAACTTAGTGAACAAAATTTTCCCAGAGACCAGGCCAGGGTTTCTCAACTGCAACACTTTTGACTTTTGGGGCTCAGTGTTGTGGGAGCTGTCCTGTGCATTTTAGGATGTTTAGCAGCATCCCTGGCCTCTACCCACTAGATGCCAGTTAGGAACTAAAATGTCTCCAGACATTGTCAGCTGTTCCCCAGGGGACAAAATTGCCTGTTTGAGAACCACTGATCTAAGAAGGGACCAATGAGGGACTGACTCAGGATAGCCACAAAGGAAAGGAGGGTGACAACTAGATAGCTGATGTTTCCACCTCTACGAATGTTGGGATGAGGGCAAACTTGGAATCCAAGGGAATTTTCATGTTTCAAGCATGAATTATTGGAAAAACAGCAGTAAAATTCATTGAGAAGGAGCATCTTGGGAGGGGTGCATGAGGAGTTTCATTTTTTAAATGTTTCATTTGATGTTTCTGGATACCCACATGGAGATAGAGATGTTCTATAGGTTGTTAATAGACGTGCAGTCAAGTTCTCATGAATGAATGAATAAGTGAATCAATGGCATACATCAAAAGAGAGATTGGAATCTGAGATAGGACCATGGGAGGAATGAAATCACTACAATCAAGTTTAGAAAAATATTAGACAAGAACTGAATTTAGAATCTTACATAATGTTTCTTGCAGTGGGGAGTGGCAAGGTGTAAGCAACGTTTATTTTCCGTGGTGTAACCCTGATGGTAAATAAGAACAAGCTGATATCCTTGGGAGTCCCAGAGCTTGCCTTAAAGCTACCTCAAAAAGCATAACATTTTATTGCAGTTTCAAGTTTTATCTTAAAAAATCTTTTGAAAGTATGTATTCCAACTCGTATTATGGACTAGTTTATTCTACCATGAAAATATTTAAGTATTCACTTTCTCCTCATAATGTTTAAGTAGTGTAGATAGTCTAGTAGATTCTCCATGACTGGCTAACAGTTTTACCTACTCCCTCATCCAGGGGCACCCATACCCCAGTTTGAGATAAAGCAGTAGAGAAAATGATACAGAATTGGGAGTTTGACAAATCCAAATGTAATTTCTTATCCTTTCACTTACTAGCTGTGTGACCTTAAGCGGATATTTTGACCTCTCTGAGCCCTGGTTTCTCAACAGTAAAATGGGGCTGTGACTCCCAATCTCCATTGGGAAGATCAAATGAGATAAAATATATAAAGTGCAGAATAGATGTTTAATAGGTAGTAGCTCATTTATTATTTGGATGAGGGAGAAAGAAAGTGGGCTATATAGAGGCAGAGAAGGTGTGGCTGAGATACTAGGAAGACCACCTTGGTAGTTTAAGATCCTAAAAGTTTGAGGAAGATGACAATTTTGAAACATTGTCAACTGGCCCAGAAAGGGTAAAAGCACCTGAGAAAAAGCTTTAATTGGCATTTGAGTTTCTTAACCACGGCCTGAGAAAGCAGGGTTAGGGAGACCTGCTGATAGTGGAGTCCAATTAACTAGCAAGTGGAAAGTGAATGAGAGGAGGAGAAAGCCTAGAACATTCTTCTCAGAAATTTGATGCAGAAGGAAAATGCCATGGTATGGAAGGCAGCCAGACTGAAAAAAATCATGAAAATGAACTTACAACTGACTACTCAAAGCTTGGAAAGATCTATAAGATAAGAGCTAATGGCAATGGAACCCAAATGGAAGAGCCATACATAGGATGGGGTATTGGTTGTGGTCATGTGTCTTGCAGTTTTAGTCAAACAATAGGAAATCATTAATTGCAAGTTTCTTTTTTTTTTTTTGTGAGGAAGATCAGCCCTGAGCTAACATCCATGCCAATCCTCCTCTTTTTGCTGAGGGGGACTGGCCCTGGGCTAACATCTCTGCCCATCTTCCTCCACTTTATATGGGAAGCCGCCACAGCATGGCCTGACAAGCGGTGCATCGGTGCGCGCCCGGGATCCGAACCTGGGCCGCCAGCAGCGGAGCATGTGCACTTAACCGCTACGCCATGGGGCTGGCCCCCATTGCAAGTTTCTTGCACTGTTACACACATACACACACACACACACACACTATGTTTCTGTGGTCATTATAAGCATAAGCAAATGCTATGTTTAAACAAAATTGGACAAAACACAGTTTCTTTATTATATTGTGAATCATCCCCTCTAACCAATCACAGGAATGACAAAATGGTAATAATCCATCAAACACATTCGCACGTTCTCATATGACCTCAGCATGTTTTTAAAACCCTGTTGAAAGAAGAGTGACAGACAGGCAGGACAAAAATGCACTGACATCACTTCTGTGCTGGGCTGAAGAATAGCCATTACCGAGAAGACAGCAGCCTTCTCCTTGCAGGGCCTGAAGCGACAGCAGTGCCCAGGAGGCTCTGTCCCCGGAGCCCTTGCAACAGCTGGCTGGAGTCAGAGGGTGGGACAGCTGAGCTGAGGGC
This sequence comes from Diceros bicornis minor, assembly GCF_020826845.1. Lineage (NCBI taxonomy): Eukaryota > Metazoa > Chordata > Mammalia > Perissodactyla > Rhinocerotidae > Diceros > Diceros bicornis. Next base: position 17,074,182 of record NC_080767.1, on the reverse strand, counting down.
CAGGGAGACTTTGCTGACCTCCCTGTCGCTGAAGAAATGGCCCATACACGCCTTAGGCAAACACGCTTAGCTTTCCCCAAGGAGCTGCCCTTCCTTTCCTTCCAGCTACAGCATCAGACACACCCTGCTCACCCACAGGAGATAAGGGCCATGATGCCCTGCAGGCCCTCTGCATCTTCTGTCTGGACCACTGCGAGCACCTCGTACATAGTCTCTCTACTACTTTCCCCCCTTCTTCTGTCCACCCTTTGCATAAGCCCCGTGGTGTTTCTAACGCAAGCTTAGAATGTGTAATTCACTGGCTTTTAAAGTCTCCACTTGATTCTCATTGAGTGTAAAACTTATTCTCCTTAACCTGCAATAGAAGAAATCTTGCATCCTGGCCCCAGCCCTTCTCTCCAGTTTTACCACCCATCACTTACTCACTACTCATGATGTGCCTGCCACACCGAATTCCACAAGTTCCTGGGACGATTAGGCCCTGTCACAACTCAGTGGCTTTGCACAAGCTGTTCTCTCTACCTCGTATGCTCCCATGACGTCTTCCTTGGGGGAACCTCCTCTCGTCCTTCAGGATCCAAGCTCAAATGTCATTTCCACAGTAAAGCCTTCACTGACTTTCCCTTGCCACCGACAATAGAGGGAATAATTCCCTATGTCACTTTCCACACCTCTATGAGAGAGGCAGTGTAGCATAGTGGCTAAGAGGACACACTCCACAGTAGATTACCAGGGTACAAATCCCAGCTCAGCACATGCTACTTCTCTGACCTTGGGCAAGTTACCTAACCTATGCCTCAGTTTCCTCAGCTGTAAAACATGGGGAATAATAGTAAATACTGCGTAGGAATGCTTTGAGAAATGTATGTGTTAAGCACGTAAAACCCTCAGGAGAGTGCCCCGTTCATAGTAAGTGCTCAGTAAATGCTAGCTATTATTATTATGTCCACTAAAATTTGAATACTGTCATCTTTGCTTAGGTGTCTCTCTCTCTGTTTAGAGAAGAGGGTGGGGACTGTGTCATACTCATGGTTATATTCCTGGTGCCTAACAGTTCCACGTAATAGGCCCTCAATAAATGTTTATTGAGTAAGTAGATTATTTTCTAAGCAGTAAAATATCCCCATGACTCCAGAGATTATATCTCAAGGAACTTTATTTCTTTTTTTTTTTTTTTTTTGCTCTATGGAAAGGAAGACATTGTGTAAATCTATAAAACACTCTGTCCTGAGCAAAGATGCTTGAAATCAACCTCGTGAGTCCCTCAGTGAAGTGGCAGTCTGGCAGCCTGACCAGATTCCTGGTTCTACCAGGGCTGTGTGTCCTTGGACAAGTCGCTTTCATTCATTTGCTCAATATATTCTTGTTGAATATCAATCATGTGCCAGGCACTGTTCTAAGGGCTGGAGAAAAAGCATTGCACAAGACAGGCAAGGTTCCTAGTCTCACGGACCTTGATTGGAGGGAGATAGTGCATTGGAGGGAGATAGAGAGAAAGAGAAAAGAAAAGTCTGAGAATTGTAAGTGCTATGATTGAAATGAAACAGAAAAACATGCTAGAAAGTGCCTAGGAAAAGTAGGTCAAGGAAGTCTTCTCTGAAGGCCAACAATAACATTTAAACTTGAGTTTGAGACCTAGGGGAAGAGAGGGCAGCTACTGCAAGGGTGCGATGTGACACTGAGCTTGGAGTGGTCCAGGTATCAGAGAAAGCCCATGTGCCTGGAACCTGGGAAGTAAGGGTAAGAGAAGTACCACCTGAGGTCATCGAGGAAGGCGGGGATTCTACAGGCCAGGACTTTACACTAAGTGCGACAGGTGGTCATTGGGTGGTTTTGAACAGGAATATAATATGGTTTGATTTCCACTTTCAGAAGATGTTATTGTTGTAGAGAGAATGGATTATGAAGGAAGCAGAAGCAGGAGTACAAGCAATGAGACCAGTTAATAGGCTACTCCATTAACGTAGGTGAAAAATGAATAGCATAAGTTCAGATGGTGTCTCAGGAGAACTTGATGAGCCAGAGTCCTGATTCTGATCAGTTGAGTGTAGGGGTGAGAGAAAGAAAAGAATCAAGGATGGTTCCTAAGTTTTTGCCCATAGAGTTTGAGGCAATCCTGTTGACAACACATTCTACACCTAGGGTACTACTCCAGTCCATATACCAGGAGACATGGATGGGGACAGTTATTGGATAGGGAGAGCTGGGCAAGGCATAGACTGGAGATGGGAGATTCAAGACTTCTGTCTTCAAAATGTTAAGTTTGAGATGCCTAGTAGGTATCCAAGTGGAGAAGACAGAAAGTTGGAGATACAAGTCTTGAGTTCAGTGGGACAGGTCAGAACTGTAGATATGGAAGTAGGAATCACTGGCATTCAGATAGCATTGAAAGCTATGGGAGCAGGGGTGATATAGTTGAAGAGTGCATATAGTTGAAGAAAATATAGAGTTCCAAGGAAGAGCCCTGGAAAGGACAGCATTTGGAGGTGGAATACTGGGGGCCAGCCAAAAAGACCAAGAGGAAGCAGCCAGTATTGAAGGATGAACTCTAGAAGAGTATATTGTCATGGAAGCCAAGAGAAGAAAGTGTTTCAAAACAGAGGGAGGTGTAAACTGGGTCAAATGCTGCCAAGAGATCAACTAGGAAGAGGGTTGAATTTGGTAACATACAAGTCTTTGGTGATCTTGAAGGGATCACTTTCACTTTTCATCTCTTGGACCCAGTTTGTCTATCTTAAAAAAAAAAAAAAAAAAAGGGAAATTGTTTTCAAATATTTATTTTAAGCAGAAGTACTCTTGTCTTAAAATACATCATTAAAAGAATCCCAAGATATGAAAGAGAACAAAACCAGAACTGTTGTAGTTGAAGCAGGGACTTTAAGAACTTGTCTAGTCCCATCTCCTTGCTCCTACAATTGACTCGAAGGCAGCTTTGGGAAACTCTAGGGCTGGAGAGAAGACTCAAAACTACTGGGCTGGAAGCTCTGTAAAGGGCTCTTTGGCTCAAAGAATCTAAGTGGAAACATGTGAGTAACTCTCAGTCTGGTAAGCAACAGGCCAGGAACCTCCTTACATGGTCATGAAGAATCCATCTCAGGATTATAGGTAGGCATGCTTTGGATCGTCTATAATCATGGTTCATTCTGGTTTCTGTACCCAGTTCCTTCCAGAGAAGGCCATTGGCTGCCTAGGGGAGCACTCATTCAACTGGTTTGCCCAGACCCTGCCACTTTGCCACACCTCCAAAAAGCATCCAGAGCTCTTCCTTTGTTGCAAAATGATTCAGTGTCATTTCCATAAAATGTGGGGACCTGAGCATATGTTCACACACGCAACCTGTGTATACTGGGAGATTTAAAGGGACACACCATTTAAGAGAACAGGCTTGCCAGAATAAATTCCTGGTTGTCTGTCCATGTTCTCACAAAAGTGAGCTATAGCATTGCTCTGTCAGAAATAATCAGAAAAGGAATGTTTAAGTGTTGTTAGTAGGAGAAGAGGAATAAAAGATAATGTGAAGGATCGTTAGCAAGTACCCAATAAACTGACTGAATGAGATAAAATTCTTAATTCATGGGGTGCCCACCTTGTGTCAGGTACTCTGCTAGGCCTGGGAAGAGGGTGGCATAGATGCAAAAAGATAGATAAACTCCTTGAAGACGTCCCTTTTGCTTATCTGAATTGAGTCACCGTCCTTCAATTAATTCTGAGACAGCTTACAATCAGGCTGTCCATTAGAATTTCAAGGATTTCCCAAGGAACACATTCATTCAGACTACCAAAATATGAGACCAAGAGTGCTTACATGCAGGGGGCTGGCCCTGTGGCATAGTGGTTAAGTGCACACGCTCTGCTGCTGACGGCCCGGCTTTGGATCCCGGGCGCACACTGATGCACTGCTTGTCGGGCCATGCTGTGGTGGCGTCCTGTATAAAGTGGAGGAAGATGGGCATGGATGTCAGCCCAGGGCCAATCTTCCACAGCAAAAAAAGGGGAAGATTGGCATGGATGTTGGTTCGGGGCTGATCCTCCTCACAAAAAAAAAAAAAAAAGAGTGCTTACATCCCAGGGTCTAACAGCCAGCCCTGACATCCGTCTGCACAGACACTTCACAGTTTACAAAGCTCTTTCTTGTACGTTGAGAGGTAGAACATTCCTTTCACTTTTGGTTTGTATAGCCTTTATGTTTCCTTATCATTTTCTCGTTAAACTGTTTGCTGCTACTCTATGACCCTTTCAGAGGTTGTTTTATTGTTGTTGTTTGTTTCTCAGTTGCATATAGCCTGCCTCAAATACAAAGGCCTGACATAAGAAAGTGTCATTGTGGGGCAGGTGCAAGGGTAGTTATTCCAGGATTCTTCACAAAATTGCTGATGCCCCTTGGCCACCAGCTGATGTCTTGCCTAAAGGAAAGCCAGAGCAGTCAGGGAAGCTTTTTTTTTTTTTTAATTTTATTTATTTTTCCCCCAAAGCCCCAGTAGATAGTTGTATGTCATAGCTGCACATCCTTCTAGTTGCTGTATGTGGGATGCGGCCTCAGCATGGCCGGAGAAGCGGTGCGTCGGTGCGCGCCCGGGATCCGAACCCCAGGCTGCCAGGAGCGGAGCGCACGCACTTAACCTCTAAGCCACAGGGCCGGCCCTCAGGGAAGCTTTTAATAGGGAATGCAGTAGAGGTATACAAATAGTATGATCTAGATAGCAAAAGTCAAGGAATCTACATTGGTAAAGACCCTTGGAGTGTTAACTATCTGACTTGCTCCCGTCATCACCCACTCAGAGGAGACCAAACCCCAGGCTAGATCATATCCCCAAGGCTAGCCATCAGCATTGTCACATGCCCAGAGCAAGTGAAGCTGGGTGATAGAGTCTGAGAAGGAGGGAAATCCTGCTGTACCCTCCTGGGAGCCAAAAGAGTGGGCAGAGGTGACAGAGCTTATACATGTGATATATTTTCTCCCTTTGCCTTTGCTCTGAGCTCACAGCTCGCATCTGTGAGATCCCTGCTTTCCAATTTATAGTTAATGGTTCCAGAAATATTGTTATCTCACAACCACCCTATGAGGAATATATATATATTAATATTCTCATTTTACAGAAATGGCACAGAGAAATTAAGTTATGTGAGGAAGGTCCTAGAGCACTTAACAGAACCTGGATATTTACCTGTTCCTATAGCTTATGGCCCTAACTGCCCCACCATCCAGGCCATACATGAAGCAGGAGCACAGCTGCGATTGGAACCCAGGTCTCCTTTCCTAAAGGACTAAAGCAGTCCCCTGACATCCTTTGCCGTGTGTTTAGATCTTGGGTTCATGCCTGGAGTTTTGATGTTTTAGTACCCCTCCTTTTCTTTCATCTTTTACAGATTTTGTATGAAGATATTCCTTTGGAAAGTGTCTTGTTTGGCAATTTTCCATGGCCACTGGGGATTCAACTTAAAGGGAAGCACTAGGAAAATATTTTTGATGACTCTAGAATAGAGGGAAAGTATACCATTCTGGCTGGATTCGACCCAGAAAACTGTCCCCAAGATTTGTGGGAGTTAGGGCAGGGGGCAGGGGTGGGGCACGGAGCCCCCCCCAGGGTGAGAGGTGAAATGCCATGTGTCCATTTGAGGTTACTTCTGGTCGTTTGTAGTCTGAGATTAATGGGCCACAGATCTAAATGCAGCGATGACAGAGATCACACCCAGATTTGCATCTTAATCCTCGGAGTTGAGCAAACATCAAAAAGCTCAGCAGGTTGGTTCAGATCATTATGATAATGATGAATAACAGGCTTGTTTACAGAGCTTCTATCTCCATAGCTTGTCATTGCCTTTACGCAGAAGACTCTGTTGTGTGAAGACAACAACAACAACAGCAACACTGAGAACTGAATGTTTCCCCAAAGAAATCAATCTCTCCATAAGCTTTGACCCCAACTCTAGTCTTGAACACCTCTCTAATGTAAGTTCCATTTATTCCACCGATTCAAAAGCCATTTTCTCCATGTAAGTGGATATAAGAAGAACATTGCATAGAATAATAGATTGTATAGATCTCTAATACAGCATACGCATTGGGTCAACACTATCTGTGTCTTCCTCTCCCTCAGGATCCAGAAAACTCAGAAGGTAAGACCGCTTATGATTCACCTTTTTATCTGCACCATTAGTGTCCCAAACCTAGTAGATGCTCAGTAAAAGTTTGCAGTACTGTTAAACTTACGATGTCATAACTATGAGGAGTTCTGGCACAACTCCTTTCTTTTGTAGAGAAGAAAACTGACCTGAGTCTAGACACATTGTCACTTGGTTAACCTCCCACTGCTCTTCCCACACTATATATTAGAGCCTAGAAATGACCAATCATTTCAATCAAAGATACCAGCCTCCCAGGAAATCTTCTATCAGAAAGGTCTGAATGATATGACCTAGTGGAACCTTGTTGCCAAATCTTCAAGCCTCTCTGCTATCCTCCCAAGGAAGAACTAAACAGCACTGCTTCACTCCTGGGAGGAAATTATGTTAGTCAGGCTTTTAAACTTGAGTCAGGGGGAGCGAGAACAGATTTTCCTCATATTCTAACTCACTTAGAATTGAAATGGAGAGAAATCAAATGAAAGCTCATCGTTTCTTCAACACTACCCAGGAATAGAAGTGGTGCTAAATAAAGATAGAGATTAGCATTGTTCGTGACATGAGGAAGCAATGAGCAAAGCACCAGTACTTATGGTCATTGTTCATTCAGTAACAAAAGGAAAGTGAAAAAAAAAGGATTTCTTGGTGATTATTTATTCATTCAAAGAGCTTAAAGAAATACACTCTTATCCTTCCAACCTGATCAAACCAAAAAGATCTCCGATTGTTCCTAACACCGAAGGGGGAAAAAGATGACCAAGATGTACTTTGGAAGTCTCGAGCCTTGAAGACTAGCCAGATGGTCCATCTCACTGTCTTAAATCATTAGGCCTGTGCTTGGGGCTGATATTCTGGTCATTGACCCCAAGCTCAAAAGGATTATTCCTGTAGATGAATGGATTTGTTCACAACGGTGCACTTTCTCTCCAGCCTCTCGCTTGCAATCTAGCAAGGGAAGAATATGGTGAAGCTAATTAGATCAAGAGAAGACCAAGCTCATGAATTTGGCCTCATTAGCCCCAGAACCTCCTCAGCCAAGGATCCACAGCAGGTCTCCTCTCTAAATGTCGGTGTGTGCCAGTTAACACCGTGAGCAGTATGAATCAGGACCAAGGGCAGACACATTGACTGGTTCAAACATGTCCCATTTGGGTTCTCATGGAAGGAAGACAGTGACACATACCCACTGTTCTTCAGTTCCTATGGACTATGTCTCAATAGGGCCCATGGTTGATTTATTTGATGAAAATAAATAGATGATTAATTTGATGAAATATTGAATTTAAATTTACTTAATGATGTATTTGATTTAAAAATGTAATTATCTTCTTTCTTAGAAGAGAAAGTAGCATGTTATTGCAAGAGTTCAGGTATAGGAGACAGTCTGCCTTGGGTTCCAGTCCTTGATCCACTGTCTGGGGGACCTCAGCAAATTGTTTAATCTCTCTGAGCTTCTATATCTTCATTATTAAAATGAGAATAGTAATTTCTCCAGTGCAAGTGTTACTCTGAAAGTTAGCTTTAAAAAAAATACTAAGAGCAGGGAACATCAAAAGTATGTAATAAATGTTTCTTTTCTTCTTCTCCTGGAAACTTTGGTTTCATGTTCTTAAAAAAAAAAAGTCAAAAGTTCTGAATTAGGGCCGGCCCCATGGCTTAGCGGTTGAGTGCGTGCGCTCCGCTACCGGCAGCCCGGGTTGGGATCCCGGGCGCGCACTGACGCACCGCTCCTCTGGCCATGCTGAGGCCACGTCCCACATACAGCAACTAGAAGGATGTGCAACTATGACGTACAACTATCTGCTGGGGCTTTGGGGGGGAAAAAAAGGAGGAGGATTGGCAATGGATGTTAGCTCAGAGCCGGTCTTCCTCAGCAAAAAGAGGAGGATTAGCATGGATGTTAGCTCAGTGCTGATCTTCCTCACAAAAAAATAAATAAATAAATAAAACTGTTTAAAAAAAAAAGTTCTGAATTAAATGTATTCAAATGTGTCCCGTCTTTCTTTTCAGTACCTTAACCAAATTGAAGGACGACTCAATTGCTAATGAAAACAGGTGATTGCAAGCAGCACAGCACATTCATCGGCTAGGCAGTCTATCAGCGGGTGTGATTGATCACCCTGTTCATTTCATGGGAAAACTTCCTTTGCTGCTAACGAACCCCAGTTCAGACTAAGGTGAGGGTGTGTCCCTGAGGGCACCTGGGTCATTTTCTGTATGTGTAAAAGGGTACTGTCCCGTCGGTTGCTGCCCCACCCAGCAGGAGCACCTGTGTGCGTTGTGGAATGAAGCAACTGTGTCTACATGTGTGATATGTGTCAGGATCTGAGTTTGTGGAGTCCACTTGATCGCCCCCATATTTTTGCATAGTTTCCTCAAAATACAGCTTTTGGATCCTGACCCTCTTTCTGGGGCAAGAGGGTTGGGATGGTCCTACTATGACCAACAGGTAATAGGATGCTGCCACTGGCTCCTGCTTCCCTCTCCTGGGCCTCTTCACAGCTCTGTCCAAGTGCTTATATAGATGTACATAGATGTGGACATATCATTTTAAAAATTCACAGTGAACTATTTATAGCTTCCTGAAATATGTTGAGTTCTTTCACTCGGTCACACCTTGTATGTGCTGGTCTCTCTCCCTGGGACACCCTACTGCCTCTCACGCCTGCTCATCCTTCTAGAATCAGCTCGGATGCTACCTCCCCTCCGAGCCTTATCTGACTTCTTCAAGATAGGCTGGGACATTCCTTTTTCTTTTCTTCCTGAACATTTTTTTTAATACCGCACTTTCATGTTATAGGTTAATCACCTGTTTGTGAGCCTAACTTCCCAAACCAACAGTGAGTTTCTTGAAGACCTAGAGCATGTTTTATTTATGTATCTTGGCATCCACAATGCCTGGCACAGGACCTGGCATACTGAGAATCTCAATATATATTGAATGAATGAATGAATGAATGAATGAATGGATGAATGGTTGCAGGCCAAGGGCCAGGTCTAAGTGTGGTTATAGTCAGAAAAGACTGAGAGCTTTCTAAGGGAGGGTGGGGTTTTGCCCAGCAACCCCTATAGCATTATGACTGTAGAGAGGAAAGAGCTCACTAAGGCAGGTACTCTGCCTTGTATAACATGTGATAGTTGCGTGGCTAATAAACCAAGTAATTTGTCCACTTTCCTGGAGTGAAGTTTTCAGCTTGGGCTCACCTCAACTCAGAAAGTTGAGTGCATGATGCTGCGCGCTTCCTTCAGTGGAGTTAAATTAAGCTTAATATCTTATGACTCAAGAGTTTGCACACCAAGGCTTGGCACTTAATATTATAATTACCTCTTTTGATTAGAACTGCCTTTCATAAGCAAATCGACTCGGCGATTTGACAAGCTTGAGGAACTGTGTTTGGAGCTCACCCTACGAGTTCCACAGGGAACTATAATCATAGTAATTACTATTGAAGCGAGATTCCAGTTCTTGATGTACCGGGAGGTAAGTGAGTAAGAGTCACACGCTGCATCCTGTCCCATCTCAGCATGGGCTGTGGGGCTGAAAACCAGGAACGAAGGTAGAAGTAAACACAGCATGATCACCAGTAGGCCCACAGGCTGCAGTGTTTCTCCTTTGACAGGGCGTGTGTGTGTGTGGGTGTGTGTGTGTGTGTGTGTGTGTGTGTGTGTGTGTGTGTGTGTGTTTTCCAACTCAACACATACTTGGTGGCACCTACTCTCTTGGTCTGTGCTGACTTGTGGGAATAAGGCAAATGTGAATCCACAGACTCTTATCATTTCAGGGGCTCCCAAATGAATGTTAGGGTGAATGTGGAAACTAAAACTAGGTAGAAGCAGGGCTTGTAATGACCCAACACAGGCTTGGCTCGGGATGGTTGGAGTTCCAGTCAATTTATAGATAAAACATTCCCTGAAGGAGGAGTTCAGAGCTCCACTGGTGGTGTTCAGAGTGTTGAGGGCTGGATTTTAAAGGACAGATTCCTCACCAGGGACAGGAGCCTTATTCCAAACCACAAGGGAGCCTCGCAGCCACAAAAGCAATCAGCTTACAAATGAGCAACGTTGGCCTTCTGTTCCATGGCCCCTGTGCTGGCTTCCTTGGGAGGCTGGAACAAGTTCCAAATGCTAAAGAGAACCATTTCCCTATGAGACTCACGAGGGGGCTCTGAGAAATGGTTATTTCTTTTCTTTTTCTTGTAGAAATTATTTACGTTGGGGGCCCCCTATTCTCTGGAAACGTGATCTCTTATGCACAAACCCCACAATTATGGCTCCCTACTGTCCATACTTTATGGATTCCCTCCCCCCACCCTCTGCTTTCCCCTCCATCAGCCACAGCCTGAAAATTCATTTAAAAATTAACAACACAAGAAGGAAAATGCCACAAGACCCAGATTGCTAGCAGATGCTCTGGGGGTGCCGGCCAGAGAAAAGCCAAGTGGAATAAGGTGGTTTGAGGCCAAGGTTCCTTTCTCTGCCTTTTTAAAAGGCTACACGGAATCAGTTGAGGCTCTTCAGAATACACCTCCATTCACTTACTCACTTATTCATTCTTTCAACAAATATCCTTTGAGCAATAGAGTGTGCCAAGCCTACTGCTGGGTTCTGGAGCCTCAACGTTAGTAATAAGTAACATTTACTAGGTGCTTACTACATGCAAGGCACTATTTTAAATATTTTATGTTTAATAACATGTTAACTCAGCTTTCCTAACAGCCCTATATTTAGTCCTCAGATGAGGAAACAAAGACACAGAGAGGTTAAGAATTTTGCCCCATGTCACACACGTATTAGAAAGAGAAGTCAGGATTTGATCCTAGGCAGTCTGGTTCCACAGCCTAAGCCAGGAGTCAACAAACTTTTTCTGTGAAGGGCCAGATAGTAAATATTTTAGGCTCCCTGGGCCATCTGGTCTCTGTCGCAGCCGCTCAACTCTGCTGTTGTAGCAAAAAAGCAGCCATAGACAATACGAAAACAAATGAGCATGGCTGTGTTCCAATAAAGCTATCTTCATGGACACTGAAATTTGAATTTTATAGAATTTTTATGTGTCATGAAATATTTCGTTGACTTTTTCAGCCGTTTAAAAATGTGAAACCATTCCTACCTCACAAACCATACAAAAATAGGTGTTTGGCCATAATTTGTTGCTCCCTGGCTAAGCTGTGCTCTCTCTCCATTAATGAATAAGGAAGAATTGTTATCCTGGTGGGGGAGACGTGCAAACAGTGCAGTGGGAGAAACATGTAAACTTAAAGCCCTTTCGAGAATCTTTTCATCTATGCATGTTTTGCCTGCTGTGCCTGAATTGCTCCACCTCTCACCCTCTATCCCTCTTCTAGCTAAATCCTGCGTGCCTTGCAGACTCCAGCTTAGCATCAGCCTCTTTCAGGAAGCTTTCCTTGACATGCACCCTATGCCCAGCCCCTCCTCTGTTTTTCCCAGCTTTCTGTCCTCTCCTCTATCATAGCATTCTTATAGTTATCAAGGAGGGCAGCATGCCCCACTCATTCCTGCTTCCGTGCATTCTGACCCAATCCCTGGCGTTGGTAGGCACACAATGCATGTTGTGGAATTAACTTATAGATGAGGGAATCTCAAGAAATGTCAAAGGAGGAGGAAACTTTTGAACTTTGGGTTGCATAAAAGAGTTCTCCAAGCCAATAAGATGGGGCAGGTTGTTCTGGAAAAAAAAGAACTGCATATGACAAGACAAGAGGCAGGGATGAGGAAAACATGGCATGTTCAAGGAATCACCAGAGATTGGCAGAAATGCCAATGGCAAGAGATGAGGCAGACAACATCCATATTGACAAGGATCTGATCCCTGCAGGCAATGGTAGGAGAGTTGAAGGGTATTAAGCATGGAGGAGACATGCTCAGCTTTGTGCTTTCAAATAAAGGTCAGAAAACCAGAGCTCACGAGCCAATTCCAGCCCAAGATGGCACGGTTACAAAGGGAGGGAGCTGGGAGTGGAACTAAGGGGTATATGAGCCCCAGTCTGTGTTCTTTCCCTCCACCAAGCTGCTTTCCCCTATCTGGGTATCTAGACCTGGCCTGGGACTGGCTGAATGTCTTTGGGGGCCCTGCCAGCCTGGATCCAGCCCCAGCTCACACTGATGGAGTTGATCTTGGGGGAGGAGTGAGGTTCAGGCTGTATAAGCCTCTCCAGTCTTGCCCCTAAATGCACAGGTGGTGTGTAACGTGAGGCTCAGGGCCTCTATACCTACCTTACCACTGATCTCTGGGCATGTGCCTATTCCTCCTGGATCCTTTTGTTCTCATCTGTGCAATGGAGAGCTGGCTACATGCTCTTGAAGGGCCCTTATCATGGTAGGATTCTAAACCTAGACGGATTCCATATGCCATGTTAAAATACCTGTGGCTCAAGGGTTTATAAGCAGTGAGCACCCAGGAAATGGAGGAAGCAGGAGTACATCACTCTCACCCTCAAGATACAGAGGTGAGCAACTATCTAGGGCTTTAAGAGGGAAAGGAAGATCCACACCAGATTAGCTTTGAGGGGAGGGAGCTTGTTAAGGGGATTTAAAGTCTACAGTCTTAATAACCCTTTGTAGTTCTTAGGCGCCTGGCTTTTCTTGAAGCTCAAAGTATTTTGCAAACATTAGCTCATTAATCCTGCCAGCAGCCTTATGAACTGGGTAGGTGTAAACGTCTTATCCTCATTTGGAAACTTTGGATTCGAAGGGAAAAGGGGCTCTGGCTGGTGGCTAGTGCAGGGTGAGGGAGAGCCCGCAGGGGCTGGACTAAATTGAACAGTCATTCGGTTTTTATTCTACCAGAGGAGCAGCGGACAATGGGGAAAGCATGAGCTCTGGAAGCAGACAAATCTGGATACCAGGTTTAGCTTGGCTTCTGTAGCTATGTGAATTTGGGCAAGTCCCTTGACTTTTGTGAAATTCAATTTTCTCTTTGGAAAGGGGAGTGATAATACCTACCATCTCACGAATTTATAATCTGAGAAATGTAAATGTAATATGCATGTCAAAACGATTTGATTATTGGAAGTTTCAGTAAATATATTTGAGATTTTTATTAAAACTCACCAGACATTTGACACAAAGTCATATGGGTTTTGTGTTCTGGTGAGTGAAGCTCAATGCACTGAGCTCAGGTATGGACAGATGGGGATGGCTCTCCAAGGTGGGAGAGCTGTAGCAGACACAAAGTCCTGGAGACTGCACTGTCTTGGGCTTGTTCAGAGAAACCAACCAACCAGCCTGGGTAGACTTGTCCTGAGAGAAAGCTGACGAAGGGGCCCATGTCCCACTACCGGGGAAAGGAGTTAGGTAGATGATTAGAAGTCCATTTCATCTAGGAGCCTTGGAAGGCTTGGGCAAGGAACCAACCTGGTCAGATCTGCAATGTGATGACTGCTCTGGCATCTCTATGATCTTGACAGCAAGATAATCCACTGCGGTATGGGAAGAAAAATTTTATAACATCTCCTTAGCCATATTCTAAATCTCATCCTTTTAAAAATTATTTTGTATATATGTTTTAAAGGCAAATAATGTATTTCTAAAGCACTTAATAAGTGAAATATGTATAAGTATATATATAGAGAGAGAGAGAGTACATTCAAATTTTTTACTGATGGGGTGCATGATCTAAAGTTTGGACGCCACTCTCTGCATTAGAAGGGGAAAAACTAGAGGCAGAATCCCATTTGAAAGTTCTTTAAAGCATCTGAGAGTGAGCTAATGGAAGCCTGGATAGACCGGTGGTTTAAATGAGAACAAAAAGGAAAAAATATAAGGAACCTGTTACACAGGAAGAAAGGACAGGACTTGGTAATTTCTGGACATGAAAAGCAAGTGACTGGAGAAGAGGGAAGAAGCCAAGCTGACTGTGAGGTTTCAATCCTTGGCCAAGAGAATGCTGGCACCACCAAGGAAAATGAGGAAGGGCAGAGAGGAAACTGGCTTTAGGGAAAGGTGAAGAGTTCCTCCTTGGCCAAGTGGGATTTAAAGTAAGGGCAAGAGAGACTGAGGAGTTGGAGATATAAGGCTGGGGCTTGAAAGAGAGCCCTGGCTATAGGTGGAGGGACTGGGTGTCTCCTGTGGAGATGAGTAGGGAATGGGATGTTTTAGGGAAGAAGGTTGGCAGCAAGGAGTCAGCACAATGGGAAGGGAGGTTCTTATCCCTAACCAAATTTCAGTCTTAAGAGAACCCACTGTCAGAGTGGTTCCTGAGGTCAGCTACCATTTCATGTGGTCTCAAGTTTATAGACTCATAGAACACCAGAACTTGAATAGCCCTTAGAGACTATCTAGTTTATAGTTGGCTTGGTTTAAGTAACTTTAAAATCACAATCTGAATATACCCCAGACATGACAGTGAAGTTCTTAATGGCAAACAACAGAAGCCACTCTGGCTAATTTAAGCAGAAAATGGATGTATTAAACGATATCAAAAAGGATGTCAGAGGGGCCGGCCTGGTGGCGTAGCTGTTAAGTGCGTGCGCTCTGCTTCAGCAGCCTGGGGTTCGTGGTTTCGGATCCCGGGCGCACACCGACTCACCACTTGTCAAGCCATGCTGTGGCGGCGTCCCATATAAAGTAGAGGAAGATGGGCACAGATGTTAGCCCAGGGCCAGTCTTCTTCAGCAAAAAAAAGAGGATTGGCAATGATTGTTAGCTCAGGGCTAATCTTCCTCACACACACACAAAAAACAAGGCTATCAGAGAATCCTTAGGAAGGCTAGAAAAATAGATCTGAGGCTGTGCTTCCAGGAACAGTCCCAAATCTCAATACAATGAATTATTGTTTGGCAACAAAAAGAAATGAAGTACTGATCCAGGCTACAACATGCAGGAACCTTGAAAACATTATTCCAAGTGAAAGAAGCCAGTCACAAAGGACCGTATATTGTATGATTCCGTTTACACAAAATGTCCACAATAGGCAAATAGACAGAAAGCTGATTAGCAGTTGCTTAGGGCTGGAAGGGGATGGGAAATTGAGAGGCGACAGCTAAGAGGTATGGGTTTTTGGGGGGCTAATAAAAATATTCTAAAATTCATTGTAATGATGGATACACAAAACTATGAATATACTAAAAAACATAGAATTGTACACTTTAAATAAGTGAATTGTATGGTATGTGAATATATCTCAATAAAGCTGTTAAAACACACACACACACGCCATAGAAAGGCTGATGAGAAGAGGGTCATTATTGTCACTGCTGCTAATGCCAAGCAGAAAATGCCAAGAACTTAGCTTTAATGCCACCTGCTCTCTCAGAATGCCTGGTGCCACCTCTGCCTCAGGGACTCAGCCGAGTAACCACTGGCTCCCCCTGAAAACTTTACATCTTTGCCACCGCACATATGAGCACATGGGATGTCTGGGAAGATTCCGTTTCTTCAAAATACTCACTTCGAATTTGAAATCCTGCACAGATGTATTGTTGATTGCTGAAGCCTGCAAGGATGTATCTGACTATGCAAGGGTCTCTGAACATTTAAATTCTGATCACTACATTGGGAATCAGGACAATGTCCCTAGAGAAAAGCTAGTCAAAAGATGATGAGGAGGTGAGATGAATAGGCGGAACACAGAGGATTTTTAGGGCAGTGAAACTACTCTGTATGATTCCATAATGACGGATACGTGTCATTATACATTTGTCCAAACCCATAGAAAGTACAATACTGAGAGTGAACCCTAATGTAAACCATGGTCTTTGGATGATAATGTTGTGTCAACGTAGGCTTATCAACTGTAACAAATGTATCACTCTGATGGGGGATGTTAATGGGGGAGGCTGTGCATGTGTGCGGGCAGGGGATATCTGGGAAATCTCTGCACCTCTGCTCCACTTTGCTGTGAGCTTAAAACTGCTCTAAAAAAGATAAAATCTATTTTAAAAAAAAGATGTTAGGCAACCGCAAATATAATAAACATTCACTATTAGAATATACTATTCTAGATTTTCAAAATAAAACTTAATAGAACTTGATAGTTTTTTTTTAATTTTTTGTTTATTGCAGTAGCATTGGTTTATAACATTGTATAAATTTCAGGTGGACATCATTATACTTCTATTTCTGCATAGATTACATCATGTTCACCACCCAAATACTAATTACAACCTTCACCACACACATGTGCCGAATTATCCCTTTCAACAGTCCCCCAGGAGAGTTTCTTTTTTTAACTTTAGAAGTGAAAAGCAGCCACGCAGTGTATAAGGAGTGGGTGGAGTAGTGAGGCGGAATGACCACAGGCTTTAGAGCCCACCAGACCTGGGTTTGAATCCCAGGCCTGACCCTTATCAGCTGTTGGATCTCCATAAGTTCCTTAGTGTCACTGAGGCTCACCTGGAAAATGACAACAGCAGTGCCTACTTCACAGGGTTTTATTTCTAAGACTGAGACATTAATGCTAAACAAATCTTAGCTTCTGCCAATAAAAAAAGAGAAACAAATGCAATTGTTTCTATTGAATTTTATTAGATCAGACTCAACTGTGATCCTGATTCCCATGTTTTCATAATTTTTAAAAGGTGCATCATTACTATATTTTATTCTGACATTGAGCTTATTCTTTTTACGTGTCCTCTTGTTGCCTATGCAGTTCTTTTTTTTTTTTTTTGGTGAGGAAGATTGGCCCTGAGCTAACATCTGTGCCCATCTTCCTCTATTTTATATGTGAGACACCTGCCACAGCATGGCTTGATGAGCAGCACCCACGTCGGCGCCCAAGATCTAAACTTGCAAACTCTGGGCCAACAAAGCATAGCACGTGAACTTAACCACTACCCCACCGGGCTGGCCCCTGCTTATGGAGTTTTATAAGCTCAACTACATAAAAATTATATAGCAAAAATGCAAGAAGAAAATACTGCAGAATGTTAACAATGGTTGTCTCTGGTTTTGAAAGTATAAAAACTTTTTCCCTTTTCCTTTCTACTGTTATTACTGTTGCTTTTGTTTTTTTCTTTTTAAATAGTGAGGGCGTACTGCTTTTCAAAATAGATACAAAATAAACAGTTAAACAAAGGAGAAAGTGAAGACGAAAGCTCCACGAACCGGTGTATAAAAGAAGAACCAGCAGCTCTTTCTCCGTTAAGTAGCCATGTTACCTGATGTGCAGAAGTGGCCCCTAAGTAGTAGCCTGCGACATCATCTCACGGACCCTCAGCTCCAGGTGTGGCAACAGACATCTCCCGATCTACTCATCCTGTCATGGTATTCCAGCTACCACCTCTGATCAGAAGATAGGGGAACTCTTCATGCATTTTCCAGAAACCTCTAGGGTTCAATAATTTCCTAGGATGTTGTCTCAATGCATGGGGTCCAACTCCCGAGTTACTCTTGGGTTATTTAAAGCAGGATGACAACTCTAGTCTGCCGCTTCCCTAACTAGTACCCTTAGCATTCTTCTGCCCCCTTGTCAAATCTGACCCTCAAGGAATTCATTTACTATAGGGCATAAATAACCAATAGAAGTGCTAGATCCTTCAGGGGCCCCAGTAATGGTGATACAACTCTCCTGATTACATGTTTTGTATCTGTCTGATGCTCAGTACTTTCTTAGTTTCTGATGGCCTCATTGGCAGGCCTTCTTATATTAAATCATGACCATCCGATATTTTGGGTGTGGCAAGGACCAAGACATGAAAGGCTAATGTGTTAGGAGCCAAAGTTATTCAAGTAGCCATAAAGATGAAAACATTGTACCACAACAGAATGGGAAAATAATTTGATATGTCTCAATATGACGTATACATAGTTTCTCAGACATACATGCTTGATGCATTTGACCATGTCATTGACTTTCTTACTGTCTTCTCTTGGCTCTCTAGTTCCTTTGCTGTAAGATTCGCACTCCTTAGCATGTCAGTTAAGACCTTTCTTGTCAGGACCTTACCTGCTTCTCTAACTCTGTCTCCTGCTTCCTTTCAGTCTCATTCACCCTCTGATCCAACCACATCAAACTTCTGGCTTTTTCCAAATACATATACTCATTCTTACATCCTTATCCATGGACACAGCTCCCTCTGCACAAAATTCCCATTCTTTCTTCTTTATCCTAGGACCCACTCAATTCCAACTATTCTGGAAGACTTCCTGACTCCTCCAGGGAAAAGCAGAGGCTCTCTACCATTTTTTTCCAAAGCACAGAGGCTACATTCAATAGTCAATCTACAAACATTTTCTTTGGGCCTAGCATAAACTCTACACTGTGCTCCCATAATCCCCTACATTTACGTCTATTACAGCAAGTATCACACTGAATATCATTATTTGTTTACCTGTCTGAGAGGTGCAGCCTGGCGACAGACAGCCATGTGGAATGTTTGGTTAAGACAATGGCACCATTTCCTCTTTCTCCAGACCCACCCAGCTTGACTGACCTGTGCCCTCTGTCTCTGAGCCCAGCTCAGAACAAGGAGAGCCTGGGATCCAGCTTCAGAGAACTGTGGCGAAGGTTGTATACTCCGTGTCCAGTGCCTACCAGTGCCATGCCTCATCCTTTGTGCATAAGTCCAGTCCATATGACTGAGTTGCTATCTCAGTTTCCCTGCAAAGCATGCTTTTTCGCTATGGCCGTGGAGTCTGTGTGGGTCTTTCTAATCTACCTGGCTCACTCCAGACTCTTACTCCAGAGGCTGGAGTTGTTCCAGGGAGCCTCAGTGGTGGCTGGGGTTCTGCTTGCCACATGTTGGGGCCCAAGAAGCTCCCAATTGATGTTGTAATTGCCTGCTGCAAGGGCTCTTGCAACTTGTACTCAGTGAAGCTTCATATCTGGTACTTCCCCACATGCTCAATTGAACTTCCCTCCTGAAGTAGCACGGCCCTTTGGACTGTGGACTACTCCCTTAGATATTTCCTCTAAATAGGAAGGTAGGCCGCTCCTTGGCCTCTGCCTTGCCTAAGAAGCCTCTTCCAAGCCCGAGAAACTTTGCTCAATAAGGACAAATAGAAAGGTTTGTGCTGAAGTTTTTCCATGTCCCAGAGAGAAACCAAGATAACAGGGAAAAGGGGTGATTAAAACAGCCGCAGAGAAAGACTTCGATGGAGATTCATTAAAAGGATAGGGGCAAGATAAGAAAGAAATTTGTAATTGGATATGAAAAGTCTAAGAGAGCAGGAATATCAAAGTCTTTGAAAGTTCGAATCTGCAAAGGATTACCCATTCCAGTAAAGCATTTTATGGAAAAATAATAATATTAGCGAATATTTATTGAGCACTTAGAATGTGACAGGAATTCTGCTAAGTGATACATGTGCATTTTCTTATTCAAGCCTTACAACAGCCTTATGAAACAGGCTCTATTAGTAACCCCACTGTTTAGAAGGAGAAATGGCTTGGAGAACTGAAGTAACTAGAACTGAAGTAACATGCTTTGCAACTAGAAACTAAGAGAATGCCTATCAATAGGGAGATGGTTGAGGAAATTACGGTTTCTCTTAGCCGTGAACTAACAGTCTTTACAAAGAAAAAGTTCAAACTATATCAGTTGACTTAGGAATGGATTTTTCTAGAGTTCATGTTGAGTGAGAAAAGCCAGATACAGATAAGTGTGTGTAATATGATCCCACTTTTGTTTACCAATGAAATAAACCTCTTATCTCTATATGTGCATGTATATTAGTGTATATACTTGCAGAGTAACATGCACAGGATGATTCTATTTCAGGAAAAAAATACAGCCCTGTGTATGTGCATTTATATTTGATTACGTATGAATGAGAAAAGAGAAAATGATGGATGAATTCACGTTGGTCTGTTGCCCTTGGCTGTCTGGGAAGGGACAGAGGGAGTAGGGTGGGGAAAGAGAGATTTGGGTTATATATCTTTACATCATTGATCTTGTTATGATAAGCATGTGTTGCTTTCATAATTTGAAACCATCAAATGAAGAAAATTATTTATAATAAATAAATAGTTTTCCCAAAGTTACATACTCTTTACCTTAATGCTGAACAGTGAAAAAGGAAAGAGTGGTCTGTGCTCTAACGGCGCCTTCTCACCCATGCACTGAGCACAGTGGTTTGGATCCATGAAGGCCTTTCACAGACCATACCCTTCTAAGATGTTCTCAGCTTCACTGATATGTAGGGTCCAGTATATTTTAATGATGATTTTTCCAGACACTCTAAGTCACATGTCTCAGACCACACAGCCAGCTCTGAGAGAAAAGCCTAAATGGCAGCCCAGAGTTTTGGACTCCAAAATCAGTGCTCTCATGTTGAGGGTCTAAAATTGTATAATGTAGAAATATATTTTAAAGTACCAATTTTTAAAACTGTGTAAGAATCAATCTGGTTAATACATTGAAAATTTCTAGAGGCATAAAGTATCATTATTAAAATTATCCCTTAGCTTCCTTTTTGCCTATCATTAGAGTGAGATGCCATCAGTTACGTGAGTAGTGGGTCCTTGATTATAGCCTCACACGTTCACTCAACAAACATCTCTTGAGCACCTAATATGTGCCCAGCACTCAGTTAGCTGCTGGGTCAGCCTTATAATCTGAAGAAACAAGCTTCCCACAGGCATTTGGCCAAGAGTGATGAGTACATGCCTCCAACATTTGTCCCTTTAAAATTAAAGAGACTATTTTATTAAACATGAAAGTTTAGTCAACATTAAAGACTTTTTATTTCGGAAGGACTCTGAATCAGAAAATACTAAAAAGAAATGAGCATCATTTAGAGAAATATAGACTATAAATAAGTCCAGCATGAATGCATGAGGGATGGCGAATAGAACTAGCAGTTCTGAGCACCTACTATTGCCAGACACTTTATGTGTTTCATTGCAATAGGTGCTCACAATAACCCTATATGGAGGGGACTGTTAGTATTCAGTTTGCCAGTGAGGAGACTGTAGCTCAGGGAGATGTGAAAAAATTTTCCCAGGTCATAGAGAAAGTTTGGAGCCAGGATTCGAGTATAGACTTGTCTAACTACAGGAATCGCGGATTGATTTTACTGCTTTGCCCTGCTTACAAAGGAGACGGTTCCCCTAAAGAGCACATCAGCTTTACATGGCCAAGGTGAACCGGCAGTTGAGTGTATCCATCACCTGGGCCCTGTGCACCAGGTAGGGGTCTCCTGCCAACACTAGAATGGTAATACTAACATTTCCTGATATGCTATCACCTGCCAGGCTCCATTCTCGATATTGTTCTATGCGCTCTACACAGATTATTTCCACCCCTACCTGGCTAAGTGCCTTACTTCTTCACTTGTCAGCCTACAGTCTCCTTCATGGCAGCAATCAGAGGAGTCTTCTTCAAACTCAAATCTGATCAGTTGACTCTTCTGCTCAAAATGCTGGAATGACTTACAGGTCATGCATAGCTTGCCCCCACCACCTTGCCCCCATATCTTACTTTGCCCCCTTTGCTGCCTTGACTCTGCGCCTTTTATTGCGTGAAGGTGAGTATCCTAATTGATCTGATTTTTAAAATTAAACTTAAAAATTGTTTAAAGCTTTTTTTGCTAGGTAATTTTATGTTCATATGCAGTTGTAAGCCTCCTCGCAGGTCCACAAGCACTCCAGGCCCACTCCAGTCCCGTGGCTTTCGCACTTCCTCTTCCCTCTGCCTGGAATGCTTTCCCACAGGCATGCAAATGGCTCACCTCTTACCAGCTTCAAGTCTTTGCTCCATGTCACCTTCCCAGTGAGCCTGCTCCCCTCACCCACCGCTGTATTTGACGCTGCACACCCCTCCTCCCAGCACTCGGTACATCTTCCACTGCCATGATTTTCTCCAGCATCACTTACCACCTAATATACTATATAATTTATTTATTTGTGTTGTTCATTGCCTGTCTCCCTCCTCTAGACTGTAAGAACCATGAGAGCAGACATTTTTGTTTGACTTGTTCGCTGGCGTAGTCCCCTCACTTAGACCAATGCCTGGCACGTGGCAGGCGGTCACTAGACACTTGCAAAATGGAAGCATAAACCCTCTCCCCAACCCTGTAAGGTGACTGTTGTTATCCCATTTTACAACCTCGGAAACTCAGGATCAGACCTCTCTGCACAAAGTCAACAACTGGAGAGGGGCAGAGCTGGGCTTCAAAACCACAGTGCTTCCTCAGAGAGGAAGAGAGGAGAAAAGAGGAGGTAGAGAATGCCTCTCCCATACTCGACTCTCCCAGTTCCACACTCTCCCCACCAACACCCCCAAGCAGCATGGCCTCTGGCTTCTACAGAAAAGTGTGGAAGTAACTGGGTAGAGACATTTTCTGCTATTGTTGTTGGTTCCTGCCCACAGTCTCTAGGAGCCCAAGCTGGGAGCCAGGCTGTGATTCTACTTCTATGAAGGAAATAAAAAAGAGATGCTAATAATACATGAGAATGTTATAGGGGTGAGCCCAGGACTCAGTGCTCTGAGTCTCTCACGTGAAAGGTCCTTTATATATACTTCATGCCAAATATGAAAAACAACAGGTGTGATAAGATAGCATCGGCTCTGCTGGAAAGGTTCCTGTTTGCCCAACACAAAGTGCCTACAGTTGGCGCCGTCACGCATCCCCATCTCCCTCTGGCATCAAACACTGCCTGAACAGTGAGTACTGAGTGTGCATCACTCTAAGGTGAAAAGTCAGCACAGCCTCCAGAAGGTCCTACATGTGCTTATCCGTTTGTTCACTTAATTTTAAACATGGATTGCATGCCTGCTCTTTTCTAGGCCCTGTACTAGGTTCTGAGGACACAGTATTGAAACAGCCTACTGCTTTCAGGACGTTGGCATTCCAGTAGGGAGACTCACACACAGGCAATCACAATGAGAGCTCTGTGAGCTTGGCTTGAGAGACAGAGGAGCAAGCAGCTGATGGATCCCAGCTCTGGAAGTCTTCTGGAGAAGGTAATATTGAAATCAGTGAGGTTCTCTTTGGAGCACATGGGTTGGCAAGCTTAGGAGTGTTAAATTAGGCCCTGAGCCTACAACCTCCAAAGAGGAAATGGGGTGGCTCCTACACTGCAAGTACTTGGAAAGGATCCCTGAGAAGCAAGTGGCCTAGAGGTAACTGTTGTAAACTAGGGGTTAATGATTAGCTAGAGCCAGAGTGTCTGCTCTGCTCTGTCCTAAGCTCAAGGAATTCCTAACAACAACAACTATATCCATTATGTTTTGAACTAGAGGCCAAGCCCTATCCTACGTACTTTTCATTTGTTATCTAATTTAATTGTTGCAATAACTATTTCACAAATGAAGAAACCAAGACCCCAGAAATGAAAGTCTTTATGCAGAAGCCTCAGAGCTGTACAAGAATCCAGGATTTAAATCTCAAAATCCAGGGCTCTTTCTACAATATGGGGCCCTTCCTCCTTCCACTTAATGCTGACTTGGCTCATAGACCTGCTATTATTCTTAGCTCTGAAGTCAATGTCTTGGAGAATTTGGAGCAACATCTGCTCTATGGGGCAAAAAGGAGACCAATAGAATTTAGTGGTCGGAGTGACTCAGGTTCAAATGTCAGCTCTCATTAACTCCACTTGCAACCTCAAGGAAGTTGCTTTCCTTTCCTGGAGCCTTATTTTCCTTCTGGAAAATGGACATCACCGTATTGTTGTGAGGCTTCAATGGAAGGAAGTCCGTGATATACCCTGACCTTAGCAGACAGTCAACACAAGTGAGCCATGCCTTTTTTCTAGAGAACTCTGTGCTACGTGTTCCTGCCAAGGTTCCGTTTTAGGAGACAAATGAAGACAGACAATGACCATATGCCAAGGAGTTGTTATCACGACCTTCTTGAGTTAATTTTTTTTTGCAGCAAATAGAGAAATTAAGCACTATCTTGTATCTATGATTCTTGAAAACAAACTTCACACTTATTGTTAGAACATTCTCCACACTCTTCCCAGATATCTTGCTAATGGTCATGGTAGACCTAAAGGGAGCGTGGACCACTGCCCAATCCTGCCTCCAAATTAAGCTGAGTTCTTTATTTCTTGACGGTTTGTCAGCCATCAATTGGAAACCCTCCACTGCCAAAGGTGTTTGGCCCTGAGTAATTACTGAGGGAATGTGGTGATTTCCGGCATGGGAAACATAGTGTGAGTCCCACTGTTAATTACTATGGAACCCATGAGGTATAATTACGAAACAGGCTGCACAAAGGACATCTTCTGGCAACGGCAGATCCGTCTGTGTACTTGTTGTCAAGCAGCAGCTGTCAAGCCCTTTTATTGCATGACCTTGGCTATCCTCATTGATCTGATTTTTTAATTAAACTTTGAATGATTGTAGATTCATATGCAGTTGTAAGAAATAACACAGAGAGATCTCCAATGTACCTTTTACCCAGTTTCCCCCAATGGTAACATCTTGGAAAACTGTAGTAGGTTACCACAGCTGGGAGACTGGCATGGATAGAGTCATGACACAGAACATTCCCACCGCCACAAGGATCCTTCATGCTGCCGTTTTGGAGCCACGCTCATTTCTGCCCCCACCCCCTCCATAATCCTTGTCAACCACTAACTTGTTCTCCATTTCTATAACTTCATCATTTCAAGAATGCTAGATAAATGGAATCAAACAGTATGTAACCTTTGGGATTAGCTTTTTCACTCAATATGATACTCTGGAGATTCATCCACATTGTTGCAAGTATCAAGAGTTTGTTCCTTTTTATTACTGGGTAGTATTCCATGGTATGGATGTACCATAGTTTGTTTAACCACTCGCCTGTTGAAGGACAGCTAGATTGTTTCCAGTTTGAAGCTATTATGAATAAAGCTGCTATAAACATTTGTCTACAGGCTTTTGTGTGAACATGAGTCTTCATTTCTCTGAGAAAAATGCCCAGCAGTGCTGGGTTGTATTATATTGGCATATTAGATTTTTTAAAACTGCCAAATTGTTTTTCAGAGTGTCTGTACCCTTTTACATTCCCACCAACAATAAACAAGTGATCAGTTTCTCCACATCTTCTATGCGTATGCCTTTTATTTCCTTTTTTTTGTTTGTTTTGGGGGCTTTATTGCACTGGCTAGAACTTCTAGCACTATGCATATTTTATAAAATAAATTGGGATAAAATAAATTTTATAAAATAAACTGCCTCTTCTATTTTCTAGAAGATGTTGTGTACAACTGGCATTACTTCTTTAAATGTTTGTTAAAACTCTCCAGTGAAACCATTTGGGCCTGGAGATTTTTCTTTTGGGGAGTTTTTAAATTACAAATTTAATTTCCTTAATAGTTATAAGGCTATTAAAATTATCTATTTCATATTGGGTAAGTTGTGGTACTTTGTATTTTTCAAAGAACTGATCCATTGCATCCAAGATGTGTATGTATAGTTTGTAGTATTTCTTTATTATTCTTTGATTATTCTCAAAGTCTGTAAAGTTACTCCCTGTTTCATTCCTGATGTTGGTAATTTGGATCTTCTCCTTTCTCTCTCTTACTTTTTTTTTTTTTGCCAGTTTTGCTAAAACTTTGTCAATTTTATTGATCTTTCCAAAGAACAAGCTCTTTGTTTCATTGGTTTTCTTTATCATTTTTCTGTTTTCAATTTCATTGATTTCTGCAATTGTCTTTGTTATTTACTTCCTTCTGCTTGCTTTGGATTTATTTTGCTTTTCTTTTTCTAGGTTCTTGAGGTGGGAGCTTAGATTATTGATTTGAGTCTCTTCCTCTTTTCTAATTTATGCATCAGTGACACAAATTTCCATCTCGGCACTGTTTCAGCTGTGTCTCACAAATTTTGATATGTTGCATTGTTATTTGCATTCAGTTCAACATATTTTTTTTAAAATTCCCCTCAAGAGTTCTTCTTTGACCTATGGATTGTTTAGAAGTGTATGGTTTAGTTCCCAAGTGTTTGGAGATTTTCATCTTGCCTTTCTGTCATTAATTTCTACTTTGATTTCATTGTGGTAAGAGCACACATTCTATATGATTTCTATTCTTTTAAATTTTTTGAAGTTTGTTGTACGGCCTAGGCTGTATTTTATACATGTTCCGTGGGCCCTTGAAAAGAACGTGTATTCTGCTGTTGTTGGGTTGAGTGTCCTATAAGTGTCAATTGCATCATGTTGATTGATGGGTATTTTTGCAGGGTGTGGGTTCTGTGTTGACAGCTCTCTTCTCCTTCCAGGACTCCAATGACATGAATGTTGGATCTTTTATTATAATCCTACAGGTCCCTGAGCTTCTATTTATTTCTTTTTTCAGTCTATTTTTCCTCTGTTGTTTAGAACAGAGATAATTTTACTTCTTCCTTTCCAATGTGGATGCCTTTTATTTCTTTTTCTTGCCTAATTGCTCTGGCTAGGACTTTCACTAAATGAGCTGTTAAGAAATAAAAAAATATTCAAGTGAGGGATTGAATAAAAATGGAAACTCAGAAAGGCTGGTAGAGCCCTGGAGCCAGCTTTCACTTCGATGATATTTGCCAAGCCTAATGAATATAAGTATCATCTTGCTACCTTGTGGTGAGTGAGTGACAGAAGATAAGCGTAGGGTTCTAAGGAGTCTAATAAGAATCCGTAAAGCTGTGCCTTCAGATGTCTACACCCTCATTGCAATGGTGAGCTGGAAATCAACTTGACCTCCGTTGCCTCGAAGAGCACTGCAGAGAAAGCTGCATATCTCAATACTGGTACAAAGCAGAGGAGGGAGAAATTTCTCTTGAGAATTCATAACCACAAGCCACCTTCCTATGGGTTGTACTGTTACATGGACCAATTTCTACATGCAATTGTATTCAGTAACAGTTTTAAACTCTAACAGCCTTAAGAATTAATTCAGATCTGCACTCTAGGTTTCTCAAAGGAATCAAAGCAAGAATTCAGAAGAATACAACAAATAAAAGAAAAATTCTCTTTAGACTTTATTGTCTTTTCTCCATCTCTCTCATACTCTTTCCTTCCTTCCCCATGTGTATCTCAATACCATGCTGTTTTTACCCCTTCATCATTACCTTCACTATTAAACTATTCCATTCTGCCTCTTGACCAGCCGTGACCACTAGAATTTCACTATACACAGGTATGCTGAGCTGATCCAGGATAACTACAGAATCCCAAAGCTCCATGTTCCTGGTCCTCTCTTCTTTCATGTAAAGGGAAGAATACAGAGC
Source organism: Diceros bicornis minor (assembly GCF_020826845.1). Taxonomy (NCBI): domain Eukaryota; kingdom Metazoa; phylum Chordata; class Mammalia; order Perissodactyla; family Rhinocerotidae; genus Diceros; species Diceros bicornis. Next base: position 17,046,970 of record NC_080767.1, on the reverse strand, counting down.
CCCTAGTAAAGTGAAGTTCTCTATGATTCTTAAATTTTTATGCTGAATACCATTTTCAGTTTGTTCTACCATAAAAATCTAAGCTACCATGTTAATTAAATAATCCACACAAAACAGCAACCATACAGACAGAATTATGCTTTCTGCTAACTGTACAGGCAGAATCATACTGCCTGCAATATTCGAGACCATTCATGTGCATCCGTGAGCAGTCTGTTGAGGGTACATAATGTCTATAACCATGAAGGGAAGAAAAATTTTACCAAGGTTCTCGTGTGGGAAGAAGAAACATGTATCATTGTGAAACGCTCTGCTATATAAAACTATCCCATGAAATGCAGATGTACAAAAGATGTCCCAACCACTGCCACCTTGTGAGAATTCCAGAGTATCAGGCAATGTCATGTTCAGGAATCCTTGCAATTATAAGGGCTAGTAATTATTCCTGCAACAGTCACCGGATGTTTCATCCTCAGAATTACAAAAGTTCTTATTGCTGTAATCAATTAGCTTCACAATGACGTGGATGCGCTCCTTTATGAGCTTCCTTTCCCTGGAGTCACCAGTATACTAAGATGACCTAAGACAAAATTGTAATTTTGTCACAAAAACATCACATAGTATGTGACCCAAATATCTAATTCGAATTCAGCCACGTGTATTAAGAGTCTACTCGTATACAATCCTTACAACAGCCGTATGAATAGGCTGCATTTTATACATTTTACATATAAGTAAATTAAGTCTCCAACAGGCTAAGTAACTTATCCAAAACTAGATAGCCAGTAAATGTCCTACCTGAGATCTTAGACCCTGTTTCTCTGACTCAAAGTACTGTGCTGTTTCCACTGACCAACCTGGGAATTAAAGCAGGAGAAATTAGGTCTCCTAAGTTCTGGGGAAATTGTGCAGATGAGGGAATTGTGCAGTATCAAGAGAACTATACCATTGTGGTCAAGATTGTAGACCTGGTTTGGGACGATTAGCTTTTCTCTGTCCTAATGGCCTAAACTCAAAATCCTGCCAGAGGTTAGCCAAATTGGTCACAACAGCATCTGAGTAAGAATTTATGGACGGCTAACAAAATTAATCATGAATGAGAACATGTATATGGTATTACTGCATTTTAAAATTTCCTTTCATATTTATTATCTACTTTGCATTTCCAAAATAGGATAGGATGGGTTTTACTATCATCACTCTTCGAATAAGGAAGGTGAGGCTCAGAGAGAGTGTGCTGTGACTGCCCAGGACCACACAACTGGTAAGTAAAGGAGACTAGAGCTGGAACCAAGTCTCTGACTCCAAGCTCAGTTTTCTTCCTGCTGCCTCAGAATAAACCCAAACTCTCCCTAATGCTCAAAACATTGTTTTAAAGCCCATAGCTTCTCGAGGGGCAGTGGTGGCATCTGTGGGTGGGAACCATGCATTCATGTCTTCCCAGCTGCGGCCATGTTGTCCTCCAACACCCTGTTGCTCATCTGGCGGCTTCTCATTCATTCCCTCTCCAAAAACAAGTGCCAAATGAGCAATGCTGAATGCCTGATCTCCTCAGGCATTTACCTGTGTAAGGTGTAAAGGCTGAAGCCCCACCGATGGAGCACGTGTGGACATTTGCTGGTTGTCCCCATCGTCCATTCCCTTTTCCTTTTCCTAGCTCTTCTCTGACTTTCCTAGTAAACTGTTTTGAGTAGAATTAATCCTGAATGCTGACTCCCTGAACATATCATCAAAATAATCAGTTGATAAGACAAAGCTGACTATATTATTATCAAGGTAAGGGAAAATACTACCACAAGAGAGTTTTAGTAACTTCACAGGGGCAAATTTGGGATGTTTATAAGATTTTGGAGTCTGGTTTAAGATGGGCTTTCAATGCAGGGAGGTTTAATTACGATCAGATAAGGATCATGACATAATAGTTTGGGATTAGCAGACAATCAAAGGTTTTGAGGTAGAGTCTTGGAGAATAGACAAACATTTGATACTATTTATTGAAAATTCAAGGTTTGATGTTCATTTAAATGGTGTTTGTCTATTTGTTTTGATGAAGACTAGGCATGAATTTTCTGAAATGAACAATAAAGTAAACTGCAATGTTTATCTTTCTGGGCAAGAGTTCCCCGGAAAAGCAAAGCTGCCCTGATGAAGACCATGGAACAGTAAAGTTACGTTAGTGAAGACGGCAAAATAGTGAAGTCAGGTTAACATGGACAGTAAGCTGTGTGGATGTAGGTAGATTTGGTTCTGAATCCATCCCCAAGAGTGTGCCCTGATTGACTTCAACAAATCAACATAATCCATCCCCCTGGTCACAGTGATTCATTCAGCAATGGGCACAAAAACCAATCAGGCCAATAGAGACAAATGGAGACTTTCATGAAGCTATATGCAAAAAAGACTTTCTGATATCTACTGAATTTGAACCCTAGAGTCTATAGCCCCACAAATTTCTGTCAATGGCCTTGCAGCCATAGGGAAAAAATCCTTCCTGGAAGAGAACCAATGCTAAGAAAGAAGGGCTGAGAAAGGAGAGAAGCCACTCACTCACTTGAGTCACCGAATCAAACCTTGAAGGCAAGGTTTCTGCTGGGACTGTATGTAATTATGTAAGCAATGTGCTTCCTTTATAAACTAAGCCATTTGAAGGTGAGTCTTCTATTACTTGCAATGCAAAGTGCCCAATGCCTGGTACATAGTTGTTACTCAATATTGGTAACTCTGGCCAAGACAACTCTAGCTACAACTAACCAGTCAAGTGACTAGGTAGGTCATTAATCCTCTCTGGGCCTCTGATTCCTCATCTATAATATTTTGGCACCATTAGCTGATCTTTAAACCCCTAATCAACTCCTAGATTTCATTATTTTGTGCATTATCTTTTTATAAGCTAGAATGAGTTAAACTGGAAATCTCCCTTCAGGCCTTGCTATGTGATTCAACAAGCCAGTCCTAGAAGGATGATATACTGGTATTTGATACCAGCCTGAGTTCTTGGCTGTGATAATGAGCAGGGCTCCGAGACAACTAACACTTGGTCACCACTGAGCAGATTCCAAGTAGCAGATCAGATTTGGGAAGCTGGCTGGGTAAATATTAGCCTTTATCACAACTCAAACAACCCCAACTGCCAAACCAAAGAGTTCTTCGGAGGAATTGTGTTCCTTCTTCTGCTTTGGAGAACCAGAAATCACAATGCAATTTTGTCACACTACCCAGCAGATAACTTTCTTTTCTAGCTAGTAAATGAAGGTAGGCACTGCCCTATGTGTTTAGAGGTATTGCATGCCTATGCTCACTCTCTCCTTCAGGTAAAGAGGAGCAGGGTTGGATTAACAAGAGGCACTGCCAAGAAATTGGAGGTGGGTTTTTCCTCTGGCCAACCTAAGAACTGTGGTCATAGGAAGGCCAGTCTGAAGAGTCTGAAGATTCTTAAAAGATACTGCAAAAAGTCACATCCAGGAAAAAGAAGTTTCCAACTTCATCTGAATGGCAGAATTCCTTTCCAAATTTCAAAAGGTGGGTCAACACAAACAATGGGACCTGGAGAACTGAAATAATCATGTGGGGGATTCATGTCAAAATGTTTTCCCGTAAATTATTCAATTGAGACAAGAGAATTTCCATTCTGAATTACCTAGACAATCATCTTAACCTTAATATCTCGTATTCACATAGTTCTTTACAGTTTTCAAAGTATATCCCAGAATGACTCTTGTTCAGAGGGCCAGAACACCCATGATGATAGTCTTTCTTCTTTTCTTTTTGTGAGGAAGATTGTCCCTGAGCTAACATCTGTGCCAGTCTTCCTCCATTTTGTATGTGAGATGCTGCCACAGCATGGCTGGACAAGTGGTGTGTAGATCCATGCCTGGGATCCAAACCTGCAAACCCTGGGCAGCCGAAGTGGAGCAGAAAGACTTAATCATTATGCTCCTGGACTGGCCCTGATAGTCTTTCCAAGTGACAGTGAGATGAATCCTATTGCCACACTGCCATCATGGACCCTGACAAGTCTGCAGCCTAATAGGGGAGCTTGTGTCCAGGTTTTATTGAGAGAGAGAGAGAGAGAGAGAGAGAGGAGGAATATATGTCTGTGTATGTGTGTGCAACACAAACTTAGTTTTCAGGCTCAGTGTGTCTAATAATCCTTTTGGATGGCAGTCAGCTTTGGGCCATAAATTACCAGGGCCATCAGTTCTTTAGGGAGATATTTGCAACAAGCCTTGGGTTAGAAGGAATGTAAATTTTCTGGAAGCCTGAAAAAGATGAATAAGCATTTCTTTTCTAGTTATTCATACAGAGTGCATAGCCCATCTCCCTCCTGAAATAAAACAGGACTATCAACTGCTCATGCTTCACTCTAGGTTTCTGGAAAGTATAACATGTCAGGGCCCAGGAGATATGCACCCCCACTGCCTCTCCCTGTAGGATTGGTGACAAGCAGCCATCCTGGAGTGGAGATCCCCAGGCACAGAGGAGCAACTTTGAGCCAAGTGAGAAGCCATGTAGTGCTCAGTATGGTAGGAGAACAAACCGGTTCAAGCCACACGCCTCTCCAGCCAGGACACCCTGATGCTGAGAGGACGAATGGGAAGAGAGTGAGAGAACTCAGGCCCTGAGAGGCCATGCATGTTCTCAAAACAGGCACTGGACTAGGGTCTCCAGACAAGCTCTGCTAATGCTCGCTCTGAGACTTCAGGCAAGTTACTTCTCTCTATGTTCAGAAGTCTTCCTACATAAGACCACAAAATGGACTGGTTTAGCTTAGAGATCCAGTCCACTGGGCAATCTCTGTAATCAGTCAGTTCAATCCAATGCATGATCAATGAACACTTACTGAGTGCTGGGCCCTGGGCTAGGTGCTAGAGTTATGCATGGGCATTTCACCCAGTGCCTGCCCTCAAAGATCTCCCATTTAAGTGCCGGGAACAGACCAAACAGTGACCTACAGTTGGAAAAAGTGACAACAGATGTATGGAAAAGGGAAGAGATGGAGGAAAAAAGAGTGATTAACACTATCTGAAAAGTAGTGAGGGGAGGTCTGGGAAGACTTTCCCCAGGAGGAAAAATATGACCTGGACTTTGAAGGACCCAGCACAATGACCAGCATGAATAGAGCCTGCAGGGAGAAGCGTGCTGAACATGTTAGATCAGGAGAACGCCTTGCTGTGACAGGAGCATCCTAGGAGCTTCCCTGTCTCCAGGGCTGCATCTTCCTTCCCTGTCCTGTGTGTACTCACAGCGACCTTGCCCCTTTCATGCCACTCAGCTGGAGTGACAGCAAAGAAGAGGAGCCTACAGGAACTTCCTCTTCTGGGTTTGGGGGGAAAGGGACAGGTGAGCAGAGTGAGCAGAGAGCAAGGCTCCTTAGAGCACCACTGCTATAAAGAAGGGGTGAGGCCAGGGGAAGTGCTTTTTAAATCCTCTCCTTTTTTATTACTTTATTTGTTTCATTCCACAGATACTCATGCATATACATAAATTTTCTTGACTCCGTAAGTGTGTTTTTTCTCTTCTCCATTTTAGCTTGGCTCCTCCATCTCCTTCTTCTCTCCCCTGCATCACTTTCTGTCACCTCTGCAATCCCTCCCCCCAGATACGCCATGGTAACAGCCATGAGTCAGGGGCCTTGCAGGAAACAGGCGGCCCACTCACACAGAGTCTTCAAGATTTTATTAAAGGGACAGTTTTAACGGTGTGAGTAGGGTTAAGAAAAAGTAGCAAAAGATGGTGAAACAAGGGCAGATAGACCTCTAGTCTTGAAGGGCCAAATATAAAGCTTATAAAATAGAGACGGTGTTCATACGGAGGTCCCCTATCAGGCACTGTGATCTTCAATAAAGGAGTGACACCTCCCTGCAACCACTACCACTAACACGAAGGGAGCCAGGGGAATATACCTTGACCTCACATTCTCCCCTCCATCTCATTTTTTGCTGGTAACCCCTCTTCCGCAAAACCAACCAGAAGCCAATGGGTACACTGGACTACAGATGCAACCCATAGTCGTCAAGCTCCAGGGCACAAAGCTGGTTGGGGAAGGGTAGGGGTTGGACTGGGGAGACAAACAGAAAATGCCCATCACAACGTAATGTGGGTTCTTCCAAAGATTTCTCTGCAGACATAATTCTCTAAATACCTATATATTCATATGCGTCAGACTTTTCTCATTGTTTTACCAAAAGGCATTATATTGCACACACGTTTGCTTGTCTTCCTTTTCTCATTCAACAATAGCTCACAGACAAGACTTCCAACTCACCCTGTAGAGCTACAGTCATTTTTTTTCCTTGTAAGTAACTGTAAAATATCCCGTAAGAAGGAGGTATGATTAGTTATTCAGCAATTCTCTCATTTTCCAGTTTTTTGGTGGGTATAAGTAGTGCTGCCAAAAACATCTGTATATTCCCGCCATTATGCACTAGTGTTGTTTCTGTGCTACGTATTCCCAAGATGGAGATGGCTTGGTTTAAGGGTATATTTGAAAATCTCGCTACCTTCCTCTCAATTTTGTTATAAATCTAAAATTTTCTAAAAGGAAATAGTCTTTAAAAAAAAAAAAGAGCATATTGGAGTATATATATGTATTTTTAATAGAAATTGTCAGAATGAAAACATGCCATAACTGTTTTTCAAGTGCTCACGAAGAGCAGGCAAGGAGAGAAAATGAGCCTACCATCTCCACTCACAAGTCACCTGCTCCAGGATGCCATCTCTGACCTCCCCACTCTGTCCCCTGGATTGTCACTGTCCATAGCCCCACCCCATCCCCAAAGACCATAAACTTTCTGAGGTTAGCTATTGTGTCTGATCCATCTCTGAACCTCTGCCATCCAGCATGGATCCCACAATATGTTAGACTTTCCATGTTTATGAAATGAAAGAATGAATGAACCAAGCAAAGGTGGTAAGAACCTTCCGGTTTCTTCTCTCCCTTCCCAGGGTGGGGAAAGCAGCATGGACTCAGGCCTGAGGTTCTGTATCAGTACAGAGTGTGCTGTTGAGTGGAACATTCTCTATGGTCCATTTCTGGGGTCCTGAGCTTGACAGATAAAATGCAAATGGTGAAGAGCAGACCTCAGACGTAGAAGAAGACCATGAGATGACCACAGAGCATAGATTAGACCCTACCCAGATACATGCTGTTTGTCTCACTTACTCTCAGGAAGAGAAAATAAAAGCAAGACTCCAGCTCATTAAAAACCTTTGGGAAGATGTCTCAGAACAAAGCATAGTTCCCAGCAACAATAAAGAGGGCCTTGTTCTGGCGTCTTCTGTTTGGGTTCATTGACTCCCTTCTTCCCCTCAGATTACTCACTGCAGAGCATGCTGTGTCAGTCCACCAGCCGGTGTGGTTGTCGGCAGAAGTCATTCTTCTCAGAGTTGAGGCTTTCAGAAGAAATAAAAGGAAATGACAAAATAACAAATGATGTTTCTGCTCTTCACAAACAGAAAAGGTTGTTTTGAATGTTTCCTTTTTTTGCATTTTAATATTTGTCTTTCTGGTGTCTCCAAAAAGCCTGGCTACATTGTGTTCTGGAAAATGCATTTGCCCTTCCTTGAAACTGTCAGCACAGTTTTCAATGGGTCTGAGTTGAGGCCATCATGTGTGCAGCTAAATGAAAACAGACCTTTGCTAAAGGGGCTGACTTTTGGTGGACTGACTCATGGGCTGGGGCTTGGCCTCCACCACCTTGTGCCCCTCAGGGCCCCAGAGAGATGATGTTTGGGAGATGCAGAGGAGAAGAGACTGAATGTGCTTCCATCAGTAACAGGTGATGTTAGAGAACACTGGTCGGAGAGGATGTTCTCATAGAGCCAGGTTGTGTAGTGGGGGTGATATGTGTGCTTGAGGGTGGGGGTGGGGTAGGATAGGCTGGCTGGGACAGATGGTTGACCAGAAGTGGCTAGAGGTGGAAAAGTCAAAGGGAGAATTTGGAATCTGGTCAACCAGGGGAACCAAGGCCATAGCCAGGGAAAGAAGACCAAGTTCTAGCCCAGGGTTTCTTAATCTCAGCACATTTCACATTTTGGACTATAACCTAATCTTAGAAGTGATATCCTATCACATTTGCCATATTCTATTTGTTAGAAGGAAGTCACTAAGTCTACGAGAGGGGGTTTACACAGGCATTAATACCAGGATGTGGGACTGTGGGGAGCCATTTCAGAAGCTGCCTACCATAAGGAGTTATCAGAGCACCTTGATCTTCAGAGCCATTGCCCCCAGGAAAAAGTTACTCCTGTGTCAAGGTGTGGACTGCGTGGACAACTAGAGCAGATTGGCTCCACACAGAGGAGTTTTGAGATCTGGCTTATCCAACATCATCTGCCCCAATTTCCAGGTTTAGCTATGCCTTCACTCTCTCCGGCTTACCTCCATCATAGCGTTTATGTAACGCTCTGTCTCTCCTACCTGACAATGTCTCATTCATCTCTGCATACCCAGTGGCCAGCTCAGAACTGAGCTTCTGTTGTAAATGAAACTGAGCACACACTTCTCATCTATTGTTTTAGCAAGGCGACAGGGATAGCACTTTTCCCATTGGACTCAGCTTTCTTTGATGAGAAAATTTCCTACTGGGTTGAAGTGGTATTAGATACCAACTGGGTGAGGCTCAAGCAGGGATAGGCATTGGGCTCTGGGTTGGGCACAACTGGCTTGGCCTTTCCTGAATGGGACAAAGAGAACACAAATACTGACCAGGAGTGTCTCCATAATTGGGATGGCTTCTACTCTCAAAGGAGTTAGGGTTGAATGTCTAAGTGGTTTTGTTTTGCTTTTTTTGGAGGAAGTTCTTCTATCCTTGGAGTTTTAAGTAGTGCTAGAAAAGGACCTTTTTGAAGAATTACCCTCCCTCATTGTGGTAGATACTTGGATTGGCATTTCAATCTCTATTTCACCCTTCTTATATTTGAGGAGGTTGGAAAGCCAATAGATGCACTCATATGATTTGAAAGAAAAAAGTGAAGTAGAGGTCATTTCTTTGGCTTCTGGTTCTCATTACTGCTTAGGAAAGTTGTGATTCTCTTGCAGCAGGTTGCAGTGTTTATTCTCCAGGGTCTGGGGTATTGACAAAGAGTGGTAGTAGTGCTGGCTTCCTGCTCTGACTTCCTGACCCCGGGATTGCAGCTTTGGGTAGCCATTCTCCTGACTCCTGCTGTCCAGTGGTTGCCATGGTGACTCCCACTCAAGGTCTACCTAGGGCTGGTGGTGCCTCAGAAGTAGTAGCTCCCCTGGTGGGCCAGTTCAGTATTGTTTAGAAATCATCCAAGAAACCTAGCCTAGAACCTGCTCCTTCAGCTTTTACGACTATTTTGTAAACACATAATTGTTTATATTAAACCCTATCTTGCTTAAAATACCTAGAATGATTTCTGTTTCCTGTACTTATACTGATTGATCCATATTTTGTCATCCGAAGTCCTGCATTTTAAAGCCGTCCCTTTGGAACTCAAAGCCGTTAACTTGCCAACGTCTTCTAGGTAAACATAAATAGAAGGAATTCTAGGAAGTGCAGAGCTTCAGGTGACAGCCCAGCCCCAGAGCAAACTTACTTCACTGGGACCTGCCCTCCTGACTTGTGAAACAATTCTCTTTCTGGTATTTTCTACACTTCCACTAGGTTGTCTATACCTTGAAGGCAGAGCAGAGATTGTGACGGACTGCAATCTTCACATGCCTTCCTGAACACACACTTCCCCAGATGTAAAAGCAGCCTGAGAGTCTAGGCCCATGCCCCTAGGGGGCCCACCAGCTACTCCCTCTGCCCATGCGCAGGACTGTCTGCAGCTCCACTCTCAGGTACGGGAAGGAATCTGCCCTGGCAAGAGAAAGCAGCAAAATCAATCAATGAGAAAAAAATCAATGAGAGGGCAACTCAATCTCCATTTTTACCTAAAAACAAAGTCGTGTCACCAGTTTCTTGGAATGCTTGAAAATACTAAGAATGGACATGAAAGTCTAGTTGTCTCAGGGAGTCAGTGAGTCTTAGAGAAATGACTAGCCAGACCTGAGTTCCAGCCCAGACGCTACCACTTAGAAGAACTGTAACCTTGTGTATGTTATTCAACGTCTCTGGGCCTCAGTTCCTCATCTATAAAATGGAGCCACCACTTTGCAAAGTTAGTGCAAAGATCAAATAAAACTCTCTCTCTGTCTCCTAGTAAATGTTAAATAATGGTAGCTCCTTTCTATTAATTCCATCCTATAAGAATGTAACTAATCATGGCATCAGGTTCCCATAATATGTAAGAGTTGGAAAGGACCAGCTTGGTGACTGGCAGAGAGCTGGTAGGCAATAAATGTTTGTTGAACTAATGAATTAATTGTTGAAGAATGTAACTTAATTTTACAACCCCCAATGAAACTCAAAAACTTGAGGCAACTTGCCAAAGTCACATAACTAATTGGTGACAAGACCAGGGATCAACATATAACCCTCAATTCCCAGTCAGTATTCTCTGCCCAGACTCATTTTTTATAAAGCCATAGACAGTTCCCAAAATGATTTGTAGGCAAAATAGCACTGATTTATGGGAAGCAAATCATAAATTATTCTCAAATACTCATTTCTCAGCATCTGAGACCCATTTTACATGGAGCAGGAATTCAGATTTCCTATTGAAAATCACCTCAGGGACCAAGGATTACAGAGCCTATTTCCCCAAAGTAAATGTTCCCCACCTCTCCACATCGGACTCTAAATAAGAGGCTGAGAGTGAACACAGAGGGAAGCAATGGATGCTGGAATGCGGAGGGGAGGGAGAGAGGTCTTTTGTGCTGTGTGCTCTGACCATCATTCAGAAACTTTCTCCTTTCGGGAAGCGAGAGGAGGGAATCTGAGGTCTGGACACGGACATCCTTAGTGATACAAAAATGTTATGAGTCGGCAACCTGAGCTACCGTGATTCACAGCAGAAAGTCCCATTAAGCAAATGAAATCACTGAGAGAAAAAGAGGAGACAGATGAATACAAGAAGCAGCTCAGCAAACACTCTAAACGGAGGAATCACGAGGTTCAGAGAACAGGCAGCTCTAGAGAAAATTGCCATTGATTTAAGTGAAAACAGTCCAGAAGTTTAGGAATAATAGGATCATTGGACTCGGTTATTTTTCTGGTCCATACTCCACATATCTCTTCTCCTTGCAACTCCCAGGGCAGATTCTTCTCGGGGATGAATTAGGCCAGGTGAAGAGAACAGGATCCTTGCCCATAATTTTTTCAGCTATCTAGTTGATTTATCTGTTGATACCACTGTGTTATGGCAGTTAAAACCCTGCAACATTAGAACAAGCTGGAACAGACTTCGGGCATTCATAAAAGTCATATGAAAACCACATGTAGGAGACGTGGGAGAACCGGTCCAGATAAGAAAGTGGATGCAAACATTTGCAATCCTTTGCTTAAAGCTGAAGTAAGTAGATGGAGTAGTTGGCTGCAGAATTATAAACACTGCAGTGGAATTTGAGAATCATCACCTTGTAGAACCCTGGAGATGGAGATGGTTCTGCTTTGGGACAGGTGAATGGCCAAAGCTAGTGGGATGAACACCTTTTCATTCTCCTACCAGAAGGACCCCTACTGACCAACAGGAAGCTTGTAACATTCCTCATTTCCAATCCCAGCCACTTTGAACCTGTGCCCCTCTAAATTTTCTAGGGAGAAATTGAAACCTTTTAGTCATTTTCTGGCTAGAAGACTGGATGTTTCATTTTCTTAGGAGGTAGCTTGCATGGATTTGATGTCAGAGATTGGAGCCAGAATTTATTAGTTCCTAGATGTGTGACCTTGGGTACAAATCTAAACCTCTCTTCAGATTCCGCATCTTCAAAATGATTGTGATAATCACTCACATACTTCAAGGAGAGAATGCGGAAATGTTTCTACAACTCAACAGGGAGGCTGGGACTCGAGGATCAGAATTCCTGAAACTTGTGTAATATATAAACTCTTTCATATGTGAAAAAAAACACTCCTCCTAGAACCCTAAGAAAATGATCTCAGACATGGGACATGGTCTCTAGACTCAGATCCACAAACTGAAACAATGAATCTCATATTTTCATATTAAAAAGAAATCCTTCCATTTCAAATGATCACTAACATTATTTAAAGGAGTTTTTAATGTATAATAGGTAAAACGAGATTATTTAAAAAATCCTTATCAAAACAAAAATGCAAAATGTTTAAAACTGTATAACCCTGGGCTCCCCAAGAATGAACCACGAATCACTCTTTGTTTGAGAAACACTGGCAGGGCAGTTTAGAAGTCAGAAGTCAGATTTTAATCCTGTCTTTGCCATTTACTAGCTGCGTGATTTGGGGCAGGGACTATAATCTCTCTAAGGCCTCAGTTTCCTCATTTTAGATTATTGGGCCCAAAAGTACTGAGGAAAGGTGAGCAAACCTCCTAGAATCCTACTCTGCAAACAAAATCATAAGGGAAAGAAATTCTAGTTGAGGGGTCTTAAAGCAGAGTGTCAGGGCCAGCTGTGTGAGCTTCGGCACACTCCTTAGCCTCCCTGAGCCTCAGTTTCCCCTTGGAGGAAAGAGGGCGGTAATCTCTGACAAGCTTATCTACCTTGCAGAGCTGCCAGGAGGATCAAAGTGTTTACGGGAAGGAGCCTGCTCTGCAAACAGGGAAGCACCACACGGAACAGAACTTCTCCTGGAAACAGGACACTTCGACATCGCTCAAGGCTTAGAAACCACCATCCCTATCTGCAAAATCGAATCCATCTTGAAGTTAGAGTTCTGGTTTATGATCCTCTGCTTCTCGTGCCAGAAATGAGCTCAGCCGAAAGTGCCATTAACTACCCGCTGCTGGGGTGGGTTTGCTGTCAAGATCTTTTTTATCAGTGAGCTGGCTGTGAAAAGCCCGATAGTGCTTAAATACAGCCATTACCCAGAGAGCCCATCAGTTCTGCTTCCCAAGACTCTGGCAGAGCCCACCCCTCTCAGGATCAGGGTGAAACTCTGATAAGGTTGTGAATGAGTTCTGTTCTTCCTCCCAGGCTGCCCTGCAAACCACTGTACCCAGAAGGAACAAAGGAAAAGTGAGGGGCATCCCTCAGCGGTTCACCTGCTCATTCTCTATCTGTCCTCCCCTTACTCTTTCCTCCTCTACCCCTACCACCGAGGCACGTAGGATGATGAATTAGGCTCCATGGAGGAGAGCCCAAAGCAGTCTCTTTCCAACCTTCTAGAAAAGATCTGGAGAGAGTTGGCTAATCTTTCAGCCCTCATTAATTCAGGCATCTCCTAGATGCCAGGAGCTGGGCCAGGGGCTTTCACACAACATTATCTCTGTTTATCTCCACAATCATCCTGAAATGTTAGAATTATTATCCCCATTTCACAGCCAGAGGGTAGAGGAAAAATGGATCCTCTCTGCACAGGCCCTTCCAAGTGTCACACTGCTGAGTCTACAGCATCCATTCTGGTTTTTATCATTATGACTGTGGCTACTCAAAGAGGGCCCCCTAGACAGTAGGAGGATGGTTCTAGTCCCAGCACCACCCCAAACAACGGAGTGCCCTTGGGCCCTCACCTTACCTTGGTTTGAGCCACAGCTTCCTCCAGTTTAACTTTTGCCTGTGTGTGATGTGGTTGTGGGGTTAAATTGAGATAATACATATGTATTCTCTGTATGTCGTGAGGCACTGAATCCCTGGGAAGATTGTTGTTAAAGGCATAGAGAACACTGTAAGCTCTTCCCTCAGATTCTAAGTCATCTTCTGAACAAGGCAGGCATTACACTGATACCCAGTGAAGAACTGATGAGAATGCCCGGTGTGTGGTCTAGTTACTGGAGCCCAGCCCAATCATATCCACTTGCCTAGTATAGGACAACTTGAGGTCAGGAACTTGACGGTCCACAATGATCACACAAACTGTAATATAGAGTTCATGTATCTATCTGTCTAGTGTGCCTTCTAGCTTTGTGATTTGAGGCACTAGCTTTTTGAACCTCGGTCTCTTCTCTAAATAGAGCTGGTAGCTGCTACCTTAACCTATAGGGCTCTTGTACAGATTAAGTAAGAGAGTATGTGAACACATTGGCATGGTGCCCAGAACATCAGGGAAGTTCACTGGGTGTTTATTCCTTCTTGTGTTGGTCTTGAAAACTTGGTTAGGTTTGCACACATTGTGCCGTTGCTATTCACAAGGGATAATCCAACAGGGGCACAGAACAAGAAGGACTTCACTTCCAATGTGTAGATCCATGGGAAAACCTTCATCAGAAGCGCTGCTGAAAGGAATGTCTGCCCCTAAGAAAAGTGTTTAGAGAATAATTACCAGTAGGTAGTCTGCATCTGACCCCAAAGGTATAAGAAACCCAAGAACACTGCCATTTTTAGTAAACTGCTTGGACTCCAGGTCTTGTTTCATTTGGATGGTTAAGCAAAGGCACTTTCCAAAGGAAATTTCATGATTGCCAGGAACTGCTACCTTGATGCAGAGCTGGGTCTCACTGTCTGATCCACCTGGTCAGTAGTAGCTGGCTGCCAATTGTCATCTCTCCTAGTATGGAACAGACATCCAGCCAGATGAATTGCCTCATCTAAGTAAGGGACGCCATCATTAAGTCTGGGGAAGAACTTCTTATGGGAAGCCATCCTTGCTTCTCTGCTCATTCTCTACTTGATTTCCAACCAAATTGTGACATTAAAAGGCAAGCAGAATTTTACCCATGTAAAGAACACAATTATACTTCCTGATCCTCAGACTTAAGATTTGGCTGTGACTACAAGTTCCACATGTTCCTTTCAGTACTCTGCATTCGGCTCATTCAGATGTTTGAACAAAAAAATTAGAGAGTAAAAACCAATAGACTGGAGGACCTCAAGAGAAAGATAATGTGCTATAGGAGAATAGATGAAAAACTAAACACAAGAGGAGATGAGGAAAGAGGATGTGACATTTAAGATGGAACCTTGAAAAATGGGTAGAATTTGAAAGTGTGGAAATGGAAGGGAAGTGCGTTCTAGGGCCAGTGGAACAAGGTAAACAAAGACATGGAAGCAAAACACTCAAAGGATTTTAAAGAGTAAGGAGCTTGATGTATATAGACTATATAGTGCACTCTGTATACACACAACCTTCTTGCTGCACCTTGTTCACAGAAGACAGTCCATTTATGGTGGAGGTTTTGTGGAGCATCAGAGTATGGCAGAGACTTCTGGTGCTCACCTCCATTCAGCTTTCTTTTTCTTCTGGACGCAGGAAGGATTCTACTTTCCCACCACCCCTGTGGTTAGGCAGGGCCATCTGACTAATTCTGGCCAATGCATTGTGTGTAGAAGTGGTATGTGTCCCTTCCTGGCCAAAGCAATTGCCAGTGCAGTAATGTTCAGCACCTCTTCCCCTGCCATATCAACTGAAAAGGTGGTATTTTCCAAATCATATAGCTACAGAACAGTGAGGCTGCTTACATATGGATCACTGGATAGTTACATGGAGGGTCAGTGGCTTAGCAAGTCTCCTAGATTTTAGGTGAACTTTTCATAGGCAAGAAATAAACCTCTGGTGTTAAGCCATTGAGATTTTAGGAATGTTTATTATGGTAGCATAACATAGTTGATCCTGACTAATACAAAGAGTTTCTGAAAAGAGACCATAAGTCTTATGAAGGCCACTCTGGATCTAATATGTTTACTCCTTCGCTGAGGGTCCTGATTCTAAGCGTCCTTATGGCCAAAGAAAGAAATAGCTATTCCATTTGTACCAGGCTTCTGGAATACATAGATGCCTTCCTAGTTCTAGATAGGATTTGTTCAAAATAGCAACACTACCAAGGGCTTTGTGGCTTTATTTTGAAGCAGTGATGAAGGAAGATATTTTTGACAATCTCTAAAGCTACCCTGAGATTTGGATAACTTGAACAATGACTTCATAGCAGCTTTTCATGGTAATCATTGCTACCATTTAGTAAATTACTGAGATTCCAACGTGTTAGTGGACACCTTACAGCCTTGGCCAATTTCACCCTTACACTAACCCTGCAACATTTAGATTATCCTCAATTTACAGATGAGAAAGCAGGCTCAGAGAAGGGACATGACTTGCCTAACTTCACCTAAGTCAGAGGAGAGCTAAGATCCAAATCCAGTTATGTCTGACTCTAAACCCAAACTCTTTTTATGGAGCTATCTTGTCTATTAATGTTCACAGGAAGGATATTTAAAAATAGAATCTTACCCAGAATTGTTCATCTTTACTCTAAGGGAAAGAAATGTGGCAGAGACAGATAGTATTCACTAAATAGTCACTTCCTCCTCTACATTTCTCAGTCTCGCCAGTAATTAGTCTAAGGCCATGTGACTAGTTCTGGCCAATAAACGGTGAGCAGAAGTGACATGTTATTTGTAGGCTGAGATAGGTAAAGGCCAATGTGTTTCTTCTACCCTTCTCTGCCCCTGCTTTCCTGGGAGGCCACATAATCCAGTTGATGTGGCTGCAAGAAGGAGAAGAGCCTCTAGGCCTTCGTGAGATTTTATGTAAGTGAGAAATAAGCCCTATTATGTCAGCCGGGGGCACCTGCCTTTTAGAGACCTGTTTTGTTCATATTGGACCACAGGTAAATGGGACTGAATTAATCCTAATCGCTCATGATATATTTTAACCATTGGTCCTCGTATGACTCACTTTTATTTATTTTATTAGCTATTTAATTAGTTATTTTTAAATAATGCATGCATTCATGTAACCTCCCTCAGAACTAAAACTAGGACCTTGACAATAACCTTCATCTAACTACATAGTTCTATCAACTCCTTCCCCTGCCTTCCCTCACACATAGTAACCATCACCATAATCCTGTATTCTTCATTCCTTTGCTTTCCTTAATATATGGTTTTATTGCATCTATGTGTATTACTGAAAAGTGTGTATATATACTATCTCTGTTTTTCCATCTGCAAAACACAGTTATTATGAAAATTGAATCAGATAATGTAAGTTGAGTGCTAAGAACAGGCCCTGAAGTAAAGTTGGTACCCATTTAAATGCTAGTTTTCTTTGTATTTCCCTTTCCTTGGTAGTCAGTTTTCTCAGAGACATTGTGGTAAAGGAGCTGTGTCACAGTATGATTTGAAATACCTAAGAAAAATTATGTAACTTACCAAAGTTTTATAACTAATAAAATGGCAGAATCCATATCAGAAGGAAAAAACACTTTGGGTCTGAGAACGGTTTTGGCTTTCTAAATGTTTGTTTTGGCAAAAGCAGAAACTCTAACTTCTTGCCTGGTTAGAGAGCAGAAGCTCTCAGGGGAACTGATGCTGTATGTCCTTCTGGATGGCAGGGGAGCTGGCCAGTGACATCAAGGAGACAAGACTCTGGGGAAAAGTGGACCTTGCCCGGTTACTCCTGATACTCCAGGAAGAGAAATCAGCTTTCGATTCAAAGGAGACACATTTTTAAATGTGAGAGAGGAGATGCTGTAGGAGAAGGTAGCTCAGAGGGTGGTAAGATTCCGAGACTTAATTCAGATAATAATAAACAGTAGGTTATTCCAAGGAGGACCATAAAGATTGGGAGCAGCTAAGGAAGCCAAACTACCTGCCTGGTGGATTATCCAATGAGCTTACTCTTTAGATGCAAGAAAGAAGAGAACTGCCAGATATGAGGACACAGGTTAGATCTGTGGGGCCCATGCAAGGAATACTCAAGCCTCTGAATTCTAGTCCAGGACCCTTGCCACTGGTCACTGGGGTAAGCCAGGTGAGTTTCAAACAGTGGCTTTGATGAGGGGAAAGAGAAAATTACGTCAGTAGATGGAGATCTTTCAGTCGTGGAGAAGGTCAGGCTCATGCTGGACACTGTCCAATATGGTAGCAGTAGCCTCTTGTGGCTACTTTCATTAAAAGTAATTAAAATTTTTAAATGAAAAATTTAGTTCCACAGTCACACTAGCTACAGCTTAAGTGCTCAGTAGCCACATGTGGCTAATGGCTGCCATATTGGACAGCACAGATATAGAATATTTCCATTATGGCAGAAAGTTCTATTGGATAAAACAGGAGCGCTCAGAGCATCAACAAGCCCAGAGCACAAACCTGAAGCAGGTGCTGGATGCAGATAGGGTCAGCCCTGAAAAGGAGCCCCTGAGGCAATGTGGTTGCTGTTGTTTGAAATTGCCTTAGCCCAGCCATGCTGGGGTCACACATGCACCGGAGAAAAAATGTCTGTGTGTGAAACAGAGAAACGAAGAAGATGGAGACATTCCACCTTTACCTCTGTGACAAACCACCAAGCAGTCAATCCACCTGGAGCATCGATGGCCTGGAGTAGACACTTTATTTACATCCTTCCTGTGTAATTTTCAGAGAAGAACTTTGGCTTCACCAGGTGTCAATGTTGGAAGCCGCAGAATAGTGGTAGGTCTTAGAGCTATGAGTGTTTTAAATCTCTAGCACATCTCCATTTTCCCTTGGCATTTTCTTTAGTCATTGTATGTAGTGGGACAAATAATTTTAATATTTTATATTATTATCATTGATGAGATCAACATAATAGGGTACCTATGTATTGGAATTAGTCCAAGCTTGTCTAGTTCCTTCTCTGCAGGAAGAGAAATAACAACTCAGTCTTGTAAATAATTTTTCACAGCAGTGCTACCACAGGAGTATTTCCACATAGCTGCCATTGCTACCAAATGCCCACTTCCCCTCTAGAGCCATCCACAATCCTCAAGCTGTAGAATGGTAGAGCTCAAAGGGCCTTTAAGGCTAATCTAGTCAGAACCCTTCGTTTCCCAAGAGATAAATTTGAGGATCAGATTTACCAGCCAATGAGGGCCAGAGCAAGGAGCAGATGCCATGTGTTTTTAGTTATGTCTAAACCTCCTATCATTCTCCCAAATCACCGTCATGATGTTAGAAGAACACAAGTATCTGCATCGAGATTCCTCCTTCTCACACTCAACATCAGATTAGAATGAAAGTCGAAGGTAGGAGAGGTCAGAAGACCTAGAGCCTACTGGCCACCCAAAGTCAGCATCTTTGGTGGGACTGTCCAAAGGCTGCTTTTTCAGTCCAACTGAACGAGCTTCTCCGGGTGCCTCCCGTGTGCCACCTATTGCACTAGACATGGTCGCTGCCTGTGAGGATCTTGAAATCTGGCAGACTTTACAAACAGAAATATACAAATGCTTAAGAAAAAGTCTCTCATCCCCACAGCTTGCATTCACACCAGACTCTTTTTTGACTCTGAGTGTTTGAGGGCCGGCAAACACTAGAAAAATAATCTTCCATTTTGCACGAGTTTTCTACATCAGGGTACAAGTTAGTGTAGAGTTCGTCCAGACAGAGCAGAAAGGGCATTCTGTTCCTGGCAATTACTAGCTGTGTAGCTTTGGGTCAGTTACTTCACTTCTAGATTTAACAAGTAAGAATACAAAACAGCCAGTTAAATTTGAATTTCAGATAAGCAATGAATATTTTTTTTAATGTAAGTCCCAAATAGTTCATGAAATATACTAAAAACTATTAGTTATCTGAAATTCAAATTTAACTGGGCATCTTGTATTTTATCTGGCAACTCTATTCATTGTTCTGAGCCTGTTTCTTCTTCTGTAAGATGGGGATAAAAAAAAAACCCCACCTTACCTGTATAATGAGGATTAAATTAGATAGGGTATGGGAAGCCTTGGCATTAGTAGGTCCTCAATAAATAATAGCCTTCCCCACTTTCCTGTATCCTCACAACAGACACCGAATACCAAAAGGGGCTTGGACAAATGTATCCTGCCCAGTAAATGGCTTCTGGAGTCTAGATCAGCCAGGTTTGGGAGGGAAAACAGAAATCCTTTGGTCTAGCTTCTCCAATCTGGGGTGTGTGTTGAGAAGTAAATTTCAAGGCTTATAATGTGTGCCTGCCCAGATGGGAGCCTGGAGGTGTGACTTCTGTACTAGAAGGAAGAGAACTTAAATGACAGGAGGTAAATAGGCTGTTGGGTCTTAAATCTCTGCAGGGAAAAATTGACTCTCTGGCAACTTAATGACACACAAAAAATCAGAAATCAGGTGGGCCTGGTAAGAGAGTCAAAGACAGGAAATAAACTGTCAGTTCTGGAGATTCCTATTTCTACAGATGTGGGCAATGGACCAGGATGGAGATCTGGTCTCAAGGGAATGCATCTGGGTTGTGCCCTGCTGGGACCATGCCCCATATACCCTGTTCAGCAAAGCCTACAGAACAGTTGGTTCTTGCCCATCTTGGGACGTAGAAAGGATGTTGTAGACAGAACTAGGGCTTCAGAGGAGGGGAGAGCTGCTGCCCTACTGCCCCTGAGAGACTTTGATCTGTGCACTTATTCCATGATGTGGGGGTGTGCACAAGTCTGTGTCAGAGCTCGTCCTGAGTTAGCAGGGAAAATAAGGCTACTCTCCTATGTCCCGGATGCACCCCACCATTTAAGGCTGTGGAGGAAAGGAATTCTATTTTGTCAGATCTCTCTTGTCCCCTTAAAGATCACGTTATTATTTACCATTAATTTGTCCTTCTGGGGTATCCCTGTTTATATACAACTGGAATACAGAAAACTAGCTGTAGTAATATTCTGAGTTATTCTCAATTCAAGCTCTACCTGAAAGACGTCAGACTGGGAATCACATTTAAAAAAAAAATCCAGGGGCCGGCCCAGTGGCATAGTGGTTGGGTTCGTGCGTTCCGCTTCCGTGGCCCAGGGTCCATGGGTTCAGATCCCTGGTGCAGACTAGCACACCACTCATCAAGCCATGCTGTGGCAGGTGTGCCACATATAAAGTAGAGGAAGATGGGCACATATGTTGGCCTAGGGCCAATCTTCCTCAGCAAAAAGAGGAGGATTGGCAACAGATATTAGCTCGTGGCCAGTCTTCCTCATGCACACACACAAAAAATCCATTCTGTAATGGTAAACCGAGTAGAGAAAACAAGAGTATAGGGAGAGAGGGAGGAAGACTTCTTGCATCCATTTCTGAAAAGTTTCTATGGAATAAGCCTCAGGTTGTAAGAATCCTGGTTTAAGGCAGTGGTTCTCAAAGCATAGTCTGGAGATGCCTAAGGTGCCTGAAACACTTTCAGGAAGTCCCTGAGGTCAAAATTATTTTCATAATAATGCTAAAGTTTTATTTACCTTTTTAAACTCTCTCACAGTATATAGTGGTTTCTAGAGTTTACGTGACATATCCACAATTATCTAAAAAGGCTATAAAAATTACCCCTCCCATTTCCCACTACATATCTATGTAAAGCCAGATTTTCTTTATACACATCAACCAAAAAAATAGACAGCAACAGATTGCACGAAGAAGCAGCTGGGAGCACCCCACTGTCTTCTATTAAGCTAGATATTAGAGTTGCAAAAAATGTAAAATAAAGCCATTCTTCCCACTAAACATTATTTAGACTCCAAAGTTATTTTTCGTAAAAAATTTTATGTTAACATACAATGGGCTTATTGTTTTTAATCTTAAGTGAATTATTAATTTTCTAAATTTCTTGATTTTAATTTCTAATAAGGTAAATATCAGCAGCTATATATTCACATAAAACAAAGATATTTGGGGCCATCAATATGTCTTAAGAGTTAAAGGGGTTTGGAGACTAATGAGCTTGATAGTAACTAGTTTAGGGGAAACAAAAATGGTGAACTGTTATGAAAGTGCAAAAAGAAAATTGGATTGGTCCTTTTTTTTTTTAGGAAGATTGGCCCTGAGCTAACATCTGTTGCCAATCTTCCTCTTTTCTTCTTTTTTCTCCCCAAAGCCCCCAGTACATAGTTGTATATCCTAGCTGTAGGTCCTTCTAATTCTTCTATATGGGACACCGCCTCAGCATGGCTTGATGAGCCATGAGTAGGTCCGAGCCCAGGATCTGAAATGGCGAACCCCAGGCCGCCGAAGCGGAATGAATAAACTTTGCTGCACCACCGGGCCGGCCCCCTGGATTGGTCCTTAGGGAGCTGGAGACTGCATTTGTTGGATTTGTTCTGAGTGGACCCAAGGGATACAAATAGTGAAAGAGATTCACAAGTAAAAGCCCAACAAGTGGATTTCAGCCCAATAAGAAAAACTTTCCAGTGGCCTGAGCTATGCCAAGATGAAAGGGATTGTGTTGTCAAGGGGTGAGCTCCCCATCCCTGGAAGGGTGTAAGTCTGGCAAACCATCTAGCGAGGATGTTACAGAGAGGAGGCCAAGTACCCGAGGAAGCTGGGTGGGATGGGATATCTAAAGAACTTTAAGATCCCTTACAATCTGAGTATCTAACTTGAGGAAAGACCCAAAATGATTTTCATAGGTGTCAAACTACCTTTGGCCCAATCCTAAGCATAGAGTTGCTCCCTAGTCAGTAAAGGGCACTAGAAGGAATGATTCTCACAAGTTGCCTTGTAATAATCCCTCACATTTGCATTGGGCTTAGCAGTTGACAAAACTCTTCACTTGCTTTATTTATTGTGATCCTCTCAACTGCCCCATGAACTAAATGCTTCACATTTAAAGCCCGGAGAGACAATGCAAATTGCCCCAATGACGCAGCTGGTGAGTGGCATATCCTCTGGCATCAAGCACAGTATTCTGTCCACTGTATTTCAGCCGCCTCCCTGCTGGGCCAAGGATTGGGCGAGCACCCAAAATCAAAAGCCCAGCTCTGACATCTAGTCACTCCTCACGTGGCTCATGCGTAATGAAACCGTTTACCTAGCTCGGCTCCTGCCAAAGTACCCAGTGCAATGTTCTTGCTCACGTAGAGGAGTTTCTTACCCCCAATCCCAACCCCTCCTCTGCAAATTCCTTCCTAGGGAAACACTGGACTCTCGAGAAGCCTGAACTGTTCAACTTTCCTGGGCATGCTAATGAGTTGTTTTAAGCTGTGTGTGAGTTTAATGTTCGGGAAACGCAGGAGCTGAGCGATCGCAGCCTGGGCAGGCAGGCACGAGGTGTGCAGCCTGCCCTCTGCTCAGATGTTACACCTCTTTTGAGCGGCGCCTCCACTCGCCTGCAGCCATCCCTCCTTGGGCAGGGATCCCATCAGATTTTACAAGCCAGGCAGAGTCAGGCCTGGTGAAAACGTAAGTGGGAATGCCCAGAACAACAAAGGCAGCAGGCGGTTTCCCTAGGGAGACATGGGTGAGCCAAGCCGCGTGCTGGCAGTCACAGGGCACCGAAGGGAAAGCAATGAGCAGGACAGGAGCAGACCCCAGTAAGGGGGACTAATTGGGGGCAGACCTAGTGTGGTTAGCCCAGAGCTTATAAAGACAATTTTTGAAGAAAGACTTTAGTTTTGGTGGTTTTCAAACAGCTGGATTACCAGGATGCAGGCTTGTGAGTTGCAATTATTTCTAGAGCATGGGTGGGCATGCTTATTCTGTAAAGGGCCAGATAGTAGATATTTTAGGCTTTGCTGGACCAATGGTCTTTTGTTGCAGCTACTCTACTATTGTGGTGTGAAAGCAGCAATAGACAATATGTAAATGAATGAGCATGACTGGGTCCCAATAAAGTTTTATTTATAGACACTAAAATTTGAATTGCATATAATTTTCACATCAGGGAATATTCTTCTTTTGATATTTTTAAACCATTTTAAAAATGTAAAAACTATTCTTAGCTCATAGGCTATAGAAAAACAGATGAGCTGCATTTGGCCTGTGAACTGTTTCCTGACCTCTCTTCTGTGGCAATGCTTCTCAAACTGTATATGGTAAATAACCATTTTTTAAAAAATTTCCAAGCTTTCTCAGTTAGATACTTGTGTGAATTTGTATCAAAATTGGCTGCTATAAAAAGAAAAAAAAAAGAGCTATGAAATACAAGTCCACTGACAATTGATAACAGCACTTCTAATACGTACTCTGAACGTCTGAACTTCTCTCTCCAGGGACTGGACCGTGTGAGTATGTGACCCACACTTTGGGGGACCTTTTAAATCTAAAGTGATTGCTTTGTTGGTCTTACATCAATTAGGGTGTCGATCCTTTCAATTATCCTCTAGTATTTTTGAAGCGTGTAAAGGCTGTGGTTTTCACACACAGGCAAACAATTCCTCTTCCAGTCTTGTTTGCTTGCTCATAATGCATCTTTCATTGGGTTGGCAAAGGCATGCTCATCTAGGAGCTATAATAGCACGGTACACATTGCTAATCAGTATTTCTCTGGCTCTGCCCCTAGCCTTTCAGTCCCCAGCAAATCTCCACCCACCATCTGGGAGGCCCTAGGGCATCTCTCCAGTGCTCTGTGGTCTGCTGTTCGCCTCCTTGCCTGTTCTGGGTTTAGATGTCTGTCACAGCTTCTACCGCTGTCATACTTGTCACTGCATGATGGCCATTCCTCCTTCCTCTCTGGAGACAGCCATGTTATTCTGCTCTTATGCTGCCATGTCTACCTTGCTTTGGACTGTTCCTAACTTGCTCCGCCAGACTTCCCAAGTACAGAAAGCCATAAACACCAAGGCCCTATGGCTCATTCTCCTATAGGAATCAGGAAGACTAGCCTTTTACATTTTCACTCACTTGTACTTCAGCCCCTCTTCCTAGGCTGATCTTAGGGGAGAATATGTCTAGTCTTCTACCATTCATTCTGATGTAAGTGGTAGATTTTTACACGTGGTCATTATCAGATTGAGGAAGTTACCTTCTATTCCTAATTTGCTGAGAGTTTCAAAATGAGTGTTGAATTTTGTCAAGTATTTTTTCTGCATCTATTGAGAAAGTCATATGTTTTTTCCCATTCATTCTTCATATGTTAAATGCCGTTGGTTGATTTTACCAATGGCAATCTTACATTCCTGAAATAAACTCCACTGGAACATATTGATCTATGTTACAGATTGCTGAATTCAATACCTAATACTTTGCTAAGGATTTTTGTGTCTATGTTTATTAGGAATATTATGTATGGTGCCTGGCACTGAGGGGTTTCCTGGAACATGGGATTTTCAGTGCTAAAACTGGGACAGTCCCAAGCAAACCCAGATGGTTAGTCGCTCTAGATATTAGTCTCTAGATACTAGTCTCTTTTCTCTTAACAACTTTCTCTGGTTTTGGTATCAAGGCAATGCTGGAGTCATAAAATAAGTTAAGAAGTCTTCTCTCCACCTTTCTTTTAGGAAACGTTTTGTAGAATTGGTACTTTTCCCTTAATCGCTTGACGGACTTCACTAGAAAAGCAATTTATGCCCAGACTTTTCTTTGTAGACAGATTTTTAATCGTAATTCATTTTTTTAGTAGATGTAAGGGTATTTATATTTTCTATTTCTTCTTGTTCTATTTCTTCTTGTTCCATCTACATGTGAATAGCAGGCAGAACTATGGTCTCCTAAAGATGTTAATATCCTCATCCTGGTACCTGTGAATATGTTATTTTACATAGCAAAGAGGAATGAAGTTTCAGATGAAATTAAGGTTGCTAGTAAACTGACCTTGAGATGGCAAAATGACCTTGGATTATCTGGTGGGCCCAGTCTAATCACAAGAGTCCTTATGAGCGGAATAGGGGACAGAAGAGAGAGAACCAGAGAGATGGCAGCATGAAAAGAACTTGGTTCAATGTTGCTAGCTTTAAAGATGGAAGAATTGGGCCATGAGCCCAGGAATGTAGGTGGCTTCTAGAAGCTGGAAACGGCAAATATATGGATTTTCCTCTAGAGTCTCCAGAAGAAACGCAACCTTGCCAGTACCTCAATTTGAGCCCAGTGAGACACATTTCAGACTTCTTACCTCCAGAACTCTAAGATAATAAATTTATGTGGTGTTTTAAGCCATTAGTTTGTAGTAATTTGTTATACCAGCAATAAAAAACTAATAGAGTGTGTTATTAATTTGTCCATTTTTATCTAAAGTGTCAAATTTATTTCCATAAAGTTGTTTATAATATAAACTTATTAGTACATTAACGTTTGTAGGATCTGTACAGGCAGCCCCTCTTTTATTGCTGATATTGATAATTTCCATCTTCTTTCTTTTTATCTTGATCACTTAAGTCTGAAGTTTATTTTTACTGATCTTTTCAAAGAACAAGCTGCTGATTTATTTTTGCTATTTTTAGTCTGTATCTATTTTATTTATTTCTGTTCTGACTTTTATTATTTCCTTCCTTCAATTTATTTTGGACTAAATATGCTCTTGTTTTTTGGGTTTTTAAAATGGAAGTTTAGATAACTGGGTTAGACCCTGCTGAAGACGATTCTCCATGAATCTTTCTTGTTTCTACTCACTTTGCAAGCAGAAGCACTAACTGCCTTGGTTCTGGACTATCTTTTTCAGGATGTTTGTATGGCAAACAGTCACAGGGAATATAGTGTCTCCTGCCAAAGCAAAAGGCAGGTGTGTTTACCGTTCAATATAATAATATAATGTCTCCTTCTGGGGCAAAGGTTACATTGGCTACTCTCCATTATAAAAGACCCAAGTTTCCTAAACTTGGGTTTCTTCTCCTGTAATGCAACTCACTGAATACTCAGGTGTTATCTGGCCCTTTCTTCATCTCAAGGGACTCAAGGAAGATTACAAATGCTGATACTCTTGCTGCTGTTATTGCTTTATATAAGCAAGCCCTTTGTCTCTGATCCAGAAGTATCATGTCTTCTGCCAGCATTCATGAATCTGCGGCAGCTAATTTGTTAGCTTGCAAGTAGGGGGAAATCTCAGACCATTCACAGCACTTATAGACTTTTCTTCTTTTTAAATAAAAATATTTAAAGCTACTAATTTTTTTATAAGTATTGCTTTAGCTGCATCCGATAAATATTGGGTTTTTGAAATTGTAATTCAGTTCAATATATGTTCTAATTTTCCTTGTGATTTCTTTATTGACCCATGAGTTATCTAGAAGTGTAGTGTTTAATTTTTTAAAAGTTGGAAGATTTTCCAGATATCTTCCTGTTACTTGTTGCTAATTCAATTTTGTTGAGGTCAGAGAACACTCTGCAGGATTGAAATCCCTGCATATTTACTGAGACTTGTTCTGTGGTCCATAATACAGCCTATAACTGTATATGTTCCATGTGTACTTGAAAGGAATGTGTATTCTTCCCTTATTTGGTGTAATGCTCTGTGAGTTTCAATTATATAAAGTTGGTTGATAGTATTCCTCTATATTTTATAATATAACTGATTTCATTTCATATATCCTACCAATTACTTAGAATGTTCAATACTACAATAATAACTATGGATTTGTCTATTTGTTTTTTTCAATTCTGTAAGTTTTTACTCCATAAAGTTCTGTAATTTGATGTGTATACATTTGCAAATGTTAGATCTTCCTGAGAAATTTACCCTTTTATCATTATAAGACATTCCTCTTTATCCCTGGTAATATTTCTTGTGTTAATATATTTATTCCAGATTTTATGCTTAGAGTTTGCAGGGTACATTTTTTTTCCCATCCTCTTACTTTTTAACTTTATATGTTTTTATATTTAAAATGTGTTTCTTGAAGATAGTGTATTGTTGTGTCCTGTCTTTTCACAATGTGACAATCTTTGCTTTTAACTGGAGTGTTCAGACCACTTACACGTAATAGTTATTGACATGTTTGGGTTGAAATCTACCATCCTCCTATTTGTTGTTATTTGTCCCATCTTGTCTCTGTCCCTTTTTTCCCTCTTTTCCTGCTTTCTTTTGTGCTAATTTAGTATTCTTTAGTATTACACTTTATCTCTTCCATTTGCTTAATTTTTGGTGGTTGTTCTAGGGTTTAGACTATACATCTTTATATTAACCTATCACAGTCTATATTTGAAAAATATCAGTTTATGTTTAATGTAATCATCTTACAACAACATATTTCCATTTCTTCATTCCTGTCCATGATGCCTCACTGCTAAGAAGTGACCCTTCCGAGGTATCTACTGAATGCTCTGGGTATTCAACAAGGTCTTCCCACTGTGACTGGTTGGAACTGGAATGTCTCCCATCCTGGTGTGAGTTCTGGAATTGTTCAATTTATGCTCCTGGGTAGTTTTTCTTTGCCTGACCTTATGCAGTTTCTCCCTTTACGTGTGCAGATCTCTGTCTAGTCAAATATTCAAGGAAACATCTATGTAGCCTCAGGGTGGAGAAGTGATAACTTGATAACCAAGATTACATCTGCAGTAGACTTGAGGGTCTTTGGGATGAAAGATACATCAAATAATAGGCTGCTGCTGGAACAACCATTCAGGATCTAACCATGCATCCTAACCAGGATCCAACCATTTGGAGTCCTCTTTTTTTGGAATGTATATTGAATCTTCGGATCCAAAATGCAATGCAATTCGCAAGCATCTGCTTTTTGTTGAGGGGCTTGGCCATACAAGGATGAATCTAGAGACTTAAATCACATCAACCCAGTCGTTGAGTTCCTAACATGACCCAGTCTCTGTACTAAGAATCAAAGGTACTGAGTTGAAGAAAGCATAGTCCCTGCCCTGACTAGAGGGAGAAAAAGACGCCTAAAGTGAATAAACATGTAAGTGAGATTCTGTGATCACTGCTACTTGATGAGGTATTAATAAAGCTTTAGGAAACTACAAATATCTACACCTTTTGTTTTGATTGAGCAGGAGAGCCAAGGATGACTTTAGAAAGCAGGAAGCATTTGAGGAGAGTTTGGGTGACTAAACAGAAGTTCCCAAAGGATAAGGGCAATAAGCATTTCCAAAACAAGTAACAGCATGAAAAGGGGCACATAGGGATGAAAATATGTGAACTTTTCTTTCTCTACATCCAAACACAGGTTGTGGAGTGGAAGTGTTCGATGAGATGAGAAGGATAGGAAGGATCTCAATCATGGGGGCTAAGTGGCTTGAACTTCATCTTTGGCGCAGTGGAAAGATTTTCTGCAGAAGAGTGACTTAGCCAGATTAGCATTTTAGAATGATGATCCTCGAATCTGGAAGGTGTATGGCAGCAGGAAACCTGGGTGGAGGATATTTGGGCTAGGGAGCACAGATAGAAGAGACAGCTCAGGGAGGAAGAGAAAGCAGGATAACCCCCAGGAAGAGCCTGGGTCCACAGTGCTGATTGCAAAGCAGATGTAAGGTGATTTCAACAAGGGTTAGTGGACACTTAGGCCCCGAGTTCTGCCAAGAATCAGGAGCAAGCTGGAATCTCAGAGATACCCTTTCTACTTAGAGAAACTCGTGTGATAACCATTCCATTTTTCTGTGATTTTGGCATATGAATGAAATAAATATGCTTAATTCTCATATTTTCTTTTTGCAAATAATTAATAAAAATAGTGAGGTACAGCAATTCATACTTTGCTCAATGCAGGTGCAAAGAGCACAGATTTGTAGACATGTAGACCTGAACTTAGTCCCTATGCCACCTCTCACCCGCAATGAGTCCCATGTGAAAAACTGGGAAGAGAAACATCTATCTCTCAGGAGTACGGTACAGATGAAATGAGACAGTTTATGTATTTCAGATCTATTGTGTGGCCTAACCCAAGTCTGTTCATCCCTGTCTGTCCCCTAGCCAAAGCTAATACCATGCTCATGGCCACAAAGCCCCCCGGTTGCCACCACCACAGTCACACCATTCTCTAACACTGACAATTGCCTCAATCTTCCCTCCACAGCAAGGGCCAGGCTTCAGCATGGCCTATATTGTGCCCACCCCAGTAAGAGCCACTGCAGCTGCCATGCCCAGGGCTAAACTAACCCAACCCATGGAGGCTCTGGCCTCCCTCCAGTGACTGCCCAGAGAAATTGAATAACACAACCCAGAAATATGGTTGACTTAATGCCCTTGGGATGGATTTTGTCCGTCGTGAGAGTCAGGAGACAGGAAAGAATGGACCAAGTCGCAGTGGTTCCATAGGCCTCTCTGAGATTTCCCACGTGGCCAAGCAACCTATTATGTTTTCTTGAGAAGCTGTAGCCAGCTCAATCAGGTGTCATCTTAAATTTGCTTTTCCTCTTTCTCTATCTCATTTCCCTTTTTTCCCTCTCTTTTGCTTCCCAGGATTACACTTCTCAATGAAACATCGTCATATGAGCTTTGCCTCTGCCTCAGCATTCTAGGAAATCCAAGTTATATTAGCATGAGCTGTGCTGGGTACACAGTAGGTAATCAATTAATGTCCTCTTCCTTCCCTCTTAGCCACATATTTCCTTCTTCTTGTACCTCGTAGGATTTTGTGAGGCTCAATTGAGATAAGACATGAAGAAGTATTTTGTGAATTCTTTTGTGAATTATGCTGTGCAAGTGTAAATCATCATTACAAATTAATTGACACAACTGAGTTAACCAATGAAGTGGCTATGCGTTCACGTGGTGGACAAAGCATACTTGTTCTTATTCACTGAGGAGGAATGATTGATGTCACAGCTTTTTACTGGCTGGGCTACCTTGAGAAAGTGGCTTCTCTTCTCTGAGCCCCAGTTTCCTCATCTCTAAAATGGGGATAACAATATCTAACTCATCTTGTTGTTATGAGGTTTTAATAAAATCATGGGTGTGAACTTGCTTTGTAAACTCTAAAATGCTATGGAAATGAAAGGGGTATTTTTCCTACCAGAAAGGTAGGAGCTCGATAATTACTTGTTGAATAAATGACAGCTTGTGAAAAACAGAACACTAATTCCAACAGTGCCCAGGGTCTTGATGGAAATTAGGTGCGCATCCTGGTTCTCAATTTATAAATCTCCCTGAGAATTTGGAGCAAGAGAATGAGAATTAGAGGCCTTATTCTTGGTGAATGTATCAACCATTGTTTCTCTGGATATGGTGAATGCAGTCCAAACGGGAGGTGGGAATAGCAGTGTTTTTGGAGTGGCAAAATATAATAGACTCATTTATTTAATTGAAATGGGAGTGAGTTGGCAACCAATTCATGGATTTATACTTACTATCATAACTTATATCTGTTGTTTGTATACCTTTTGTATTAGTTATATCAATATATTTTTTAATTTCCCCAAACACCATGTGAGGAAGGTATGAATTTCCTCATTTTCAGTTGAAGAAACTGAGACTTAGAGAAGTTTGGCAACTTGCCTCAAATGCCAAAGCTAATAGTTTTGTGGAACCAATAGTTGAAAGAAGATGTGTCTCGTTCCCAAATCTGTACTTGCCCTGTACACCAGGCTGCTGTCTGAAAGGATTGTTCTCCAGCTCACAACTTCCTTATTCCTGTTCAAATTGTGTTCTCCAAAATCTGTTTGATACCAAAAATGAATTCCTAGAACCTGAAGGACAACTACAAAACCAAAAAGACACGTTGATTACCCATCAACTGGTACCTCTCAAGAAAAAAAAAACCACATAGTTTTGCAGCATTTGCCAATTTCCGTGGTGTAAATATTCTCACTGTGGCTAATTTAAGCTACCAACTTGACATCACTGAATGCAAAGCTAGAAAGAACTGTACACAACCAGCCGGCACAAGCTGGCACAAGCTGAATCCTGCACATCACCACCTTCAGCTAGGATCTCGGCATTCCACAAAGCACTACGGAGTAAGAGACAATGACAGTCCCTGTCTTCAGAACTGTTAGTTCATTGTTTGTTTACAGTTTATTGAAGACGAAAATGCCCAGTTAATAGAACACTCTGTGATCCCTTTTTATAGCTAACATTCAGCCAAGGAAAAGGTAGAGGTGAAACATATTCACTCTAAAGCTAGTAGTATTATAACCAGGTGCAACCCTTTGGGGAAGCTATAGAGTAATAAATATCAAATTATAAAAATGTCCATAATTCTGACCCAGTAATCCCACCCATAGGAGTTTATCTAAGCAACTAGTCCTATTGAAGCAAAAACTAAGTAACATTTACTGCCATGTTATCTGCAAAAATAAACAAAGAAATAAATAAAACACCTACAAAGTGCCTCAATATCCAACAACAGGTAATGGTTGGCTTAAGTGTTTGTGGTAAACAGAATAATGGCCTCCTGAAGAAGTCCACACCCTAGTCCCTGGAGCCCATGAATATGTTACATGACATGAAAAAAGGGACTTCCTTTGCAGATATAATTAAGGTTACAGACCATAAAATATCCTGGAAATTATCCTGGATTATCCAGATGGACCCGGGTCTATTATATGAGCCCTTAAAAGCAGAGACGTCTCTCTGGCTGGAGTGAACAAATGTGGCAGAGAGAGAGTTAGAGAGATGCCAAGAATGAGAAGGATTTGATGCACGGTTGCTGGCTCTGAGATGGAGGAGCTTGCGTGCTAGAACCAGAATGAGGCCTCCAGGAGCTAAGGGCTGGCTCCAGCTGACAATCAGCAAGGATACGGAGACTTCAGCCCAGCGATGGCAAGCGACTGAATTCTGCTAATCACCTGAATAAACTTGGAAGCAAATTCTCCCCCAGGGCCTGCAGATAAGAGCCCAGATCACTGACACTTGGTTTCAGGCTATGAGGCCCAGACTTCTGACCTACAGAACTGTGATTTTACATTTATATTGTTTTAAGCCGCTATATTTGCAGTAATTTTTGTGGCAGCAATAGAAACCTAAAACAATGTTTACTATCAGATAGTGTTTTCCTGTGGATGCAGAACACACGGATATGGAGGGCCGACTAAGGTTCTTGAGCATCTGCA
This sequence comes from Diceros bicornis minor, assembly GCF_020826845.1. NCBI lineage: Eukaryota > Metazoa > Chordata > Mammalia > Perissodactyla > Rhinocerotidae > Diceros > Diceros bicornis. The sequence continues at coordinate 17,014,434 of NC_080767.1, read as the reverse complement.
GATTTTGGTATCCACAGGGGTCCTGGAACCAATCCCTCACGGATGCCAAAGGACAACCGTACTATACATCCATATGAAGAAATATTATATTCATATATATATATATTTTTTTTTTGGTGAGGAAGATTAGCCCTGAGCTAACATCTGTTGCCAATCCTCCTCTTTTTGCTGAGGAAGATTGGCCCTGGGCTAACATCTGTGCCCATCTTCCTCTACTCTACATGTGGGACAACGGACGCCACAGCATGGCTTGATAAGCGGTGCATAGTCCCGCGCCCGAGATCCAAGTCTGTGAACCACACCAAAACGGAACGCACAAACTTAACCACTACTCCACGGGGCCGGCCCCTATATTCATATTTTAAAAGGATCATTGTAAAGATCTTATAGTAATACAGAGAGCTCTTCAAGATATGACTGACAATAAGTGAAAAAATAAAGATTGCTACATGAAGTCCTTCTGACTTCTCACATTAAAATATATGCAGATGAAGGCCAACACAAAAAGAAAGTATGCAGAGGTGGAAATAATTAGGATTTGAAGAGGAACACTTCTTTCTTGAAGGGTTTATGCATCACTGCTTAGAAGACCTTTCCTGGATATCCCTGGCGAGAAGGTCCTCACTTTTTCCAGAGAACTGGCATTCCTCAAAGGGACCAAGGTACTCAGGAGATGCAGCTGAAACACCTTTTCTCCACCTGCAGAAACAGTGAAGTCAATGGATAGAGTTTTCTCAATGCCGAATTTTTCTGTGATCTTTTCCTTCTTAAACATATGGCACCTGCTACCCCCTGGCAAACACTCACAGATGCCAATAAGTGCACAAATACAAGTGAATATGAAAGGAAAACTTAGAAAAGCATGATCATGTTCCCTTTGGCAGTTCTTTTTTCATTTGTGGTTCTGATTTTCCTATTGCCTGCTGATAATATTTTCATGTCTGGAATTTGTCGTTTGTTTGAATTGATAGAATTAAGCACTCTCTGCCTTCCCAGGAGAAGAGCTTGCCTGCAATCCTGGTGGCCATACAAACACTGGTGATGTCCTCCACCCCACCCCAGCTATTTTAGAAAGGAAGAAGTGAATGCTGGGTGCAAACAGTGCTTGGAATATTACGTTCCCAGATCAACAGAATTGAGTTTAACAAAAGGGAAATTTCTATTTACACAAAATGGTTCGAATATCACATGTTCCCCAGCCAGCTATGGGCTGGGATACGGAGTTGTGTGATGCTGCAAACCAGTGCTGCCTCAAATGCTTATTGTTGGAGTAATGGATCCAAAATGACAGAGGCACGTGGTGTCCACTACTGGGGTCTAAGGTCGGCTTCCTGGAAGTGGCGACTTTCATTTCTAAGTCACACTTTGAGAGTGATGTGGGCAAATCATCCACGTCTGGGAAAGCCATGATTAATAACTTCTGATGGGCCATGTGCTGTGCTCAGCCCCTTGCTCCTCTCGCTGATATCCCCATTGTACAGATGAAAAAACTGAGACCCAGAGGCAGAGAAGTGGCTTAGCCAGAGTCTCACACAGCTGTCCCCACACAGTTCTGTCTCTGCCTGATATTTCCACTGCATCACATTACTTTTCAGACACCAAGAAAGTGAGGGGTCAGGAAATCGAGTCATTTAAGACTTGAGTCTGCACACTGGGGATGTCTACTCTGGAGAGGGGACACCAAAAAGTCACATAAAAGACCTCAGATTTCAGAAGGGCTGTCACAAGGGGAAACAAGCAGAATTCTTCTATGTGGCTCTAGAATACTAATGAGCTTTGGTGGTAAGTCTTGGGGAGAAGTGATGAGAGAGAAAAATACCTTCTAGCAATGACAGCTAATCAAAAGTGCAGTGGGAGTGAGGGCCTGAGTTCCCCGTCAGTGTGGGGGTCAGGCAAAGCCTGCATGTGCAGCTCTCAGGGCCGCACCACTGGAGGAGGATTTCTGCGAAAGGTGGGAGGCCCTACCCACCTTGAAGATGCCGTGAGCCCATGAATTGTGATTCTTCATTATGTCTACAATATAAGGGAAAGGAAATTAGCATTTCTGAAGCCTTCCTCTGTTCCAGCTAATATGCCAGGCCTTCCTCACATGTCATCACATTTAATCCTCACAGCACCCAACTCTCATCTTGCCTCATGGGCATCGGGGCGGATCTCATCGTCTCTCTATCTGCTCATACAGATTCAAACGCATTGCAATCACAATCTGCAATGTCTGTTTCTATGGCAAGTGCCATAGAGGATTGGGAACTGAAGCACTAGTCCTGGCCACAGTTCTCCTAAATGACCTATCTCCTGGCTCATGCTCAACAAAGGGCCATTCTCGCTTCCAGGAGAACATCAGCTGAATGCAGCGGGCAGAAAAAGAGATGGAGGGAAAAAAGCAAAACATGAGGATAGATTTTTCTAGCCTGGGGGATGGAGATGTTGAAGCTCTGTTTTTGGTTTTGTTTTTGTTTTTAGGATCAGTATTTTAATTGTGTATGTTTGCTCACCAACTAATTGATTGAGTGCCCAAGATAGAAGTTAGCTGCGCCAGTAGGCAGGTCATGCTCGGGCTGAAATGACACAGAGGGGTACAGAGTCCTGGAATTCCCAAGACGACTCTCTTAACGGCGGGCTGCAGACTCTTAGCCGGGCTCTCCCTCCTGTCTTCATTCCTGCCTCTCCCGCTGGCAGGTAGCCTGGTGGCAGCCTAAAGATACAGCCGGATGCCCAAGGGGAATGGAGGGAAAGTGTCTACGTAGAAAGCACCTCTGTGCAAATGAGCAGAGCCACATGAAAGCAGAGAATGGGGAGAGGCAGAGAAGGAGGAGAGAGGTGAAAAGAGAGGAAGAGAAAGCCACAGGGAGAGAGATGAATGAGACAATGATGGGGAGGGAGGAGAGAGCAGCAGGAGAGGGAAAACAAGAGGACCAACAGTAGAGGGGGGCAGGCAGGGGACCAAACAGACAGGGTGAGGCACGGAAATCAAGATAAGGGGAAGCCCAAATTACGAGAACGTGAGAAGGGGACTCTAAGGGGAGCTAGGCCTCTGGAAGATAGAGGGAAGACTGCAGATGATTTTGAAGGAAGACAAAGAAGAAAAGATGGAGAAAGAGAAGAACCGTTACCCAGTGCCCCTCGCAGGCACTCTCTCATTTAATCCTCGTGATAGCCCCCATGGTAGAGAAAGTCTCCTGTAGAAAATCATACAGCACAGCTGGGACCTGACCAGGTAGTTGGAATTCAAAGCCCACACTCTGTCACTCCACTATGCTGCCTCCCAAGTGTTCTGCCAAGAAATGGAACCAACATGAACCTTAGCTCGCGGGAGGGTCCATGTCTCAGCCCCCACCTTGCCCCAGAGCACCAGGCCTTCCCCCTAGGACCAGGCGGACCCGCCATGAAGGCTGGTATAAATGGATCCTCCATGATTAGGAGTCATGCTCCCATTTCTAGTCCTTTTCCACCAAAGCTTGCCCAGAGCATTGACTAGAGTAGCAAGGGGTGACTTCTCTGTTTAAACCCAGACCCTGATGAGAAAAGCATTATAAGCAAGCAGTGAGCACAGATTCTTGTTTTAATTTGCACCTGAGCTATCCATGGTTGTTTAGTGGACGTGACAAATACTGCTGGTCACGGAGTTTTGTCATTAAGTCGTTTTGTCCAAGTTGGGGAGCCCCATTGTCCATGCAAGGAGGTGAGGCTGCTACTCAGGTTCCTCATTTTATTGAGCTCCTACTAAGTGCCCGGAATACTCTCATTTAAAACACACACAGTTCCTTGTGAGGTATTCACTGTGATCATCTACACTTTCACTAAGAAATTAAAGCTCAGAGAGTTCAAATTACCTGCTCAGATGGTTTATAGTCATCCAAATGGAGTATTCCCTCCATCTTGGTCTGAGTTGAACAAAGCAGTACAAGGTATCTGTTTTATGTGATGAGCAGATTCTGGTGGGTACAAGCAGAAAACGGTTTTCTTCTTTCTCGCCACTCTCCACTAACAAGGCCTCACTGAGAAGATCTTGCTCTACCCAGGGTGAGGGGATGGGAGTTAGAGATGGGACACAGATTGGTCCCATAACCTTTTCAGGCATTTCTGGATAATAAATCTTCCAGTTACCCTAATTCACAAGAATGCTCTCATTTTGATAATTAAAAAGTCCTGTCCAGGATAATAACACTATAGCCGAGTCCAGTAAAACCTCTCCTCTCTACCTGCAGTTCAGGCCTGCTTCCAGAGTGGACACCTACAGTGGGAGAGGGGGCACAGTTGGCTTCTCTTGTCATTCTGGCACCAGGCAAGGGGGTTTCAGGCGTATCACTTCTACGCCAGTGGAAATCAAATACCAGCCTCACATTCTAGGGGACACACATTGAATCCTCCAGCCCCTTGAGCCCTCTTAGCATGTCTTTCATGGATGGTACCTGGCTCTAAGATCTGGAGGTACTTAGTACTCACCCAAGAACCCAACACAGAGACTGAAGAATCTTGCTTTCACATCTGTTGTAGAAGCACTGAAAAGCACTAGAAGAGGTCCAACATGACAGTCATGACTGTAACACTGTAACTGTTATCCATCAGGTAAGTCTTTTTTATTCTGCTTAATTTGAATTAGAGCTCATAATCAAACAAGAGCTGGCATATACATTCTTAGGAATATACATGTATGAGTCACTTGATAAATACATTGATTCAACACTCAGAGGCTCAAGATAAATTTCTCATTAACTTTGAGTCACACAGACAGGGATTGGTGGTGTTCATTCCAGCACTTTCCAGAGAAATGGGCATTCTAGACAATGGACCTCAGGGGTTTTGGTCCCACTCTCAGGGCTAGCCACATCCGGGCTGGGGGTGAAGGGGTGCATCAAACTATCTTACCTGAAGAAAATATCTTAAAATCATCCATCCAACCTTACCCTTGCTCCAACGTCATGTTCAACAGTAGACCTCTGATTATTTTCTTATGCATCACCTCATTCCAAAACAGCAGTCACCAATGTGGCTGACAGAAAAATCTCACAAGAGCGCAACAGTGTGTTTCATTCTGCGGTGCCAACTCAGGTAAGCTGGAACTAGAGTCCCCAGAATCTCCTTCACTGGATGGTTCCAGGAGAAGCTTGGCCAAAAGAGGGACTTGCGTGGGATGTGGAAGACCAAGGTGAAGTAGCAGCTGTCACTTTCAGAAGTTAGTCATGATCAGATAAGACGACAGACAGGCACAGAGGTGCCCCCTAAATCCCTACTTGTCCTCAACTTTCCTTGCGTCCTCATCCACCTGTTCCTCTGCATGCTGTGGCCCCAGGCTCACCACAGGTGCTTGGCTGCAGACCCACAGAGATGATCCAACTGCCGCATCACCCACCCCGCACCCACAGCTCACGGAAGACAGACGCAGTCAGCCAGGGACATGGAATGTCGTGGTTGGAGAAAAACGGAAAGTTCCAAGGTTATGAAAACACAGAGAAAACCCATTCTTGATTTGTTGCATGTTGCAGGTATTTTTCAGATTAATTTGAGAAAACAGATCTTAGGAATACTGTTGATAACTGATCTGGTATTTAGAGTGATCTGTGAGTAGATTAGCAGACTGCCAATTTTCCAAAGCTGCTAAGAAAGACCGTAACACAAAGGGAGTGTAGAGTCCACGTAGTAAGAATGATGAGGCTCACAGAAAAAGGTCAACCGACTTTGTACAGCAAGGAAGGAAACCCGCACACCACCTGTATAACTTCTAAACACCGGGCTTACCTGGCTAAGGATTTTTATCAATCCCTTACTGAGGAGGAATTTGGAAGATAGTATCTAAACTCCATTTTTTAAATGTATTATGCATATGTGTCTGTTGTGGTTATGAGAAGGCGTGGTGGAGTGACTAAGCACATGGATGCTGGGGCTGATTTCCTGGGTTCAAATCCTGCTGCTTACGAGGGGGATAAACTCAAACTCTCTGTCCCTCAGTTTCCTCATCTGTAAGATTAGGGTAGTAATAGTATATAGGTCCCAGAGATGTTTTGAAGATTAAATGAGTCGATATTTGTAATGCACTTGGAACAGTTCTTGGCACACAGCAAATGCTATACAGGTGTCTGTTATAGAGGAACATATTTCATTTTCATTCCATAACATGAATTCAACCTTCCTAGTAAAAACCTTACTGCTGCCTTCCTAGTTCTAGTTAGAGACTCTCCCTCCCCCACCACATCTAAGAATTGCTATAAATAGATACTGCCCTCCTGGCAAGTGCATGCAGGGGCATGGCGTTGAGGGTGAGCGAGCCCAGGAGAGCTACCTCCCTACAAAATTCTGCTTTGCAAAGACTGATTCCTGACCTTCCTGGTTGGAGTCAAATTCTTAAGTGGAACCACTAAGACTCTGCAAATAATTTCTGGGTGTTCTGCCAAGGCCTGGTTTGAAAGACCTCTTCTCTCGCCCCTACCAGTGGATTCCGACTCTGGGCCCAGCACAACTGGCAGGAATTGCAGGCTCGTTACTCCCACTAACTGTCAAATCCCAGTCGGTTCTCCTGGGAATCTTAGCAAATCAAGCAACTTTTCCTTTCCTGCCATGGGGCAAGGGCAGACTGTTCCTCTTGGCTCAGTGCTATGTGTTTTTGCCTTATGATTCCTTCCCTGTTGCTTTAACATCCTCTGTCATCATATCAAGGCTGGGAGATGTCTTCCCAAACAGCACGACGCCCATCAACTCCTTTCGTCTACTTGGTCTGCATTAGGTCCTGAAGGAGAGTGCAGAGGTGGTTAAGCAGTAATGAATGTGAAATCAGAGAGGTCCTGTCCTGCCGTGGGCCCACTGCCTCCTTGGCAAGCCATCTACCGAGGGCCTGTATGCCCATGGCATTTGGAAAGGAGTGGGATGGAGGGAGGGGATGCAGGCTACATTTTCATGAGCCTCCTTGTCACAGAAAAGCAGCTGGAAGTTGTCAGTGTTCACATATGACAACTTTAATTTCACAAATTTCCTTAAGTTCATACATTGGAATGTACTCATTTGCAAGTATAAGATCCCTCTCCAATCAACAAAGATACTTCACCTCAGAAGAATTCACCGAGCACCTACTTGGCCAAGCCTTGAGGAGGCAGAAATAAATCAGACTTGGCACCTGCCTCCTAGGTGCTCACAGCCACGTGGAGATAGACGCAAATAGATGAACCAGAGGACAGGCTGGTGGATGCTAGAAGGGGATGCCCAGTATGATGGGAAGAGGAGGAGACTCTACCTCTGCTGGGGGTCAGAGGAAGCTACCCATGGAGGCGAAGGTGCTTGAGAGGCTTCCAAGCAAGATTTCCAGGAGGCTGGTGGATATACCAGCCTGCCACTCCTCCAGGAGGTCTTGGCTGGAGAAGGAGTCCTGTGCGTTGCAATGATCACTGGAGTTAGAGGAATTGAAGGCTTGACCCAGGGCCAGTAGGAATGAGAAGAGAAGGCTGCTCTGGTGAGGTCTTGAGTCCAAACACGCAATAGTGCTCAGGAGATGTCAGTGGACTAATTACTGGCGTGCTTGAGAATGGACGGGAGGTGAGCTCCCAGAGGAGGCCAGGCCCTGCTGGGTGTTTCCTGCATTTCAGGAGACCAACCCTGGGGCAGGAAGTGGCCTGTTCCCCCAGAGCTGCCCCTTCTGCCAGCCCCTTTCCCTGGGCAGTGGTAATGGCTCTGGGCCAGCCACCCCTACATGTCAGCTCACCAGCCTCCCTCCCGCTCCTTCTTTCAATTCTCCACCATTTACAAATGCACTGTCAAGCACACAGTGAGTTTGGCCTCAGGTTCCCCTATGACAGGAACCTCTGTGCCTTGGTCCCTGGGCCCTCAGTGGAGTCCAGAGCTCAGCTGTCCCCAGAGCTTCAGGAATGAGAACTACTTCTCCATTCCAAGCAGCCCCCTGAGACCTAATTCCTTGTTGTAGGAAAGAGGAAGAACAGGCCGAGGCTCCCTCAGGGTCTGTCCTCCTAGTGTCCCTGACAGACTGTGGGCCCCTCAGGGTAGGAAACTTGACTGCACGTCCTTGGATCCCCAGATACCACTGGGAGATGCTCAATGGATGTGGGGTAGGAACTATTTGTTGTTGGCACCAAGAGTAACAGTAATAATGTAAACTCCATACTTCATAGATGTGAGAATGTGGGGAGTTGAGAATTAGGCCTCCCTCCCCAATAGGAAGATTTTTTTTCCTGGGGTGACTTTGGAGATACAACATTCGCAGAGTGTGATGCTTAAAACAGAACACTCAAAAGAGTACGAATATAAACACCCACCTGCTTTTCCAAGGACATAAAATAGCTTTTAGAATGACACAAAGGCTCCTTTCTGTGCATATTTCCCTCCATAGGGCACTTCCTAAATGAGTTGATGAATCCGGGTCCAGAAATTCTATCATGTGACTTAACCAGCTTTTTTTTTCCATCCACCCTGATTGAAGCTGAAACATTCCAGGGAAACTCACTTTCCAAAACTTATACTTCTCCAGAAAGGCAGAAAATAGCTTGCTTTCAAATCCACTGTAAAGATTTCACTTAAAAAAGAAAATACAATGGAACCAAACACTCCTGGCATCTAATCTGACTACAAATTGAAAACTATACTAGTGTTTACATGGTTTGGGGTTTTATTAGGAAAGACTTGCCCAGCATTAATAATATGATGTTTAAGTGGAATGGAATTCCAGCTCTCCATCTTTTCAGACTCTGGGGAAATTTGAACACCCTGCCCCTGCTCAGGGGCTCCACAGCCTCGTTCAGGGAGGAGATGCTTGATTTAGGATGCAAATGAGAATCACAGCTGCCATGGATTTGGCATCGTGGACTTACATATATAAGACTTAGGTGGTTTCCCACACCCCTGGTACATGGATATCATGGATCCTACTGTACAAATGGGGAAACTGAGGCCAGATGGATTAATTTCCTTGCCTAAGAAAACCACACAAGCAGTAAGTAAGGGAACAAGAATTTGCATCTGAGTTTGTCTTCATTCGTCAGATGCTTTGATTCATCCATCAGTGGTTCTCAATGTGTGTGTGTGTGTGTGTGTGTGTGTGTGTGTGTGTGTGTGATTTTGCTTCCTCAGGGAACATTTGGCCATGTCTGGAGACATTTTTGGTTGTCACAACCAGGGGGGTGTGCTACTGGTATCTAATAGGTAGAGCCCGGGGATGCGGCTAAACATCCTACAATGCACAGAACAGCCTCCACAACAAAGAATTATCTGACCCCAAATGTCAACAGTACCAAGATTGGAAACCCTGAATTGACTAAGTGCCAGGTGAACACCTGAGCACGTGATGTTTTTGAAGGACACATACAGATGCTTGTTCTCACAGTTACAATAAGACAATGAGAATTCCTCGATAACAGACAGGTTTTGCCATCAGTATAAAAGAATACCTACATTTTTCCTAAAACTTGTTTAAGGGAGAGGTGGTTAACTTCGATTAAAATATTTTGAGGAGAAATAATTTGGTAATTTCCTTTTCCTTTCTCTGAATTATGATGGAACCTTATAATTCTGGGGGCACTATAATAGAATCCATAGGGACCAGTCCCAAAGGGCATGACTCCCCTTTGGAAATTTCCTAGGGAGACCCCTGAGAGGCAGTCAGGACCACTGGCTCACAGTGTAGGATCCAGACCTGCAACTGGCTGAAGGGTGGAGGTTTGAGCTGCTTCTTTTGAGATGACCCTTCAGGAGTCCCTGAAGCCAGAGCTTAATGAGTTGGGGTATTTAGCAGAAGTGGGTTTGACAGATTTAAAAAGAAAAGCAAGAAAAAAACTATCAAGTCATTGGAACCACACCCAAGAAGTTTCTGGAAATAGGAGACACAAAGGAAAGATCAGGAGTCAATAAATCATGCAAGTGGATAGAAAGGGGGAAATAGGCAAGAATGAACAGGGCTTGTGAACATGGCCAGGGCTTGTCATGTGGGAGTCCGTCTGCTTATTTTAGGGTTACCGATGACATGAGAATCAGATGAACGAAATATAATCCTGCTTTGACGCTGGAGAAGTATCTAGGTCTCCTCCCAGAAGCCCTGGCCTTTTCTGGATTCTGAAAGAAAGAAAAGCTTCACAGTTTGAGGCAGAAACCATAGCAGTGTGTGCTGTATCCTGCTGGCCAGGCAAGGCCATTATAGGGAGAAACGCACCCACGTGTTCACCAAGCCCTCGTAAGCACTTTAGCTCTGAGAAGTCTCGTCTTCAGCTTCGTGCCTGCAAGTGTGGAGGCCATGGAGTGGGAGCAAGAGCTCAAGGACACTCTGTGTCCTAGAGCCACACGTGCACAGAGACTCAGGGAGGATGCATTCCAACCCACGCGGGGCCCACAGACCCTGGGCAGAAGCCGCTCTGTGCCATACTGTACTTAGTCTGTGCTCTCCAATTTCATTATTTCTGGCTCAAAATGGGCCTGCAATTTTCATTTCTTTACGGGTGTAAGTAATCTATTGCAAATGTCACCAGCAGGCTGTAACGCATTCTTGCCGAGGAAACTGTTCTCCCTCTTCAGGAACTTTCTGGTGGAAGATTTGCTGGGCCAGATAACTGTTTTACATTAGCTGTAATGGTGTTTACACTGGATGCACTGATGTTTAAATCACTGGACGTATTTGTTATTAGTAGGGAGGCAGTGGCATTGTTTAGTCCGCGTATCTGGTGGGGGGGGCTTCTATTGGTATTGATAATATTTTACAAGAGACCTTGCAGGGGTGTTTATAATAATAGCAATGCTGTTTATCTTACCAGGATTATGTTGAAGCAACTTTAATTGTATTCATATTAAACATATCAATGTTAGAACTGATGTAATATGTTTAGCGTTAATATGAAGGTTGCTAAGTTGGGGGCTTTTGAGATACAATTAAAGGTCCAGGAAGACAATGGGACATATGGAAAGCATTTGGGGGGTTTCTGTTCTTGTCTAACAAGAAGGATTAGTGCGTTTGCCGAAATACAGTATAAGATGTACAGTGGGCTGTAATGCTCGCATCTGTTTCCCTTACGATCAAGTTCTCTTGGCTGGTGTGTGCGCGCGCGATTGCTCTCGAGTCCTTGCATTCTCACAAGCTCCACCAAAGCCCAAATGTCAGGGATACTTCAGATGCTTTGCAGCTGGCTGTCGCACCCAGAGATGTTTCAAAATGGATTTTGTAATGGCTTATAAAAGTCCCACATTGTGCACGGGCGGTTATTGAGTGTGATATAGTGTGCACAAGAATGTTCCAAATTCCCTCCGCGCTGTATCCATCAATCTGGCTCTATTAGGGTTGGCAGGATAATGGCTGGAGTGAAGCTCTGGACTTTATCTCCAGCTAAGAGAAGCCTCCTAATTATCTACTCATCTGAGCTACCCCACTCCCAGCTCAGGGAGACCACTGCCAGCTCAGGCCCAGAAATTCCAAGTCCTCACAGTCACCGGCCAGGCCCACAAAGGCAGAGATGCAAGATTGTGTCCAGCCCAGCTGGGGAATCATGGTCCCAATAAATCCTGGAAATCCATCTGACTTCCCAGCTGGAGGCACTGTCCGGTTAACCCATCAAGGCTCAGTTTCCCGCTCCTCCTCCTTCCAATTCAGTTCAGTTCCCTGGGCCCAGATGACTTCCTCCTGAGCCTGTGCAGGAAGTCTCAGACCCAGCTCAGACAAGAGTGCTGGCTTTCCATTACACGGAGACGATATCTGCACCTCCCTCTGAAGGCCATTGGGAGGATTAGATGAGGGAACATGAGACAGCACCTAGCAGAGTAACTGAACACATCATGCACTTATTATTGGCCAAATCAGAAAACCTAGTGGAGCACGAGGCGTTACAAGAACTGAATGGTTTACCTGACAGAGACATGTCTTTTTGCTAGTAGAATACTCAAAGAATATTTATAAAGAAATTTCATCATTGCACAATACTTCTTACAAATACTACCCTGTATTATATCATCATTATTATTTTCATCCCCATTTTATTGATGAGGAAACTAAGACTCAGAGAGATGAGATGATTCATCCATTTGCTCGCTGATTACTTCCTGAACTCCTACATGCTGGCCACTCACGTAGAGATAAGGGTCCCTTTCCTGCTGTGGTTAACAAGTGGCTGAAAGAGGAGTGAACACACAGGTTTGCCAGCTCCATGTGCCTTTCCCTTCCTAAGCCACCATGCTGCCTCCCTTCCAGAAAGTTCCCAGGAGGTCTGTAGCTGTGGGAGGGGGTTGGGGTGGAGCACATGCATAAATAACTATAAAGTAAGGTGCGTGTGTGGACATTGAGTGGGGAAATTGATGTCCAAACTCAGTAGGACACCTTCACAAATGTAACAGTGTAATTGAAATACAGGCATTAAACTTTGACCTTAAGAGGAGAAAAGATGTGTGTCTGAAACAGGTCTAAATGGCCCCTCCAGACCAATGAACCTCTGTAAAATCGGAGTACCATTTTATGGAGGGGACAGATGAGGGTGTGAGCAGCTTGGCACCCTGCCCGATGTTGCACAGTTGAAATACCAAGCAGAGCTGGGGACAGTGGCCAAGGCAGGAGCCTAGGCATTATATCTGAACGTCAGAGCCCGGGTGCTCAGAGAAGAGACATGGGGCTGATTCTAGGAGCCGGTATGGCATGGAACATGTACATACAGGGGAGCCACAGAGGGACAGCGTGTCAAGTGGGTTCTGGTTCCAGCTTGTAGAGAGCCAACTGCTACCAATCAATGCTACAACCTCTGCTAATATGACTGGCACGGCCGTGCTTCCTGGGTGCCCAGGAGAGTCCCAGTTTATGTCTGTTGTCCTGGCATAACTGTTAGTAGCTCCTGGTCTGGATATAAAACTAAAAGATCACTCTAATATAGCACTTCTCAGGCAAAAGACATTGATCTGTGGATTTTTCTCCTCCACCAGTAAATCTCGCCCACCTGACTGAAAGCTTCCCAAGGGCCAAGTCTGTGTCCTCTCTGTGTCTTCCCAGTGGCTGGCCCATGGCCGGCTCAGAGCAGACCTGCTGGAAATATTTGCTGATTGGAACTAAATGGAATAAGCCCAACAACTTATCTTCTCTGCTGCAGAGTCTGCCCTCCCTGTGCTCCCCAAGAAGGCATTCATTCCTGGTCTCTGACTCTTCCGGGGAAGGGGACAACTGTCTCCAGAGCCACCGTGCAGAGCGTGAGTCAGAGAAGAAAGCAGAAGTGGAAGCCAGCCAGAAAGCAATGAGGCTGTCCCCGGCTTGCACTTGGCGTGGAACAAGTGCAGAGAGCATGTCTGCAGAATAGGGACAGGGGATCTGCTCTTTCCACTGCGAGGGGAACCCCAAGCCCTGTTTCCCAGAGCCCCTGCACAGAGGAGAGGCACTCTTGTGTCACACCCTTTGTCAGTCATTTAGCTGAGAAAACTGCATAAAGAGTGAGGAAAGTGGGACTGAGAGGCAATGGCAGGTCCCTAGACTGGGAAGAGGACCTGTTTGGCGTCACTCTGTGCTTGAGTCTGACCACTCTGGATCCCGCCTTTGTTTCGCTTAGATCCTCCTCTCCTGCGTGAAGTCTCTCCTTAGAGAAAGTCCTCCCAGGTTGCTCTCTTTGCCCCTCTCCTTGGTTCTGAAGGGAACCTGCCTTACTCTCTTAACTCACCATTACACGGCTTTCCTCCCTAGCCCCTCTGCAAGGCCACCTTTCCCTAGATGGGTGATTCTCAGACTTTAGTGCATCAGAATCACCTGGAGAGCCTGATAAATCAGCCTGGAGATCACTGGGTCTCCCCAGCCCTGGTGTTTCTGATTCAGTGGGTCTGGGGTGGAGCCCAAGAATTTGCATTTCTAACAAGCTCCCAGGGGATGCTGATGCTGCTGGTCTGCGGAACACACTTTGAGAACCAAAGCTCTTGATCCTCTTTCGGAAAAGGCCTGCTCCCAGCAGCTGGACCATCGTCTAAAGCAGCAGTCCTCCATCTGGCCGCACGTTATAATCAGCTGGGGAGCTTGTAAAAGGTCTCACACTTCAGTCCACACCCTGGACCAATTACATTCGGATCTGGCGGGCGAGGGGGACCTGTGCCATCAGCATTTTTTAAGTCTGCTCAGGTGATTCCAAAGTGCAATCAAGGTTAAGAAAATTACTCTAAAGCCTCTTTTCCACAGACTTGATTTTCCTTGGCTCTTCTGCCAGTCACAGCTGCCCTTCTAATCTGAAATGAGCCAGCCCCTTTCTCCTCCTTGTGTTCTCAGTACGATTTTTTCCACTTCATTGCAAAGTCCTCTCACATTTAATCCATCTTTGTGGGGTGGGGAGTGGGAACTGGCAGGATCATAATTTGTGACACTTTCAAATAATATTCTCTAAATAGCTGTTCAGTGTTTATTTAATGGGGATGGTGAGAAAATCATTTTATCTTAATACAAACTATATTCAGAAATAGATTCTCCTGATAATTCGCTCTCACGGCCAAAGGAGATTCAATGTTCCTAAAAAAAAAAAAAAGACATTTCCCACTTTTCTGTCGTTCTGGAACTCCTTTCAGTTGTCTTTTGTGATTTTCTGAATCAGACCAACTTCTTGGGAGGACTAATAAAGGGTTTTAATTTAGATAGTAAAATGAATCACAAACATAACTAACACCACATCAACAGACTCTTTGGTTTCAGTCTCAGCTGACAGCTCTTGCCCAAGCATGTCACAGAAATATGCAGCTGAACTAGGCAATTGCTGGCAAGGCATTTTTTTTAACTTCCACTCAAAGGCGTTTTGTACTTGGGTGAGAGAGACCCGATTTACATTTTGCCAATTATGTAAAGTGTTACACAGAATTTCTAAATAAACTGGCACCATATTTCCAATTCATTCCCAGGAAATTTGGCCTGCAAAGGATTGGTGCCCCGGGAGGTAGTCCAGCTGGCCTTCCCTTCAATCAGCTTTGGCTTCCAAGTTATTCTTTCCATCACAAGCATTCACGGAGGTGGAAACGATAACCATTTCCGCTCACCAGAAGAGCTGGCTCTTACAAAAACCAAGGAAGAGAAATATTCAGGCTGGAAGAAGTTACCACCAATGCCCAATGCAACTGAGAGGCCAAGTAAGGTGAGACCTCAAAGGCAAGGAGGGAAAAGCATCCACTGAGCTGAAGAATGAATATCACGTGAGAAAGTGCAGACAGTGAGTTTGGAAAGCTCTTTCCAAAGTCTGGTTTGGGAGAGGAAGAGAGAGATGAGAGAGAAAGCTGAAAAGAACAAGGGCCAAAGGGGGATTTTGTTTATTTGTTTTTGTTTTGTAAGACTAGAGAGACCTGATTCATACTTACAAGTTCCAAGGGGACTGGTACAGAGTAAGAGATGAATGTAAAGAGGGTACCAGTGACACATGGAGTTTTGTCACTCAAGAGGCAAAGAGGGTAAGGTTCTGAATGAAATTTACCACAAGTTTGCTTCACTCTGCTGCCTTTTGGTTCAGTTGCTGCCTTTTTGTTCTCACCAGCTAAGGAGTACATTGTGTCCAGCAAACTCCCATAGAAGGTACAGATTATTGGGTCTATCACAGGAAAAGGGACTTCTTGGAAGAAGATTAGGTCATAATGGCAAATATTACAACTGGATTTCAAAAATTCTATTTAGGATGGCTTTTCAAAATTTTTTTAGTTTTGTTTTACTTTTTTATTGAGTTAAAATATTCAATAAGGTATACTAATCTCAGCATAGAGCCTGTTGAATTTTTACATGTGTATACACTTGCATAACTACCACCAGATCAAGATACAGAACATACCCAAGCACCCTAGAAGGCCCTCTTATGCCCTTTCCCAGTCAATACCCCACCTCCACAACCACTGTCTGGACTTCAATCACTACAGATTAAGTCTCCCATTTTTAGACTTCATATAAATGAAATTACGTATAAATTGTCTCTTTTGCTCAACATAATGCCTCTGAGATTCATCTATGTATTGGTGAATATCATTATTTTGTTTACTTTTTTATTGCTGTCACGTATTCTATTATGTGAAAATATTGCAATTTATTTAGCCATTCTTCTATTGATAGACATTTGATTGCTTCTGGTTTGGGGCTCTTATGAATAAAGGTGCTGTGAACATTCTAGAACATGTCTTTGGTGGACATATGTACTTTTTTCTCTCGGTGGTATATCTGGGAGTGGAATGGATAGGTCCTTGGTTGAAATATGTTTAGCTGTAGGAAATAAGAGCAGGGGTGTTTTGAGGTTTGGGGGTTTCCCATGACCCACAGGATAGGGCCAGAGCTTTATAACACATGCTACCTTCCATTCTATTGCCCTTGTGTACTTCTCTGACCTTCTCTCTCACCATGGCTCTCTCGCACCCTGCTCAGTAGCCATCTGAATGTCATGCATTTCCCCTGACATTCTTAGCTGTCTAGTGTCTCCGTGCCTCTGCTCTTGCCATCTCCTATGCCCGAGATGCCTTCTTCCCCTTTCTCAATCTATTGGAGAACTCCTATTTACTCCTAAAGACTCTGGGCAAAAATTACTCCATCGCAGAATCTTCCCCTAGCCTTTCTCCTTCTCCTCCACAAGTAACATTTTCATCTGTGCCCTCAAAGCCTAACTCACCTATATTTGCTCTGATTACCTTGTGTTGAGATTACTTGGTTATGAGACAGTGACCTCCCGCACAGCAGGGCCTGCATCCTGGTCATCCCTCTGTCCTCAAGTCATGCGCAAGTCTTCAAACTAAGAAGGCTCTTAATAAATATTGTTCAGATTTAATAAATGAACTGGATTTTAAATGAACCAGGGAGATGGCCTATTTTTTTCTCCCCAGAGAGGTAACAATAAGAGGTGAACCATCTAGGTCTGTAACATTTCAAGTGGAATTGCTTGTCGTATCTGCAACAAATAGTGAAGATGAAAGTGGACAAGAGACAGAAGTGGGACTTCTGAGTGACAGTTTCCTCCTCTCCTCAAAGGAATGCTTTTTCCAAACTCTAAAAGACATGCTGGTGATTCAGACTTTGTGTATGTCTCATAATGCCAAACACTCAGATACAAAGTATTATTATTTATTTTTGGCAAACTGTCCAGATGTTTCCAAATATCCAGATGCTTTCCCTAAAATAACCCAGACAACTCTGTGTCTTTGTCACATTTTATTAAGATATTTGGTATCATGGAAACAGAGCTTGCATTGAGTTGAAAATTTAATAAAGATAAAGCCACAGGCAGGAACTTTGACCCACTCACTGTACTCAAGAGGATGCCTGAGAGATGTGGCCTAGAGAGGAATCCAGAAGATATATCTGAGATGTGCAAAGTCGTCAAAACCCAACCATTCCAGAGAGTTCCCTGGCCAGCGTGCTTCCGTTGATCACACTCAGTTATGTGAAGGAACACCCCACCTCACTGTTCCAATCCTTCTCAGCCACTCTGGATGACCAACAGCCTTTCCTCAAACATGCCAAGCACTTAAACCTCTAAGCTTATGCTCCCTCCTTTGTCTAAAATGCCTTTTCCCAGTTCCTACCCAGAACATTCTTTCAATCCTGTCACCCCAGATGCCCCCCAGTTGAAAGTGATCTTTTGCTCTCTTCTCTCAATCTCCTCTCTGTCCAATTCCTTCTGAGTCGGCTCAAATGCCTGCTCCCTACAGAAAGGGATCTCTACCCCCACACCAACTTCTCCCAACACTCTCTGCTCCTTTTTGGGGGTCACTTGGTATTTTCTACATTTTAGCACAACTTTCTATGTATATATTCCCATTTTCCACAAATAGCAAGCGCTTTAAGGGCATGATCTATATTTGCTATATTTGTGTCCCCCAAAGAAAATGACAAATAAAAATATTGATTGAATGTGACAGTTTCAGTTTATGACATATGACCATAATCTGGATGTCCTAAAATCGAGGGAACAGTGGAAAGAGCTCTGGATTAGGAGTCAGGCTGACCTGAGTTCCATGCCGGATCTGCTGCCGTCTAGCTTGATGTCTCCAGACAAGTTGCTTCACCTTTCTGGGTCTCAGTTTTCCCATCTGTAAAGTAACAGTGTCTCCAAAACTGGTGGAACAGGATAGCAGTTAAGGCAGAATTAAACGGGGGTGCCCTATTGTGTCAACAGTTCTCTTTCCTATTCGGGGTTAGAGATGAGTGATTATTTGGGTATATACCTTTTTTATTCAGAGAAAGACACCTTCGGTATACAAATTTGACAGAAGGAGAGGATACAGCAGAACTGATGGTGCCTTTGTGTGGAGGACTGGAATTCACACCAGCTTATTTCTGTATCTGCATTGCCCTTCCTGGCCTAGCATATGAGGGCCCTAGGTCAACGTTCAGTGACTGAATGAAGGTTTTATCGAGCTGAGACTCAGAGGAAAGGTAAGGACATTGTTCCCAGAATTGAGGAAAGGGAAGGAGGCTGGCCTTTTAGAACTGAAGCATTCAATCAGAGACTATCTATCAGCCGGACTAAGAAGGTAAGTCACTGAAGAATTAGACTTGGGTTTCTTAAACCATGCTCTGGCTGTGATTAGGATTCCTCCTTGAGCCTGAGGTAAGGCTGGGCCTCTCTCTGGGAGTCAAGTGACTCCAGCTGTTAAGACAGGAGGATCGTGCCGTTCAGGAGCCTGACAGCATCTGACTGGGTCCCTCTTGAGGGCAAGTCAACTATACATTTCTTGCGTGCCCTTTGAGCTCTCAAGCTTCCCTGGTTCTTTGCCTGTCTCTGAGTGGGGCTTCCGGACCTCTCTGCCTTCATCCATTCTCTCTCCTCTCTTTCTCCTTTACCTCCTTGATCATCCAATGGCAGGTTACACAAAAGCCACAAATTCCAAGCTATATGTAGCATAGAGCGGCTGTTTGTCCCAAAATACCACGTCGCTGACTACAGCACACACAAATTACAAGCTTTATCTAATCACAGTTATGTGACCAGTCATTTTTGGTTTCCAAAAATGACGGCAAGTGGCGTGCTTCTGCAGCTGGTGGAGGCGCCGGCTTGGGTTTCAGATCTCAAGTGCACACAGATGCGCATGGAGATGAGCATCCCAAGTGACGGATTCAGAAAGGGAAATAGGAGAGGGAAGAGAGGAAGTACAACTCACCAGACAAACAAACTCCACTGGATCTCAAAAATAAATTATTTAAAATCATCAAGTTGCATTGCCACTGCACCAAGGGTTATCAGCACTCATCTCCCTGGCACACAGTTTACTAATGGAGAAGATGACACCGAGGTCATCATCAAATGGCCGCACGGGGGACTGGAGGCAATGAAGCTTGCTTGGAAATCATTGATTTAGTTTGGGGGTTGGGTTTGTTTGCTTTGTTTACTTTTCTTTTCGCCAAAAGTAGATGGCAGTGGTATTGAGGAAAGAGCACTGGGCTTGGAGTCTGGAACCCAGATTGGCTTATGACCATGACCTTGAGAATGTCAGCCCACTTCTCTGCGTGACCTCATGAATAAGGTGAGGCTGACAACATCACCCACCTCCCCAGCTGACTGGAGGGTAAGACGAGGGTGCATGTAGAAGTGCCAGCCACACATTTGGCACAAATCAGCCTGGATAAAAGGGATTTAGCCACTCACTAGGAGCTGGATTCTCTTTCTGCATCGTTTCATCATAACCATTTTGACTGCTCCTTACTCCCATGCGTGTGGGCATTCATTTGCTGGGAACAGGCGGGAGAGGGGCCCAGCGTCTCTCCTCACATCTTGGGGCTTCAGTCTTCTGCATGATGAACTCGGCCTATGATTCGAGTGTCAAATACTGCCACTCAAAATAAACTCGTGTTCTGCTGAGATTCCAGGGCACATGTGCGCACTCGGAAGGCACTCCCCTGTAGGCTTTAAATAGCCTGAAGATGTGCTTGAGTGATACTCTCTGTTAAAGCATAAAAGCATTTAGGAAAGCACAGCCCTATAAATACCTACATTCCTCCACACCAGATAGAAATTGCACAAGGCCACTCTGTCCGGAGGATGAGAGCTCTTCCAACCAGCCTGTTCGGCAGGAGGGGCCTGACTTCCAGGGCCAGCAGAGGGGAGAAGAAGGATAGACAATTCTACCAGCGGCTGAAAGTAATAGCAATGAAACAATGAACGGTCCGAACTCAAACTGACTTTCACTTCTCTAAACTATAAATAAATCAGCACTTTTTTTTCTTTACTTCAATTCCGTGTTAGTCGTTCTCATGAATGGGTCCTTTAAGAGAAAGAACTGGAATTTGAGCATCAAACCGTAGATGGGTAATGCTGGAAAATTCAACTCTCCTCCTCCCTCTGAAAAGAGAGGGTGTTAGATGAGCCATCAAGGCTCCTTGAAGCTCTAGTGTTCTGTTCTACTGAGGCCAATTCGTCTTGGCAAATGGGTTGGTATAAGGATCTTACACAAAGAAACATCGTTATCTTTACCTGCCACCATACCTGTTGCAAGCAGATTAATTCCCCCACTCCCGTCACTGGGTCAGTAATATGATTAACTAGAGGTCATCACTTCTCAGCCTCTGCCACACTGGAATTCTGGAACCGAGTCGACTGAAGCAGCAGCTACAGTGCGGAAGTTTTGATTTCTGACTTCAAAGCAGAAACTCCAGAAGAAATCATAGTAACAACAAAAAGGAGCGTTGGCAGAGTCTCTACAATGGGTTGCACGTTATACTTAAGGGTTTCACATCCCTTATGTCATTTTATCCTCAGAACAAGCCTATGATGTAGGTGTTTTTATCACCATCTTATCAATGACAAAAGTGAGATGTAGAGATAAAGTAACTTGCCCAGAGTATCTCTCTGTTTCTTCTGACCACTAGGAAGCTCAAGGGTAATCTGGTCAAATACAAGTGCACAGGGGTTTGGACTTGTGGTTTTGTCATTCCCAACTCTGTTTTTCTTCAACCCCTACTTTCCTGTTTTCTTTCTTTCCTGCTTTTAAGTTATTTTGCATTTTTTTGCATTTTTCCTATAGTATAAAGCAACCTTAAATCCTTTTTGGAAGAGAGAGATGTGAATAAAGGAAAGAGCAACAACCAGCCAGCGGCACAGCCAAGATGAGAGCTCAGGTCCCAGGTTCCTGAGCCGGCTGCCATCTCACGTGTTCTCTGCTCCAGAAGGGGCTGTTTGCCTGGAAACGTGCATTTGCAAAGGTGAAAAGTCCACAGGAGGCTGAAAGGAGACTCCCAATCCGAAACTACCACAGGCTGGTTGGGTTCTGGCTGAGGACGGGGTGGGAGGTACAGAGGTGGAGCTCAGATCTTGAATCTTCCTACGGAAGAACCTAGCTCTTTTGGTGAGAGGTGCAGAGAATGGGGACCCAAGAATGAGGTCCTGGAGGGAGCAAACTAAGAGTAGCTCCTGACTACTGGTAGAGGCAACCCTCAACATGGCTCAGGGAACTGAAATGTTCTAGCATCTCTTTAGGAACACAGCCATGGCTTTCAGAAGCCCTGAGCCAAAGGGTAGCACTAGGTCTACCTGAAAAATCCACAAGAACCTGAAAAAAACCATCCATGGTGATACAAGAGCTTCACATAGGAGTGGAGTACAAGATAAAAGGACAATAAACTATAGCATTCTTGCCTGTCGGCAAGAAACAGCTGTGAAAATGTAAAGGGGCAAAAGAATCCATTTATAGTACATAAAAATTTGGGATGAGCTTAAGAAGGTCAAATGAAGCTATCGACTGTGATTGGGAGAAAATAAAAAGGAAATGAAAATTAAGGGCCCATATTGTGGCAGTCATTGTGTTTCACATCCCTTCCTTCTTTTATTTAGAATGAGACCCTCTGAGGTAGGCCTTATTATCCCCATGTGGTTCAGGGGGAGTAAGGCTCCAGGTAGTTAAAAAGCTGGCAGATGGCAGGACGAGATTCATACCCAGGGATGGTCCAATTGTGAAGTCCAGCTCCTTCCAACCCACTACACCACTTAGAAGAATAACTCAAGTTCAGTCTACCCTGATCCACCCAATAATGGATGTAGATCTTAAATGAACCCTAATCCAAATACAAAATGGTCTCCTTTGAGAACTTGGGAAATTAATCTAAAGCTCATAGGAAATATAAATGCATCAGAACACACACACAAAAGAAAACACTGGAAAAATAAGCAATAATAGAAGAAGCAGACCTAACTAGGAGTTAAACCAAGTCACAAAGCAGCAATAATAAAAATTTACAATGCTCAAAGAGTAATGAACATGAATTTTTATAACAGAAAAAAGTACACAGGATTATTTAGTATATAAGCAAGTAAGCATCAAAACTAATTGGGATAATTAACTCATTTAATCAGTTATTTTATGTAACTGGATCACAATTTGGAGATAAATTAACTTAGATTACACCTTATATAATATGAAAAAATAAACCCCAATTGGATTAAAAATTAGACTATTAAAATAACAGAAGTAAAACAGAATATTTCATCACAATTTTGGAGGGATGTTTATTTGATAAATAGCAAGTACCAGTATAACTTCCAAAGGAATAAAAAATTCAACTCTGTAACAACTTCTCTTCAACAAAATGTAACTCTATTCAATAAAAACAAATGTCTCTAAAGTAAAAGGAAAGCTATTTCTAAAAATATGGCACAGATTGTTTAATTTAATATCTATGATGTATAGACAGCCAGTACAATTAGGACCCCACAGAGTAATGGGTAAATCTCAATTAGCACAAAGACAATCCTACAGAGGAAATAAATACATTTTCAACCTCAGAAAATAAAAATGTAAGGAAGCATCACTGGATACATATTTTCTGCTGGCACTGTATTTTGGTTTTGTTCTTTTAGAAAACAGTATAACAGTACATATCAAAATTCTTAACACTATTTGTGCTTTTTGAGCCGGTAAATCTATCCTAGAAATTTATCTAACTGAGATAAACCAAAAGAATCAAAATCTATACACACAAAGATGTTCTTTGCAACCTTATCTAAGTGAGTAAAAAAGAGAAAGGTAGAATCATTCAAATTAATGACCAACAAGAGTGAAATGGTTGTGATATAAGTCTGGATGGACTATTAGCGGACATTATAAGATGATGTAACAACAATATCGTGTAGGGAAAGGGCAGTTCACGGGAGGAATGTGGCTGAGGCTGCAAGCGCATATGCATGCCTGCAAATGGAAAAGCGCTGGCAGAGGCTGCAGAAAATGGAAGGTTTAGTGAAAGAGGAATGTGATGAATATTTTCCATATTTTGAATTCCCCTCAGTGTTGTTCTAATGAAGCTTTCGCTACATCTTAAAATCTGGTTTAAGCAATGCATTACTGAGCACCCGTGGGACACCTAACAACCTACTAGCAGAGACTTCAAAACGCTCCTTGGAAGAACGCCACTGGACCTTGCTGCTCAGGAGAGGCAGTCCGCTTCTTACACAGGCAAGAGCATCGCTCGAGGACTCAGTCCCTTGTAGCAGCATGTGTCCTCATGAGTTTCCCAGTGCTGCTGTAACAGAGTGCCATAAACTGGGTGGCCTTAACAATGGAAATTTATTCTCTGACAGTTCTGGAGACTAGAAGGCTAAAATCAAGGTGTCAGTAAGGCCAGGACACTATGGACTCTGGAGAGAATCTTTCCTTGCTTCTTCCTCACTTCTGGTGGTGACCAACAATCCCTGGCATTCCTTGACTTGCCGCTGCATCACTCCAGGCTCTGCCTCTGCCATCATATGGCCTTCTCGTTTTGTGTCTTCACATTATCTTCTTATGAGGACACCAGTCATTTGGATTAAGGGCCCACCCTGCTGGAGTATGACTTTACCTTAACTTGACTAATTGCATCCACAATGACCCTATTTCCAAATAAGGTCACAATTGTAAGCTACTGGGAATAGGTACATATCTTTTCTGGGAACACAATTCAATAGTGTCTTAGCCCATGAACTTTCAAATCTGACCTGGGCCACCTCCAAAAAACCCAGATGCTTATAAGCCTTATTCCTGCAATTCTCTCAATCCTCCCCTCAATCTGGTATAGGTAGGAAGTAGGGCAATAAAAATTAAATTTCATGGTAGCCGCTTGGGGGTCACCATTTTGCACCCAACCACAGACACTCCTTGGAATTGCCTTGGAGGGAAGATCCGAGGACTGACTTAAGTGATGACCTCAGGGAGGGTTTTCAAAGGAGCTCTCTGACTGAGGGGCAGAGAGCTATTGAGTTCTAGGCTGCTCTATTAGTCTCTCATTGCTCTGGCCTCAGCAGCATTTAAATAAAGTGAGCATGGGATTCACCCAAGATTTATGGCTACTTTGACTGCTTTCTGTCACCCTTAGCTTCGGGGACTTTGGAGGCCACCTTGTGGGGCAAAAGGCAGCAAGGAGTCCTCACAATGTGGCCTAGCATCAGCAGAGTAAAGCGGGGGGCACACCCAGATTCTGAAAGCCTAGAAGTGTTCAGCAGAAATACAGAATTGTTTAGGGGTGACTTAAATAAATATTAGAGGCAATTCAAAATGTTCTAGATAAGCTTTAAAAGGCTTCTAGAAGGAGATTCTTGAGCTCTGATGAAAATGAATTTCTTGCACTATCATCCGTAGTTTCCCTTTACTCATAAGATGAAATCCGAACACGATCACATGCCCTCATGGTTTGTTCTCCACTGACGTCTCCAGCCTCGTATTTTACTCATACCTAGGCGCTAGCTTGACATTTCCTAAACAGACCTTCTGACTTGGCACATCCATCGCTTTGTAGACATATTCCTTCCTACCGGGATGCCTCTCTGGCTTCTATGCCTCAATCTCAGGGAGCTGCTGAAGCCCTGAGAGTCTAAGGCCCCAGCTCCAGTGCCAGCTCAGAGAGTCCTCCATCACACTTGCCTGTGATCATTTCTCTGTTTTGACCTCAAGTCCATTTATTAAGTCCATTCAATATTTAGTCAGCCATTAAAATAAATAAATACATATTTATTTACTTCCTTATTTATTTATTTATTTTTGCGGCGCTCCCTCTGAAGGCTCTAGGGAAGAATTCTTCCTGCCTCTTCCTGGCTTCTGGTGTTGCAGGCAATCCTTGGCATTCTTCGGCCTGCAGCTGTATCACCCCAATCTCTGCCTCCCCCATCCAGTGGCATCCTCTTCTCCCTCTATATGTCTTGGTTTCCCGTGTCTCTGTGTTCAATCTCCCTCTGCTTTCTTTTACAAAGATACCAGTCACTGGGTTAGGGACCGCCCTAATTCAGTAAGACTTCATCTTAGCTATGTTTTTATTGAGGGATAATTGACACACTATTGAATATTTATTGACTGCTGACAATGTGCCAGGGACTGTGTGTAACATGCGAGGGAGGGGTAGATGGGTGAATGGAATGTTCTGTGAACTCTCAGGCAGGAAGGAGTTTGGGCTTATGGATAAAGAGGTGGAGGTTCCGCTGGAGAGCTCTGTGCAACTGAAATAAGGTACAGTTACAGACACTGCACATTCCACAACGGGGGCGTTTGGGAGCCCCGCGTCGTGATATGGCTCTTCGTTCCCAGGTCGGCCTTTCCTCTCCACGTGGACTGCTGCAGCCTGGGTATGAGAGGTTCCCTTTGGGTTGGGAGTTCTCACACCTCAGTGGGGAGTCCGGGAACAGAAGGCGTTCATGGGCCCAGCCTGTCCCCATCTGCGGCAGTGGCCAAACCAGGTGGCCTGAAGAGGAACACAAAACCTCTGAGAGCAGCCTCCCCGTCCTCCCATGGGAAACCCCGAATCCCTTCCCAAAGGATACAGAGGCACCTGGTGCTCTGCCTTTGACATCTAGCACATGTCATTTCTTAGCTAAGGAGGCAGGTTCTGTTTCCTGAGCCCAGTTCTTCATTGGAGAAATATCCCAACTTGAAAAGCATCAGGGAAAGTTACTCATCCCTGGTCCATGTCAGGCCCCTCTGCGCTTCTGTTAGATTAGAACTTTTATTTCCTCCTCGCTCCTCTATTTTTGATTGCATATACTTCCTCTATTTGCTGCCCCTATGGTCCAAGCCACCCCATACATATCACTTCCACAAGAGAAATAAGCAGAGGTAAATGAACCACTTCTTCCTTGGTTCTCCCTCAGAGCTCTGCCTTCCCTCCACCGCTGCAAAAGCCACAGCTCATGGGGATTGCTGGTTTCCCTGTGTCTCTGGCCCCTTGGACTATGAGCTTCTCAGTGCAAGGACCCTGCCTGCTTTATCTTTGTCCCCTAAGCAGAGCCTTGTGCACAGTACATATAAGTATTTACTGCATGAATAGAATGAAATGAAATTGGTTATGCCTGTGTGTTCTGATACTTACCTTGGTTTCTCATTTAAAGTCTCTCTGGGTGAATACAAATGGAAAAAGCACGTCCTATAATCTGTTGCTATTCTCCTCAAGCTGCAGAATTTTCTATTTCCAGACCTATGTTCTGATGAACAAACTGTTGCACACTAAGTAAATGAATGAATGAATCACAGAAAAGTGGGACTGGAACGTCTCTTCGATATCAGCTCAAACAACCCTCAGTGACCGGATGGACCCTGAGACCCAAGGTCTGGCAGTGAGGCCCTGGCGGATTCAGGAGGAAAACGCAAGTCTCCAGTTTCTCAGGTACAGTGCCTCCTTCCACACACCACTTCTTTATTCAAATCTCTGTGCAAAGATGTCCAGCCCATAGAGGGTCAGGGTAGAGGGGCCATCCTCTAGCTAGATGCTGAGCTAATCCCTCCCCACCTCCCCTCCTGGGAGCTTGGCAGTGCCCAGGTGTGCCACCGATTCTATCCAGGATGCATGCGATTTCCCAATAGAATCAAATAACGTTTGCAAAGGACATCTGAAAACATGTCAGGAGCACATGGACGAATGAATGCAGGGAGCTCTGTCTTGCCAGCCTCTTTGCTTCCCTTGCCCAGGGCCGCCCCAAGTCTGTGCTTCCTCCTGCCCAAGGAGGCAGCGAGAAACCTGAAGTTCCTGCGGGGAGTTGGGCCACAAAAGCAGGAGGAACACTTTCCTCACTGATATTTCAAGACTATTTCACAATCGCCAAACCACCAGCCACACGCAATCACTGGCTGAAAAGCAAAAAGTGCAAGCTTGGATTGTGCGTGTATGTGTGTGTGCATGTGTGTGTGTGTGTGTGTGTATTAAAACACAAATAATAAGGTTTGAAGGAAAGTCAGACAGCCAACAGAATTCCCTATAATGGCAGTGTGGGTTTTGGCCAAACGAATATGTTTGGGACTGAGAGAAGAGAAGCTTATTCAAGTCAAGAGCCATTTGTTAGATCACCAGACACACACACACACAAAAAAACAAGTCTCCGAAGCAAACACAAAATGTGATATACAGACACACAATTGTGTTTCTTAAACACAAATAAATAAATGTTAAATTAAAAGAAAAACTGGAAATAGTGTTGTTTTTACCTTCTGCATTTAATATTTTGGGGTGCTATCATGTCATAAATTGAAAGATCAAAAAGAAAAATTTTACCTAGATAACAAGAGCAAAACTTAACAAGTGTTTTGTTTGTTCATTTGCTTGCTTGGTTCTTTTAATTCTTTGCTAAAGGAGTAGAGAGAATAATATACCTCCAACGTAGGGTTGCAGGGTTGCCAGATGAAAATGCAGTATGTTCCACAACATACTTATACTCAAAAAGTAATTGTTGTCTGTCTGAAATTCAGATTTATCTGGGCAGCCTGTATTTTTACTTGCTATATCTAGCAGTCCTATCACCAGGTTTCTAGCCAGTAAGCAAGAGTAGTTTATTTTGGAAGACTGCAATTGTCTCCGTGCCTCTTTCAACCTTTCCCACAACGGCAGGCCTGGAAGCTGACATAGTACAATGTCCTTATTTTACAGATAAGGAAACTGAGATCAGAGAAAGGAAGTGACTTGCTCAAGGTCACACAAAGATTCAGTGGTTCACCCAGGATACTAACCCAGTCTCACTGCCCCAGGCCAGTTTGCCACAAAGACAGAGGCTCAAGGTACCATAGGGGCATCTACAAAGGTCCATCCAAAGTTCCAACCACTCCAAGATCAAGCAGATGTAAAAGTAATCTATCTAAGATCGTTGGGCCCATTCACTTGGAAATGTTAGGTTAAAAGCTGAAGAATAACGAATTTCAGCACTTTTTTTAAAAGCCCAGAAACTTTGACTCAGATGAAATTGTATATGAAATCCAGCATATAAAATGAATTAAAACTAAACTGTTATGGTTGAATCAGGGTTAGGGTGGCAGCCCTCACAGCCCTCCATGTCTCTACTAAAGCATCCCCCAAATTACATTCGTGGATTCTCCTGAGTTCCACCAAGTGTCACGGAACGACCATTGGTGTGATGGAGCAAGCACCGGCCTTGGATTCAGGAGCTTCACCACCACCATCCTTGGGCCAAACACTAACTTCTCTGAGTCTCAATTTCCACATCACTCAAACAGAGAAAATAACAATTACTAATATCAAGATGGCATTGCATGCACTAACATATATGTACGTGCCTTGGATGCTGTAGGGCACTGTACCAGCAGGAGGTCATCCAGATGTTTGTTTTTATGCAAATGAAAGAAGGTTTAGCAGAAAACTGGGTGGACTATTCATTAGCTCTGTTTTGTGTGTGTGTGTGTGAGGAAGATCGGCCCTGAGCTAACATCTGCCACTCCTCCTCTTTTTGCTGAGGAAGACTGGCCCTGGGCTAACATCCGTGCCCATCTTCCTCCACTTTATATGGGACGCCGCCACAGCATGGCCTGACAAGCAGTGCGTCGGTGCGCGCCCAGGATCCGAACCAGCGAACCGCCGTGGCAGCAGAGAGTGCACAACTTAACTGCTTGTGCCACCGGGCCGGCCCCCATTAGCTCTGTTCTTGCTCTCTACTTATCAATTCATTCCTTTGCAATCTTCAGTTATTACTCCTCTTGAGATCTTAGGGATGGATTCTGACAGGTCCACTGTGGCTCTTGATTATGGATTCTAAAGTGCTGAGCAGTCAGATTATGACCACAGTGTCTGTGAAGGCTGGTCAGGGAAACAAAAGCTATGGCAAATCTTTGGCCTTTCCAGGCAGCTGGGACCGCATTCCCTGACCAGAAACCTCAGCTACTATAACCCCTCGACCCTCCAGTATCTCGGGTGAGTTTGTGAGAAGTCCAAAGCTCTTGGTTTCTGGCAAGACATTTGGCTGTCCTAAGAACATCTGGTTCATATGTATCACAAAGCCTGGGTCCACAGAGAAGGCCACCCTCTGACCAGTCTGTCAAGGGTGGACTTGCCCAGAGCCATGTCCGATGGTGCTGTGCTTTTGCTGCAATATGTTCTCTCCCCAGACCATCGTCTGGCCACGCACATTTTGTACTGTCCCACGTTGAGATCTCTTGGACCTTATCCTTCTTCATTTCAATTCAACATTTGTCATCCCCAAGCATTCTAGATTCTAGGTCCTTGCTTCCTAAGAACACAATCTTAGGGAAATCTTGAGAAACAGGAACCCAGGGGAGTTGACTTGGACAAGGGAGGTAAACTATTTGTGTATCCTCAGGCAAATCAAGTCTTCTCTTTGTGCTTTGGTTTCTACAAAAATCCACAGACTTGCCTACCTCACCGGGAGACCGAGAACCTAAAAATGATGGGGATATTCAGAATGATCTGTAAAACACTATTCAGATGTCAGGTTTTGTATTTCTACTGGCAATTTAGGGCTTTAATCAATTCTACATTCTCCCGTCCTAAAGCCTAGTAGAAAGTAATTGATCAATAAATACTTAGTCTCATTAAAGTGAATTCCTGGTACCAGTCAGATTAAAATATTTATTGAAATACACAAAAAGATTGACATTTCAAGTCTTCTGCCTCTTGATGCTTTGAATAATGAGAGCTGCCCTTTCTGGAATAGTGGACATATTTTTCTAAATGAAAGGTTTACTTGGTCAGAGTTCCTTCTTTGGTGCTGGCTTTCTAGTACAAGAGAGAAAAACATGAAAGACTGTACTTCATTTGGCAGCAGAAGTGATGAGGATAGGACCAGGATAGCTCAGTCCCCAATGTAACTGGGAGGAGGTATAAATGTGCATGAATTTGTTTCTCCTCAGTAGATCAATTAGCTAAGACTTTCAGACTGAGAATGAAAAGAAATAAATCTAGAAGCCTCTACTGAAAATTCACTGCCCTGGCCCCTGAAGTCTTAAATACCTTACATGTGAGGAATCCTTAAGTGTTTTTCTCAGAGGCACATTTACATTTGAGAGAAAGTATAAATAAGACTACAACGGTGTTTAGAATTTTCCGTGTACCAAGGCCCAAAGATCTGCTCTTCATAGACATACTTGTAGACGTGGGATGGATGAGTTCACAAGGAAACTTTGAGGCAGGGCCACATGAGATGACTATTTGCAAATTCCTCGAATTTTGAGGTTGAGGAACTGGACTCACAGAAATATCACTTCTTTAGCAGAGGGTAAAGGGGCATTTGTGAGAATAAGTTGTGAAAGAAAAGGAGAAATAAAGAACATGGAGAAACCTTAGTCTTGTGTAAGCATTTCCATTTCAGATTCTTAAACTGTGTTAACGGAGTCTGTATCCCAGGACCTAGTTTCATCCCACAGTCCTGTCTGAGTGTCACCCCACCCTCTCCAGAGAGCCCAGGCATATCCTGTCAAAAGGACACTTGACCTCCTAGAGCTGAAAGCCTGTCCAGGGCAGCATTAGCCGTATTGCCTCTGTGCATTTGAGTTTTGGAGTTTGGAAATAGTTCTCCCATCCATGATCTCATTTGCTCATCTCTGTCACCCTGGGAATAAACATTATCACACTTGTACCCCAGATAAGAAGACCAGCCATAGCCTGCCTGCACAAGAAGGGAAAAAAACATTTGCAATTATGAAATAATATTTAAACTACTTAGGATAAACGGAGTGAAGAAATTTCCTGTCACATTTATGCTTTTGGAAAACAGCATTTCCAGAGAGTAAGCAGAACCAAAACTAAATATTAATTGCCTAATAACCACAGTTTTAACTGGATGGAATTTTATGAGATGCCCAAAATGGGCAGGCCATGTTTCTAGGTGAAAGGACTGAAAATTGTCATTTTAATTTGTTTTTCTCAATAGATTCTGGTCCTTTCATTAATCTTTACTAATAGGATGGGTAGGAAATGGAAAGCAAATCCTAAAAGATATGTAAATTCCTCAGAATTAGAGAAATGTGACATGTAAATGAAAGTTCCCCCACCACCCACCTCAACCCCTACCAAAGTCTGTCTTGTTTAGGGAATAAAGTCATTTTTCTCCATTAAGCCAGCTCTATCGAAAATGTCAGCATGGAATTGGAGCACTGCAGGCAAGCCTGCATCGTAAGAGTCTGCAAATGAATTGCTTTGACCTCAGGCACTTCTACTGAGAATAGAATGAAGAGGCTGTGTTGGTTGCTTGGCACAAATGCGGGTACACACTCGTGGCACAGACTTCCCCAGAACTCTAGCAAAACTAAAGTGCTTATCCACCCTGTTGTTTGACAGATGAGGAAATGGGGGTTGAGAGAGTGAGTGGCCTTAACTGGCCATGGCAGCTCTGGGGCCAGAATCAAGGCTGCATTTCCAGCTCTGACTGTAGTGTGGTGTAGGGTATGTGTGTGCCTCTGTGTGTGTGTGCGTGTGTGTGTGTGTGTGTGTGTGTGTGTGTGTGTGTGTGTTGAGGTGAGAGGCCAGGGCCAGAGAAGGATTCTTTGGGAGGTGAAACCTATCTGGGTCTCCAACGGTAAGCAGAAGTTACAAAGGTAGGGCAGAGTGAGGGGTAGTAAATTTACTGAAAGAGAATAGCTACATTGTGAGAAGTCCGGGTGTTGAAGGGATTGCAGGAAGTTCAGTTTGTCTGTGGAAGTGGGTGGAGATTGGGAGAGAAATGGGCAGGGGCCAGATCAAGATCCTCAATTCATTCTAACTGCCTCTACCTGCTCTGTGCAGGTGCTGGCTCCTAAAGAGTGTGGATGAATCCCCACCAGCTGTCCATCCTCACACTGGGGATCTCACCCACTCTCTGGGTGTCAGCTGCCTCCTCAGATCTCTATCTCCATCTAGACCAGATCTCCCCCTTGAGGACCCAACCCACCTCTCTCCATCCGTTCTTGCATAGGAGTAGAAGGACAGGCTTCCAGACATCGGAGGAAATGGGGAAGGAGGCACTGGGGAGGCAGGCAGTGAGAGAAGGAGGGCTGTGCATTCTCACCCCTTTAAGAGAGTCATGCTGTGGGGGAGAGGTCCTAGCAGACACTGATTTGACTCCTTACTCCCTTCAGGGTTTTATTCAAAGTTCCAAAAGTGTAGAAACCAAGGGGACCACATGAGCTTCAGGCCTGCCATGGTTGACTTGTGGAGCACGATTGAAGTTTGTGGGGTTTCTTTCCAGGGCTTGTCTCCTGCTGTTATCCAGCCCTGCAGTACTGCCCTCCACCCCATCAGTATTTGGTGCCTGTAGCATTGTGGTTAGGTTACAGTGAAAGACACAAGGAGTTCTCTGGAGCTGACAGGGAACTGCTCACCACTCCAGAATGGCACCCGTTATAGAAGTGGTCTTCTGAAATAGGCCCGTCCTTCAGACTTGGGGAACAGCAGCACTGTTTTTGCTCTCTGTCTTTGATAATTTAAAATTTTTGAGTGTAGGGCATTTGATTGCTTTGGGAAAAACAGAGAGTTACAAAAAGTCTGCGACTGTATTCGTTTCACTATTGCTGGAGTTAGCTGGTGCTGGCTCATGAGAGCAGAATGTGAACATCTCTTCTCAACTCCATGGTCAATGATGTCAACTTGGTGGCTTGAAGTCAGCCGTGGTGGGAGAATCTGCACCATGGATAGTGGCAAATACTTCCAATCAGAGGGATTTTTTGGGAGAGAGGGAGCAATTTGGAGTGGGATTTGGCCTACCAGCCCACCACTGGTTTCGTCTCACTCCCGGGAAGAACCACACAAAGCCAACACTCAGAGCAGAAAACTAACCTCCTTGAGCAGATGAAGTGCAGAATTCCAATATTTTGGAATGGCCTGAAAAGCAAGAAATATCACACTTTTAACGAGCATTCTTCTGACAACTTTGGAACAAACAGATATCATTTTTTTTTTCTCCAGGATAGAGATTCTTTTCAGATTACAAAAGAGTACAATAACAAGACCTGAATTTGGAACCAGAAAGCACAGGTTTCAGTCCGAGCCTCACCACTGATTAGGTACATGTTCTCTTGGGTTAGTCTTTGGGCCTCAGTTTCTACATTTCTAAAATGAGGTTGACAAACTACTTCCCACCCTGATCATGAGGACTGATCAAAATAGTAGACGTTAATATAGAGTACTGGGAAAACATCAGATAATAAGATGAATAACAGAGGCTAGAAAATGTGGGAACCATCTTGCCAGCCAAATGAAGAGTTCCTCTCGTCTTAAGCGGAATTCCATCCCTCCAGGTGGATTTGACATTGCTCCGGTATTAACTTGGCACTTCCATCTGCACAAGCCATTGTGATTGGTGCCCACTGAGCACAAGAGCTGCAAAACAATCATGGGCAGGTGAAGGAGACTTCATCGCCTTCCTCTGCCCTCTCCACTGGTGCTGCTGGTGATGACTTCCTAAGGAGCTGTCACAGCCAGATGTTGGCAGGCGGGACAGCTCTAGAAACTTTTCCAGCTGTAACGTCTTTGATCACTGGGAATTCTCTAGACTCATGAAAGAGCAAATCTTATTAACTGTGCTATACGCATGCTTTCTTCCTCTAAGATCTCTGGAGAAAGAATTGTCTGTTGTTGGGAGTCTTAAAGGAATGAGTTCCAGCAGAAGGTCTGAGGGCAGTGTTCTGGTTATTATTGCTGCATAACAAATTACTCCAACACTTAAGTGGCTTAAAATAACCCTTTTAGCATACTCACAGATTCTGTGGATTGGGGATTTGGAAAGGGAATAGAATTAACTCTGTTCCCCAATGTCTAAAGCTTCAGCTGGGCAAACTCAAAGGTCGGGGGTGACTCAGCAGCCAGGGACTGGAATCATCTTGAAGCATCTTCACTCACATTTCTAGCTGTTGGCAGGGACTTCAGCTGGGGTTGTCAGTCAGAGAGCCTGTGCCTGTCCTCTCCACGTGGCCTGGGCTTCCCCACAGCATGGCAGCCTCAGATTTCTTAAATGTTAGCTCAAGGCTCTGAAGGCAAATGGCCCAGCTTCCAAGATGGAAGCCCACCTCGCTTCCCAGCCCCAACCTTTTATGACCCGGTGTCAGGCGTCACTTAGCGTCACTTCTGCAGCATTCTAATCCTTCTGAGCAGGTTGGGAGCCCTGCCCAGATTCAAAGGGAGAACAATTATCTCCACCTCTTAATGGGAAAGTGGCAAGGTAATAGGAAAGCATGTGGCATGGGAGGTATTGTTGCCGCCATCATTGGAAAATGCAGTCTGTCCCAGGTGTCAACAGAGCGTTCTCACTGGAGGCCTTCACCTCCCCGTCTGCGTAACGTGGACAGCGACAGCTTTGATGGCTGCCCTTGGCCTTTATCGGGTTCTGCTCCTCTCCAGGCCCAAGGCTGTGTCAAGTCCATCAGGCCTTCATGATGTTCCCATCAAAAAGATTTTACAAGCAGCTTGGGGGCCAAAGCCATGACCTGTTAATCTGGAATCTTCCATGCACATGCTGCTCTCGGCACAGAATGGAGCCCAGAAACAGTTATTGAATTGGAGTTATTAGGTTATCTGGATCTTATAGACTATAATAATAATTTTAACAACCCTTATATGGTGCTTATTCTGTGCCAGTTACTGCTCTAAGTGTTTCAGAAATGTTAACTCATTTAATTCTTTAAGGAGCTTCAAAGGGAGAGACTAGTGTTATCCCCATTTTACAGATGAGGAAACTGAGGCGCAGGCTGGTTTAATGACTCACACAGGATCACTCAGCTAACAAGTGGCAAAGCCAAGATCTGAACTCAGCAGTCTGGTTCCTAGAGCCTGCCCTCTGAGCCACTATGCCATACTGCCTCCCAGGGGGTGGGGAGCCCTTGTCCAATAATCAGGCTGTCGAGGGTCCAACTGTGATTCACCTCCTTGAGCACCTACAAGTTCTCGCCCCTTCCTGGGTGTCCATGCCTTCATCGGTAGCACAAAGGGGCTGCACTAGATTTCTTGGGGCCTCGGGGCCTGCTAGGTGCTATGTGTTCACAGGTGGACTAAATCGAAAGCTGAACCTCTTATGATACAAGCTTTTATGGTTCTAGAGAAAGAGCTTAATGGGGATTTTCAAAGGTTATTGAGGACCCAAAGTCCTGGGTCAAAAAGCTGTAAACGAGAATACAACATTCATTTCAAGTCATTCATCTTAACATTGTACGCTGAGCACCGACCCGGGCCAGATGCAATGTCAGCCAGGGGATATGACAGCAAGTAGCAGATACACAGGCCCTCCCTCACGGAGCTAAGAGCCAGGGGGTGAGGGTGGGGGCAGGGACCCACCGACCAGAAGACAGAACCAGGAATTACAGGGGAGAGGGAGAGTCATACTTGGGGTGCCAGGAGCAAGCACAGCCACAGGACCTGGCTTTAAGAGGAAGATAAAAAATGACAAGATGCTCATTTTGTGCGCCTGGCCAAGTCTGCAACTTTGTTTCCCGGACCGCTCGGAGCTCTGCACAGGAGGGAATCAGCTGAGACACAATGTTGAGTCCACATTGTCTTTTCTTGATGCCAAATGCTTGCCCGGTCTACACTCATTGCCCGGCCAGCAAAGAGAATCAGGGCAAATGACCCCTGAGTGATATTCTGATCCCTTCCTCATTTCAATAGTGCAAAATATGGTAGAATGGATGGAAGCATTTCTTTCTCAGAATGGCCATCGCCAGCCAGGTGCCTTTCCACTTAAAAAGGGACAGAAGGAGGAGTGAGAAGGCCTGGCAATGTGGGCCTGCGATAGGGAAGCAACAGGCCAGGAGGAAGCTACAAATTGGAGCCCTCCCGCCCAAGCTGCCTGCGGTGGGCTCTGAGGCCGGAGCTGCCTGCCCCATCAAGAGCCAGCGCGGGGGAGACTTGGTGAAAGGTAAATGCCTTCCATTCGTCCCGCCCAGTGGTGCTATTAGGAGCACACGGAAAGAATTTGGGTGTCAGATTTTTATCCCAAAAGCCTCACTCAGATAACAGGGTATTTTGCCTACAGAGCAATCTGCTTCTGCTAGGATTTCCCTCCCGTTTTAAAAACTCGCCTGGTTCAAGCCTCGCATAAGCCAAGCTTTGATTTCTTTTTCTTCACGTCTTCTCTCTTCCACCTTCGCAGCAGTGGCGGCACCATTTTCTGAGCTCCTGCTCGGTGGGGCCCCTGCCTACCCTCGGTACTTCTTAACAACGCTTTTGAGATCAGTATCGTCATTCTCCCTCATAGATGAGGATGTGCGGGTTCAGAGAGGCAGTCTCTGACCCAAGTTCCCACAGCGGGGTGGTGGCAGACTGAGGGTGCCCCACCCCTCCATACTGTCCCCCACCCCCATAAGTGCTGCAGAAACTCTAAGTCACTAGAGTCCTGGCATTTCACCCAAGATGCTCCAATTTATAATCCCTATGCTTAAGCTCTCACTACAGATGTGTTAACATTGGTTTGGGGGCATTTTCAAGTAGTTTTGTAAGCTTCTCTAAAACATTTTTAATTTTCTCTTTAATTTTTCTGAGTTTAACAGGGACTCAGAGTTTTGTTGTTACTTAATATATAGTGGGGTTTGGGATTATGCTTTGTCGTTTTACTCAGTATCACTGAGAACTTGCTGCATCTACTTCAAGGGAATAAAATGATACCAGAATAGATTTATGGAAAATGAAAACAGGAACTGGGACAGTCGATGCTATTTCACAATTGTTTGCTAAAGGAGTTTGCAACACTCGAATTGAGTTGCTTTATGATTTTTTTGTTGTTATTCTGTTTTAAATGAATGATTAGTCTGAATTTAAAACATTTGGGAGTTGCTAGAATGCCACGTACCTAGCCTGGAGGAAGAGGAGGAAAATTTTATGAAAAATCCGAGTATTAGAAACCCGCCTCTCTCATGAAGCCTGCTCTGCTCCCATTTCCCCTAAACTGGGAAGCTGATTTCTCTGTAACCTCAACGAGCTTGAACTGTCTCTTTAGAGAACAGAAAAGAGCAATATCCCCTTTTACAGAGAAGCTGCTCCTGCTGTGGTATAGGGGCTACCCCTCTGCTTTATAGTCTGTGGACGCACACGGACCAGCCTCTGAAATATCTCTGAACCTCAGCGTCATCATTCTGAATCCACGCTACATTTATCAAAAATGCTGCTGAGAGACTGATCTGTCTAAGACTAGCATGTGAAAGAGTTTTAAATTCTGTACAACTGGTGAATGGGAGTGATCATTAGAGCCATCATCACGACCACGATCCAGAATGTGACTTAATGTGCAGGCCCAACCCTCACAGCACTCCCATGTTCAAATGAAATAGTTTCAGCAGAACTAATTTTAATCCGGACCCAGCAAACATATCCTCTACGGTAGGACTCCATTTTTATGAGTGATTCCAGGAGTTTGTGATGACTCAGTCGAGGGCTTGGCTTAAACTGACCTTTGGTACTAAAGGGGAAAAAAAGACTCACTTTGTCATTCATTCAACAAACCTTGAGTGCCTTTTACAAAGAAGCTCAAACAGAAGCCTTCAGATAAGGAAGAACTTAAGCATTTTAGAAGCACCACTTACACAGGCTTTTCACGTGTTAAAAGTTCATTTACCAAGAATGGGTGGGAAATCGCTCTGCAAACAATTAAGGCCATAGAAAGGCGAGAGGCTCACTTTATGGATCATTTTACCTCTTCCTTACAGCAGGTCCCAGAGATCTCTCTGATTCTTTGACTGTCTGTTAGGTCAGCATGATGAGTTTACAATTGTCAAGTACATTTTAAAGTTACACACTATATTCATTTGTAACACCTATTTTGGTGTAGACTTTCTCCAATTCTTTGGAAGCAGTAAGATTTTGCAGTTCATGGAGATGGAGTGGAGGGTTGGACATCAAAGACCTCTAGGCCTTTTCCAGTGAGGGTGCCTGGAGACAATGATTCACCTGCTTTGTAAAGGCCTGAAGGTTCCTGGAGGGTCTCTGTTGGACCTT
Source organism: Diceros bicornis minor (assembly GCF_020826845.1). NCBI lineage: Eukaryota > Metazoa > Chordata > Mammalia > Perissodactyla > Rhinocerotidae > Diceros > Diceros bicornis. The sequence goes on along the minus strand of NC_080767.1, from coordinate 16,976,423 downwards.
CCGGACTGAATCTTCTTAAAACATTAGGTTCCCCACCAGCCTCCCACCCTGACCTGCTCCACCCACAGCCTGTGAAGGCCCTGCCTTTTTAGGGGATATTTGGAGGTCTTGGGCCCCCTGAGGCTTCCTCTCCTCACCTGGGCTTCTCCTGGGTGAGGGCGGAGATGCACCGGAAAGCGCTTCCTAGCAATCAGGTGCCCAGGTAGCCTGCTTTTCAGATGGGTACGCCAGAGTTTGGGAAAATCTCTTCCCTGAAAGGGCCCTGAGAACTGGGGCAAGCAGGACATAAAGAGGATGCACAGTCTTCTAAGCTTTTGCCAGGAGGCAGTGGAGTGCTAAAGAAAAGAGCACAGGTCTTTGGGATTATAAAGCATGTTGCTTATACCGTCGTTTCACGCCTCAAGCCACTTAATCGCTGGAAGCCTCAGTTTCCTCCTCTGTAAAGTGGGGATAATAATAACTCTGACAGATTTATTGGGAAGACTAAATGAAGTACTACTGTCTGTAAAGAAACAAGGACTATATTTGTGAGAATAGTGGACCTATAAATAATGGTTTCCACCACGGCCCGTGACAGGCTCAGTCATAAATGGTAATGCAAGCATGCGGCAGCACGAGCTGGTGGTATCTTCCAAGCAGTGGGGACAATGAGAGATGCCCACTGCCCGGGAAGCTTCCTGCTCTGGTCTTTTTCTGCACCTCCCTGCCTATCTTCCCAACTCCAAAGCTTGTTCAGGCACTAGCTGCCTCCCACACCAAGAATCTCCTCCCCGTTTTCATTCTGCCATCCCTGCCAACTCCTTGTCCGAAAGTCATCAGGCAAGGGTCCTCACCATTGTTCTCAGGGAGCCCTCCTCAGGTCTGCCCTAGCTCAAGTCCATTCATCTCCCTCCTGGGCTGCAATACTGCCTCTTCTCTGGTCTCCCTGCCTCCGACCCTTCTTCCCTCCGACATCCTCCCTCCCTACAGCCCACAGATCGTATCAAGCCTCCTGTTTATAATCTCTGGAATGGGGTGCATGTTCCCCATGCAGTGGTCAAGCTGATCCACTAAGAACAGAAAGACAAACGTTAGAACTTTATTTACACACATTTTATACCTCATTCATTTTAATTTCTATCCCTGAGTGTGTTTCATATTTTGAACCAACACTTATTGAGCACTTACCACATGCTGAGTCCCATTGTATTGATTCTATTAACTCATATAATCATCACAAAAACCCTGGGTTATCATCCCCATTTTAAAGACTAGGAAACTGAGGCAGAGCTATGCTAGGTAACTTACCTGTGGTCACAGCCAATAAGTGGCTGAACTTATGCTCTTAGAATTATTCCAGTATCATAAGACATGTGCACAATTTATAATTAAATAAATATGCACAAATTGGGATTGAATGCTTGAAATACTTTTTTGCTGCGGTTGTACAATTTTAAAAGTTTGGATTAAATCTATACTCTTGATCTTGGCCTTCCAGAGCTATTATGACCTGGCAGCTGCCTACCTCTGCACTCTTCTTTCTAGACACTTCCACCCATTACAGAGGCACAAGGCTTCAGGCCTCCAGGCCTTTGCTGGGCAGTTTTATCTCTGACCGGCATGACCTTCCCTCAGGACCTGTCAGCACAGGTGAGATTTGAACTGTAGGGGAAAATTTGTGCTTTCGTGGGGAACTCTGTGCTGTCTAGAGGACACCTGGTTATCTGATTGATCCTATGGGAGCTATTTTACAACCCTGGAAATTGTAGATAACTGATAACAAGGCAAAATAATTCTTGTTTATAGACATGTAAATTTTGTCCTATCCACAGAGGTTCCATTGACTTCTCCCCTGACTGTGAAAGAAGCTGGTTTTGCCTCTATTTGCACATTCATTTCAATATTCCTCATCTATACATGTGCCAGCTTTTTGGATTCTCCTTTGAACTGGTGGTAATATCTGCCTGGTTCCCTCACTGACAATGAATTAAATGAAATCTTTAGCACATGTCTCTTTTCTGTCTATATGAGAGTCATGATGTTATCTTTGTTTGAAAGTAATCATTTAGTGAAAATGAGGTCTGACCCAGAGCCCATGCTCTTTAGTCTCATCTCATTCATTCAACAAACCTTCACAACTTAGTGTAGGCCCTGTGGGGAGTGCTTAGGATCAGGGATGAGTCACACAGGTCCCTGCCACCCAGTGACTCCAAGTCAGGCTAATGAGAGAGGCATGATGACACAGACAGAAACTGCGGGGTCAGAGTGAGGAGTCCCTAGCCTCAGTTGGGACCACAGAGAAAGTTTCCCAAGAATCAAGATAACAATTAATATAACAAGTTAATCCCATTACAACAAATACTGAAATTCTATCCAAAGACATTGGACAAAATATAATTTTATGTTGAATATTACTTGAATCAAGTGAAGGAAACCTTGGCAACATCTGGTTTCTCATGAGGTATGTTAGTAATGATATTTGGCCTGCACTGTACTTGAAATAATACTGTACTTGAAATAATACTGTGTCCTTTTCCAAAGAACATAGTTCCATATTTCCAAAGCCCATGTACAGAGCTGATGAGCTCGAATTATTCAAACAACAGCCAGTCATCAAACGGCCGTTGCCACGAAAAGGAAAATATACATCAACACAACAATGATCATGAAGCTTTCCTGACTCCAGGCAAAAGGAATGCAAGCACGTGTGAATTTGAAATCAAAACTAAGACATACACATATTTAACTGAGCTTTGGCTTGGCTATCCGTATTCAAGTATGTCTCTCCACCAAGTCAACTGATTTTATTCATCTCTGTATTCCAAGTGACTTGCCCAATTCCTTCCTTCATTCATTCATCCACCATTCATTCGTTCTGAAATCTCCACTGAAAGCCTGCTTGGATCTGTAGCGGTTTGAGAGGGTATAAGATGAAAAAAGACTCAGTTCCTGTCCTCAAAAGGTTCAGTCTTGTGAACAGGGATGGAGACAGGGCCCAAATGTAAATACTCAAAACGCAATTTAATTTATGTTATAACGTAGGTTATATTCAAAGTGCTGTGAGAATGGAGGAGACGGGGATAACTTGTGAGACAGGAAGTGTTATGAGGAGGCAGAGAAGTTTCCACCAAAGGGAAGACACAAGGGTATGCCGGGCTAGAAAAATCCAACGTTACTGGTCACTCCATTTTCAGGGGCATGTGTGTCAAGACCACCGTTAAAGTACAATTTTCAAAAAGCGAAAAACATGACTTTCCTACAAATATAAAACAAACAGTGTCAAAAATTTCATTCAGCTCTTTAATAAGTTGTTAAAACCAGTGCAAATGAGAATTTAAGGAGCTAGGTATCTATGGGCAATTTAATTTAAAAAAATTCAAGAATAAGATTCCAGATTGGATGCAAAACTGATTAATAAACAGTGACCTTTGGGTTATTGACAAAGGGGATCCTGACCACTTGGTATTTATCCCTGGGTTGGTAAGCTGGGCAGAATATCCTACTGGAGACCTGCCTGCCTTGGGACATGTGGACCTCTCCAATCAAGCTCGCGATGATCCCCTAACAGGGAAGCTATTTAGATGACCAATGGTCTTGCCCATTCTTGTTCTTTTCCTTCTTCCTGTATTTTACTTGAGGGGTGTAATGGAAGTTTGTAGGAAGAAGTATTTAGACATTTGGTATTTAGGGAAGGGGAGTGCATCCTATTTTACGGTCCATGGTGTCATGGTGTCGTAAAAATTATCTGAAACTTGGAAATAGGCAAAAGAGCTTCCTGGGTTTTCTTTCAGTGCAGTTCTGGGCTTTGGCCTCTTGTTGGCTTTCTATTGACTAGGCTATTTTAAATTCTGTAAGGGCTGAGGTTAGCTCATAGATTTTTTTTTCTTTTTTTTGGTAGAGATACAAAATTTCTGACTGTATTAAGCTCACATGGTTCACGCTGCAATGACCTTAGTGGTATTTCAATGGCAGTGGGTTTACCCAGTTTGGGGTTTTTCGGGGTCAATTGTAGCAGCAGTGGCAGGACCAACAGAATGGACCGATTTGTCAAATCTCACTGAGGTTCCCTCTCCCCAGAGCTTTGAGAAGATTCAAACCAGCACAGAATGAGAAAGAGGCTGGTGTTTCTAGGAAACAAAAAGAAGTTTGTTATGACAGACAGGTAGTTTTAGGCATGGGGATGATGGGGCGAAGTGGTATGAAGAAGTTTGTGAGTTGTGTTAAGGAGAGTGTAGATTCTTGATTCTGGTCTCAAATGAAAGGCAAAGGATCATCCCAGAGGGGTTTAAGCCAAAGAGAGACACTGTCCATTTTGCATGTTAGTGCGACTGCTCCGAAAGATTGGACTCAAGAGACTCAACAGGAGGCATAGGAATTATTCAGAACTGATGATGAGGGTTTGGGTATTTTTGAGAAATATTGAAGTGGCGGAATTCACAGAGTTGGTAACCAGTTCACGTGAGGAGTGAAAGAGAAGAAAAGTTGAGAATCTCTCTTAGTTTTCAATTTGAGTGTCTGAGAGGAAGGTGGTGCCATTTTAAAAAAAAAATAGGAGCAGGTTTAGGAAAAAGGGTTGAAGATGGTGAATTTAGTCCTAGATATAGTGAGCACTGAGTAGGGGCTGAGAAACCTCAGTGGACTGGATAGATTCAGAGGGCCCATTGGGTCTTTGTTTTCCATCATGGGCCTGTCTTGGACTAACAGTTACCCTTGAAAGTATTTATAGAAGTGACACAATCTGGGGCTCACGTCACAACAATTCTGGCAGAGTGTGAAGCTTCCACCTTCCTTTTAGTCAATTATTTATGAGGATTTGAATACTTGCTGCCTGTCAGGGATGCCAAGGTTACTCAGACATGTTCTTTGTCCTCTGCAAGTTCACAGTATCCGAGAAGTTAGCAAGAGCAGATGAGAAGGGAGGGTGGGGAGGGGGCGTGAGAGTCCCAGAGAGGAGCCTACCCATCTCCTAGCTGTAGGCAGCCACTCTCTCCAGGGGCATGAGGTCAGTTGGCCACAGGGTTTATGAGCTGCCTTCATCTGATATAAGAAGTCACTCATAGGAGGAAGGGGAGAAAGTAACTAAAAATAAAGTGGTTAGTGATCTGAGTATTTCGTAACGTTCTTTGGGTGATTTTAAGGAACAAGTCCCTGTATTCTTGCAGGAAGAACTTGGAAATCAGCAGCCCTAGATGATTTGAGTCATAAAATGTTTAAGGCCTGAACCAGGTTTCTAGAAATCCTTCAGACTTTGTGTCTCCCTAAAAGGAAGAGAGAACTTAATTTTTCTTTTCCCTTCTCTCTTCTCTCTCTCTCTCCCCCCTCCCCCCAATCTCCCTCTCATAGTCTCTTCTCTCTCTCTCCCCTCTTTCGTTCTCTCTGGAACACAGGTGCTAAGAAATAAATTAATTCAATCTTTTTACTCCTTAGTCAATAACACCCTATCACCAAATGTGCAGGTTCAGGTACAGGTCTCTAGCCTTTTAAAAAAGGCTGCATATCTTTTCCAAAAGCCCTTATTGGAGGGAAGTGAGACTCCCCAGTTATGCATCTTTCCAATTCTCAAAGGCTGCCCCATCCATGAAGTCTCCTCCCTAGTGGACGTGATTCTCCTTCCTTGAAGCTCACATAGTGCCTGACCTGCGTCTCTCTTTCTTTTCTGCTTCTTGTAATAACAACTTGCAGAGACAGTTTCACTGTCACATCCCTAGGGCATCGTTCCAGGAACACAGCAGGTGCTCAATAGTCTTTGATGGATGTAGGAATTTGTCACTGAATCCTCGGCACCTATCACAGTGCTGGGCACCTGGTAGGCTCTCAATTGAATGAATGCATGAGCATAAACTCATCTTTTCTCTCTGATTAACAGGTATTAGGAATTAGATGAGTCATGGCTGTATGGTTCTCTTGCCTTCCCCACCCCACGCCCTCCCCCAGCCTAGTTTAGCATTTTGTATGTGGTTAGTATTAGGCACATATTTTAAAAAATTCTTTTGATGAGGAACTGTATGTACTAGCTTTGCAACTTTCACGTGAATCTAAAATTATTCCAAAATACAAATTGATTTTAAAAATTAATTTGATTTTCCTTTGGAAATTTTTTTCCATCCGTTAACCACCAGGACACTTGGGAAGTTTTTATAGCTCTTTCCATTGAGAACTCTGCTTTTTATTTAAAAATTTACATATATTTATTTGAAAACATTTATATAGCACTCATCATGTGCCAAGAACCATTCTAGGTCCTTTATAAATATAACTCATTGAATCCTCATACTAACTCCAGAGTATAGTTATAGATAGTAGTATTCTCTTTTCACAAATGAAAAACTGAGACATAGAGAAAGTTGGGTAATAGTCGTCAGGAGGCACAAAACAGCATAAAGTCTGGTCATCTTAGGATGTCATTCCTTTCCTGGAACTTCTTTTCTCATGAACTAAGAGGCAGTCTTGTCCATACTGAAGAATGTAGGATATGAGGTTCTGTTGCTGGAGGTCCATTGACCAAAGGCAACACTACACAGCTCAGAGAGCAAGGCCACCATGTTTGCTTTCCCTGGACACTTCATGGACAAAAGAATGATCTCTCTTTCCGTCAGTCTACATCTGAAGCCAACTTCGTGTCCATCCTTAATTTCTGAGCCTAGGTCAAAGTCTAGTCAGGCTGAGAGTCAAGTCACTGCTTTATTCTTGTTAGTATGAGCAAGAGCCTAATTCATCTTCACACCACATATATTGTATGTTTTTCTAACTTTCTGAGTCAGCCCATCCATTCCCAAATGTTTTCACTACTCCTTTTATGCTGACCACTCTCTCCAATTTCTGTCTCCGAACTTCTCTCCTGAGGTCTAGTCCTGCATTTCCCCCTGCCTTGTTGTGCAGTTGAGACTGCCATCCCCTTGGTCACCTAAGCTGCCTTTGTGGCCTTATCTCCTACCACCTGCACCGACCCTCTCTCCTATCACAACCTCCTACCTTGACGGTACTAGGTCGCAGAGAAGTTGCTTCTGGGGCTACACTGACTGTCAAGGTCATGGATTCCTCATGGCACAAGCTTATTTCCAAATCTGGTCTAAAATGAATCTGCACAACTTTTCTCAAGATTTGCTTTTTAATTGACAAATGTTTACATAAACTGAAATGCACAGATCTTAAGTGTATAATTAGATGAGTTTTAAGAAATGCAGGGCCGGCCCCGTGGCTTAGCGGTTAAGTGTGCGAGCTCCCCTGCTGGCGGCCCGGGTTCGGATCTCGGGCGCGCACCGAAGTACGGCTTGTTCAGCCAGGCTGAGGCTGCGTCCCACATACAGCAACTAGAAGGACGTGCAGCTATGACATACAACTGTCTACTGGGGCTTTGGGGGAAAAATAAATAAAAATTAAAGAAAAAAACAAAAAACTATTCAGCTTTGTTTCATACAGGCCCAGAAATTGTAACAACAATATTAAAAAAAAAAAAATGCAAATAGTCATGAAATAAACACATCAATCAAGAATTAGAACGTTACCATCAGCCTGGACTGTTCCCTCATGCCTCTTCCAGTCAGTCTCCATCTCTACCCTCGTAGACAACCATTGTCCCACTATCTCTCACCAAAGATTCAACTTATGACCTTCAATTTCATATAAATGGAATCATACAGTATTGCTTTCTTTTTGCCTGGCTTCTTTCACTCAGCATGTTTTTGAGATTAATCCTTCTTGTTTCATATATCATTACTTTGTTCTTTTTAATTGCTGAGTATTATTCCACTGTATGAAGATACCATAGTTTGTTTATCCATGCTCCTGTCGATGGACATTTGGGTTATTTCTAGTTCTGTGCTACTATGAAAAAAGCTACTGAAAAAATTCTTTTATAAGTCTTGTGTGAACATATGTTTTTACTTCTCTTAGGTAAATATCCTTTCAAAGTGTCTGATCTTGCTACCACCAACTTATCAAACTTACTTTCCATCTTACATGTTTTCAGCGTCTCTCTATTGGCTTAAAGGCCCAGTCCAAGTTTTTAAGGACCACCCTCACAATAAATCTATGAAAGCCATAATGAACCCCAATACTCAGAGGAGCGAAGGGACTTGCCCAAGGTTGTTGCCCAAGGGACAAAACAGAACTGGAAGATAGAATTGCTAATCCCAAGGCCCTACCTCTTTCCTTTCTGAGAAGAATAATGCCACCAACAGTATGTATATTGGGAGCATCCCCACCCCAATCACATTCTTGGAAGCTCCTTCACATTAGCCCACTTTTCCTCCCGCAAGTGTCCCAGGGCCCAGTCTAGCCCAAAAGTCGAAGGTCCGCAGAGGGCAGGAACCTCAAGTCCAGTACCCATTTTTCTACTTTATCCTCTTGTTACTCCTAGCAAATAAATATCAACTGGCCTGCTAAGGATATTCCAATATTCTTTATTCTTTGATAACCCTGCCTTGGAGGAGAGGGGATAGATATTTGAGCCATTGAAATATAATTCATATGGTGTCGGAGTCAATTCAGTGAAAAGTTTTGAGTGTCTATTTTGTACCAGATGCAGGAGACACAACAATGACTAAGGTCCAGTCTTGAGTTTCAGAGAACTCACAGCCTAGGGAAAGTAGATGGATTAGTAAATATTGCAAACAAGAGAGACCTTGGCACCAGCTGTTAATTGTGGGGTGAGACTCCCTTTCCAGAGGAATTGAGACTGGAAGTTTTCTTAAAGGTGATAGCATTTGTGATAATCCTTGAAAGTTAACATATTAGATTTCTATACTTGGAAACAGAATAGTGTGAGCCAAGTCTTAGAGGAGGAAGAATACAATTCAGATAATGAGGACAGTGACCAAGAGAGTGTGGTTATAGTCTAAGGCTCTTTCAAGGCAATAGTGAAAGACAGGGTTGGTAGGTTGGCTGATTGGGACCAGGTCACTGAAGGCCCCCAATGCCAGACTTCGAGAGTTTGACTTCTCCTAATGGGGATTGGTAAACAGATCCATGTTTAGGAAGGTGTTGGAGAGTCAAGAAGATGGGCTGTGGAGGAGGAGAAGAGAAGAAAAGGAGTCAAAAAGAAGAGACATCTGACGAAAGATGAGGCAGGCCTAGATGCATGGCAGAGACAGTGGTGGAAAAGGCACAAAGTGAGAGACAGCTGAGAAAGCGATGTCTCCAAGGACAATGTTAGCAGAGCAGAAAAGAAGGAGGCAGCCCCACGGACAGAAGTACTCACCATGGAAAGTGGTGACATGGGACAAGTTTGAGATAAACGGTGATGGAGACGTGGTGACGGCCTGCTTTGGGGGACCTGGTACATGCATGGGAGGTGAGAACACTTCACCACGGGCCCCAAAGCAAGCAGGCCTGACAAGAGAATATTGTTTGTTTGTTGTTGTTGTTGTTGTTTAATTTTTTATGTGTGAGGAAGGTTAGCCCTGAACTAACATCTGTTGCCAATCCTCCTCTTTTTGCTGAGGAAGATTGGCCTTGAGCTAACATCTGTGCCCTTCTTCCTCTATTTTATGTAGAATGCCTGCCACAACATGGCTTGATAAGCGGTGTATAGGTCTGTGTCTGGGATCCAAACCTGTGAACCCCAGGCCGCCCAAGTGGAGTGTGCAAACTTAACCACTACACCACCAGGCCAGCCCCTTGTTTTGTTTTTTAAATCTGTGTTGGGCAAACAGCATCACAGACTCCTGGGAGCAAAAACAAAGGGAATGTCTCTTAAGGTTTAATCAATTGCTACAACAAAAATGAAAATTGAGAGGACATACTCCTTCCCTACTTGCAGACCCTCTTCTAGAGGGAAGGGTATCTAGAGCTGGGGAGTTGGGGTACATGAGTGCTGGCATTTCCACTTAATGAGACCTTGAGTAAGTCATTTCCCACTTTCCCTGTGGTCCTTGGTTTCCTTCATCATTGTCATACCTGCCTTACTATTCTCACAGGCTTGTTTGAAGATCAAATGATAATGAAAATGAATGAAGTTTCAGAAAGCATGTATAGAGTGTTATTTAAATATAAGATGTTCGTTATTATTGTACGCTGTCTGCCACTGTCTGGCAGGAAGGGAGAGTTAATAACGTGACCATCCCTTCACACCAGCACCTTTGTTGCTAGTGCTGTGGAGTTGATTCTGACTCCTAGCAACCCATCCTCTCACCTCTGGTGCTCCATCAGACAACGCTTCGCTGCTATTCATAGGGTTTTCATGTTACATATATATAATAGAATACTAATCAGCCATTACAAAAACCCAAAATTGTCCCATTTGCAACAACATGGCTGGAGCTGGAGGGTATTATGTTAAGCGAAATAAGCCAGATAGAGAAAGACAAACACCGTATGGCCAATTGTTTTGGAAGTGGGTGGCCAGGTCCTTCTTCCTAGTCTGTCTTAGTCTGGAAGCTCCATGGAAACCTGTCCACCACGGGTGACCTTGCTGGTATTTGAAATCTCAGTGGCATAACCTTCAGCATCACAGCAACACACAGCCACCACAGTATGACAACCAACAGATGGGTGGTGTGGTTCCCTGCCCTGGAAACGAACCCGCACCACGGCAGTCGGAGTTCCAAATCTTAACCACTAGACCACCAGGGCTGGCTACTCTAGCACCAAGAAAAGGTAAAACCATCACTGGCAGGATCTTGTTTGGCACAAGAAAATTTAAATGCATAGTATCTGTTGACCCAAAAGCATGACACATTTTATAGTGTGTTTCTAAGTAGCAATTTTCCACAAAAAAGAACAATGGCCCTTGGCTTGAGGGTTTTTAGCAAGACCTACTTATTTTTCCCTCTTAAAGAACTTCTAAGGATTTCTGGAAACGCCAAATCATCCTTGAATCCTTTCATTTCCTACTAATTATCCACAAAAGTACTTCTGACTAATATAATAGACTATAACATTCTGAGAAACATTGAGCGTTCATTCAAACGCTTCCGGAGGACCCAGATGGAGCATGGAACATGAAGCAAAACGGACTTCATAAGCTCCCCGTCTTGTCCTCATGTACAGGCTCCCGCCTAAAGGGGCATTTTGATGGAAAGAGGTTTTTTTAAAAAGGGGGCAAACTTCTCATGGAGAAGGAAAACCAGACTATGCGCTAAAGGTGGAAAGTTGCCAGCTGTGGCTGTAACACACCCTTGTTGAGCCCGTACACTATCCCACCATCATCACCCCTCAAAAGACCCTGTGGTCCATTCACATGGGAACTAAACAAGGTTCCTATATTCCGGGGGTTTGCAGAGATTCTCGGGGTTATTGCAAAGCAAGCTGTTGGCCATTTATCTCTGTCAAAAGAGCCTTAATTGTGGGAATGTCCTGTTCGATTTCATTTTCAATCAACAAGAATGTGACTTCATTACTTCAGCATCAATTCAATAAGATTATTCTGCCACTTTGTGCCAGACACACTGTCCTAGGCCCTGGGGAGACAGGATATATAGAGTGCCTGCCCCATGGTGCTTACAGCCCAGGATATTAAATTGACTGGGTTCAAGAGTGGGATGGGATCATTGAGAATCCTATTTTCAAATTTCACACTTTTCGAATGCCACATGTCTGTTCCCATTTGTTTGTTTGTTTGTTTTTAAAATTCATGGTTACTGTTTTGCCAACTCAGAATGTAATAAAGAATTGAGATAGAATCAGGTTGACTTGACCCATGTGTACAGAGAAGCTGGATAATTACAACTCCCCAAATCTGCATAGGCCAGGATGTTCTGTTCTGCTGCCTATAGTGGTCAGACTAACCTAAACCCATCAGAAATCTAACTGTCCTTAGCCAACTCAGCAAAGCCTTCAGGTTACAACACAGGGGAAGGCAGAGCAAAGACTAATACTATGATAAAAAAAAGTTTGGCGAGAGACGAGAAAAAACGTTCTAAGTGAGCATCGGGCAAAGCCTTCCAAACTCATGTGAAGGATACACAGGAGAATCCTTCTCAAGGTTGAATTGGTGACCAGACCAATTTTACCCTCCCTCAAAAAAACTGGCATTGATTAGTGCATGTGATTGCTTGAGCTAGTTGGAGCTTTAGTTTTTATTCCAAGAAACTGGCAGCGTCTCTCACCACTGATCTCCCCAAATTGATGCATGGTAGCAATTATGTAGAGTTATTTATGTAATGTGTGGTAATAGCAGCGCACGTCGGCTGTCACTTTGACCCAGACACCCCCTTGCCCAATTATAAAGAAACCCTATCACAGAGCCGCCTTCAACAAGGGGCCAGGGAAAGAAAAAAAAAAATCTCTTCACCCCACCTCTCAAGGAAATGGAAACTTCGAAGGCCTTACAGAAAATAATGCCTCTTTGGTAGGAAAACTTAACAGTATTGTTCAATATTAATTTGTCTTTGTGGTTTATCGTCCATCTGTGCATTTATTCCTGCCTGTTTTTGTAGCCAACAAAGATTATTAATTTAAAGACTAAACCCCATTCTTTCATTCAGTGTTTATGTTTAATGACTGTGTATTAAGTGCCAAGCATTGGTCTCGTCTCTAGAAGGATGCAAAGGTGAACTACATTTCTTGTGCGCCGGAAGCAAGGTGTCTGGCATCTTCATGATGAGAACAGAAATAATAACCATAATAATCACAGCTCTCACTTATTGAGCACCTGCTGTGTACCTCGCATTGCACTAGGTGCTTTAACACACAATCCCTTATAACCCTCAGATGACATCATCTCCTCTCCTGTCCTCTCGCCTATAATCATTGATTTCTTCACTCTTCCCTGAGCACTGGGTGTGCTCCCGCCTCAGGGTCTTACCCTGTTTCCTCTACCTGGCCTCTTCTTCGCCCAGGTATCCATGTCTCACTCCCTCACCTCATTTAAGTTTCCGCTCAAATATCCTTTTATTTAGCTGGCCTTCCCTGACCACCCCAAGTAGACCAGCAACATCTCCCCCTTTACCCCTCTTATTCATCTTCAGAGCACTTGTCCCTCCTGATAAATTATAGATTCCTTTGAAATTGACCAGGAATCAGATAGTGATGATAGGTGCACAACATTGTGATATAATAAAGACCACTGAATTGTGTATTTTAAAGGGGTGAATTTTATAGTATGTGAATTATTTCACAATACGGCTGTTTAATAAAATAATAGAATAAAAGTAGTTTATTGTCTCTTTCTCCCCCTCTAGGAGGCAAAAGTAGGACTTTGTTCTTTCCCCAGTTTTCTTCTTGAGGCCTAGAGAAGCATCGAGCACAGAGTAGTGGTTCAATAAATATTTGCTGAATGAATGAATATGTGGGAAGGAACCTTGAAAACTAAAAAAAGCATTGATTTGCCACGAGGATGTTAGTATTTTTTATTCCATCAATGATGATCAGTTTCTCCTGGAAGTCAGATCAGGATAACTTCTGGCACAGTTTGTCTGCTTCTCAAAGAATTAGTTGGGCTTCTAGATTCCTTTTCTTTTCTTCATTTTTTTTTCAGTCAATCGCGAGGTTACCAAACTGAGAAGTAAAAAGAACACTTAACTGATAGGTATTTCTAGGGTCACACACTAGTTCCGCCAATTACAGTGTATGAACTCAATGAAATAACTTACTCTTTTTGAACCTCAGTTTCCACATCTGTGAAATGGGGATTGTAATATCTTACTGAGTTCTTATGAGTATTGAATAACAGAATAGACATAGAATATTTTAGCAGCTTCTAGATGTATAATAAGGAGCCAAGAAATGTTTTCATATCCACCAAAGCAGTAGTGACAGATCTTGAGGATACTCAAATTTAATCTGAAGGTGCAATGGCCTCAAAAGAAAAAAAATCCCACTTCTCAAGAAGTGTGAACCTGGACTCAAATCAACAAGAAAATGCCATGACTGTCCTTCCACTGGGTGTCTCATTAATCCTCACCTCACCTCCCGTCTTCATGAACGCAGACCTCTGTCCTTCCACACCATGGGCATTGCTCAGCACAGCGGAATGGAGAGAGTGCTGGCTTTCCAGTCAGACAGACCTAGGTTTGAACCAGAGATCCACCTAATTGTAACCTTGAGCAAGAAGCTTGATCAGTCCAATCCTCAATTTCCTTATCCATTCAATAGGAATTACTTGCGAAACTTTCTCTCTCTGCCTCTCTCCCTCCCTCTCTCCCTCCCTCTCTCCCTCCCTCTCTCTGATTGAGTCAAAGTGGAATGAAGTAACAGACATGCTAACACATGTACGCATTCTTAATAATATAAATGCCTTCTATTCCCTACCCCTGCTCTCTGCATGTCAACTTTAAGAACTGTTCAGAAATACTGTCTTTCATTCATTCAGTATTCAATGAGTACCTACTCTGTGCCAGACACTGGGCTTTGAGAAAACAAGGGTTTATAAGACAGATGTGATCATTCAGTCATTCCTCTTGCAGAGCAGAGTCTGCAGGTCTCAGGTGATAGAACCTTCTACCCTGCTGTTGGGCCACATTCCACGAGGAGCAAGCAGCCCACTAGTCCTTCCTTTTCTTCCCTCTCCATGGACCAGAACTCTAGGAGTTTGAATTCCTGGAAGGGGGAACCTTTAATCACTCACCTTTAGTCACACGAATGAACTAAGGCAAACCATCTCTCTAGCTTCTGAGAGTTCTGGATTCCTTGAAAAGATAAAATCTGATTTCAGGCCTCGAGGCCAGTGGTACAAGAAGCTGGGCTCCCGTTGAACAGGGCCCCAGTCTTAGGTAGCATCAAAGGAACACCAGATTAATCATCCATACTTGGAAACAGTATCCAGCCGTTATTAAAATGATAAAGAACTCCCATAGATGTACCATTTCAGTGAACCTTCTCTGCAACACTGAGGTTTTCATTTCAAAAGGGGAGTTTTTCTTTCTTGCATGGACCAATAGCCTCATTGAAAACAAAGATATTAATCCTCTTGGTTAATGAGGTGATTTAAAGCTTGGAGTAGAATGGGCAGAATTCGACTCCCTGACTCTCCTTGTAAAAAGTCCTGTGCAAATATCAGGGCACTTTTGTTGCTTGCCCTTCATCACAATTTGATGGGAGGAACACATCCCTCCCTCCAGGAGATGCTGCCCTGTGCTTGGGAAAGAAACAAAGCCCACCCCTGTCCTTGTCATCAGCTTTGACTTTTTGTTCTTTAAAGATGACTCTTCAGGCTGTCAGTCTCCATTGCTAAGTAACATTGGGTGCCTATAAATTTAGATGCTTAGATCTGTTTTCAAGGTTTATGCTCACACTGTCTGGAGATAACATTTGCCACGTGGATCAATTTCTCTCTTAAAAACATCAGATTCTTTCATATCTAAAACAAATCATTTTACAACATATCACCACATGCATTATCTCATTTAATTTTTATAATAATCCTGTGAGGTAGGAATACTCTTTTTTATAGAAGAAGAATCC
The DNA here is from genome assembly GCF_020826845.1 of Diceros bicornis minor. Taxonomy (NCBI): domain Eukaryota; kingdom Metazoa; phylum Chordata; class Mammalia; order Perissodactyla; family Rhinocerotidae; genus Diceros; species Diceros bicornis. The sequence goes on along the minus strand of NC_080767.1, from coordinate 16,961,102 downwards.
AAGATTTAGGAATTTTATAAGAAATAAAGTCAAAACCCAAACCCAGGTCCCCAGATTTCCAATCTAGTATTTTTCATCCACTCCACCACTGTCCTGCAACATTTTCCTGGAGCCCTCTTGGAAATTTAATATGTATCATAAATAAAGACATATATGATTGCTCTTATTTTATGGGCACTAATGAGAAACCAAGGTACAGTTTAACCATAATGCAGCAGAGAGCAAAACTCATTTCTTTTCTCTGCCTAGCCCTTTTGCCATAACTCTGAAAATGTAAAGCAGTTTTAATGAATTGAACTTTCTGTGGAATGCTCAATCTCCCTCTGAAAAATCTGTATTGATTCTGTTTTCTATGTTTGTAAGTGAATCACTGCAGGGCTGAGAGAGATCCCTGGGAAGGGAAATGATCTGGGGCTCCGAACCACAGCCAGAACCACTTATGAAAGGCAAGCTTTCTTGAGGAGTGCCCAGAGAACCAGCCAAGTTCCACTGTGGCATAAGAGCACATACACACACGTTTCCTCTTTCTTCATGGTTTTAGGCAACAGATAGGCTCTGAAGAGTTGCATGAAATCACATGTTCATCAAGTCACTCAATAAATAATTGTAACAGGGAAAATCTTTTGACGGAAATATATAATTGTTTTTTTCTCCCTTTCTCACTCCACACTTCTTTCTTTGTGATTTTCCCAGTATTCACATCTGTTCCCATTCTGAAATATCTTCCTTTACCTATCGGCCCCTGAATTTCCTAGAATGCATGGTTATAGAAGAATAAAACAGAGGACTTTTAAGTTGTCACAGTCCTGGTTTGGACCGTTTGACCAGGTTTACACATTCAGGAAGTCAATGTTTGTACACCCTCCCAAGATTCAGCCCAGAGGAAGGCGTTGTCACCCACAAAGCTCAAAGCTGACGGACAGCTGAGATCAGGCACCCCATAATCTGATCTTCTAACCCAAATCGCAAAGTATGTGAAAGAGTCTGGAGGAATTTGCCGGAGAACGGGTTTATCAACGGCCCCTGTGAAGACTCCTTTTCTTCCTACTTTCCAAACACACTGGTCAAGGCTCAGAACCAAGGATTAAGGAAAACATTTCAAGGAGGAGAAGGAAATGCCATACCCACTGCTACCCCAGTGCCTCACCTTATTGCTAAGGAGCATAATCAGATGTCCACCACACACAGCGGCAGTTACTGAAGGGCTGTGGACAGACTTTAGCCCGTGCACTGGATCCCCAGCGTTACTGAAGCCTCCAGCTGATCCCTGGAAATTTCAGAGCAATTGTGGCACGGGGTTGAGGACACAGGCTCAGAATCGAATTGCCTTAGCCTGAATTCCAGCTGCACCACTTATTAGCTATTTGTCCTTGAGAATAATAACAGTGTCCACCTCACAGAATTGTGACAATTAAATGAATTAACATGCGGAAAGTGTTTGCAAGAGTCCCCAGTACATAGCAAGTACCTCATTAACGTTAGCAGACCGAAGTGCAGCAGTTCTGAGGAAGCTGGGTTGCAGCCCAAAGCCTTGTGTATTGGGATTTTCCTCCTTGTCCCGAAGAGGCCCAGCCCCCAAACTGACTCTTCTCTTAGAAGTGTCACTCACTTGGGTTAATCGGCCACTAGGAAGTCCTTTGTGGAGGGTTAGGAGGATGACTTCCTAAGTCCCTACTGGGTTTTCACCCTTGTACATTCCCTCACACTGTATTCTCCACTTAACTGTGGCCTCCTTTTCCACTCCAATCCCCTGATCCTATTTACTGAGAAGTGAATGTAGCTTTCTACACTTTCCAACCCAAAATTACTATCATTTAATTTTGTTCAAATAGTCCAGGACCATGGTGATGAAAAAAGAAAGCACTTCAATAACACTGCATTTCTTTTTACTAAGAAAACACAATTCAACATGCACACCCTTGCCGTTATTTAAAACCTCTCCCGTATTGTGTCTGAAACTTGTGACAGCTTTTCCTGCTCGATATTTAAAAACAGCTTAATCCTCTGTTTTAAAGAAAAGCTTCCCTAAGGATGAGCAATTCACTGCCAGTGTCACAATGAGGTAAAATATGGAAATAGCTCCAACCAGCAGCATGTCCTCTCAACAAACTTTTGCTACTTAGCAATGTGTAGTAAAAAGACCATGGACTGAAAACCAAAAGACCTGGACTTGTCAGATCACTGTTTCCAAATTTATAATTTGCTATATTACATTGGATATGGAACTTTCTCTCTCTGGAACTCAGCTTTTCAATTTCAAAACAAGGGGCTTAAACTAGAACATTGGTCCTTCCTTCACCCCTTCCTTCCTTCCTTCTCTTCCTCTTTCCTTCTTTCCATTTTCCTCTTCTCCTTTCCCTTTTTCTCCTTTTTTTTCTTCTTCTCTCTTTCTTCCTTTTTTTTCTTTCTTTCAAGCAGTAGAAGCCCACCCCCCCGATAAATGAAATCTCATCCAGTTGACCCACATATTAAACATGAAGATGGAGTTGCTCTTTCTGACACTCTCCTTCTTGGTCTCCTCCTTGCCTTCAGGAGCGCATGTGTAGCTAACCAGCAACCTAGGTCTCCTTAGAACCTAATTCAAAAAAGAAAAGAAAAAACACTGACTTCCGGGATGAGAAACCATACTACGCCATGCAAAGTGCATGCGCTTTAGAATAAGACAGACCTCAATCCAAATCCCTACTCATGTCTGCTCTTACCAGGGTGTGACTATAGAAGAGACATTTTACATGAGTTACTCCTCGAACCCCCATTTCTTCAGCTATAAAATGGGAATAACAATATCTACTGAATAAGGTTACTGTGAGGATTAAATGGAAGAATATATTAAAGAATAAGTTAAATTCCTAGCACGTAATAGGGGCTCAATAAATATTAACCTATTGTTTATTACTGGGAAGACTGACTGTCCCACCCAACACCTGTAGTCTTGGTATAATTATTAATAGCACACAATTTCACTCTCAAAAGATCCTGATTTAGACAATAAATCATATGACTATTTATTACCATCTCCTAAAGTCATCTCTCCAGTTTTGATTCTGGGGCTTTCAAAACATGCATGAGACTGAGGCTTGGGTCTTAGAATGCCACAAGGGGCCACAGACAACTTCATAATGTTAAACCACATGAATGTGGTTGATGCCATTGCAAAGGTAGGTAGGCAGCTCACAGACATAGAGGAAACATTTGTTTAATGCTTTCATATTTCACCAGGGAAGAAGTCCCCTCAAACCAATAACTGGCAAATTCCAGGGGCAAACATGTTTGGAGTCAGCGTGGACAAGAGTATTGAAGAAATCCAGCTCTCCAGGAAAGTCAGCATTTGCTCATGTTAAGAGGACGTATGTTTGGAGTGAGCAGTCCCTCATTCATTTCATGTCTCCTGCAATCCTGGTGTTTCCTTTCCTTGTTGTACACAGGCATGCACAATCCACTCAGACTGTTGGGAAATAAGACACTTGAATTGTAAACTCAGAGCTGGGAATAAGGGAACACTGATCTTAAAGTGTATTCTGATACCAAGAAAATGTGTGTGTCTGAGTGGGCATTGTGTATTTACGTGTGCTTTGTGGTTATAAGCAAGCAAATCCATTACGAGCCAACAAACATTGGTGGACTCTTTTTAGAGTTAGTGATTCTGTTCCCAAACCATTGGCTTATTTGTGGAACTGACTAGTCTCTTCATTAAAAGCTAACCACTTCACAACTGGGTTTTAGGCTTCTACATCAGCCTTGAGAACAAGAGAGCAAACACAAGCGCCATTTATCACTTTGGCAGGCTCAACAAACAGCATTTTGGAGTGTTAACAGCCTTTAATAAGGACTCTCACTGCTGTTAGTTAAACAAACAGGTATTAAGGTGAGGAAGACAATTGGTGGCCCATCTCCATATTGACTGATGGTTATCAGTGTTGGGCTCAGCTGACTGGGTGCACATTCCACCAGTACTTCCTGATGAGAGCTAGTCGTATTTGCTACCTGGAGATAGACGCCTTATTGTTTAAACCCCTCAATTGAAACATGTGGTTGACAGCAGATGCTATGCCATTTTCAAGTGTTAGAGGTGATCTTGGAGATGGAATTTGGATGTTTGAGTATTGGCATTTCTGGAATATTTTCATGACATAGCATCAGTGGGGTAGAAAGTTTAGAAAAATCAGTGACCCTTACTAACTGTATCTGTGAACAGCTACTCATCTCCTTGGGAGGGGGGAGAAGGGCTTTTGTTGTTGGGAGGGGCGGAGTGGGAGGAGATATAAAGGTTTTCCTGCAAATCACTATGCTGTTTTAGAGTTGGATGTACTCTCAAAGCTGGCCTGCCGTCAGCTCTATTTTAAATAACTTGGAGTTTAAACAGGGGTATTTGAACTGTCCACGCTCCACTTTTTGTCTACAACTGATAAAATCCCACCCATTCTCCCAGGTCCACCTCAAATACCACTCACCTCCTTGAGGAAGTTTTTTTCTCTCCACCCTCTCCTAACCCCAGGGGAAAATCTTTTCGCCTCTAAATTTCCACAGTACAAACCTCAGCTGCATATGAGTCACTTGAGCTGCTTGTTAACAATGCAGACACTTCTACTCCAGTGAGTGGAAGCCCTGGCTGCATATTTGAGTCACTTGGGGCCCATTTTTTAAAATGCCCTTCAGGTGATTCCTATATATGGCCAGTGTTGAGAACTACTGCTCTTCTCCAGAGATTCTAATTCCGTTATCTGGGTAGGGTCCAGGAATTTTAATTCTTAACCAGCATCTGGGACAGGGGATTCCAGTTCACACTTGAGAAATACCGTCATGGCCCTTGGGTTCTGAATGGGGCCTGATAACTCACAGATTAATATTGTTTTAGAAGGAGCACACATCCTGGACACTGGGGGATACTTTAGTCTCCTAAGCATTACAATGCCGTTTGCGTATACAAGACCAGAGGTGAAAGCTGTGGCGGAGATGAATTGTTCTACTTCACGGAAGAGAGAAAGAGTGGGGGAGGGGAGTGGGTACTGGGATGGAGGAAACTGAGGCCCACAAGGCTGGGGAAAGGAGAAAGCCCCGAACTCATGGCTAGCATATGGCCATGTCCCAGAACCAACTCTGAGGAATGAAATTTTGCAGGAGAATGTTGTAAATTGTTTGCTCCAAGATGTGCAAAACAATCCCCCTCCTCCATCTCCCCTTAGAAATCTTGAGTAAAGAGTTGCTGGAAGCCTTTTCCACATTGGCAAGGGAGGAAACAGAGAGATGACTTGAAGAAGCAGAGAAAGAGGATGAAGGACAGCTCGCATCTGGCTTCCATGTGTGGGCCTCGTCTCCTAAGACAGCTTGTTACACAAAACAGGTGTTCTACAAGTATTTGTGAAACAAACGAAATGATACTAGGAAAAAGCTCAGAAGGAAGACCACGGTTCCTACCACCACAAAGGACTGACAAGGGTAGAAAGAGAAACGAAGTGGCCTTTTCCTTATCAGTTTGCAAAGGCAAATCCTGACCTCCTCAACTTCAAGCTACCACAGCACACAAGTGTCTGCCAAGAAAAAGCAGGCAAGTTTAAAGCTTATGGAGTCAAAGAACTATCCATGTGACATGAGCTTGGCTTTTCGGTGTTTGGCCATTGTTACTGTTTTGGAAAGTTTTGGCAAAAAAAAATTAAAGAAGGCATTCAAATTACATGGAGAAATACAGCATACCACCTATCCTGATGTGCACAGCATTGATCTAAAAGTGAGTAGGGATGTCCATATGACACCCAGCTAGTCAGTGAAATTTTGCCCTGAGTCCCATCTGTTCTAAGGCAAAGTCACAGACATAGCCTGGGGGGTTCTACTTAACAGTTCAGATTTGCACAGCTCAGCAGCAACTCTTCTCTTCTTCTGCAAGTTATTTTACTTTGCTTAGAAATTATATGTATTTCTAAACCAACAGAGCTCACTTTTAAGACTTGAGAAACAACTGTCCTACTACTAGCACTGACTTATAGGGAGACCTAACAAAGAACGAGGAGCAAGTACTTTCTTTCTCCAGGGCCCTTGAAGTGGGTGGATATCCTTTGCTTTTGTCTGCCCAGCATCCTTACTGCCTTCAAAGGACTCTCTTCTTCATTGTGTGTCATCCCAGCAGAGCCACCAATCTCCACATCTACCAGCATCCTCTTCCTGACCACAGGGTAGGTCAAGTGATCCAGGTTAGCGGATCTTAGTGCTCTGAGCCTCTAGCAACAGTGATTGGTCCAGATGTAGTTGTCTAATTTAAGCAAGGCCAATCAAAGTCCCGCCTGGATCGATAAATGGACACTGGAAGATAGTAAGCTGGAAAAGATGAATCTGGAGCTGTAGGTGGCCAGAGCCTATATCCTACCAGAGCTGTAGGATAGAGCCAATATCCAGAAAGACACTGAGCTAAGACGTGAAGAGAGGCTGGGCCCTGGTGTCACTGTGGAAACTCCTGAATCCAGTTGTACTGAAGGTAGCTCATCCTTGGACTTGCCAGGTACACCAAATTTCATGTGTTTGTTTGTTGGTTTATGCTTAGGCTTGTTTTAAGTTTGGTTTCTGTGGCTTACAATGGAAAATGTTGTAATGAATATAAATGAATGTACAATGTTTGTATTCAAGTAACTTTCATGAAGCAAAATGGAATCATCACTACAGTTACTGATTGAACACCCATTTGGAGTCAACACTTGTACCAGGACAGTAAGTGTATATCTCATTTGAATGTCTCACTTAACAAATGAAGACATCGGAGACTCAGAGAGGTTGCTTGACGTTGACAAAAATCACTGAGCTGATCAGTGGAGGAGTGGGGATCCTAATCTACATCTCTGTTTACATTCATTCCACTCTATGCTCCCAAAACAAAGAGTGTATAGAGCAGCCTAACTATTCGGCATTAGCAACTCTTTCGTGCTTATTTAGTTAACAGAATGCCAGCACTCCCCTGTGAAGCTTAGCCCTCAGCACAGTTCCTTTTGTCATTTCCAAGGCTCTGAGCTTCCAAACCAGGCTCCTGAGGGAGCCAGAGCCCAGCTTGGAAACCTAGTGGCAGGGCCTCCCTACTGGTTGGTTGGGCTTTTCCTGCCACATGCCAGGCAATCAGAAGAGGCCTGCTCTGCAATTAGCCCGGGCTGGCTGAAAAGCTAGAGGGGGAACAAACACTGAGATGGTGAGTTTCATCCAGGACCAGCCACTTTCTTGGTCCACAGTGAGCCCATCCAGCCTTCGCGAAAGTGGAGAAGCCAAGGAGCAGGGTGACTCTGATATATTGGAAACAGGATGTGAGCATATCCAAGCTCATCCTCTGCCCCCATATTGACTAACTTTGCCCATCCTCCTACTCCCTCTCCTACTTCCCCTTGGAAGTGGCAGGGGAATAACAGCCTAAGGAATACAGACCAGAGGTTTCCTTTATTAATGAAGGTTTCCTTTATTTGAATGTCAATTTCTATTCCCAGTGGTGAAAAATGCATGGTTTCCTTTATTTAAATTCCCATTCCAAGTTTTCAAAAATGCATGGATATAGCCCTACCATTCACTGCCTCTGTGACTTTGGGCAAGTTACATAGTCTCTCTGAGGCTCAGTTTTCTCTTCTGAAAATGGGAATGATGCTACCTACCTAAATGTATCACAAGAATTTATCAAGGTGAGTGCCATCACTCCTCCTGATGCCTGGCATATGGCAGATGCTCCGTAATGGTAAATGTTGGCAGGGTTTCCCAAGAGTGTTTATGAGAACAAACTTAATCCTGGCTTCTCTGCCTCATCCTGAGTTGCTGCCTATTAAATAGCCAACTTCTTCCAAATGGAGCAGGAAGTGAGAAACGGCTTTTCCCATTTTTCTATATTTCATGGCTATTGAATCCCCACACATAATCCCTGGCCATGGTTGGATAGATGGTGCGGAGCTATCCTAAGCCCCCAGAATTACTACCTAGGCTAATAAACAATCGTGTGAACCACCATGGTGCTACGGTTAACTGTGGGTTAGTTGTGAGTGCAATGGTGATACAAGAAATAGCTTGGAAAGTATGTGAAGAGGTCTCAGGTTTCAGGTACTGCCCTTCCACCTCCAACTGAAGCCCCAGAAGTTGGGTGCAGTGGATGAGAAGGCGATGAGAGGCCCCTAAAACGCTTTCTAAGGTCGCAGCCATTTTTGCTGCACTGCCTATCCTGTCAAGGCCCAGGGTGTACCCCACACATCCACCTCTTGGGTGGAGTGGTCACCCAGGTTCCAGATGACCCAAGCCTGCTCTAGGACTGCCCCACTGTTCCTTACGTGGACGAGGAGGGCAGGGTCCTGAGAAGAGGGGTCCTCCATAAATGTTTCTGCCAAGTTAAGAGCATCAGTTTTCAATCCTTAATATATGCTCTGAGACACCTGGGGATCTTGTTACAATGCAGACTCTGGTCAGCAGGTCTGGGGTGGGCCCTGAGATTCTGCATGTCTAACAAACTCCAGGTGATACTGACGCTGCTGGCCCAGGAAGCACATTTTGAAAAGCAAGGCTCAAGGCATAGGAAGTTCATAGTAAATGTTTGCTAATTAATTAGTAATAGATAGATTGATGAATGAACTTACAAATGAATAAAACGGTGGGAAAATTCTATTATCTAAGGCCAGACTGGGGTTAGAGGCTGTGCCTCCAGATTCCCATACTTGGCATTTATCCCTCCATATGTTCCTTTTGGTTCTTTTTGCTCTGTCATCTCCCTCTCCTCAGTGACAGGGCAATAGAGAGACCAAAGTCAATGCTCTGGTGTACTCTCTGAGCCTCAGTGTCCAAATCTATAAAATGAGAATGATATTATCTATCTTCCAGCTGTTGCGAGGACTAGATGGCCCTAAGAAGAGCTCAAGAAATGGTGGCTATTGACTATCATTCACATGAATTAATTTGAAGAGATAACAGATTCTTCTCCTTCATGTAGAAGGAACAAGGGAAGAAATATCCCTTGTATAGCTATGTGCTGGCACTGTCCTAAAGTGTTTGAGGTCCACAGTGTTATGCCAGTTTCACAGATGGGGAAACTGAGCCTTAGAAGGAATAAGTGACTTTTATCCAAGGTCACCAAGCTGAGCAAGCGGTGAGGACCAGCTGTGTCTGATTCCAAAGCCACACTCTTTCCCCATCATCCTGCGTCTCCCCGGTGCCCTGACTGTGGGCAACGTGCCCCATCTGAACACAGTGCTCCACAGTCAGAGGCTCTGGGTATTAGCTGTCAAGGCTCCAATCCCGACCCACGTCCTGGCTGGCTCCTTGGCTGTGAAGCAGACAGCCTGTTTACACGACACAGGTCTGGGATGGCCAAGTCCTCAGTGCTTGTTTGTCTGCTTTTGCCTTCTCCTCTCCCTGAGACCTTCAGTGAGTCAGTTATGCTCAAATCCAGGGACAGTGTGTGCCGAGCTCACCCTCCAACTTACCGGGAAGGTGTCTGAAGCCCTGAAGGTCACTGGGTGAAAGTGTCAAAGCAGACAGACAGATGACCTCTCGCCTCCTTGCAGGAGGGAGCTGTTTGTTGAGAAACGGGTTCAAGGGCATCCTCTCCAAGTCCCAAACAGGCCTGAATCACCGCCCCCACTTTCCAACCACAGATGTTTTCTTGCTCATAGCCGGGTTCCAAATGGGGCAAGATCTGCAGGCTTGAGCTCTAGAAGAGACTGGAAGGAAAGAAATGTGAATCTGACATGTTTTCACCACTGTAAACCAGACTTCCTGATCCCTAGCCTAATCGTGCCTCAAATTCCCCCTCCTATGGCAGAGATGGCTAACTGCTCCCCAGAGAATCCTGCTCCCCTTCCGTAGCATGGAATTGTCACTGGGATGTGGCTGCCTTGTCAGTGATGCCACTTCCTAGCACCCTCTGCTTCTTGGTGGGGGGGGGGGGGCGGGGGGGCGGGTCATGTGACTGCTTCTCACCAATGAGCAGAAGTGATGTGTCTCCCTCCCAGGCCAGGACCTGCCTTCTCCACACTTTCTTTCCTCATCCTAAACAGAAAGGAGCCACAGGTAGAAGTCACTTTGGTCCCTGACTCACCGTGTGGAAGGCTTTCTGGCGACCAAGAACACCCACATAGATGGCTCGGTGAGTGAGAAATAAAGCTTTATTATTTTGAAGCCACCGAAACTTTCATGTTTGTCTCAGCACAGCCCAGGGTTGAGATAGCTGCGTAAACTCACGCAGCTTGGACACGTGGCGCTGTGTGCAGGACACTGTGCTCAGAACTTCATCCCGGGAATCTCATGGAACCGTCGTATCATTCTGGCAGATAATCACCATCCCCATTTTAAACTGTAGAAACCTTGGCTCTGGGATATTAAATCATTTGTTCCAGATCATATGGCTAGGAAGTGGCAGACATAGGATTCAAACAAATTTCTGTCTGACAATAGATGCAAGAAGGCTTCCCTTTTGTCACCTCTAGACAGTGTAATTCTGAAGGTCCATCAGAAAGAGCATCTTCTCATTGTCATCCCTGGGCAAGACTCCACAATCTGAACTCATTTATTGGTGGATTCTTCTTTTACAGGCTCCTTCTCGGGGTCTGGGAAGATGACGACAGGAAGGAAGAGTGAAAATTGATTCCTCATCCCTCTTCTCTGCCAGCCATGGGACAAAGGGAGCCCTCAGAGGGATAGAAATACCCTTCCTAAACCCTCTCGCCTCGACCTGTTACAGACCCCAAAAAGTAGCAGCAAATTTGGTTGAAGTCCCTTTGGAGTGGAATGTAATTTCTTAAAGTGAATCTTAAACTTGGTGTTGGCAGGCCATAGTGAAATAGAGTTCCAGTAAATTTCCCAACTGAGGTGACTCAAAACTATTTAAATTAAAATTTGCAAATGTGCCCAAATTGTGAAGTGTGAATTCTGCTGAGATTCGGTCCAGGCTCACCGAGGACAACTCTGGAGGACGCTTATGACACTGGCAATAACATTGTACTCAAGCGGAAAAAATAATAAGCTTGGAGTAAGAAGGTGGAGGTCTGAGACCTGACTCCCTGGCTTACATGTCTGGAGCAAGACACAGACTTTCAGAGACACAACATCCTGTTTCTGAAAAAGAGTATAGGGGTGGGGAAGGTGCTACCTTATCTTCTTCACAATATTTTCAGATTTTCCTGTCTTTTTCATCTTTATGCTCAGCATTCTCAGGCGTCGTGTACCTGAACTAGTGTAAGAGGCCCCTGGAGTGGGGAGAGAGTGGTTCCAGTGACTTCTGCTCCTCTCTCATCGTTGTACCCAGTGAAATCACTCTCCTGCTTGAACCCCTCAAGAGTTCCCCACCATCCTCAGGATAAAATCCAAGCTCATTAGACCGCCATTCAAAGTACTCTGTGATATAACCGTGACCTTTGTTTCTGTTGTATATTCTTTTACTCTGATCCTTCATCCGTTGCTTGACCCCAGTGACACTTCCTTGTACACCTTCCTGCCATTACTGCTTTCAACTCCCCCAATAGGCTCTTCCCTATCCTAATTTTCTTTTTTTCCCCAAAGCCCCAGTAGATAGTTGTACATCATAGTTGCACATCCTTCTAGTTGCTGTATGTTGCCTCAGTATGGCCGGACAAGTGGTGCATCGGTGCGCGCCCGGGATCCGAACCTGGGCCGCCAGTAGCAGAACGCGTGCACTTAACCGCTAAGCCACGGGGCCGGCCCATCCCCTATCCTAATGGTTACAAGTTCAAACCTTAGCCATCTTTCAAGGCTGATGTCAATACAACCACTTCTAGAAAGACTTTCCTGATGTCTACAAGTGGGACTTCCATCTCCCTCTTCTGAGCTCAGGCAGCAGGATTTATTAGGCCTTGATTACTTTGAAACTTGTTGATTCATTATTTGATCCCATTTCTTATCTCCCCTCCCAATCCCTTAGAAAATGAATACCACCTGCTTCATCTATGCATTCTCCAGCACCTAGAATTGTGCCTGGTACAAGGTTGGTATTTGGTAAGTTTACTATGTTAATTCAAAATCATAAGCCAAGGAAAGACTCAGAAAAGGCAGTTGATAAGAGGGAATAAGGGTAAGACATGGTGCAATAGAAAGTAAATCCTGACACTCATGGCTTAACATAATACAAGGTTACCTCTCACTCTACTCACAATCTCTATGGGTTAGGCATCTCCTCAGAGCAGAGCTCCTCCTGCCAGTGATGCAGGGATCCAGTCTCCTTCCAACCTTTGAGGGTCTCTGCCATCACAAATGCTTTGCTTCTAGCTGTGCAGATGTGGTTGCAAGATCATGGAAGTCTGCACAGGACATTTTATGGCCAGGCTGGAATTGGTGTACAGCCTTACTACTTAAAGTATTGTCTGTGAAACCAACAGCATTGGCATCCTCTGAGAGTTTGCTGGAATGCAGAATCATGGACCCCACCTCAGACCTACTCAATCAGGGTCTGCCATTTTAACAAGATCCCCATGTGATGGGTGTGCATACTACAGTGTGAGAAGCACTAGTGGACATCATTTCTGCCCATGTTCCATTGGCAAGAACTCAGTCACAAAGCCCAAACCAACTGCAAGGAAGGCTGGAAAAATGTATCCTACCCTGATGGCTAGAAAAAGGAAATGGGTTTTGCTAGCCATAGACACTGCCGCAAGCAGCATGTTAGACGCAATGGATCCCTTCCCACTTCCAAGTCAACAAAGTCGCACAGTAACCTTGCATCTTGGTTATCTGCTCAGCAATAACAGAGGATGGAGTGTCTACGCCTGGTTGAAGAAGGATCAGGCTGTTTCAAGATGGTGGAAACCAGCAGAAGGGCAGAGACTTCCAATATATCTGCAGAGAGATGGAAGCCAGGTGAAAAGGCACATTAAAAAAACCTTTCAGCCAAAGAAGTTGAAAGAACATTTAAACAGTTAATGTACTCTGAAGAAAAGAGCTTCGCCCCTACTCCCATCGGTGGTCATTCAACCACCGCAAAGCAGTAAACAGCCGCAGTAGCAAGCTGGAACAATCCATTGTTCGTTTCTATGAAGTTTCCACCTGTTAAATCCAACTGTTTTCACTATTTCCATTGGTCCTTGTTTCTGACTCTCAGTAGTTGAAATTTATTTTAATTATCCTGTGATTGTATTTTTTCCAGAACACAAGGATTTGAGGTTCACATATTTTCATCTGTTCTTTATGATTAGTTAATTAACCGGCACTGAGTAGGGGGATGAGGAGTGGAGGAAAGTTTTAAAAATCCTTTTTCGTGTAAATGTGTAGACCACTTAACAAGAAAACTCAGAGGTCCTTTGTAATATTTGTACTTGATGGTGTTTTACTTGGGAAATACTGTTAAGCCAGCTCTGATCTTAAGTTTTAAAGCATTTCATTAAAATTAAAAAAAAACAAAATATTTCATAATGTGGATTAGCTTCATCTTGCATGTGCCAGACATGGGAAAATTCAACCCTGAAGCAATCAAAATTTCCCCATCAACACTGAGCATCTAACTTTTATAGCAGAACATCCCTTGTCCAAATATATTGTACTTTTATTTTTAAACCACAAGGAAATAAACGATTTAGAGACTCAATAAGAAAATAAAATAAATCTTTAAAAAGTATGTATTGTGGAAAGCATTCCTAGTGCTGAGTATAAATTGACATTTCATATCCACTCATATGATTTAATATTAGGAGTCAATATGTTGTTGCATAATTCACTTGTGAGCTGCAAGGGTGAATGGGTAATATACATATGTATGCCATCGGTCGTGGGATAATTTCTGCATTGTTAAAGGGCCATATATCTTTTCCCTTCCTTTTGCTTCCATCAGAGGCTAAGCCACCTCTCTTGACGAACCGTCCCTCTCATGGCTTCAACAACTAAGTTGATGACTTCCAAGTCTTTCCAGAATCTACCTTGCTCTTGAGCTTCATACTTATGGAACCAATTCAAAGTTGGACACCTCTATTTTCCAGAAGGACCCTAAATTTTCCTGTCCTAAAAGTAGCTCACCGTCTTCTCCCAAAGCTTCTTATTTTTGTATTGTCTAAGAAAGTATTCAAATATTAGCTGAATTATTGACAGAGAGAGAGACTCATTCTTCATTTTCCTCATTTTTATTTCACCAGAATTAATATGATCCTTTATATATATTTCTGTTTACTCCACCCCATCTCCTCCAAAAAAACTTGAGGTGACTTAAAAAAATTTTCCAATACAACGAAAATGGTCAGAGAAATCATGGGAATGGCAAAATAGTTAGAAAAGCTGAATGAAGCGAGAGGAAGACTGATTCCCAGCACTGTATAGCAGGAAGTTGGGACGCAGATTAGGTTCTGAGTTCCCTGAAGGCTAAAGCAAAGTGGGAAGCACTTATCAAGGATGTGTGATTCATAGTGTCTGTCAGATTCAAGTAAATGCCAGCTGTTCAAGAGGAGCATGATTTATTAGACAACAAAAGAAAAGCCAGCAAATGTGAGTGGTATGGACTTTCAAACAAGATGACTTAGACCAAATGAAATCTCCTTGGTTGCACGTCTTGTCTGTTTAACAATTAGATAATTGACAATGGACTAATGTAAATACCTTAGTGAATACTTAAATGAACATTTCCTTGAGGACTCTCTGAAAAAGAGTGGAAGTGGGCAAAGAACTACCTTATCTCCATAGTCTTCTCTACTTCTCCGAGTAAGTGATTCTAGTGAGCATCCTAAAAATGAAATGTGAGTCCGGTATAAAGGATGTTTTGCTGAATCAGGGTCCTTTGTGGTCTGGCTTCAATTTCATCTCTTGCCATGTAACCTTCACTCCATCAACGCTGCACCACTTACTGTTCCCCAAACAGATGGCACTCTCACCTTTCATGCCTTGGCTTGTGCTATTTCCCCTATAAAGCATATTCTTACCCCAATTCTCTGCCTCATATTCCTATCCATCCCCTACAACCCAAAACCTGTTTCTTCCATAAACCTCTCCCCGACTTCAGAACTGGTCCAGAACCTCCTTTGGACTCCTACACCACCTATATATCCCTTGGCCGTAGCATTGATCCACAGAGTATCAAGATGTCCTAAGTGGCTGCTTCCACATATAACAAGTTCATATTTATTGAGCGCTTACTCTGTATGAAGCACTGAGCTAGATGCTTTAATAAATGTCATTTTCCAGTCTTGTATTAGTTTTCTGTTGCTGAGCAACAAATCGGTAACAAGACTTAGTAACCTTAAGCAATAAGCATTTGTTATTCTGGTTTCTGCAGGTCAGGAATGTGGATGTGGCTTAGCGGGGTGCCGCTGACTCAGGGCCTCTCGTGAGGCTGTGGTGTCATCTGAAGGCTGGAAATTTGGGAATGGATACATCAGGAGTCATTTTACTATGCTTTTAACTTATATGTGTTTGAGATTTTTCATAATAAAAAAGTAAAATAAAATCCAAAGAGACATAAAATTTCTAAGTTGGATTAGGAGGGAAGAAGAAAATATCTCAGTGAATCCCCACAATACCTTTTTGAAGGAGATTTTAATATCTCTGTTTACAGATGAGGAAACTAAGGCTCATTGAGATTAGAAAGTTCTAGAACTGGGATTTTTAGTCATGTCTATTTGGCTCTAAAGCCAACATTTTCCCCACTATACCACACTAACATATACAAATGTTCTCTCTGCATCTAAGACCCTTAGGTTGTACTGGAGTCTGGAAATACATGAGGTTACATTAATGCCCATGTTACAATGACTCTCAGCCTTCATCATCCACCACTTAAAGGCTCCCCCAGTTACCGCCATGTTGAGCATGTAATGTGTGACAGGCACTGGGCCTTAACATCAATTCGTCTTCACAATACTCCTAATAGGTATCGTTACCCCCCTTTTGCAGACGGAGAAATAGACTCAGAGGTGACGTTACACCTCAAGTCACGCAGCTAGATAAGGTGGAGTTCAGATTTGAATCTAGGGTGGTTAGACCACAAAATGATTGCCCTTTCTGTTAGTAGGACTGCCATTTTTAGAATGGTGATCCTGTTAACAACAACAACAAAAAAAAAATCTAGACTAGCAGTTTGGTGGCCTGAGTTGTAAGCCACTTTTCTTGCTTATTACTACTGATGAGATCTTTTTCAGATTGCTCTCCCTCTCTCGGCCATAGTCTTCACATCTATGAAAGAGAAACCTGGTCTCACTATCCCTTAAGGTCAGGTTTTCAAACCATAGGTCAGACTCATTAGCAAATACCTCAATAAGGCCACCATAAGCATTAAAAAAAAAAAAAAAAAAAGACAAAAGAAAGAAAAGAAAAGGAACAAAACTATCAGAGTAAAGATAAGTATTGTTTTTTTTTTTTTTTTTTTTGTGACGAGGACTAGCCCTGAGCTAACATCTGATGCCAATCCTCCCCTTTTTCCTTGAGGAAGAGTGGCCCTGAGCTAACATCCGTGCCCATCTTCCTCTACTTTATATGGGACGCCGCCACAGCATGGCTTACCAAGCAGTGCGTCGGTGCGCGCCCGGGATCCGAACCTGCAAACCCCGGGCCGCCGCAGCAGAACGCGAGCACTTAACCACTTACACCACCAGGCTGGGCCCGATAAGTATTGTTTAATGACAGATACATACATACACACACACGCACACATACTTATATGTGCGTGTGTGTGCCTGTGTATGTTCATTGGGTCATGATGTAAGATCAATTTGCCGCTGTTGTCTGCTGTCAAGAGTTTGAAAGTTACTGCTTTAAGGCATCTTTTAGCCTAGGGACTTCAGACTGAGTTAGGTCTGACACTTTGTGGACGCAAACCCGCTCGTTTTCTGGAGACTCTGTAGGCCAATAGAAAAAGGGGAACTTTAGAATCAGGCAGACTTGGACTTGAACCTGAACTCTTCTACTTCTGACTGTATGCCCTTGGGCAAGTCATTTCCCCTCCTTCAGCTGCAGTTTCATTATCTGTAAAGTTCAGGTAATAATGCTCATCTTATAGCATAATAATGAGCCTTAAATGAGAAAATATGAACACTCAGCAGAGTTCACAGCACATAGTAATGCTCAAAAAATGTTAATTATGATCATCGTTATTAATTCTAATATTTTTATTATGACCTTTATCATTATTTTCAAATTGCATTGAAATTATTTGTTTACATGTCTCTTCCTAAACTAGACTCACAAAAAAATCCAAGGCATTCTTTATCATTGTATTTCCAAAACACATTTTATTCAGTGCAAATTGATTATGTTACCAGTATCTTCAAAGCTAGAACTAGGACTAGAATATATCAAAAACTATTCCACACCCCTCCCCCAAACAAATTTATAAAAGGACTTTCATTTAGTTAAGAGCTCTTTGAAAAGAGAATGCACTGGCCTGAGAAGTAATAAGGAAGCCTAAGCACTGTGAGGCATTTTATCATTGCGAGGTGAGATCACCCACATCGTTTATTTCAGTCTCACAGCCACACTGCAAGGGAAATATTAGTCTCATGCTGCATTCTAAAGATGTGGATGCTGAAGCTAAAGAGGTACAGTGACTTGCCCACATCGTAGAACCATGACCATCGACTATGAGCTACATGTTCTATCTCTTACAACTGTGATTCTTAAATATTAGGTGATGTGCAAGAATGACCAGGGATTTGGTCAAAAACGTATTACCAGGCCCCACTCCCAGAGATTCTGACTTAGTTTCTCTGCTGTGGAGAACGGGAATTTGCTTTTTAACAAGCATCTACAGATGATTCTGATCCAGGTGATCAGAAAAAGGCTACTCCTGTCACCCACTGGGTCTCTTAAAGATAACTACTCACAAGCAAGGGCCTTATTTCTGTGACCTGGAGAAGCCATTAGTACATTTGCCAAAGGCTGTTCTCACTTATGATGGGCACATAGGGAGTTGGAAGTTGCAGCCTTCCTTTTGGTATTGGTTTCATTTCACCTCTTGACTAAGCCTTAGGCCTTAGTGCTGACAGCGGTGAGAGGAGCATCTTTGGATTACCTGTCCTTGCTGACCAACCTGTATACTACACCGTGATGGGGATGGTATAGGAGCCAGAGCCCTGAAGGGCTTTGGGAGGGTGGGGTCCCTCCTATGGGAAGCCATCCTCTACTCCTTCAGCCAGAGTTTGTGCCCCCAACCGTGGCCCCCACATCCTTTGTGTACAGAGTAGTGTAATTGTTAGTTTGCAAGCCTGCCTCCTGGAAAAAGAGGTGCAGGGGAGGGTAGGCAGAGACATTGTACTTTATTCATCTTTCTCTCCACAGTGCCCAGTCCAGGCACTCAGCAGATGCCTACTGAGTGTGTGAAGGAATGAATGCAGAATACCAGAATTATGACTTACTCTTATTACAGTGTTTAATAAAAATTTTCTAATTGCTTTTGTCTTATGCTAGTCATTAGGTTTGGCCACCTCTAAAATTCAGAGGAAAAAGTCTTTTTTTTTTTTTTTTGACCATGAGAGAAACTTCTTTTATTTTCCTTGGAATACTTTAAATACATGAAAAAGAGCACTTTTTGTGAAGCTATAAAAATGATGAAAAATAAACTCTGTGGTTTGTGAGACATGAAACACCATAAACTGTTTTGAAAAGATAATTTTACTGGAAACAATATATTTGGAAACTAATTTGCCATCTCAATTGCCAAACCTTGGCCTTCTAATCCCCTAGAGGAATATGGGGTACGAGGCTTTGTGGTGGACCGACAACCAACATTTCACAGAATGATTTTCCCAGGACAGGTCTTGTGCACACAGCATCTAGTTCAGTGTTCTAATGGCATCCTCTCAGCTGCCCTCTTACAGAGGGGTACCATTCCTGTTTGTAGCTGCAGTGACTGAGGTTCAGAAATCACACAGCTAGTAAGAAATGGAGCTGGATTCAAACCCAGGCCCTTTTGAGTCTCAATTCCACAGCTTCATGTAACACCCAGGCTACTCTCAGTTCAGAAAAGCCATCGTAAAGTACTTTCAACGAACTCTACTCTAATACAGACCAATGAAAATCCAGGCAGAAAAAAACATGTTCCCTCCTCAAAAAACCTTCTTGACCTGTTTCTCGGTCTCCTCTGCCAAGTCACCTAAGAGGAACCATGCTCTTTTGAGGAAGAGGCTGAGAATGCCACGTGCTTTGAACTGTATAAAACACACAAAATTGCCTGATAGCTGTTGCATCACTACCCTGAAGCCCTGAAGTCACATGGACCCTCAGAAAAATTAGGCTGCAACAAGTAGACAAAACAGAATTAAGGAATAAATCTTCATCAAATGAAATTTGGAATGAATGGAAAATAGAATAAAGAAAAGTGCCCATAATCTACCACTGAGAGACTGTAAAGCATTTGACTAACATGTAGTTGGAAATATATATGGAATCATAGCACACAGCATGTAATCTGTTTGTTTTTCCACTTAGCATTTAAGCAGACACATTTTCCCATGCTTTGAAGTCATCTCCATGGGCTTTACTGGGTGCATAATACTCCATCAAGGAAATGCTCATTAATCATTCTTTTTCTGTTACATAGTTAGGTTGTATCTAGTTGTTCATGGCTCTGTGTAATTCTGTAATGAACAGCTTTGTAAATAAAGCTTTTTAGAAACCTTCACGATGATGGCATTAGGATATATCCCCAGAAAGGGAATTGTAGGTCTGTTAGGTATGAACATCACACCAATTGCCAAACGCTTCCTGAGAGCTTGTACTATTCTGCCCGTCATTGGCAGTGCATTTCCCTTCCCTGCACCCAGGGCTACCTTCCTGGGTGTGCAACCTGTGTGGTTGTACTCAGAAGGGCTCCATGTTTGGTTTAATGCTATGTTGGCACCATCTTGAAATTATTAATCATTTTATCTTTGAACATGTGTTTGTAAGTAAAATCTGACGGAACATGGGAATGGGCAGGTGAGCAGAAGAGATATGAGTAACATGTGTACCCGCCATTCCTTGCTGCCTGTTCACAATAGTCATGTGTCATGAGTCCACAATTCTGGTGGACCCACAATGTGTGGGAGTTCAGTGAGGCTCAAAGCAAGTGCAAGGTAAGTGTGTTACTTCTACACCTGAATAAACTGGGGGGACAGGGGTGCTGACTGTGCTAAGAGACTATGCTTTTTATTACAAGCAGAACTTGCTTTGTAGAACCAACTAGCCTTGTCATAAGTTTTAGCCAACCACTTAGTTTGGTTTCCAAACTACGAATATAAATTTCGAATGTAACAAATATAGAATGTGATTTCAGTGATTCCACATAGGAGTTTGCTCCTCTTTCTAAATGAATCCAGTCACTTCGAGGGAGGCAGAGCAGGATTTTACTAGAAGCAATCTTCCTTCTT
Source organism: Diceros bicornis minor (assembly GCF_020826845.1). Classification (NCBI taxonomy): domain Eukaryota; kingdom Metazoa; phylum Chordata; class Mammalia; order Perissodactyla; family Rhinocerotidae; genus Diceros; species Diceros bicornis. Next base: position 16,940,835 of record NC_080767.1, on the reverse strand, counting down.
CCTCCTCTCCACCCTCTTCTAACTACCTTCTGGCTCAACAGCCGGCTGATGGCTTTTTGCACAGTCTAATCAGTGACCAGCCGCCCAGGCCAGCTTCTCCAGATAGTGATGGATTAACGGCACTGTTGGTTTGGGGGCTAGTATTTGGCAAAAGACAAATGGGCCAATATTTCTTTATGGCCATGTGCTCTATAATGCCTCGGTTCTTTATTTACTTGCTTGCTGGTAAATTTTTACAGCCTTGTTCTGCCAAATATTGTTCTCCTTCAGGTTAAGGCGTCATATCTGAATACAACTTTTGGACTTTGCACTGCAGTAAAGTCCCTCTTGCTCTTATGAGTTGACTCTTCTTTGTAAAACTACCAAGTGTTCCTTCTAAGGACATCATTTCATATATATTATATACATATATTGACATCTATTATTGCCAGTGCACAAAATCCCCTCGGCTGATAACCCATAGCCTGGAGGAGAACAAACCTAACCTCTAAGGCCGTTGTTTGCAAACGTGGCTGCATGTTAGAAGGAACTGAGGAGCTTTACAAGGTAGGGATGCTTGATCTCACCCTCCACGGTTCTGACTCAGTCAGTCTGGGGGATGTCCTGGACATTGAGAGTTTTAAAAGCTTTCCAGAGGTGATTCTATGTACAGCCCCAGTTTGGGAACTGCTTAGAGCCACTGCTCTAAGGTCTCATTTGTTTAAATTCAGAGGAGGAAATCCACTCAACCACTTAGTCAGAACATCACCTCCATATCAGTAGGATTCAGGAAATCATTATGGATTTCTGCTGCTGTCTGACAGGCCTAATCCTAAGCCCTTTGAGAATGGCAAAGACGAATAAGATAACCTCCCAGCCCAGAGGAGCTTTCAGGATGGAGGGCAAGTGAGAAAGTCAACAAGCTAGCATGAGAGAAGGGAGAGTGTTAGGAGAGTTTCCAGAACAGAGATATAACCAGGAGCCAATAGGATGCTGTACCCATACTTTGTTTCTGGAAGGGGACTTCCAGGACACTGTGCCAAAGGTGCATTAGTAGGAAAAAAAAAAAAAAAAGGCTACAAAGCAGTGAGCTCCCAGCACAGGGACAATGTCTTGTTTGACTTTGTGTCCCAAGTGATCAACAAAATGCTGGCACATAGTAGGTGGTCATCAACAAAGGTCTGAAGAATGAATGAATGGCCTGATTTGTAGCATAAGATGCTTAAAGGACCCAAACCAAAAAGGTGGGAAAACTATGTCTGAGCCCGATCATGCAGGCCTGGAAAGTTCTTGAGCTGAGCAGTTCTACCATCTGAGCCCATCAATGGGAGATAAATCTGGCAGTAGATGCAGGTGATGCTTTGGCTGGAGAGTAAACCTGGAGGTGGTTTAGGAAGCAAGAGCTCATGAGGACCTGAACTAGGCCAGGGGAAGTGGGGATAAAGCGGGAAGTCACGCTAAGAGATCGTTCACTGATGTGCTTAGGAAAGCAGCCTGACGTTAGGACATCTCACCCAAATCCTCTCCTACCCTGACAGCCCAGAGACCTCCACTGCTACCATAGTCACCTAACCTGACTCATTAGGCAGGATATACAGAGAGACAAGACCTGCTCCCTGGTCCTTCCTCAGTCAGCCCCCTCTGCATCCCTAGAGCTCCCCTATAGTCGTAACAGTCGGTGCCGTTTGTTGAATACCGTGCCGGGCTTTAGTAGACACCTTTGGGATGTCTGCCCAACTTTGCTCATGTATCCGCAGCCCCAGCGGAAAAGATGAGCCACAAAAGAGAGGTGCTGAATTTGAATCTTCCCCCTTATTAGTTGCTTAGATGAGTTACTTAACTGTGCAGTGCCTTCATCATTTATGAGACAGGATTAACAAGAGTGTCTGCCTCATAGGGTTGTTGTGAGAGCCAACTGAGGGGCACGTGGGAGGCCCGTACATAACGCCTAGCCCAAAGGAAGTGCTATATTCAATGTCAGCATCCCCCTTCATGTTACCCCTCCTTTCAGAGAGCCAAGGTGCACACTGACTCCCCACCGAAAAGACAGCTAAGCACACCCTCCTTCAGAGATTCTTAGCCTGACTCTGAGAAACATGGGACTTTTCAGACCCGAGATCCTCAGCCCAGGGAGTCAGAGCTGGAAGAGGGCTGAAAAAGTTCTTCTATCCCAGACTTTCCAGGCTGAAAGAGCCCTTCAAGATCACAGAATCCAACCTCCCATTTTGTGTACTGGGGCACCAGGCTTAGAGAAGAGCAGCCATTTGCCAGCAGCTTTGGGTGCTCAGGTAGATTCCATCAAACAGAAATGAGGCTGCCCAGGGTGTGGTGTGTGCAGTCCTCCTCCCTGTCCAATTCAGCCCACCAGCCTGAGGAGAAAGGCTATCTGGAAGAACAGACCCAGTGCCAACCTGGAAGGCTATTCTATTTCCCTCCCGCTTGAGGGGCAGAGGTGCCAAAAACCTCTCTAGAAAACTCTCTTCCCAGGAGATTTTTTTATATAACTGACTCAATGGATATGCCCACCTCCTGTGGGCGCTCAAATCTAGAGACTTTATCCAAAGCCATCTTAAATCTTCTTCCCATAAAAATAATAATCTTCACCAATAATGATAAGGCAAAATACCTGATTTAATTTTTTAATGGAAATGCACCTTTTTCTTAGCTACTCAGTCACTGAATATCCATACATACTCAATAGGGAGAGAAAGAGACGGCGGTCAAGATTAGCAATTGCTCTTTCTCCAACAGATTAGATTAAACAAAAAATCCCTATCTTTGTCCGGACTGTTCATGATGGTTCATTTTATGTGTCAACTTGACTGGGCCCTGGGGTGCTCAGATATTTGGTTAAACATTATTCTGGGGGTGTCTGTGAGGGTGTTTCTGGATGAGAGTAATATTTGAATTGGTAGACTGAGTAAAGCAGATTGCCCTCGCTATTGTAGGTGGGCCTCATCCAATCCATTGAAGGTCTGAATAAAAGAGTAAAGGAGAATTCATGCTCCCTGCCTGAGTGTCTTTGAGCTAGGACATTGGTACCCTCCTGCCTTTGGACTCAGACTAAGGCTGAAATTTACACCATCAGCTCTCCTGGGTCTCTAGCTTACCTACTGCAGCTCTTGGGACTTCTCAGCCTCCATAACTGCATGAGCCAATTCCTAATTATATATATCCTCAATTAGCTCTGTTTCTTTGGAGAACCCAGACTAATACACTATCACAAAGGACTTTGCATGCACATTCACATTTCATTCTCATGACAGTCCTCAGGGAAGGACATCGTAGTGACAGTATATGTGTTAGTCTGCTCCAGCTGCCATAAAAATACCATAGACAACAGAAAGTTATTTCTCACAGTCTGGAGTCTGGGAAATCCAAGATCAAGGTGCTGGACAATTTGGTTCCTGGTGATACACATTTGTCTTCCTGGCTTCCTGCCTTCTCACTGTGTCCTCACATAGCAGAGAGAGTGAGCAAGCTCTCTCATGTCTCTTCTTATAAGGGCACTAATCCCATCATGGGAGCCCCACCCTCATGACTTCTTCTAATGCTAATTACCTCCCAAAGGCCTCATCTGCAAATACCATCACACTGGGGTTCAGGACTTCAACATATGAATTTCAAAGGACACAAACATTCAGTTGATAACAGTATTTCATCATTTTACAGAAGAGAACACAGAGGCTTGGAAAAGTGAGGTAAGTTGCCAAAAGTCACCAAGCTTGTAAGCGCAAGAGTCAGAGCCTGAGCCAACATCTCCCCCGCAGCCGCCACGCTTTCTACTACATCTATCGCTTTAATTAGCTATTCTAACACATAGCAAGGACCTTATCTTTAGAAATGGCCAGTAAAGATATGAAAAGTTGCTCAACCTTACTAGTTATCTGGGAGTACTAGTTAAAATGACAGCAAGACTTCATTTTTCACTCATCGAATTGGCAAAAATTAAAAGACTAATAATATCTAGTATTAGTGAGAAAGGGAAAAAGGCATGCTCTTAAATACTGCTTGCAGGAAAACACGTCAGCAGACTGTTTGGAGGGCAATATCTATAAAATTTTAATGTGCCTTCTCTTTGATCAAGCAATTTTAGTTCTTGATACCTACCCCCGGGAAATAGTTTCACATGGCTACAAAGAGGTATACACTGCATTTTCTGGTAGCAATGAAACATTGGAAGCACCATATTACACATCGGTAGGGAATGCTTAAAAGGACCATGGTGTGTCCGAACTATGGCAGCTGTGAAACCACCCAAAAGAATGTGCCTGATTTGTATATTCTGACATAGAACGTTTTACTCAGTAAAACAACCAAACTGTAGAGTATGTATAGCATAATTCTATTTATAAAACAAAAAAAATCACCATAATGTCTATATTATATGTACATAATTTCCAAAAAAAAATCAAAGACGCATACGCATAGAGAAGGGAAGCAGAAGAGAGCAATGTACTGAGATTCCACAGTTAGAATACTTTCATGCTACTGTTTGTATCATTATGATAAATAAATACATGAATAAAGCATGGAAAAGAAGGTGCTTTCCTTCACAATAGCCCCTTTTTCCCTTCCTCTAAGAATAACCTCATAGGGTAGACAGAGTAGGATTATTGCCTCAACATTCTACATGGGAAATCAGAGAGTCTGAGAGGAGAAGGGACTTGTCTGACGCAACAGAATGGGTTAGTGACAAAGCTAGGACTAGGATCTAGGTCTTTTGACTCCAGTTCCATTGCTCCTGGGTTGCACCCCTGCTTCATTCAGCTTCCATAATCTTGACGCCATCTTGCCCACCATCAAACGAAGCCATCAACCCATCCTTTCAAGAGAACCTCCAACTCTTAAAGAGTTAGAAGATTTCAACATCGTTCCTCTCCCACTTCTGTTTTTAAAGCACCAGTTAGGGGCCAGCGTCCTCCGAATCTCTGCTCGAAACCTACAGGTTCAGTGTTACGAAGGACCCGTCTGATGTTCCGTCCGATTTCCATCCAAATAAATCTCATTTTGCTGATGTCTGTACAGTCTGACTTTATAGCAGAGAGCTCTCCTAGAACTCTGTCTTTAATAAAAGGGGAAAGAAGTGGAACTACTAATTTAGTTTCTTTAAAAGGCATGTATTTTCATGCACATTAAGTCCATCTGTTGGTGAAATGGATGCCTTTGCACAGTGTATAATTTGATAAAACCCAAAAGAACTCAGAGCTCCCAGCTTGAAGCAGAAATAGAGAAAATGGCTGGGAACCTGACTGAAGTGGAGAAATCCACCAACACTATTTTTAGAACTGAAAACTGATTTAAAAAAAATATATCCCTCATGGAGAAAGAGTAGCATTCTCAGGGTAAGAGCCTCTCAGCACGTTTGAATTGCTTTAGGGACCAAGATCAAAGGGCCCACTGTCTCTGCAGCTCATTTATTGGGGAGATCTTTTTCATGGCACTGTGCTATATCTGAGCACCTCACTTCCTACCTTCACTCTGTCCAATGGCTTTCCACTGGTTGCAGAGAGCTTGTAAACTGGCCACCATGCTTCATTTGCCAGTGCAAAGTGTTTTAAAACTTGAAATGTTGACATTTAAACCTTGGCATTTCTCATTAAAAATCAGAAATTTCACAGAAAAAAAAATCAGAAATCAGGATTCTGATTTCTCTTGAAAAATTAGAAGATCTGGCCATGTTGGGTCTAAATTCCTGCAGAGCATTAATGGGCAGATGCTGAGTAGTGGAAGCATAATAGAGACAGCATTCACATCCTGATTTGCCACAATCCCCACCTGGACCTGCCTGGCCTCTATAGACACTTGAAGTTGCAACACCTTGTCTTGAGGATTCAAGGATAAACTTCTCAAAAGGACATGCAAGGTCCTTCACTATTGGCTTCTGGCCAGCTCCTCTAGCTACGTCCTTTCCTGGTTTGTGACCCTTTATTTAGTCAATAAACCTTCATTGATCACTAGCATGCACCAGGCTGTGTGCTAAGCAGGTACAGAGATGAATAAAATACATGTATCAGTCAGGGTCCCACAGATGGTACACACAAACTAGGACAATTCAACCAGGATTGATTGACTAGTAGGGGAACCACAAGCATAGTGCAGTACCCTGAGCCTAGAAACTTCAAGCCTGTTAGTACCTCTAGGCCTGAAGGGAGAGAGCCGCTTACCTGGAGAGAAGTTATGATCTTCTGCTGGGAACGCAGCCAGCCCAAGATAACCCTGCAGAGCAAGAGCTGGGGGAAAGATCACCTGCTCTCATGCTTCTCTCTGCCTCCGGTCTTCTGAGGGCAGTCCTCCATTGGCCAGAGCCAGAAGCAAAGGGCAAGGAGACCTCTTGATGCAGTCCGTAGAGGTCAGCTTCCCTGGACAGAGAACAGGGCAGAGAAAGGGCTGAGGGGATCCATGGTGCAAGGATACACTGAGCCAACATTATTCTGTCCTTCAAGGAACATAAAGCATAGTGACGAAAAAGGCAAGATCAACAAACAACGCCAGGGCAGTCATGGCAAGCCATCGGAGCTCAGAGAAGATAACTACCCAGGCAGAGGCAGTTGGGAAGCCTCCCAGAAAATGGTGACCTCAAAGCTGAGATACAAATGATTGAAGAACAAGGAGTTAGCCACACAGAGGTGAGGAGGGAGAGGTGGGCTGTCCCAGGAGAGGGAGCTTCCCATTGCTCAGTTTTCATGGGCTCCGTAGGCTCAATCTCCTGGGTCACTCAACATTCCTCAAATGTCTCTTGCTCTTTTGCACCTATATGCCTGTGCATAGACCCTTCCTCTGCTGGAAGAGCTTCCCCCTGATCCTTTTTGAGAAGTTATCTCATCCTCTTCCTCTCCAAGCAATTCCACTCTGCATGTACACAATAGCAATGTGAACATATACGCACCAAAAGACACACACTAGAATGCTCACAACAGCATTATGCATAGTAACCAAATGTGCATCAACAGAGAATAGATCAATGAATGATGATATATCCACAGAATAAAACATTATACAGCAATGAGAAGGTGTGATCTACAATTATGTGCAAAAATATGAAACAATATTACAAATACAATATTGAGTGAAAGAACCTAGACTATTGATGAAAAGTTCAAAAACAGGTAAAAAGTCAATCTATGGTGTTAGATTCCAGAAGAGTAGTTACTCCTTAGAGGAGCAGTAGTTACTGTAAGGTAGCATGAGATGGGGGCTGCTGTGTTGCTAGTAAAGTCCTGTTTCATGAGCTGGGTACTGGTTGCATGGGTTCACGAAAATTCATTGAATTGTCCACTTAACGATATGTATATTTTTCTTTTCTTTTTTTTTTTTTTGAGGAAGATCAGCCCTGAGCTAACATCTATTGCCGATCCTCCTCCTTTTTTTTTTTTTCCTCCACTTTTTCTCTCCCCAAAGCCCCAGTAGAGAGTTGTATGTCATAGTTGCACATCCCTCTAGTTCCTGTATGTGGGACGTGGCCTCAGCATGACCGGACAAGCAGTGCATCGGTGTGCGCCCGGATCCGAACCTGGGCCGCCAGTAGCGGAGCATGCGTACTTAACTGCTAAGCTATGGGGCTGGCCCGTCTATATGTATATTTTTCTTCATGTTATATTTTAAGTCACCTTCTGTGGGAAGTCTTCCCAGGTTATTAAATAATAAGAGCTTCATGTCCAAAGAGCTCAGGAAACTCTTCTGTAAATCTCACCCAAGACGTTTGAAAACCATTGAGGAAAGTGCAATGACTCAGGAGCCCCAGACCTGCCTCGATTTCCCTGGTAATCTTGGACAAATTCTGTCCACTCTCTCAGCTCCATATACTGCTTTAAAATGATGCAATGGAGCAGATGTGCTTCTAGTTCTTTCCAATGATCAGGGGTTTTATAGGCATTGGAGATCAATGGGCCATCCAGCATTTTCTGAAATTCCTTGCCAGTCCTGAACAATCTCTGCTGATAAAACAACTCTGAAATGGCTGGACTCTCAGCTGAGGTCTCCCAACTTTTGCATCAAGGAGGGACCCTGTCACTAATTGTTTCCCAAGAGCCGCACATACTGAAGGAGGACGCAATAAAACAAAAAAGATGTTTATTGTGTAACGATCCATTTGTTTTAGTCAAGACATTTATGCATAGCTGCCAACCTGACCTTGTGACCAGCATGAGATAACTAATATCCCTCCAACGTGTTGTGTAATTCCTGCTTAAAGCAGAGAAATATAATAGTGTAGTTCACCCAGGAAGATCCATAGCAGGGGCTCAATGTAGGATTTCCATTATTAATTGTATGATGTAGAAATTCACTCAGAAGTCCTTATTTCTTTTTCTCAAATCTCTCAAGATGGCACCCCTAGGTCAGGACCACTGTGTTAGTTCCTCATCCCACATACTGAAGAGACTTTGGGTTTTGTCTTCAGATATCTCTTGGTATTACTTGCCTAACTTCTTTTCAGTAATGACCTCGGAATGATATAGCCTTTGTGATGCTACATAGGCCAAGTGAGATAAAATATGATTATTTTAATAATACCAATGCCGGCTGCCATTTCTGCTGTACCTCTTACATGTACTGCTCCTAGCCCAGGCACCTTACATGGGTTCATGTGGGCTGTGGCGTCAGATAGTATGGGTTCAAATCCCAGCTCTGATCCTTATTGGCTCAGTGACCTTAAGTGAGCAGGTAGCTAACCTCTGAGTCCCCACTACCCTACCTATAGAATGGACTCCTAACATAGTTAGATCATTGAGATATTGGGAGGATCAAATGCATGAAACCCGTGGAAGCACGTGGCCTGGTGCTTGGCACATTGGAGGTGCTCAAGGAAGTTAGCTTTTGATAGTAATTCTGCCTTCTTCACAACAACCCTTTCAAGAAAGCAGCATTATCCCCTTTCTGGAAAAGAAAGACTGAGGATCAGAGACTCGCCCAAGATCACACAGCAATTGAAGGGCAGATCCAGGATTTTGGGTGTGTGTGTGTGTGTGTGAGGAAGATCAGCCCTGAGCTAACATTTGCCAATCCTCCTCTTTTTGCTGAGGAAGATTGGCCCTGGGCTAACATCCGTGCCCATCTTCCTCTACTTTATATGGGACGCCGCCACAGCATGGCCTGACAAGTGGTGCATCGGTGCGCACCAGGGTTCCGAACCTGCGAACCCCAGGTCGCCGAAGCGGAGTAAGTGCTGCGTCACCGGGCCAGCCCCCTGATCCAGGATTTTTAACCTGAGCTGTACCTGACACCAAAGCTGCCCCCTTTCCACTAGTCATTCCTCCACCTCCACAGATGTGGCTGAACGCATCACTAGTTGCTTTTATTCCCTTATAAACATCGATTATTTTTGAGAAGAATATTTGAATTATTTTACTTAATTATTTAAAAGAAAAAATAACGTTAGGTAAGACTTTTGTCCTTGTCATAAAAACTTAATTTTTCCCAAGTGCATTTTTTATGGATCCATTCAAGATTATCAGCCCTAATTTTGTGACTGTTGCCAATCCCGTTTCAGGCATTAGCAAAAGGCGCAGAGAACCCTGGCCAAGCTGTGTGACCTTGGGCACATCCCTTCCCTCTCAAGTGGACCTCAGTTTCCCCTTATGTAGAACAGGGGAGTGGATGGGGCTCCCCCAGTCCCTGCAGCTCGGACGTGGAAGGCGCTCTTCTGCCATCATTCCACGTCCTTTTACACACGTGAGCAGCTGGGCTTCAAACATTTGATTCCTGCCCTGGCTTCCTGAACTATGCCCTGTCTTCCTTTCCCCTGTCAGAGGGGGGAAAAAAAGAAAAAGAGAATCCAACATCTGTTTTCACACCATGGCTGGGAATTCATTCCTAAAACATTTTTCATACTTGACCAGAAGGGCATTTCGTCATGAGTAACAGGATCCGTCCCCTGCTCCCTGGCCTCCTCTGCACTTTGCTGATAAAACGGTAACGAATGTGCTGATGCACATTTCCAGGAATCGAAGCTTCTCCTTGGCCCAGGCCAGCACTGCTGCCTTCTCAAAGGCAGGTGCCAGAGCCTAGAGCCCACAAGGCCTTTCCATGCAAGCCGGCCAAGTCACTGTCCTCGGGGTTCTCTTCCCTCCACACCAGCACCTCCTTCAGGCCCCTGCAGGCAGGGATTGGTAACTGGTGCAGCCACGGATCACACTTCCTTCTCCCGGCTCCCTGGTCACTGGACCAGTTGGGGGAGAAGCCCCCCCATCCCCCCGCTAGGATCTGCATCTCCCAGGCCTGGGAAGAGCTAAGCACACCCTCAGTCCCACCAATGGCTCAGGGGAGGCTCTGCCATTCACTCCCAGTGCGACCTGGAACTGGCCTCTTAACTTCTCTGGAGTTCCATAATAGCTAAAATTTATAGAACACTTACTATGTACTAGGCAGTGTTCTAGTTACTTTTTTTTTTTTTTTTGGTGAGGAAGATTAGCCCTGGGCTAACATCTGTTGCCAATCCTCCTCTTTTTGCTGAGAAAGATTGGCCGTGAGCTAATATCTGCCCATCTTCCTCTCTTTTATATGTGGGATGCCTGCCACAGCATGGCTTGATGAGCAGTATGTAGGTCCGAGCCTGGGATCCGAGCCTGCGAACCCCGGGCCGCTGAAGCAGAGCACGTGAACTTAACCACTACACCACCAGGCCAGCCCCTAGTTACTTTTTCTAGGAATCAACACATGTTTAAACAGCTCAACAACCTTATACCATGTATGATTAGTTTCATTGTTACCTTACTTTACAGATGAGAAAACCAAGCCATCAAGAGGTTATATAGTTCATCTAAAACCAGACACATCCAGGATTTGAACCCAGGCCCTCAGGCCCCGGGAGGGCTCACTCTTACCACTAGGTAAACAGTCCTCAAACACTGCGGTCTCAAGACAACTTTACAGCCTTCAAAATTATTGAGGAACCCAAAGACCTTTTGTTTCTGTGGGTTACATGAATCACCATATTAGAAATTAAAACTGAGAAACATTGAAAGCCCAAGAATACATGACACACATTCCATTAGTCATCGGGGCAATGACATCATCACACATCGAGTAGCCTCCAGAAAGCTCTACCGTACGCCCATGAGAGAATGACGATGACCAAAGCAAATGACATCTTAGTATTATTACAAAAATAGTTTTGACCTTGTGGACCCCCTAAAAGGTTAACGAGGACTCTTATGGGGTGCCCAGACCCTGCTTTGAAAAGTTACCCGCTACACTGCCTCCATTACCTTGCTGGAATATGTGCTGAAGGATCTTCCCTATCCTTCTCACAGGATGTTGAGTCAGTCAGTAAATATCTATTGAGCACCAACCATGGTTGAGGCACAATGCTGGGTGCTAGGATACAGCAGTGATTAACAATCACATCCCTGCCCTTGTGAAGCTTCCAGTCCAGCGGAGGAGACAGACATGAAGCAAAAAATGCTTCCGAGGAGTAATTTTAAGCTATAAAAATTATTAGAAAAGAAAAAAAAATGGGACCATAAATCAGAGATATGACATAGTTTGTAGGGTCAGGAGAGGTCTTCCTGAGGAAGTGGCAATCTTGCTGAGGACTATGAAAACTGTAACTATGCTCTGCCAGAAGAAACTGTTGGCCATCTCCTTCTATGAGGGTTTGGGCTTCGTCATAGCCTCCAGTCTTCTTGCTCCTTCTGTTCCCCAAATCACCCAGCGAAACCTTTGCAGTCCAAAGACTCTCGCCCTTGGGCTCCTGGCTATTTCAGCTGAAACCCTTCCCTCCCAGCATTGGTACCAACACCACCGTCCCAAGGCACACAGGTAGTGGGAGAAGTTGGTGGCCGGGGAGAAAGTAGGTAACCCAGGGAGGGAAAAGAACTCTGGCTTTGGGCTCCAGTCCTGGTCTCAGGGTCTCACCTTCCTATCCCCATGATCCTAGTCAAGCCTCTGTTCTAGATTCTTGGCATCCTCAGCTGTACACATAGAGAATAATAGCACCCCTGAGAGAATAATAGCACCCCCCTCACGTGGGTAGGGTGATAATCAAGTGAGTCGATGTGTGTGAAAATACCTTGTGAATGCACGATCTATGAAGAAACCCACAAATATAAAGTGCCATGCGAATATGGCAATAATGACGACATTTAATTAGACTCCGACCGTGAGACATATTGGACGAAGCAGCTTTATCTGTGCTGCTCTCAGTTGCATGTTGAACTCCAGGCTTAAATATAGGCCATTTCAAAGAAAGTCTATAATTCTAAATATATATATTCTTTGAAGGATGCATGGTGGTTTTTGTCCTTTTTCTAAACACGGAGCCACAAATGCAAAAGAACAGCTGTAATTTCTTCAAAGCAAAAGTCTTGATGATTCAGAGCTTGTCTTTGCTCATCTTTTTCATCTTCTAAAACTGAACCTTCTTACAAGGTCCACTGGGGTGTTTGGGTGCCTGGGAGTCAGGCACTGGGTCTCATCCTAGCTTTTGAACAAGTTTCTTCTCTTGTTTGGGCCACAGTGTTTACATCTGTGAAATGGGTGTGGAGGTGGTGGGAGACTTTGACTGTATCAATATTTCTCAAATATTGCTTTGACTATATCAGTCTTTCTTCCCTAAGGGAGATAATTTTAGGAATCACAGGCTTAAGAGAAAATCACTTAGTAAAAAGGGTGATCACTTTTCAACACTCCTTTTATGCTTCAGATTATGTGTCAAAGAGAAATTCTCATCTTGGTGCTCATGTGTCCTCAACAGCTCTCTACACTTGAGATTTTCTCTTTAACAGAACATATCTTAGGAAAGTCTTCAGCAGGCAAGAATAGTTAGAATTTAATTTCATTACTTTGTTATCATTGTGTGTGTCCCTTGGTTAACTTGTACTTTGATGAGTAACCCTATTTTCATTTTCATTTATCACAGTGATATAAAGTTTCCTTTGTAAATAAATTCATTTTAGTTCTAACAAGTGAGTTATTAAAAAAAAAAGGTACCAGATGTTCCAGGAAGCACACGGCTATGGCAACAAGCATGGCCGTGTCACCCACGTTAGAGGACTCGGTGTGCTGATGTCTGAGGTTTCTCCCCTCACTAGCCCAGTCACATCCCCCTCTTGGTGGCTGTGAATGTCTCAGTCATGGGATGGTCTCACTTTCCTCCATTCCTCTGTTATCCAGGCTCCCTGGGCACCAAAATTGTGCTAAACAGACTCTGGGGCTGAGGTGGTAAGGTCCAGGTGGCTCAGGAATTTTGTTCAGCCACAGACAGGTAGCGTCTCCATGAATAATCCTACTTACAGTGTGGGGAGGGCACTGGCTGTGGTTTTAGCTGTACTCAGAAGAAATCACCATATTTGTGAGTTCTGGATGGTATAAGAGTTTACAAGACACTTCCTTGCATATGAGCTCAGGAATCTTCACCACACACCTCCCATTTAGGTAATATTTCTGACTTCATTTTACAGGTGAGGAACAGAGGTTCAGCAGCTGAAATGACTCAAGAAGTCACACACCTAGGAAGAAGTGGAATGAGGGCTTTAAATCTGCATCTTTTGTCACCAAAGTTTATGCTCTTTCAGCTACAGATGATGCTAAAGAAGGTTTAGAAATAAATCAGGAAGATGAACCCAGACGTTTTTATGGTTATAAATAGCCCACTCTATGAATGTACTATGTAAATAGTCCCTACTTTGGAACACTATCTTGTATCCAATAAATGAATAACCTGTGGCTAAACCTTTGCGTATATCTATGAAATGTTTATAAGATAGATTTCCAAAATTCTACCTGCTGCGTCAAAAACTGTATGTACATCTTTAAGGCTCTTGACACATATTGCCAAAATGCCCTTCAGAAAGATTGCACCAATCAATGCACATGACCCCAGTGTGTACGAGAGTGCCCATTCTCACACTTACCCTAATTCTGAGTGTTTTAATTAAATTTCTTAAAATAGGAGAGAAAGTGTTTTAATTACCATTTATTTGATTATTAGTGAAGTTAAACATCCTCCCATATGTTCATTGACCATTTGGATTTATATTTGGAAACTTTACACTCTAGTTCATTGTTTACTTTTTCAATATTTTATACATTCAGGATTCAGGATAAGGAAACTCCCTGGGCCCCAGTTTTCCTAACTGTGAAATGGGTTTTGTAGGAAGTGCTCTCCAGATCCCCTCAACACTAATCTTGACTGGGAGAGAGGCAGCATTGATGTTGCTGAGAGCCTGGGCACACTTCCCAGACTGGGGTCTCAGCCCCTCCAGCCCCTTCCTACTTTCCCCAGTAAAGATGGTCCAGGCTGCCCCATGTGCTGGGCCACCCCGCCAGAATCAACACGGTGACTCTGCTTCCCCACAGGGACACCCCACCCAGGATCATTTATTGAGAAGTGACTGTCTTTTGCATCCCTGTTAAACAAAATTATTTATAATTTAAGAAGTGATTTTGTTCTTGTTACCTTCATTTTTAATGACTCCTCCCTCTCCTTACATCGTTGCCAACCCCACCAGCAGTCCCGTCCTTGGGACAGCAGACACGCAGAGGTGGACTTGACCATCTCCATGGCAACCAGAGGTGACGCTCCTGACACGTCTGTAAAAGAGTGTATCCCCCAGCTCGTAAGAAGAGAACTGCGAAGCCTTAGGAGAAACCTCATACCTGTCTTCACAAAAAAAGTAACTGGAAAGATTAATTTCTTATTATTGACCTTTTATGATGGTTATTATTGTTAGAAAAAAAATTTCATTTTTCATCTTGGTTGGGTCTGGCTAAGATGAATTTCTTTTAGTTGAAAATGCAGGAAGTTGAAATTCTTCCAAACTGATCACTCCTTGAAGATGAAAATATTGGTCTGGAATGGTAATGAGGAAATATTGGAAGTGCATATGTTAATGCCCTGGGGAGGCTCATATAGTTTGTCTTATTTCACATGTCCTCCAGGAGAAGGAAGAGTTTGGCATTTTAACCTTGGCCTCCCTCCACATCCCATGTCCCATTCTTTCAGCCAGACTGTCCCACCCACACATCACGCTCACAATGGTCAGTGAAAGTGAGCTGCGAAGAGAGCAGCTTTCAGAGCTCACAGAGCAGCCCCAGCCTCTGTGTGATTTCCGCCTGCTCTCCGACTTTCTGAACTCCCGGCCTGTTCACTGCTCTCCTCCGCTGGCCCTCACAGAGCCGGTGCCCTTCCTCCCTGTCTACTGGATAGTCTAGCTTTGCCGAGCCTCCTGTTCTGGAACCTCTTGATGTCCCAGTCCTCCTAATCCCCACACCCCTCCCCACTCCACCCAAACTCTCCATAGAGTGAAGAAGGGTAGGTGTTAACACATTCTAATTCCATCTTTGGAGCAAGAAAGTCTGGCAGAGCTGAGTGTGGGGGATTTGCTAAATTATTGCAAATATGCATTTGAACCACATTGTTGGTTTGCCCGATGTCTGCCCCAGCCTCCTTCAGTTCATTTCTGATGACAGAGAATCAGAAGCTAAAAACTATATTTCTCAAACCCCCTTGCAGCCTAGAACTTGTCTTCTAGCACTTTCAACAATTTTGTAAGCTTCCGTTTCCCTACATTATATTATTTTTCTGCTTAAACTAACTAGAGTACTTTCTATTGCCTGCAACTGAATCCTGACCAGTACACCTCTTCTCCAATAACTGACATTTAATATGGACTTTAGTTTTATAAAATACTGTCTTGGAATTTTTTCTTCTTTCTTTAGAGCCCCGTAAGACCCCTAGGATAGGCTATGCATGTCACTAGACCCATTTTTCATATGATTAAGCTGAGGCTCAAGGCAAGTGAAGGGACCTGCTCAATATTCCATTGCTAGAAGGCAGTAGAACAATGCAAATCCAGATTTTCTGATTCCAGATCCCAAGCTCTTTCCTCCATATCACATGACCTCAGAACCCAGCAGTTTCACATAGGGTATCTTTGGCATAAAAGTTTTCCGGGCAGAACTGCAGACACGATTAGCACAGAACAGAGCTGGTTGTCCAGCCAAGCTGGCACAGGGACAGGAGGCAGAGAGACCTGTGTTTAAGCCCCGGCTGTACCACTGCCCTGCACCAGCTATGTGATATTACTCCACTTACTTAAACTTCATTGAGTCTCAGTTTTCTCATCTGTAAATTGGAGATAATAGTACTTTTTTCATAAGGCTAATGTGATGATTAAATAAAATAATTGATGTACAATGCCTGGCACAGTGCCTGACTCGTGATAAACATCCAGTAATTCAATTGGCTCTCACGATGTGGGACCTTGCACTGAAACAGGCTTGGTAAGAAAGCCAGCACAGGCCAGTGGGAGAGCACTGGGTGAGTAGACATGGCCGTCACCACCAGGAGTCCTCTGCATGACCTTCACTCCCCTGCGAAGCCTCCCCTGGCTAGCCCCAGGCGGACTCGGGGCTCGACCCCTCATACTCCTGCAATACCTTAATCATGTCTCCATTAAGGCATTGACCACAAAGGACAGTCATGGTCCTTTTGCATGTCTATCTCCCCAGCAGACTGCAAGCATTATGGGAGCAAGTACTTGGTCGTCTTGTCTCTATAGTTGTAGGCATGGACGGTGCCTGACAAAGCAGGCACTTACTTATTAAATGTGGTTGAGTCAATGAATGAATGAATGAAGGTGACATCATTGTGAAACTTTGAGTCAATGTCTCATGGACAGGTGTCCATGTCCTTATTGATAGGGGTCCTCTTGACTTCCTATTCTTAAAGCCTCTCCCAGTTCTCACAATTTTATAAAAATATGGATTGAAAGAGACTGTTGCATCCTAAGAAATGCAAAACCTTAAAACTCATATGCTTGGTGCAATTTATAAGAATAATTATTGTCACTAATTAGTAGTTCCGATCCAAGATTACAGTTTTTTTAAATGAGTAGCTGCCTAATGAAGTATTTGTAGGATGCTGATTGATGAAGTTAAGTCTTCTCTCCCTTTTTTCCTGTATCTGTCTAACCTCTTTCCATTATCAGTTTCTACCTGTAAAATAAAATATATAAATAAATAGCATTTACTGAGCACTTATTAGGTGATATTCAATATTCCAAGAACTTTACACATATTAATTTTTTAGTCTTTATAATGACAACCCATAGGTAGGTTTCATTATTACCACTATTTTAGAAATGAGGAAATTGATGCACAATGAGGTTAAATATGTTGCCCGAGGTCACTCAGTGGAGTGGCCTGGCAGATCTTTGAGCCCATGAGCCCATTAACTCCAGGGGCTCTGGTCTTAACCACTACTCAACATGGTTTATTCTCTTTCTCAACATTTAACAAGAACAGGTATAAAGAAGTTAACCAGTTACAAATTCTTCCCTGTCTGTGGTCTCACTGACTGTAGCTTTTAAAAGACTGCCCTCAGTGTCTCTAATGGGAAGTTTTCTTCTAATTCAGGGAAGCAAATGTGGGCTAACCCCATCTGTGCCTCTGATGGACCCCTCAGCTTTGGTCTGGTCGTCCTTCTGGCCAGGATCCGTATCACAGGGAAAAAACTCTGTCCTAGGGAAGAAGGGCCAACGAATAAGTGGGTTTGGGCACTTCTTTCAGCTCTTCTCACCCCTAACTCTGCTTGAGGGGGAAGAGAAGGAGGGAGAGTTGCATCCACTGAGCACCTAGTTTATTACACCATACATAATTTTGCTAAATTCCTAGCCTTACAAGAGGTGTATAATTTTCCCCATTTTATAGATGAGTTAGCTGGGCTCAGGGAGGTTAAATGACTCACCCAAAGTCACCCAGACAGTAAATTGTGGCACTGACTTTGGAACCCCAGTCCATCCGACTCCAGAGCCCAAGCCCGCCATTCACAGGGCCAAGCGAGTCGTTCTTCATCCTCTTTGTGGGATTTGACTGCCCATGGGGCTCCATTCCATCTTTCCATGGATACGAGGCTGTGCAGTCGGCGCAATTCACGTGGGAAGCAAGCTGCTTCAGCTAAGGTGTTACCCTCACCCACCCCAGGATCAGGGCAGGAGAGAAGATGCTAGAATTTTGTGCATGCTTCCATGTTGTCCCTGCAGGGAGAGATGATTGAGATATACTTCTGCCATTGGGGCACCTCCTGACTGTGAAGAGTTCATCGCTGCAGGTGAAAATACTGGGGGCTGTCAGATGAAAGCTCCAAATTCATAGTCCCTTTAGGAAAATCATCCTAGGGCCGGCCCCGTGGCTTAGCGGTTAAGTGCCCGGCACTCCACTACTGGCAGCCCGGGTTCGGATCCCGGGCGCGCACCGACGCACTGCTTGTCCGGCCATGCTGGGGCCGCGTCCCACATACAGCAACTAGAAGGATGTGCAGCTATGACACACAACTATCTACTGGGGCTTTGGGGAAAAAAAGGAGGAGGATTGGCAATAGATGTTAGCTCAGAGCCGGTCTTCCTCAGCAAAAAGAGGAGGATTAGCATGGATGTTAGCTCAGGGCTGATCTTCCTCGCAAAAAGAAAAAAAAAGAAAATCATCCTAATGACAAAGTGATGAACAAGCTGATAGAAAGAGAATGGAGAGGGGGAAAAGGAACCAGGTGATCTTTTAAAATTAAAAATCCCTCAGTAATTTTTTTTCCGGGTTTCCAACCCCGGCTCCATGGAAATCACCTGCTGTTCTCTTGGGGCAGTGACTTGACCTTCCTCAGGTGACCTCTTCTGTGAAAGGATGTTAATAGTACCCATCACGGGGTGTGGTGGGCTTAACACAGCACCCGGCATACAGTAGGAGCTCAGTAAATGACAGCTCCCTTCTCTGTGGAAACAAGGCCTAACAGGAGAGAACGCGTGAAGCCTAAAGGAAGGCCTAAGGGTGGGAAAGTTGAAGCCAAGAGGAGGTCAGTGTGAGCAGGAGGCCTCCGAGCCCTGTAGCCATGACGATGAGAATGCGGAAGATGATGAAGTGATGTAGTGATGAGGCAGCAGCAACGAGGCGCACAGCGTCTCTGACTTCCAGCATCCTGGCTTGGAAGGCTCTGGCCTCTTTCCGCAGAAGTGGTTCTGGCTCCCGGTGACTTTGGTTGCCTGTTGCACCCGATGAGATGGAGGAGTCACCAGGTGATGGGGGTGTTGAGAGTGAGACAGCGGCCACACATCAGCCCCAGCCCAGAGTGCGGCAGGTGGGAGGGCGGGCTCTGGAGTCAGACAGCCTGGACTCTAGTCTCTGCCCTCCTGTTTTCTAAGTCTGGGCCTCTGTAACCTCAGGCAAGTCAGCTCAATGCCCCATTTTTAAAATGATTATAATAATAATCCATACCTCAAAACATTACTGAGACAGTTAAACGGAGAAAATTATGTAAAGTGCTTCACTTAGAAAGCACTCAGAGATTGCATTCTTGCTCTTACTGTTATTGTTTTGTCTTAAGGATTGTTACAGGGCCCCTGTGAAGTTTTGACTTTTATGCAACTCTTTTCATGCTGTTTGAAAAATCTCTGACAGAATCCTGCATTGTAGCCCAAATCGAGTTAAGGTTGCCAAACATCTAAGGTGGACTTGAAGTCCTTGCCACTCACAGGACCACTCTGAGCCTCAGTTTCCTCATCTGTAACCCAGGGATGCTCTGGACACTGCAGGGTTATTGGGAAGATTCCACGAGGCAGTGGTGGAAAGTGGCCAGCGTGGGGCTTGGCACAGAGGAAGGCTCCAGAAATGGGAGTTCCCTTTCTTTTCCTGCTCCCCCCCTGGGAAAGTGCAGAAAGCGAGGTTAAAGACCCCCTGGGGCTTCTCTGGCCACCTGACCGGAGGGAGAGCTGGGGTGGAGAGCAGGAAGGGGGTGGTGTGGTATGGAGCAGGTCAGCTTCTTTCTCCTCTGTGACCCAACAATTTGGAAACAGACTCCCCATCTGCCGTGCTGTTCTCCCGCCTGTCCAGCCCACAGCGGCCTTTTCCACAACAATGGCAGGATACAGGCCTGCACTTACCAGCAATGGCATGCAGGCCTTTGGGCCAGGCTGGGTTGGACTTGGCCAAGCAGGGTTTGTCTCCGGCACTCGGAGGTCCAGCAGCTCAGCATCTAATGACAGAGCCCCTGGTGCAGCCCTGGAATTTTTGCCTTCTGGCTCACCAGGGAGGCCCAGGAATGTGGCTCCTGGCGGCTCCCTGGGGCACTGATTTGAGGGGCTTCACACTCAGATTTCCCTCCCTTTCTCTCTGGGCCTGGGCTGCTGTTTAGATTCCTGGTGTCCCCTAAAATATCTTCGCCAGACCTACTCTGTTCCTGACGCTAATATAATAAGCTGCCATTTTTTCTACTGAGCACCTACTGTGTGCCAGGCCTAAGACTAAGTACAGTCAATCCCCATTATTCCTGGATTCCTTATTTGCAAATTCTCCTACTCTGCTAAAAAATTTTTTTGTAACCCCTAAATCAATATTTAAGGCATTTTTTGCTCTTCTGCACTCATTCACAGACATGCGCAGAGCAGCAAAAAAATTTGAGTCCCCAGATGTACGCATTTCCAGCTGAGGTCCAACAAGGTGACGCTCTGCCTTCATGTTTCAGCTCTCATGCTGTGAACGAATGTCCTTTTTGCAGTCTATTTAGTGCTATGCTTTTCATGTTTTGGGGCTGTTTGTGATAGTTTTGCTGTTTAAGATGGCCTCCGAGCACAGTGCTGAAGTGTTGTCTGGTGTTCTAAACACAAGAAGGCTGTGAGGTGCCTTACAGGGAAAATATATATACTAACTAAGCTTTGTTCAAGTATCCCCATTTTATAGATGTAGAGATCATGGCAGAGAAAAGTGGACTCTCCTAAGGCCACACTGCTCAAAGGTGGCTGAGCTGGGATCACACCTGTCTGCCTCCAAGGCTTGCCTCCTTCTTACCACACTGGGCCGCTGCATGGTGCCCCCTTCCCAGCCGGCTAGTGCAACCCCCACACCCACAGGAACAGGATGTGTGAGCAGGACCAGACCACCGAGAGACAGCCTGCTCCCCACTTTATGGGGGAACTGAAGTCCGAAGAGGGCAGGCGTTGGGCCCAAGGGCATATGGTGGCAAGAGCAGACGTGGTGAGGGCATATGGCGGCATATACGCCCAGGGCAATGTTTGCATTCTTGGTCCTCACCAGTTCCCCACCCTCTGTGAAGTAGTCTGGGCTCTTAAGACCTCATTTTGTAAGTTTCCCATAAACCTTTCTTTGGGGAAAATATAGATTTTTTTAAAAGGTAACTAATATTTGTCAAGCGTCTACCATGTGCCAGACATTATTTACTTATTCTCACAACTTTGAGAGGTACAGAGGATTCCTCCTGGAACTGTCCTTACCAAAGCCGTGCCCACACACCCTCAGAGTTAACCTCTGTACACCAAAGCCTGCTTAATGTGATGTGAATAGACGCGACTTTCTTTTTTCCTGGTCATTGGAGTACACTTGGCCGGAGTGCAGGGCAAGACAGAGGGGCAAAAAGTCAGTGCCCTGCGAGCAGCCCTCAGACGATGAAGGTGCAGGTGCTGTGAATAAAACGTCCAGCTTTCTCGCCTCTAGGTTGGGATAGCCTTCAGTCACGTGCCACTCTTTCACCCAGGGTCCCCAACGGGACTGAGCTCCAGTCACCCATAATCGTATCTGGCTTGGTAGTATTTCCCTCCCCTCCTGTCTCAGATCTCCCTCTTAGTGTTTCCTGGGGTCTCCTCCCAAATAAACTACTTACATTCAAATAACAGCTTTCCAATGAGTGAACAACATTCCTGGAACATGGAAGGTAGGCGGTAAACGCGGTAACTCGATTCCACATGGTTCAGTACGTATTGTTGTATCTTCCTCAACACACAGCCACCTCTGCGAGAGCAAAGACGCACATGAGCCTCATGAGCGACTTGGAACAGGGAGATCAAGATAAAGAATTTTCCACCAGATGTTGACAAATATAAGGTGATGGCTGCATGCCATGCCACACAGTAGGTGCTCCAAAATTGGGTTCTGAGCAAAAGATTAAAAAAGAAGGAAACAACATTTTTATGTAGATCTACTGTGTTCCAGTCACCCTGCTAAATGACTTTGACGAGACTTACAGACATTGCTTCTTTTCATCCTCTTGGGATATGTGAGTAGATTATTATAGATGCATCTCAGAAAGGTAAATGCAGGCAACATTGCGTGGTGGTGTGATGATTTAGAACCAGGCCTATCTGACTCTGAGCTTTTGCCCTTCCCCTTACCTGCCCCACCACTAAGACTGAACGATTTACTCTCTGGTGGCCGACATGCAATGGAGAGGTGGGGCTCGTGGTGGGGCAGTGCCATCTCTCAAATTCTGCTCTGTGGGCAGCTGCAGATACTATCAGCTCATAAAGCAGGTACAACTGCAGCTCTACAATCCTTAACATTAACTAGATTCTCCTACAAGCAGATTCCTGTGCTGCTTACTTGTCAGAGGAATCTGTATTAGTTATCTATTGCCCTGTAACAAATTACCCACAAAACTGGCAGCTTAAACAAACACACACATTTATCTCACAGTTCCCATGAGTCAGGAGTCTCAGCATGTCTTAGCTCTGCTCAGGGTCTCACAAGGCTGCAATCAAGATGCTGACTGGTCTGTGTTCTCATTTGGAAGATTGGCTGGAGAAGATTGAGCTTCCAAGCTCATTCAGGTTGTTGGCAGAATTCATTTCCTTACAGATGTTATCACTGAGGACCTCAGCTTTCAATGGCTATTAGCTGGAGGACAACACAGGTCCTAGAAGCCACCCACAGTTCCCTGCCACATGGCCCTCTTCGTAGGCAGTTCACAACATGGCAGTTTGCTTCCTCAAGGCCCGTAGGAGGATCTCTCCCTCCAGTCCACTAAGATGGATTCATATGTAATGCAACATAATCATGGGAGTGACATCCCATAACCTTGGACATATGATGGATGGATTTGTTATTTGTGTTACCATTATCATTTGTAATTAACATTATTTATTAAAATTATTATAAATTCAGTTATTCTGAAGTATATCATTAAGATCCCATTTCCTTCTGCATGCAAACCTTTCATAGTGCCCAATGCCTGTGGAATAAAATCCAACCTCTCAAACCTGGCATTCATGCCCCCCTGTTATCTTCCTGGGTTCATCTTTGCCCACTCTTGGCTCTTCCCTGATGGTGCCTAACTCTTTATCTCCTTTCAGCACATGCAGCCCCTCTGCGTGGCCTGTCCTTTGCTTCCCTCTCAGGCAAGTTCATGTGTACATCTTTGCAGACCCATCAGGAAGATGACCTTTGCTCTCCCAGGGCCCATTCAGCCTCTCCCTTCTCTGGGCTCCAAGTTCTGTGTACGTGCCTCTTTATACTGCTGGTCACACTGTATGCTATAAGTTCATCAGAAATGAGTTCCAGTTCACCTCTGAATGCCAGGACTTGGCACAGATTAGGTGTCTATAAATCATGCAGAATGAATGCATAATCAATATGATTAACAGCAACTTTTCTTTTATGGCCCCTAAAGGTTTGCAAAGTCTATGAAGCTGATGCAGGCCAGTCTGGAGTGAAGACATTGGGCAAAAGACAGAAAGAACCAGCTGGGTGACCCTAGCAGGCCCGGAGCAGTTTGGAACCGGATGTCCTCTTCTCATAGACTGGCAGGCTCCAGAAAGAAGCCAGGGCTCCGCTGAAGAGCCCTGGGCTCAGCACTTCCCGTATTCACTGCTGCTATTCTCGGTGCTCCTCTTCCCCAAAGCCTGCTTCCATATTTTCAGGTCTTTGAATGTTGCAGCCAAACCACTGCTGTACTTCTGAAAGCAGAACCAAAACACACCACTGGCCACTGCTCCGCACTGACTTCCTGCTCCCGGGGCTCGCGTCCCGGCTCCCACCCCTTCGTCGCCCTCCGCTCCCTGGCCCTGGCAGCCACGTTCGCTCTCCGCACCAGCCCGCCTGCTCCGTGCTCCTCCATCCTCCGTCCTCCTCCAGCCTGGCTCCCACTCTCGGAAGCCTGTTCCTCACCACTGTCCTGCTTGCTGAATCACTTCCCCATTTGAATTCTTTATGTCCCTCCTCTGTTTATTCTGGGGAAGCCAGTTCCAAATGCTAGTTGTGACTTCTGTGGGTTAAAGGCCAGGATTAAAAATAGGAAGGAGTTACCATTTCTGTCACCGTAGTTCCTTAGCCAGGGAGGGGCCACAGAGGTAGCATGCTATGACCGAGCAGAGGCTGCTTACCGTGCCTGTGCAAGCCAGGTCCCTGGGAAAGGCAGTCAGGAAAAACTACGGCCCACCAATGGGCTCGGGAATGGGTTTCAGTTTCTCATGAAACTTAAGAGATATTACATATGCCCATTTTATAGGTGATTGCTCTCAATTTTGAATCTAATTGAAATTGACAGAAAGTGACTGGGGAAGGGAAAGAGAGGGACGGGTTTGTGACCCAGAACAAGCCACGTAAAACTCAGTGAGGCCGAGTTTCTCCTAAAAATGAGAAGGATAAGGTCTTCCACTTGGGATGACTGAGACAGTTAAATAAGGTAATATTTAAAGTGACCAGCACAGCATATATACATAGAAGTCTGGCCAAAAAAAGCTAATTACTTTCTCGTTTCAAATTGCTGCTGCTCCCGTCAGTGGAGGCCCCTGGGAGTGGTCGGGCTCTCCTGAGCTGCCCTGGCTGGAAAGCATTTAATACCTTCGGGGCGCTGCCATCAGAGGCCTCGCTCACTCAGGCCTGCTGCTTGTCCAGCTGGGAGGGTGGTAAGTGGCCCGGAGCCAGCATCCTCGGCAACTTCAGGAGCTACTGAGATGGGGTGACTTTGATGTGAAGCCAAAAGAAGATGTGTTGCAATTATCTAAATTGTTCAAGGCCCTCACAAAATTCAGAGAACTACAGGTGGCTTGCAAATTGTAAATTCCCTGCCTACCACTCCCCATCACACCAGCTAGATTTTCAGTTCCCCATCAAGGCTGTGGTCTCACACCTCGGTGCCTTTGCACATGCTTGAGTCTTTGCCTAGAATTCTCTTCCCTTCTCTCTGTAGCTGCCTAGAATATTCCCCCTTATATTTCAGGTCTCGGCCCCACGGCCACTCCTTCAGGAAGCCATCTCTGCTGGTCCCTCCCCGGTGCTCTCTACACATGGCATTTATCACTCTCTGCTATAATCACCCATTTTTGTGCCTGGGTCCCCAACAAACTGTGAACTCATCGAAGCCAGGGAGCAATGTTCGCTCATATTCATGCCTGGGGCTCACACAATGCCTGCCACAGCAAGGTTCTCGATGAGTGTTCGTTGAAATGCACTTCTACAATTAATGTGGGAGTGGAAAAAACCAAAGCTTTAACATCTGAAAGACCTCTTTTCAAATTCTAACTGTTCAATTAAATAGCCCATGATATTGGTTTGAGTTCCTTAGCCTCTTTGCCCCTCCGTTTCCACTTTGTAAAATAAAATGATATGCTGACTCGCAGAGAATTGTTTTAAGGAAACACACACACACAAACACACACAGACACACTCTCTAGTTGAGCCAGGTTTGGAGAGTGAGCCGTTTAAGCTGACACTCCAGGCAAAGCAAGATTTGCCCATCGCCACCACTCAGGAGTGTTGACCTGATGCCTTGGCCTCAGGCTCTTGTGTACGCAGGCGCTAAGGCCTAGAGGTAGTCAGCTCAACAGGGAGATGAGGCTACAGGAGTCCTCATTCTGGGTGCTTGTCTTCCGCAAAGGACAGAGCATGCCTTGACCCCTGGCAGAGGTCAGAGCCCTTCAACACAGACCTCAGCCAGGTCTTACCTCCCTGTACAGAGTCTGCAATGACAATGAAAGAGGCACTTCCAATGGATCCTCTCTCAGGCCAAGGTGGACAGAGACCCTGGCTTGCAGATGCAGATTCTGGCTGTCACATTGAGAAACAGAAAGGCAGCTGAGAACCTCAAAATCAGACTTGTTTTCCCAGAGCCCAAGCCAGCATTTCAGGCCAGGACCATTTTCCTGTCTTTAAGAAGATTGCACCATGGGTTGAGCATTAGTTAGGAGAGACTGGGTGATGCTGCAGTAACAAACAACTCCCAAAATCTCAGCAGCTTGCAACCACAAAGGTTTCTTGCTCACAGACCCGGTTTTATGGGCCCTGAAGACTCCTCAGGGCAGCTGCTCTCCATGTGATGGCTCAGAATGGCAACCCCATGTCAGCACGTGCTTCCACATCAGCATGGCCGAGAAAGAACGAACACCAGGGTCTCAGTCAGCAATGACAAGCTCCACCAGGACACAGATGTGCCTGGTAAATTTATGCCTGTTTACCAAGACTGGAAGCTCCCTCAGAAATAGAGCCGTATCGCTTTTTTCTCACAGCTGTATGCCTGCTTCAGAGGAGACACTCAATAAATATTTGTTGTATAAATGAATAAGAGAATAAATATATTTATCATTCATTTCCTCCTCAGCTGGTACCCTGAGTGTCTACTTTGTGCCAGGCTCTGGGCTGGGTGAGGGAAGCACAGCTAGAAACAAGACTCAGCCTTTACCCTTGGTGAGCTCCCAGTCTAGTGGAGAAGCCGAAAAACAAAGAATAGCTAATTCAACCCAGCATAATAAGGACCATCGTTGAAATCCAAGAAACCTGCTGTAGGAACAAGTTAAGGGAAAAATAATCTTCCCAGGAAATCCAGGAAGCATTTATTGAGGAAGTAATATCTGAGAAATTTGTGATAAGATAGGTTTTGTCAAATAGAAGGGATGAGCAGAGAGAGACAGCACAATAGCACAGATGAGGACATGGTGTTAGAACAAGCCTGGCGTGTTCAGGGAAGGGAGAGCTTAATTCTGCGTGTTGCTGGACAGTTGTGTATAAGATGGGGATGGTGAGAGTACAGCTAGGAGGAGAAGCAGGATCATGTCACGGAGGACCAGCAGTGGATGTCAGGTTAAGAAGTTTGAGTTTTATCCCATAGGAAATGGGAGCCTTTGTAGGTTCTTCATGAGAAGAGTGATATAATCTCCTGTGAGGCTCTGTGGGAGTGCCCTGCGTGCAGGAGAATACGTTGACGGGGAACCCTGGAGTCAGGGGACTGGTTAGAATGCTTTCACAGCAGCATGAGCCTGCCCTGTGCCTCTGACAGGTCGGTGCTCATGGTCCCGGTTCTGAGGCAGGAATGCCCTCTGACATCAACAGATATCTCATTTATGTGTGTACATGTGGATCCATAGGCATATCACAGTGTATGTAAGGCATTTCAATATGGATGTGTATATAAAACATCTCCAAGGAAGGCAAACAATAAGTAAAACTGAGTATATCCAGAGTTTAGGGTTAAAATTACAGATAACAATTGTCACTTTTTCTACAGAAAGCTAGAAGCATTGGAATCCATGACCCAAGGCCTATATGCACAGGGTTGGAGGGTTGGACATACAGACCTCTTACTGATGTTTGATGTTTTCTATTTCCGGGAGGAAATGTGCCATGAGATGTCAAATACACCATGTCAATGTCATGTCAATGTCAATGTCAACGTGAGATGACCTCATGAGTTCCTCCCTGCTCTGGCATCTATGAAACTCGGGTGTAGGGGACTAAGTGACCCATCCAAGGTTGCACTGTGTGGTTATCAGAGGCCCGAGACAGTGAGGTCTGGGGCAGAAGCGTTCGAGCTTGGCCAATTTGTTTGGCCATCACGAGCTACGTCTCTGAAATCCAAGTATGGGGCCACGTGGATTATTTTGTAGCAAAAATACCCAGTTATTTATACAGAAATAACATTATCTTTCAAATCATTAATATAAAAGTTGTTTTTAAGAATTATTTTATTGACTTTACTTATAAAAGAACAAAACATAAGACCATCATTGTAAGTCTAGTGCTAGTCACAGTTTAGTCTAAGTCGGTGAGAACCGTGGTGTTTTCAGACTGAATGAGTTAGGAGAGGGCAGGCAATCACGGAGGACCCCTCAATTCTGACTCCAAGTTACGTCATAGAGAATCACTGTCAGCTACAGTCTAATATTGAAAGAAAATGAATTTTCACAGAAGCTGGTGGGGGCTAACCACGGTCAAGAGTTTGGCTACAGGATCAACAGACGTCTCAAAGCATCACTGAGAACTTTTCTGAGTAGCCATAGTGGGGTTTTCAGCTTCAGTCCTCTTACAATTGAGTCAAGCTGAGCAGGGCGGACACCTGATAATCAGACCCACCCTCAGGAAATTATAGAAACTTAGAATAAGCGGGCCTCTAGTCAAAATCTGTGAATTTCTTCTGGATTGTTTAATTTTGTTTAAATTTTTTTTTTTTTTAATTACAGGAAGAACAACCCTGAGCTAACATCTGCCAATCCTCCTCTTTTTTTGCTGAGGAAGACTGGCCCTGGGCTAACATCCGTGCCCATCTTCCTCCACTTTATATGGGACGCCGCCACAGCATGGCCTGACAAGTGGTGCCTTGGTGCACGCCCGGGATCCAAACCCAGGCCGCCAGCAGCAGAACACAGACACTTAACCACTACACTATGGAGCGGGCCCCTAATTTCATTTATACCATACGAATCAGTCAGGGTTCTCCAGAAAAATAAAACCAGTAGTATTTGTCTATCTATCTATCCATCCATGCATCCATCCATCCATCTATTCATCAATCTGTCTACCCATATGTGTGTACAGATGAATATATATATATGTGTGTGCATACATGTGTATATATATACATATATATATTGAGTCTGAAATCCATAGGGCGGGCTAGAAACTCAGGCAGGAGTTGATGCTGCAGTCTTTTTTCTTGGTGAGGAAGATTGGCTGTCAGCTAACAGCTGTACCAGTCTTCTTCTACTTTGTATGTGGGTCGCCGCCATAGCATGGCTTGATAAGTGGTGTAGGTGTGCGCCCAGGTCTGAACCTGCAAACCTGGGCTGCTGAGGCAGAGCATGCAAAACTTAACCACTACATCATGGGGCCAGCCCTTTTGTTTTTTTGGTGGGGAAGATTCGCTCTGAGCTAATATCTATTGCCAATTTTCCTCCCTTTTTTTTTTTTGTGCTTGAGGAAGATTGGCCCTGAGCTAACATCTGTGCCAGTCTTCCTCTATTTTGTATGTGGGTCACTACCACAGCATGGTTTGATGAGTGGTGTAGGTCCGCACCTGAGTTCTGAACCCACGACCCTGGGGCGCTGAAGCAGAGGGCGCTGGACTTAAACACTACACCATGGGGCTAGCCGTGATGCTGCAGTCTTGAGTTAGAATTTCTTCTGTTCCAGGAAATCTTAGTTTTTGCTCTTAAACCTTCAGCTGAGTGGATGAGGCCCACCTACATTATCAAGAGCAACCTCCTTTGCTTAAAGTCAACTGATTGTAGATGTTAATCACATCTACGAAATGCCTTCCAGCAACACCTAGATTAGTGTTTGATTAAATAACTGGGTACTACAGCCTAGTACTCATGTTAACACAAAAAACCAACCATCACACCAAGTTTCTGCCATTTTTCAAAATCTGTGATTCTACTGGACTTGGGGCAAGTGAGCTACAGGAGAACCACACTTTTTCCGGTTGCCACATGCTCAATCCCTCTGTCCAAAGCAGCCACACACTTGTTTTTTCCCTTGTAACTTCAAGTTCAGTGTGCCCGGATGTGTCGTCACATCAATTAGGAAGCACAAATGTGTGAGTCATTGAGGGTCTGGCACCATAAATTTTCAAATCCCCTGAATAGGTTTTTACGACCCAGCCACCTGATTGCCCTAAAATAAACCCAAGCACCGTGCTCTGCCTCACCTTCTTCCAAATACCCTATGACCTGGACATGACTCAGGGCCCAAGAATGAAGAAAAGAGTCATAATCCCAATCACTTCCTCCATCACATCTTCAGTGAGTGAGCCTGACTTAACAAAGCAGAAGCTCTCCAGATGAATGGGGCAGTGGAAGCTGAGCCCAGCAACCTTCCTTTGGGACATGAACGAGCAGTTGTAATATTGCTCCCCATCTGGGTGGAGGGAGCTCAGCCTTTCCACATTTAGCCTGCGTGTTCCAGACGCCACGCTGGCAGGTGGACAGCCCTGCTAGTTCTTGTGTGCTAGCAAATTGTATACAATTCTCAACACAAAATGAAAAAGACAGTAAATAGCGAGTGCTAAGGAGAAAGCGAAGCAACCCTCAAACTCTGCTGATAAGAGTAGAAATTGGTGCCACCACTTTGAAAACCTTTGTGGCTGTAGCTACAAAAGCTGAAAACACCTTATTCCCAGCAGGTCCCCACCCAGTATATATCCGACAGAAACGCACACCAGAACGTTCACAGCAATGCTATTTATAATAGCCAAAAGCTGGAAACAGCACCCATGTCTATCAACAGTAGAATGGATAAATAAATATATTCACACAATGGAATACAGCGATGAGAATGATGATCTGTAGCTACGTGCAACATCAGGGAATAATTCATAACATGATACTGAGCCAAAGAGGCCAGATACAAAAAAAGGACATATTGTATGATTCCACTGATAGAAAGTATACAGACAGGTAGAAATAATATATAG
Source organism: Diceros bicornis minor (assembly GCF_020826845.1). NCBI lineage: Eukaryota > Metazoa > Chordata > Mammalia > Perissodactyla > Rhinocerotidae > Diceros > Diceros bicornis. The sequence continues at coordinate 16,910,456 of NC_080767.1, read as the reverse complement.
CATGGGAAGTCAAGAGAATGGTTCCCATCAGAAGGAACATCGTGACTGGAAAGGGTCACCAAGGGGCTTCTGCAATGATGGAAAATGTGTAATTATATATTGCTGCCTAATAAATTACCCCAAAACTTAGGGGCTTAAAACAACAACCGTTTCTTTATATCTCACTACTTTGTGGGTCGGGACTTCAAGCAGGGCTCAGCTGGATGATTATTTCACTCTATGTGGTTTTGATGGAGGTCACTCAGTGGTCTTCAGCTGGCAGATGGGCTGTTCTGCAGGGTCCAAGAAAGCTCTCCTAACAAGTTTCGTGCTTGGGCAGGGGTCACCGGAAGCATGGACTCTGCTGGAACTCTCAACAGGAGAACCTCTCCACCATGGAGGCCTCAGAATAACTGGACTTCTTACACAGCGGTCCAAAGCTCCCAGAGTTTCCATGAGATCCAGCTGGAAGCTGCAAGCCTTCTCATGACCCAGCCTTAGTGTCTTTTCCACTTCGTTCTGTTGGTCAAAGAAGTCACTAAAGCCAATCTAGATTCAAAGGGAGGAGAGGAAGAGATTTTACTTCTCCTGGGTAAAGGGCATGCAGGTACATGGAAGGAAGGAATTGATGGCAGCCATCTTGGAGACAAGCTACCACAGGTAACATGGTTTCTCGATTTGGATGTTGGTTACAGGCTGTATTCAGTTTATGAAAATGTACCAAGCTGTATATTCATGATATGTGCCCTTTTCTATATGTGTATATGGCATAGACTGAATAAACACTCATTTTGTGTCCCCCAAAATTCATATGTTGAAAACTAATACCCAGTGTGATGCTATTTGGAGGTGGGGCCTTTGAGAGGTGCCTGAGATTAGTGCCCTCATAGAAAAGGCCCCAGAGCCTCCCTTGCGCCTTCCACCATGTAAGGACACGGCAACTAGATGCCCATCTATGAAGCAGGAGCGAGCCCTCACAGGACATCAGGTCAGCCAGTGCCTTGATCTCGGACTTCCAGCCTCCAGAACTGTGAGAAATAAATTTCTGTTGTTTAAGCCACCCAGTCTATGGTATTCCGTTACAGCAGCCCGAAAGGGCTAAGACAATATGATTTTAATAAAAAGTTTAAATTTAGAAAGAATTATCAGGCAGAATGACCCTGGAAAGGGGCTGGTCCCATTTGGGCTTCTCTGTGCCCGATGGGCAGCCTTGCTTCACCGCCCTTTGCCAGCCCTGTGTTCTCGGGTCATGTGGGTATGAACTATCAGCCCTGTCTCCCTGTGAGGTCCTCAGTTTAAATGCGGAAGGAAAGCAACAAGGGCCTCCCTGCATTACTGTGAGGGAGAATGAGACAGCCTAAGAGAAAACTCCCAGCCTATCCTGGATTCTCAGTAAATAAACTTTGTTTAATTGCAGACACCACTTCGGACCCCCGACTCCTCAGCCGCCAAGGAAGTTGGCAGCTAAGACTTCCTAGAAGGACTAACAGGGGTCCGGAGAGAGCTTTCCACCCCTCCCCATGGTCCTCACCTTCTGAGCAAAGAAAGGGGTCCATTCCCAGGCACCTGTGCCATACGTGGAGGGTGGGGGTGGGGGTGGGTCAGAAGCCGAGGAAAACAGTCTGCAGCCACCAGGACAAGACCAAAGTCCCCAAGCAGAGTGACAAGTGAATCACTTCGACTCATGCTTAGTCACTGCAAGGTACTTTCCACACGGACACATGGAGATGGTTACCAAAGAAATGTCTGCTGGCCGCTCTCGCATCAGCTCAAAGAAAATGTTGTTGTAACCTTTACTTTGGAGGGGAAAAATAGCATCACTTTCCCTTTTCCTTTCCTTTTCTTTTTGGAGAGAGATTTGTTGGCAAAAGAGTTGAAGTGGTTGTTTTTGTTTACCCTGGAGAAAGTTTCCAGATAGCTCTGAATCCCGAGCCTTGTATATGTGGCAGGCCCTCAAGTCTTAAGCACTTAATGTCTAAGAGTGTAAACAACCCCCTTAGAGGGGACTGTCACAGGCCATTCAGATCCTGGGGGCTCCCATCATGCTCTCTGATCCCCAGCAGAGTCCTGAGGAGTTAGAGAGCCAGAGGTTCAAATCCTTGCTCTGACTCGTACTGTCAGCATAAACTAGGGCATGCTATTCCAACTTCCTGAGCCCCCCACTTCCTTATTAATAATTGTGAGGATTAGTAACGCTTACCCACAAAGTGGTTATGAGAGGCATTGGCCCCGTGGCCTAGTGGTTAAGTCCGGCATGCTCCACTTCTGCAGCCCAGGGTCGTGGGTTCAGATCCTGGGTGTGGACCTACACCACTGGTCAAGCCATGCTGTGGAGGCAACTCACATACAAAATAGAGGAAGACTGGCACAGATGTTAGCCCAGGGCCAGTCTTCCTTAAGCAAAAAAAAGAGGAAGGTTGGCAACAGACGTTAGCCCAGAGAAAAATCTTCCTCACCAAAAAAAAAGTGGTTATGAGAGTCGAATGAGGTGATGTGTAGAAGCACCCCAAAGAATGCTTGGCACCCACATAGTAGTTGATTAGTTAAAATGAATTCATCCCTCCCTCCCTCTTCCTTCATTATTTCTCTTTCCATCTTTTTCTTTTAAAATTTCTTCTCTACCTCTTCCTTCCCTCCACTCCAAACTTAATCAACCCTCAATTCTTTCCTCCCCTCTCTGCTGTCTGCCTGTTTTTTTCTTTTTCTGCCTTGTTTTCAAGTCTCATACCCCCTCCACACTCCCAGCCATCCCTCTGGCTGGTACAGCCTTGGCATGGTGGCTACTGAAAGCCAGCCAAATTCTGGTTTAAAAACACTGCGATTCTTGGCCAGACTCTCTCTCCCTACAAACGAGGGTGATGTTTCAGGCACGGGAAGTCTTCCCATTCATTTAGGACCCAGGGAAAAAAATAGCAACACCTCAGTGTGTGGCCGTAGGTGGACAGGGATGTGAAGCTCTGGGTATTGACAGAAATAAATCTGGTGTTTCTGAAAATTGTGAAACATGCGCAGTAAATGTGTCATCCCAGCAAAAGTGAGTCAGTCCCCAGGACTGGACCCAAATCTGGCTGTATTCGTTTTCTAAATAGAAAGTATATTCCTGGCCAGCCTAACATTAGCAAATTGGCGGTCAATGAGAGTGGAGAGAGAGAGGCAGAAGAGGAAACATGCAAATCTATACTTTGCAAGAAGTTTTACTGGAAAAATGAGGTTTTCTCTCTGTGATTTTTTAAAAAAAATTGTTCCTTTTCCCTTCTTTCCTTTTCTCTCTATCCTGCTATCTGTGCCAAGCTTTTCTTTCCATCATTATCTTAGCACAAACTTCTAGAGCAGCCTTTGAAAGTAGGACCACAACATCCATGGACAAATGGATAAGGAAAATGTGGCATATATACACAATGGAATATTATTCACCCATAAAAAAGAAGGAAATCTTGCCATTTGTGACAACATGGATGGACCTTGAGGGCATTATGCTAAGTGAAATGTCAGACAGAGAAAGACAAATACTGTATATGTGGAATAAAAAAAAAAACTGAGCTTGTAGATACGGAGAACAGATTGGTGGTTGCCAGTGGTGGGGGTTGGGGGTGGGTGAAATGAGTGAAAGAGATCAAAAGGTACAAACTTCCAGTTATAAGATAAATAAGTCATGGAGATGTAATGCACAGCTTGGTGACTATAGTTAGTAATACTGTATTGCATATTTGAAAGTTGCTAAGAGAGTAAATCTTGAAAGATCTCATCACAAGAAAAAAAATTATATAATTATGTATGGTGACAGATATTAACCAGATTTATTGTGGTGATTATTTTACAATACATACAAATATCGAGTCATTATGTTACACATCTGAAACTAACATAATGTTATATGTCAATTACACCTCAGTTTTAAAAAAATTTTAATTATCGAATATTAAAGATTTTCAAGAGTAAAGAAAAGAAAAAAGAAATCAGGACCACAAAATTGCATAGAGACAGCCTGGGGTAATTTGATACTGTAACCTTCGAAGTAGGACAGACCTGCGTTCAAATCCTGATCCCACATCCAACTACCTGTGTGGTGTTGGGCGGGGAGGCGGCAGGGGAGGAAACCTTGGGCAAATTTCTAACCTCTCTTGAAGCTTAGGATCGCTTCAACCAAACGGACATATCCTGCCTTTTTCCCTGTGAGATTAAAGAAGGTCACATCGGCAGGGCCCAGCCTACGGCAGGTACCCATCACATCTGAGTCGCCTTTCTGTTCCTTTCCCTAGGGAGGTAAGTGTCCAGAATGCCAATGCCTCGTCGTTCCCTAGTTCTCTGCGCTCACAGGGCTGCCCCTTCTGGGGGTGTGAGCACTAAGCCTACGTGAGCAGCAGTGACAGCAGCCGCTGCCACACCAGCTTTGCCCCTCTGCTCCAGACATGGATTCTGGAGAAAAGAAGCATCGCTAGGCTCGAGGCCTCCCGTGCCAGCATCCCTGGCAAGCACAGATGCCCGAGTCACGTGGTCTCCACTATGCCAGAGGAAGTGATGCAACCACCCTCCAGCTTTGGGTCAGCCAGGAGGAGAGTGTCCTGTTACAGCATGGGCGTGGCCGTCCTCAGGGCTCCAGGCCTGTACCCTGCTCCAAACCCACAGCAAAGGGGCGGCAGGAGATCCTGCCTTTGTGCAGACACTGCCTGCTGTTAACCCTGCTTTGTGCCCCACCATCCGGGCCTCACAGAGCAAGTCACCCCTGGCCCTTAGCCTCTCCCTTCCACTTGCTCCAGCTTATAAATTGCCCTCACTGCAAACACCTGTTTCCTTTTGCTTGGACCCTGTGGGGAACAGCTATTCAATTGACTTCACATGCATGCATAGCAGGAATATAATTGAATTCAATTACAATAACTACACTCATTAAAAACCTATGTAATGTTCATTAAGCAGCCTAGGTAATATGCAATTAATAGCATTAACATATGAATTGTGCATTGGGTCACTAACATGAACATTATGTATAATGTTCAATATAGCACACGCCAGATACACACAGCATTCAAAGCTTGCAGGCCTGTCCCAGTTACAAACCCTTTTGATCTCATATGAATCCCTTTTATGGAACAGCTTTTTTCATTAATTGGAACATTGCTTTTTAGCTGTTTACACAAAGATGGCTGTTGGAGAGAAAGGACTCGGAGAAGCTTGTTAGTCCTGGAGTTGAGTAAACCCGAGAAACTTGTATTGGAGCTTATCCTGGAGAAGGGCCATGACCTTGAGGGTAGTGTTCAGACTTCTAGGTTCTGTCCTAGCCTCTGCTGAGACTACCCCTGCCAATCTCTACCACCTCCAATGGGACATCCATTATCTGGGAAATGGGCATAATAGCCCTTGACTTCACCAGGACATTAAGTAGATTATCTCATTAGGGAGACTAACATGCTTTGGAAATGCAGAATGGCAATAGCATTGCGCATCACCACCAGAAAGCTCCCAATGGAAAACTTCTCTATTAAGGAAGAGTATCTGCTCCAAGACACCCAGCCTGCCCTTGACATGGGCAGGTTTATCCAATGGCACTCAACCACGATGAGTGGGCATCAGTAATGGCTGCCCCTTTAAATGGGGTTCTCTCATGGTTTCTCCTCAAAGCACATTCTTGGCATTGCCTGGTGCCTGGAGTTACTATCTCCATTTACAGAATTTGGGAGGTGAGTCCCTGGCAAATGAAGTGAACTAGCCAAGGTCAACCCACAAGGCCTCCCTGGCCTGAAGAAGATGACAGAAGATGGACAGAGAGGCGTGTGTCCTCATTCCTCGTGATGGGTTTCTGACTCTGCACCCAGCCATCATCCCCTTGGCTGAAATGAGGCAATCCTTGACCCCTCACCCCCACCTCATTCTTCTCCCCATATGTTGCTGCTTGTCAGGAAAGCCCTGGGGATCCCACCTCTAAGGATCACTCAAAGCATACTTTGCTCTCCTCCAACACTCCTTTGAGTATTCATTGACCACCTACTCTAAACCAGCCCCTATGCTGAACACTGGGGCTAAACCACGAGCAAGTCATCGCCTTGCCTTCAAGGAGCACAGCAACACGGTCTTAGTTCAGGCCTTGGCTCCCTGTTCCTGAACTACAGACGACCTACTGGATTCTTTGCTTTGAATCTCACCTCCTTCCAACCAGCCTTCTCACAGCCACCAGAAAGTGCTTTCTAAAATGCAAACCAGGCCCTGTACTCGCTCCCCTGCTTGAATCTCTTCACAAATTCCTATCACTTACAGAACAAAGTTGAAACCTGTTTACTTGGCATTCGAGGCCCATCAGGATGTACTTTCATCTCTTCAGGCTCCTCTTCTCCACCACCTGTCATATACACCAAGATCACTGGATTCCCCACCTAAAAATCCTTCCCATTCCTGCAGTGTGACTTGCAGTTCTTTCCGTCAAGAAGTGGGGCTGCTTTCTCTACCCCTTGAATCTCAGTTGGCCGTGTGACTGTCTTTGGCCTAAAGGACATCAGGAAACGTGAAGCAAGGAAAGACTTGAGAAACACTGTGCATTTGGCTCGTCCTTTCCTGCTGTTGGCCCCTCCTGCCACCACGTTTACAAGTCCCAGCCAGACTCCTTGAGGATAAGGCCCACAGGGAAAGAGATCTCAGCTGCGGCCCCAGACATGTGGGTAACACCATCCTAGATCATCCAGCTACAGCTAAGCTGGCGCAGACCACAGAAGAACTCAGCCAACCCACAGAATCATTTTAGAAAATGATAAATGTTGGTTGTTTTGAGTCATTAAGTTTGGGGCTGGTTTGTTATACAGCAAAAGCTAACTGATACAAACGCACAAATGCTCATGCTCTGTGTGCTCCTATGCTCTCCCACATACTGTTCCTTTTGACTGGAGTGCAGTTCATCCTCCTCTACATGAACACACTTCTGGTCTGCCCACTGGATGATAGGATTTTACCAGGCAGAGAAAGGGAGAGAAATCCCCATAGAAAGAAGAGAACATACTGAAGTTTACATTGGATATGCATGTTGCTCTCCATGTTCTTAGCCTCTCTTATGTTCATTCTCCTGGGTGAGCAGAGAGCTCTCAATGGCATACATATGTCCTTTTCTTTCTCTCAATACTCATGAGACAATGGGCATCTCTCAGAGCACAGACTAAAACCCACCTAACAGCAAGGCTGGGCCTGCACCTGACTCGTCATCCTCAGCATCACCCTCATCCCCCACCCGCTTTGTCTCACTCATCTTCATTTTCCTCACTGGCCTAGGAGAGCACTCTGCCCAGCACAGGTGCTTGGCTCATCACTAAGTTTCTTGAAAAGACCCAAACCAAAGCCACCTCCTCTATGAAGCGTTCTCCAACACCCCAAGCAAAGTTGCTTCCTCTCCCCACCCGGCATTCCCAGATCCCTTTGTGTTGAAGGCACTTCATAGGGATAATGTGTTCACCTATCTATCCTCCGCCGTCCCCACTCCCAGCACACAAACAGCATAAGCCACCAGTGCGCCCTCCTTATCTTTGTGTCCTCACACGGTAGACTCACAAAGAATTGGTCAAATTAACTAACTAATGCATCACTGAGGCAGCTCCGGGGAGTCCTGTAGAAGAAAGAACAAGCAGTTTGGAGTCAGACAGATGGGAACTTAATCCCTGCTTTTGTATTTTCTTTTTTTTTTTTTTTTTTTGGTGAGGAAGATTGGCCCTGAGCTAACATCTGTTGCCAATCTTCCTCTGTTTTGTATGTGGGACACCACCATGGCATGGCTTGATGAGTAGTGTGTAGCTCCGTGCCCAGAATCTGAACCCCAGGAGCCCAGACCACCAAAGCGGAGTGCGTGAACTTAACCACTACGCCATGGGGCTGGCCCCAGCTTTTGCATTTTCAAGTAGAGTGGTCTTGGGCAAGCCACCTACCCCTTTAAATCTTCAGTCACCACGGGAGTAGGTGAGAGGCATGAGGGAGTGTGTGAGTGCTATCTAGAGTAAAGATCATAATCCTTTCTTCATAGGGTGGTTTTGACAATTCATAAGATGTTGTACCTAAGATACCTGGCCCAAAGGCTGGTACCTGGTAGACCCTCAAGCCAAGTTCTGGTCACCTTCTCCCCTCTCTGCAGCTACCCACGGGTTCTCCCGGCCTCTCTGGGAAGGTAAGATGGGGCAAGGCCTCTAACAGCTGAATGGGCTCCAGGCGGTGGCTGCTTCTTGGATGGAAGGACTGTCTCTCCCACACTGTGTGGGTGGCTGGGGCTGGAAGGAAAAGCAACCTCACATTGGCCAGTGATCCGCTTGGCGCCTGGTGCTTACATACTTTATCTCACCTCTTTCTCCTCTAGGAAGGGAAATAAGATGGCACCTGCTAGTGTGGTTTGTGAACTGTCAATCAGGATGCAAATTTTCCTGTTACTTTCCTAAGAGGAAACAAAGGCCTCAGGTAAAGAATTCAAGGCTCACCCCTAATCCCCTCACCCCACCGTCCCAGAGTCTAAACCTGCAGAGGTCAGAAGGCTCTGGTCAGGTTTGGTATTAGAAATAGTGTTGTGGGCTGGCCTGGTGGCGTAGTGGTTAAGTTCACATGCTCCACTTCGGCAGCCCAGAGCTTGCAGGTTAGGAGACCCGGCGCGGACCTTCACACCACTCATCAAGCCATGCTGTGGCAGCATCCCACACACAAAATAGAGGAAGATGGGCACAGATGTTAGCTCAGGGCTAATCTTCCTCAGCAAAAAGAGCAGGACTGGCAAGGGATGTTTTCTCAGAACCAGTCTTCCTCACAAAAAAAAAAAAAGACAGAAATGGTATTGGAAGAGGAGGACTGATTCATACTCATTCATTCATTCCTTCCACTCATTCATTCACTCACATGCACACTCACTCATTGATTCACTCATTTGTTTATTTGTTTTCTAAATAATATATGCAGCGTGTGTTCTGTGCCAGGTCTGTGCTGGGAGCAGGGTGAAGAGGTCAGAAGGACTCAGTTGGTCTCTGTCCTGGAGGAGTTGAGATCTGTGTTGACTTCTCTGCTGTGCTGTGTGCATGTGTGGGGGGCAGGCATGAAAGCAGGTCACCAAAGTGTGCCTTCTAAGCCTGCCATGGGGACTCCAAAGATGGAATGACCCTTTGTGTGCGGCCAGAGTGGAGGCAGGAAGTGCGGATGACAAGGGTGAGTGCTCAGACGACATTGGATGGTGGCGATCTAGAAGGTCACATCAAAAAGTTCTTTTTTTGCCCCTGGCAAAGAGGAGCCACTGAAAGCCTTAAAGCAGAGAATTGATTGAAGTTCTCACCTCGTTCCTGCAGCAGCTCCAATACAGTTTGACCTGCCTTCCCTGCTGCAGCTCCCTAGAGACTACAGCTGAAATAACTGGCATCCCAGTTCGAGTGAGTGTTTCCTTGTACGACTTGGGCAAATCACTTTATTGTCTTTGAACCTCAAAATGGAAAATACCAGCATTGCTAACCTTCCTCATTCATTGATTGAGCCATACTTTAAAGAAGTTATAGCTCAGTGGTTAAGCTGGAAGGCCCAGGGGTCATACTCAGCAGATGTGCCAGCTCTGTTATTTTGGGACCAATTAACTGCTTGGATTCTCAATTTCCCCACCTCTACAATGGGCATGATCACATTTCCCTTGTGGTAATGCATGTAAAAAGATTAGCACAGTGCTGGCACATAGTAAGCACACATATTACTATTATCATCATTATTATTATGATATCTTTATTAATATTGGAAGGATAACTGCCTGACACCTGGGATTCCATCAGAGCTATAAGCTCAGTCCACGTTCTTGCCTCACACGTTCCCAAAGATCTCAGGCCAAACCCAATTCCATGCTGTGCCCACCCCCAGGGTTCCAGTGCACATTTTGAGATGGAAAGATCTTCCAAAGAAAACCTAACTGCATGGTTTTCCTATGAAAGAGAAAAATAGAAAATGCAAAGCACTTGCTGGAACACACCGGTTTTTGTCCAGGGACTTCCTAAAAGTCTGAGGGCCTTTCCATAGCCCTCCTGGCCCATGCCTGCCACTAGGATACTTCCTGGCAGACATGGCCGGGGCCCCAGCCTGGCTGTGGGGAGAGAGCCAGGGAAGGCCCTGCCAGGTTCAGACGCACCCAAGGCCTAGCTGTGTTCATCCTTGCTGGCCCACAGGGCAGGTGAAGCAGTCTTTGGGCTGTGTCCAGGGTTCTGAGGAAGAAGCCTTGCTCACCTCCAGAACAGGAGATGTGAGGTTCTCCCACCACCCTGGGCCCTGCTGCCCTGCTCCTCTGGGGAGAGAAGCTCCTCCTAGGACCCCAGAGCACCCCTTCTCCACCATGTCTCCTGGCCACATTCTGCTCTCCCATCTGGGCAGAGCTGAGACTTCATCCTCCTTGTGCCCTGAGGAAGGGCACTGAAGGGGAGGAAGACTATCCTCTACCCACTGTGGGTCCTTCCTGGCTGGGTTACAAATTAAATTGACATGAGACCGAAGAGCAGGAGAAAATCAAACAAAGTTTAATAACACGTATACATGGGAGAAACTCAGAAAATAGAAACTGAGCAACTTGCCATTCTGACTAAGCTGCTCGCTTAAGTATTTTCAGCTAAAGGCGAGGAGGATGTTGGGGTAGTGGTTTGGGATTTCAGAGGGGAAGAAGACAATTTACATGGAGATGGAGATGCAAATGTTTGTCAGACAACTCTTTACAGGGCCACCTATAGAGAATGTGGCTGGAGAGACAGAATTTTTGATAAGATGGGCTTGTTGGTGCCTTTCTTATCTCATCTATTTTACATTGTACTACAGCCGTCATATGGTAGTGGCTCCTTCCTGGAACAGGCCTTCTATGTTAAATTCTTTAGGCAGTTTGGGAGGGGAAGGTCAAACGTCCTTCAGAGAAAATAATCAAGGTAAAGAGACATATTTTGAGGCGGCCAATTTTGATCTCCCACAGCACCTAATCCTCACAGTGCAGAGGGGAGCGGATGCCGGACCTTCGCCGGAGCTCCCTGAGGGCAGGGAGGATGAGCACAGATTCACCTCCATGTGCGGGGAGCTGGTGACACCACTCCTAGCACACAGCAGACACTCCAAAAAGGATAATTAAGCAATTTATCAGGTTCCTGAGCAATTACATGGGGAGGGTGGGGCTGAAGAGATTAGCCCTCACGAAGTACCAGCCAGCACTGGGTGCTATATTATCTCATTTAATTCTCATGCTAACCCTGAGAAGTAGGTCTCATTAGCCCTACTTGACAGCTGCTTTGTAGAACTCAGGCTCAGAAGGGGTAAGTAAGTTGACTGCAGTTCCATAGGTAGAAAGTGACAAAGCAGGGACCAGAACCAGGTCTGTCTGCCTTCAAGGTTTTCCCACTGCAGCCCCTGCCTCTCAGAAAAACGGGAGGTGGGTCTCCAAGTTGACTAGCCTTCAGCTTCCAGACTTTGCCCATAGAGTGCTGCCCAGCACCACTCCAGGCATGGGGAGGGAGACTGAGACTGGATCACGGACTGACATCCAAGGCTCTGCCTTCTGCTCAGAAAGACGGCTCAGGGAGAAAATGCAGAATAAGGTAAAGGAAGTGATGATGAGCTGGCAGTGGGGAGGGGCAGAGGGCACACCATGAATGTTATCAGTGAGTCAGCACAAAAGGGCTATGAACATCCAGGGCCATACAAATGCAAGGCACTAATTCCCCTCCTCTCACTGGAGGTCAGGAAGACTCCATGCAGGAGGGGCCTCTAAAATCCAGATCTGGGGAATAAAGCAATAACAGTTAAAATGAGAGCTGCCATTTATAAATTGCCTACTCTCTCCAGATCCTGTGCCAGGCACTGTACATTTATAATTGTATGTAGTCCTCACAACAGCTCCAAGAGGTGAGAGCTATGATCCTATTTTACAGATGGGAAAACCAAGGCTCAGATCAGGGAACCAACCTTGTAAGTAACTGTGCTGGTAAGTGGCACAGTCAGAATCTGCACCCATGCCTGACTGATTCCAGTGCCTGTTCTATTTCATAAGCCCCAGAGGCTGCAGGGGCCAGGAAGGCTACACCAATGAGGAAAGAGCGTGGTGGGCATAATGGGAGTGGTGGAGACTTCAGAAAGCCAGAGAGCCCACACTCTATCCACAGGGGCAGCTCCCCTCAGCTTCAGCAATTTTCACCATTTGAGAACGTGGACCAGTGTGGCCAGATGTTCTCATTTCAAGATAAGCCAGATATAATTTCTGTTTCTGGTGTAAAATCCAGTATGTAAATATTGGGGATTAATTTTTTAAAAACATTAAACACTTGGCAGTCTAAACAAAGCGTGGCTGAGAGACAAATATGGCCCCAGGTCACCGTTTTGCAATCTCTGTACGACAGTGTGGGTGGTAGAGAGCACCCCATCACCAGAGGGGCTCAATCATATTCTGTACCACTGACCTGAGGGGTGGCGAAGAAGCAATTGGAGGGGGAGCTGCTGAGGGTGGACCTGTAAAATTCCAAGCCTGAGACTTCGTGAATGCATGAATTGGCAGGGTGGAAATGGGCAGGGGCCCCCAGCGAGGAGAACATTACTAGCGAAGGTATGGAGCCAGGAATAGTCCTTTCATCTTCAATCATTCCCAGCTCCAAAACCTTCCATGTTTTGGTTTTGGGTCCTCATTGTCCCCTATCCTTGGCATTCAGGGCGAGCTCGGCCCTAAATCTCTGGCCTAACTGTCCATGGTGATGGCTCTAGAAAAGGCCACCTCAGTGCTTCCTGGACCTGCCTCCAGACTCTCCCCGCCTGCCCAGGCCTTGCATCTCCCTCTCTCTAGGGCACCTCTCCATACTCTCACCACACTCATAATATTGACTATGTGACCTGAAGGACCAGAAGATGGTTGCTGTCATTTGTCTTTTCTCTCCAAATGGTCCATAAACTCCTGAATATCCATTCCCTGTGAGTCCATTGCACCCCCACTGCATATAGAGCAGTATGCCGGGCATTCAGGACACCACCATGGACTAGACAGATGTGGTCCCTTCTGCACTCACAGCTCCTTTGAGACCCACCATTGTCTGGTCCCGCCCTGGCCATGCAGGAGATACTCAGCAAAGACTTGCTAAACAGAAACAAAGTTGATGAAATGCAGAGCGCTCTGACCGTCCCATCTCTCTCTCTCTCCAAGCCCCTGCATCTTCTATACCCCACAAATGCCCAGCCCTGTTGATGCTTCCTTAGTGTCTCTTGCAGGCATTAGAAGGGACTCAGCGGGGAAAAGCCCTGAGAACCTGTGAAGAAAGTAATCAAAAGGTGGTGTCTTTTTTTTTTTAATGTTCTCTCTCCCGCACCAACCACGGCAAAGGCTCCACTTCCAGACACACGCCTCCTGAAGCTGGAAGCCGGCCTTGCCTCTGCTCTGGCAGGTAGCCCTGAGGCGGCTGCCGGGGCCTGTGGGTGGAGTACAAATAGCCCCATCCCCCCTTCAGGAGGGGAGACCAAGAGCCAACAGCTCACCCCCTGGGCACCCCGCCAGGTTCCCTTCAAGCCAAGCTGAGCACATGGACCCTAATCAACTAAACCCCCCCACCCTTCCTTCTGCAAACACCCTCGCCGCCAGCCGCAGGGCGGGCTGGCGGGCAGAGCGGATCTCCCTGAGCCGGCTGCGCAGCTCCACACCTAAGGAGCTGGCCCGGGACCCTCCCCCCGGCCAACGTCAGCTGGGTCATCGGGAAGGGCAGTCAGCTGTCCACAGGACAAGGACGGAGCTCCCAGTCCGGGGAGGATGCTGACTCTGCTGGACCCCTGCCCTCGCTTCCTCCCGGCCTCTGCTCAGATGCCACCTTACCCGGGAGGCCTGCCCTCACCTCCCGCAGTCGCACACAAGCCCATCACTCCCGGCTGTGCCTCTGGCCGTGCTTTCTTTTCCTTTATAGGGATTTTTTTTACCACTTGATATGGCATGAAGCATCTGTTTGTGGGAATCTCACTAGAATGAAAGTTCTATGAGGACAGGGATCTTTTTGTCTGTTCACAATTATATCCCAAGTCCCTAGTTCCTAGTAGATGCTCTGGACAGGAGGAAGGGGAGAAAGGAGAGGCAGAGGAGGAAGGGAAGGAGGAAGGGAGGGAGGGCTTTTAGAGAGGGAAGGCCCTGGTCAGCTCCCTCTCTTCCAATTGGTGTCTCTCCTTCAGAACTGGTGGCCTTACGGCCTTTCAAGAGGAATGACTTTGGCTCCCACATTTTTTTGTGTGTTTATTTCTTGTGAGGAAGATCAGCCCTGAGCTAACATCTGCCAATCCTCCTCTTTTTTCTGAGGAAGACTGGTCCTGAGCTAACATCCGTGCCCATCTTCCTCCACTTTACATGGGACGCCGCCACAGCATGGCTTGCCAAGCAGTGCGTCAGTGCGCACCCGGGATCCAAACTGGCGAACCCGGGCCAACGCAGCGGAGCGTGCGCACTTAACCGCTTGCGCCGCCGGGCAGGCCCTTGGCTCCCACTTTTTAAACGACCATCCAACCAGGGCTCGCTCCATGTCAGGCAGCACAGAAGCGTGATCTCATCAGCCTTCCCAACAGCCCTGAGGTCTGTGTCATTGCTTTGATTCAGGCTTTCTCAACCTCAGCGCCATTGACATCCGGGGCCAGATCATTCTTTGTTGTGGGGTCTATCCTGTGCATCCTAGGATGTTTAGCAGCATCCCTGGCCTCTCCCCACCAGACGCCGGTAGTACCCCACCCTGTTTGTGACCTGCAGACATTAAGTGTCTCCAGACACTAAGTGTCTCCTTGGGGCAAAATCGCCCCATTGCAGAACCTCTGTGCTAATTCTACAGATGAGGAAACTGAGGCCCAGAGAAGCTAAGTATGTTGCCCGGTGCGTCATCAGAGGAGCGAATTCAACCCAGGTCTGTCTGGCTTCAAAGCCAGCATTCTCTCTATCCCTCCAGGCCACTTCCCCGGGCAGGGCAGCGCTCACTGCCCAGGGTACTGTTACTAGGAAGACCCAGGGCCTCTGCCCAGGCCCTGCTGGTGTCCCAGCAACAACAGAGCACAGAGCAAGGCCTCTGACGTGCGAGCAAAGCCTTCCCCAGCAGCCTGAAAAACACTTACTCACACCCTGGCTGTGCCTGGGAAACATCATCAATGATAAATCGTATCTGTTAATTATCTGTGACTTCTCAGGCCAGCCAAGATTTCCTTAATGTGACAAATATTTGCTCTGAGATTCCTTTCCCCCCGAAAAGGAGAAACAATGCACAAGGAGATCCCCAGGGCTGGTCTCCTCAGTGTGAGCCCAAATATCTCTGGTCAGCCCTCCCGTCCCACCAGCCCAGCCGGAGCTGGGTTCTCGCCCGGGCATGCCTCTTCCCTCCGTGCTCTGAGTAGTGAAATCCCCAGGTTTCTGTTTGGGTTGTTTTTGTTTTCTCAGAAGGGTTTCTGGATAGGAGATGTTCACTCACTCGGATGAGTCGTGCCTGAAGTCACAGTGAGGAGGAGAGGAAGGCAGAAAATGGAAGTGTGCAGGGCCAGGGGTGAAGAGGGCAGGGTTCAAGTCGACATGAACCTTCTACAGGAACGTTAGTCCACCCCTCTCTGCCCCTCTGCACTATAAGGAGTGTGGCCAGGCTTCTCAGCCTCCATAACTTCTAGCTCTTCACTCTCTGGGGCTTCATCTCCCCTCCCTCCTCCCTAGGCCGCAGTCAAGATGAACACATTTACTAGCTTTTAAACATAATTTTGTACATGTTATTGTCTTTACAAGGAAAGATTTTCCTTCTTCTCTTCCCAGAAAACTCCTTTTCATACTCTGAAACCCAATGTAAATAACCCTTCCTTCTCCAACTCCCTGTCTTGACTCAGGCTGACTTCATCCCTCCCTCTCTGGGATCCCTCAGCAGCTTGTACAGACATTGGTTTAACTTGGTTTACACTATCTTAGAGATATATGTGTAACAAGAGTCCAGAGGGAAAGCTGAGTCAGCCTCCAGAGCTTGTAGCAGAGACATGAAAAGGCATTCAGCTTATTTTCCTCCAGGGCCTTCCTTTCTACCCAGCATGGTTTTTTCGTCCACTAGTATGTATGACTTTCATGGGTGCATCTTCCACATGAACTTGCAAAACTTCTAGGAAGTTTTCTAACATTCAAAGACCCTCACCCTGTTTTGTTGTGATTCTGAAGCAGATGACATGGGCCACCACTTCCTATGACAACAACCTGGGTTCTGGCTACAGTTGGGGGCCATTGTCAAGGCACCAGGCTCATTGAAGGCACTTGGTCAAGGTCAATCCCTTTCATCTTGGTGTAAAAATGTGGAGGAAACAGAGTGGGGTGCCTGGTTTAGGACGCAGAGAGCAAAAACGTGGGCAAGTCAGCCTCCAGCCAGAAGTGCTCACCTCTCCCCAGGCCCAGCTGGGACACAGGGACAGTCCTCCTCTGCTCAGGTCCTGGTGGGAGAGGGAAGAGCAGGTCAAAAGGCCTTCCTCAGGTGCCCAGAGCTAGCTTCCTGTCCTTCCCTGAGGTCTCCACATGTCACGGCCCACCCTGAGAGAGTGCCCCACCCCTTCCCGAACTCACGTGGCCAGTCACAACCGGCATATGAGGTCCCTTAGGGAGGCTGGGTTTGCAGATCTGCAGCACTCTGCTCAGCAGGCCTATGGCTGGCATGCTGGGGACAGCAGAGGGGCACCCCTACTCTTTTATCTCCCCAAAGCCCTGAGTTTATTGGAAGGCAAATATATTTGGAATATTGCCCAATGTGTAACCCTTCACAAGGTGGCCCCAGGCCCCACTCAGGAGCTACCAGGCTGTTATGGAACAGAAAACCCAGAAAGGCATATTTGACAGTAGAGGATGGCTCTAAGGATGAGGTGGGTAAATAACTCAGGGACAGGTGGCATAGGTACTGAGTGACAAATTCAGGAGTTAGGTCGTAATTCTTTAGGCAGTTTGCAGCCAGAGGGGTGGCCTGATTCTAACCTGGTCTCAGTGGTCTCCTCTTGCCACGAGGGGAGGATAGGCTCAAGGGGCTGTGCCAGACACCAAGAGGCACAGATGGGCTGCAGCATCTGAAGGCAGAGCTGCCGAGGACCTGGACCAGCGCAGGAGCTGTGGAAGCTGAGAGGAAGGGGCCAATTTGAAAAGTATGGAATTGATCAAATCAGCAGGACGTGGTAATTCATTAGACTGTGTGGTTGAAGAGGAGAGTCATCAAGACGGGTGCCCTGGCTTGGGTAACTAGGCGGGTGGTGGTGCCATTAACCAAGACAAGGACCAGAGCAGGAGGGACTGATGTGGGAGTCTGGCCAGGTGGGGAGGCCAGGGCAGGTAATGGTGTGGATCTACTGAGCTAGAGGCAGCTGGGCAACGTTCAAGAGAATGTGGATATAGGGGCCTAACCCTCAGGGCAGAAGTCGAGGCTGGAAACACAGCACAGAAGTTGTTAAATTCACAGCAAAAGATGCATCTGCCCAGGGCGAGTGGAGCAAGAGAAGAGGCGGCCTGGAGAGAGCACGTGGACTCGCAGCCTGGAAGGGAAAGTCAAGAGGAGAGGGCTCAGCAAGGCAGAGAGAGCTAGGAGATGGGAGGAGATCGGCATGAGGGCCAAGTTAGACGCAGCCAGCAGGGCACTTGGCACCTGGAAGGTGTCCTCAGTGTTGGCAATTTTCTACCCACTGGCAATAACGCAGACGATAATAAGCTGTCATTGAGGTACTGAACTCTTACCAGACTGAATGCTAAGCACTTTCCCTGGAGAGCTTAGCCACAGGGAGGCTGGTACTATCATTATCCCCATTTTAAAGATAAGGGGAATGAAGCACAAGGAGATTAATAAGTGTGGGTGATACCCTAGTTTATAGATGGAGAAACTGAGCACAGGATGGCCAGATAGCCTGCATTTTAGGAGAGCGGGCCCCTGAGCCATTGGCCAAGAAGAGAACATGGTCCCCAGGCCCGAACCCCTGCTGCACCTGCCAGTTGCTGCTGCGAACAGACCCGCCCGCATGCCGGGGCGTCCACAGACAGCACAGCACATCTCGACTCCAAGTCAAAGGGCCGAACAAAAGCTTCCCCTGGCTGCCAGACTGTGATTGCAAAACGACTTCTGATGATTTAACTGTAAATGAATCTGAAACATACGGACTGCATTTCCCTTGAACTACACATTAGAATTTTCATTTAATTAAAAAGAAAAGGCTCTGTTGAAAAATCGTAAAGAAGAAAAACAAGGTGGTAATTGTGTGGGGGTCAAAGGGTATGGAAAGCAGGGAGCTGGTAGAGAGAGAACACTTTCGTAGGCCAAGTGTAAAACAAGTGAGGGATTTTACAAAGGGCTGTGAATTTCTTCTGCCTGGTGGGGGCGGGGGGTGGTGTGGGCACGACAGCCCTCCTGAAACTGACAGCCACTGTAGGGATGGCCAAGGACTGCTGGGGAATGGCAGCTTGGGAAAGAGGAAGCCACGTATGCAAAGTGGTCTGGGTGTGTGTGTGCAAGTAACTGCTTGAGAAAGAAGGAATATATACACGTATATACATGCACACACACACATATATGTATATGAACCATCTTCTCTTTGTATAGCCATAAGAATATATATATAATTTAAATGATTTAAAGAACAATTCTATACATAAAATTAAATTAAATTTATATATATACTCCATTTAAATTTTATATATAGAATGTTTCTTTCCCAAGAAGTTACTTGGAGATATATATATTCTTACAGATATATTGAGAAGATGGTTCATATATATATATGTGTGTGTATGCATGCACATATATATACATGTATTTAGATATGAAAATAAATTCAAATATATATATTTCATATATTATATACAACGTAAAGCTTTAATGTTTCAGATATGTTCTAAACATTTTCTAAAAATATGTATTTTAAATATGTACTATAAAATTATATGTTGTGTAAATATATACACATGTATTCTAAAACAAAGCACCGAAGAAACAGAACCCTATAGGAAAGCGGTGGGAGCTTGATAAACCTCACCCAGCTCCCAGTCTCAATCCCTGGAAGTTGGGAAGGGTCAGGGACAGCTATTGGAATTTTAGGAGCTGTGCTTCTGGCGGCCTCTGAGCCAGTCTGTTCAATTCAAAATCATATGAGAAGTTGGCTCCATCAGCGGGGCTAACCTAGACACATGGGGACGGAGCCAGTCACTGTGCAAAACGAGGAGCTCCTGTCCCGGACCCAGCGGTCCTCAGCATCTTCACACCTGGCATCTTCTATGACTGGACATTTCCAAATCACTCACCGTGTACAACTTCATCTCCCAGAAGTCGCAATTACTAGCTGAAAACTTCCAAAAGGGTGAAAAGAATTCCCCCAACCTAAATGAAAATAAAAATCCCCTTTGCCGGAGAATGACCACCAGCTCAGAAGCTCTGGTTTCGAATTATGAAGAGCCCAGAGCTACAGTTCAGGCTTTTTAGTGGTGGCGGTGAGTGGAGGCAGCGGTCTATTTCATGTTTTTCTTTTCCAGTAAATTCTACAATCCTGTTCTGTTTTACTTTCTCTCCTCTCCTAACCCCTCAGTGCTGTTAGGAAATAGTTTTGGGAAACACTTGTTCAAAACACAACAGCAGAAAATGGGTTAGCAGCCAACATGTTTTTCAAAAGAACTCTTTGGCAGTGCTGAAACAGATTACCATGCTGGTACAAACCTCGACTGCGGGGTTACAGATGTCAGAACTGTGCGTATTCAGAAATATGCACAACAACAACTGGAATTTCCAAGCTAACGCCTGGCCCTACCAACATTGCAAAATGCTGGCAAAGAGGAGACAGACCATTCGGTCCCAGGCTTTTCCCTGAGTGGAGGTGGGCCCAAGCGAGCCACAATTCAGTGGTCAACAGGACTGGAAATTCCTTGACTCAAATCCAAATAAACTGGACCCTTCCATGCATGTCATTGTTGGAAATGGCTTTCTTTTGGGAGACCCCTGTCAGCAAAAGGGTATGGGAATCTTTGCCATGGCTGCAATGGGATGGATAATCAACTCTGCCAGGAATCTGCCAGCTCTTCTTCTGGCGCAAGGCAAGAGTTAACCCTTGACAGGCTGCAGAAAGGGAGATGATCCACTGCCGCCAGTAAGAGCTCTGACTCAGGAGCCAACTGCATCAGCGCAAACCTTGTTATGTCCTTGTTATGGGGCTTTGGATAAGTGACTTAAGCTCTCTGTGCCTCAGTTGCCCCACCTGTAAAATGGGCATGATAATAACTGTAACTCTATTCGAAGGAGAATATGAGGATTAAATGCAATAAACATAACAAGGACTTGGCACAACGCCTGATGCATAGTAAGCTCCCAATAGATGGTAGTTATTATTTTTGTTGCTTTGTTCTTGTTAGTTTCAGCTCCCCAAAATAAAAAAGCAGGAAAAGTCTGCTTTGCCTAAATTGGCACTAGCAAAAATTTACTAAGAACTATGTACACAAACCTCTTCTGTTAAGCACCATAGGGCTATATCTTAACTATGGAGACTCCACCCAAAATCACGCTATACTTATTTCATCTGCTTACTAATTCGTGGATGGATTCATTCCCACATTCATTTAACATTAGCACTGAGGGATGGTAATTTGAATAAGACTTGGTTCCTACTCTAATAGGATTCATAGTCCAGTTCAGGAGATAAACACGGACAGAATGATGTTACAAGGCACAGCCGCCCACATTCTAAAGAGGAGGCTCCACAGAAGGCAGAAGGAGAAGCAGTGAGTTCTGACTTGAGGAATCTGGGAAGGCTTCATGGTGGGGCAGCATCGGGTTTAGGCTTGAAGACAAGCAGGATTTCAATAATTACAGAGGGAAGGCTCTCTAAGCAAGGAAAGGGGTCAGAATAGAGGCTTGGAGGCGTGAGAGAGCCTCATAGCCTCAGCAGAGTGCAAGTCGCCTTGGTGCTGGGACCACGGTGAGAACTGAGGCTGGAGATGGAAACAGGGGCCAGATAATGGAAGAGCCGAATGTCCTGCTCAAGGGCGGCCGTCCCTCCTGGTGGCAAAAGGGAAGAAATACAGGTCAACTTGATTCCTACTTGTCAGTTTTGGCTCAGCTCAGACATCGCCTGTCCCAGGGCACCTTCCCTGAGCCCTCTTCCCACCCTCAGCCTGTTAAGCACCTTCTTTCCTGTGGCATCACGATGTGTGGGTGGGCTCATCAGCCACTTTGTCTTCTCCTCTAGGTTGGAGTCTCCTCGAAGGAAGGCTGACGCCAGTCTTGTGCATCATTGTACCCCCAGTGCTGGCATATGGTCATCATTCGGAGAATGAATACGTGAGTGGATGAAAGAGTGAAGGAATGAATGAATGAATCAATCAATCAATAAGGGACGGTGAATTGAAGATGATAATTCTAAATTATCAGCAAGAGACCTGTTGGGAGGCAGCAGTGCTGGCCTGGGGTAATTTCCTTGAATGATGCTATCTGCGCAGCAGAAAGACCCCAGCAGAGCAACAACTGTCTAAGCAGATAATCAGTCTGTCTTCATCGTGAAGGTATGTGTCAGTGCTGAGATCTGAGGATCCCCAGGGAGAGCCAGCACTCTTTCTGCCAGAGATCCGTGAGCTAGAGGTCAACTTGTACCATGTCAAAATGACAAGGATATTGACATGGTAACATAGAGTCAATTACCCATGGAAATGGGCCATCAGGAAACTTGCATAAGCATGGCCCATAGAAAGTAGCTTCTCAGCCTTGTTTTTACAACCCAACCTTTCAGCAAGCAGGGATCCAAAATAGAACAGGAAGGGAAAGGGATACTGATTAGAATCCCATGATGTTCCAGGTAGTGTGCTAAGTCCTTCACATACAGTCTTAGAAAGTAGGTGGTAGTATCTCCATTTTATAGTTAGGGATCCTGAGGCTCAGAGAGGGCAAGCAAGTTGTCCAAGACCACACAGCTTGTAAGAGTCAAGGATGGGAATTGAACCCAGATTTACTGACTCCCAAACCCATGCTCTTGCTTTTGAATTACACTGGCCCTCTTCTCTTTCTGCTATCATGAGATCACTCCGACTCCCATCGTAAGTCATCCGTTTCTCAAAGGAAATCTTAAACTGCTTTTTTCATTATCATTTGGCAACTGCACACAGTTCTTCAGGGAAATCAGGGAGCCCAAGATGAAGATCCTGCCCACGGATTATCTTAAATTGCTTGCGTTTCCTTGAAGAATGCCCTGCACTGCCAACAACTCTGGTCTGGTTTCCAGCAGTGGCCAGGGCCTTATTGAGCGAGGATACTCTAAGAATCGATTGGCTGTGCTCTCCCTGATGGCTGACGCCAACAGATGCTGTGAATCAGAAGTTGCCATCTGTCCATGACACTCAGCTTTACAAGAGCCTCCAGAGCTCCCCCAGCCTGAAGAATCAGCTCTGGCTCCATTAGGGCACTGCCATGGCGAATCCTAGGCACCGGTGGAATGCTAGCCTACCAGTGGGAAAACTTCATCAGGCTTTGGGGCCAGGGGATGCTCAACCACAGAGTGGAAGACGAGGGGAGACAGTGCTCTTCTGGAGACTAAAGGCATGGCCGGGGACCCCAAAAAAAAAGGGCCCAACCCCAAAAGACATTAACTGTGTAGGAAAAGGGGGAATATGCAGGTTGGTCAAAGGAGAGAGTTAGCAAGAACACCACCAGCTTTGACATCACTTGAGAGAACAGGGAAATGGAGACTCTGCATCCTGAGCACACCATTCCCCCCTGAAGTAGAAAGGACACTAGATCTGAGATTGAAAACTGCCTTCAACCCTGGCCTTACCACTTACAAATTGGATCACCTAGGTGATTACGTCCTCTCATTGCACCTTGACGTCTACATCTGTGAAATGGGAACAGTGCCAGGTTCCTCCAACGAGTTCTAGGAAGAATTAAACAAGATAATGATGCAAAACACTTAGGGTGGAGCTTGGCCTCTTATAGGCACACAATAAATACCAGTTCCTTGTGGCCCTCATCTCTTACTCTGTGGTGGAGTTACATCACTTATACCAAGTGTTTTTCTGATACTGTTCTTGCATCAGAAAAACACTTGAAATAAAATCCTGAACCAAATAAACACCCATTAAAGGCATTTCTTTTGCACAAGTTGTGTTCTGCTCTATAGGCAACAGTGAAATACCCACTGGTCTATGAATACCCTTTCAGAAAACAATCCCAGCCCTGGTCACACACCAGCTTGCCCACTCTCCTTCTGATTCTGGCCTGGTTTCTCTCAAGTGAGTAATATCTGCCTTGGCCTGACTTCTTTGTTGCTATATGTACAACCACAGAAAACACTGTTAATGCCAAAGTCTTCTAGCTCTTTCCCAATGCCATGTAGTGAATAGAAGGATTTCTTCCAAACTCAAGGGTCATTTCATAACTGATGAGTCAACAGGATCCTGACATTCCTTAGACTTCCATTATATTGTCCAAGATTCCTGTGCTTGTGTGCACGTATACAAATTTGCTAGAAACAGTTCTCAAATTTCCTTGGACTTCTATAAGTCAAACAAATCATCTTAGGACTGCTCCCCATGTTTGCCCTTCACTGACCGAGATGAGCAGGAATCCCCTTCAAGAGATTTCTAAAATGTCTTCAGTTTGCTGTCACGTTAAGTATGTTAATGGTCATCAAAAGGTAGAATTTCTTGTGGAGATTTCAGTAGGTAAGGATACCATCTAATAAGTGTGACAAAATTTTCAAACCAACGTGGATACTCAACAATATTGCCAACTCGGTTTGCTCTGACTTGATGTGAGGACTTTGAGGTGGTAGACAACGGTGCTGGGAGAGTCTAGTTTTAAACCTTTCAGCTAGAAGACGCTCTTGACCAGAGTGTCCATAACTTTGATTCAAAAGAGTTAATGCTCTGGGAAAGCTGGGCAAATCTAACTGCTTTATCATCACTACCACCCGCGTTTCCACCTCTAATCACCCCACACCTAAACAAGTTTGCAATCTGCCATGGCCGTCCATGCTTCCTAGACTGGTACTCATGGCCCTTCATAACCTGGCCCCAGCCTTCCTCTTCAGTCTCATTTCCAACTTCTCCTCCCTCCCTGGACCTTATTCTGTGGCTGCATTGATTAATCAGGATAGAACAACTACAGAAATAAACGACCCCAAAATCTCAGTGATCTAACTAACAGATTTTTTTCTAGTTCACATTAGAGTCCAATGAGTGGTTGACTGGGTTCCTGCTCTCCACACTCATTCAGAGACCCTGGCTCCATCCAACTTATGGTTCTATTATCTTCTTGGTCCTTGGAGTTCTCTTCATTAAGCCAGAGGAATGGGAAATAGAGAGTGTGGGAGATTGTACACACTTCACTGGCTGGAACTTAGTCCCATGGTCCTGCTTAACTGCAAGGGAGGCTGGGAAGTGTAGTATAGCTGTGTATCTAAGAGGAAAAGGAAAAGGGAGTTGGTGAGCACACACATTGTCCCTGCCACACACATCAAGTAGTTTGGCATCATCAAATTGCTTTGCTTCATGTTCCTCTGTAATTTTTAAGCACTATACCCATGGCCTCATCCCCATATTTCCCCACCTCTCACCCAGTCACTGACATTTTCAGCACGAGAACTCCTACTCATCCTTCTCTAGAAGGTCACAGCATCCTCGCTCACCTCAGGCAGTTTGTTGCCTCTTCCTCTGCCCTTCCCACCATCCCTCATACCACCACCAACCATCACTGTGGTGTACTACAGGTATCTGTTGATGCTTCTACATTCTGACTAGACTATGAACTCTGGAAGAGCAGGGACCATGCCTATTCATGTCTCTGTCCCCATCCCCAGCACTGTACCTGAGGCACGCTTGGCATTCTGCAAACATTAGCTGAATTGTGGAAAGAGACCGTAAGACGTAGTTTACCAACACTGCATGAAATGGAGTCCATGATGGTGGACGCTTCCTTCTGAGACCTTTGCAGAATGACTGGAATAACTTTATTTAATAGAGGTCTCTGAAAAGTGTCTTGAAAACAAAATGGGGAGAACCAAGCACTACGAGGTTGGGAGAAGTATGCTATGAGGGGTCACTGGCTGGAGGGCCCAGAAGGCGATCTTGAGCAGGCGGCCGAAGGACCCCAAGAGTCTGAGGAGATCAGCAGCACCCCACAGGAAGAGATAAAGCCACCAACTGGAAGGCGACAGGAGGAGCTATCTCTGTTGCAGACTGTGAGCAAACCGCCCAACCCAGGGGAAGTAAGAAGAAGGATGCTGTGGCACTCCCATAAACAGGAGCGTGAAGATACGAATCCCAGTCCAAAAACTCAGACAGGAGTGAAAGAGCACGATACTTTATGCAAATCAACTTAATTTTGATCCTGAGCTCCTTCCTAGCAAAATGGAAGAAATTCAATACAGCTTTTCTTCAGGACGCCTCCATCGCCTGAGGTTGTATCAGTGACTCTAGGGTCTCACTTGGTACCAAGGTGTTACGGGGGTCCTTCTGTGGTTCTAAATGGTTTGTCCAGAGCACTTTCTCCTGAGACCCCCCTCATCGTCTAGTCTGCATGGTCCCTTTGGGTTTAACACCCTACTGTGTGGCAACAGGTTCTCTGGATATGGGAGCCCCACGTGGACTGCCAGCCTCCCGGGTGAATCATGAAGCTATTCCCTCTGAGGTCTTCCCACACCCTTGGGGTACTTCTGGGATCAGCGTACAGGTGCCTCCGCTCAAAGAATCCACAGATGCATCCCTCTCTACCCATAGCCCCGGTGAATCTCTCTTTCATCTGGGGAAATCCTTCTGTCCTCAAACCCTGTATCCTTTGGCCATACCAGAGGCCTGCCTTCCACTGTCAGGATGGGTTTTATCCAGCAGAGTGTAGACCTATACCTGTCTCAAAAAACTAAATTCAATTAATTCAATTAATTCAATTTTTACAAAAATTTAAGTGAGGAGATTTTATACAGAGATCCAGTATTGTCTCTTTGAAAAGTTGAAAGATGTAGCATCAGTCGGGCTGGAAATGTAGCTGATTGTTCTGTTCAGACCTAGTATGCGTTCTCCATTTTGCCCCAACTCCTCCACAGTTACTAATTATATTTATACCCAGGCTGTTTGTCTATATTTTGCTTTTATCTCACTTACCTGAACCCTGCAGGAGTTTGGTTTTTCAACACTCAGCTTAGGCCACAAACCTTTAATAATGAGCCTCCTGCTATAAATCCCTGGGATAAGGGGGCACAGATTTCTACCTACTTGAATGGGAGAAAGTGAAAGAGAAAGAAAAAGAGGAAAATCTAGGGAGACAAAAACAAATTAATATTTTAAATTTTCCTGCCTCAGAAGTATTAACTAGGATCATGCTGGGGGCACGAAAACATATCTCTGGGCTTCTCAGATCTCTCAAAGCCCACCTCCCTTGACATCAAGGGAGTGAGAAAAACATTCGTACACCACCACCCTCCCAATATGACAAAAGGGCCTACCGTCGAACAGCACCTGAAGAGCCGCTAAGGCTGTGAAGCCCACCTTGCACTGAAGCCCAGGGGCAGTAGAAAGACTTAACAGGGTGTTGTCTGGGGAGAGAGGTCTAGGTGTCTATAAGGTGCTGGGATAGGGCCTGGCACACTGGGCGTCCAGTCAATGGGCCTCCTCACTATGTTAAATGTCAAAACACCATAGCCTCATTTAATTCTCAAACTAACTCTGCATGACCAGCAGAGATAGCCCTATTACTAGTGGAAAACCTGAGGCTTCAGGAGACGATGTTAACTCATCCAAGGTCCCAGAGCTTGTGAGGGGCAGAGAGAGGATTTAGGTCAGAGAGTCTAGATGGAATTCTTTGCATTGTTTCCATTGAGTGAAAGAACCACTGATTCCGATGAGCTGGGGGACCCAAATATTCTGAGCCGGGGGAGGGGATTTGGGGCACCAGACAGGGAGCCCTTGGCATCTGCAAAGGGAGCACCCAATGAGGAGAAGCAGCTGCCGAGCAGCCTGGAGGGGCTGTTCAGAGCACAGACTCGAGTTGGAGGGCTTGTGTTTAAATCTCTGTTCTGCCTCTTTCTACCTGTGTGACACAGGGCGCATTACTTAACTTCTACGTGCCTCAGTTTCCCCTTGACAGTTTCCCCATCTGTGAAATGGGGATAGTGATAGTCTCCTCATCATAGAGTTGTTGAATGTTTCCAAGGATTTGGAATTTGCAATGAACTAAGTCAGTGCCCAGTACGTAATAAGCTCTGTAAATTGACTGTTGACTCTGTGTCTTGTGTCACGGCATCAGGCAGGACCGCACTTTGCACCCAGGTGATGTTGCTCAGCACAATTACCATGGCCTCCCGCAGGTCTCAGCCTGGTGCTCCGAGGCTGTCTCGGAAGCCTTTCCCTCTGCAAGACCCCTCTGATGTGGCCGGGGCTCTCCTTCACGATGCTCTCGAAGCCACTGCAGCCTGAAAGCAGGGGCCAATCCTCGTTATGAATGCCAAGCCAGCATTCAGTTCCAATGACTCCTTTTCAGCTCGCGTGGAGCAGGACTGCCTTAGCGAATGAGAAACACAGGCAGGGTTTTTGAAGTCTGAAAAATTCAGCAGCTGGAGAGATAGTGGGAGAGGCGGGTTGGCGGGGGCAGGGGAGAAGGGGCAGCATTTCTTGGGTAAGGTGGATATGGGACATTCATGCAGGCATCTGAGGGATGAGGGAATGAATTTGCAGCAGGAAAATGCAGTGGGCATTGGCACAGTGTTGGCAGGCAAGGTCGGGAAGCAGAGCCTTCTGAAAGCAGACAATCTGCTAAGGGAAGCAAAGACACTTTGCAGAGTCTGAGAGACACAGGGAAGCAGGGCTGCAGGAGCTAACTTACAGGCCAGGGTAGACCCAGGGGGTTGGCAACCACAGAGACAGGAAGGAGTGGAGGGCCCTCTCTGCCCGTCCCCAATTTCTCGTCTATCCAGGTGCTCTAGTGGTCTAGACTTGAGAGCATGGTTTTAGGCATCAAGTTCAAAGATGTCTGAGACTCAGATCTTCCATGTGCCAGCCGTGTGACCTTGAGCAGATAGTCCCTGACTTCCAGGGTTGCTGTGTGAAGATTCAATCAATTAATTCAAAGTAAGCGCTTGGTAGCACAGAGCAAGCTATACATAAACTATAATAGCTATAACACTCTCGCAAAGGCCTCTGAAGTGGGGCTCATCTTCTGATTTCCCAACCCTGCTAGCTGACCTCCCTGACTCAAATTTTCTCTCCTTCCAGTGGTTTCTTCTGGGCTGCAGACTGCCTGCCTTCTCTCACCTGACCTAGGACTCTTTTGCCTAAAGTCTTCCAGTGGCTTCCAGAAGGCACTGCATCTTGGCAAGCCTTTGTGCCTGCTGTTCTCTCAGCGGTGAACACCTTCCTTAACTGGTGGCCCAAAGACTTCCTCATGAACCCAGTCTCATCCTTCTGAGCCACTTCTAGATTCTCTGCCTCCATCAGATCTCTAGTGACGGCCCTTTGTGGAGTTACTGGAATCATCCTGTAGACCTGTTGGCCCAGAGCACACCTTGGTTAACGCATTTCTCATACTCCCTGCCATCATCTCCTTCCAGTTTGCTTCCTGCTGCATCATAATCTCCCTCCAGTCAGAAGCTAGGCCCTGGGGGCTTCGTATCTCCAGCAGTAGCTTAAAGCCCAGCATGTAGCAAGTTCTCAGTGAATCTTAGTTAAATGAGTGCATGAATGGATGAATGGTTTACTACTTGGTTTCTCCCTAAACTCAGTCACATTTCTGGCTCTACAAGGACTCCAAGTGTTCCTGTACCCAGAACACAGGACTTGGCTTTCTGGGGTCTTGGCTGCGCTTGACCCTAAAGACTACTGTCTCCACGAGACTCTCATGATTTCCTGGGAAGTGAATTTCCATTATTTGTGTCCATGAAAAAATACTCTATAAAACGAGAGGGGAATCAAAAAGGATCATATTTGAGAACACAGTATCTAGTTTCTTTGTGGTTATAGAAGAAGGTGGGTTGTTTTACAAAAGTCAGAAATGGCCTTTAGACATTAGAAGAAGGTACCCCAAAGCATGACTTCCTGGTGTCCAAAGGCAATTGCCCCCACCGAGCTGCCCAACACAGCAGCTGCAAACCTTTGATTGTCCCTCCAAACAGTTGCCCCACAATCCCAGAGAGACCACAAAGCCAAGACTTTGTACCTGTGTCACATGGACTCGGATCCTTGTGTCCCCTGGCCTGGCCAAGGAGGTCACCTTTTCTCTAGGATGGAGTTGTGGTTAATATGGGAATACAAGCAACAGAAGCGAAAGCAAAGGAGATTCAACTACTGGGCACCGAAGCCGTCACTATGTGCTGGTCACTTTATACATACGATCTTATTTACCTTCACAAGTAGAAAAGCAAGTCGACAAGAAGAGTGTCACATCCCCATGTGCAGATAAGAAAAGCACCGCGCTGAGAGGGACTTGCCTGAAGTCTCCTCACTAGTAACTAAGGGACAGACAATTTGAAACCACACCAGACTGACTCTAAATCTTATGTACTAAGCTCTTTCCTTGCAGCCACTGGAGAATTTGATGAGCTCTGTGCATCTGAAAAGCCTCAAATGCTTAATGCCTTTTTATTCTTTTTGAGTATCAAACACTTATTGAGCACTTACTGTATGCCAAGCACTATTCTCAAATCACCCTGGGAGAGATGGACCACACGGCTCCATTTTACAGATGAGAAAACTTGTCGGCCCGGTGATAGAAGTTGTTTCCTCAGCAAAGACCTCTGCCAGTCTGGACCAAAAGCAAATCCACGACCCAGAGGAAGGAGAAAGAAAAGCAATGACGGAGTTTATCTAGAACACACATGTGTTTTCACTCTTTCTCCCCAGCTAGTCTTATCTGTCCACCGTGCCAGAGTCCCGTTTGCAGAGAGAAACACATTCGAGGAGGCCTTTCATCTGCCCCCTCCAAATCCTCCACACACAATAATTCTTGCGGCACCCCAAGAAGTCACACACTGTTCTCCCATTTTTCCAGGTGAAGAAACTGAGATGAGGGGAAGAGTCTGAGACCACACAGGAAGCAAAGAAGCACAGCTCACAGCTTCCAGGGAGGGGCCTGGAATTCCAGGCTGAGGGGCCTTCTCATAAGCTCATCTGTTCCCCCGACGCAGGCCCCTCCTGCAACAGACCCCACTGCCTGCAAGACAAGCAAATCAGCACTTTTACTCACCACAGCGAGAGGTGTGGACACTGCTTCAGTGTGGCAACCGCAGGCCCTTCCTGGACAGTTCCGGTTATAATCTGTTGAGCTGTGTCAGGTAAGATGGAAGTTTAGTCTAGGAATGCCAGGAAGGCTGCTGAGCTGAGGCCAGGAGCTGCTCCTTCTCCTCCACCCAAAGAAAGCTATAGATCTCTATATATGAACTTCTTGTTTGGCAAAAGAGAACTTTCAAAATCCAGATCTAACCAAGCAACCCGTCTCCCTGAAATCTTTGAGGGCTTCAACCCACTTCAGTCACCATCAGGGTCACGTGCAAGCGGTTTAGCTGCACGTTAGGATCTGGCCTCTGCCTGCCTCTTCAGTCTCCTCTCCCTCCACTCCTCCGCGTGAACACTGTGTCTCCATCAGGACAACAGCTCAGCCAAGCCCAAGCACTCCGCGCTGCGCAGAGACTCAGTCTTCTTGCTCTTGCTTGTCCCCATCTCAGGAATTCATAGCCTCCCTTCTAGATGCAGAGAGCATGTCCTCAAGCCTCGAGACCAATGCTTGAACATCCCCTTATCCCTTCACGCCATCCCTAACTCGCCACCCAGCTGCCATCATTACAACTCAATGAAATCCACACCCATCTTCCTTGATGCTCCCTTGCCTCCCACATCACACACGCGCACACACAGGTCTCTCTGCTCTGGCAGGTAGCACTGTAATTGTTTCTTCATTTGCCTATCTCCTCACCAGAGTGTGAGCCCTCAGGGGCAGGGACTGGGTCCAATCAGACTTCAGCTTCCCAGTGTCAGCACAGGGCCTGGCACTGGGCTCCACTTGGTGAGTCTGCGAAATGGTTGGGCCAATAGTCCTTTTCTCATGGGTAGACTGAGATCAGGGATGTTTTCCTCTCTGCTGAAACTACAGGACTTGTGTTGAGAGAGAGGGAGGGAGGGAAGCCAGCAAAGTGCCTTGGATACAGTAGTTCTTTCCCTTGGAATAAGATTCCTGATGTCTGGCACTAAGCTGTTATGTCCTGGTATAAGAGCAGGAGTGACTCAGTTTTAACACTGCCTAAAATGACTCCCTTTTTCTGGTCTGCTTTCACACCCACCCCATATCCAGTCTCTCATCAGGCCCTGTGGGGTCCACGGATAAAATATATCTTGAACCCAAATACTTCTCTCTGTTTGCAGCACTGCCACACCGGTCTGGGCCACCCTGTCTTCCCCATGGTTTGTTGCTGTTGCCACCAAATTGTTCTCCCTGCTCCCAACCTCGTGCTCCTGTGGCCCATCCTCCACCCAGCAGCCAGATGGTGGTTTTTTACAAACTGAAAGTCAGATCATGTTTTTCTCCTGCTCAAAACCTTCCAGTGGCTTCCACTTCCATGCAGAATAAGATCCAAACTCTTTCCTACAGCCTGCAAAGCCCTCATAATCCAGTTCCGGCCCCCTCTCTGACCTCATGTCCCCCACTCTCTCCCTCCTTTACTCTACCCCAGACACACTGGCCTCCCTGACATCCAAAACATGCCCAAATCCTTCCCGACTTGGCACCTTTGTGATTGTTCTCCTCTCTGCCTGGAATGTTCTTCCTCCAGAAATCCAGTACCCCCTACTCCTCATTAGTCAAATCTCTCCTCAAATTTCACTTCCTTACAGCAGGCCTTTTTGGTCACCCTATCTAAAAAAGCATGCCTCCATCTCTCCATCCCCTTCCTCTATTTCTCCTTCAGAGCAGTCATCCTCACCTGAAACTATATTATACGTTGGGTTTTCATATTCATGGTCTGACTCTTGCACTTGAATGACAAGTCCATGAGAGGCAGTGACCTCGTCACCTTTCTACTGAGGAAATCCCAGTCCCTGGAATAGTGCTTAGAACATAGTAGCCCTCAATAAATATTTGTTGAATGAATGAACAAATGAGAAACTAAGAAAATGAATGTGACGTATATTTTTGGAGAAAATTCTGAACCTAAACTTCACTACTTACTGACTGGATGACATTTGACAGATGTCATAACTCTCTTAGTTGCATCACATGGATTTTTGAGGATTAAGATAGGGTACTTGGGGGAGGATGTAGATAAAAAGGGGCAACACCAGGCATCCTTGTGGTGTTGGAACTGCTGGGTATCTTGTAAACAGTGGCAGATACACCAACTACACGTGTGATAGAATTGCTTGGAACTAAATACACACAAATGAGCACAAGTAAAACTGGAGAAATAGGAAATCAATCAGTAGAGAGCACCAATATCAGTATCCTAGTTGTGATGTCATACTACGGATTTGCAAGATGATACCATTGGGGGAAACATTCTATGGGATCTCTCTGTATTTTTTTGACAACTACATGTGAATCTACAATAATCTCAAAAATTTCAATTAAACATTAATTTAAACTAAATTAATTAAAGGGGGTAGTCTGTGCATTGAAGCGCTCAGCTCACAGGCTGGCAGATAGAATATACTAAGTGTGATTGCCTTCCCCCAAATACTTATTTTACTTTCTATTGGATTCGTCCATGTTCTGTCACTAAAAGTGATTTATGTCTAGCTGTTAGTCCCTGCTGGCCCAAGCCGCAGCCCTGACTGAGGGATACAGCTTTAGGCTCCACTTTGTCCTGGTGGAACATTTCTCATAAAGACGCACATTCCACCAGCAGGCATGCCGTAGTGTGTGTGTGTGTGTGTGTGTGCACGGGTGTGTATGAGAGAGAGAGACAGTTTGAGAGGTATATTGAGTTAGGTGGGGAGTTAGGAATTGGTACTTGCTGAACAGTTAGCGACCCCTGGCCACCCCTGTGCCTTTTCACAACCATTGCCAACTTGTTGCAACCATTTCAAGGGACTTCTGTCTCCGATTTTCTGCCTTGCACTGGGAATCTTGGTACAGAATTCATCACGGTTAGCCAGGCCCTGCTATCCTGCAAAGCCCTGACAAATGTCTCCTTCCAGAACAAAAGATCCCCTTCCCCCAACACAGTCTGGAGCCCCCCACCCAGAGTCTTGACCTGACTCCTCACCTACCCACCAAAACCCAAGACCCTTGAATGTGGGCAATGTATTCTTCTCGGCAAGCTTGGATCAAGTTTGCATTTACCAGTTTCCTTTTTACTTGCATTTTACTCCGTTTGACACTGATTCCGGGAAGCACTGTATCCCACGGTGAGGGCCACTCATAAAGCCTGGGGAGTTCCCTCCCTCCAATTCTACGTGTTTCCATCTCTTCTCCCCCACAGCCCATGACCGAGATTAAAGGTCAAAGTCCCAGAGGTTCCTGAATACAGACTGTGAGTCAGGCTATCTGATAAGTGCTGGGTGTTCAGAAAACAATTAGACACATTTTCCTCCCTGGAGGCTTATACAGGCTCAAGCAGAAGAGGGAGGGAAGAACAGATGATTCCAAAAACTGGATACGGAGGTGTTACAAGATGCTGTGGGAGGATAAGAGATGGAAGGAGAACATAAGTCTGACAAAGGACGTCAGGGAAGGGAGTCTTAGACCTGAGACTTGCAAGATGTGCAAGGAGTAGACCAGGAGACAGGCGAGAAAGGGCTTTTTAAGGAAAAGGATCAACAAGTGCGAAGGCCTGGGTCAGCACCGTTGTTTCTGGAAACACCAGGATGTTCGCACGGCTGGAGCATGAATTGCAAAGGATAAGAATCGAGATGAGGTTGAGAGAAAGGCAGGCAAGGACCGGATCACAGACAACCTGCGGGTGCCCTGATCAGGAGCTTAGCTTTCTGACTTGAAAACCAATGAGGAGAAAGAATTAGTAGACTAACTTCTAGATTTAAAAAAAAAAAAACTTGGACACAGGTTATCTGGAGATGTTAGTAAATCAATCTACACGATTCCATAAACAGCTGAATTTTACCTGGGTGCTGATTAACACGGGTCACCTGACTTCTCACAAACTCCATATGTTACAGGGAGGATATTGCCTAACAGAATTGCTCTTCTGGATTGCTGGGGCATAAAAATGTAGGAGCCACAGGTGAATCTCTATGGCTCCTTAGCTATAAACTCACAGAGAGAGCAACAGAGTGACTCATGGGGAAAGCACTTCTGCCATGGAGCGCCTTCTCGAGATTGCCATCAGCGCCAAGAAAAAGCCATATCCGTGTGGCATTCTGCCAGTGTATCCAGGCATCTGTTCAGCAGATGCTCGTCCCTCAGACTGGATACAACCGGCTTCATTACTTCCTAGTTCACTGCATAGAGAGGAGAGAACAGTACAGGCATTGAAGCTGGTCACATTTGTGGTCACATCACACGTCTACTACTTACCAACTGTTCCATCAGGGACAAGGGACTCATGAGCCTCAGTTTCCCCATCTGTAACATGGAAATAATCGTCTTTGCCTCAGAGCGTTGTTAAATAATATAAAACAAGGAAAGCACCTAGAAAATAAGAAATTCTCAAAGAGAGAGATAGGTATTATTATTGTTGGAAGTCAAGTCCTGTTTTCAGCCCAAATCTGGAAAGTGAGGCACTGAAGACCTCGGAGAGCCGAGCTTCTTCCCAGCCACGTGGCTACATGTCATTCCAGGGCATGCAGTGGCTGAGCCAAAGAGGAGCTGGCAAGTGGCTGGTCTTCCTGGCACGAGTATCTGCCTTCCTCTGGCTGTTTGGCTCACCATTCAGCTATGGAGATGACTGTCCATCCCTTGGATGACACTTTTATCACTGCCAAGGAACTTGCCAACGGACCTGAGGTTGGAGGACTGGAGGGCAATCCTGGGAAGAAAATATTTGCACAAATCCATTTAGAGGTCCGAAGTTCCAATCCTGTCACTTTAGTGAGGTTACAGAAGCAAATATCTCCCAAGCCCGTTGTAAATGGACTCAACCCAGCAGGAAAAAGCAGGGAATGGAAGTTAATAGATGTCAAGTGGCTACCATACGTTAGTATAGCCCACATAATCTTGGGCAGGGACTCAACAGCATTAACCTTAAATTAATTTTAAGTCCTGGTGTCAGGGAATGTTAACACGTCACACAGGAAGTATGGTTGGGCTGCCAAGGTATTCTGTTCATAAATCAGCAGAGAGTGATTCTTCCTGCCAATGGGACTCAAATGCTCTTCCTAGGGTCACAGCAGAGAATAGTCACCCTGAAGTAGGACATATTCTTCCAGAGAGAGTGTAGACCGAGTGTTTAAATTAGGAAAAGACAGCTCCCCACATCCATTGTCAACAATCAGAGGACACAGGCAATGTTTCAGAGAGAACATTAGAGGGAAAATTCAGCTTCCATAGAAGTCAAGTGATAAAGAGGAAGCACTTTCAGAATCTCCTTTGAGTAAATCCTTAAGTGAAGACTGAGAACTGTCTATGATTAGTAATAAAGACTCTGAAGGAGGGGCCGGTCCGGTGGTGCAAGCGGTTAAGCACGCGCGCTCTGCTGCAGCGGCCCGGGGTTCACCGGTTCGGATCCTGGGTACGCACCGACGCACCACCTGGCAAGCTATGCTGTGGCGGTGTCCCATATAAAATGGAGGAAGATGGGCATGGATGTTAGCCCAGGGCCAGTCTTCCTCAGCAAAAAAAGAGAAGGATTGGCAGATGTTAGCTGAGGGCCGATCTTCCTCACACACACACAAAAAAGACTCTGAAGGGAGAAACGGGTGTCTCAGTATCTACTGCCTGGGATAAGATGGTGTGGAACACACCAGAGGACCCCTGGGAGAAGAAGAATCAACATGGATCAGAGCTGATTTCTCACCCACACTGAGTAAGCTCCAGTTCCTGGATGACACAAGACGGAACCTAACATCAGTGCCTAACGTAGAGCCCCTATGATTGGTTGACACTACATTCATGTAGAGACTCTATGGCACCTTCATCATCATTATTATTATTGTTGTTGTTATCATTATCATTACAGAGTATGGACTCAGTCATTCTCAACAAATCCTGTCACCTTCAAAAAGTCTTAGGTCAAAGAACTACTCTAGGTACTGGTATGAAAAGATTCCCAGCTTAGAAAGACCCTACTTGACTATGATAATCAAGATTCTGGTGCTCTGTGTGGATAAGGCCAGATAAGCTATTTTCTCGGAGACACAGGTCAGAGCCATGCCTATTTCTCTTTAGGTGTGTTGCACGTTACACCAAGACTGTGCTCAGCCTTTTCAAATTGGGACAGATGTGGAGGCACACTGCTCAGATCTCCCTTCAAGAAAGAACTTGCCTTCAGCTGCAAGGAGGGAATGTAGCTGACAGCTGTCAGCCATACACTTTCGTGTTGTACCTTGGCTTTCAGACCAAGGCCATGTTCTTCCTGGGTACCCTCTAGCCAATGACTGGGTGAGATGCGCCATTTCTTACCCAATGCGGGATTCGTTTAACAGGTAATCTCTGCTCCAGAGCAACCAGCTGCGTCAGGAGATTTAGTGAGATCTGAATTGTGGTCTGAGGCGCTCCTTATCTCATTGCTCCCTCTTTCCTTTCATAGAGGTCAGATTTGCATCACGGCCTGAAGGCTTTTTTCTGCTCAATTCTGCTTCCTCCCCTTATTATCTGTCACAAGCAATCCCCTCCCCAATAAACTGCTTATACCCCTAACTCCATCTCATGGGCTGCTTCCCAGAGGATCCAATTGAAAAATATGGTACCTGTTTAACATTACTACCACCTTGCAAAGTAGGTGGTAATATCCCTATTTTACAAATTAGGAGATTGAGGATCAGAAAAGTAGATCAGGGAGCTATAATTCAAACCCAGGTCTGCCTGACCAGGGAGAAAAAAATTGGGAGACAACATTTTCTATTCAAACTGTCAATAGAAAGGAAAATTTTGCTAGTTATCTTCGTCTGAGCGAAGAGAAGACAAGAACCCAGACAAAATGAGATAAGGGTTCTTTTGCCCCTCTGGAGACTTGTCTGGGTCAAGGGGAGTTCTGTGCAGGCTTTCGAGAAGGAGCTGCTACAATCACGACAAGCATGAATTTCTGTACGTGAGTCCTTTTGGCAATCTGGTGACAGACCCCTCCTCAGGGTAATATTTTTAAATGCATAAAATAAAATATATAAGATTGCAAGGGGAAACAATTAAAATAAAGCTATTTAAAATAAATTTTTTAAGTCTGCAATATGGTAATACACGTGCTTTTTTATTAATGCATTAAATAACAAGATCTAGCAGCAGGTCTTCTAGGTACCATAATTTTGAAGTGGTTTGGAACTTAAAAGATGTTCTGAGATATCTACAACAACTCCAGTATGGTATGAAAAATCCATGATTTGTATTGGTGACAAAGTCATAGATCATGCTAATATTACTGTGATTTTTTGCCTACATTCATAGTTGAAAAACATGCTAAATTTCAGTTGGAGATTAGGTTAGATAAAGACGTAATTTATTCCCATAAAAGTTCATGAACCCTAGATTAAGAAGCCCTTCAATAAGTTCTTCTTTTTTTTTTTTTTTGTGAGGAAGATCAGCCCTGAGCTAACACCCATGCCAATCCTCCTCTTTTTGCTGAGGAAGACTGGCCCTGGGCTAACATCCGTGCCCATCTTCCTCCACTTTATATGGG
Organism: Diceros bicornis minor; assembly: GCF_020826845.1. Classification (NCBI taxonomy): domain Eukaryota; kingdom Metazoa; phylum Chordata; class Mammalia; order Perissodactyla; family Rhinocerotidae; genus Diceros; species Diceros bicornis. The sequence goes on along the minus strand of NC_080767.1, from coordinate 16,872,815 downwards.
ATGCTGTCACAGCATGGCCTGACAAGCGGCGCGTCGGTGTGTGCCCGGGATCCGAACCCGGGCTGCCAGAAGCGGAGCTCGCACACTTAACTGCTACACCACGGGGCCGGCACCCAATAAGTTCTGATAATATCTGACAAACCATATGGCAAATTCTAACTCACTGGAAACTTTATAATCCTTCCCAAATAGGCAGTAGGTAGACCCTTAGAGAGCGACCAATGAGCTCTAGGAGCCACTAAAGGATGCCCAATAATAAGAATAGCAAGCAACTCTATTTGTTTTTGTGATAGGATCAGAGACTAATAGATTGGGAAGCCCTATATGTAGCCATATTATATCTGAATGGCCCTTGACCCAAACTCTCATAACTTTAAGACAAAGAGATATGAGCTAGACAATAATGCAGTTGGTTGACTTCCTCACCAGTTCAGCCACAGTCTCCAAAGGGTCAAAGCCAAGCTGGAGAGTGTGTTCCAATTGCCTCCTAGAGGACTCAGCCCTCAGCCCCGGCTGCTCCAACAGTTTTTTTTGCAGAGACTTGGATGAGAACCTTGAAAACCAGCTGAGCCAATTCTCAAAAGAAGCCAAGAGGCTTGGTAAATACTCTGGATAGCAGAGTCAAAATCCAAACTGATGCTAGGGAGCCAGAAAAAAAAAGCGAACAAAATTTCCCAAGAAAGAATTTAGTAAGGATAGATGCAGTCAGATGTTGAAATTTACAACTATTACTGCAAGTGCAGAGGATGGTGGGGGGAGAGTTGACGAGCAGTATACGTGTTGCTGAAGACTTAGGGGTGCTCTGTCTGTCACAGCCCTAAGCCTGGGCTAGCCCAGTCTAAAAGCTGTTGCCCAGAGTGAGGGAGGTGAGAACCTTTCTCTTCTCTAAGCTGGATGGCCAAAACCCAGGGGTGGGGGTGAGTTGGGGTGTGAGCTGTCCTAGCAGTCAGACTCAAGAGGCTTGTATAAACAGGCTTGTGCTCGGAGGAGGGGAGAAGGATCCAAACTCTACGACATAGGAGAAGTGGTTTAAGCCACCAACAGCATTTGGTCTAATAAAGAGCACGTTTAGAAGGCATGGGATAGGGAGACAACATCATTTTTCTCAAAGTCCATTGCGTAGAACTGAGGTCAGCAAATATTTTCTGAAAATGGCTGAATAGTAAATATTTTCTGCTTTGCGGACCTGAGGCACATCTGATTTCTGTCACAGCTACTCACTCTGCCCTTGGATGCAAAAGCAGCCAAAGACAATACATAAGTGAGTGGGTGTGGCTGCGTTCTAATAAAACATTATTTACAAAAACTGCTGGAGGGTCAGATTTGGCCAGTGGACACAGAGACGTAGTTTGCGGACCCCTGATGTAGAAGGAGGAGACTAACATTTACGTAGAGCCTACTCTGTGCCAAGCAGCTTCATAGTATCTCGTGAATTCCCTAGAGACCCCCTTCAAGGTGGGTACCATCTCCCCATTTTTATAGACGGAAAAACTGAGACTCCATATGTTCCTATACATGTACACTTCCTATACGAATTATTAAGAAAATATGCCCCAAACCCCACAGCTATCCTGTGATAGCCCTAGGATTCTAACACGATTCCATCACAGTACTCCTTTGAGAACTGGGAGTGCAACTACATCTGGAATGATTCATCCCCTGAACGATAGCAAATAGTACATCTGGAAGGCCCACCAAGTCCTAGAAGCATCCTGAGAAATGCAAAGACCACGATTCCAGTCATGAGGAGGAGACCTGGGTCACTGGGTTGAAAGCTGTCGTCACAGCTTTCAAGTGACCTGTGGTGGCCACTTTTTATGGGAACAAACGAGCTAAGCGTTTTTTCATTTTGTTTTAAGTATTTTCCTAATTAGATGATTCATTAGACACAGAGAGATTTTCCATGGTACCACTTACCACAGCACTTCCTGCCAAGAACAAGGTCAGAGGCAAGGGTCTCTGAATAGCAGCTGTAGCATTAGGGTTAGAGGTATGCGATGACATCTCCTCCCTGTCCCAGCAGAAGAATTGCTTTCCCCTCTCCCACCTCCCCTCCTCCTTCACTGTACTTCCATTGGAAGCCTCCCTGTAGCTCTCCAGCCAACGGTGGGTTGTACTCCATCCACGCTGCCATTATCACACCTATTTCTCAGAGAGACCGCCCCACGACACAAGCTGCACATCACTTGTCACTGTGTCCCAGCGCTCAGAGAGTGCCTGATGCATAGTCTTGCTCAATAAAAGTCTGTTTAGTTAAACTTCACTTAAACATGTTTCCACCAAATGCGTTCACCTACATTTCCCATATAACTTCCATGGCAATCATTTAACAAACTATCCTCTGTCTTACTTTATAGATGAAAGAAACGGAAGCTCCGAAAGGCATGTGGCTTGAGGCAGAAGGAACTGATGGTGCCCACTGGAAGCAAGTCTGCTCTGCCTATGCTCCCTAACTTCTGTGTCATTCCTCCACCTCGGGCTGGGGAGAATGTTTACAAGGATATCAGCCATGTTGCCAGCCTACACAGCTTTTCTTTAGTGATTACTGGAGGAAATTGATTTTTTTTATGTTTCAGATCAATATCTAAAGGCCATTTCTAGAGCAAACTGAGAGTAAATTAACTGGACAGGCCAATCTTGCCTGGCACCCACTCTGCCATTTTATTACTAGAATCACCTTCCTCAAAAGTGTTTATTGATCAGTGTCTTCATAGACTTAACACAGAATGAAGAAGAAAGCAAGGCTCTGAAATCAGACAGGCCTGAGGTTAAATCCTGGTTCTGCCGTTTAGCAGCTGTGTGACCTTAAGCAGGTTGTTTAATCTCCCAGGGCCTTGATTTCCCCATCTGTAAAATAGGGTTAGGGATGCCTCCTTTGTAGGCATGTGAGACTAAGAGAAATAATGGCCAGAAAAATCACTTATAAAATGTTTATATAGATTAGATAAATAGATGACAGATAGATAGCATGTAATATTAAGCTTATTTTGTAGCTTGAGAAATTGAACATTAGAGTTTAGGAAAAGAAGGAGTGATGATATCCTCATAAACACCTTTCCTCTTTCTGGATGAGGGACTTGAGACTCAGAGATATTAGATAACTTGCCTAATGGCACACAGCTAATAATTGACCTGGTCTCATCATATATCCTTCACTTACATGGCGCACTTACATAATTCTCTCAATGATCATTTGCAGACTAATTAACTGAAGGAATGATAGGATGTGGTCTTGTTTTTTTGTTTTTTTTGTTTTTTTTGTGTGTGTGTGAGGAAGATCAGCCCTGAGCTAACATCCATGCCAATCCTCCTCTTTTTGCTGAGGAAGCCTGGCCCTGGGCTAACATCTGTGCCCATCTTCCTCCGCTTTATGTGGGATGCCACCACAGCATGGCCTGACAGGCAGTGCATCGATGCACGCCCAGGATCCAAACCCGGGCCGCCAGCAGCGGAGCACGTGCACTTAACGGTTATGCCATGGGGCCGGCCCCCAGGATGTGGTCTAAAAAACCAGCAGTGTAATCCAGAAGTACAGTTCTCTGGTCTTCTTCAGGCAGGGCCATTCTCGTTGCTTCTTGTTGGGATCAACAGTCTTACATGAGTTCTAGTGACTGCAAAGGGTATTGTCTCCATAGCCCTGAGAACTAACTTAACTCGTTGTCTACAACCTTCTCAAATAAGAGAGGCTGGAGCTCAAGAAAACAGGAATTTTAACTGCTCCAATCTAATGTTTACGACTATTCTTAAACAAGTAAAGTCAAGTTCTCTTGCCCTGAGAATATTACAGAAATAGAATTCCACTTGGTGATGTTCAATAGACCACCAGTTCTCATCTGTTTTAATATTATAGAACTAGGCTGAGTTCTATAAACATAGAGAGACATGACGGTTTAATGGAAAGAGCACTGGACATGGTGTTAGGAGACGTGGGTTCAAATCTCAGTCTCTATGAACTTTAGGCATGAATCTTAGCCTCTTTGCCTCTACTTATTCATTTATAAGATGGGAAGAATAATACTTGCCCCTCTCCATTATAATAGTGAGGATTAAGCAGGATTATGGATGTCAAAGTTCCTGTCTTGATACTTAGCCCATAAAAAGTGCTTAATAAATATTTATCCATTTGATGGAATGCACATGCAGTGTTTGGCATATCACACATGCATAAGATGCTATCACTCCGTCCAATCCTAACATTATACCCAGTCCCTAGAAGGCACTTAATAAATGTTTATTAACTCAATGCAATACTCACCCAATGACTGGCATAGTAGTTGCTTAATAAATGTTCATTCAGGGCCGGCCCCGTGGCTTGGGGGTTAAGTGCGTGCGCTCTGCTGCTGGCAGCCCGGGTTCGGATCCCGGGCGCGCACCGATGCACCGCCTCTCTGGCCATGCTGGGGCCGCGTCCCACATACATCAACTGGAAGGATGTGCAGCTATGACATACAACTATCTACCGGGGCTTTGGGGGGAAAAAGATAAATAAATAAAATCTAAATGTTCATTCATTCAGTGGAATTCTAGCACAGTGCATAGCACTTATCCGACACTCAACAAATGTTCGTTGAATCCAAGCAGGGAAAATGGAATTTTATTCATTTAATGAGATTTTGCAATCCCATAAATATTGTATGTTGTGTTGCCAGTGCTTTGCAAAGCGAATCAACCATTGCTGAAATGTTCTCAGCTTGTGCTGGTTAACAAACCATTGTAAACGATTTTCCAAACATACTGCACTCCATGAACGTGCCACAATAACAGTGGTAATGCTAAACACCCCCCGGACCCCTAACAAGTGGCAGGAGAGGGCAGCATATGAATGAATTTAGAAGTCAACAAAGGATCCATCTTCACAGAAACAAATGTCCTGTGACAATCCTTCCTATCCTTGCCCAGAACTCAGCTTGACAATTGTTCTGGCAGATCATAGAGACACTGGACCCCGAGGAAAAATTTCCAAGTGTAGGCAGAGACTGTCAGGAGTTAGAAATGCATATATGTAAGTGTGTGCCTATGTGAGAGCGTGCGTATATATAAAATCTTCTTTTAAAGGATTAGTCTTTGAAAGTTTTGCCTTATTTAGGTACTTTACAATGATAAAGCAATTCCCTTGGGAAAAAGGGGAGTGGCTTTTAATAGTATAAGTTCTCCTTACAGAGATCACATTCTCTAGAATGACCAGCAAGCAAAGACTTTTTAAAGAAAGGAGGAAGAAATGCCTTCAACAGGCATTTGTTTCCCTCAATCAGAGGTTCAGAAGGAGGGATAAACTCTATGATTCCTTTGCAGAGTAAGTGAGTGACACTGAAGTTTAGTTCTGAAGAATGTGCATGAGTTCTCTTGGCAGAAAATCTGGAGGAAGAGCATTCCAGGTCTGAAAGGGAAAGTGGCATCTAAGGTATGGCGAGGAGTTCGATACGGCTGGGCATCAGGGGCAGAGGGCCAGGGGATCAGCAGCAGCAAGTGACGCTGAAGACGTGGGCCAGGCTGAGAGACCTTTAAGCCATAGTCCGTGACCTGTGTGGAATGCTATGCTTCTATCTCTTTTATAACACTTACCTCCATCTCTTTAGTTTAGACTTGGTTGTTTATTTTGGGTTTTTTCTCTACTTCCTTCTTTCAGTCTGTAATTCCTTGAGACCAGGATGTGTGTGTTTGTTACCTTTATTCATATCTGCAAGTCTAGCTTAGCGCATTATCCAAAATAAGTACAAGTTCCAAAGTAAATAAAAAGCAACGACACGCTTCCAGAAATTAATATCTGTTGCCTACTATCTAATCCTCCTTTATATACAAAGTCAGTGTGCCAGTTAGGAGTTAATAGAGGAAAAAGTCCCTCCAGGTATTTTAAACAGAAGGGCATTTAATACAGGGAATGAGGTGCTTATATAACCCTTGGAAGGCTAGCGGAGCCGCTGTGGGGACTTGCTGGCTCAAATGCTCGCCTCCAAAGCTAATTCAGAGATCAGCGCGCTGCTGCTGCTGCTTCTGACTTAAACTACCAATGCCTCTCATTCTCAAAAAGCCAGTGACAACATTACATGCCCTAAATCTGAGTCAGTCCGCAGACAGGCGTATGTCTATGACCTCACTTGCCGGCAGCAATGACAACAGGACTGTGACTTCCAACTCACTTCCAACTTCCAAGTCTCCTGGAATTTCATCTCGTTGGCTGAACTTAATTTGTTTGCAGCGCTCCGACTGCAAGGGAATCAGGAAGATGTAGTCTTTAGCCTTCCAGCCCCCCGTGGTAAAGAGAGGTCCCTAAGAAGAGGGTGGGAACAGATGCCTGGTTCTAATCAAAGATACCCAGCAGTCTAGGACAACTCAAACTATTGCCTGCTTCATACATGACGGATGTTCTCTTAAAAAGAAACAACTCCTTTTAGCCTGGATAAAAATCTCCTAAGAAATGAAAAGATTTTTTTTAGCAGCCTTATTTTTTAACTAAAAAGAGAAGCACTTGCTTTATTCCCTTCTCTTTCCTCTTCCTCTTTCCTTCTCTTCTTTTCTCTTCCCTTTTCTTTCTGAACACTTCAGTCCTAAACCCATTAGTTGGGACAAAGCATGTCCAGCTGGGGATGGGAAAGCCGTGGTGGTCAAGGGGAGGGTGTCAGAGCCTCAGTCTGCAGAGGGACAGCCTGGCACGAGGTGTCGGCTCCTGAGCAGGCTCAGGAGGGAGTCCCTATGGGGGCACAGCCCAGCGTGGGGTGTCAAAGCCTGGGCAGGGAGCAAGGAGCGTCCATATGGGCGAATGGCCCAGAAAGGGGGAGTTAAAGCCCAAGAAAGGTGATGAGAATGTCCATGGGGGGATGGCCCAGGGCAGGGTGTCAACCTGAGCTTAGGTAAGGAAGTCATCCACACGGGGGAGGAGATAGTGGCAGAAATGGAAGGTAGGTTACACACAGGGGACTAATCCATCAGTAAGTATGCTAGGGTTAATGGAAGCCAGGTTTTTCCCTGTGGGAGAAGGGAGTCACAGCGTGGAAAAGGAGAAAACTAGACCCAGTCCTGTGGTGTTAGTCTGGAATTAGAACTAGGAGTGTGGTGAACCCATGATTTTCAATATAAATGTAGATAGATATAGAAATAAACACAGATGTAAATGTGAATTTGTGTGTGTTTCCTGGCTCTGTCCACATAAAGGACCAGGGAACAGTGCCACCCCAATGGCAATAAGCACAGCTAGCACCCACATCTTGGCATTTAAATAACATTCTGCCCTAAAAGGAACCAGGGTTCCTTGGAGAAATGGCTGATTCCAGGACTGGGGCAGGGAAAGTACAAGATGAGCCTGGAACATCTTGTGCCAGAAAGTAAGGAAAGACTCAAAGAATGATGAGGACATGTCAAAATGAAGCCAGATTGAAAGGACTCCCATTGGCCAAATCTGGGACACTCTGAACATCAAAATAAATCATGATAGCAAAGGATTATAACTCACTGAATAAAATAGGAACCCATGAGTCCAACTGATAAACAACCTAAGAAGTGAACATTTGATCAAGAACAGGATATTTAAATGGTTTCAAAGTATTTCCCTGCAAAATTACAAAGGGCAAAAAAGAATAACTTTGCAGTGGAGAAGCCTGGCAAACGCCACCTTAGGAAGAGATCATAATGAACACCACCAGGGATGGGACAAGCTGGAATTCCACGTCGCATGACGGGGTGAAAAGAGAAGAACGCCATCACTCCTGTGAGGTTCCTGCCAGAGAGGCACAACTGAGATAACGTCCTGAAGAAACATCAGACAAACTCAATCAAACTGAGGGATGTTCTATGAAATACCTGGTCTGTAATCTTCAAAAGTGTCAAGGTCATGAAAATAATGAAAGACTGAGAAACTGTGCCATGCTAAAGGAGACTAAAGAGATATGATAACTAAGGACAATGATTCCAAGTGGAGTCTTTAGAAGGAATAACAGGACATTATCCAGACAATTGGTGAACCTTGAATGGAGTCTGAGGATTAGATAATAGTATTGTATACATAGTTTCCTGATTTGGATGGTTGCATTGTGGTTATATAGGAGAATATTCTTGTTTTGTAGGAAATACCCACTTAAGTATTCAGAGGTCTTAGGACATCAGATTGGTAACTTATTTCCAAATAATTCAGAAGGAAAAAATTTCTTGGCATTATTCTTGCAACTCTTCTGTAAGTTTGTGAATATTCCAAAGTAAAATAAAAATGATGGGGCTGGCCCGGTGGCATAGTGATTAAGTTCACTTGCTCCACTTTGGCGGCCCGGGGTTCGTGGGTTCAGATCCCCGGCGCGAACATACGCACCGCTCATCAAGCCATTCTGTGGCGGCATCCCACATACAAAATAGAGGAAGACTGGCACAGATGTTAGCTCAGGGACAATCTTTCTCACACACACAAAAAAAATGATAAGTACACAAGTTCCAGGAGAACACAAGTTTATAAAATCAACAACCCGAAACCTCACCTGTCTTACAGCTTCCAAAGAACTCCATTTAATCATCCAAACAGATGAGAATCCTTTTTTTTTTTTTTCACATTGGATCTGGGAAATATAAAATGAAACTCTATTGACGAGTTTTCTGGAACATGTAATATTCCTGGAGGCTGGGTCGGATGTATACCCACTTCTAACCTTCCAGCATCAATCATAATGTATGGAAAGAAAACTTGGTTCTGAGTATGAAGACCCAGAGTCTGAATGTCATTTTCCCCGCTTCCTAAATATGCTGCTTTGGGCAACGACTTACCCTCCCTAAGCCTTGGTTTCCTTGACTATAAAATGGAGATAACAATATTTACTTCACAGTATTGTTGGAAAAATTAAATACAATAATGGGTGTGGACCTGCCTACATAATGATTGACATAGGAGCACAAAGGTTTTTGCTATGTTTTTAATTGCACAACAATATAATCTTATATAACCCAACAAGTTCCTTTGACCCTGACATGATTTCTCCTGCTTACAGTCGGACACATTTGCCATTTACTCACTCGTTCTCACTTATTTATGCCCTTAATGTTTGACAAATACTTATGAGAGTCTACCATACATGGTACTGTGTTCCAAGTCAGAAAGAATCAACCTCAAGTTACCATTTTTTTTTTAATACAGAGAGGAAGATGCAATGGAAAACAACGCTTTACATACAGCTGTGAATTACGAATTTAAATCAGTTTAATAATCCAACCAAGGGTGTGTTTGCATTTCATTCCCTCTCTCTTATTGTCGCTATTGAATCCACCCACTTATCCACCACATACATATTTATTTTCCAATGAATTCTGAAAGATTTCCAAGGTAGAGCAAGAGACAGGGAATGCAGCTGACGTCTGCCTCCCCCTGGGAATTAAGTCACTCCTTGATTTAATTCCTTCTGACATCTTCCCCATTGTACTTTCTGCTCCTCATCAAAATACATCCCTCTCAGAAAACAAATGTGCTTCTTGACTACCCAGGACAATCTTGGAAACGGTTGCGACTGGTCCTGTGTAGAGTTACAGAAAAAAAATGTGGAGTCTTGTTCCATAAGGTCTTCCTGCCGCACGCAAGGGTTGGTTCTCCCACACCCATAATCCCACGAGTTTCTCTTCCAACACCACTCAGGCAAAGTAGAGGGTTTCTTTTCCATTTTTAGGCCATTGGCAATTTTATTTGCTTAAGCTTAATTGTTCCCGGATACTGAGAGGGTACAGAAGGTAACTGTATGTTTGATTTTAATGACTCTTTTGGCCTTGATTTAACATCCTCGCTGAAAAAATTACCAACACACACACATGCAAATAGACAGGCGTTTTGGTTTCATGGATTTCTTTTTTTTTTTTTTTTTTTTTTCCTGAAGAAATCCACGTGGAGGTGAGAGGCAGATGAAACCCAGCTCCGCAGCCCGCGCGCGCTCTTTATGTGAGTTGAGGTTCTTGGTCGCCAATCGCGACCTCACAAGCACAGAAGTGGCTGGAGAGTGCACAGTTTCTGTTTGTCAGACCATAGCTGACAGTAGCGGCGTCCCCCCCAGCCCGGGGAGAATCCACAGCCCTCTCTGCTCTTGCGTCTCCCCCTCGCCTCTCAGCCCCCTGCAATCCGGCTTCCGCCTCCACCGTTGTTCCGAAACTGCTCCGGCCGAGTGGCACCGTATTGGGGGCACCCACCTCCCCGACCGCCCCAAGACAGAACAATTGTAACTGCCAGAAACGCGGCAGAGCTGTCAGAAGTGCATGAAATCAGCGACGTAAATTGTGAAATAACTGTTGTGTGACAGCATCAAATCGTGCAGCCGAGGTCCCCTTGACAGGGGGAGGCGACTTCCACCCTCCCGCCCACCCCACCGGCGTTTTAGGCCCGTCGCTGGGCAGCTTGCCCCCACAGCCTGCCCGCCTCGGGCCCCACCGCAGTACCTGGCGCAGGTGGCCTCCTCCTAGAAACCCTCTCCTCCTCTCCCCGGGGTTTTCGTTTCCCTGCCCCTCCTTCACCCCCTTCCCCTTCCCCGCTTCCCCCTGCGCCTCTCAGGCCCCGCCCCTCCCGCGTTTTCTTTTTCAGGCTCCTCTGTCTCAGCTCTCCCTCCAAGAGTTGGTGTAACCCAAACCCAGGGAATGGGAAGGGAGAGCAAAATGCCAGCCATATCAGAATCTCTGCGAGAGGGTAAATAAATTTTGAAAAGGCGTAATCAATAGTGTAACAATATTTAATAAAGGGAAGAGGTGTCTATTTTTTTTTAACACGAATCCTTGAAGGTAAATCGCAGTAAAATCTCCTTGGTTGTGAAGACACATGAACGGTGCAGTGAGTGTTAGCTGCGCCGATGACCCACAGAGTTCTATCAGTTCGTTCTTCTGGGGTTTTTTTTTCGGGTGGGGGGGGCGTGGTTATGTTTACCAAAACAGTGTATGCGCTGTGTTGAAGGTTGAGAAACGCTGTTCTCAATAACCTCATCCCCTCCCACGGCTTCCATTATGCGTATAGGCCAACAACTCCCGATGCTCTATCTCCATCCCAGATCTCTCTAGGGAGCCTCTGACCCACGTAGGGACTGCTCATTAGATGTTTCCATCTATGAGCCTCAACCCTAACAGGGCTGAAGGTGAGCTCTCCATCTTCCCCACACCCTGCTCCCTGTCTCTGTGAGCGGTACCACTGTCCACCCCATCACTCAGGCCGGGGACTGGGGCTTCCCCCTTGCCCTTGTACTTCCCATACAAGAGTCACTTCTAGAACATCTATCCATCTTCTCCTACCCTTGCTGCAGATGCTGCCTCAGCGGAGGTTCTCCCTCCAAAGACTCTTACATGACAGTCTCCAAACTGGGTTCCCTGGCTTCCAATTCTCCTTCCTGCCTATCTTCCACATTGTTGGAAAATGTCCCATCTAATACAGGTCTAAGCAATTCCCTCACTCCCTTGCTGAACATACTCTGGTGGCTCCTTGTTGCTTACAGAACAAAGTTTAATCTCCTTAGAACAACCATGGAAGGTTCATCGAAGTAGGGCTCCATCCTACCTTCCCTGCTTCTTTTCCTGCCAGCCTTCCTTCAAATTCTACTTTCCAGCCACATTATTTCCCCCAGCCCGCACACTCCTTCCACCGTGTAAACTTTTAGGCACACAGTTACCTTTGCCTAGAATTCCTGCTCCCCAGTGAGCAAGCCACATAGTGAACTCCTATACTTCCTGCAGAACCCAACTGAGTGTCACCTTCTTCTAGAGCCTTTCCAAACTCCTCCAGGTAAAAATAATTGTTCCTTCCACTGTTACCCTGCTGCACTTTCTACGGGCTTCTTTAAGCCTTTATCAGTTTGTAAATTTCGTTATTTGGTTAGTGTCTATCTTCCCGGTATACCATGACCTCTTTGAGCTTATAAGCTGAAGCAGCATATACCTCAATGTTTCCCCAGAATCCAGCAGAGAGCCTGGTACAGCGTAGATACTGAATGAGTGAATAATGAACTCAGGGTGCCTGCTGCCTTTCCCCAGCATTATTATCCTCTCAATCCTCTAGGACATAATAGGACCAGACAGGACAGTGAAGGATTGTAATAAATTAGCATTAGCTCTCTACGGCTGCATAACAAATTACCCCAAACTTAGTCGCTTAAAAAATCAATCATCATTTATGATCTCTCTGTGGATAGGGAATTCGGACAGGGCCCTTATCCCTTCCTCCTGATGTCTGAGGCCTCAACTGGGAGACTCAAAGGCTGGGGGCTGGAATTATCTGAAGGCTTATTTATTCACATGTTGACATGGACTGTCAGCTGGGGTTTAGCTAAGGCTGTCAGCCAGAACACTTCCATGTGGCTTCTCCGTGTGGCCTGAGCTTCTTCACAACAGGGTGGATGGATTTCAAGGACAAGTCTCCTAAGAGTGAGAAAAAAAGCAGGTGGAAACCATATTGCTTTTTATGACCTAGCTTTGGAAGTCATGCGGCATCACTTCTGGCACATTCTATACATTCGATTGAGGCGGTTTTACAAAGGTCTATCCAGGTCCAAGGGGAGGCAACATGGAGCCCACTTATTGATGGAAGAGTGTTAACATCACATTGTAATAAGAACACGTAGGGTGGCATACACATTGGCGTGGCCATATTTGGAAAATATCTGCCACGATCTTCTTCAAGGCACACCGCCCTCTGCTATTATGTGGGCACTGGCCTTAATCTCACAAGGCATTGGGAGCACATTACACAAATAACCCAAAATGGCTACCCAGATTTATCATGAGCATTTGCATTCTGAGTCTCAGATGGGAGCTTTCCATTCAATTAGCAAGAGCCCCAACCCTCAGGGACATACAACTGTGCTAGGAGGACGGAAGGGAATTATGTTGGATCCATTCATTGAATTCACTCACAAGAGACCAGGCCCTATAAATGAGTCCAATACATCCCCTGCCTTCCAGAAGCAAATATACTCAAAACTACTTCTCCCTGAGACACTGCACCATCATCCTTGAACCAAGTTAGTGCACCTCCATTTTCTTTTGCCCTTGAGATGGAACCTTGATTCCATACGCAAAATGGATTCTGAAGACATGCCCAGTTATGCCTGAGTGCAGGCACAAACCCGATTTAGGCTTCCAAGTTGAGGCTCTCTATCACACAAGGAAGAATTCAATAACCACCATTAAAAAAATGGATAAAATATTATTAGTGATTGAAATGTGTAAATACTATAGGACCCAGTTTCCTTGTGTGAGAAAACTACAATCCAGGGGCCAAATCCTCCCAGTGGCCTGTTTTTGTAAATAAAGTTTTATTGGAACACAGCCAGGCCCATTGATTTAAGAACAATCTCTGGCTACTTTCATGTGGCAGAGTTGAGTGGTTGCAACAGAGATCGTCTGGCCCCACAAAACCTAAAATATTTATCATCTGGCCCTTTACAGAAAAACTTTACTGACTTTGGTCTGGAGACTAAACTAAATCTGTTTACTCGTTTGTATAAATCATAGCAGCTGCTGTTTATCGTACAACACCTATATGCCAGGCTCCATGCTAGCAATCTTTATGGGTGTGATCTTTAAACTTCACATAGAGCCACCAGGGAAATATTATTATCCTCATCTTACAGATGGAGAAAACCAATACTTAAAGAAGTAAAAGATTTGCACAGAGCCACAACCGGTCTGTGGTGGAATTCAAACCCAGGTCAGTACGATTCCCAAGGCCATGCTCTTTTCTTCACACCTGTCAGTAAAAGCAGGGGGAAAAGACTCTGCTGCTTTCCGTCTATCTGAGTGAGAAACAACTGCTATTCTTGCTGGAATCTAGGAGCTGCTGTACATAATTATTAGCCTAAGGAGTTCTGCACGTGAGCAGAACCACTTTTCCCAAATGACTGCTTGCAGTGGAGATGATTCATCATCCAGAGAGGCAGGGATCACAGAGGTTACCCCTTGAAGCCCTTGGAATGAACAGAGAGAGATGGGCCACCAAAGCCCACAGCACGCCCTTCCGCCAGCTGAGACAAGGGACTTGGAGCTACAGACACGGACCCGTGGACTCCGCCACCTCCCTCGGAGCTCCTCAACTTGGAGGGGTCACGCAGGCCATCTGGAGGACCAGAAAGAGCACAGTCACGACAGGTAGCTTTTATCTGGACAGCAGTCAGTGCTGTAATGAAACTCCCATTAGCACTTGCCAACTTCTGTGCCTCTCTGGTTCAGCTGGGAGCTGTGTCCCTAAGTGTAAGTCTACCTTCTCTAGCTTCAGAGGGTTAGTCTCCTTACAAGCCAGTGGGGAGAGATGTTTGGGGGCTCCAGACACACAAGACCACAAGGAATCTGCCCGGATGTTCCCTGGAAACTCACCCGTCACATCCTTATTGGCACTGGGACCCGAGTCCCTGTTCTGCTAATGAAAAAGAGGCATTGCCCACAGTGTACTGAGATGGTTTTTGGTTGTAGCTGTTTTTGTTTAATTCTTTCTCATTCATTACACACATATTTATCGAGCACCCACTATGTGCCAGTTCTAGGCATTGGGAATAAGCAATTAATAAAAGAGAGAAAATTCCTTGCCCTCAATAATAGTTATTGAATGGTTATTATATGCCAGGCACTTTTCTAAAACCTGTCCAGGCAGTAACACATTTAAAACTCACAGCAACACTATGAGGCAGATACTAGCATTGTCTCACTTCACAAAAGAAGAAATTGAGGCACAAGAATGTTCATTTTTTTCAACAAATGCATTACACACGCACACATGCTCATATATATACATACATACATACTATGCCAATATTCACATTAACTGGCATGTATACTGTTGGAGACCTAAAGTTAAAAAAAATCCTGTACACATTTATACACATTTCTGCTCATTGCACCATCTCTGCTAAGAAGACCATCTTATAGATGGTGAAGTCTCAGAGAGTTGAAGGGATTTGTACAAGGTCACACAGCCACGTGTGTGACTATCAGTCCAGTGCTTTTCCACGGAAGGACTGGACTAAGAGATCCTAGAAGTACCTTTCAGCTTCAGAACTCAAGGGATCAATTCCAGTGTACCTTCCTCTCCCATCCTGCCCCATCCCCTCATTAGGACGCTTCCGCCCCTGTGGCGTAGTGGTTAAGCGCACGCACTCCACTGCTGGCAGCCTGGGTTCGGATCCCGGGTGCGCACCAATGCACCGCTTGTCAGGCCATGCTGTGGCGGCGTCCCGTATAAAGTAGAGGAAGATGGGCACAGATGTTAGCCCAGAGCCCGTCTTCCTCAGCAAAAAAAAGAGGGGGATTGGCATTGATATTAGTTCAGGGCTGATCTTCCTCACCAAAAAAAAAAAAAAAGGAGTCTTCCTACCATGCCCAAGTGCCTTCCAGCAAGAATTAAATGTCACTCAACCTGCTCAAAGTAAACTTAGAAACCTCACCACCAGGAGGGGAAGAGGCTGAGAACCAGCTGCCTGGCTTCAGGGTCACAGGATTTTGCTTTAATTGGCAGAGCAGAACTTTCTCACCCCAATCAGCCCAGTGGAAGGCAGCAGGCTCCCGTGGGAGGGTCACAAAGGCAAAGCCACCACTAGAACATCGTTGCCTCTTCCTGTGAAAGGCTGTGAGGGCCTCTGACTGTCTGAAAGCCACAGCAGGAGCAAGAATCACCCTCAGGGAGGAAGGAGGACAGCCTTCAAGAGAGCTAAAAGCCATATGGGAGTGAAGACAAAGTGAGTGGGGAGCTGGGGATAGGCTATTCAGCCCCAAAGGAAGTGGACCTGAAAAGCAGCAGGTCTGGCCTCTTGTGAATGCATTCTGGAAGCATTGAGAGGCTCTCAGAATCGATGAGGTCAGCCTTCCAGGGGGCCTGAGAACTGTGTCCCAATATCAGCCCCTCCAAGGGGTTTTAAACAGTGGTAATCCCTTTAGGACAAAAACAAACTTATTAATGCCAGATGCCAACTGAGGGCATGTTCCAAGAGTTGAGTGTAAGATTCAATGTACCCACAGTACGGATCGGTGGTGAAGACCAAGTGGATCTAGCTTATGATCTCAACATGGCTCTGTTCAACCATTGATTGATCCAGGAAATATTTGTTGAGCATCTACAAAGTGTCAAGCATCATTTCTTGTTGCTGGAGATACAAAGGGGAATACGGCACATCCCTGCTCAGTTCTGTGGGTCGGATAAACAAATACACAATGAGCCACCGTGGGGAGTGATGAGGGCTAGGACCGAGGGATGAGCAGGAGAAAGAAACACTGACTCTGATGGGACCAGGAATGGGATAATAAGACCATCAATGCTGTCAAACACTTGTTTGAGCTGTGTGACCTTCAGCAAGTTAACCTCTTTATGCTTCATTTCCTTGTCTGTAAAATGGAAATAAAACCAGTTCTTCATTAGAAGTGTGTTGGGAGGATTAAATATTAATACATATAAAGTTCTTAGAGAAGCATCCGACACATCCTAAGTGTCATTTGAGAATTGTCATTATTAAATGTTCACTATGCACTAGGTCCTGTGCTGAGTGTTTTACATGAATCAATAATCTATGTGGTAGGGAATCTTGTCGACCCTATTTTATAAGTGCACGAGGAGGCACAAGGAGGTTGGGCGATGAGGTTGCATAGCTTATAAGTGATGGGGCTGGGATTTGAACCCAGGCAGCCAGGCTCTCAAGTCTGTGCTCTTGACCTAAAACAATTCTGCCTCAGGACCCTGAGATGCTGACTCAGCATGGAATGAGGTCAGGTCAAGTGAGTGGGAAGTCGTTCCAGAAGACATAACATTGGAGCTGGTCTTTGGTGACAATTGGCATTTGTAAGGAGTTAGGGGGGTGGAATAGTGATGTGTCACCTGACATGAGGTTCAAAGGCATTGGTTTGGGAGTTAGAATCCCCACTCCATCATCTGCCAGCAGTGTAACCTCCAGTGAGTTGCTGTGTATCTACATCTCAGTTTCCTCATGTGTAAAATGAGGGTTACTCTCCCTACTCTGAGAGGTTGTCATGCAGATGAAACTAACTCACAAACGTAAAGCACTTAGGATGTTATCTGGCACATAACGAGTGTGCAGTAAATGGAGGCTATTCCTTCCTGGCTTCACTCATCTCTGGCTGCCTCCTATGCCTCTTACTTTCATCTCTTTTCCCTCCTGCCCGTAACTATGACCCCTTCTCATTCTCTTTATGGGACATTGGTGGTTAGTTTCACTCTGTCTGGCTTAATTTGCCCAGAAAATACTCTTTTAGTTTTCCTCGTCCCCTCTGGGACCTCTTTCACCATTTCCTTTTCAGATTCCTCTTCCTCTGTCTACCCTTAAACACTGATGCTTTGTAGGTTCCTACAAAACCTGCAGATTCCTACAAAATTCTCCTCCCTTCCGACTCTACAGTCTCCCGGGTAATCTGTGCATCTATACTGACAACTCCCAAATCTATGTCCAGAGCAGATCACTCTTTGGAGCTCCTGACCCACATTTCCATCTACCACTTGGACGCCCCAATGCTACATGTCCAGATTGGAACCATCCTCTTTATCCCCAAACCTGTTCTTCCTCCTGGCATCCCAATCTCAGCAACTGGCACCACCACCCACCCGGTTGCCCAAGCCAGAGACTGGGAGTTGTTCCAGAACCCTCTTACCATTCCACCTCCACATCTAATTAGTCACCAAGTCTTGTTGATTTCACCCCTTTTGACACCTTCCCCTTCTCTCCGGCTCTACTGCCCCTGCCCAGTTCAGGCTCTTGTCATGACTTTTACAGTTTTGGTATGACTTCCTAGCAAAGCTGCTTCTTACCAGTTTTTACCCTCCTTTAATCCATCCTCTACATCAGAGGTTGCCAAAATTTTTCTGTAAAGGACCAGATAGTAAATATTTTAGGCTTTGTGGCCATAAGATCTCTGTCACAACTAGGCAATTCTGCCATCGCAGTGCAAAAGCAGCAACAGAGAATACATAAATGAATGGGTGTGGCTGTGTTCCAGTGAAATTTTATTTGGAAAAGCAGGAGCTGGATGGATTTGGCCTATGAGCATAGTTTGCCAACATTTGTTCTACATTTTTGCCAAAGTGGTCTTTCTAATAAGACTAAGAGCCCATGTTATTCCTCTGTTTAAAATCCTTCACCAACCTCCCTATGCTTTCAAGATATAGTCTAGAACCCTTAATAAAGCTACAAAGTCCTCTGTGATCTGGTCTCCCCTTCTTCTTCCTCTTCTTCTTCTTCTGTCATTCATCACGTGCTCCCCATGCTTCAACTTTTCCCAACTACTGCAGATCCTAGAGTATATTGTGATTTTTTTTTTCATCTCTGTACTTATACACATGCTGATTGCTCTGCTGCAAAATGTTCTTTCTTCTGTTTAGTCACTTAGCAAACTGGCATCCATCCCTCAAGATTCAAGTTAAGTCTCATTTCCTATTTGAAGTCTCCAAACCCACAACTAGGGAGAAATAAGTACTTCTAGTGGTACATGTTTCACTGACAAATTGGGAGGTCTTTGATGATAGAAACTGTGGCTCACTCATCTCACTTTTTTGAAGCCTAAAGGAATGCTCATTTTCATTTTACGTAGGAGGAAACCGAGGCCCAGAAAACCCATGTTACAAACTCAAGGTCACGTAAAAAACAAAGCTCTACACTGAAATTGAAACCTGGAACACGTGGATCTTGAATCCAAAACCTCTACTTTCTCTACTTCATTTTAAAAGTCAGGGAGAAAGATGTATGTGTCTAGTGTCGACCTATTTCATAGCATGGAAACAATATTGCTAGTTTTTCTCCATATCCATGTAAGCCTTCAGCAGTGGGACAGGGGAAATGGGGCTCTGTAAGGATCCTCCAGGAGAAACTATGTGATCTTTCTCTTTTCTCTTATTTTCAAGTCTTCTGGGCAAGGTGATGAATGCAGCGCAGAGGTTCCAAGGGTCATTGCTGCCTCAACACTCTGAAGAGACGTCTTGGACTTCCCTAACCAGTTAGATGGATCCTCTTCTGTTGTTGGCTCACTTTTCTGGTCTCTTCTGTGAGCATCCTTCACAAGGTAAGTCATTCTGCAAACAAATGAATTTTCCTGCCTATCAGGTGTGCTCACAACACAATGGACAATGAAGCTCCTGGTCTCCCTGGTGATCTGCTCTCATGTCAAACCCATTACGGTCAGGGGGTGCACACTGCACTTTGTGGTAAGGGTACTGGTTGATGTGAAAAAGCTAAAAAGGGAAACATAAAACTCAAATTCATCATTTCTTTTTGAATAAATAACCCAGAATTGCCTTGATTCCCATTCAGCAATGGGATAAATGTTTTAAAAAAAAAGTCCTTCAGGGTTTGATGGGTTCGCAGGAAAGAAGGCAACATCTCATCTTAAAGCACATGGTTCTTAACTATAAGCCTTCAAGGATGTGTGAGAACTGAACTTGACCGCTAGTTTGTGGTTTTCAATCTGACCTCTACAGAATTCTAGGATTCCCCTGAGACCTTTAGGAGTTCTACCAACAATGAAGTTTCCTCCACTAATTGTTGAAGGTTTACACTATGTCCTCTTGATTTCTGTATTGGGTTTCAGATAAGATTTCTGTTTTAAAAAGTAGTTCTACTGATTATTAGGCAAAATGAAAAATAAACACCATTACATTCAACTTGACAGGTTAAATTAATGCATCTGGAACATTCCTAGAGACCAACTTGGAATAGATCTGTAGATTACGAATTTTGTCAAGAAATAATCTCAGGCCAGCCCGTGACATAGTGGTTAAGTTCAAGGTACTCTGCTTCGGCAGCCCTGGTTCATGGGTTCGAATCCCAGGAGCAGACCTACACCACTCATCAGCCATCCTGTGGTGGCAACCCACATACAAAATGGAGGAAGATTGGCACAGATGTTAGCTCAGGGCTAATCTTCCTCAGCAAAAAAAAAAAAAAGAAAGAAAGAATTTCAGAAGCAAAAAAGACCTGGAAATATTTGCAGGATGATTGAGCAACAAACCCACTGTTAACTTTCCATCCTACCATCAGGTGCCACATGCCAGGAGCCTCAGCACTTTCCTCTTGGTCACCTCCTTGGTCCCAGACCCTTTGGCCCCATTTATCCTGGCACTGCACTCCACCGTGCCCGCTTATTCTCCAGTCTCTCCTCTATGTATATTCCTATTTGAGAGCTGACTTTTATACTTGATCTTACTGCTCAGCCTTGTCTTCCCAGAGACACAAGCTTGACTTTCCTTAAACACAAGGCAGGCTCTTGTGGCTGCACCAGGTTGCCTTAGGTGACGTATATTCTGGGTCTACTTACTCCTGAAACTTTGCCCTACAAATTAGGACTGGACAGGTCCCATTCAGCATAGCATCCCATGAGAAATAGTAGCCAGAATATGAATAAATATCAAAACACATGACACCAAGCTCCTACTAAACAGAGTTACGGAGTTACAGTTACCAATTCAACAAAGATTAACTGTGCACCTGTGATATGCCACACAATGTGCTGGGACCTGAAGATTTAGAAGCTATGGCCTCTGCCCACAAGATGCTCACTGTGTAATGGAACAGACAGAATGTGTCTGGCTGAAATGTGACAAAACAAATCTTACAAGGATACAGTCCAAATTGTTTTCCATAATTGTACACAAACATTAGAGTCTGGTGCCTACTCTTCTAGCCTAGTTTCTCCTCACTTTCCCAGTGCTTCTTGAGCTCCAACCACACAAAATCCCTCCCTTTCCATGATCTTTCCCAAGTCTGTGCATTTGCCCATGCTCCTTCGTCTGCTGGAATTGCTTTCTCTGCATCCTCCTCCACCTGCCAAGTTCTCTCTTGCTCATCATGTATCATCCACAGCTAACTTATACGTGAATGTCCCCAACAGTCAGCAAGTCCTTAATAAATCTGAACGAATGAATTACAGGCCCAACTCAATTCTCTACCCTGCTGTGAAGCCATCTCTGATTTTCTCGAGCAGAATTAGCCTGCTGCCTTCTCCATAATCCCATAACCCTTTGTTCACATCTTCATCAAAGCATGTAGTATACTGTACCATAGTCCCTCCTTATCTGCGGTTTCACTTTCCGTGGTTTCAGTTACCCATGGTCAACATGGTCCGAAAATATTAAATGAAAAATTCCAGAAATAAACAAATCTTAAGTTTTAAATTACGCACGATTCTGAGTACTGTGATGAAATCTCATGCCTTCCCGCTCCGTCCCACCTGGGACGTGAATCATCCCTGTGTCCAGCGTATCCACCCTGTATACACTACCCGCCCGTTAGTCACTTAGTAACCGTCTCGGTTATCAGATTGACTGTCCCAGTATCACAGAGCTTGTGTTCAAGTCATTATTTTAGTCAATAATGGCCCCAAAGCACAAAAGTAGTGAGGCTGGCAAGTCGGGTATGCCAAAGAGAGGCCATAAAGTGCTTCCTTTAAGGGAAAAGGTGAAAGTTCTCAACTTAATAGGGAAAGGAGAAAAATCATATGCTGAGGTTGCTAAGATCTACAGTAACTTTTATTACAGTATATTGTCATAATTATTCTATTTTATTATTAGTTATTGTTGTTAATCTCTTACTGTGCCTAATTTATCAGTTAAACTTTATCATAGGTATATATGTATAGGAAAAAACATAGTATACATAGAGCTCAGTACCATCCACGGTTTCAGGCACCCACTGGGGGTCTTGGAATGTATCTCCTGTGGAAAAGGGGGGACTACTTTACTAAAAATATTGATTTATGTGTCTCATGTCCCAACTATCAGTTCCTTAAGAGTAAAGATATTATCTTAGATATGTTTGTATGTATCACTCACTTCCCTAACATCTGTACCCCTCCTCTGGAATTATCACTGCTCGATATATATTTTCTACTCAATTGATAAAGCAATAAATATAAAAATGAATGAATGGACAATGGATATAAACTATCATGCAGGCACAAAGAAGAGAGGATTCATTCTTCCTAGGGATGTCAGAAAAGGCTACATAAAGATAATGTGTAAGCATTAAGCCGTGAGAAATCATTGGAAGTGTGCCTCCTAGACAGGAGGGGGGAAGGCACTCCAAGAGAGGACATAGTGTGAGCAAAGGTGAGGAGGAATGAAAGAATGTCACAGATTTGGGGAGGGATGACTGCACTGATCTGGCCGGAGCTAAAGAGGAGTGGGCCAGTATGGTGCTGGACAGGAAGGTGGCGGTGGGGTGAGTTGATGAAGGTCCTGATGGCCCCTCTGAGGAGTGTAGATTTTATCATGCGGCCAATGGAGAGCCACTACAGGTCATGATCAGATGTGCGTTCTAGGAAGACAATTGTGGACCACAGATGAGCGAGAGATTGGAAGGCAGGAGACCCTTCAGAGACTGTCCTTGTCGCTGTCTAGAGGACTGATGGAGAGCATCTGGACTAAGACAGTGAATGTGGAGGTGGAGAGAAGGGATGGCTCAATAGATCTCTGGGAAATGACTCAACAGGAGGTCTAATTTTGCAGGAAAAGAAGCCCAGACACCGAGAGAAAGGAACTGATGAGAATGTGAACTAAAAGAAGCAGGATCAGATCATCAGGTGATCTAAACTGTCAAAGCCTCAGCCTTCTAGAAGGAAATGGTGCAAACTCAGAAGTCAAGGAGGTGTTATTGAGAACAGGGAACCCGACCAAGGAAAAAGTCCTTGCACATTTTACAGGAGTTACAAGACTGGTGAGGAAAGCTGGGTTCTTGGCTGAGGTTCGGATTGAGCTGATGACCAAGAGTAACACGTGCATGACTAACAAGCCCATACTAGGCCCTTCCTTACCAGCTGTAACGGGAGCCGTGCTGACAGATGTGACGGGTGTTCTCAGCAATCCCCAGGGAGTGACAACTGCAGAGCTCACTTACAAAAACAGGTGAGACTCCTTCTTGAAACGTCCTAGCTGTTGGTGTGTGAGCGCGCTGAGTTCCTCAAGCATCCCAAAAGTTTCTTTTCCCATTGGGGAGGGTGGTCCTAATATCTTCTTAGCTGCGAGACCTCGTGAATTCCTGACCTCTCTGCTGGGGCTGACTTGCCTTATCTGTAAAACAGAGAACAGTACAAGCTACTTCAAAAGGCGATTGTGAGAAATTAATGAGAAAACGGTTGTGAAGCTCTCTTCTCAGGAAACTGAGAAGCACTAATAAATGTTGGGGTTTGCATTATTTTTTTTACAAGCCAAGAACTGTGCCTGACATTTATTTCTCTGCATGTCTGTGAAAAACGTGGTCTGTTTCTGTGTGATTTGGCAAACCATCCAAAGTGTTAGCAAATTTTTTTTTCCTGATAGAGAATAATTTATTCTCTTAAAAGGGAAGTGATGCTTTGCCAATGGCAAACACACCAGAATATTTGAGTGCGATCTTCCCAATGCCACTCAGAGACAGAGGATAGCCCACCAGCATCTGTGATGGCTCTAAATGGGCAGAAGGCAAAGGCAGCTGACCAAGAGGCAAGGAGAGAAGACTTCTTCTGTAGCACATCTTCTCTCAAAAAGTTCCAAAGGAAGCCACCAATGGCTTGCCACATCTCTGCAAGAGCTTGGAAACCAAGAGGAGAAAGAATAGCTCAATGTCTTAAAATGTCCCACCTCTGATTAAAAATTGATATCTATAGGGGAAATATTGCAAAAATGTAGAGTAGGGAGAGCTGGAAAAAGCTTTTTTTTTTTTACTTGGAATTATTCACCAGGTTGAGTTTTCTTTGTGACAGCGTTTTATGTTCCTGGGTTTGTTCAGAAAGCACTTTCACTCTCATTATTCTACATAGTCCTCACCCTAAGCCAGGAAGATGGATATTATTGTTATTGTTATTGTTTCCATTTAAGAGCTGAAGGAACTGAAGCTCAGAGTGACATGCAGTCAATAGCAGGACTGTGACACCTGACTGCCAGCTCGGCGCTCTTCGTGTCCCCAACAAGACAGCAACCTCCCCAGGCGCAGGGCCATGTCTGCTGTTTCTCTTACTGCCTAACCTGCTGCTCTAGGTAGGGACTTATAAGTGCTTCCTAATTCAGCTATCTTGTTTGTTCACTTATGTATTCATTCCACACATACATGGTGGGCGCCAGAGAAGTGCTGCTGTGGATAATGAAGAATTTCTATGCAAACTAAACTCTGCTTGAAACCTTGCAGGGGAGGGTGTGAGGAGGAGAAAGGGCAAGGAGCCCACAACCATTTTAGATTGAACCCATGGGAAGAAACACAAGCAGACAACAGCATTTGAAGAGATGGACTCGTAGCTGTTGGCAGTGAAGGAAGAATCCTGTTGGGATAATGGTGGGCGGTGGGGGTTGGGGGGGCTTAGTCCATGTCCTCTAAGCCAGTGCGTCTCAGACTTTGGTGTGTAGCAGAATCACCTGGAGAGTGACTGAAGGATGCAGAGGCCCAGGCTCCATGAAGTAGGATAGGGCCTGGGCCTTGGTATGTAGCCAGAGTTCCCTAGGTGATCTGACATGGACCAAAGTGTGAGGACCACTGTTCTACACAGACTTTTCTTAGGGATGAAACTCAGTAGCCAGTGGCTCTGAAGTTTCCCTGCTTCTTCCCTGGCATGATAAAGGGAATGAGCTTCCAGTGGCCTCAGTGGCTGACCTCTGCCCCTTAGGGGCGTTGCCTCTGTCTGATACTACATCATACAGAGGAGGACTCTATCAAGGCTGCCATGTCTCCTCAATCTGAGACTTGAGGAGAGGGAAGCTGACATGGGGTGAAGCTCTCTGGAGGCTGCATCACCACTGGGAAGGGTATTGTTCCACCTCCACTCTCACGACGCCTTCCTTAACACAGAATTTTGCTCTTTAGACAATGTTTTATTCAATGAACTTTGGCTAAGCCACTACCATGTACCAAGAACTGAGTCAGTCCCAGAGGTGAATCAGGCAGGTTCCTACCTTCAAGGGCCTCCTGGGCTGGTGGGAGAGACCAGAGACCTGTGGAATAACATCGCAAATGATGGAAGAAAGGTGGGAGCCAGCAGAGGGAAAACTAACTCAGATGGGCCAGGGAAAGGTTCCTAGAGGAAGTGACAGTTGAAAAGTACAAGCAGACCAGGCGAGGAAGGGGAAGCAAGCTCTTGGTAGAGAAACTAGCTGGTGGCAAGGCCAGAGGGCTCCTTGGGCAGAGCAAAGCTAAGAGACTGGTGTGGCTGAGAGGCAGGGCATGGGGGCCAGAGAGGAGGAGAGGCTGGGCCAGATGTGAAGGGCCTTGAATGCCATGCAGAAGAATTTAGGCTTCACCTGGGACAACTGAGAGCCTTCCCTTTTGTTACCTTCCATCCCACTTGTTCTCCTCTCTGCTTTTCTTGGCTCCCCTTTAGGAGACTAGAGAAGAGAGAAAAGCAGAGGAGGAAGGGAGCAGGGTGCAAAGGGAGAAGGGAGAAAGGAAGAGAGGAAGAGAGACATTCCAGTTCCTTTTTTCTGGCCCCACCTGGAAAGGCTGTTGCTTGTATTTTATAAGGAATTAGCAGTTTAATGATTTCTGGCTTCACAAGAGACTTAAGTGCTGAACTTCAACACGGGAGGGCTGGGATCAGCTCTGGGTGGCACAGTTTAGGTAGAACTAGTACAGCCTAGAGTAGTGGTTTCCAACCTCTTGACTTCAAGGGCCATCCCTCTCCCACCCACTGTGTTTCTGTTTAGGCTTGGAGCATCTATTGATTGAGAAAATATAAAAGGAAAAAAAGTCTGCTGTTAATTCAGGAGCACTCTAGAGTAAATTTATATTCATTCTATACAATACCATCTGCACACTTGAAAATTCATTAGTGCACAATAACTGCATCAAGAGACAAATAACACACATGGACAAATATCTGTAACATATGTGATAGGCCAAGGGCTAATGCCTTAATATATAAAGAGTTCTTACAAATTCATAAGAAAAAGACCAACAACTCAATAGGAAAAAAATGGATAGCAAGGGACATTTGCAATGGTTTGCACAGAACAAGAAATACAAATATCTTAATTTCGCTCATAATGAAAATATCTCTATATATGGAACACATGTTTTTTAACCTAAGATAGTGTGCAAATATTTGACACTCATAGAGTAGAAAGGATGTGTCAGGAAAACATCACTTTCATTCATCAGTGGGAAAATGTAAATGGAAACAAATTATTCAGAGGGCAATTTGACTACATCTATCAAAACTTAAAACAGAAATAGAAGTATAATGATGTACACCTGAAATTTATACAACGTTATAAACCAATGTTACTGCAATAAACAAAAAATTTAAAAAAAGGAAAACTTAAAACATACTCTTTCTTGCACAGAAACTCCACTTTCAGTAATTTATGCTACATATAAAATCGCGTGTGTTCACAAAGAATTTCAAATGAGCTGGACTCAGTAAGCAGCAATTATAAAGCAACTGTTTTTTTCACCCTGTGAACTCAGTCACGTGGTCCTTTAATTCACAAAAAGTCTCAGTACATTTCAAAACACATGCCAGCGTATTTACCAGAACTCCGAACAAATTTCATTTGCAAGTTTCTCCCTCGTTCAGCTCAGGTCTGCCTCAAGCTTTGATGCCAGTTGTCGGGGAGGGAGGTGATGTTATCTTCTCTCTTCCACCTCTCCTCTTCCCCCTCATCTCATTACCTTCCCAGATAAAGAAGAAATAGGGAAAGGGGGTGGAGTTTCACATGGCTGGGAGGTGGGCTGCTGCCCTCCGGGCTGGGAAGCTTGTGTGGGTTTCCCAGATAGAGCACCCTTGGGGAAGTCCACTAACAATTCCCCAGATGCTGGTGGGGCCTCCTCCTGCCTGCTACTTTCAACTTCTGCGTTAGGCCCTGGGCTTCCAACAGCTCCCATTCTGTTCTTTCAGAAAGCCCTTTGGAAAGAGTTTCTTTCAAGGTGGCTCTAGTCTCTTTCTCTCCTGCTGGCCCTTTTTCAGATCCACAGAACACAGGCTCTTTTGTTCGTCTTTGATTGTGGAAAGTCCCTTGCCCTCAGCAGAGTGCTCTGGCTCTTTCCCTACCACCTCAGGCCAACCCAGCCCAGCCTCTCCTTACCAATCATGCTCCCAAACTCAGGTCCCAGGGACTGACCCCATGCTCTTTGAGAAGTGCCTCCAAGCCTTCTCAGTTGGCTTAATCCAACTACCCTCTCATGGGAAATGAGGGTGGAGAGGGACAAGAGACACACTGACAATTCTACAAAGAAGGTCTCCCTTCCCAGCCTCTCCAACCTCTGCCACCTCCTGAAGGCTGGAGTCAGGTGATGGTCCATGCTGGCAGATCAGGCTACGCAACCTCAGCAGGGCCTGCCTAGGTGGTCCAGCACCTCATTTAGGATTGGGGAGGGAGACATTCAGTACTGACTGTACTGTTTCTAGGACCTGGAGCCTCAGCCAGAAACTGAGACTAAGAGTCCCATTTTAACATCTTGTTATATGCATATACCACATACATCATTTACAGTGTTGTTTATAATAGGAAAAAATAACCTAAAAGTCTGGTAAGTAAATTCCGCAACAATCATACGATAATCCGTATATGTCATTATTGGAAATTCTACATGATATATTGTTAAGTAAAAAAAAAAAAAAAAAACCAGAATGCAGAACACTGTGGTCTCCCATTTGTATGTGAGTGATTTTAAAGTGGCATTTTGGTCTAGACAAGGTTGTGTCTGCACAGAAGTTCTGGGGAGTGGGGCGGTGAGCAGACTTACTATTCATTGTATAACTTTTTATGCTTTTTGAATTTTTACCATGATGCATTTGTTTTATAATTTTATAACCTATTTTTAAGAGAAAAAATAAAAGCAAGCCTAGTGCGTAGTGTTCCTTTTTAGAAAGCATTGGCTTCATTTACAAAAGCAATACACCTTTATTCAAACAATACCGAAATACATAAAGAAATAAAGAAGATATCTGCAGAAAATATCTATAAAGAAAAAAATGGAAAATATATACCCCATAAAATTTTTTAAAAATCCATCTCCCACCCTCTCTCTGTCCTACAAGGTTACCACTTTTAACAGTTAAGTATATATCTTCTTCCAGGTGTTTCTCTATGAGTTTACAACATGTGTAAGTTTCTTTAAACCAAAAATGGAATTGCACTATAAGGAAACGTTCTTAAACCTGATTTTTTTTTCCCTTTAAAATATACCTTGGACCACCTTCCAAGCCAGTGCGTAGAGACCCACTCTGCTCTTCCTGGCCTTTGAAACAGTATGCTTCTGCGTGTCCCCAACACACAGACAGTTTACTTGACCGTAGCTTGAGACTGCTGCTCTTTTAAGCGAAGCTGTAGTGACCACCCTTATACACATTTGCACACTGTAACACTATTCCCATCCATTAGATCCCTTAGGTGGGGTTGCTGGGACGTTTAAAATGTTGACAGACATTGCCAATATTCCACACGGCTCCTCGCCCTGCCAGCCCCTCTCCCCACACCCCCTTCTTTGAGAAGAGCTATAGCAATGGCAGCCACCTTCTTGACACAATTATAAACCACACCGAGAGACTCAAGGCCTGCAGACTGGGACCCATGAACCTCATTAGAGCTTCTCCATTGGGGCATGACTATTCCTGCAGCTATGTGGCAGAAGAATATGGGAGAATGAAAAGGAATGTTGTATTTAGATTACATGACCATAGATTAAA
The DNA here is from genome assembly GCF_020826845.1 of Diceros bicornis minor. NCBI lineage: Eukaryota > Metazoa > Chordata > Mammalia > Perissodactyla > Rhinocerotidae > Diceros > Diceros bicornis. The sequence continues at coordinate 16,844,258 of NC_080767.1, read as the reverse complement.
TTTGGAATGAAAGACAAAGTCTGTACCATCATCACCAAGGTAAAACATTAGGATCCCCGTCCACTATCTTCTGCCCTTAGGTAACCCTATTGAAATTCTCCAACCTTATGGAAAAGAGGAGTTAATAACCGCGCTCATGAAGGTTCTAGACACCATGTGAGAAAGAAATGAAAGCCACTCGGTCTGAAGAAGAAAATAGCCTGGGAGCGATGAGGGTAGTCATCAAAAATCGCAAAGGGCTGTCCCAAGGATGGGGGAGCAGGCTAAGCATAGAATAGGAGCAAAAGTTTGGAGCAACAGGCAAGCAAGTTTTCAAGCTAGACAAGAGAGAACTTTCTAACTGTCAAAACTGTCCAGAGCTTCCAGGCAAAGCATTGGCAGCAGCCAGGACTATAGTCAGTGACATCTATAGAAACCAAGGGGAGACAGAGGACAATGTGCTTGGCAGCATGAACATTATTGTCTGAAGAAGTCCACCTGGCTATCACCAAGGAGCCATGACAGTCTACATTTATTTTATTATTTTGTGAAATCCCCCTATGCCAAGACTTGGCCTATACTTTTCCATTTCAGAAACCTGATTTGATTAGAATAGGAAGAATAGGTTAGTCTCTCACAGAGGATTCATATCAACCAAGCACAAAGAGATGGATATATAAACTAGAGTGTCATCACATTCATTTACAATGAGAGACCACCATCAGGTAGACCAAAAACTCAAGTCATCCTCATCAAACATACTTTTCCTCTTGGCAGATGGACCCAGTGGGGATAGTTATGCCCATGGAGTTGTAATTGTCAACTATTGGCCAAGACTATGGCTTGGATGATACCAGGAGGGGCTCTGTCCAGGCACTGCTGTGACTTCCCTTAATCCTCACTTGCACAGATGATGAAACCCCCTTCAGAATGTTCCACTCCATCTTCTAATACATAAATACCTCAATCCTGTCATTGAAAAGTCCTGCTGTTCTGGGAGACTCTTTTTAAAGTGACTTTATGAATTTCCACTCTGGTTTATTGTAGTTGAGTTTCATGTCTCATCTCTCACAGGACATTTCCTCTTCTGACAAGAAAAAACCACTTGCATAAGGGGAGTAGAGGGGATTCTCGTGCACTGGCTCACTGCATACCGTACGGAGAGGCAGTATAGAGTCGTAGCTACGCACACAGACTCCCCAGATTGCATCCCACTTCACCGTTTACTAATTATATGACCTTGGGCATGTTATAAAATCTCCCTCTGCTTCAGTTTCCTCTTCTGCAAAGTGGAGATAATGATAATATCGGCTCATAGGGTTTGCAGTGAGGATAAAAAGAGTTAATAAATAAATTCTTAGAACAGTGCTTGGCACTGAGTCTGCATCATAAAATGGTTCACTACTGTGATTACCAGGCCCTGAAATGAACCTTGCCTAGCTAATCCTCACCATGAGAAAAGCCATAGCCTTGTCTCCACTTTACCAGGGAGAAAGCAGAAGCTCAGCAAGGTCAGATAGAGAGCTGGAATTGAAACCCAGGTCTCTCTGCCCGTGAAGCCAGGGTCCACTCTGTCACCCACGTCCCACCGTATCCCTCCCACAGTGATGGTAGAACCACTTCTCTTCACTGGTTTGGGGTGGGGTGGGGGGAAGTCTATTTTCATCACTGCAGCTCATCCTTGAGCAAGAAAAATGATCATGTCCTCTGCCTACGGTAAGGCCGGAGCTAGCTGGTGAGAAGCACAAATTGTGCAACGTGAGCAGCTGCTTCAGCAGATGTGTCTGCAGCTAAACATGAAGTTTCATTTCCAGAGTCAAGAAAGAATGCCTATCCCAAAACATCCTCCATGATCTTACCAGAGGTGGATGGGGCACAGCAACGGGGAGTGTTTGGTGTTCCTACAAGCAGCCTTTATTCCTTCTCTGCTGTAATAATTGCTAAAAGGGCAACTCCAGCTCCCCATACGGCCATTGGCTCCATCACAAGGGTCCCTGGTCTCCCTGGGTTGACTGAACATTTGAACATTCGTTCATGAATGAACAATCATCTATGAAAGAGAAAATAATAAAAGGAAGGGAGCCACTGCCCTTGAGATTGAAGGCTCTGGAAGAAATACTCATCCATTCAAAGCGGGTGCTACAGGGGGAAGGCTGGGTAGCCGGACAGGCCTGAATGTCCAGCTGTCCATAGTAGCCGTATGACTTTGAGCTTTTCAACCTCTTTGACTTCTGTGTTCACTTTTTCTAAAGGGAAGCACACTCCTACCTTGCAAGTTTGTTGTGAGGAAAGGCAAATGTATGTAAAATGCTGGAACTATTATTAAGGAGATGTCAAGAACCACCATTAGCTTAGGACAATCAAAGACTAGGATGAATGGAAATATATTTCAAGATACCAAGAAAGCAAAACGCTTAAATTTTTGTATATGTAAATAATTGCAGAGGGAAGACAGAAAAGGAACAAATACTTTTAGTACCTAGTATAGGCCAGTGAGCTTCTTAGGCCCTTTCCCTACATTGAATCTCACGTACCCTATATGGTGGGTTTTATCACCCCCGTTTCGCAGATAATGAAACTGATCATAGAGGAGCCTTTACAAGACCACACAGCTAGACTGTGGCCTGGTGAGGCCAGGAACCAAGGGCTTTCTGACCCCATCCACTCTTCTTTCTGATGCATCATTCCACTTCTGCCTCCAAAGTGAAAATGCTAAGAACTCCCTGGAGAAGGATAAGGCATGACATTTTTAGAGTACCCCACAGCAGTGCTTCTCAAAGCGTCTTTGGGGAAAGCCCATTTTATTTGTTTTGTTTAATTCACTAATTCATCACGACCCGTCACATTTGTAAAATACAATAAAAATAAATTAATAGAAATGTAAAATTTTAAAGGACATTCAGAATGCAAACTCAATTTTTTTTTATTGGGTTCAACACACACAACATTACTCCATCAAATTATTGTAAAAATTTCCAAGCATTTGCTCTCAGTTTTTGTGCTTATCTCGTCATGGACCAGCCTCGTAGACCACACCGTGAGTAGCATGGCCCTAGAGTTAAAGCTATGCATATATCCTGGAGAAAGGTCTCGAAAAGTCATCCAGATTTGCCTCCTGTCTCCAGGCAAGGATTGTGTGGCACTCCCAAGGCTGCTGGGCTCTTTCCTTCTTCTTGAGAGATCTCTCCAGAGCCTCACACCCAGGAGATCATGCCATCTCCTAGTAGCCTCTGTCCAGTCTGGACCAGAACCTTGGATCCCAAGGTTTATTTGAAGCTTTCTGGTTCAGACCTCATCCCTTCTCCCCTCATGCCCACAACCCTGATGTTCTCCTATCATTGTCTTCTCTCTTCTCTAAACACTTGGCCATTGTCCAAGTCCCCTTGAGCCATGCAGAGGCAGAAGGCAGAGCTTCACTGAGCAGGTGAGGGAGGTAGGACAGGTGGAGAAGCAAACCCACAGTCACCACTATTGAGTGCTGTCAGGTGTCAGCCCTGCATATACTATCTCTCATTATCTTCCTAATTACCCTATGAAGCTGGTGTTATTGCCCCAATTTTATAGATGAGGAGGCCAAAGTTGAGAGGAATGTCAGAGCAGGACTCAGACCTATCTAAGATGTCCTAACCTAAGCCCATAACTCCTACTTTCCAGTGCCGAGTGGAAAGAAACCAAAAGCCCCTAAAGGCACTTCCATGACCAACCTCAACCCCCTCTCAGGTAGTGAGCAAGCCAAACCTACAAGGCCACTGTGCCTTTTCCCTCTCGCATGGCCAGATGTCAACAAATCCGCCAACAGCACTTTCTCCCTGTCATTCCCTCACGGCCCAGTGGGAAACATGTCCTCCTTCAGACCTCTGGCTCTATACTGCGTAACTAAAGCTGAGGCCCAGAGGCACTTTTGCAAGTCTCCCCCTTTGCCTGCTCACCCCAACTTTCCCTTCAGGGCTCACTGAAGTTCCTCAGCCCCCCACACACACCGCCCTGACCTCTTTCCCTCAGGCTGGACAGGACACCCTCCTCTGCAACAGCGATTTGCTACAGACCCACTCTGTGCCAGGCTCTAAGTGTATCTCTTTAACTTCATTTTTACAATAGCCCTTTAAGGAGAGTATCATTACCCATGTTCTCCACAGAAGGTAATTGAGGCTCAGAGAAGTTAAGTAACTTACACAAGATCAAAGAGCTAGTAAGGAACAGAGACAGGATTTGAATGGAGGTCTATCCATCATGGGGCACTGCTACTCACCATGATGTATTTGCAAAGAATTCAGCACATGGAAAGTATTCAATAAATAAATCCCTAACATCAAACAAAATCAGAAGCAGTGGGCAAAATAGGAAATAGGTTAAAATTTTTGTGGTACATCCCTATAATGAAATACTGCTCAACCACGCAAAATGATAATGTAGATGAGTAGCTACTGACATGGAAAGATGTTCTTGATGTTGACTAAGGCAGGCCACAAAAGAGAATGTACAGGATAATCCTATTTAAGAATATCTATTATCTAGCCATAAAGATAGGTAGGTACACACACACCCACATACACACACACACACACACACACACACAAACACTCATACACACACATCCCTTAAAGAAAAATACACCAAAATGTCAACAATGGATATGTCTTTGGCATGAGATTGAGAGTGGTCTTTGTGTTACTATTTTTCTATATCTGTATTTTCTAAAGTTTTCCTAGTAACTATGGCCTCCCCAGCCTTGCAAGATCATAGCTGAACATAAGTGAAGGGACCACATGGAGAGATCATGTGTGACAATAAATAGAACAGGTTGTTTTATTTTGCCTTTTTTTTTTTAAATGTCCTGTGAGTGACTTAAATGTATCTCAGTCTTTCAACACTATTTGTTCCAAAAGAGTCCAATGATTGAAATGTGGAAGGAATTAGGGCTTCCCAAAGCCGAGATTCTTGGGGATCCAAATTGGATTTGCTCAATGTCACTCATTGTTTATTTCTGTTGGATGCTCCCAGAGCCTGTTTATTTACAATGAATCTGTTTTCCTGATCAGCTGAAAATGTGGGGGAAGCAGACAAATCGGCCACTAGCTCTGTGCATTTTTATTATCCTTGATGTCACTACTGTGCAAGGCTTTGGGGTCCAGAAGTGCACAGTGGTCTCAGACCTCAAGCTGAAGTGAAGGAGATTTGTTCATGGAGCGTAGGAGAGACTCCCTGAGGCCACAGAGTTGACCTCCCCACTGGACCTTTCAGCCAGGCTCTGTTATCGCCAGATGCAGACTTGCGTGAGGTCTCTCGCTAAGCTTACTGAGATTTTTACGTGGTAACCATGTTTTCTGAATCCCACACTGGCCATCAGGGAAGCAGAATATTGGTGAGAACACAGCCACTGGCATCAGAAACACCCAGATCCACATTCCACTCTTACTTACTAGCTTTGTGACTATAGACTGGCTTCTTATCCTCTCCTGCCTTTTTTTTTTACACGATACTCCCTGTAAAATGCAGATAACGCTGGGTTGTTGAGACACTGAGATAACCTGTATAAGATGCTTTAGCCTTCCCCAGCTGCGGCCTGATGGCAGTAGGTTTTCAATACACGTCAGCTGTTGTTAGATGAGCTGATTTTCATCCTAACTGGTTAAGGTCGGAAATGCCGGTGGAATTCTTATTAACTGGGTTCTTGACAAGCTGGAGGTTACAGTCACAGATGGAGATGCTGTAGCTTATCCCAGAGTTAAGGGACAACTCACAAAACTGAAGCCAGTTTGGAGGTGTATATATCTTCCACCTCCTTGTTAGCCAAGTAGAACATAGTTACGATAAAAATGAGATGTCTTGATGACAGATAACCTTCGCACCCTGCTTTACTCGGTCAACATCAGGGGCATCTTTCCACGTCAGTACCTTCCCTTCTACAGCATCACTTGGCATGGTTGAGATATACTTCAGTGACTCACAGGACGTTAAAGAAAACCAAAGGCAAAGTAAAACAACCTGTCACACTTATTGTCACACCCCCTCTCCATGTGGCCCCTCTGATGGTGTTCACATGGAATCTTCCAAGACTAGCTAGGCCAGGGGTGGCACAAACACCCTGAGATGACACCCACCCAGCTGCGTACCCACCCCTCTCTCAGCCTCGGCCCTTCCTCAGGCCAACTCCTGAACTGCGAAGGTGGCTTTCGCCAAAGTTAGAGGAGTCGCCGGGAGCCCACTGTGAGGAGGAGGCTGCGGGAGGCAGTGAAATCATGTTCTAAAATACGGAGGGTTTTTAAGGAACAGCTAGGCAGGGTGGGGGGCTGGGAGATGGGCTGGTCAGGAAATGCCAGTTTAAAGTTAGCTCTGACCTATTAATCAGCAGTGGGGACAATGACGCGGGAGGGGCGGGAAGGCCGGACATGTGCTCGCGCCAGATTTATGGGCCCAGAACAAAGAGTGGCCTGCTCGTTTAGAGAGTCTCTTTCCCTTTTCCTCTGGCAACACGAGGACATTGTTTGAAAAGCCAAAAAGAACAAATATTCTAAAGACTGAGGTCATTTCCAGAGATGCAACAGGTCCTGATGGGGATCCATACACACTGGGGGAGGAAGACCACGCAGGGAGCTCAGAGAGCATGGTGGGTGCACAGCATGAAGTAGAGACCGCAGACCCCTTACCTGTGCTCTCGGAGGAGCTGGGACCCCTTGCTGTATGCCACTCTGAAGGCATCTGACGAGCCCACCTGAAGCCCTATAAGATAAATCCAGAAGGCTTTGGGGAGGCCTTCAGGCTGAAACGACCTCTGTCTCCTTCTATGCTCCGCAAGCTTTTCCGGGAAGGTCTTCTCAAGAGTGGGCTGCCCAGGATGCTGTTGATCTCAGCTTCCTTTCCATCCAGGAGAGAGTCTTGTCTCAGCGCCCTGTCTCATTTCATGAAACAAGAAGAGGGAAGTGAGAAGACCAGGAAGAAGAGAAAGGAGAAGGTGCTTGTTACCAAAAAAGCCACCCGCATGGAGAGGAGATGGTGACTCTGATTCTCCCAGGCTTGCGGTGTTTGAGGACTGACCAGCTGTGTCTTTACAGCCTCTTCTCCTCCGCAGTTTCTACCTTCAGTCAGGTGCCAGTTGCCTCTTACCTGGAGCGTCTGAAAGGGTCTCCTTGACTCCTGTCTAGCCTACCTCCCATCTAACCTCCACTCAGCCACCAGGATGAACTTCTAAACTATATATCTGATCATATCTTTCCTGGCTAAAAAGCATCTGGTGACTCTCCATTTTCTTCAGAAAGGAGGTTCTGAAACCTCACCTTGATCCTTTGTGTTACAACCCCCCCTCCTTTCCAACTCATCTCCCATCTCTCACCAGCCCCACCATGTCCTGTTGCATCATAGAATTATTTTCTGTTCCCTGAACGTGACATGTCCCTCCTGGAAAAATTCTAGCCATTCTTCAAGACCTAAGCTTCAATGTGATCACCTCCATGGGCATAATCTCCTTTACATTGAGACTAAACACCATGTGCTGGCTGGATTAACCACTTCTTCCCCTGGGATCCCATGCATGTGTTCACATTGCTAATAGTAATAATAATAATAGCATAGTACTTATTGTAGAAACTACACTACTTAACTGGGGCATCGCTCGAAGGCATGAACTCCATTGAATGACTGCTTGAATGAATGAATGATGACCCACTAGACAGGGTGACCCCTAGAGTATGTGGAGGCCCATGCAAATATATTTGTTAGACCTCTGTATATATAAATAATTTCTCACCCCAAATCAATGTTTCAGCACCATTCTGACAGCCCAATTGCATGTGATCCTGCAAAAGAAATACTCTCTGGCCAGCAGAAAAGATCCTTTCACCAGGCAGCCCTCTTAGAACTGAGACCAGGTCATGGGTCCCTGGGACAACCACTTAGGCAAGGCCTGGAGTTCCTCTGGGACATCTGGTCGACCCCATGACCAGATAGAGGATTGGAGAGCATGCCAAAGGGGAGACATGGGCACCAGAGCCTAAGTGGGTTCAAGTTGGGCCCAGAGCACTCTATCTGGGTGGCACTGCTGGCTCTGACAAATCCTGATCACTGGGGAGGCTTAGAAAATGTGGAGGATGGCATTCCAAAGTTCAGGGACCCCTGAGGCCCAGAACCCAGGCAGATTCCCTAGTTGCTCAGCTGATACTGCTCCTAGGTAACCATGGTATTATACATTTTGTCATTCAACAAACACTGAGCACCTACCCTGCACTAGGCACTTCGTTAAAAGCTGAAGTTACATGTTCATTGTTATTTACTACTATGAGTTAGCAAGTCATCTCTGCCAAGGAGCAAACTTAATAATGACACAGCAAGCCCTGCAGAGTGTGGGAACATAGGTATCGTTTCACCAATCAGGAAACTGAGCCAGAGAGGGGCTACCATATATTCCATGAAGGTCCAACTGGGCACTCTACTCCTGGGTGTGGTTAGAAATGCAGTGGAGAGGTTCCCGAAAGAAAGCAAAGGGCAATCCATTGATCTCACTTCCAAAAATAAACCAAAACGTGAGGAGAGAGAGAGAACGATGACTTAGAGCCTATTCTGAGGTTCAACAGATGACGGAAATAATGACTAAAATACATGCAAATGGCTCCATACTGTGCTTTCAGAAATGGCAGTGGTTAAGCTGGCTAGTAAAGCCCCGCAGAGCAGAGCGATGCCAAGTGCAGCGCCCTGAGGGCCAGGGGAGGTCTCTGGCTTCTACCTCTCTCCCTGAGCCTCCCTTTCCTCATCTGTAGACCAGGGATCAGGACCCTCACGTGTTGTTGCGAGATTCAAATGAGATTAAAGGTAATGAATAACCTGTGTGCACGTAAAGCACCACCCCTGAGTTGCTCATCACTAATAAAGAGGTAAAGGGATTATTTTGTGGCTTTCTCACCTCAGCAAACAAAAAACACACAAAAAATGGGGGGGGCGCATTTCCACAATATGGGCTTTTATGAAAGATGAGATAATCAAGGGAAGAAACAGATCCTCAGACTAACCCTGAAAAGCCCTCAAAACTGTAACTCTGTGCTGTCTTCTCAGTTTTGCACCTGTGCTCACTGTACACACACACACACACACACACACACACACACACACTCCATAGCCTGATCCTTGAACATCCCTTCCTCCAAGTCTTGATTCTCAACCTAGGGAAATTTTGCCCCCCGCGGAACCTTTGGCAGTGTTTGGAGACATTTTAGGTTGTCAAACCTCAGGCGGGGAGAGGGTGGCTTGTTATTGGCATCTAATGGTTAGAGGCCAGGGAAGCTGCTAAACATCCTACAATATACAAGACAGCCCCACAGCAAAGAATTATCCAGCCAAAAATGTCAATAGCGCCGAGATTAAGAAACTTGCTCTAAGCCTTTGTTTGTGCTGTCCACTCCACTCTAAGTATTCTCCTTCCTCTTCTCTCCTTGCTGAAATCCTACCCCTCCAGAGAGAGGAAAGGCCCCATCAGACGCTGCTGGAGGTTTTGAACCAATTTAACCTTTTTGGTAATTTGGCCAGAACTACAGAATTGTAAACACACATACCCTTGGAACAAGCCATTTCATTGCTCACTCACACAAAGTCCTATGCACAAGGATGTTTACTGCAGCACTGTTTGTGATAAGGAAACTCTAAACACAGCCTAACTGATGCCTTCAGGGGGGATAGGGAGCTTTAAGTTATAAAGCTTTGATACAAAGCAACTATCTGCAGCCTTTAAAAAGAGTAAGGTCATTTCCAAAGGGGCTGATGGAGGAAGGTCACTAAGATCCACCATTAAATAAAACAGCAATGTTCAAGCCAGCTTTATTAATATGTCCCATTTGGTAACTAAGTAAAAAGAATACTCATAAGTCTATTGATGCATTTCTATAGAAAATATCTATAAGCATGTGTAAGAAAGTGCTAACAGTGGTTGCCTTTGGGGAGGAGAGCTTAGGACAATTAAAAGATTTACTTGTCATTTTATTACCATTGAGACTATTTGGAAATTTTTAACCACATGCAAGCATTTCTTTTTTATTTAGGAAAAAATAGTTCATTAAAAAATTCTTAATTAGTGAATCTAGGTGAAGGGCATAGGTGAATTCATTGTACCATTCTTGCAAATTTTCTGTTGGTTTGAAATGTTTTCAAAATAAAAACTTTATAAAAATCTTCTAGAAAAAAACAAATAGGAGAATATCTTCATCATCTTGGAGTAGGTAAAGATTTCTTGAACAGTACACACAAAAAAATTAACTTTAAAAGGAAAAATTTGACATACTGTTTTTCATTAAAACTGAGAACTTCTTTCATCAAAAGAGACTATGAAGAGTAAAAGGGCCAATCACAGACGGGGAGGAGAGATTTGTAGTAGATACATCCAACAAAGGACTTGTGTCCATAATATATAAAGAGCTCCCCACATTGATAAAAGATAGTCAACACCTTTTAAAATGAGCAAAAGACTTGAACAGGCACTTCACAAAAAGCAAATTTAAATGGCTAATAATCATATGAAAAGATGCTCAAAATCATTAATCATTAAGGAAGTGCAAAATAAAACCACAATGGAATAGCACTGCTCCCTCATCAGAAATGCGAAAATCAAAAAGACTGATAATATCAAGTAAGGAAGCAGAGTGACTGGATTTCTCACACGTCACTAGGAGGCGTGTAAAAATGGTAGAACCTCTTTGAAAGTTCTTTGGCAGCATCTATGAAAGCTGAACATTCCAACCTCACCTCTATAAAACCTCCCTGATCTACACAGGTTTTCCTTCCCGTAATCCTTCTGATCTATACCATGTTTTTATCCCTCTTTCAATTATGCCCTAAGTTCTCAAACTTTCTTTGGTTCTATCTAATTAGTATTTGCTAAGCACCTACTCAGCCAGGCACTTGGGGATCTTATCATTGGGAATAAGGAGATGACCTGTTTTATAGATCCTTTTCTATATGCCCTCCAGGAGCTCATGGACTAGATGGAGGTAGAGACAGACAGACATTGTAGAAGACAGACACCACTTTAGACTAAGCTCTCCCCAGCTAAATTCGAAGTTTAGATCCCTGCATCACACTTCTTTCATATTCTCACGGTGCCCGAATCCACAACGACCCAAAGGAGGGGCTGAGAAAGTAACTGATACAGTTGACACGTGTGCACAGACAAGGAAGATTTGGGGTAGGTAAAAGAAATAGATTTTGGTCATTGACAGCTTCAATAAGAAGACTCTAGGATATTTAAAACTTAGCTCCATCCCGGCCAATTTTATATCCATTAGCTTATCCCATTCCCAGAATAACCCTGTGAAGTAGAGATTATCATCACCATTTGGCAGGTGAGAAAATTGAGGTTAAGACAGATGATGTTATTTGCCAAGCTCACGTAGCCAGGAATTTTCAGGGCTGGGAGCCAAACATCCGATCCCTTATTTTCAATTTTGGTTCTTTCCACTAGATCACATGTGTCAGAAGCAATCTTGTACGACACCAGACACGTGTAAATCTAAGTTTCTTTCTGGCTTTGGTCCCTTGCCCGTGCTTCTTCTTTCCCTGAAATACTAATGCGGCCACCATCCTTTTTCTCTCCTCGCATCCTGCTTCCACATGGCTGACTCCTCCTCCTTCTTTAAAAAGCTACTTTAATTTTAGTCTTTAGGCTTTCCTGGTACTCTGGACGTTTTGATGCCATGGCCATGAGCGACAAAAGCACCCTGTACATCAGACCTTTCACATCCTACGTTGTCATTAATAGTTTAAATTTGTCTTCCCCTCTAGGCTGTGAGCTGCTACCTTACATGTTTGTTGCTGAATTCCCAACACTTTGCACATGGTAGGTGTTCCTTATATGCTGTTGAATGAATGAATGAATGAATGGAAAGTGAGAGCATTCTTCAAGATCTAAGTTTAACTCTAGCTGTTTCCTGCCAATCCTGTCTACCAAATAACAATAACCCAAAATCAAAGAGGGAAAGACCACAGGGTCAGATGGACCAAGAAGCACAGATTCTCATCCTGTTCTTAGATTCATTTGCTGAGATATCCCCTCTCCTTTCTGTAATTCAGGTTCACCATCGTACAATAGCACCATCATACATGTTTGCTTCTATAACCCTGCCTGGCACCACCTTGCTCTGGCGCTTTCATAGGACTTGGCCAGGCCTGTGCTTGACCTGTGCTAGGAAGTCAGCTCTGCCTAAACCCATCTGTATTCCCAGCTGCGGGAGATCAGCTACTATGGGCTTCGTATGGTTTCACGGGAATTTCTGTGGCTGCAATGTGATGCATGGTGATGAAAGGAAAACTCATGAGTGACGACCACATGACCCCTTACATTCTCCTGATAGGCTTTCTTATAATAATCATTGGTTCAGAACTATTTTAATCTAGTGCCGCCAGCTCTGCCATATCAACTTTTGTCCAGTTGCTCTTGGAGAGCCCAAATTTTAGATGGTGTTACGATTTTTAAAAATGTTCTCTGGAAAAAATGAGTAGAATTAAATTATTGCCGTCCCATTAAAAACTCTGCCTTGTAAATAACAAGGAGGCCAGAAGCCACCTGGCCTCACCCTGTACAGCATCACTGTCAGGTGGTCATGCAATTCAGGCTGGAAAGCCCCTAATTATGGGAGATCTCACTATGCAAGGCAGCACATTCCACATTGGACAGTTCTAATTGGAAGAAAGTTGTTTACTATGTTTAGTTGAGGTCTGCCTTGCTGAAACTTTTCTCCCATTGGGCTGGTTCTGTCTTCTTCGTACACTGAGTAAATGTCTAATCCTCTTTCATATGACAACCATTAAAAATATTAAAGGATGGAAGAAATGAATAGAATTGGCTGCATAAAAATTGGAAACTTTAGTAAGCAAAAACAATCAACCCAAACAAACAAACCACCACAAAGTTTAATTGGCGCACTGGGGGAAAAAATGTGTGTGAAACACGTGTAAGAGATAAAGTGTTATTACACCCTACAAAGAACTCATACAAATTTATTCAAAGGAAAAATGAGCAAACGATATTAACTGGAAATTCATAAATTAATAAATGCAATCATACTAAACATATAGAAATACTCAAATACACGAAAATAACCTAAGAAATGTAAATAAAAACAAGGTAATTCCAACGTGTACATTAGTTCAATCCTTTTGAAGAACAGTTTAATAATATCAAAATTTTAACTGTGTAAATATACTGACCCAAAAGTTCTACTTCTAAGAATTTATCCTAAGAAGATAATTTGTCAAATGATATATGTCAAAGATATTGACTAGAATGTGTGTTTATAATAGCAAAAATATTTAACAACTGAATATCTACCAATAGGAAATTGGTTATATAAATCATGGTAAAACCATGCAATGAAATTCTAAACAGCTATTAACTATGATGACTTAGTTAACATAGAAATATGCACATTACAGAGTGTTGAGTGAGAGAAAGTTTAGTAACATACCTTTTATGTGAAATTGTATGTATATTGTGTGTGGATCTGCAAAGAACTGTCTAGCAGCACATTCATCAAGATATTAATGGCATTCCTCTTGGATAACACAATTCAGGATGGTTTTCCTTTCTTCTTTACCCATTTTGGTTGTGTTCAACTTTTTTGTATTGAGTATCTATGATTTTATAATTTAAAAAATAATAAAGGGATTTTTATTTTGAAAACACAAATACTGGAAAAAACTTTTAATGTCCTTCCTGACTCTTTTTTTCCCCTAAGTTAAACCTTCCTGTGTCTTTCAATATTTTTTCAGGTGAAATGGACTGGAGTCCCTCCTTCTGTCTTCAGAAGCCCCTACCCCCGGTTACCTAGATCCCCTTTAAGATACAGTAGCCAGAATGGAACACAGTGATGTGGATATGGTCTTTCCAGCCCAGAGTGGAATGACACTCACCTCCAGATACCACGCAGGCAAAATTCTGATTACCTTTGATGGCACCACACCTCCCTGCTCATCTACATTGAGCTCCCTGGTCTTTTTCACACACAGCTGGTTGTTAAGCCACTGGGTCCCTACCGTGTAGTAATGCAATTGCTTTGCTAGGGCCCAGATGCAGGACTTGACATGTATCTCTATTGCTATTTCATCAGCGTATACTGGGCTCATCTTTTCAGCCTGTGAAGAGCTTTATAGAGCCTGAGCACCTTTGTTGTCCCCCTAGGCAATGGAGAACTCTGAAATGACATGGTCATTTTCTCCCCATGTTATCCTGGTTCCTTCTTGTAAAGCAAATGTAGATGTATTTATCTAGCTGCTTCCTCTATGCTCTGGTAGATGAAATGGTCTACTTTACAAGTCAAAATCATAAATTGTCTCTAATCCATTATTGCTAGAAATGTAAGTTGATACAGAATTTCTGAAAGGCAATTGTAGGATGTTTAAGTAAACGCTAAATGTGGATAACCTTTGACACCAAAATTACACTTCTATATGTGTTTCTTTATGTATTGTCTTGTATAATTTGACTTTAAGGATGACTTTCTTGAAGTGTTTTTTATATATATATATATATATATATATATATATATATACACACACATATATATACATATATATATATGTATATATGTATATGTATATGTATATATATATGTATATGTATATACACACATATATATATATATGTATGCATATATATATATACATATATATACATATATGTGTGTATATATATATACACACACACATAGATACACAATATATATTTATATATGTATATAAAAATATATATTATATATTTATATATGTGTGTATATATATATTTATATATATGTGTGTATACATATGTATATGCTATCATGAATTACAACAGTGTTTATGATGACAAAAAATTGGAAGCAAACTAAATATTAAAATAATGATGGATCAGGTAATCAATGTATGATAATCATTATACAAGTAAATACAATGTAGACATTGAAAATGATGATGTAGTACCATAATTATTATCATGGATATTAACAACATATTAAGTGAAAAAAAGTATGATTAGTTCAATTTTTAAGAAAAAATATGTAGGAAAAGAGAAATGTTTGGATGGACATGTTTCAAAATTACAAGAGATTATCTCTGAATGGGTGAGAGTACAGGTGACTTTCACTCTCTTATTACGCTTTTCTATAGCATGTGTCATTTTTTAATAACTAGAAAATCAATAATATTCATTTGAGGATTCTTAAAATATGTGCTTCTCTACTTCTATTTGAATGAAGGTTTGTACTCGAAGGCCCATTCACTGTTATCTCCTACATCAATTTTTTCTGTAGAAGACCAGATAGTAAATGCCTTGGGCCTTGTGGGCCAGACAGTCTTTATTACATCTACTTAACTCTGTGTTGTAGAACAAAAGCATCTGCAGACATTAAGTAAATAAATGTTTGGCTGTGTTCCACTAACACTTTATTTACAAAACAGGCAGTGGGCTCAATCTGGCTCACGGGCAGTAGCTTGCCAACCCCTGTCTATACCTACAACAAGAGTGCATTTTCCTTTTCCTATTTGATGTTTGCAATCTGTTGCATACACCTTGTATTAGTTAGTTTTTGCTGTGTAACAAATAATCCCCAAACTTAGCAGCTCAAAACAACCACCATTTATTTGCTTATGATTCTAAGGGTCAAAAGTTTAGGCTGAGACCAGCTGGGACAGCTCGGCTCTACTCCATCTGGGATCAACTGGGCCCACTCATTTGTCTGAGGTCAGCTGGTCATCAACAGCCTCACACATGTCTGGCTGGCTGGCAGCAGAGGTGATGGAAGCAACTGGGCCATGTGTCTCTCGTCATCCAGCAGGTTGCCTTGGGGTTGTTCATATGGTGGTGGTGGCAGTGTAACCAAGAGCAGCTGGGGAAGGCTATCCCTAATCTGAAGAATTTTTCAGGCTTCTGACTCGGTCACATTTGCTAGTATCTTTCTGACCAAACAAGTCACACGGCCAAGTCCGGATGCCAGAGTTGGAGATCCCACCTTCTGATGAGAGAAATTGCAGTCACGTGCAAAGGGATATGCACACAGGGCGAGGTGGCAATTTTTTGTAATCTGACAAACTCGCTCAACAATGTCACCTCTGGTCCTGTCTTCTTCCAGAAGCTCTTCCAGGCATCTCCCACTCAGGTAAGTGGCTGTCCTAAGGAGGCCTCTTCCATTTCTCCTTAAGGCTGTTGCTATATCTTTTGGCCAAGAAGCACAATCTCAATGCATCTTTTCCAGATACAGGACTGTAATTCTTCTCACCTGCAGTCAATTGTTATTCTTCCTGGAAAATGAGTTGAGCAGCTATTTATAAATGTGCGCAAAACATTTCTCCACTCTCCAATTCCCCTCTTCAAAACTTGTATTTAAATCATTAGCCTGCATCACTTCCCATTCACTGAATTTTCCCTGCTTTCCATGTGTTCACATTCAGGCCTTTGAAAACTGAAGATTATAAAACTGGGACAGTTCCCATGGTGACACATTGGTCTCTTTGATCCTCTTGACTCTCACATGGCGAGTGAACCACCCAGACAGCTGAAGCTCATTATAATCCTCTCTGTGAAGAGGGATCACGCCTTCTTCATTCACCCTCCTTCTCCCAACAGCATATACAGCACTGCTGGCAACCTTTAAAAGAAAAGACTTTTAAATCTTGCTCTACAACCATCCCTGATGGAGCTATTGAGTGACAGCTGAGAAACAGAGGAAAGAGCACTAAATACGGAGTCAGAAGGCCCGACTGGGTTCAAAGCCAGCCTCCACCACTGTTGGTGTGACCTGGGACAAGTAATTTTCATTTTTCTCATGTGAAAGCACCTAGCGTAATATACAGAACAAACAGAGAGCTCAATAAATGTTTGCTCTTAATGTTTACCCACAGTTGTGTGCAAAGCACTATGGGAAGGAGCCACAAAGGGTTCAGAGATCAGCAAGATCCAGTGTGCCAGCAAGGAGCTCACAATATGGTGGTGAGGGAAAGCTTACAGCCTAAAGGGTCTATTTTTTTAATTCTCAATAAAAGGATAGTGGAGGAAGAAAACACTTTTAAACATTTGTCATCTTCTGAGCTGAATGAAGAGAAAATGCACAATAATGATAATGACCTTCAGGCTCATTTTGTCATACAGGTCATCCCAATCTTCAGCCCCAAGTCCTGACTTGTTTCCTATGGAAGAAAGTCTCCAGTATCAGCCCACGATCAGTGTGGCTTCCAGCATCCCATGCTTGATCAGTGGTATCTCAAAAAGGATCTAGAAAGCTCAGTTCATCCAAGGAGCAGAGAGAACTGGATCCTGAGGTTACAGAGTCACAGACGACAAAGTCACGAAAGAATAAGTGCAAAGAGCAAAGGCAGCTATCTTTTTACAAGAAACAAAGGTGATTTCATTTTGGCTTATATCACTTGGCTGTTTATTTTCATTCTTAAAAAAGGACAAGACGGGGCCAGGCCCAGTGGCGTATTGGTTAAGTTCACACGCTCCGCTTTGGCGGCCTGGGGTTCACTCGTTGGGATCCTGGGTGCGGACCTACTCACCGCTCATCAAGCCATGCTGAGGCGGTGTCCCACATAGAAGAACTACAACTCTACAACTATGACACACAACTATGCACTGGGGTTTTGGGGAGAAAAAATTTTAAAAAAGGATAAGAGAAAATTGAAAGTAAATAACCAGTTTAAATTAGAGTTGACTGCAGACGCAATCTGTTATTTGGGTGTCCATGAGCAAATTAAACTCTCTGAACCTTAGAAGAGTCATCTATAAAATGAAGATAATAGTCCTTATAATCTCTGATAACATGTCAACATCTAGTAGAGAGCACTCCAAAAATAAGCAAATAAATGACAAATACTCTGCACTATTTGGTCTTTGGTACCCTCAAAGTGGTCTTTAGGAGAGAGAGAGAATTTTGCACCTGAGATGTGCCAGGAGCTTTCTATGCAATAACTCTCATCTTCAGTTCTTTTTATCTTCAGTTTTACAGATCAGGAACCTGAGACTCAGAGAAGTTAGGCAACTGGACCAAGATCACAGAGCTACTAAGCGGCAGGTGTTTCTGACTCCAAAACTAATACTCTTTCTAAGCCACTATCCAAATAGTGTTAACTATAGCCACAAACTAGAACAGTGTGGCCTTGGGACCCATCAGGAATGTTTCTCCTGCAGAGACACCTGGAGTAGAGCTCTGCTGGGGGTCCCCAGAGAATGAGACCTTGCCTGGCTGGTGGAAGTGTCTGGCAGGCCCCCTGGGGAGCCGTGTTCCGTCTGGCCTCATGCACAGTCTGCACCAATGAGCAGGAAGAGGGTGTAGCCCTGGCTCTGATGAAGTTTGCAGATGCTGGAGACATGCTGTAAACACCAGTGGGTGTGGGTGACTAGGAGGGTGGAGGAGCCACAATGGGACTGCTCCAGCAGCTCAGCGCAGATAGAAATATGGGCAAGAGGTAATGAGAGGAAGCCCCGTTCGCTGGGGCTTGTTTGGGAACAGATTGCAGCCCAGACGCTCTGATCAAGAGCCGAGGGTCTGTGGAGGCAAGAGTGGCCCTGACACCAGAGGGAGAACTCCCAGGAAAGACGATGCAGAAACCTAGAGCTCTGAACTGCTTGCCTTCGTCCACCAGCAAGTGTTCACGGAGCACCTCCCTAGTACAGCTCTGCAGTGAGGGTCTGGGTCTAAGACTTGGTCCCTGCTCGCCAAATAATAGGGTAATTAACAGTAATTTATTTGAATCCTGACTCCCCCACTTACCAGCTGGGTGACTTAGCAAATCACTAATAACTTTAAGCTCTACTTTTCCCATCTGCAAAATGGGTATAATAATTAGTATCTTCCAGGGGCCGGCCTGGTGGCACAAGCGGTTAAGTGGGCGCGCTCCATTGTGGTGGCCGGGGGTTCGCCGGTTTGGATCCCGGGTGAGCACCGACGCGCTGCTTGTCAAGCCATGCTGTGGCGGCCTCCCATATAAAGTGGAGGAAGATGGGCATGGATGTTAGCCCAGAGCCAGTCTTCCTCAGCAAAAAGAGGAGGATTGGCAGATGTTAGCTCAGGGCTGATCTTCCTCACGAAAAATAAAAAGTAAAAAATAATTAGTATCTTCCATATAGAGTTGTTGTGAGGATTAAATGATATAATGCATGTGGAGAAAAAAAAAAACACTTGGCATGGTGCTTAGCCCAAGCAAAGCCCTTAATAAAAGGTGGCTGCTAATATTATTATTAAGCCTCTTACGTGCCCAGGCACCAGGCTTGACATTGTCCGAGTACTGGCAGGAAACAGATAACACGCTCACCTGGGACACAAAAAATAAATTTTATTAAAGGGATTATTTGTTGAGGTCTGGATAGGATTAGGGGAATAGCAATGGATTTTGAGACAGCCAGGAACTAATAACATTAGAGATCTAATTCCTGCATCCCCCAGCCTTTGCTGAAGGCTAGAGCCAAAGGACATTGGCCCCCACCAATGGGAGCAGGGGCTGGAGTGTGGAGAGAGGGATGCGGCCATTGGCCAGAACCAAGCAAAAGCATGGGGTGTGGTCAGGGGAGCCTCTCTCTCCCCCATGTACCCCTCAATCTTCTGCCACTAGCTCCCAATGGCTGAACTCCAGGGGACAGCGGAGGGCAAAAAGTGCTGTCGCACTCAGCCTCCCGGGCACCAAAGGAGCAGGGCAGAGAAAAGTGGAGCACAGACCTGGGGATAGGGAGCAAACAGAACAGCTCAGGATCCCAAACTCATTTATTAGTCTCCTTGACCCTAAGAGAGTTGTTGTCATTATCTTCCTTTTCCAGATGAGGGAATTTGGCTCAGGGAGGTTCAGCAACTCATTCAGAAACCCAGCTAAAAATATGGTGGAGCCTCCAATGGAATCCAAATCCAACTCACCATGCTGCCTCAATGGACTCATAGTCATGCCCATCACCAAGGGAGTAGATCTGGGGGCCCCTTCTGGTCCATAGCGATTGGATGGGAGGGGTTTCCCACGTAAAGCTGAAAGGTTGCATAGAATTTTAAATTCGTTTGGGTTAAGGTGTGGTCTGTAAAAACAAGCAGAATAAGAAAAGCAGAGCCCTGTGCGCCCATTTGGGTTAGGAGTCCATTCATCCCTTCAACGGACGGTCCTCGAGCGCCGTCAGTGCTCCCTGTGGACTGGGAGAGAGATGACAGCTGGTAGGCACGGCTTCCCCTATCCAGCACTTCCAAGTGCCAGAAACACCCCAGGTTCTTTCTGTGTATTTACACATTTTAACAATAGATTTAATTCACTTAATCACCATTAAATCATCTAATCAAACACGGATACTGCCCTTGAAACACTGACACAGTCCAGTGTAAGAGAATTAGCAACAACTGATTTCAACAATGTGATAGTTGCTAAGTCAGAGGAGCAACCAGATGTTTAAGAGCAGAGAGAAGATGATGGATGACAGCTCGACTTTGGGTGGTGAATACGAGGTAGTCTATACAGAAGTCAAAATATAATGACGTACACCTGAAATGTATATAATGTTAAAAACTAATGTGACTTCAATAAAAAAAAGGAAACGAGCAGAGAGAAGAGTCAGCGACCCAGTCATGTGCTGTGGGCTCTTACCAGCTTCCCAGAGTGGACTCTTCCTAACTAAGCATTCAGAGACCACATTGCTAAGCTGACATCGGCCACAGTAGGAGTAATCGGTGATGGCTGTAAATGAAGGCTTTTTTTTTTTTTTCAGGGACTATTGTTAAACATTTACCAGCACATCATTGCCCAGAGGGCTTCCCAGAGAAGGAAGCATTTGAGGCAGACTTATTTATAAGGAGATGGAAAGGTTCCCAGCCTCCTCCCATTCACTTCCTTCCCACACGCCTTGCTCCAGCTTCACTGAGCTGATCAAGGCGCCCGCACCCCCACTCCACTCCTGTTACCTGCTCTGCCCTCTGCCCTCTGCCCTCTGCTGGGAAGATCCTTTTTCTTTTATCTTCCAGGGAAGCTCCTACTCCTGGTGAGTCTTTTTGCAGATGCTGTATATGCAAACACCTGCCCACAACCCAACGCCAGCAGGATGACCTTGGGCGCCCTGGCCATGTCGAAGCCTCTTTTTCCTAGGATGTAAAATGGGGAAATACGAGCTGCCTGTCTACACCACAGAGTTGTTGTGGGAATGGAATAAGATGGTCCAAGGGCCACACAGGAGAGGTGAACACCAAGAAAGGCACGCAATGAAACACTGGATGTCAGAGCTGGGAGCAAGCTCAGAAACCATTGAAACCAATCTTCTCAACTTACAAATGAGAAAACCGAGGCCCTTTTAGCCAGCGTGTTCCTTGGCTGGGTTACTGAGGGCAGTGAAAAACATGATCCCGTGAGTGTCTCAGAAGGAGATCTTTCCTGTGTGCCCACCATGGATTTGTGGGCACCACCAGGCCAGACCTCCCAGGAATGAGATTCTGGAATCAGTGCAGAAGCAACAACTGTCCAGAACTTTCTAGGCAGTGGGCCAAGAAGAGGAGGGCTGCATCTTGAGGGAAGAGAGAGCCAACTGGGCCAGTGATATGCAGAGACCTTGGAGGGTGAGACCTTTGAAGTGTCATCTGATATGGCAGTGTGGTTCATACTGTCTCACTCCCCACCTCTCGCCACCCCAGCAAAAGAGAGGAAGGAGGGGAGGCAAGGAGAAATGGGGCTGAGCAAAACTGAAAGAGCCAGTCTACAGAAAGAGCTGTAACGCAGGGCTCTCTCGGAGACCAAGCTCTGGGACAGCTCTGCTTTGGGTCAGATGAGATGAGGCATCACCAGCCACAAGGGTAACACTGAGGTGAGGGTCAGGCCAAGGCCAGGTTAAGTTTTGGGGAGCAACACATGGAGGCTCATAGAGCAGGTAGGCATCAACAGGAGCCCAAGACAAGAGGTAAATACCAAGAGGCTGAGGAGCTGGAGGGCCTGCCAAGGTCCCGGAGAAGAGGGATGAAGGGTGAGGGCTGCAGTTCTCATCACTCTTCTCACAGGAGCTCAGAGTCAGGATCTGGTTGTGTTTCTAATGATGCTTTCATTATACAAGTGCCGCGTCAACACATTCTCAATGCAAACAATTCAAACATGACCCACAAAGTGGAAACCTCCCTTGATATCTACCCTATCCCACCACTCTCCCCAGAGGCTCATCGTGATGTGCATTCTTCCGAGCCTTTGTCTATGAGTTTATATCCGTATGTGTTCATAGGGGAAATATGTGGCTATGTGTGTGTGTTTGTGTGGCTTTGTATTAAAGGAATCAACCATATGGTTATCTTGAACCTTACTATTTGCATCTGAGATGGCCGCATGTGCCCACAGGGCAGAGCCACCCCATTCTTTGTAAATTGCTGCGTCTGGGGGAGTGATGGACTATCTAATTAAGCCCCCCATTGACGGACACTGTAGACTGTTTCTGGTTTTTCATTTCCAAGCAATGCTTTAATGACCATCCCTTCATAAGCCTTCACCAGGAAGCAAAGAAAATTATATTTCATATATATTTTATTTCACATATCTTGCAGTTCATATATATATACGGGAAAAGTTTATTTTCAGAGGTGAAAATTGCCTCGGAAAAGTACACCTCAACCCGATGTACACCCTTGATGTAAAACCAGTCTAGGCGAAGATCTTGAGAAAGAGCATCACGAACTGTGACAGCATGAACCCAAGATGGGACCAAAAAGCTTAATAAGTCATTTCCACCTCTACTCGCGAGGACTCTGTAGATTTCACGTCTCCTTAGTCATCATTTGGGTGAGTTCTACATATTTATGCGTGTTCTTTTTTTCATCTGTCCTCATAAATCAGTCCCTGCCGTCTCCTAATCAAAGCCAGCTTTTCAAACGAAACTGTAGCCGGGTGTTTAACTAACTAAATATTGTTTTTCCCCCAGCCCTGACAGAGAGGGGTGGGATGCAGCCTTGATAATTGGCCTCCCTTCCTCGGTGACCCCAGGAAAACACATGCTGCCCCAGCGGTTACTGACGGAGCCCCAGGTGGGCGGCAGCCGTGGGTTTGGAGGGAACGCTGCCACAAGGTTTTCCCTTGCCCTCTGGACTTTGCTCTCTGTATCCCTGGGTTCCCTGGGGAGTAGGTCACCCTTCCCCGGGCTACCCTCAATAAAAGAAGAAAAAGCATGAAGCCGCTTGGAGGGGCACCCAGCTGGCCACAATGCCCTCCAAGTGAGCCTGCTGAACTCTCCATCCCTGGCCTGCCAGCCTCTAGGCCTGCATCTGTCCTCGGAGAGCAGAAGGTGTCGGCTCCTGCCACTCCACTTCCGACAGTCTCCCACTCTGGTCTCAGGTGGCTACCAGCGTGGCCTCAAGGGCAACAAGACTGAGTGCACTTTTCTCTGAAACCTGCCCTTGAACCTCATCTTGAACCTGCCCTCCATCTTCCAATTGCCCCCACCATCTGTAGCAGTGGTTCTCCAAGTGTGGTCCCTGGACCGGCAGCATCAGCATCACCTGGGAGCTTGTTAGAGATGCAAATTCTCAGTCCCCATCCCAGACCTACTGGATCAGAATCTCTGGGTGTGGGAACCAGATATGTGTGTTCTAATGAGGCCTCCAGGGGATTCTTTTTTTTTTTTTTTTTTAATTTTATTTATTTATTTATTTTCCCCCAAAGCCCCAGTAGATAGTTGTATGTCATAGCTGCACATCCTTCTAGTTGCTGTATGTGGGATGCGGCCTCAGCGCGGCCGGAGAAGCCATGTGTCGGTGCGCGCCCGGGATCCCAACCTGGGCCGCCAGCAGGGGAGCGCGCGCACTTAACCGCTACGCCACGGGGCCGGCCCTCCAGGGGATTCTGATGCAGGCTCAAGTTTGAGAATAACTGATCTCACAACGACGTCCAGGCTCCTAACTCAGATACCCCAGCCCTCCATGCACTGGCCCTGGCAGCCCTCTAGCCCCATCTCTCCGTGCTTTCCCTTGGGAACTCTGCACCACATGAAGCAAACACATCCAGGTGGGTCTCTTCTCATCTCTGCGCTTGCTGTTCCTTCTTCTTGGCACACCCTCACCCACCCACCTCCACGTATCAAATCCATCTTTTAAATCCCAGGTCAGTGTCCTCTAGAAAGCCTTCCTTGGCCTCTCCAAGAAGAGATAAAAATGGCTAACATCTATGGAGTGCTTACTATATCTTGGGTACTGTTCTGAGAACTTGACATTTAATAAAATTTGATCCTCTCAATAACTCTATGAGGAAGGTATAACTATTACTCCCATTTAACAGATGAAGAAAGAGAGGCCCAAAGAGCTTAAATAACTTGCCCATATTAGTAAGAGGTGAAATGGAGATTTGAACCCCTGGCTCTGGAGCCTCTAACCTTTTGTTCTGTTGCCTCCTGTGATGTATCCAGCCCAAGGGTTTTAGTGCTTCACCTGGGGTCCCCTCAGAATATACCTGTTCCCCCTGCCTCATGATCGCCCTTTAGCTGTATGGAGAAAACTCTCATGTCCTGCCCAGGACAGCGCTTCTCCAGGCCAACACTCACTGTTCCTTCAACTGGCCTCCACGTGACTTGCCTCCGTATCCACAGCTGCCAGCCCTAGTGCCACAGCTGGCTTCTGAAGGGAGGAGGCCTCCATACCGTCCTCTCATTGGCTGCCTTTGATTTCTCCGATTTCCTGTTTCAAATTGCAGGGCCCAAGCCTTTGCATCAAGAATGATGACATGACACGCTTTCTGGAAAATCTCATTTTCTAAAGGCATTTCCTATTGATTTCCTTCCTTATTGAGGCCCCTCCCAGCCTGGCTTGTGTAAAAAAGAAAGAAAGGGGAAAAAAAAGAAATCCATGTTTTTCTAAGCTCACACTGCCTGGCAGAGTTGCTGCCCGGGTCCCCCTGTGGATGAGCTGCCCAACCAATGTTTCCCAAAACCACAGGGCTTGGAACCACCTCTGCAAATCCAGTCACCAAAACTCCCCTTACATTCCTCCCTTCACCACCTGTGCGGGATTGGTGGCAGAGTCCCTTCTCTTCGGGAATTCTTGGGCCTGAAAGATCTGCCTTGGAGCTGAAAGGACCACTTCTCCTCCTTCCTCAGCTGAGGAAATCTAGTTTTCTCATCCTAGGAGACCTGTTGCCATATCCCTCGATCGCCCCACTTCTCATTTGAAGG
This sequence comes from Diceros bicornis minor, assembly GCF_020826845.1. Taxonomy (NCBI): domain Eukaryota; kingdom Metazoa; phylum Chordata; class Mammalia; order Perissodactyla; family Rhinocerotidae; genus Diceros; species Diceros bicornis. Next base: position 16,819,186 of record NC_080767.1, on the reverse strand, counting down.
GGGTCAGAGTGCCGCCTCTGGAATCTGACGAGCTGGAGCCTGACCTGCAATTCCTTGCCAGCTGAATGGCTTTGAGGAAGGCGTTTAACCTCTCTGATCCAAATTTCTCACCTGTAAAATGGGGGTAAGGATAATGCTGTATTCGTTTCCTAGGGCTGCTGTAACAAATGAGCACAAACTCGGTGTCTTAAAACAACAGAAACGTATTCTCTCACAGTTCTGGGGACCCAAAGTCCCAAATCAAGGTGTTAGCAGGGTGGCACTCCCCCTGAAGGCTCTGGGGGAGAGTGCTTCCTTGCTTCTTCCAGCTTCTGGTGGTTTCAAGGGCCCCTTGATTTACAACTGCATCACTCCAATGCCTTCCATCTTCACACAGCTGCCTTCTCTTCTCCCCATGAGTCTCTCCTCTCTGTGTCTCTTACAAGAATACTTATCATTGGACTTAGGACCCGTCTAGATAATTCAAGATGATCTCATCTCAATATCCTTAACTTAATTCCATCTGCAAAGACCCTTTCTCCAAACAAGGTAACATTCACAGGTTCCTGGGGTTGGGACATAGACATATCTTTGGAGGGCCACCATTGAATGCACTACAAATACCTACTTGGGGTCAGGGTGCAGTTGAAATGAGAGCACGAATAGAAGGTGACTGACTGGTGGAGGGTCAGACAGAGTGTGCCCAGCACACGTATAGATGTTCTCTTTTTCTTTTCCTCTGCCTCTACCCGCCCTGCCCCATGTCCTGTCCTGGGAAGCTGGCGTCCTGAGCTGACAGCTCCCAGCTGACCCATGGCCAGTCACGGTCATGTGAACAACCTGTATGTGATCATGGCTCCATGAAGCCCTCCTCACATGTACAGACCCATCTGACTCATATCAACAGCCTGCTGAAGTCGGCGTGGCAGGTACGTCATTTATCCCCATTTTCCGACGGGCACATGGAAGCTCAGAGAGGTTACGTCACTTGCTAGGCCCACTCAGCTAGTAACTGGCCTATCAAATTCCCTTGAGATCTGACGTGTGAGCAGAGGGTGACCCCAACGATGATGCCCAGCTTTGAGCACCTGGAGGTGACAAGAATGCAGGGAGATGGCCATCCAAGAAGTGTCTTTCCTGCCAAAAGTTTCCACCTGCTTTGTCTTTCCTGCTTCTACCTTTGCTACTCACCAGACCTTAAGTGTAGACAGTACAGCAATCCCCAGGCTGCGTCAGGATGCCCGCTCTCCTCAGCCCTCCACTGAGGTCGGAATGAACTTCACAGTAGAAGTTCTTCTTTCAGAGTCTTGTCTTGGCCCAAGGGTCAAGCGGGAAATAATCTCAAAACCATGAGTGCCTGGCCTAGTACAGGTACCCCAATAAACTTTTGCAGGAGGGAGGTCTGCCTGGGTTGTTGCTCAGTTCAGATGCTCACTCACAAGCTATGTGATATTAGGCACATACCAAGCCCTCTCTGAGCCTCAACCTAGCCACATGTGGGCAAAGTAGGTTCGGATAAGATGATAGTCCAACCTTTCTATCCCAGCCATTCTAGGAATCCTGGGTTCTAGCACCCTTGTACCATCAAGCTTGTCTGAAACAAGAATGGAGATGGAATAAAGCTGAGTCATTGGGGTCCAAGTCTTTTCATTCTTCCTTCCTAAGCCTAGGTGTCCTTGCTTGCCATGTCGATAAGTCGGCAGTAAGGATGTGTATTTCCAACTTAGCTTTTCCTGCTTACCTGTGTGACCTTGAGCAAGTTACCTAACCTCTCTGAGCCTCAGTTTCCTCATCTCTGCATGGGAATAATAGCAATGTCTATGTTATTGGGTTACTGGGCGGGTCAAATAGAGTGTTATATATGCAAGGTCCTTCCACAGGGTCAGGTACACGGAAAGCACGCAAACAGTATCACCATTACCAATATCATCTTAGCCCTGGTTTATTCCACACGGACTGCAGCTCAAATGTAGTTCCGTTACCAGACCTTTCTGCAGGTAGTGCGGGTCCCTCTGATCTTCCACAGTCTCCAGAGCTGGCCTAGGAGCAGCCTGCCTGCCGCCCCTCTGGGCCTCCCGGCTTGCAGCTGAGGCCAGGAAGATGCTCTGGGAGCTCCAAGCCCAGAGCTGAAGCCTGGTGGGAATAACCCCGGACATGTAAGCAAACCAACTCCAACTGCCATAAGGGAACATTCCAGCAAGACCCTTCTAGAACTGGCTGCTGGCATTAACTTCCATAAAGAGGTAATTGCTAGATATCTGCATGTGTGTGTGCACATGTGTGTTTGGTGGGGTTTGTGGGGATCTTTGTATCCAAGTTGACCTGAGCCTGGCTGTCCCATTTCTGAGCTACAAAACCTCTGCTACTCACTTCCTCCCCGCAGCCTCAGTCACCCTCTCCTAAATGGGGAGAATAACGTTTAGGAGGATTCAGTGACATAAAGGGAGAGAGAGATTAGTGTTATAGGAATGACTGCATTCTCTCCTTAACTCAGGTCAGAGATGGAGCCCTGGAGGCTGGGGGCGGTGGCATGTCTGAGGCCCCAGAGCAACCCACAATCCTATCAGATAAGCTGATTTTCCCAGAGGGTGGGCTGCTGGCTCATTCATTCTCTTATTCATTCAACAAACAGTTACTGAGCCCCTCCATGAGTCAGGGCTGTGCATACCATTGGGTCACAGAGACAAACAAGACCTGGCCTTTGCCTGGAGGAGCCCGCTGACCATTACAGGAGACAGGCGCATCCACGGATTATCGCTTGGAGTCTAGTGAATACCACAAAGGAAGTCTGAGTGGAGGGCAGAGGATGGAGGAGGGAGGTGACTGGCTCTGGGAGAAAATGCAGGACAGGCATCAGAGAAGAGAAAGCTTTGCATCTGGGCCTCGATGGAGGAGAAGCTCACAGGGCAATGAAGAGAGGGAAGGGACATTCTCAGCAGAGAGGCAGCTCCAACAGCACAGGGGTCTGGAGGACTTTGGGGTGTCAGCTGAGCACATGTGGAGAAGTTTGGGATGAGTGGGCTAGAGAGGCGAGTTGGACCAGGAGAGCAAAGGGCCACGTGGGCCTTGCCAAGGAGTGTGGACAAAGGGAGCCAGAGACACAAGCAGATCTGCCTTTGTCCACAGTGCTCTGTGCCGTCCACAGGCCAGCAGCACCAACATCACCAGGAGCTAGTTAGAAATGCAGATGGATCCTCAGGCCCCACCCTGCACCCACTGGATCAGGAGCTGTGGGGTGGTGCCCAGGAATCTGTGTGGCAAGGTGGAATTTGAGGAGCACTGATATAGAGCATAATAACTAAGGGCTCCTGCTTACAGGGCACCTACTTTGTGGCAGGCACTAGGAAGTCCTTGCCATGCCTTATCTGATTTACTCCTCACAACAAGCCTATGAGGTGGGTCTGTCATTATCCCCATTTTACAGATGAGGAAACTGAGGCTCATGGAGGTAAAGCAACTTACTTGAGGTCATGAAGCTACTAAGTAACAAATCTGGGATTTAAACTCAAACCGTGAGATGCCCAGGCCCAGGCACCCAGAGAAAGGTGGTCTGCCTTAGGAGCCATTGCAGTTTTTCACACCAGGACATGGAGAGAAGCATCAGAGAACCTGAGATTTTCTGGAAATAAACAGCAAAATCTGTTGACCTTGATATTTATGAGGAGGGGGCAGGAATGGACAAGGATGACCCCAAGCTTCCTAGGTTGAGAAACTGGGGGAGTGGAGACACCATTATCCAACACAGACACATGAGGAGAAGACTGGGAAGAGGGGGCTTCCCATTGGGATATGCAGAGCAGGCAGGGAACATCAAAGATGGAAAACGTGCCCATGAGAACTGGAAAACAGGGCTGGTGTCTACCTCTTGGTGGGTGGTATAACCACAGGTATACTGGATCAGACCAAAAGGTATGCTTGGCTCAAATTCCTACAGCTTAGGAGCGTCAAGCATCAAGATTTATGAGTGTGTGGGGATGGAGGAGTCTAGGTTGAGGGACATTGTTCTCCTCGTGAGCAGTGGTGACGGGAACCCAAGTCTTTGGAGCCAGTCCAATTCTTCCAAGGATGCACACATTCAACCTTGATGTGACCTTTGACTGAGTCCCAGAAACAGAAGTAAAAAACCTGCCCTCACGGTAGAGAATGACAGAGCAATTAATAAGGCAGATTCTAAAGCTTCTGAAATGCCCCCAAAGCAAGGACCCAGGTGCTGAATTCATCTGCTCCAAAGATGAGAAAACAGAAACCTCTCTTTTGGTTCCTATTTGGGGAAAGCCAGACATAAATCATTGTTTGAAAAGGTGTCGTGGGTGCCTTTGGTTGCAGGCGCTCCAGCACTTTCCAAACCTCGCCTCATTAATCCCGGCAAACACCAAGAAAGAAAGCCCCGACAGGAGGCACCTTTTGTGTCACCGAACAGATGAGACCTGGCCTCCAACTTAAAGACCCAGGCAGGTTCCAGGTGGACCTGGCACAAGACCCTGATCACTGGCTGTTCGCTGCCCTGCCCCATGGACTGGGGGAGGGTGGGGAGAGTGAGGAAGGGGAGTGAGTGTGCGCGCATGCCCTCGGCGCACTTTTAGTCTTAATTATCTCATACCACGAAAAGAAAATGAGGCAGCAACAGCCGGGGGTTATTAGCTGGGTGGCTGGGTAATATGTTACTGGGAAATTTATATTCTTCTCTGAAACTGCCAGATTTTTTCCAAGAATTCAATCCCATTTTCTTGGTGAGCTTGCCTTGATAAATGCTTCTTTATTTCTAGCCCTGCCACATGTTGGCACATTATTACAAAGAGAATGGGAAGGGGCACTGAGAAGAGAAAATCAGAGCAAACCCCAACAACACAGACCCAAGGGTCCTTTGTCCTCTTGGGGTCTGTTGGGCGATTGAGTCTGGTTTGGTGTTTCAAAGAAAGGAAAAGATATCAAAGTTTCAGGTGTCTTAGAAGTGGAAATCATTTGATGCCGTCTCTCCCTTTCCTTTCAATCAAGAAGAGAAAGGAAATTAAAGCGAAAGAAAGAAGAAAAGAAAGAGAGAGAGAAGGAGAAAAAGAAAGAGAGAAAGAGAAAGAAAAAGAAAGAGAAAACGAGAGAGAGAAACGGAGAAAGAAAGAAGGAGAGAAAGAGAAAGGGGAAGAGAGGCGACGGCGAGCGCCCGCACTCCGGCGAAATCCCGGCTTCCTACCCGGGAGAGCCGCGCACTTTCCGCCGCGGCCGCGGGCTCGGAGCTTTTAAGGGTTTCTAATCCTGGAAGGCTGTCTGACATCACCCCGTTTCTTGTCGGCTGATGTTTCGTACAAGCCTCTCATTTCCTCAGTGTTTTCAGAGCCACCAATTACTGCAACAATCTCGTGTTTATGTTTTCTCTCTCCTGCCTCGCTGGCCCTCCGCCTGGAGCCTTCGCTTCTCTCCGACGCACAGAGCCCAAGGGGGCTGGATGGGGGGAGCGGGGTGGGGGGATCTGGATCAGGCAATGAAGAAAAAGGGAGGGGTCCCCCTTAATTTTTTTTCATTGACTTCAGCACCATGTGATCAGGAAGTCTGGCCTCCCTCCATTTCCCCTCCCGACTAAAGGGAAACATTGTGTAGCAGCCGCCGCGGCCACTGGTGGGATGGCCTTTGCTGCCTGACGTAGGGAGATAAAAATAACCGGCATATTTAAGGCAGGAGCAGGAATCCCGGCGCTCACACGCGGCCTGGTCAGTTCCCGAGGCCGGCGGGCGGCGCGGCCTGCGGGGAGGCCCGGCGCTGCTGCGCGCACGGGGCCATCGCGAGTGCCAGCACCGGCGCCCGGGGACCCAGGCCCAGCACCCAGGCCCCGCCGAGCCTCGCAGAGCCCCCGAGAGGCCCGGCAAGGCTGGTCGCCGGCAGCCTGGCTCGATCGAGCGCGCTGGGCCAGGCCTGGGTGCTGTGTCGCGCCTCCCTGGAGACGGAAGGAAGGCTGCGGTGGTAGAGGGAGGGTGGCGCGTGAAGCCTGTTGCTGGCGGCGGGAAGGCACACAGCAAGCTGCCACTAAAAACGCCTGCTGCCGGCAAGGCCCCCAGTCACACACACCCCTGTGCGCACGCACACACTCAAATCAAGGCCCCCTTCTCCGTCCCTTTTATCCGTTGGAACTGCACATTGCAGAGATTTGCAAACATGTGACAGAACTGGAAACAAACAAGAACAAGCTCACGGAGAAAATGGGGAAAATCCAGCAAAAAGTTGACCATTTTAGAGGAGAATATATAGATTTCCCCGTAGCATGCTACCCAGCCACCTGCCTAATGCCCCTACATACTTCCTGGGAACCCCTCACCACTGCCATCACCTCTGACCTATTCAGGGACTCAGAAAATAGAAAAGGAGGAAGTGTCCCTGTCCCCAGATGAGTTCACATCCCCAGTCTCAGGAGCACAAACCATGGTGAACAGGACTTTACCCTGTACAGCACTGACACGTTTCCATGTTCGTGCTCTCGTTTAAACCTTAAACTGCCCCACACAGAAGGTTCTATTATCTTTATTTTAACAAAGGGAAAGGGAGGCTCAGGCGGATAAAATGATTGCCCAAGTCTGCACCTGGGCAATGCTTCCCCACCACTTCAGTTGCCTCCCTCATCTGCATTTACATGGCCTCATTGATTTATCATTCTGGAAACCACATTCCTTCTGTTCCTCCTACTCCCTAAATAAAATTAATACCAAGCAAGAACAGTGATGGTGAGTTTTGCACTGACCGGTGAAATCATGATTTGCCCTTGCTCTGGGCCACGAAGAAGTTTTTACTTTCAATTAATAATGCAAAATCTCCCAGTCTTCTGATGGTTAAAGTAACAAGATATTTCAAAATTTCTGGCAGAGTTTTTCACCTAAAAGCCAGATGCGCTGATGAAAAATAAATCGACACTCTCTCCTAATTGTTTTGGCATTAGAGAGATAACAAATAGCTCTTTATCTGGGTGGAAGAGGCGAGAGATTTGCATTTAGAGAAATTTGGGAATTTAACCACCTATAAGGATGGAGACCCCAGGGTCTGGCATGGTCATTGCTGAGTCCCCAGGACAATGCCTGACATCTAAAGTACTCAACCCATAACTGTTGGACTGAATGAAGGGTGTTTGTGGGAACATGATGAGCAGTACTTAGAGACACATGGGGATGATATGAGCTGGTCATACCATTGGATATTGTAGAAGCATGATCCCATTTAGTCTGAACAGTAACCCTAGGAGGTAGGTATCATTATTATCCTTGCTTTGCCTATAGGGAAACCGTAGCACAGAGAGTAACTTGCCCCAAGTAACGCAGCTTAGGGAATACCAGCACCGGAATTTGAACCCAGGCAGTCCGACTCCAAAAGCCAAGCCCTTAACCGCTGGGCTAAATCCAAAGAGGTGCCCCATGAGACATCAGAGAAAGGGATGCACCTTTCCTAATCACCCCCTCTGACTCAAGTTCTGTGCTGGCTACTGGAGAGGTGGGTCAGACTCCAGGCCCTCAGACGGGAAGCAAGACTGCACTGGAGGCTCTCTGAAGGCAGCCCTAGTTCTCATTCATCTCTGTATTCCCAACATTGACTCTCACAAATGACTGTTGAATTGTCCCTCCTGTGAAAAGACTTCTTTGGCCACTGCCAGCCCAGCATATTCAGCTCTCCTCCCCATCCCCCAGTAGACACTGCGCATGACTGCATTAAAGCACCTGTCACAGCGTATTGGAGCTCCTTGCTTACCCGCCTGCTCTCACACTGGTCTGGGAGCACCTTGAGGGCAGAATCAAGGCCTGGTTCGGCTCTGTATTCCCAGTATGGACTCCAGGGCATGGCGACCACTCACTAAATGTTCGCTAAATGTGAATGACTATGTATTAGACCTCCACGAGTCCCCCTAATGATACAGGCCCCCTATCACTACCACCTCTGATTTTCTCTATCTCAGCATCCCATTTTGTTGCCCCATAGAATTTGCCACAGTTTGTAATTTAATCTATTTCCTTCCCCTTCCCCATAAATCCATGAGCACAGGAACCACTTCTGCTTCCATAGTAGTCCCAACATCTATTAAAGTGCCACGTGCATTGCAGGCACTCAATACACACTCGTAAAATGAATGAGTAAATGAACGAATGAATGAATCGACGCTCTTTGGAGCAATTCTTATCTTTGTATTTACAATAAATTTATTCCAAAGTCAATGATAATTGAGCAAAGCCACTTGAAATAATGTCACTACCCAGATTGTAGTCATAAAGTAAGTGCTTTTTGTTGGGTGACCACTTCAGATGCGAGTCTCATCCATATTGATGATAAGAAAGACTGAAAACGGGGGGACTGAATGAGGCCCTTCTTCTCATACAATGTGGGCTCCAGTGACCACTATAGTTGCAGCTACACACAGACTCCCTTTATGCCCCTCTGTTTTCATTAGCTCGGGTAACTTGCCAAAGAGTGATCCTTTTGGGCTGAAATTTTCCATGCTGGGTCTTGGCAAAAGGTGAATTTTGGGGGAAAGTTTGAATAAAATCCCTTCAGCCATTTTTTAGTTTGATGAGGATGAAAAAAAAATACACTTTTTCTTGCCATTAGTTGAAGATATTTTTAGGACACAGGAAACTCCAAGCCAGTTGAACTTTGAAAACTTGAAACTTATGTCTAATCCCATCTAAGGAAACTGTGGAGATCATTTGGGGCTCAAAAAAAAATTTTTTTTTAATTTAAAAAAAACTAAGAAATAATTGAAAAATCTCTTTGCAGCCTTAGCACTCAAGACTTTTTTTCCCACTTGGGCTCTATAAGTCTTTCTGTGATTCTAGCAAATCATCAAAGCTCAGAGCTGTTTAAAAGGGATTATAAAACTTGGGTTTCACTCCTAGGCCACGACAGATGATCTTATTTCCCTCTTTCTTTTGTCTTGAGAATCTTCCCTCAAGATCATACCAAGAATATATGATTCAAACCATAGCCTCAGAAAAGAAAAAAACTGAGGATCCTGCAATGAAAGGACCACTCCCTCAAAGCCAAATATACTTGTTTTCCAAAGCTTTCTTTGACACGTGCTAACCAAAATATTTTATCTGACATTGGATTTTCTTAATAATCATGTCAGTATCAGATTCTTGCTTTCTTATTCACTGGAAACTACCTAAGACTAGTCATATTATAGCTCTTGCCACAGAATTATTTTCAGAAGACAGTGCTGGGCTAGAAAGTCAGAAAGACCTGGGTCTGACTCTCTGCTCTGATATTGACCAAGCTGATATCTTATCCTCTCTAAGACTCAGTTTGTTTGCCTGTCAAATGGGGATAATAATATTTACTCAGCGGTTGTCATGAGGATTAATTTAGGCCAAGTGCCCCCAACCGTGCCTGGTACAAAGTAAGTACTTAACAAATGGCAGTGTCTTTCTGCCCCTCCTCCGTCAGCTGTGTATTCACGCTTATCCTTCCTTTATACTACCTCATTGGCACCTCATGGCTTCCAGTTTTTCAGTTCCTCATAGTGTCTAGTACAATCTGAGGTGTGTTTAGCAGAGACACGTGGAGCAGAATCAATGGAGCGCTGGCCGTGTGTTTCCGTTGATGCTGTATATTTCCAGTGACACCAGCCAACGTCTTGTCTTTCCCTGTTTACTTTTCTTTCTCTCCTACGCGAAGGATCTCTTTTGCCTTTGTAAACCCAGGATGTAGCTGGATAAATGAGTGAATGGATGGATGAACCACTAAAGACCTCCTGTTTCCTTACAGGATCTGAAGCTTGAATCTTGGCCTCAATTTTCAAGTAGTTGTATTTCAGCTCAGGTATTGCCTGACAGCCAGGATTTATTTGGAATGCTCACTTACCTTGGTTATGTATTCAAAATCAACCACGTCTAAAATGATCTTCTTTACATGCAGTTCTATTTAGCAGTGGGTGAGCAGGGGACCTTTAAAGTCCTTTGTTGGGGCAAAAACCGTCCCTAATTTGAATTTCCCATTGCACAGACATAGAGCCACTCCCAAAGAGGACAATACTACGGACACTCAAAAAGAAAAAGATGGAAAGGAGGGAGGAAGGGAGGGAAGAAGCAAAGAAGGAAAGAGGGAAGGAAGGAGGATCCGGCCTAAGCCAGCATATACCTCCACCTGCCCTGAATAATATACATCTAATCGTTTGTTTAGGTTTTTTCCTTCTGCAAAGTTGGCTGGCCTTCCTGCTTTCTCTTTAATAGTTAATTTTTTTAAAAAAATTAAAAGTGATTGCGTTCCAACTATGTGCCATTTCTTTTGGCAGATATTATATCATTTCATCCTCACTCATTTTACAGCTGGGAAACAGGCTCAGAGAGGTGAGGAAGCTCGCTTTCAGCCGCACATCTAGAAGATGTCACTGGGCATTTTAAAGGCGTTTCTGATTCACAGGTTTCTCCGGTCTTCCCTGCCGCCTCACATGCTCTCCTTATAACACCCAACCCAACACACGTGCTTGTGTGCACACACACACACAGACTCACACTTAACTAATTATATTTTACAGAAAGAGTCAAGAGTGGAAGAAGGCTATCTATTGAAACAAACGGGATGAGTATCATTACGGAAAGGATAGACCCCAAATCCACCAGAGGATTAACTCGGGAGGTGGAGCAGATACAATCAGAAAAGAGGGCACAGGAAGCTTCCACTGTATTTGGTAAAGTTTTATCTCTTAAGCTGGGTGGTATTTATACATTGGATTTTATAAGTGTTCATCAGTCTTAAACGTGTCATAATACATTGTTTGAAGAGTTAGCAGCATTGCTTGATGCTTACTGCCAGTTCTTGCCATTCACACACACATCCTTAAACATACACACATACACACAGTGTCACACTCAGTACATACTCCCCCCCTGACAAGTACACTCAAGCACCGACACACACACTACACGTTAACATTTGCACATTCACTTACATATATTCAGTCGCGAGAACCCGCACACTCACTCACGTGGACAAACACACACTTCCACACACACTGCCCGCCAGCCCCAGCCTCTGACCACCATTCCTCTTCCCAGGTCAAAGGCAACAGGGTCACACACAGGACCCTGAAACCTGGGGCATGGAGATAACACCAGCTGAGTGATGGGACCACCTGGAAGAGGGGAGAATGAGCTGGCTCAGATGATGCCACCAACGGCCAGTGCCACTGGGGCCGGTGTGTAGCCCCAGACCAGAGCAGATGTCCTCCCGCTGCAGGCTCATCTGGGAAGGGACAGAGTTAAGGAGCCGAGGGAAGACGCTAGTCTTTCACAGTTCAGGGTGGGAAGCAGTAACTTGTGTGGGAAACAACCTCCTCGGAAACCATAGCAACACCCATTTGGCGGCTCTGGATTGGACCCTGACCAGACATTTATTAAGCAGCCTCATAAGCTGTGGTCTCCAGAAGAACAATACCAAACTGATCAAATGTTAATAGCTTCAATCTGTTCCTCCTCACAGAACTCCCGCCCCATCCCCCTCTCTCCACAGGCTTTGCATTTCTGCTTCCCAGGCTCAGCTGAAAACTGCCTCTGCTGCTACCCCAGAGCCCAAGTACAAACCCAGGACCAAGAGTTGCAGGCGACTCGGGGTACAGAGATGGAAAGCAGGTCAAACAAGGGGACCTCGGGAGTCCAAAGAGGGCCACTCTTAGCTTACACCAAGTTGAAAAGTCTTGAAGATCATCTGATCGAGTAGTTCTCAATCTGGCTGCATTTAAGAATTACCTGGACAGCTTTAAAAAAAAAAAAAAAAAGACAACATGTAGGTTCCACCCTGGTCATATTAACTCTGAATCTCTAGGGTGGGGCCTGATCATTTATTTATTTTTTTTTTAATTTTTTTTTTTTTTTGTGAGGAAGATCAGCCCTGAGCTAACATTCATGATAATCCTCCTCTTTTTGCTGAGGAAGACTGGCTCTGAGCTAACATCTATTGCCAATCTTCCTCCTTTTTTTTTCCCCAAAGCCCCAGGAGATAGTTGTATGTCATAGTTGCACATCCTTCTAGTTGCTGTATGTGGGACGCGGCCTCAGCATGGCCAGAGGAGCGGTGTGTCGTGGGGGCCCGGGATCCAAACCCGGGCCACCAGTAGCGGAGCATGCACACTTAACTGCTAAGCCACGGGGCCGGCCCCCTGATCATTTATATCTGGTGATGCTCTCCACATAGTTCTCGTATGTAGCTAGGGTTGAGAGCCACTGAACTAATTCAACCTCCTGTACAGGTGGGGGCGGGGGAGCCCAGAGAGGGACAGGGACTTGCCCAAGGTCTCAGAGCTTGTGAGGTGCCATATTGAAATTGGAATCCAGACATCATTACTATCAACCCAGAGTTCTGTCCACTTGCCTGGGCTACAGCATTCCATATGTGTCCTAAAAATGTGTCCCTCTCCTTGACTCACCTTGAGTCTGCGCTTTTCTACCAGGAGCTGGGGGTGCAGGGGAGGATAAAATGGATCCAAGCAGGGTACGAGGAAATGTAATTTTAACAAAAATATGAGGACCAGACATTCAAGAAATCAAAACAGTCACTCTGACTGATTCCCAGTGTTTACCATGGTCACAACAGAGTTGATCATGGTTAACCATGTGACCCTCACCCAGACACCCAAAACCCCAAGCCCAAAACCTGGGAGACATCTTTAACTCATCCAGCTTCATCACTGCCCGTATACAGCTGGTCTCCAAGCCATGAAGAGTGGACCTCATAAGGTTATAGACCCCACTGTCCAACTCACTGAGTGTTGCCCAAGTGCACACCACCTAGAACACCCCAAGGGCCTCCTAACCAGTCTCCCTAAATGGATGTATGTTCTCCAATCCAACTCCACAGAGCCACCAAAATATTCTCCCTAGAACACACATCTGCCCATGGCACTCCTCAGCCAAATCTTCACAAACTGGCCCCTGCCTATGGGTCCAGACCCACCCAGGCGACATGCTCATCGCACATTAACCACACAATGTGCTAGGGCTGGGTCTCCAGTCCTAAGATAAACACGGTCCCTACTGATGTGCAACTTACATTCTTGATGAGGTTGACTAATCATGTGATTACCGCTGAGAAGGAGCTAAGAGAAAAGTACTGGAAAATAAGATAAACACGTCCCTACTGATGTGCAACTTACATTCTTGATAAGGTTGACTAATCATGTGATTACCCTGAGAAGGAGCTAAGAGAAAAGTACTAGGAGGATATAAATAGGGAACAGCCTAATCTATTCTGGGGGCTATCATGAACAGCTTCTCTGAGCAAGGGATGGGATGTTTGATTGATATCTGAGGGTAAAATGGAGTTAAGCAACAGGAGAGGAATGTTCTAGACACAGGGAACAATGGAATGCACAAATGCTCTGAGTGGTAAAGGAGTACAGTCTGGAACCCTGAGAGTGAGGAGAAAGGAGGGCGAGATGAGGCTGGGCGGGGGGTCAGATTATGCAGAGCCTTTTAAGTCATGGTAGAAACTTTGCGTTTAGCCTTTGGATTTTGGTAGAGTGACCAACATCCCAGCGTACCCAGGACTGAGGCATTTCCCGGGATGCAAGATTTACAGTGCTAAGATATATGGGAATGATGGAGAAGAATGACCACGGACGGCACCCAGGTCTCTGACCTGCACTGCTGGTATGTGGTGGAGCCACACCCTGGAGGGCCCAGGGATAGGAGGGAGAGTGACAAGTTCAGTTGTTGAGTTTGGGAAGATAGGGCAATAGTCAAGTGGAGATGCTAGGTAGGCTCTTGGTCTGTGGTCTGAAGCTAGTGGTCTTTGCAGAAAGATGTAGGTTTGGGAGCTATCAGCATAGAAATGGTAATTAAATTATGGGAGTGGATTAGGCTACCTAGAGATCAAGAAAAATAAAGATGACAGGAGGCCCCAGACCCCGGCCTTGAGGAATGCCAATGATTAAAGATCTGGTAAACAAGAGTGAAATCTAACAAAGGTGGCTGAGAAAGAGCAGCCAAGGCGTAGAAGGAAAACCAAGAGTCTGTGCTGTCTCAAAGCATGAGAAGCGTGTATGTCTAGCAGGACAGAGTGGTCCACCATGCCCGATGCTGCTGGAAAATCAAATAAAATGACTGGGAAATGCCTACTGACTCAGGAATATAGAGGTCACGATGACCTTCTCCGAGTGCCTGAGTGAAGCAGTGAGAGTAGAGGTAGACTGAGGAGTGAGTGGGAGGGAAGGAAATGGAGACAGTGTGTATAGCATGGAAAATTTATTTGGGGAATTTGACTGGGAAGGAAATTGATGGGGCAAGAGCTGGAGAGAGACATCAGGTGCAGGGAGGGTTTGCTGTAAGGTAAGAGACCTGAACATGGTTAACCACTGATGGGGAGATCCAGTAGAGAGGAATAATTGAGAGACGGAGGAAACAGAAGGGCTCGTCACCATCCCCACAACACACCTCCTACCGCACCTCCGCTCAAGCTCTGCCAGCACCCCCTGCTCTTAGTCTGCTGGGCACTCTCCCTTTGTCCACGGTAGCTCTTCTTGGGATGAAAGGACAACCCTAGGAAGCCTTCCTTCCTCTGTTTGTACAGCCTGGTATACACACCTCCACCACCGCACTCAAAGCTGGTCGGTTTCCATGTTGTCTCTCCCACTACATGGGGAGCTCATCAAAGTTAAGACACTTATCTCAGTTCTTAGCCCACAGCATTGGCTGGTCCTGAGTACATGCTCAGGAAATGTTTGAGGAATGAATGAATGAATGAACACACGCTGTTATGAATGAATAATGATGAATCTGAAGGCGCACATGGGTAGCCGTGAGAACAGCCTGGGCTGGCATGATAACTGGTCTCTGTCCTCCAGAAGCGCAGCCCTCAGAGAACTCGGTCCCTGTGATCCCTGTTAGGGGCAGGGAAGCAGGGTGGGGTGGGCTCCTCGCTGCGCTCACATTCTTCCCTTCCATTGTTCCTGACAGCTGCACATGGAAAGTACAACATCCACCAAGGCCCATGTGTTTCCCCTCCTCCCCTCCCTCAGCAGGGAGGGAACAGATGGGCGTAATTTATGCCCAAACCCTTCCCTTGCAGTCCTGGCACTGGGGAGAGTGGGCGCAGGGGCAGAGATCCACCCAGGTTCCACAAACTTCTCTCAGCATCTAGGCAAGAGAGCCACAGCAGGGGCCAGCTGGGGCGGGGAGCTGGAGAAGACAAGTGGAGAGGGAGGAGGGGGAGAAAAAGAAGGGACCTGCCACTTGTGCGTGACCATGGCATTCCAGCCCACGGGCCACCGGGCTGCACACATTCTCTCAGCCCAAGTCTCCAAGGAACAGACTCTTGCACCTGCTTCAAAGACAAGGAAACCGAAGCTCAAAGAGGTGAAGGAACTGCTCCAAGGTCACCCAGCTGGTGATTGGCTGCAGAGCTAGGGTTCTAATCCAGGTCTATCAGGCTCCAAACCTGTGTCCTCTCCACCAGACCCACTGATGGAGGAAGTCATGGCTTCAGGCCTCCCTCCACCCTCCCTCTCATGGGTCATCTAGGGTGATGGGTGAACTATACCTTGAGGCCCAGACTCCTCTGCTGAAGGGACTGGACACTAAAGCCAAGGCTGTAGAAATCGCAGAGATGAGCAGAAGACTGTGCTGGCGGGAAACGTGAGGGGGCATCCTGGAGGGTCAAGGAGCTGGGTCCTGTTGCAGTGGGCATTTCTTTCACTGCCTTTTGAGGTCAGCCCTCTGCAGGGGGCTGTCTGGCAGCCACCCCTCAAGGCTGGGAGACGGGGTAAAGGCGAGACTCTGAGGCCTGCTGAGCTCCCAGTCATCACAACACACCTCCCAGGCCGCCACTTGCTTCTCCATTCAAAGGCAGCTGAGGCAACTACCACAGAACCCACACGCTGGGGAGTCAGCTGAACCTGGGTTCAAACCCCAGAGCCTCTACACGCTAGCTGTGTGCCAGCAGGCAAGCCACTTCACCTCCCTCCCTGAGCCCCAGCTTCTCTGTAAATGGGCTCGGGAGAGGGGATGGCTGAATTCCACCTGCAATTGTATCCATCTGGCCCATTCGGTGTTGTTTTGGTTTGGTTTCTTTGTGCTCTATCGGGTCAGTTGTTACTTGTAAAAACTGAAAGACTACACCCAAAAGTAGAAATTTCCAACTTCTTTGAATACTCAGAAGGTCTGCAACTTGGGCCTGCATGGCCCATGGTTACAATTTAGAGGGGACACGCACATGTCAGTTTTCCACTGTCCCCACCACTCCCTCCCTCATCGATATCACTTGCCCATGGGATGTGGCATTGGCTACCCCTGCTGTAAAAACTATTTTGCCACGGCCATGAAATGCTGAGCACCTTGGGAGCAGTGATCCCAGCCAATTCCAGTTCATCAGCATCTCCCCAGAGCCCAGCACAAGGCCTGTCACTTGTGCTGGAGGCACTCAGCCATTCAGTTGTTTAACCAATATGTATACGTTGAGTCCCTGCTCTGTGCAGGCACCTCATGAGAGTCTAGAGATTGAGCAACGAACAAATAGGTATTGTATGCTCACAACAATCCATGAAACCAGTTCTATTATTATCTCCAATATAGGGAAACTGAGGCACCAAGAAAGGGAGGAACCTGCACAAGATCCAAGGTAAGGATAGGCAGAGGTAGATTCAAACACAGCTCAGCTGATTCAAACCGATCGATGTTCTGAATGAGGGGTCTGCAAACTATGGCCTGTGGACCAAATCTTGCCCACCACCTGTTTTTATAAATAAAGTTTTATTGGCGCACGGCCACGCCCATCGTTTACATTGTCTGTGGCTGCTTTCATGGGACAGAGTTGAGTGGCTGCAGTAGAGACTGTATGGCCCCTCAAAGCCTAACATATTTACTATCTAGCCCTTTACAGAACAAGATCGCCAGCCCCTGCTCTAAGCCACTATTCTAAGCATCCTACCTTCACGAGAGGTCATTGCTGTCATAAAATTATACTTGGGGGAGGGGCCAGACAATAAAAAAATACATAAAAAAGGTAGATGCTACGGTAGAGAGAGCCTATACTGAGTGCCCAGTGAAGGCCGTTAAGCTGAGATCTGAGTGACAAGGAGCCAGTTACACAGAGACAGGAGAGAAGAGCTGTCCAGGCAGGGGGACCAGCCGGGGCAAAGCCCTAGGCCATGAGCAAGCACGGTGGGCTCCAGGAAGACAAAGAAGGCCGGCAAGCCCCGAGCCCAGAAGGGAAGGAGGAGGGCACATGGGTAGAAAAAGGTCTGCCGGAGAGACTTCCTGAAAATGTGTGAACAGAAGAGCTGAGTGGAGACTGGAGGAGACCTGCAACCCCCATCTGACATGTGCTGGCTTTCTGGATCCAGAGCCTTCCTTGAAACTGGCAGGACCTCCTCTCCCTGGGCTGCGAAATGAGTTCTCTCTCTGAGCCGCCCTTCTGGGACTGGCGTGGGTCAGAGGCAGTAAAAGACATGACGGAAAGGCCCTTGCAACAATGCAGGGCAGCCCAAGACTGAACAGCTGCCCCTGATGTGTGTGCTGAAGCATGCTGGGGGTCCGTGACCTCCAAGAGCTGGAGACCCTGAGATCCAGCCTCAGCCTGGCTCAGGCCAAGGAAGCCTGATGCTCCCTCCCAGCCCGGCTGACTCACAGTGTAGCCTCATGCAAGCCCTTGGGCCTAGGGCCACCTCCCCTACACAGCCCTTGCCTAACTGGGAAGATTTGACAAAAGGGAAGGTGGCCGGTGGAGGGAGGAGCTTGAGGGCCTTGGGTGGAAGCCCTAGGAGCTTCACTGCAGAAAGTCACCGAGCTTGCTGGAAAAATATGAGCAGAAGGCCAGCAGGCTGAATAGAAAGTGTGTGTGTCTGTTTGTATGTCTCTGTGTGTGTGTGTGTGTGTGTGTGTGTGTGTGTTAGCACTGGGGTGTAGGGGCCAAAGAGGGGGTGCCTGGGTAATATGTGACCAGAGCAAACCAGTTTTTCTATTTCTCCTAATATTATTTATCCAGCCCCTGGGTCTTTGCTGCCACGGGTAATGCTAAGGCTAAGCACCTGTTTCAATGACTGACTTGTCAAATCCGTAAGGAACTGAACAGTGAGGAAAGGAATATATGAATGATGCGCAGATGAAAGGTTGGAGTCCAACAAGCCGGGGCCGGCTTCCTGGCTCCACCACTTACTAGGCATGTGACGTTTGTAAAATCACGTTCCCATTTGGAGTCTCGGTCTCCTCACCTGTAACATGGGAATACCACCTCCTAAAAAAGTTGTTGTGAGGGTTAAGTGGAATTGGAGGAATTATGGGAAGCTCTTAGGAAAGTGTAGGATTCACAGCAGCTCTCAAGAATATCAGCACCTTTCTCCTCTTAGATCCCTGGGGTCTGGCAGGGCACCTGGCACAGCTGGGCTAGATGAGACTCCAGACAGCACAGGGTGGGGACTGGGTTTCTGAAGCCTCTGTGTGTGTGATGAGTGTAGACTGGGCTGGCCTTCAGGACACATAGACGAGAGTCCGGAGGCAGCCCAGGGTGACAGAGGATCCTGTGATTTGGCTTCATTCATTAATTCATTCATTCACTCAACAAAAATTTGTGGGGCATCCCCTATGTGCTGGACCCTGTGGGAATGCAGGACATACAGAGACGAGTAAGAGAAGAGGTGTCGGGAAGCTAACAGACTGCCGTGTTGGAGAAGGACAAATGGCACATTGTGACACACAAATAAATGACGGCTAAATGAGCACGCAGATGTGTGGCCATTTTCCCGCGTTCTTTGGGCATTGACAATAGCTCAAACACAGGTCGAGTGGTCCTTCCTGCTTGTAGGAAAACATCTCAATCAAAAGCTGGACACGTGAACAACTCAGGTTTTATATTCCAGACAGTTCTGGATTCAAATCCCAGCTCCTCCAATATCCAACTCTGTGACCTGGGCAAGCCATTTACTTCTCTGAGTCTCCAGTTCCTTAAAACTCAATTGGTGATAACACCTAACCCTCTGGCCCAGAGGCTGGGAAGCTGGAACAGAGGAAAGGGAAGCTGACATCTGTGGTATTGACTCTAGTTACCCTCCATATCGGCTCTCTCCTTCTTTCTCAGTGACAGACCCCTTGATATTAGCTAAGTGGCCACCCCTCTTGCTGCTATATTTGGCAAAGTGACTAAGTTCTGATCAATGGGATGTAATTGGAAAAGGTTTCTACAACTTCCAGGAAGTGTGCTTAAAGTGTGCCTGTCCTCATCTCTGCCTTTCTTCTTTCCTGCTTTCTGGGATGCAGAGATAATGGCTGGTGCTCCACCTGGCATCTTGGACCAGGAGGTAATTTTGAGCATAGCAACAAGACAGGAGCCTGAGCCCCTGACATTATGTCGCATGCCAGCCCTGGACTGGACTAACTCAGGCTTCTCACATGAAAAAACAAAAACAGAAACCTCTCTCTTGCTGATGTTACACTTGCTAAGGATTTGGAGAAAGAGTGATGTTTCAAATCCCTCCAACTAAACCCAATTCTTACTAATTTTCATTAATATCAACAAAACACATTCAGAGGGTCGAGCACCCCGTGTTCTCAGGGCTAGTGAGCTCCACAGGTAGTGGTCGCCATTTCCTCCTGGCCGAGGGCCCATCTTCCCTGGCACTGAAGAGCCTCCCACACCCCCGACCCCTGCCTTGTTGCCAGTTCTCCTTCAGTGAAGTCATAAGCCTCGTAGGACGCCCTCAGTTCGCTGAGTTCATGCACAGATAACAATGGCTCTGCTGCAGGGGTCAGGTGGCTGCAAGATCAAAAAAATATGGGAACACGTTTATAAACGCACAAAGATGAGAACATTTCCAAAAGCAGGGCCCAGATTTGTAAACAGACCAAGTCCAGCTGGGTGATTCAGCACCAGGCTCCTAAAAAGAAATCTGTGTATGCATTTGTTCTGTACGTACCCATGGAATGCCTTCTCCAGCCAGGGCACCAGGCCAAGCCCTGCAGGGCAGAGGGAAGGAGAAGGCCCCATCCCTGAGAAACAGGAGCCACATCCAGATGAGGAGCTAACACTCTCACCTAGAACAACACACAATGCCATTCATTCATTCTTTCAGCAGCTATTTATTGAGTACCTACTATGTACCAGGAAAAGGGCCAAGGATCAAATCAATAAGGAAGGGAATTGGGAATTCAGCCTGGAGCTGCCCATGGAACATGAGAATATCCATCCTCACCCTCTCAGCCCCAAAGAAGCCACATGTGCCCCAAACCCCCTCATTTTGAAGTCTAAATATTCCTAACAATGGAAGGGGGCACATGGCTTAACAAAGGGACTTGAATTTTTAGGAGCCGGCCACAGGCAGGCAGGGGTCAGTAGTACTTAGACAAGACTAGGAGTTTCCTGTGTTGCAGCCGTGGATCTGAGTCCTGGACCAGCTGCTTCCTAAGGCAGTAAGGCCCTCCACCTCCCAGTCCTCAGTGCGTTCATCTTTAAAATGGTATTGTGATTAAGGGAAAGTTCTGTCATCAGGCACGCCTGAGATGGAATCCCGGCTCGGCCACCACGCAGTTAACTAACCTACGTGGCCTTGGGGAATTTGTTTAATGTGTCTATAAAATGGGAACAATATGCTACCAACTTCATTTAGTACTAGGAGGATAAACTGCTCTCTGTGAAAAATATGAAGCAGCAAGAGAGGGACGGGGAGGGGGGATAGAGTCTAACAGCTCCCACCCAGCATAAAGCCCTAACCTCTGCTTTACTGATTCTTTTTTTTAATCTTTTTTGTTGTTGTAAAATATGCATAAGATACAAGCACCTTCCCCTCCCTGGGCCTCAGTCTCCCCATTTGAAAAGTGAAAGGGTTGGCCTAGAAGAATTCTGTTGCTTTGCCTCTATTCTGAAGAAGCCGATTGTAACATTAAACTAAAGAACTTTCTAGACGTCTCTTGAGTGTGACTTCCCAGCAAAGTTGTATATTTGCAGGGCATTTACCAGTCAGGCATCTTGGAGCAATATCCAGGTAAGCTTTTTATCAGGGAAGTAAAGGGAGGTGGCGGGCAGGGCACACGTGACCCGGCCAGGATGGGACAGACTGGGCGTGGAGTGCGGCATAGGGAGAGCCTTAGAGGCTGCGTTCCAGCCTCGCTCGCCAGAGCAGCCAATCCTGGGGCTCCTGCTGTATCCAGAAGTCTCGTTAAGTCCGTTTTATAAGTCTTTTTTGACAAGTGAGGGCTTTAAAACATGTTTCCTCATTGTGCAGAGGGCGAAGTTCAGTCCAAACATTTGTCTGCAGAAGAAACTGGGCGGACCCAACTGCCAGGGGACCATCATAAACTCTGCTCACACTCCGGGGCCCCAGGAAGGGCTGCTTCTTCAAGATCCCCCGTTGGTGGCTCTGCTGAGAATAATAATGTAGTATGAAGATAAAAACCAATGTCTGAACCCCTCCCGGCTGTCTACACTTTCTATGATCTTAAACCTTGCAAAACCAGAATTTTTTTTCCTAGTTTCTCAACCAAAGCCACACAGCTAGACAAAGCTAACCCAGCATCGATATTTTGGTCCTTCTGGTGCCAAAGCTTGAACTTTCTGTTCCCTGCCCATGCAAAAGGGAAGACGTGAGCACCGGGAGTGGAGTCCTTCATAGCCCAGCTTTTTTTTTTCTCCTCAAAGCCCCAGTGCATAGATGTATATGCTAGTTATAAGTCCTTCTAGTTCTTCTATGTGAGCCGCCACCACAACATGGCTACTGACAGACGAGCGGTGTGGTTCCTCACTCAGGAACTGAACCCGGGCTGCTGAGGCAGTGAGAGCACTGAACTTTAACCACTAGGCCATGAGGGCTGGCTCCCAGCTTTTTATGAAGAATCTTCGGGAACCTAAATCACCACACTTTTTGTCGGCCCCCAAAGGAAGACCAGTGTCCTATACAGCCTCGTCTTGGCATCATGTGTGGTTGGGAAAGCTGAGTCGGAGTTGAAGTCTCCATCCATGAGGATGGTGCAGCCCTGCTGGAAGGAGACGCACCTAGTAGCAATTGGGCACCAGATTTTACAGGCCTTGCCTGCGAAGTCTCTTAGACACATATGAGGTGAGAGGGACCTCCTCAGTGACTCCTGAACTCTACTAGAGTCACAACCACCCACTTGTTAAGAGAAGGTCAAGGGGGTGGAGTCAGACTTTGAGGGGACAGGGGGACAGGTCAGGTCATGGGAAAGTCCACTTCCCAGCAGCCTCCTGGAGAGATTTCTCAAACTCACCTGAGTGAGCCTTCAATGCCTTAGAGGGCAAAGTCAGGCAGCTTTACACAGGACACACAAGTCCTTTGAGGACTGGCCTGTCCTCCTCTGTGGCCATCTCCCGCCCACTCCTCACCACCTGCACAGGGCCAGTGCTTGGCTGTACGGAAAGGCCCAGCGCCTCCTAATCCTCAGGATCTCCTCATTGTCACATGGTACATGTTCCTTCCTCCATTTGCAATGTCTACTCAACCCCTGACCAACATCTACTCATCCCTCCAGGCCAGTCCAACTGTCGCCTCTTGATAAAGCCTTTCTAAGTCCCCTGGTCCCTCCTTCTGCCCAGCACGGTTTCTCCCTATGTAAACTAGCCAGTTGTGGCTCAGTTCCCACCTGTGTAAATTAGAGATAATAATAATAATACCTTTCTCATAAGGGTGATGTGAAGTTTTGATAAGATGAAACAAGTCACCGCTTGAACAGGGTCTGACCAGACTCAGTGCTTGATACATTCAGTCATTGTCATCCGTCTTATCAGGCCTGGATTCCAAGAGAACTGGCAGGGAATTTGCTAGCAGGAGCTCCAGCCACATGGCTCAGCCCTCGCCTCCAAGGGGGGACTCCTTGTTGCTTTCAGGGCTCAGCTCAAGCTTCTATGCTGTAAAGACCTCCTTGGCTATCCCCCACTTGAGGCCCCTAATCAGCTGTGTATGTGCCATCGTGAAGGCCCCTGGTCCCCTATACAGCAATGGTTTACATATCTCTCTCCTATTACACTGAGATAGGGACCATTTCTAAATCCGAATGTTGGCTGCCTTGGTGATGAAAGAACGCCAACAGGAAAACTGTTTTCTTCACACATCCCTGGAAAAATCCCCTATATGCAAAGCAGAACTCCAGTTAGAGAGGAAAGAGATAATAGTCACAAATAAAACCTGCATTATTTGCCATTGGCTGCCATCCACAGAAGCAGGAAAGAGGTAAGGATTTTTTACACACATTTACTTCACTCTGATCTCACACTTGCACAGAATTGCAACATCACATTTTTGGCAAAAACCTGAAAGATCCTCTAGTCCAACACCCACCGGATGCCTGAATCACCATTCCAAGAGCACACCTCCAGTGACAGGGCACTCACTACCTGCCAAATAGCCTATTTCATAGTTGACGTCTCTGACTATTGTAGGGTTGCCCTAGTGTTATCTGCAGCTTCTTCCATTAGTCATGCTTCTGCCCCTTGAGCCCCATAGAATCCATTTGCCTCCTCTTACCAGGACAGAGATTTCAAGGCAGAGCTCTAATACCCCCACCCCCATCTTTCTTCCAAAGTAATACCCCAGCTTCCTCTGCCAAGCCTTCAGGGCCCTCCCCAGCCTGGTCATCTACCTCCATTTCAATGGGCTTCCACCAGTTGGTCCCACTCACAGTGCAGGACCCAGAGCTGTGGGCAAAACTGCTGGTTGGCTCCAACCAGCACAAAACAGCAATTTAGACTCTTAGAGACCACCCTGGGAAGTTCGGCTCCCCCACCTGACTGATGAGACTGAAGGCCATAGACATGCAGTAACTTTCCCAAGTGTTCTGATTCCCAGTAGACGAACAGAATCACATTTGTCGACAACAATAAACAATATCATCATTGTTGTTATTATTTACATTGGCAGCCATATCACCGGATGAACTCATGTTGGACTTTGGTCTTAGGATTTTGATATTTTCTGTAATGATGTCAATCTTGGAATCTTGGAATTTCTCCTGGTAATTAAGTCAGTAAAAAAATACATAGATAGGGGCCGGCCCGGTGGCGCAGGCGGTTGAGTGCGCGCGCTCCGCTGCGGCGGCCCGGGGTTCGCTGGTTCGGATCCCGGGCGCGCACCGACGCACTGCTTGGTAAGCCATGCTGTGGCGGCGTCCCATGTAAAGTGGAGGAAGATGGGCACCGATGTTAGCCCAGGGCCGTCTTCCTCAGCAAAAAAAGGAGGAGGATTGGCGGATGTTAGCTCAGGGCTGATCTCCTCACAAAAAAAAAAAAAAAAAAATACATAGATAGATAGATAGATAGATAGATACATACATACATACATACATACATACATACATACATGGATACATGGATGGATGGATAGATAGATAGATAGATAGATAGATAGATAGATAGATAGATAGAGACAGATTGATGATAGATATATGATAAAGGAAATCCTTAGAACAGAAAGTAGATTCGTGGTTGCGGAGAGGCTGTGGGGAGGAGAGAATGGGGAGTGATTGCTAATGGGTATGAGGTTTCTTCAGAGGGTGATACAAACGTTCTGAAATTTGATCGTGGTGATGGTTGCACAACTCAGTGATCACACTAAAAGTCACTGAATTGTGTGCTTATGAAAGGTGGATCCTATGGCATATGAATTATATCTCAATTAAGGTGTAATTTTTGAAATATAAAGGAATAGGTGAGTCTCTGCTACTTTCTTCAGCTCAGTAGCCTTTCCTTAATGCCCTTAGTCAACAGATTCTCAAAAGGATCCTAGGGATTCAGAGGATTGATGTCACTAGTCATAACAAATCTTGGAAATTCTTTATTGGCTGTTTTCTAAACTTCTTATTCCAAATCAGCATTCCAAGAAATGGACTCCATCACAGTTTGTTTTGGTCTAAGATGTGAACTCCCAGACTGCAGGTTATGAACACTCTCTGTGTGTCAAATACCTTAAATAATAAACTTGCTTAGTCTTCCCAGAAATCTTTAAGGCAGTAGTTCTCAAACTTGAGTGTGCATCAGAAACACCTGGAGGGCGTGTTAAAACACAGATTGCTGGACGCCACCCTCAGAGTTTCTGATTCAGTAGGTCTAGGGTGGGACTCAAGTTTCCAGGTGATGTTTTTGCTGCTGGTGTGGGAATCACACGCCACATTTATTCTTCTGTCTTACAAATGAGGAAACTGAAGCTCAGAAAGATTCCGTAAATTGCCCAGAATCATGCGATGTGGCAGATACTACTGTGAGCTGACCCAACAGCATTTCTCAAATCTCTTCTCTCTTGCTGCTCTCAAGAATAGAGGTTGGAAATAGTCACAGTCCTTGTCCGATATTCCTTGCAGCTAGGAATGGCTAGGCAACATGATTCCAGCCAGTCTCCTTCCTCCTGTTTCATATGTTGACAACATGCTGGGAGATGTGTTCTCTGCCCCCATGAGAGCTACATGGTAGACATGTTGAGCAGAAGGACAAAATGTCCCTGAGTCCTTGATGACTGGCAGCTGACCCAATGGTTCCAACACTATCACAGGACTTCTTGTTATGTATGAAAAATAAACCCCTATTGGTGTAAGCCACTGTTAGTCAATCATTCCATTATTTATAGCTGATATCGTCCCTAATGATACACAGGAATGATCGATATTGGGGCCAGGATTTAAGCCTAAGTCTATCTAACCCCTGACTTATTCTTTCCACTCTCCATACTGCCACTGGAAATGGAATTTTTGGCTATGAAGTACTCAACACTCCCTAAGAAATCTCTTCACTTCCCTCTAATAACGTTCGTCAAAGGGAAGTGGCTTGAGAAATTTGCCTCAATCCCAAGCAGAGGAATTGGATGTGGTTTGAATCTAACCAATGTCCCAGGACTGACTCAAGAGAAAACGTGCCTTTCGACCCGTGCTACTCCAAGTGTGGTCCACCCACGAGCAGCAGTGGCATCACCTCGGAGCTGGTGAGAAGCAGAGTCTCTATCCCCATCCCAGTCCTAGTGAATCAGAATCTGCGTATTATCAAGATCCCCAGGAGCTTCATATGCTCATTGAAATTTGAGAAGTAGAGTTCTAGTTCAACGGTTCTCAAGACTGAGCATTAGAATCACCCGGAAGTCTAAAACCAAATAAACAGACCAAGAAAGAGTCCTGGGCCTCACCCCAGACCTACTGAATCAAAACTCTGCTTGAGTAGGAACCAGAAACCATATTAACATTCTTTACACTATTTTGCTCAGAGACCATTTTGGGAAACTGATTAAAGCTATGGCCCTTCTCCCAGAGAACTGCCCATATACATACACACATTTCACATCCAATTTCAGGGATTCACGGAAGTCCACCCAGAGTCCTCCTAGAACATGTGAATTCCAGAAAAGGAGCCCTCTCTACGTGTCCGGGCAGTTACAGAAATGCACTCAGGATCCTAATGAGAAGAGGCAGCCCAGCTCCTGTCAGCTGGGCCAGCCCTGGTTCATCCCCACCTGAAGGTGGTTTATGTAACCAGCTAGAGCCCACAGCCACAATTCAATGAGCAACTTCTGCAGCAAGCACAGCTTTGTGTTCCCTGGGCTTTCCCATCACCCCAGATTACAGAGCTTTTCATTTCATTTTCACCAAATTAACCTAATTCGCATGGAGGATGACTTCCTGCTCAACTGCTGCCCACAAGGATGCCACAGAGGCAGGTGCCTCATTCAATTACGAGGAAATTTTGAAAAATACATGCAGAACACACTCTTCAAAACAAAGTATCCAACACGTAGGGGCAGAGTATCGCCGCCTCCCTCAACCAACTGGGTGGTTTAATCTCCCTCCACCACCAACACATTTCTGCTGGCACACATCTTCCAGCACTTTATCATGTAATTGATTATTGGTTTTTTCAGACCATGGGCTCCTGGAGGTTTTCATCATGATAGCCCTAGATCTAGACCTAGCACAGGACCTGGGAAGAGTAGGCACTGAAAGGATGATGATTAGATGGAAGGATGGAAGGATGGAAGGACGGATGGATGGATGGATGGGTGGGTGGAAAGATGGGGGATCTGTTCTTTAAACACAGTAAAATGAAAAGAACAGGAAGTTAGAGTCTAGAAAATTCAAGTGCAAGTTCTGCCATGCACTAGACAACCGTGAGGACTCAGTCAAGGCATTTAACCTTGAGTCTTGGTTTCCCCTCTACAAGGAGTCACTAAGAACACACACCTGAATCTCTAGTTATTGTGACAATTGAACTGGAGAATACATGTGAACACATTTTCGTAGAAAGTAGCCCTCAGACTAGGACTGTGGAAAGAGATGTGTCCCAAAATCTGGCAGAGCTGGGCTCCAAGACTGGCTTCACCATTGTCAGCCACTTGACCATGGGCAAGTGTCATAAATTCTCTGCACTTGCTTCCTCATTTGAGTAATGGGGATGGCACTAAGTCCCCTCCCCGGGGCTCTGAAGGCAATGGGCCGTGTGTGGGTGCTTGCCAAACACACATTCCCCTTCTTCACTTATGCCCCCTGACCCCTATTGCTGGATGGCATATATAAGTTTATGGAACAGCCAACAAGAGGTTGTTGGATAAGAAAAATTGCTGTTTCAATCAATCTCATCAAGTGGTGTGGGAAAGCATGATCCAACAACCGGATTTCTAATTAGAGGTTAGGGGGTGTGGGGTGTGCTGGGAGAATTCTCACCATGCAGGCCTCACAGCTCAGAGCTCTGTAGAACGCAAAGCTTTCAAAGCCAAGTTTCACAATTTTCCACCACATGAGCAAACCTCATTTGCCTTGATGAGGCAATAACCGTGGGCATTTCTTTATATATTTCCCTTTTCCTCCCCTCCCCCACCCTCTTCACTAATCCACTCCGCCTTCCTCACAGACCCCTGCTTTGGTCTTTTTACCTCCTAGCCTCTGAGCTGGCAAAGCTGTTCAGGGATGTGGGGCCAGAGTCCCGGGTTCAAAGCCCGGCTGCCTACATGACACTGTCTCACACAAGTCGGTTCACTTCCACGGGCCTCGGTTCCCTTTGCATCTGGGCTTACCCACTCTAGCCTGGGGGTGGGGGTTGCTGTCAGGGTTTAGTGAGATATCATAGCTGATATGGAGGGGGCTCGTGGGTCATAGTTTCTCTCTTCCTCTGAGTGTGTCAGAGGATTAGCCAGAAGAAGCTCAAATGGGCCTGATTCATTTGTTCAGGAAGAAGGGGAAATGAGAAATCCCCAGACCCAAGCCAGTCTTGGATGGAAGTCAGGCAGTGGGGAAAGCTCTTTATTGCAAACGCCTATAGAAACATCCTGGTATTTTACAAGCCTCTGGCGCCTTCCACCAGGGCTATGAGGCTGATTCAGCCGGAAGGGCCAGCAGCTGTCCTCTTGACGGCCCGGTGGTTCTCCATCCCTCTCTGCCTGCCTGTCTGTCTGTCCAAAGGTGGTTAGCAGTCAGCTGCTCAGAAAGTGACATCCTTTGCCCAGAAGGATTCTTCCCAAATCCCAACTCAATTCAACCCCATGCGTGGGAGAGCCCGTACATAGGAAGACCTGTAACAGCAGAAGAGCAGTGATGGGCTCTGGTTAAGCCACCGAAGCACAGCTCCATGGGGCAGTGGTGAGCTGCCCACTCACTTCGTGTGAGCCCTCCTGCATTCCAGGACGGCTCACACTGTGCCCAGGCTCACATGCACTGGGGCTCTCAGGCAGTGTCTAGAATCCTCTCCTGCCCCTTCAGTTCTTCTCAGGACGGGGAGAGGAGGAGGAATGGCCCTGAACAGCTTATTGAGAGCCTGAGCGTGGCCTGTGCAGCTCAGTTCTCTGCATATGACACGCTGGACTGTTTCACAGGCATTCTTATGTCACCTTTCCCCTGTGAGGTGGACCCTGTTGGGCCCATTTTACAGATGAAGAAACTGAGGCCCAGGGAGACGTGAAATGCCCAAGCGAACTCAGCTGGATCACAGCAGACTCAGGTTTCAAATGCGTGTCTGGCTGACTTCCTGTCCAGTGGCCTTTCCACTCACTCCCCAGGAACTGTTGGACACCCACCTCCCTGATCTATAATTTTTTCAGTCCTTCTCCACCCAAGTTTCCCGTGTTCTATACCCAACTTGAAGGGCAATCAGAAAAAAGCACAAGATACCAAGCAGCAGAATACACTTGCTGGCGGGTGAATCAGAGTTTTCCTTCTGCACAGTCATGGGGCAGGAACACCCAGACTTCAAGTATGGTAGAAGTGATCAGGATCTCCCAGAAGTCACCCGATAGCAGAAGAGGACACATAAGACATCCCCATCAATGCCCGAAATACCCAAAATTTTCATAGTTCGCAAGCTGTCATTGATGTAGCTTTAGGTCTAGGAACTACCCTTCACACAGCTAACTTGGGCCCAAAAAGTGCTTCTCAATGGCTGCACTTCCAGCAGAGAAAAAAGACTGATTGGGCAAATGTGGCTTAGGCCTGTAGGCCAAAATGCCAATGTTAAATTACAGGTGAGGGAGAAAAAAGAAATAATTTATCAGTAGAATGATAGGAAGTCCATGGGTAAAACCAGAACTGCATTTTCTCACCACACAGAGTGGATGTGTAATTTCCCCCCATTTCTCTATAAATAAGGGGCTAGTGCTATCGGTGAAATAATTTATGACCCAATGTGCTCCGTTGTAAATGGCTGCTCTGTTTACTGGCTGTAAAAACATCTCTGAACACAGTGACCTTCAGTAGGTGAGCCCTGGAGTTTATAGCGCTGAAGAATTGTTTTACTGCTCCAGCACAGGCAACAGTTATGGTGGACACCTGTTGGGGGTAAGAAGTGGGAGATCGAGCCCTTTGGAATTTCAGGAAAATGAAACCCTCAGAAGAGCAAGGTGCCCCCAATGTGAGCCAGCCAGATAAAACAGACCACCAAGTGCCTAGCCAGAGCTTGGTCCATGGTAGGCACTGCCTGGTAGGTCCATGGTCTAGGCTAAGGATTGAGACCTGGGGGGCACTACTAGAGTTAGAGAATCCTATAAAAGATCAAGAGGATGGAGTCCAAGACATATCTGGAGGGAATGCCAAGGACCAAGCAGGGATAACCTAAATAAATTGATAATTATGAGAGGCAGGAGCGGGAGAAAGATCCAAGATGGTATATTAGTCGGGGTCTCCCAGAAACAGAACCAATAGGATATACATAGATATATATGAGGAGATTTATTATACAAATTGGCTCACACAGTTATGGAGGCAGAGAAATCCCACAATCCACCATCTGAAACTGGAGAACCAGGAAAGCCAACAATGTAATTCAGAGTCCAAAGGTCTGAGAATTGGGGGCCGATGGTATAAATCCCTGTCTGAGTCTGAATGCCCAAGAGCCAGCAGCACTGAAGTCTGGGGGCAGTAGAAGACGGATGTCTTAGCTCAAGCAGAGAGAGAGAATTTGCCCTTCCTCCACTTTTTGTTCTTTTCAGGCCCCCAGGGGATTGGATGATGCCCACCAGCATGGGTGAAGGTCATCTTCGTTACTCAGTCTACCCATTCAAATGCTCATCTCTTCTAGAGACAGCCTCACAGACACACCCAGAAATAATGTTTTGCCAGCTATTTGAGCATCCCTTAGCCCAGTCAAGTTGACACATAAAATTAACCGTCACAGACAGAACTGCAGCCAAAGGCTCAATATTGAACAAATCTAGAACGGAGGCAAGGTTGAGAAATGTTCTGGAAAGTGTTCATGAACCAAAGAAGCAGAGCATGGCGGCCACTAAATGATGCATGGTGAATTGAGCTGACTGAAAAGAACGGGTTTAGTAAATAAAAATATTCTTTCTTCTTCACCCTTCAACTTGCTCTGAGAAGGTATTACTGTTCCCATCAACGCCTTAGTATGGAGATTTCAGAGAGGCCCCAATGTGGAGCTCACTTCCCCAAAAGCAATTACCAAACTATCCATGAGGATGACTGTGCCAGCCTCAGCTAGGCATACATTCTTTAAGTCTTCTCCAGAAAGCTAAGGTGATATCTGACAAAACCTCTAGAGTTTTGAACCACGTTGTCAGGCCTAGACCCTTTGAGAACAGAGAGAAGTGTACAAAAGAATAAAGAATACCCAGCTGAAAAAGCATGCCTGGAGGGTTCTGAGCCCTTAAAGGCAGTGATGAAATAGAAGACTGTGTACGGTTTGTTCACAAGAAGAGTCCTGGTAGAAGGCTTCACGCTCAGCAAGCATCCTGGCCAAATGAGGAAGAGTCGAGTGGGTTGGCCAGCAATTGCCCAATAGCCTGGGCCTCTGGGGAGAAATAAGGAGGAAGCAGCCCATTGTGTCCAGACCAAGTTAGAAACCTAGTGATTTTCATTCCTGCTGTTTTTAATTCTGTGCCTTTTTGAAGGTCATTTTCATTTTCTAGTTGAAAAAAATATTACGGTTGATGACCTGCCAGTTCTTCACACATACAATTACCAACGAAAGACAGAGGCCCCCACCTTTTTGTAAATAAACAGATAGAACAATGTCTGAGAAGACCTGAAGCTTGGGGGGTCTGGGGGGAGAACCTTCATTCCTGTCCCTGCTCTCCCCAGTACACACATCACATGTGCACATGCACACACATAGACATACATACACACGTGCGTGCACACACATACACACACCACACAGACACGCATGCACACACATGCATATGTGCATGCACACACACGCAGACATACACACACACCTGTGATTCCTTGAGCAAGGCTTTTTCACCACCATAACTCAGCACCTAGCACTGGGGCTGGAATGGTATAGCTACTCAGTGACTATTGGCACACAAATTGATGAATAAATGAGGATATAAATGAGAGCTAGAAACCAGGCACACAGGGAAGAGAGAGAGGAAAGCAGATGTGGCTTGAAATCCTGCACCCAGAGAGCTCAGAGATCTATCGGCAACAACAAGTCATGACATTTGCATAATACTTTTCAGATTACAAAGCCATCACTTTTGATTCTCACCCCTTGGCTCCCACCAAGAAAGAGGTAAGGGTGCTGATGTTATAGAAGAGGAAATTAAGCCCAGAAAGGTCTGCTGGCTTGTCCCAGGTAGAAAGAAGCAGAGCTAGGAACTGCAACTTCTGAAGTCAAAGCTTGAGCTCAGGTGGCTCCCCGGTCTGTGTGTTTGGGACTCTTGGTCTAAATCTACACTATTTGAGCCAGTGACTCCATCACAATCCAGGAAGACTGGAGAAACTAACAACTTCCATCCATTCATTCCTTTACTCAACACATAGGTAATGGGTACCTGTTATGCTCCAGCCTGTGTTTGAGGAGCTAGAGACCCAGCAGCAAGTAAGACAGACACAGTCCCTGTCCTCCTCAACCTTACATATGGGTAGGAAAGACAGAGACCAAAGGGATAAACTAAGAGAGAAACAAGATAATTATAGACTGAGAGGAGTGCTAAGAACAAGAGAAACAAGGTGAAGGAATAGAAAATAATTGCAGGGCGGTCCACCTGGATGGGCAGCCAGAGAAGCTTCTGAGAAAGGGTCTTCTGAGCTATGAGCTGAAGGGTGAGGATAAGCCAGTCATTCTGGGAGCATTCCAGGTGGAGGGAGGGAGCACATGCTGAGTGTTGGAGGTGGTGGGGAGTTCAGGGGTTCCAGGATGATGAAGGAAGACCACATAGCTGGAGTATAATCAATGAGAGAGAAGAATCTTTTTGTGAATCTAGAGGTATATGTAGATGATGTACATATAGACGTAGATCATTCCGGTTTTGCCTGCCCGGGATCCCAACTCCTTCTTCTGGCAGCAAAATGTCATTTTCCTGAATAATTACCCTTCTGCTACTCTTATCCCCATGAGGTTTGGGTGGGTTGACCCCACTCCTCAGCCCCAGAAATGGGCACAAAATCCATGCTTAGATAATCATTCCCTCCTCGGTCTACCTCCCATCATCCCAACCAACTCACCCACCCACCCCCACCACCACCCTGACCACCAGGTAACTCAACCGGGCCAATAAACAAGACTTCAGCCAGAACTATTGGTAAAGATGTCAGTGTGAGCTGCCGCTGGTGACCATCTTTCCACAACAAGAGAACATGCCTAAGACAAAGCCAGCCCAGAGTGAAGCAGAGCTGAGAAAGAGTCCTGCAGCTAGTGTTTGAGCCCAGAATCCAGCTGTATCTGGACTTTTCATCTACATGAGCCACTAAATGGTTTAATTTGCTCAACCAAGTTTGAGACGGAGTTTCTATAACTTGCAACTCATGCATGATCCACACTTACACAGTTATGCTGGCAGCTGAGTGGCAAATGGATTGAGGAGGGACAAAAGGAGAAACAGAAAAACCCAGTAGGAGGCTACTGTAGAGCAGGATTGAAGAGTCCCACCAAACAGGATCCAGATTTTTGGAGCAAGTGATTACACTGCAATGTGAGGCCATCTGTATCCTGTAGACCACTCATATGTCAAGTTCACTTCATATGTGGAGGCCCCCACACTTTGCACGTGCTCCCTCCCTCTGCCTGGGTCACTCACATTCTCTAGGTCTCAAATGACCCTTTCTCAGAGTGGCTTCCAGGAACTCTATCCAAGTGGGTGCCACCAATTATTTCCTATCCCATCGTTTTACTTATCCCTTCATCACATTGTCACAATCCATACTTATCTTGTTCATTCATTTGTTTACCCCTTTGGTCTGTCTCCCCCAGGGGAATAAACGTAAGCTCGAGGACAGGGGCACAGTGTATCTCTAGCTCCTAAACAGCTTGGAACACAACAGGTGCTCAATAAATGCATGCTGACTGCCCTTTGACCCAATAACACCTCTCTTGACAATTTATTCCAAAAAGGCAACTCAAAAGAAATCTTTTAAACAATATAGACACAGATAGCCATTGCAAACTAAACTGTCCAAAAATAAAGGGTCTTTAAGTGAATAATGGCATATCCACAAGGGGATTACTGCAGTCTGAGAAAATTATAATTATGAACATTTAGAAAAATGTCCCCAAATAACATCAAGTGATAAAAGAAGGATAAAACATTGTATGGATTGCACCCATATTTAAAAATGAATATATACCTGTAATCAAAATCTAAACACACATGGATAAGTACAGGAAGGGAGGGTGCAAAAATAAACAGGTGATGTGGAAGGTGTATGGATCCAGGTTTTTTTTTTTTTTTACAGTGCTTTTTATTTCTCTACAAGTGGATTTAACAATAAATAGGCAATGTGGAGTTGTGCAAAACAACCAGATTCTGAATAAAATGCTGTAGAATGTTGGGCTGTAGGCACAATACCAACCTCATAGAGCTGCTGTGAAGTTTAAATGGGATCCTGGATTTAGAAGTGCCCAGCACAGGTCTGGCATAAATATTTGTTCCATAAAATTTAATACTAATAACGACAACAACAATAAAAGCATAGTGGTAAACATCACATTCTGAGGATCAGAGAACAGGCTCCACCACTGCCTGTGTGACCGTGGGGGACATATTTAATGTCTCTAAGCCTCAGTTTCCCCATATGTAAAAGGAGATGGTGAGAGTATCTACCTTTTGCCGTTCTTACGAAGCTGCCTTGAACATAGCAAGCCCTCAGAAGACATCACCATCATCACTGTCATCGGGAAGTAGCAAGTGTTGTAAGCAACAAAGCTTCAACAGGCCTCATATTATTCTGTCCCTTGATCTGGTTGATGCTGACTACTCTTTATTGTTGGTAACTGAGTGCAGGGAAGAGGGCTTCAATGGGCCAAGAAGTAGAGAAAGAAATGAATCACTGGTCCTTCAAGAGAGGGGAATGGTTTTTATTATTCCTATGTCACATCAAAAGGGCACTTCGTTGCAAAATGGTTTGCAATCACCTATTGGCTACTCGCTGGGTGCTGTGTCGGGAAGTCTAGGTCATTGACATTCTCTTCTGGAGGCCTGCTACGTTCTTGAGCTCCGGGAGAAAGTGAAGTCACAGATGCAGTCTGTGCCCATGAGGAGCTGTCTCTCAAGTTACAGAGAAGAGTCGGGAACAGCTGAAGGAGCAGGAGGACTCTGCACAGTACATGATTGTAATGCAGCAGGCAGAGGACTGGACGGCTGGCTCAACCACCCCGTGTTCCAATGACTCGTCCCTCTCAATGTCACAGACATCTGTCCATTGCTTCGCATCCCCTCACCCCAAGCATTCTAGTGCAGGCCCCGGACATCCCCCTTCTAGTTAGGGGAACAGGTTTACAGTCAAACTGTGTCTCCATTTAAATCCTAGCTCTACCTCTGCCCAGCTGTGTGACTTCGGGCAAGTTATTTAAATTCTCTGAGGCTGTTTCCCGATGAGGCTACTATGAGGAGTACATCAGATTTGGGGATATGGTGCTTAGCACAAGGCCTGGAGCATAGTTTGTAGCTGCTCCCCCAAATCATCATGACGTCTCATGGCTGGGCTAGGAGCCCCATCTCTGTGCTCCCTCGGCCCCTGTGTATCCCACCAGGGACACAATTAGGTATTGAGCTTCCAGGGTACGTCTATTTGTCCGTCTCCCCCACCAGTTCAGGAGTCCTGTGCAGATTAGTATCTGATTCGTTTCAGTGACCCTTGTACCTCTCTCTGAGCCCAGCTCAATAAACATGTGTTGCATTGAACGGAAATATAATAAACTGTTTATTACGGTAGGAATTTGGAATTTGTTGTTAGTGCCATAGAGTCGATTCTGACTCCTAGCAACCCTGCGTACAGCAGAGGAGAACCGTGCCCAGTCTTTTTGCACCATCCTCTCACCTTCCATCCCTACATCAGACAATGCTCTGCTGCTATTTATAGGGTTTTCATGGTCAATTTTTCAGAAGTGGGTGGCCAGGTCCTTCTTCCTAGTCTGTCTAGTCTGGAAGCTCCGCTGAAACCTGTCCACCATGGGTGACCCTGCTGGTATTTGAAATCCCGGTGGCATAGCTTTCAGCATCACAGCAATACGCAGCCGCCACAGTATGACAACCAACAAATGGATGGTGTGGTTCCCTGACTGGAAAATGAACCCCAGGCCATGGCTGTGAGAGCATGGAATCTTAAGCACTAGACCACCAGGGCTAAATATATGTAGTAGAAATAATATTGGTAAAAGGTACAAAGACAGGAGTGAGCAACTGTCAAGGGGCTTAGAGCATGGGCTCTGTACTTACCAAGAAACTCTGCTCCTTGCAACCAACCCCAGCTCTGCCCCGCAGGGTGGAGTCAAGTCTCCTGCCTTCCATCCCCGTGGGTGGCCCCTGCAATGAGCGCACACACACCTTGTGCCATCTCTCTACCTTGCTGGTTTTCCTCACCTGAGCTTGAAGGAAAACAGAATGAATAGCACGTCTATATATGGCCCAAATTACCATCCTCCTGCCCCCAAAGCCCTTCTCTCCCTCCTGGATCAACCCCTCCTTCTGAGTCTCAACATGTGAGGGTGGCGGTAGGGGATGAGAAAGAAGGACCAGACCCTAACTGGGACTCTCCTCTGAGAAGTAAAAACACAAGTTCCAGAGAGATGGAAACAAAGACCCATGTCCTGAGAATTACGTTATCGCAGCGATTCCAGTCGCCGGTTCATTATATGAACACAGATTTATTCCCCCAACGCACATCTTCACTTCTCCCCGGAGATCACAAGCTCAAAGGCTTCGGGGCTAGATATGATGTCCCTATCCCCTTGCAAAGATGTTGTCCTGAAGATCAGATTTATTTGTTCTCTTCTACAATGCTTTGCAGATGAGGACACGAGAGCCTGTGAAAGTACATTGGGACACGTACAGAGGAATTGAGGATTATCACCACTGTCACTAGGGAGGATCACAAAGCCGAACAGATGCCAAATTGAGTACCACTCTCCATTGAAGATCTGAGATCCAGATATATCAGGTACAGCTAACTATTTCACACCTCAATGTGAATATTTATAATTTTTTAACTATGTAAAGAAAAGACATGGCTATTACCTTTCCCACTGTGATTCTTCTGCTGGCCAACTCAATGGATACATTTATTGAAACCAGCGCCACAGAAACCTAGATTTTCTCACGACAGCTGAAACAAATCTCTCCTTCCCTGACACACCTCAGATGAATTAAAAATATTGAAGGGACACATACGTGGCCTCTGAGGTATTGAGGATCCTATAAGGGAGTTTAGCATGTAGAGCAATCAAAGTGTTTGTCAATTAGAACATGACCTCCCCCAAAGGCAGGCCCCCTTCTCCATTGTATTCCCAGTGGCTGGCACGTGGGAGCACACAACAAGTTCAAATGCATGAATGAATGAATGAATGAGCAAGCGGACTAGATCATTTTCAGGCATGAGCCTGGTTATCTCTCGGATTCACTGTGAAAACTTAAAGCCAAATTGAAAAAGCACATACTTTTCTATGTCCCTAATCTTAGGGTTGCTCCTACATCATTGGCCAACCACTCGTAGTTTAAAGAAAACGTATTAATTAGAGTGTTTTCAACAGCAAAGAATAAGCCAATCAGTTAAAAGTGGCTTAAAGCATTAGGAGATGTGTTATTTCAAATACAGCATATATAGGGGTTTCAGGTGAGTTACGGAAGAGGCCCCTCCACCCACACACTTACTCCCACACGTACGCACCAAATGTAGCAAGTCCCCAGTTTAATAATCCAAAAGTAGAGAATCTTAGTGAACTGAGAATGACAACACAGATCAGTGTACATCTTAGTGAGGCTTCTTCTCAACTTCTGATGATGCTCAAAGGGCTGTGTCATCGCTCTTTCTTACTCATAGCTTACATCACTAGGCTAGAGGAATTTACCCTAACATCCATGGCTTCTGTGTAAGGGAGTATTTAGGCATAGCACGAGTGAGTCCATTTCCTCACCTGCAGGAAGAAGGCAGAGTCTGTGCCCAGGAATCCTCAAACATCACTCTGCCTTCAGCATTGCAGGATACCAGAAATCCCATTTCCTCGCATTTTATTTGAGAATTATTGCTGGCGCAATAATTATAAATCCATTTTCCCCAATTCAGGCAACATGAAGGTTAGAGGTGGGATGAGTTCAGTGTTGATTTGACAACTTCATCAGGGATCCAGAATTTTTCCATGACTCAGTATATCCACTTTTTTTCCAGACTGGCTCTCCTCATGGTCACAAGAGGGCTGCCACAGTTCCGGGCATCACATCCGGACAGTAAAACACCCAGAGGCAGAAAAGAGTCCAAATCTTCTAGTTTCCCTTTTCAAAGAGACGAAGAAACCTTTTCCAGATGCCCCCCATTATATCTCTTAGATGACACATCTACCCTAAAATCCATTGCTGACCAGGGAAAATGGGATTACTGCAGCTAGTTAAACTAATGACAATTCACCCTTGAGCTGGAGACAGAGACACCTTCCATGACCAAACTGGGGTTTTGTTAGCAGAGAAGAAAGGAGGAGTAGGCAAAGGGCAGGCAACTGACAGCACCTGTTCAAAATGGTCCCCCATCAACAGAGACCTTTTGGGGTTCTATGCTGTCTGGGCATATGAAGCTGTCAGACAAAGAAGCTATGGAAGGGAAGGGCTCAGGCACTTAGGTCACCCATGGTGTTTGCTGCTGGCTCTTCTGGGGGCCTCAGCAAACGGTGCAGAGGATGTGCTGACATGATGATTTATGGCACGGCTGCCATCATTGGTTGTTGACCTGCCTGTGCCACTTCCTGAGGCTTCCAAATCTCAGAGGATACAACAGTAAAAAGAAAATAGTCAGGAGACAAGACTAAAGGGAGCCACTTTATTGGGTACCTACCGGACACAAGGCATTTTTTACACACTAGATCATTTAATTCTCACAATAACTGCCAGTTAAGTATCACCGGCCCTCTGTTAGAAAAGAGGACGCTGAGGCACGATTAAACAACTTGCTCAACGTCCTTCAGCCAGAAAGCGGCAGAGCCAAAACGCAAGCTCAAAGCTGCCCGATGCTAAAACCTGCAGCCTCTGTCTGCAGACATGTTACCGTCCCGTGCAGAATAGAGCGCCAAGCCACAAGTAATGAGAAGGGACACAGCGAAAACATCAAGTCAGTGTAGGAATGTAGTCATAAAAGCTGAAGAATGAGTCCATAATGTTCAGGAAACCAGAGATCAGCATCACATTATAACCCCATAAACACAGATCGCATCCACAAGTTACATACAAAGCATCCTCAGCTCCCAAAGCCTTATCCATGGGCTGTCACGATTTGATTTCATAAGACCCCCAAACCCATGTTACTCAAAGTATGGTCCACGCACCAATGCTGGTCCACAAACTATTTGTTTCCAGTTAACGATAAAACCAGAAATGAAAGCAAGTGGTTAGAAACCTTTATAACGTTTTGACACTGCTGTGACATTCAAGGACGTAATTAGCAGCCTTGTCTCGTGGAAGAGCCTAGACCATTTGGGTGTTGTTGAACTCTGGCTGCATATGGCACAGCTGCATGCTAGTATTGCTCTATGATGGACTGGAAAATTAAAAATTAAGATAAATTAACAAATGTCTTTTAAACCCTGGTTCTTCACCACAGAAAGTGGGAAAAGCATGACCCTAGAGTTCGGCTGGGTAGGTATAAATATTCCCATTTTACAGAAGAGCATGAGACTCAAAGAGACTGAGTCACTTGCCCGAGGTCAACACCATGGGTAAGAGGCAGGAAAGGAAAACGCTGTAGTTCAGTGACAAACAAGGAGAACGATGAAATCTCTCAGCTCCTGATAACAGAAAGAGTGTTGGCAAGAGGGGGCTGTAAAAAGGTGGAGGCTTGTAAAAAAAAAAAACAAAAGGCATTTCCTCAAGCTCTGCTGTTGCCAAAAGTTTAGCTCAGATAAGATGCCTAAGGTGAGATCTATCTATAAAGAAAGGCCAGGAATAAAAGGGAGATGAATGGCTTCACTCCTGACAAAGGCCGGTCTTTTGCATTCTCATTTACAGATGGACTTACTAATTGTCACTGCCATTTCACTTCCACAAATTATGAAGGACTCTTTTTATTTTTTTTTATTTTATTTATTTATTTATTTATTTGTGAGGAAGATCAGCCCTGAGCTAACATCCATGCTAATCCCCCTGTTTTTGCTGAGGAAGACCAGCTCTGAGCTAACATCTACTGCCAATCCTCCTCCTTTTTTTTCCCCAAAGCCCGAGTAGATAGTTGTATGTCATAGTTGCACATCCTTCTAGCTGCTGTATGTGGGACGCGGCCTCAGCATGGCCGGAGAAGCGGTGCGTCGGTGCACACCCGGGATCCGAACCCCGGCCGCCAGCAGCGGAGCGCGCGCACTTAACCACTAAGCCAAGGGGCCGGCCCTGAAGGACTCTTTTTAAAATCCTCCCAGTCTGCCTTTAGAACTCACCAGCCCCATCACTGAGTCTAGGCCCAACCAGACAGAATGTCCCATCTCCTCCGAGCTTGGTCTTTTCTAGAATGTTCTACCATGACCTCTTCCCCTTCCCCGACTGGAAAAGCTCTGCTCTGCCTGAAAATATTTTTAGAATAGAGTATTGTTATATCGGGACTCTGGGCTTAAAGAACCAAGAGTTCTCCAGGCTCATTTTAAAAGGGGGAATGCATAGTGGGCTGTTCAGTGGTCTCCCACAGACATCCCAAGACAGGAGCGGAAGTAGAGGGTCCACTGGGGACTGGAAAACCGTTAGCACTCCAGACACCTCTCGCTCACTCTCTCTCAGAAGCCATTAGACTCTCTCACACACGTGACGTCTCAGCTTCTCTGTGCCTCTCTGCCCCGATCTCCTTTTTCTCTCATGTCCCCTCTGTTTACTCATTGCTTTACTGCTCCTATATCTTCACTAACACACAATCATCATGGTCTCCCAACCTCAACTCTACCTTTCAACTTTGCAAATGCAGCACCAGCACCAACTAGATCCTTCTCTCATTCCCAAGTCTAACTGCCTGAAAAAGGAATCTGATTGGCTAAGCTCATCTTTGCAAGCCAGGCCACTAATCAATCAGTGGTCACCTGCCCACTTAAGAATCAGCTTTGCTGGGATCCAAGGTCAATCTCTGATCTCAACAGCTGTTGCCAGGAAAGGCCAGGTATGTGATCTGGAGAATGTCTGTTTACATGAAGCAGACAGTGAGCAGGCAGGCCAACACTACTAACATGGTCTGTCTGGGAATAAGTGAGAAATAAATAAACTCCTATTTACCCTTCAATGCCCAACTCTGGTGACGCTTTCTTAAGGAGGTCTTCCATGATTTCTCCAGGTTGGTATTTATTGCTTGTGTTCTCACAGTGCTGTGCAAATCCCTATACAGGAACCCTCTCCATGTTAACTAGAAACTGCCTGCTTGTGTCTCCACCTTCTCCACCAGACGATGAGGACTCTGAAGACTCGGACCACACCACAGTCACCTGTGTGGCACAGTGTGTGGCAGAGAGCCTGGTGCTGGGCATAGAAAGAGCTCAGTAAATGAACAGAGAGTGAATGACCGAATGAACAGTGAATTGGCCCTGAATGAAAGGCTGAATAATGAAATACGCTATTCACTTGACAAATTTAAGTCCCTCTGTGTCCACTACAGATAACAAAGGAGAAGGCTGGGGGAGGGGAAGGAAGAGGAGAGAATTAAAAGGTAGGAGGATTCTACAAGGAAAAGTAAAAACAAAGAAAATTAGCCCCAAAAAGAGGAGACAAAAAAGTAGATGAACTGCTGGCTCTGTAGCATCTTCTATTTCCAGGTATTTCTTTTGGTATTCGCTGCCTTGATAGAGCAGATAGAGATGAGGGATTCAAGCTTGGATTCAGTTTCCTCATCTGTGAAATGGACATGATAGCAGCTGCTTTGCTGGGTGCTGAGAGGACAAAAATGAGATGAGAGACAAAAAGTGCCCAGCAGAGCACCCGGGGGCAGGCAGAAGAGCCTCATGGGTTATGGGGAATCGTTTTAGAATTGCCCAGAACATGCCAGGCAGGCTCCCAATGGCAGAAGGTCATATGCGCAGGATTTTCTCAGGGAAGCACTGAATCTCTATGAAATTACCTTCACCCTGGAGCTTAGAGCATGAGGGAGCCGGCAGCGGGGGTATTGCTGCCATTGACAGCAGGACAATAACAATGTTATGATGTTAATCATTAAAATGCTGTGTCTGTTTTTGTCTGGGGACAAGGCATTTTGATCTTTGTTCTCCCTCTATAAAGATGAAAGGCATGCTACCAAAGGTAGAGACTCCAAGCCGAGAGGACGGCCTACCTGCCCGGCCACCTCTCCCAGCCCCCAGCATTCTTAGAGCCCTCAGAGGGTAAAGCCCCGAGGAGAGGCAGGTGGAAGGGGAGGGAAGGCAGATTAGCCCCTCCTGGGAGGCCAGGCTCCACCCATTCAAACGAGACTCTTCTGCAGCTTGCTGGCAAAGAGAGTTAAAAAGAAAGGCGAAAGTCTATACCCAAGAGAAATGGAAACGCACGTCCACGCAGAAACGTGCACACGAACATTCATAGCAGCATCATTCATAAAGCCAAAAGGTGGAAACTGGTGAATGACAAACAAAATGCAGTATATCCACACACCGGAATATTATTTGGCAATAAAAAGGAATGAAGCACTCATATGACACAGACGAAGCTTGAAAACATTATGCTAAGTGTAAAAAGCCAGTCCCAAAAGACCACATCTGATCTGATTCCATTTACATGAAATGTCCAGAATAGGCAAATCTATAGAGACAGAGCATAGATTTGGGTTGCCAGAGGCTGGGGGACCGGGGCACCGGGGGAGTGACTGCTACTGGGTACAGGGTTTCCTTTGGAGGTGATGAAAATGTGCAACTCTGGGAATATACTAAAAACCGTTGAATTGTATGCTGTCAATGGCTAAATTGTCTAGTATGTGAATTATAGCTTAATATAGTTGTTTCATTAAAAAAAAAAATAGCAGTGTGGAATGGCAGTTCATGCCTGGACTCTGGGTCGGATTCTTAGCTCTCTTACACATTTTCATGGAGAAAATGTAGAGAACCTGCTAAGTGCCAAGAGCTGCCCTTGACACTGGGTTCACTGCCCTGGGTGCTGGGTTCACAACACGAAGAAGACAGACAACGCCCTGCTCTCTTGGCACTTAGGTGTTACTGGGGTAATC
This sequence comes from Diceros bicornis minor, assembly GCF_020826845.1. Classification (NCBI taxonomy): domain Eukaryota; kingdom Metazoa; phylum Chordata; class Mammalia; order Perissodactyla; family Rhinocerotidae; genus Diceros; species Diceros bicornis. The sequence continues at coordinate 16,776,242 of NC_080767.1, read as the reverse complement.
TGGCAAAAAATGAAAAAAGGCAAAGAAAGAAATAATTGCAAGGGTGCTGAGACCACGAGGCACACACGGAGCTTGCAGAAAGGCTCTCTTAGAACGTAGAAGCCTGGGGCCGGCCCCATGGCTTAGTGGTTAAGTGTGTGCGCTCCGCTGCCGGCGGCCTGGGTTCGGATCCCGGGTGCGCACCGACGCACTGCTCCTCCGGCCATGCTGAGGCTGCGTCCCACATACAGCAACTAGAAGGATGTGCAGCTATGACAGACAACTATCTACTGGGGCTTTGGGGGGAAAATAAATAAATAAAATCTTGAAAAAAAAAAAAAAAAAAAGAACGTAGAAGCCTGCCTGGAATGGGAGAAATTCCAGGCAGAGGGGCCAGCACATACAAAGGGCATGAGGTGGACGAGGACTAGGTGCTTTAAAGGCACTGAAATAAGACCAGGAGGCCTGGAACAGTCACTCTGCCCCTTCTTCGTGTGGACCTTAGACAAGTCCCCTCTGTTCTCTGAGCCTAGTACAGTGTGAGGGGGAACAACAGGGCCTGCTCACTCCTGGGCATGCCCAGCTCCGCGCTGGGCGGAGAATAGGACCCAAATATCATTTCCCTCCCTCTCCATCCATGTGCCAGCCATGGTCTAGTCCTCCAGCCCGGATTGTATATTCTTCCTCTCTCTCCCTCTAGAAGGACAGACACTCCTTTAAAAGAGTCTACAAAAGCAGCTACTGTGCCACACAATTCTCTCGGTAATGGTACGACGCAGACACATTTTCCTTGAACACCTGCACTACGTGGGCCACAAGAATTAGCCTGGGATGGTTTGTGAACTGCTTCTCCTTGAACAAACACAAGCCACGAGGTCCTTGGTGGGTCCTCCCTGACCGGGACCCCCAGAGGGGCTGTGCTGTTGCCTTCTCCTCTCTTTGACAGCCGTCTAGCTGGCTCTGGGCTCTGTCTGGACCTGGTCTGAAGCTTGGGGAAAGGAGAAAACAGATGCTGTTGATAAGAGCACAGGCTTTAGACACCAGCATATCTGGATTCCAGACAGAATGACTTCTACCTCTTCTGGCTAAGTGCCCTGAGGAGTGGGACTTTCCCTCTCTGGTCGTCTTCCTCCTGCAGCATCAGGCTTCTGCTACCATTTATGGAGCCTCACTCAATGTCTAACTGAATCCTCACCAACACCCATTAAAGTTATTCTCATTTTACAGAAGAGTAAACTGAGGCTCAGACAGTTGAAGTCAAGCGTCCATTCGGTTAGTTGATGAAAAAGGCTAGATTTCAACCCAAGAAGGACATCTGGCTCCAGAGCCTATGGTCTTTACAATCACACCCCATGACATCCCTCAACCATAAAATGGGACAATAACACCTGCACGCTGGGGTTTTCAGGAGCACTGACTGAGCTCATTACATAAAGCATCTTGGTGCTTGGAACATACAGTGTACGATGAATGGTGCCTAGCCCGCCGCCCCTACACCCTTGGAGTTTAATTGGAGTTCTGCTGTTGGAAAGATTTTTTCAGACTTCCAGGTGGGGTGTGCCCAGGGAGAGACTGACAACGCCGAGAGACTGCCTGGTGGAGCTCTCCAGTGGTCACTGAAGCTTCCATGTTGTCCCAGACCCAGGAGAGGTGATGCCAGGTGACAGCTCCGAGCTGGAGGCCTCAGTGGCTTACAGAAGGAATCAGTGTGGCCACCAGGAGGTGGGCCGGGGATCCAGTCTGCTTGGCCCTGTCAATGTCAATGGCTACCAAAGTCAACCCTGAGAGTCTCCAGAGTCTCTGAGGCAGAAGGAGCTTTCAGTGAGAAACTGTCAAAGGAGACTTGGACCCAAGCTTGGCGATGAACGAGAGGGCACCACACTCAATCCCAGGAGAGCTGCCTTTCCCTGTGGAGTCAGGAGAGCAGCAGGGGGAAGTAGAGGGAGCCTAATCCCATTCTAGCACTTACCAAGAGGGCATTCCTAACATTTCCGAGACTATTTCTCCACCTGCCACATGAAGCAAATAACACCAGCCTTACAGAGGGTCATCAGAGCTAATACATGGCAAGTATATAGTACAGGGGCTGGCATACATTTTTATTTAAAATAATAATAATCAGAGCTCTTATTTACTGTGCTAAACTTTATACATACACTTGATATTGTCACTGAATCCCCACAACCACTCTATGAGGTAGATATCATTATTACCCCCATTTCACAGATGAGGAAACTGAGGCTTAAAGAGATATGAGATGGCATGTTCAAGGTTGTACAGGTAGTGAGTTGTCAAGCAGAGATCTGAATCCAGGCAGTGAGATCTCAGAGCCTCTATCTGAATTGGTTCCCTTCTCCAGAGTCCTTCCCTGCCCCTCCTCAGGAGATCACACTACCAAGCCAACACCAATTCATGATTACTTGGCCATTCATGGTAACCAGGACAGTAGGGGGACTGGCTAAGACCATGTGTGGGCTTTAGACAATATCAGGTCCCCCTTCACAGAGGTGCTATAGGAGTGTCTCACAGAATCCTCGCAACAGCTCCGTGAGAGACGCAATATATTAACCTCCCTGTGGAGAAACGAAAACAGAGGCAGAGAGATGAAGTGAATCATCCACAGTGTGGGCAGGCAGGAAGAGGACAAATAGGAGCCCACTTCAGCCCTAGGCTGGGTTCCAGGGAAATAGTTGCTAGATAATAAGTTATCTCACCTCTGCGGGGCCAGGCAGCCTTGTGTCTACACAGGAAAACAAAGGTAGATAAATGCAGGAATTCACAGCCCTATAAAAAGTGAATTAAGATAAAATAAGAACCCTTACTACTTAATGAGGGAGGTTTATGAACACGAATGCATGACGATGACTCAGAGGAGCGTAATTATCTTATCATAAGTTAAAGGCAATCGATTTTCATTTCTAAGTAAATATCATATTTCCTCCATCCTAAAACACACCTCTTTTTTTTTCACATGTGGTCATTTCTGAAGTCCAGGTACAACTTACCATGAATCTGCATATTGAATATGTGTCTTTCATTCCTGCCGTAAAGGCTGGTGTTGAATTGAGAATGTGTCAGACAATAGATCCTGCCTTAGAACTGAAGTCCCTGCTTTTTCTTATCTCCTCTCTGTCCTGGGGAAAGGCTCCCCACTCCTCTCCCTGCCTTCTTTCTCTCTTTCAAGTCAGAAGAGGGAAACTGTGCAAGCCTCATCATGAGATAAGAGGTAGCCAGCACTCTCTCATAGGACTCGTGGATGAATTAAGTGATTGGGGAAACAGAAAATAGAGCTCTTCTCTCCCTCAGCCCAAGACCACCCCCATACTCTGATCCCTAATGCAAGGACATGGGAATGGTTGACTGAGCCTGGATCCCCTGTCCCAGCTGGCTGGGTGTGGTCAGGGGAGAGCACGTCTGTGCAGCTGGGACCTGTGAGTCCAGACAGGGAGGCCCCCCTGCAGACCACTCAGCAGCTCCGCGGTAGAGCCCGGTCGCAAATCCAAGGTTCTGGGTTCCCAGAACGGATGCTTCTCACTCTGCTGCCTCCAGTTTGTTCTCTCAAACTCCCTGCCAGGAAGGACCCTTCAGATGGCCAGTGAGAGGTGATGCTGCCTTCCTGGAGGCAGAACAGGCTGTGTGCCCCTGGGCAAACCGCTTGTCTCCCCTCCTGCTGCTCAAACCTCTCAGCCTCATCCTGCCTCAGGCTCCTTCTCGGAATAAGCAATGGGCCTCTTTCAAAAGCCTCCATTCTCAAATGTGGGATTTACAGCCATCATGGGCCATCGAGGGCCTCCTTCGATCTCCTGAAGTTTTAAAAATAAAGATAAAATGTAAAAGGAAGAAAAGAGTCAAAGAAAATACCCAGGAGTCAGAAGTGCTGGGTTCGGGCCCTGACCATCACCCTTCCTGTCTGTGAAATGGGCACAGCCCTTTCCTATCTCTGAACCTGGTTTCCCAGGTCCCTTCTAGCCTGGCCTCTGAGGCCAACAGGTGCTAAGGCTGAGACGCCACTGCTCCCAGCAGGCTCAGCCTTGGTGTGGATGGGTATCCTGCTGGCAGAGCCTCTGGGCTATAAGCTCGGGGGGGCAGGGGGGCAGCCTCTGTCCTGCCTTGTTAACATCCATTGAATTGAATCACTCAGAAGCCATGCTCTGGCCTCCTTTTAAATGACAGACCCCAAAGACAGATAAAACTTCAGTTCATGCCTCTTCACAAAATTTTGGTCTAAGATGCTCTGCCTCCACCCCTGGGTGCAGAACGAGAAAATAGAGCCAAGAGCCAGCCTGAGATGTGTGAGAGGGTGTGTGGGAGGAAGGGGAAGGGAGACCAAGGGGAGGATGAAGGCCCCAAGATAGCCCAAGGAGGGGTCTCATCAAGGCCACTGGCCAGCAGCTCCCAAATTAGCTGGGAGCCACTGAACCCAACCCGTGCTTAGCAAACACATGTCTCCCCAAGGCAGTGGGGTATTAAGGTACCAGACTGCTGGATTCATGATCCCAGCTCTGCCACCAACACGTCTGACCTTGTACCACCACTTAACCTACCTGTAAAATGGGTGTAAAGAGTATCTCCCTCCTAGGGTCACGGAATGCTCAGAACAGTGCCCAGCACAGAGCTAATCCTCTGGTATTGTACACTGCCGTTACCTGCCCAGAGGTTCAACTACATTATTATCTCATGGAATCTTCGTAACAAGCCTGGGAAGAAATAATTATTTTCTAGATGAAAAACCTGAGGCTCAAGTCACACTGCTGGTTTGTAGCAGGGCTGGGATTTAAAGGCTCTCTATTCTTTCTAACTTCAAGTCCCACTGAACCAGGTTCCCTCCTGGAGGGAGGGGCTGGAGGAGTACAGCATTGTGGGGAAAGGAAGATAAATGACAGAGAAGGGAATCCACACCACTGGAAAGGGCTCAAAGTGGGAGAGGCCGGCTGGTGGGGCAGACAGATGGAGCATCCTTCCTCCCCACGAACTCTCTAAGTGCTGCCTCCCGGGGAGGATGCTGGCTGCAGGCTGAGGGCCTGTTGGGTGTTCCAGGTCTTTCCCAGCAATGCTGCAGTCTCCGAGCCTCAAGAGAAATCCTGCTGCAGACCATACCACAGGTCAACAGCCATGAGAGAGGGAGGAGCAAGGGCAGGCCGGCTTAGGCAGCACTGGGTCAGGACCCTGCACACGTCCTGGGGCTCTCAGATGACCACAGGCTAGGACAGCCCAGTGACACCCTGTCATCCCCAGGCTCCTCGGGTCCCAGACATCTCATTCTATAGAAGGGGATGGGGAGGCTGGGCCCAGAGTGGGCAGAGCCACATGAGCGGGGGGTCAGACCACACCCCCATCCATCCCAGCAGGCAGCAGTGCAGGCTGGCGGGGAGGCAGGCAGGAGCCCAGAGGGCCAGCAGCAGTGACCACAGGCCAGGCATCCTTCTGGCCACAAAGGTTGGTAAAGGGAGACCAGACTGCCTTCTCAGACTGGAAAGAGAAGGAGTCTCTTCAGCTTGGAGAAATTCCTGCCTGGTGCCACTTACCCCTTCCCAGACTTGCCAAATGTTTGAGCAGGAAGGGGGCTTCCCAAGGTCAGCCAACAAGACTTTCTTATTCTGTAGTGAAGGAAAATAAGGTCACCCAAAGTTGCAATATGTCAGTGGGACCAGAACTTGAGCACTCCAACACCAACACCTAGTCCCATGGTCTCTGGGGGAAGCACAGGAGACTGAGAGTCAGGTCTCCACGGCTCTGGCTCTGGCTCTGCTCCCAGCTAGCAACCTGAACTATTCTAGAAGCTTCCCTCAGTGTGTGGATTCTATAGTTCTGAGATATAGAGTGGCGTGCGTGCACCGTGTGTGCGTGTGTATCTATTCATTCTACAGCAAATATTTATTGAGTGCCTTGGGCCAGGCTCCATTTTAGGCCCTGGAGATAAAGCAGTTCACAAAGCAGATGAAGCCCCTCCTCTCGTGGGGCTGATGGTCCAGTGGAGAGACCTATAGTCCCGTGGGCGTCTATGTAGAAGGACCCTCGTGCATCATTTGTGCCCAGACCCTGGTGGGTGGGGAACGTCCTGTGGATACCATTGAGAGCCACAACCCTTCTCCGGGCTTCCTTGTGCTTCAGAGAGGTGGTGGAAGCATTTCCCGAGCTCCCACCCCATACCCCGACTCCCTGCTCCCACAGCACCCCAGGGTGCTTCTTCTGGCGTTCTGCACCCTGCCTTGCAATCACCGACTTTGTTCTCTGACTTTCTGAGCAACCTGGAGACTGCATCTACGTCTCCTCTAATCCCCAGCACCTGGGAGATGGGCCCTCCCTAGAAACTCTTTTTTTTTTTTTTTTTTTTTTTTGGTGAGGAAGCTTGGCCCTGAGCTAACATCTGTGCCAATCTTCCTCTATTTTGTATGTGGGGTGCCTCCACAGCATGGCTGATGAGCCTTGTCTAGGTCCGTGCCCGGGATTCGAACCTGCGAACCCCAGGCCTCCAAAGTGGAGCACGTGAACTTAACCACTATGCCACTGGGCCAGCCCAACTTGTTGAATAAAGGGCTGATTGAACGAAGCCATTTATTCTGAGCTCCGTCTGCTCATCTGTAAAACGGGGATGCTAACTATCTGTACCACTCCTGACTGTCCAGCAGGTCAGATGAGACTGGGAGATGAAAGGTCCTTGGAACCAGCAGGCTGCTCCTCCAGCAATAGTTATTATTATCTCCCATAAAAATGGCAGCAGTTAAGCGCCTCTCTCTGGGAAAGGACTCAGCCACAGAGATCCCCGGGCTCAGCTGGGAGTGCGTGCTTGTGCAGGAATACGTGTGTGAGCGTGAGCGCGTGTGCCGGCCTGGAGCGTCAGAGTGGTCCCAAAAGAAGACCCGTAGTTTCCAGGAAGGAAACCTGGCCGGCCCTCCTCACAGGACACATGGCTGCCCAGGCCAGGAGGGCACCCGAGGAGTCAGCCCGTGGCAGAGGACAAAGGACGGGAGGGGAAAGAAGGAAGGCACCCCTGAGTCCCCATGTCCGTCCATCCGTCCATCTGTCTGTCTGCTGCAGCCAGTGGCTTGCCAGGCAGGACGGAAGCACTGCCCGGCCGTAAATGACTGCTGGCTCCAGGCTGGCCACCCGCCCTGGCCACCCGCACGGAAGGGCCGGACTTTACCCAGCAAATCGGGAAGGAACTGGAACCTCTGAACTTGGGACTTGGGCTCCGTCGATAAGGCCAGTGGACAAACAGGAGGCAGGGGCCAAGGCTCCCCTTTATACACACAGAAGCCCGGCTCCAGGCTGATACTGCCAAGATCTTTGCCCTTTAGTTCAAACAGGAAATCTTAAAATGGAAAATGAGCTGCGTAAGGAAGGGGCGCGGCCAGCAGCCTACAGGGAAGACCACGGAGCAGGTCGTTCGCGCGGGAGCATTTGGGCTTCGTGAGGAACCCAGCCAGCTGGGGTGTTTGTGAGGGGGCAAGAACCACCGGGGAAGGTAGAGGGCAGCTGGAGGCCGGGGAGAATCAGAAGCCTGGGTCTGACCCACAATACACCACTTATTCGTCGTGTGGCTTCACCCCTAGGAACCTCAGTTTCTCCATCCATAAATGGGCCCAGCAATACTACCCACCTCAGAGAGCACACGGGAGGATCGGAATGAAGTCATCAGTGTGAAAATGTCCTGCAAATTGCAAAGGGCTTAACTGGCCAACCCTGCATCCTGGCCGAGCCCTCTCCCTCTAAAAGGCATTTCACAATCGAGAGGGAAAATCCAAAATAACATCTCCTGCTCCCCATGCCACCCCCGTACACCCCCATGCTAGCAGTTCAAAGAAGAGAAAATTGGGAGAAGATAAATAATTAGAGAATCCCAGCAGTCTCCCTGCTGAAGTTTGCAAGTAATTATTCTTCTGTAAATTACTCCTCTCACGTTAATTCTATCTCCAGATCCTTTTGACAAGGTAAATTCATTTATTTACATCTCTAACTATCCTGCTTTGGTAAACATTCCAACAAGCTTGGATGGCCCATTAAAGAAAAAAAAAATGAAGAAGTGAGGCAGGCAGGGGAGAGAGAGAAAATAACTTGTGGTCATTACTTCCATTTACAGAATTAGCCTTGAAGGGTAATTAACGAGGAATCAAAGCCAAGGCAAACCTCATCCTCAGCCAAAAGGGAGCCCGTCACAGCAGGGTGGGAACCGCAGGAGTCCTTCTCCATATGGTCCACACCTCCCACCAGCAGTAGGAGTGGAAGGGAGATTACAGAACCTTCCAGTAATCTTCCCTCAACTCCTTCTGCCCCAGGGAAGTGGTGTGGGCTGCAATTTCACTTTCAGGAAGAACCCTCCTTATCTGGTGAAATCGCCCTTGACTCTCCCCTCTCACTCACAGACTCACGACACTACCAGACCACCTCGCAACCCAGGCCTGGCCATTTCTGGGCCTGACACATCTGAGATGCTCAGTCATAGCTGCTGAACGAAAGAATCCATGTACTATTCATTCAAGTGTCTTAAAGTGTCTCAAATTTGTCGAACTCCACAGTTGCCACCTTGAATTAAGGGCACCATCATCTTCTGCTTAAACCAGGGCCTCCAATTGTTCTCTCTGCTTCCAGTCTCTCCTCCTCTCATTCTGCGCACGGAATTATCTTCTTAAAAAGCAAACTGAAGAAGTAAACAAGGTAGCACTTCAGCTCTGACCACGGGGGTGAAAGTCATGGTTAAGACAGTGGCCCCTGGAGTCAGACAGCCTGGGTTTGAAGTCTGTGTCAGCCACAGACCACCTGTGTGGCCTTGGGTAAGTTACTTAACATCTCTGACCCTTAGCTTCCTTGTCTATAAAATGAGATGATAATAGAATCTACTCCCTTACAGTTGTTGTTGTATGCGTTATGAGTTAATGAAGAAATGCCTAGCACTTAATAAACGTTAGCTATTAGCAGCAGCGTGATTATTATTGTCATCGTCGTCATTGCTTAAAATGCCTTCACTGCCTTGCCACTGTCCTGGAATTAAAAGGCAAGCGCTTTGGCATAGCTCGTTAAACCTAGGTCAACTTGCCTCTCAGCCTCAATTCTCATCACATCCTTCAGCCACAAAAGTCCTTGCGATTTCCCAGATGCTCCGTTCTCTCTTTGCCTCAGCTCCTCACAGAGGCTGCTTTCTCTGCCTCCTAGAAACTGCATCCCAGGACCCAGGCAGGAACAGACAACAAACCCAGAGAGGCGCCCATAAAGGGCCTCGGCTCGCTGAGGTTTATCCCGTTTTAGGCAGAGAGAGTGTGTGAGCCTCAGAGTTGGACCTTGCAGCCAGCCTTTCTAAATTCATGTGTCTTCTGAAAAGAGCTTTCAGTTGTTTTGAAACATCCAACAATCCTAGGAAAAGAGAAGATAGATATGAGTCTCCTAGGTTTTAAGATGAAGGAACTATGGTCCAAAAAGACCAATGACTTGCCCATGGTCACCACTGAGTAGCAGCAAGAATAGAATCTTAAGCCTTTCACGACAGCAGAATGCGGGAAAAGAACACCCACTTGGAGGTGGACCTGAGTTTGCATCCCAACCAAGGCCTTGGGCAAATTTTCACCTCTAAGCTCCTAGTTTCTTGATCTGCAAAGTAGAGGTAACAGTGACTCTCTTTTTTTTTTTCTTTGTGAGAAAGATCAGCCCTGAGCTAAATCCATGCCCATCCTCCTCTTTTTGCTGAGGAAGACTGGCCCTGGGCTAACATCTGTGCCCATCTGCCTCCACTTTATGTGGGAGGCCGCCACAACATGGCCTGACAGGCCTCGGTGCGCACCCGGGATCCGAACCCGGGCCGCCAGCAATGGAGCGCACACACTTAACCACTACACCACAGAGCAGGCCCCAAGCGTGACTTTCTTGCAAGGTACTTTGGGAAGATGAATTGAGACACCTGCTGTATGAGAAAGTGCCAAGCCACTGCCCAGCCTTGGAAATGGAGAACAAAGGAGTGTGGAGGAGAGGGAGGCTGCACAGAGGCGTGTGCAAGGATCTGAAAGCAGCACAGGAAAGTAAGAGAAGGCAGCTTCTGCCTCCACTCCTCAGCTCAGGAACATTCACAGCCTTCACTCCCAAAGGCCAAGAGCAAATGGTGTCCTCAGCAGAGAGCCGCGGGCCAGTTGAGACAGGAAGTGGAGGCAAGGATGGGGCTGGAGACCCCGATCCGGGGGAGCCAGCACCCACAAGGAAGCCACAGCAATGGGAGAAGTGAAACTTCCCAGGGAGAGCTGAGGATGGAAACCAGAGGTGCACCCAGGACCAGGAGGCAGGGGAAGAAATTTGTAAAGAGCAAGAACTAAAATACACAACAATGATTACAGAATCAACACCACAACAATCAGCCCCACACAGCAACGCTATTCAACATTTTCCTCCAAGTGTCTTCTAAGAGATGTTTTTATATTTCACAAAAGAACCAATGATCCCACCACACTAAGAGTCATGTTAGGGGAAGGTAACCCAAGTTTTCTTCACTTTCCAACCAGAAATGTGGACTTCTCAAGGACAAGATATAGATCCAGGGCCCAGCCCAGGGCGGCCTCAATAGATACCGTGAATGGTTGGAGAAATTAATGAAGAGCTAGCACTAAGATCAGAAGGGGAAATACTCAGAGAGCCCTTAAATTCGTATTTCCCTAATAGGAATAATATCATGTTCATATCATAATAATAATTTGACTATTATTATTTTATCTTATTTTCCAAATGACAAACTAAGCTATTGTATGAGTAGAAAAACTGTTTTGAGTTAAACTAACCTGAATGAACTCCTGGCTTGTCCACTTACTTCTCTGAGACTCAGCTTTCTCATTTGTTAAATAAACACTATTTTGTATTTGGAATCTTTGTTGGGAGAGGTCAAGATAATGTATATAAAGTGCCACCCATATGGTTTTCACTTAATACGTGAAACCTTAAGTCTTCCAGACCATAAAGTCCAACAAAATTCAGAAGCATAGCATGTACACTGCATTCTCTGACCACAGAGCAATTCAGTTGGAAATAAATAACAAAAAGATAACAAAGAGAACCCTATGATTTTGGAAATTTATGAGCCTACTTCTAAATAAGTCAAAGATCAAAGAAAGAATTAAAGTGGAAATGAGAACATACATGGAACTGAATGTCAATGGAAATGCTACATACCAAAATGTATTGAACACAGCTAAATCCACACTCGAGGAGGACTATATAGCCTTAGAAGCTTAGCTTTGAAAAGAAGAAAGGCTGAATGAGAATGAGCTAAATATCCAACTTAAGGAATCAGAAATAACCACAGAATGAACCCAAGGAGAGTAGACATAAGAAAGAAATAAAGATGAGAGCAGAAGTTCATAAAATACAAAGTGAAAATAAGATAGACAGCTTTAACCAAATCAAAAGTTAGTTCTTTATGAAGTCTAATAAAATTGATAAATGTTCAGTGAGAACAATCAAGAAGAAAACGACAGAAGGCTCAAACAACTAATATTAGGAATAATAAAAGGGACAAACAATTATAGATTGGGCAGAGATTTAAAAGATAAGAAATACTACAATCGACTTTATGCCAATAATTTTTTTTTTTTTTGAGGAAGATTGGCCCTGAGCTAACATCTGTTGCCAATCTTCCTCCTTTTTTTCCCTTTTTCCCCCCAAAGCCCCGGTAGATAGTTGTATGGCATAGTCGTACATCCTTCTAGTTGCTCTATGTGGGACGCCGCCTCAGCATGGCTTGACGGGCGGTGCCTAGGTCCGCGCCCAAGATCCAAACCCACAAAACCCAGGCTGCGGAAACCAAGCACGCAAACTTAAGCGGTACGCCACAGGGCTGGCCCCAATGCCAATAAATTCTTTAAGTTAGATAAAATGGAATGATTCCTAGAAAAGTATAATCTACCAAAATTTTCTAAAAATGAATGAGAAGACCTGACTTTTCCATTAATCATTAAAGAAATTAAATTTATAGTTTAAAAACATCCCATAAAGAACTCACAGGCCCAATGGTTACAAAAGTAAGTTCTAACTAAATGTCAAGAACAGGTAACTACAGAGAATTCAAACTCTTGCCGAAAACTGAAAGAGGAGAATGATTTCCCTACTCATTTGATGAGGAAAGTACAGTTTTGATATCAAAATGAGGCAAATATAATATAAAAAAGGAAAATCACCAGCCAATAAAAATCACTAGCCATATGAACCGAGATGCAAAGTCCTCAAACAAAATTTTAGCAAAGCAAATTCAGAAACTATAAAGAAAGATAACGCACATGACCAAATTTGTTTGATCCAAGAAATGCCAAGTTGACTTAGATATTTATTTTTGCTTTTCATCATTGTAACATATTAAATGAGATAAATCCACGGTCATATGAGTAGACACACAAAAATCTCTTTAAAAATTCAACACTAACAAATGGTTTAAAAAAAAACTTAGCCAACTAAAAATAGAAAGAAATTTTCTTAACTTGAAAAAGGATATTTACAAAAATCCAAAGTAAATATCATACTTAATGGTGAATTATTAGAAGACTTTCCTTTACAGTCAGCAGAGAAGTTGCTATCCTGGTTTAAATCTGATATTTTTTTGGAGGTCCTACCTCATTCAATTAGACAATACAAACTTTAAAAAGGTATAAAAATTATCTTTATTCCCAAATTACATGATTGTCTACAGAAAAACACCAATAGAAACTACAGGGGCCGGCCCCGTGGCTTAGCGGTTAAGTGCACGAGCTCCACTGCTGGCGGCCTGGGTTCGGATCCCGGGCGCGCACCGACGCACTGCTTCTCCGGCCATGCTGAGGCTGCGTCCCACATACAGCAACTAGAAGGATGTGCAGCTATGACATACCACTATCTACTGGGGCTTTGGGGGGAAAAATAAATAAATAAATAAATAAAATTATTAAAAAAAACTACAAATTATTAGAAAGAATAAGAAAATTAGCAAAATTGTTATTAGTAAACAAAACTCAATTATGTTTTTATAACCCAACAACCATCAGATAAAACTGCATTTTTTTTTTTTTTCCTGAGGAAGAGTCACCCTGACCTAACATCTGTTGCCAATCTTCCTCTTTTTTTGTATGTGAGCTGCCACCACAGCATGGCCGCTGACAGGTGGCGTAGGTCCCCGCTCTGGAACCGAACCTGCACTGCTGAAGCGAAGCGTGCCGAAATTAACCACTAGGCCACCGGGGCTGGCCCAAAACTGCAGTTTATTATGATAAAAATAATTCTAATAAAAAATGTGCAAGACCTAAATATGGAAAAAGCTGTAAAACTTGTTAGATGACATTTTAAAAAATTTAAACGGAAGGAGAGAGCAGGACAGTGTTCATGGATAGAAAATTTCAATATATAGATGTCAACTATCCCCAAAGTGATCTGCAGATTTAATAGAATTGGAATCAAAACAGCAGCACGGTTATCCAAGGACCTTGAACATCTGATTTGAAACGTATGAGCAAGAGCAAAGGGCCAATAGTAATTCAGACAATTTTGAAGAAGAACAAATATCAAATAACAAAAGTTGCCCTTGCAAATATCAGAACTCATTATAAAATTATGTAAATTAAGATAGTCTTGGGGCTGGCCCCATGGCTTAGCGGTTAAGCGTGCGCACTCCACTGCTGGCAGCCTGGGTTCAGATCCCAGGCGCGCACCGCTTCTCCGGCCATGCTGAGGCCGCATCCCACATACAGCAACTAGAAGGATGTGCAGCTGTGACATACAACTATCTACTGGGGCTTTGGGGGGAAAAAAAATAAATAAATAAAATCTTTAAAAAAAAAAAGATAGTCTTATTAATATGTGGAGGGACATATTTGCCAATTGGGAGAGAATTGAGACCAGAAACAGACCCGTGCATTTATAGATGCCCAAAGAGTTTCACGACAGGTCCGAGGATAAAGACAGATTATTCAATAAAGAGTTATGGAACCATCAGCTATTCATATGGAAGATATAATAAAAATTTTGATTCCTACTTCACCCATACAAAAAAATCAGTTTCAGGTATTTTAGTAATTGAGATGAAAAGCAAAACTTTAAAAATTTTTGAAAAAATATAGAATATATTGATGGCTTCAAGGTAGGAAAAGATTTTTTGAAAAGACATACCAAAAAAGCATTAATGTTTATCAAATTGATAAATTCAGTTACTTCTATTCATCAAAATATGGTATCTAAAAGTGAACAGTCTGGGCCGGCCCCGTGGCTTAGCGGTTAAGTGCACGCATTCCGCTGCTGGCGGCCTGGGTTTGATCCTGGGCGTGCACCAACGCACCGCTTCTCCTGCCATGCTGAGGCCGCGTCCCACATACAGCAACTAGAAGGATGTGCAACTATGACGTACAACTCTCTACTGGGGCTTTGGGGGAAAAAATAAATAAATAAAAATTATAAAAAAAAAAGTGAACAGTCAAAACTGGGAGAAAATATTTACAACACTGACCAAGGAATAGCATTTAGAATACATAAAGAGCTCTTACCGAAAAAAATGATAACGTAACAGAAAAATGAGCAAAAGATATTAACAGACATTTCAAAAAAGGAGAAAATCTGAATGGCAAAAATAAAAAAAATTTTTAAAAGGCAGTCAACCTGATTAGACATCAAGAAAATTAAAATTAAAATCACAATGTGATATCATTTTCATCCACTGAATGGCAAAAATTCCAAAGTCTGACAGTACCCAGTGTCGCCAGGGATCTGGAGTAACAGAAGCCCTTATACACTTTCCAGAGGAGTTTAAAGTATTTGTGCAATCATTTTGGAAAACCGTTTGCCACTTTCTTGTACATTTGAGGATGCACATACCCTACGACCCAGCAAAGATGTATGCCCTAAATTAAGAACTCTTACACACGTGAGCCAGGAGACACACTTATGAGTGTTCATAAAAGCATTGTTTGAAATAACCAAACTCCAGAAACAACCCAAATGTCTATCCACAGGAGAATGGGTAAATACTGTAGGTTGTCATATACTCATACAATGAAATACTATACAGCAGTAAAAATGAATGAACTAGATACATCACCATGGTTGAATCTCGCAAACTTATGAAGAACGAAAAACAAAAGCAATAGCTTTATAACCTTTCTTTATGTCTTGATTCACTTAGAAAATGATAATACTTCTACTGTCTACATAGCACACCAGGATCAACTTAAATTTGGGGTGATCCATCCAGAGTCCCCAGGTGACCAGTCCCCATGAGATTTCCTGGCACACCTGAGCTATAATATACACTATGCTGGCATTTATACAAAGCCCAAAAACACGCAAAATTAAACAATATGTTGTTTAATGGCACCTAAATATGTGGGAAAACAATGAAGAAGAGCAACAGAATCATAAACAAACTTACCTCTGGGGAGAGAAGAAGGGAGATGTGACGGGAAATGGGCAGGCAGTGTATTCTGTCACCTGCTGGAAATATTTCATTACAACTGCAGGATACAAAGCTATATGCATCAGATGGACTTTACTTAAAAGAAACATAGAGGGGCTGGCCCCGTGGTGTAGTGATTAAGTTCAGTGCACTCTGCTTCAACAGCCTGGGTTCATGGGTTTGCATTCCAGGCTCAGACCTACACCACTCATCAGCCATGCTGTGGCGGCATCCCACATACAAAAGAGAGGAAGATTGACAACAGATGTTAGCTCAGGGCCAATCTTCCTCATCAAAAAAGAAAAGAAAAGAAAAGAAAAAAACCAACATAAAATAAATAAATAATAAAAGAAACATAGGAAAAAAAAAAACAGAAGAAAAGCTATCAAAGCATTAACCATGGTTATCTTTGAATGACAGATGTCTTTTTTCTATTTCCTTTTTTTTTTTTTTTGGTAGTTTCTAATTTTCGACAATGAACATGTATTTCTTTTACAATCAAGGAAAGAAAGAAAAAATACTTTGTTTAACAAGACAAACCCCCTAATTGTGGCGATAAATACCAGGCAGTTGAAAGGAGGAGGAAGAAAAAAAAACCCACTAGGTATAAAAATAACTTTCCCTGGATTTGATCTTCAAGCAACAAGCTACAATTTCAGGAACTCTTTCTCCCCTGAGCTTTTCCGGGTCTCACGCAACAAAATAAGGCAAAATGTGCCTGTGGAATTACATTATTCCCTAGTCAGGTATAAAAGAGAAAACTTTTGTGCGTTTAAGGAAAAAGCACACTGGTCCTCCGCAGACCTTATTTTTAGATTTACTGTAATCCGGTCTCCTAAAAGGCTCTGCAGCCAAGTGATCTCGGCAAGTTTGTTTTCCTTCTCTAAGTGTCATTCGTGTCTGTTTTCTGTGGAGGTGAGTGCAGTGCAGCCAGGGACTTCCCTTCAGATTTGCCTGTTCCTTGGCATTCATTGGATTTGGCTTCAGCCCCTCGCTGCTGGCCTCAGCAGTTGCTAAATTATTTCCTGGGAGGAGATTAGGAACTAGGGGCAGGGAGAGAATAATCGTAGCAGTAATGCTCAGCGGGGATGATGGTCCCCCGGATGCTGATGTCGAAACTGACGAGATGCCAAAAGGTGAATGATCTGCCTTCCGTCAGTGGCAAGGAATCAGGTAAGAAAGTAAATGCCACCACTGTGATTGTCTTTGCCTGTGCCTTGCCCTGACCCTCAGTGATGTCCCACCTACCTGGATGCCAAGATCATTTCTCCAGGTCCACCCAGGAGCCCTTAAAAATCTCCTCGTGGGCAACGTATGAAGAGAAGAGGGAGAAGACAAGAAGGAAAGAAGAAAGGAGAAACAAGGAAAATAATCTGCATAATAACAGCTAGTGTGTCTTCAGTATTCACCACGTGCCAGACATTATCCCAGACGATTCTCACTATAGTATCTCATTTAATCTGCACAACAATACAATGAATTTGGCGATTTTTTTTTTTGGCCTATTTTTCAAAGAACAAAACTGAGCTTCAGAGTAGCGAAGCAACTTGCCCACAGTCACGTGCTGTGAAGGGCTGGGACTTGATCCTTTCATATGGGTTTGGAGCTTGAATCGTAACTGTGATTCCTCCTATCGGCTCCCCCAAGCACCCACCACAGAATCCTGAGGAGCTAAGCTTTTTCTCTGAAACAGAAAACAGGTAGATGTGGCTCAGCTGCCCCCAAACATTCAGGGGCTCCCTATTTCCTGAACTCGTCTATCAGAATTCCACGTCTACCTCTATAATCTCTCCCCAGTACGACCCCCGCCCATCTACCAAAGTCCCAAGTTTATGCAGAACGCCTGGTCCCCCCACAAGCCTCCACCTCTCCAGGTCAAGTCTGTCTCTGGTTTTAACTGCCAGGCTGCTCCTTTCCTTGTTCCAGTCTCCTGGAATGTCTTCTTTTCAGCCCAGTAAGTTAAGGTCCACCTCCTCCAAGAAGGCTTCCCTGGTTTCATTAAATTCAATAACTCATTCCTTCAATCAACAAATTTTATTAAGTAACCACCGTGTACCAGGCCCTGTGAATTAAATAATCAATAAATACACCATCAAAACTTATCAGG
Source organism: Diceros bicornis minor (assembly GCF_020826845.1). Classification (NCBI taxonomy): domain Eukaryota; kingdom Metazoa; phylum Chordata; class Mammalia; order Perissodactyla; family Rhinocerotidae; genus Diceros; species Diceros bicornis. The sequence goes on along the minus strand of NC_080767.1, from coordinate 16,758,780 downwards.
GAGGGACTCTCGAACTATAAAACTCCTGGAAGAAAATATAGGCAGTACACTATTCATCATTGGTCATAAAGGGATCTTCTCGAATTCCATGTCTACTCAGACAAGGGAAACAAAAGAAAAAATAAACAAGTGGGATGTCATCAGACTAAAGAGCTTCTACAAGGCAAATGAAACCAGGATCAAAATGAATAGGCAACCCACCAGTTGGGAAAAAATATTTGCAAACCATATATCTGACAAGGGGTTGATCTCCATAATATATAGAGAACTCACACAACTGAACAACAAAAAAACAAACAACCCGATCAAAAAATGGGCAGAGGAAATGAACAGACACTTCTCCAAAGAAGATATACAGATGGCCAATAGGCACATGAAAAGATGCTCAACATCACTAATCATCAGGGAAATGCACATTGAAACCACACTAAGATATCATCTTACACCCGTGAGAATGGCTACAATCACCAAGACAAAAAACAGCAAATGCTGAGGAGGATGTGGAGAAGCGGGAACCCTAATCCACCGCTGGTGGGAGTGCAAACTGGCGCAGCCTCTATGGAAAGCAGTATGGAGATTCCTCAAAAATTAAAAATAGAAATACCTTATGATCCAGCCATCCCACTACTGGGAATCTACCCAACCAACCTGAAATCAACAATCCAAAGAGGCTTATGCACCCCTATGTTCATTGCAGGATTATTCACCATAGCCAAGAAGTGGGAGCAACACAAGTGTCCCTCAACTGATGAGTAGATAAAGAAGATGTGGTATATATATACAATGGAATACTACTCAGCCATAAAAAAGTCAAAATTGTCCCATTTGCAACAACACGGATGGACCTAGAGGGCATTATGTTAAGCAAAATAAGCCAGAAAGAGAAGGACAAACACCGCACGATTTCACTCATAAGTGGAAGATAAACCAACACATGGACAGAGAGAACTGTTTGGTGGTTACCAGGGGCAAGAGGGGTGAGGGGTGGGCACTAGAGGTGAACAGATGCATTTATATGGTGACTGACAAACAATAACGTACAACAAAAATTTCACAATAAAGAAAAAAAACTGATCAGGGAGGTCCAGAAAGTATTTTCTGAAGAATTGGTGGTTGCTCAGCGATCTGAAAGATGAGCAAGAGAAGTTAACTAGAGAAACTGGAGGAGGGGGTGTGTTGCTAAGAGGACCAGACCGAGGGAACACCATAAACCAACAAACAGACCAGAGACAAACCGCAGTCCCAACACAAACTAGTCATGGAAATACAGTCATGGCGTTGCTTAATGACAGGGGTACGTTCTGAGAAATGCGTCATTAGGTGATTTCGTCATTGTGTGAACATCATAGCATGTACTAACACAAACCTAGATGGTACAGCTGACTACACACCTAAGCTGTATGGTGCTACTCTCACGGGACCACCGTCGTATATGCGGTCTGTCGTTGACCGAAACGTCGGTATTCAGCACGTGACTGTATGGGCAGGTTATCCCACCAACCTTTCTGCAATCGGTCACTTTCACTACATAAAGCAGGTAGCGGCGCTTATCACACTGTCAGAATAGAACACTAGGGGCCAGCCTGGTGTCTTAGCAGTTAAGTTGGCGCTTTCCGCTTCAGCAGCCCAGGGTTCCTGGTTCGGATCCTGGGCACCGACATACTCACCGCTCACCAAGCCGTGCTGAGGTGGCGTCCCACATAGAAGAACTAGAAGGACCTACAACTAGGATATACAACTATGTACTGGGGCTTGGGGAGAAAAAAGAAAAAGAGGAAGATTGGCAACAGATGTTACCTCAGGGCCAATCTTCCTCAAAAAAGAGAAAGAATACAACACAATCAGATCTGTGAAGCCCCTGCCACAAAGTGTGTCACAGAGTAAGCTCTCGTTAAATGGTATATCTTCTCTGACAGATGTTTCTTTGGGGGACTAGAAATAATCTTGGATGTCAAAACTGTAATTTTTATAGGCATAGAGTTTTAGGGCTAACGATAGAATATTATTGTTATCAGGTCAACTCCAGATCCCTGAGGTCATGACCGTCCACCGTTTGTGTCCATACTCGAAGCTCCACTGAAGAAGGGGACCTCATTGTCTTGCTCGCCACTGTATCCGCAGTGCTGAAGCAGTACCTGTCACAAAGTGCTAAGCTAATAATGTTTGTTGAATGAATGTTTGATGGCTTTACTCATCTACTAGACCAGTGGTTCTCAAAGATTGATTCTCCCAGCAGCAGCAGCTTGGAGCGTGCAAGAAATGCAAATTCTCAGGCACAACCCCAGGCCAACTAAATCGGAAACTCTGAGGTAGGGCCAAGGAATTGGTGTTTTCACAAGCCCTCCAGGTGATTCTGATGCCCACTAGAGTTCGAGAAGCACTGGTCTAGAGATAAGCTTCTAGAGAGCAGAAACTGACTTACTCAGTTCTAAGCACACAGTCCTGAGCAAACTCATCAGGACTGAAAATTGATTGTCCTTCCTGAAACTCAAGTCGCTTTGTAAAACTCAAGCCAGCTTGAAGAATGTCAGGACGAAACCAGTCAGGGGGCCGGCCCCGTGGCTTAGTGGTCAAGTGCGCGCGCTCCGCTGCTGGCGGCCGGGATTCGGATCCTGGGCGCGCACCGACGCACCGCTTCTCTGGCCACGCTGAGGCCGCGTCCCACATACAGCGGCTAGAAGGATGTGCAGCTGTGACATACAACTATCTACCGGTATCTACTGGGGCTTTGGGGCAAAAATAAATAAATAAATAAAATTATAAAAAAAAAAAAAAAAAAGAAACCAGCTCAGGGAACCGGGCCTCCCCCTTTCACTGGCCCCCAGATAGCTGCTCCTACCTTTGCCAAGGATGCCCTTCCCTTCTGGGTGCAATCGAGTCCCAACTCATAAGTCCCCTCCTATGGGAAGCCTTGAGAAGCAATTCCCAGTGAAATGCTCCCTCCCTGTGCCCCCAGGGTACAGAGTATACTTTCATTATGACCAGCATCCCATGGTGGTGGTGGTGTATGAATTAGTTTAGAAATATCTCGCCTAGATCTGTGCCATCCAATATGGTAGCCACCGGCCACATGTGGCCATTGAGCGTTACCAGTGGTGCTGGACAAATTGAGATGTGCTGTGAGTGTAAAATCCACACTGGATGTTGAAAAACTGTAGTACAAATAAAAGAATGTAAAATATGTCATGAACAATTTTCATATTGATTACATGTTAAAGTGATAATATTTTGGATGTATTGGTTAAATAAATATATTATCAAATTAATTTCACCTGTTTCCGTTGTCTGTTGTGGCGACTAGACAAGTTAAAATTGCATACATGGCTCACATTATAGTTCTATCCAGCAGTGCTCTCTAGACAATAGGAATTCCACCATGGTGGAGGCCAGGGCTCAGTCAACTTTGGATCCCAACGTCCATCCCCTTGTTTGCGTGTATAGTAGATACTCAAGAAATGAGTGTAGAAACATAAAAGATTCACAAATATCTCAAGGTCTAGAAAGAATTATTGATCTTCTCAAACATAGATGCATTGATATCAATGTCTGGGGCCAATTCAGTTTGTTCCAACTCAAAAGTCAAATAAATAGGACTAGTTTGGGGGGCCTGAAGACCCTGGTTGTGATGCTGACCCCTAAGATACAGATGATTTCTTTTTTTTTTTTTTTGTGAGGAAGATCAGCCCTGAGCTAACATCCATGCTAATCCTCCTCTTTTTGCTGAGGAAGACGGGCTCTGAGCTAACATCTATTGCCAATCCTCCTCCTCTTTTTCCCCAAAGCCCCAGTAGATAGTTGTATGTCATAGTTGCACATCCTTCTAGTTGCTGTACGTGGGACGCGGCCTCAGCGTGGCCAAACAAGCGGTGTGTTGGCACGCACCCAGGATCTGAACCCGGGCCGCCAGTAGCGGAGCGTGCACACTTAACCGCTAGGCCACGGGGCCAGCCCAGATACAGATGATTTCATGCAACTCAATCTTCTTACCTCCAATAATTGATGCCGTGCCCACCCCATGGGCTCTGTTGAGAGTTGAATGAAAAATAAATAGGAGCCTATTGCAGAGACTATCAGCACTGGAGAAGGGTGAGAAATTATCCTGCATTCCCCCATCCCATTGCCTCCAGTTGTCTCACTTAGATTTTCTAGAAAGCTACACAGTGTGCAGACATTGTGTTCCCAGAATTTATAACTCATTTTATAACATTTTGGGGGAGGCCAGAAGCTTTACATGCACTATCGTTTTCCTTGTCTTTAAACTAAATAAGATTTCACTCAAAGAGAAGAATTTGAGAGAGAGGGAATAGGAATTTACTGAGAATACGAAAGCCCTCGCTCCCTCCTCTTAGTACCCAGGCTGTGTATCTCTGTCCACGTCTAGGGAACTGGAGGGAAACTTATCTTCTTAGAGTTGGAAGTTTATCTTAGACCAGCCGTGCAAGTATCAAAAATTCAACAGCCCACCAGATTTCTAACTCAATAGTTGTCATTGAGGCAATTACAGTCAATCATTATTATTCCATATTTTCGAGTTTGTCTACTCGCTAAAATTTATTTGCAACTCCCAAACCAATACTCATAGAGCTTTTGAGGTCATTCACAGGCATGTGCAGAGCAGCGAAAAATTTGAGCCCCCTGACACACACTGTTACGGGTTGAATTGTGTCCCCTTCAAAATTCACATGTTGAAGCCCTAAACCCCAGTACCTCCGAATGTGACTATTTTTGGAGATTGGGCCTTTAAAGAGGTAATTAAGTTAAAATGAGGCCATTAGGATGGGCTCTAATCCAGTCTGACTGATGTATTTATAAGAGGCTGTTAGAACTCACAGAAGGACACCAGGAGAGTCCATGTGAGGACAGAGAGAGAAAATGACCACCTACAAACCAAGGAGAGAGGACTTAGAAGTAACCCAACTTACCGACATCGTGATCTCAGACTTTCAGTCTCCAGAACCGTGAGAAAATTAATTTCTGTTGTTTGAGCCACCCAGTCTGTGGTGTTTTATGAAGGCAGCCCTGGCAAATTATTACAGTCATGTGCCACATAATGAGATTTTGGTCAATGACAGACCATATATATGACAGTGGTGTCTTGAGATTAGTACCATACAGCCCAGGTGTGTAGAAGGCTATACCATCTAGGTTTGTGTTAGTACACTCTATGATGTTCTCACTGCGACAAAATCACCTAACGATGCCTTTCTCAGAACACATCCCCGTCATTAAGTGACACACGACTGTACACACACGTTCCCAGCTGAGGTGGAACAAGGCGATGCTCTGCATTCCTGTTGCAGCTCTCATACTATAAGCAAGTGTCCTTCTCACGGTCTATTTAGTGCCACATTTTTCACATTTTTGTGCTTTTTGTTGGTGGTTACACTGTTTAAATGGCCCCCAAGCATAGTGTTGAAGTGCGGTCTATTGTTCCTAAATGCAAGAAGGCAGTGATATGCCTTATGAAGAAAATACGTGTTAGATAGGCTTCATTCACGCCTGAGTTACAGTGCTGTTGGCTGTGGGTTCAATGTTGATGAATCAACAATATATATTAAATAATGTGTCTTTCATAAACACACCTACAACAAGGTTAAGTGTCGATGGGTTGATGAAAATGTGACCAGAGGCTCACAGGAACCTAACTCCGTATTTCCCCCAGGAGCAATGGTCAGTATTTGCTAATTCAGTGTTCACAGAGACTTCATAGACCATAAGTGCCACAAATAATGAAAATCGACTGGATCCAGCAATTCCATTTCTGGGTATTTACCCAAAGGAAACAAAATCACTATCTGGAAAAGATATATGCACCCCCATGTTCATTGCAGCATTAGTCACAAAGGCCAAGACATGGAAACAACCTAAGCGTCCATCAATGGATGAATGGATAAAGAAGATGTGGTATACATATATCATGGAATATTATTCAGCCAGAAAAAAAGAAAGAAATTCTGCCATTTGTGACAAGATGAATAGACCTTGAGAGCACTATGTTAAGTGAAATAAGTCAGAGAAAGACAAATATCATATGATCTCACTTATATGTGGAATCCTAAAAATATCAAACTCCTGGAAACAGAATAGATTGGTGGTTGCCAGGGGTGGAGGGACGCGGTGGGCAAAACGAGTGAAGGTGGTCCAAAGGTACAAACTTCCAGTTATAAGATGTAATGTACAACAAGGTGACTATCGTTAATAATACTGTATTATATATTTGAAAGTTGCTAAGAGAGTAAATCTGAGAAGTTCTCATCACAACAAAAAAATTTGTTAACTATGTGTGGTGACACATGTTAACTAAACTTATTGTGGTAATCATTTGGCATTATATACATATATCAAATCATTATGTTGTACCTTAAAGTAATGCAATGTTATATGTCAATTATATCTCAATAATAAAAAATATTCTTAATCAAACATAATTGTTTTTAAGTAAATGAGTTGAGTTCTGCTCTTCTGATACATTGCTCTTTCCATGCATCAGCCTCTCTGGCTTGCCCCTCTCCTCTCTTTGGAATTGACCCTCCCAACGTACAACCTGGTGAGGTTCAGCAGATACACTCAGGAAAGACAAGAGAAGGAAGCGCTGATCATGTCTCAATGCTCCTTAGCAGGAAAGCATCCTGATTTCTTTCACACTGTTCAGAGGAGAGATGATATTGGTCAGGCACAGGCATCAGCATGTGGACTAAGGAATAGAAATTGAATCCCTAGTTGGTCAGACAGCTTCCAAACGTCCTGTTATTAAAAAAAAAAAAAAAAAAAAAAACCCATGCCCTTTATCAGTTTACTGGCACGTGGAAGCCAGCACAGAAGACCCTCAGAGAATAATGCATGAAATGGGCAGCCTTTATCAGCCACCTGGCACGAAAGAACACTTTCCTGGGAAGAGGGAAACCTTTGACCCTATTTTCTGAGTTACCCATCTGGCGCCTCTCCTGCCCTGTGGAAAGGTCAGGGGTTGTGGAGTCAGATGTGGGTTAAAATCCCATCTGACCCACTCACTGGTTGTGCAAAGTTCAGCCTCAGTTTCCTCATCTGTAAAGTGGGGGCTAATAGTACCTATTTTGTGGGTTATTGAAAAGAGGGAGGAAAATTGCCTATTGCAATTTCTGGCACATACTGGATTATTCAATAAAGTTCTTCGATGTCACTGTCCTATTTTGCTGGTGCACGTTTATTTGTGAATATCATCTCTCAGCAACCCTTCCTCCCAGAGAAGAAAGGATCCTGTGTCCACTTTTCAGTTCTTTAGGAAAGTTTTATTTGCACCAACTACTTACCAAGCCCTGTGTGGTAAGGGAGAAGCAGAGACGTAAAACTCATACAAGCTTGTTTGAAAGAAACTCTCAAATGTGGATGATAATATCTTCATATCTTAAATAACAATATCTCAGTATCTTATATATCCCTAATGCAACAAACACAGTGATAAGAGACTTAAGAAATCAGGTCTAGGCCATAAAAATTCCACAGCAGATATTATTTGCAAGTTGGTGGACGTAGGGAGATCTGAGAAGACTTCCTGGAGGAAGTGATGCTCCACTGAAGCATTTAAGAAGGCCTAGATTCAGAGAAGTACAGGTGAGATGAGAAAGGGGCAGACGGGAGGAAAAGTGAGTAGCTTGGTTTTCACAGGAACATATATCTGAGCCCCGAGGTCCTGAGTGAAAAATACATTGGGTTCAATTTCTTTCAATAGTTCCTCACCTCCCATGCAAAAGCTAATCTCGCTTCTTCCCTCCTTTTTTCTTTAATGAAGTCGGAGGAATTTTGAAATTTATTTTCTAAATTATATAAACATTGAATGTTCAATTAGAAAATTTAGAAAATTCAAACAAACGAAAAGAAAATTAAAATCACCCACATTCCTACTCCTTAGAGATAATCGTTATTAATATTTTGGTGAATCCCTTTCTAGAATATTACGTAAGTGTGTGTGTGCGTGTGTTATATAGAACATGATATTTACAAACTAGGATCACGGTATACATGTTTTAGAGTTTACTTTATATCACTTGGTTAACATGTTACAAACATGTTTTCAATGTCAGTAAATATGGAGTTCTATTATTCTCTTTAACAATCATACAGTATTCTGCTGAATGTACGTACTATAATTTATCTAATCCATCCTTTCTTGAAGAACTCACTGTGTGCCTGTGTGTTTTAACGATTGTTCCAATTGTTGTAAAATAAATATTTCATCAGATAGAACATTTTGAAAATATAGAAATGTAGAGGTTTTCTATTTTAACTTTCTCATAAAAAATCATTTTGAATCGATATAAATTACCTAGAATAACAAGGGCCTAGTCAACAAGCTGATATTACTCCACGTCCCAGGCATTCAAGAAATTCAGAGCTTGTCAGTAATGCCTGCGTGATAATGCACATAACCAGTGCTAAGTTTTCCTGGTAGCTGACCTCATCCTCCTCTCTTATAAAGAAAAATCCAGATACTGTAATGCTGACTACCCAAAAAATTGCATTATGAAGAACTTAAATTGTCTTAGGATACATGTATTTTTTTAAAAAGCATAAGAATTCTCAAGACAAAGAGAAATATATACAACTGCTTCAAAAATAGTTTGGTCTGACATTTTCACACTAAGTTGATTTTGGAAACGGTTTTAGATCTTTGCAAAGAGGGCAATGAACAAGGGCTAACTTTCTACATTACATATTTCTTTAATGCTTGCAATTTTATTCAATAAATGTGTGTTAATTTCTTATCATAACAAAATAAACTTTTTTCTAAGACACGAGAAGTTGAAGAAAAAATAAAATTGCTCCTATTCCCACCACCCATTGTTAACATTTTGGTGTCCCTTCCAACCCTTTTCTATGCATACTTGGTTAGCTTTTTTTACACAGCTGGGATCATAGTAGAAATATAATCTTACATCCTGCTTATTTCAATCATAATGGAAGCATTTCCATTCATAAACTCTTCATAAACATTTTAATGGCTGCATAATATTCCATCGAGCAGCTATGTAATCATTTATATAATGCTTCCCCTATGTTTGAACATTTAGGTTGTTTCAAGTTTTTCTCTATTACACATAAAGTTTCGATTTTGATGCATAAATCCAGATCTGCACTTTAGATTACTTCCTTATGAGAGATTCCCAGAAGTGGAATGACTAGCTCTAAGGCAAAGAACGTTTTTCAGGCCTGTGAAACATATTGCCAAATTGCTTTCCCAAAAGGGTTGTACCATTTCACACTCCCACTAACAGTGTTGCTCATTCCATTTTTAATAGCATCATGTGACTGAAATAGCCAATAGCAAGGTTTAAATAAACTATCATACATCTAGCCAGTGAATTATACAGCCCGTGAACTTGATTACAAGGCCTTCGTAACAACATGGAAAAGTAGTTATGCTGCAATGTCAAACAGAAAAAGTAGAAAATAGAATTGAATGTAATTGCGACTACATTAAAAAAATAAGTCTGCATAATGATGAAAACTGGGGGAAAAAAGCAGGAAACATCGACATGTCAGGATAAATGTGGCAGGGTAATGACTTCAAGATTTATCACTGTCCCTCCAGTTTTAATTATTTTCCTTCTCTGTGTTAATTTCAACTGATGTTGCTATAGCACTGTTTAATGTTGCAAAGACTTTAAATACAGGCAAAAATATTCAGACTACAAAACTGCACAGTACAGGATATCTCAAAAGCTGCTCCTGCAGAATTCTAGCATTTCCAAGGCCGGCCCAAGTATTTTCGTGGCTTAAGGATCATGGTGGTCTTTTTTGAATTCCCAGAAATAATTAAGTCAATGAATGGAATCTTCTCAAATGTAAATTCTCCCATGATTTTTTTTCCTCAAACCTCTGGCAACTGCCACCACTCTTCTGCTAGCAGATGACAAGAATGAAGACTTTACAAATAGTAACAGAAAACCACTGAAACAGCTGGGCACATTCTATGGATCCTGCACTTGTGGTTGGACGATTTCACCCCAGCATGCAAGAGAGTCACATCTTCTGCTAGCAAAACTGCTCCGAGTCTTGTGCTGGAGTGAAAATCAATAGGTTATGACGATCCCCCAAGAACACTGATGTCAGTTGCCGAAATTCACCATCTGAAGAGACTTGGGCAAAGCTGAATTCCGACCCCTCCTGCCTCCACCCTGTTCTGGGTGGGAGAAACACAGAGGATGATGTAACCCAGGGCTGATGGAGTCTGATTCTCAAGTTGACGAGGCAACAGCCTTCTTGAACAACCAACCAACCCCTCACCCCCACCGCCCCTCATGCCTGCTGTGATGCTTTTCCTGCCTCCAGTCTGTACCCTCATCAGTCCACGCTGATCTGAAGCTACTTAAAATCTTCCTACTTCAAGTGTGTTCCAGGGACCAGCAGCATCAGCATATCGCCAGGAACTCGCTGGAAATGCAGAATGCCAGGCCCCACCCCAGAGGTATGGAACAGAATCTGCATTTTAACAAGATGCCCAGGTGAGTCACATCCGCAGTACATTTGAGAAGCACTGGGCTGAACCACAGGGCTGATGTCATTCTTCTGCCCAGACACTTTCAGTGGCTCCCTGTGGCCTGAAGGAAGCCATCCAAACTCAGCAATCTCATCCCAGCCTACCCACCCAGCCTCTTCTCAATTAATCCCCATGTAGTCAACATGCCCTGAGTACACCAGGCTTTCTCAAGCCCAACAAAACACAACTTTGTATGTGCAGTTCCCTCGGCAAGAATGCCTTTCCATAAATCGTGAACTCACACTCAGCCTTCAAAACCCAGCTCAAGACCTCCTCCAGGAAGCCTCTGGGACTCCTCCCAACCCACTTCTGTACTGCTCCTTCCTCTGATCTCCACAGCCCTTATAGGTTAAGTAGTCTCTGTGCATAGGTATGTTAGTACCCTGCTAGGTGGCAAATTCCTGTGGGTGCCTCAGTAGATATTTAATCCGTGTTTGCTAAATAAATGAGTGAATGAACAAATGAATGAATGGTGCTACTTGTGGCTCTGCTACGCGATTACTGATGTGCTTTTCCTCTTTGATAAATGCCGTCTCACGGGGACTTTGTGAAAATCAAATAAGTTTCGTGCATGGAAAAGTGCTTTGCAAGCCACAAAGATCTGTGATTGGGATCAGCCCCACACTTCCCGAGGGCCATCCCTAGATCTGCCTGGGGTCGGCCCGTGATAACGACCTGAAGGGATATTGATACATACAGCTTCCCGCAGAGATCTGATTTGGGAGGAATTCTGCATTTTAACAAGCTTTCCAGGTGGTTTCAGTAGGAAGCCCAATCCGGAAAGAGCTGGCCGGGGAGGCTCTGAGGCTCATCTCACACCCTGACCCACGGCCTGGACTAGGGTGAGGTCAGAGAGAGCCTCGGGTGCAAAATTTAAGGAAGCCCTCAATCTCAAGGTTGGGCAAGTGCGGGTCGGCCACCTGAGAGAGAAGGCCTCCTTAAAAACCATGCCTCTCCTCCCACACCCTAGTGCTGGTCTCGTCTTGACCACGCAGCAAAGCAGGCCCGGTCCGGTGCGCACATTCTTCTGTGCCCAGCTACTGCTCCGTGGCCCCCGTGCCCAGCCCGCATGAGAACCCAGCCCGAGCCTGCCGCATACAGACCTCCCAGCCCTCCGCCACAGGCAGGCCCAGGTGAGTTGAGGACAAGGTGTCCTCACGGCTTTGGAATTCCAGGCCCAACCACTGCAGCCCCAGTAATGGTCTGTTTTTTCTTAAGTGGGGAAGAGGCAGACTCATTCCAACCTCATGCCCCACGAAGTCTGACCACCTCGGGGCACCAGCGTCCTTTGAAGGACCGAGGACTTGGCATCCAAGATTTCCTCAGTTCTTCAGACCCCAAATGCCGGCCCTGAGGATTCCCCATGGTCAGCACCACATCAGGCTCGTGCGTGAGGCTGTCCCCAGGCTGTCCCTGCAGGAGGGCAGGTGAAGCCCCACTTCCCAGGCTGCTCACCACCCCTCTACTCCCCAGAGCGCACAAGCCTCGCTCCCCAATCTCCCTCTTTTCATTTTTCATGGGCTAGCCATGGCTGCGAGCCTACTGCGCGCACCAAGCTCAGTGGTAGGCACACGGCATGTATATTTCTTTTTTATCACCATTATGACCCTGCAAGGTACTGTCTTCGCTATTTCACAGGTGGGGACACTGAGGCTCAGAGAGGTGGGGGAACTTGTCCAAAATCTCAGAGCGATGCCATGGCAGAGCTGGGATGTAAGCCCCAAAGCTCTCGCTGCTCCTCCCCCTGCCTCTGAATTTACTTTCTCACACTTTATCCCCCCTGCTTTGCATTTCCAAGCCCCTTCCTCTGTCATCCTGGAGCATCTGTAGACAACAGCAATCAGCAGCCTTGGGTTCTGGCAGTTTCCGGTAAGGGTATTTCCTGGAATCTAAGGCTGGATTCTTTAGAGGTTGTGGTGTTTGTGTGTGTGCTTGTGTGCGTGCACGTGCACGCAATACGGACCTATTTGGCAGTCTCTGAACATCTCAAAATAATGTGTTTACATGCATACAATAAAATACATATGATTACAAAGCAAAGCAATCGCGTAAAACTCCAATTTTCAAAATATTAAAAAGCAAATTTGTGATATATAACATAGGCTTCTTTATTAATGCATTAAGTTCTAACGGCAAGTCTAATTTTTAAGCAGTGATGAGCATAATTGATATTTGAGAAATCTGCAACAACTATCATTTGATGTGAAAATGTCTGTGATTTCTAGATACAACACATGTACACACCTACACACAATGACCACCCCTCAGCAGAGGTCAAATGGAATGGAATCTACCGCCATCGAGAAGGTTAATGGGCTGCCTTGGGTACAGCACAGAATCCTACCTACTGACGTTTCCAAAGGCGTCTTCCTTTACAAGGCTGGCATATAATTCTCATAGGTCTCCAGGATTGCCCAGAGAGAGGGTAGTATGACCCTCTTCTTGAAAAGGTGGGAATTGAGGGTTCCCATTCAAGGTCACAGCTAATGAAAGCAGGAACCAATGAATCTGCACACCTCTCCTGCCCTTTCCAGCACCCCTGCACCTTATCAGCCCAGAGCTGGGAATAGAAGAGATAAGTGTGTTTGGATGGGGAGGAGGAGAATGTGTGTGTACGTGTTGCTGCGTTATGCATCCTGATTCTGATTCTCCCGTAACGTTGCAGAGGCTGCCAGAGGTACTCAAACAAGCCTACATCATGTACATCACCAAGAAACACTAACTTGCAAAAACAAACCCAATCAGAAGGAACCACAAAACCATCCAAGGCACGGCAACAGAAGACAGGGCTCCCCAAACTCAGCAGGCTGGCCGGCATGGGTACTGGGGATCAGGCAGGTGAGTGTGAGCACAGATGGTGGAGCATCTCAGAGAGCAAAGAAAGAGGTTTGGAATATCTCTGACTCATGGAAAATGGGGAGCCACCGAAGCTTTGGTAGGGGAGGAGAAACCCATCGAGCACTGTGTTTCAAGATCACTAAGTTCAGCTCAGGGCAACCAGCACCTCCTGGGGTTTGCTTCACACAGGTCCTTTGCTGGGTACTGGGCCAGGGTCGGGGCTGTGGGCTGGGGGGGCGAAGGGTTGGGGGTGGTAAGGGAAAGAAAGAAGACAGAGTTCCTATCTCCAGAGAACAAACAGTCCCCACAGCATGGCCAGTATCGTGATGGAGAGGAGCTCCAGGAAGGCTTGTTGAGGGAGAGAAGGCCTGAATAAACGCTGGATAACAAACAGGAGGGAGCCAGATAAAGGGCAAGGGGACAGGGCATTTATAACAATGGGAACAACTTTGGGGGGGAGACACAGCAAAGTGGGTGGGGTGGGGTGCCAGACCCCTCCTGTCTAACCCCCAGATCCACTCTGTGTACCTCTTCACCTTGCTCTGTGCCCCAGGAGGCCGACCTTTACGGACTACATCAGTGGTAACCTGATCCTGGCTTCCGGTTGGGCTCAGCCTGTGGAAGGCACTGGCAGGAGATGGGAGGAGACGGGAGAGAGGCTAGTCTATTGATCCTCCGTGTCTCCCTCCCCTTGACCGTTCAGGCCCTGGGGGAGTAGGCAAGATGCCCACGGTTACTAGTCCCAAAGTACTGCCCTAATGCTGTTTGGTTTCCCCAATCCCCACCCATCCCTTTGCAAAAATCGCTTTATTAAATACCCCCCAAGTGTACCACACATCCATGCCCTGCCAGGACGGTGACTGATACAGTGGGCACGGAGGAGAGTTTCCCTGATCTAGATACCATACGATGACGGCCTGAATTAGGGAGAAGCAGGGATGTTACCCTATGAATGTGCAGCACTCTACAGTTAGCAAAGTCCTTTCACAGGCATGGACTTCTCGGCTCGCCACTACCGTGTAAGCATCAAGCAAGTCTGAGCAACCAATTCCATCCCACAGATGCGGCAGTAGAGGCCCAAGGGTGTGTGGAGACGTGCCGGCTGGTCAGTGAGAGAGCCAGAGCCTGCAGCCTGATTTTTAATTGCTAATCCAGTCCCTTTCTACCAATGCAACCTAAAGTAAGCCTGGAATGGAGAAAGAAATTCAAGAGGCCTTCATACACACACAGGCACACACACACCCCTTCAACAGGAATTAGTGATTCATTCAACAAACATTTATTGAGCTCTGTCCAGGTTTCCAGACTTGTATTAGAAACTGACGGATGAAAAATATTAGATATGGGGAGAAGGAGAATGAGTCAGAAGAGGTGGCAGTGTAGGGTGGTGGACAGAGAACAGTGGCCCTGGGGTCAGAAGACCTGGCTGAGATTGTCCATTGACTGAACTCGGAAAGTCTGGAGGGGGCAACTGCTTCTGGTTTTAGACAAAACAGTCAAGTCAATTTCAGATGCACGCGCGAAGGTGCAATCTCTTCAACAGCTCCACGTCTCTGCGTGACACCCCAGACCCTTCACCTGGCCCTTGCTTATCTCTCCAATCTCCCATCCTCCCTGCCACTCTAACATTAGGTGCTGCCTACAGTTCCCCAAAAGCTGCACTTCCTCTCTTACCTGCGAAACTTTGCACTAGCTATTCCCTATGCCTGAAAGGCTTTTCCCCACTCCTCACTCCACTTTCTTCACATGCAAAATGCTTACTCAACCCTCAAGACACAATTCAGGCTAGTTACTCTATCCTCAGTAGTAACTAGTGCATACCAGGCACCAAGAAAGCCTCTAATTTTTTGGAATTAATGATTCAATTGATTAATAATAATAATAAAATAGCTAGCATATGATGAGTATATTCTGTCTCCATGGGATAATAGAAATATCAAACAAACCTTCTGGAGACTAGGAACTTGAACTTGGTTGAAGAGTAAGTGGATGGGTGGGTGGGTGGGTGGATGGATGGATGGATGAATTGAGGATAGGTGAGTGAGAGTAGGGAGATGGATGAGTGGCTTCACGAATGGATAGTTGGATGGATGGAATGACTTGCATGAAGTTGATCAAAAGGAATTTGGTGACCCAGTCTCAAGGTAGGAGAAAGGGCAGAAATCTAACTGGTGAGATTGGGACTATGGAGCTTGGTATTAACAGAATATCAGGAAACTCACTAACAAATGTAAGGTCTGCGTGTGGACAAGTAACCATTAGCACGAAGGCCTCAGTAAATCCCAATCTGCTGTTCTAGGTGAATCCTTGAGGACGATGTTGGCCATGAATGTCTGCTGACTGACTGACTGACTGACTGACTGACAGGACTTGATGGAAGCCCATCGAGGTTAGGCCAGGATACAGAAATCTGATCTTTAGGTTTATGGAAGCTGACAAAAACATCTCTGTGATTCCTGTGACAAGATAACAATAAAGAGATAGATGGAAGACGACGGAGGGGTGCAGAACTGCTGTTGAAACAAGGTGGAAATTCCTCTCCTAGTGACAGAGCTTCAACATACAACTTCTGCACACACAGCAACAGGTCCTGAACCAGACTGTCTCCTCCTCAGATCCTTCAGCACGCTCCCCCTACAATGGGCTTTCTTGAATCCCAAAGTGTTCTGACGGCTGAGTCCACACTGCACTGCTCCTTGGAAACCCAGGCTTCACGTTAGTCCCCCTGGCCCTGGTCCTCCCCTTCCCCATCCCCATCGAGAGGGTGTTCAGTGGCTTGTCAAATCCCTGCCTTCCGGAGAGCTGGAGAGAGCTCCCTGACGACCAGACCAATGCTGCTTAGCCCAGGGAAAGTCCCATTACTATTAGGGTGTGGCTGGATTTCCTTTGGAGCCAAAGAGGAAGCATCAGCAAAAGTCTGCTTTCCATATTGCCCTGCGCTGAAAGGGGACTCTTTTTTTTAAGTACAAGACTTAATTTTTTTTTTTAAGTTAAAGGGAGGGAAAATTCAGAGCTGGCACAGGAAAACAGTGAGAAGGCACATTGACCAAGCCTTTCACATAGCTTTCCTTTTGACCTCCACAAGACCTTCTCAAGAAGTTCTCTCCTTTGACTGTGCAATAGAATCACCTGGAGAGTTTTTAAAAACTCTGATGCCCTAGTCAGACCCCAGAACAATTACCTAAGAATCTTGAGGGGGTCCAAGCTCCAGTGTATTCCAATGTCAGCCCAGATAAGGGCAAGTACTCCAGGTATGATCCCCATCCGGTCAAGGCTTGGGAGCATCCAGAGGATGAAATCAAGTGGCTCCAGATCTCACAGCCTGTGACGATGGGTTTCAAAATGAGGTCCTTGGTTTACTCTGAAACCATCATTCCCTGTGTCCTTCCAGGTGTGGCTCTTAAGGCCACATGAGAAAAATAGTTACTGACATGTATTGACCTCTCACCACATGCAAACACTCTGACAAGCACTTGACATGTGTTAACTCATTTCATCCCTCTCGTAACACTCAGGTAATTACTGCAATTATCTCCTCTGTAGATAAAGAGGCACAGAGTTCAGGCTCTCACCTAACGTCACACAGTAGGCAGGGCTGCCATTTCAAGGCTCTCCTTTGGCCAGCAGTAAGTGTCCATGTTCCCCAGGACTTGGTCCTAAGCCCTCTTCTCTTACTCTGCACTCACCGAGATCTCATGTCCTCCTGTGGCCAGCCTCTTACTAATAATTCCCAAATCCTTGTCTTCAGCTCATACTTCTCTCCTGAGCTCCAACTCTTTATATCCCACCACCATTTGGATATGTCCTATGACATAAAATCCACGTGTTCAAAAATATCATGATCCTCAAATCCTTATTCTTCATATGCCACCTCTCTCCAAGACCTGGGCCACCAACCACTTCTTTTTGTGTGTGTGTGTGTGTGTGTGTGTGTGTGTGAGGAATATCAGCCCTGAGCTAACATCCATGCCAATCCTCCTCTTTTTGCTGAGGAAGACTGGCCCTGAGCTAACATCTATTGCCAATCCTCCTCCTTTTTTTCCCTTTTTCTCCCCAAAGCCCCAGTAGATAGTTGTATGTCATAGTTGCACATCCGTCTAGTTGCTATATGTGGGACACCGCCTCAGCATGGCCAGAAAAGCCGTGCGTTGGTGCGCGCCCGGGATCCGAACCCGGGCCGCCAGTAGCCGAGGGCACGCACTTAACCGCTAAGCCACGGGGCCGGCCCCCAACCACCTCTTTGTTGAAGCCAGAAATGACTGGGTCATCTTTGAATCTACCAGTTCCTTCATCCTCCACAACCAACTGGTAGTTTCTCCCAGTGCACCCCTTCCTCTCCACCACTGCCCCAGGCAGGCCTTCGTCACCTCCCCACACACAGGACTGTTGTCCCAAATGGCCTCCCTACCTTCACTCTTTCCTCACCCACTCTATGCCATGATCGATTCTCTTAAACACAACTCTGATTATGACACTCCTACAATTGTCTCCAGTGGCTTCCAAAAGGACAATTATCCAAGCCCCTCATCTGGCTTTCAAGGTATGGGAAACCTTCCCAGACACAAAGAACTTAAGTTCTTTGGCCAACAGCCAAGAAGAGACATTGGACCAGAGTCTGAATATAAGAAGATGATACCCTGCCTAGAAAGAGAGCCACTGGTGTAAGTGGAAACATCACTGACTTCCTATCTGCACTGGAGTTCTGAGGACCATCTTCTCTACGGAACGACAGCAACAGCTCCCACAAAACCCGCACATTTATTTATTTATTTATTTACTTTCTGCTTTCTTCAATTTTATTAAGAAATAACATTGGACACAACATAATAAATTAATATTACAACCTATTATAGACTTCTACCCATAGTTTTTTTGTATATATATATAATTTATTTTTATTGCAGTAACATTGGTTTATAGCATTGTATAAATTTCAGGTGTACATCATTATACTTCTCTTTCTGCATAGATTACATCATGTTCACCACCCAAAGACTAACTACAATCCATCACCACACATGTGCCTAATCATCCCTTTTGCCTTGCTCCCTCCCCTCTTCCTCTGTGGTAACCACTAATCCAATCTCTGTCTCTATGTGTTTGTTTGTTGTTGTTTTTATTTTCTACTTATGGGTGAGATCATACGGTATTTGACCTTCTCCCTCTGATTTATTTTGCTTAGCATAATACCCTCAAGGTACATCCATGTTGTCACAAATGGCTGGAATTCATCATTTCTTTTTTTTTTTTTTTTGTGAGGAAGATCAGCCCTGAGCTAACATCCATGCCAATCCTCCTCTTTTTGCTGAGGAAGACCAACTCTGAGCTAACATCTATTGCCAATCCTCCTCCTTTTTTTTTTTTTTTTTCTTCCCCAAAGCCCCAGTAGATAGTTGTATGTCATAGTTGCACATCCTTCTTGTTGCTGTACATGGGACGTGGCCTCAGCATGGCCGGAGAAGCGATGCATCGGTGCTCGCCCGGGATCCGAACCCGGGCCGCCAGTAGTGGAGCACGAGCACTTAACTGCTAAGCCACCGGGCTGGCCCATGGATTTCATCGTTTCTTACGGCTGAGTAGTATTCCATTGTGTATATATACCACATCTTCTTCATCCATTTATCCTTTGGTGAACACTTAGGTTGCTTCCAAGTCTTGGCTATTGTGAATAACGCTGCAATGAACACAGGGGTGCGTGTATCTTTATGCATTGGTGTTTTCATGTTCTTTGGATAAATACCCAGCAGTGGAATAGCTGGATCGTATGAAAACCCACACATTTAAAGATTGAGGTTCCAGCCTCATTTGCCACCACCCCTGTTCCTCTGCTCACACCATACGGACTCTTTGTTGTTCCCTATTTGCATGACACTCTTTCATGTTGCAGCATCTTGGTGCATGCCGTTCCTTTGGCTTGGAATGCCTTTCCTCTTTCCCTTTCTGCGACACTTGACTTGTGCTTCGAGATTCACCCTGAGTTCTTCCTTTGGGCTGTCTTCTCCAGCTCACACAGGCTGACAGAGCTTCTCCCTCTGCATTCCAATGACGCTTGCTGCCACCCTGAACAGTGTCACTCGCACACTGCCACCCACTTACCTCCTGCCTCTCCCGCTAGACTGATTTCCCTCTGTATCCATCACCACAACCACCTTCCCCCGAGGCCTGGCACATAGTAGATGCTAGACGCTCAGTCATGCTAGCCTAATGAATATTTGCGGGTAAAGGAAGAATTATTTCACAATAGAAAACCACTGTTGATCAAGCAGAGGATTCCTGGGAACTTTTAAAATGTTTCCCACATTTCCCCAACTAAATCAATTATTCCTGGAGTGTGTATTCATGAAAGTCCTAGCAGGATCTGTAAAACTTGGGCTGTAGCATCCACACGAGTCTTCATATAACATGACTCTTCGGTTCTCTAATCTCCAGGCACAAGTTATTATAGTTTCTGGGGGACTATGTGCTACAGCTTCAACTTGATTTTTTTTTTTTTTTTGGTAAGGAAGATTAGCCCTGAGCTAACATCAGTTGCCAATCCTCCTCTTTATGCTGAGGAAGATTGGCCCTGAGCTAACATCTGTGCCCATCTTCCTCTACTTTATGTGTAGGACACCTGCCACAGCATGGCTTGATGAGCGGTGCACAGCTCCACGCCCAGGATTTGAACCTGTGAACCCTGGGCCGCTGAAGCAGAGCACGTGAACTTAAACACTATGCCACTGGGTCGGCCCCCTCAACTTGATACTTTTAAGAGTAGTCCTTTAGGATCAGAACAAAGCCACCATAATGATACATTACACACAATGAACCATAAAAATAATCATAATAACAATAGGCTGTATGAAAGTCTTTAAATTTTCTGGTTGCTATCAAATACCACTAAAGTCACACAGTGGGGAAGACGAAAGTTTCTTCAGTCAACAATCAGTTGGTAGTCTGTTTTTGGTTTTTTCGTATTTTTGTGAGGAAGATCAGCCCTGAGCTAACATCTGCTGCCAATCCTCCTCTTTTTGCTGAGGAAGAGTGGCCCTGGACTAACATCTGTGCCCATCTTCCTCTACTTTACATGGGACTCCTGCCCCAAGCATGCCTTGAAAAGCAGTGCATGTGTCCCCACCCAGGATCCGAACCTGCGAACCCGAGGCCACAGAAGCAGAGCACTCGCACTTAACCACTATGCCACCGGGCCAGCCCCTTTAGTGTTTTGATTCTATCATGTTTTTGCCTATTTCAGCAACAATGCCTCATCTAGGGCCGGCCCCGTGGCTTAGCGGTTAAGTGCGCGCGCTCCACTACTTGCAGCCCGGGTTCGGATCCCGGGCACGCACCGACACACTGCTTCTCCAGCCATGCTGAGGCCGCGTCCCACATACAGCAACTAGAAGGATGTGCAACTATGATATACAACTATCTACTGGGGCTTTGGGGGAGAAAAAGGAGAAGGATTGGCAAATAGATGTTAGCTCAGAGCCGGTCTTCCTCAGCAAAAAGAGGAGGATTAGCATGGATGTTAGCTCAGGGCTGATCTTCCTCACACACACACAAAAAAAAGATATCTGATCTATAATTGGATCTACAATTTTCTGCTTGCTAGCCCTTGCCAAAAGCCCAGTTAAGATAATTGATACCTGAAAGGAAACAGTCATAGACAATGCAAACACTTCATTTCCCTGGAGTCTCTTCAAGCTGTTCCTACACGATACAGAGCAGCAGAAAGCCTCGTGACTTGACTGTGATGCTTTAATTCATCATCCAAATGCATCAGCACCTGTCATTTCTTGGTGCAGGAGACAGCCACACAAAGAACGCTCTTATTTCTTTTGTAACAGTTTTATTTCGGGAGTACTTTTCACTTCAATGTTCCTTAAAGTTTTATCTCATAACCTCTCTGCATTTACCATTGACGGAAAAAGAAGTGACTTTTATCGATGAGCTGGTTCACTTTTAGTTATTGTCCAATATGACCTTTAACTCACTCTTTTCCATTTTCCCCTTGACTGCTAGGAAGCTTAGTTCCAAGTTTTGTGCATTATCGCCATAGATGTCCTTACACTGTGTATCTGGATCGGCTAAGGTCCCCATTACATTTTATCGCTCTTGATCTGCCTTCCTTATTTTGACGGTTCTATTTTATGCTGCCTCAAATCTCTTTTGGGAAAAAAAAAAAGCAGAGCAGAATAATTTAGTGATAGATAAAAGAAGATACCAGTACCTAACCCTTTTCTTACATGTAATCACATTTGCCTTTTGAATTTAATAGAGGATTCAGATTAATTGCTGATTTAGGGTGCCTGAAATTTGACAAAGGACCGTGAGAAAGAATGAGTGCTTTACTCGCATTACAGGAATGATCTCCTACGAACATTCTCTCATCCAAACTTTACAGAGCTTAGCACAGTGCCTGACATACAGCAGTAACTCTGTAAATATTTGTTGAATAAATGAAGGCATGAACAAACATTAGCCTTCAAGGTCACCAAAGAAACCTCAGTATTAAGAAAATTTGAAACTATAAAAATCTTTCAAAAAGATGATGATGATGATGATGATGATGACGCTGATTAGTAGCTTGTGTGTATTGCAGCCTTACCAGCAAGAGTCCTGCACAAAGCACTGTACAAAACAGTGTATTAGTAATTCATGAAGCCTATACAATTACACCCATTTCACTGATTAAGAAGTTGAGGCTCAGAGCAGCTAAGCATAGCTAGGAAGTGTTGGGGTTTGGACTCTACTCTGCCTGATGCTACAGTCCATATTCTTCATCACCATGCTGTACTTCTGCAAATATTTTTGAATATTTGATACCTCTTCTGTAGCTCGGTCACGTGTTCAGGACACGAGACTTGTAAAAGGAAATTTAAATGCGACTTTGTTTTTTGGTGAGGAAGATTGTCCCGGAGCTAACATCTGTGCCAATCTTCCTCTATTTTGTATATGGGACACCACCACAGCATGGCTTGATGAGTGGTGTGTAGGTCTGTGCCTGGGATCCGAACCTGCGAACGCTGGGCCACTGAAGCAGAGTACGTGAACTCAACCACAACGCCATGTGGCCAGCCCCTAAATATAACTTTTTTTTTCACCTTGCTGATTCCTTAGACAGCTTCTTCCATCCGGAACTGCAAAATAGGAGGAGGAGGAATAACAGAGAGGAGAGGATCTATATGTATACGATTAATGATCACTATATATGTATGAATATGTATCTTGCATAAAGCACTGAACTCATTCAATCATAAATTCCTCCTTCCTTCAAGTGCACCAAGTGATTTTTCACGTCTATATGTCATTTAACTCTAAAATCCTGTAAGGTAGGTTCTCATATTTCGGCCTTCCAGATGAGGAAACCCAGCCCAAGGGGATCAAACGATACAATCATCCCCGGTAATGGCGCCTGGACAGCCCCACGCTGACCTGGCTCCAGAGCGCGTGTGCTATGCCTTTTTCACTGCACACCTGTGACCTTATGCCCTCAGCCTGGTGCATTCGGAACTAATGAAATGGTGTTTTAACCACAAGAAATAATTATGTATATTCCAAATGCATAATTAGACACGTATTTTGGATAGAAGTAGAGGGTTTAGGTACACAAAAGTCAAGAATATTTCGGAACAGAGATGAACCCAAAGCAGTTGGGCCTTGTACGCCGGCTGATGTGGGCTAACGCTGACCTTCAGGGGACATACGGAAGGAAGGGCCTACACCTCCAGAGCGGCCATGTTTGGATTCAAGCAAAAGGACTATTTTTTGTTTATACAGTATTAACCTGTTAGCTAAATTTTCAGTCAACTAAAAGCACCAAGTTTTTTCACAGCAAGAACAGCTGAGCCCACCCTCTCCTGAGTCATATTTTGGGACTTAAGCAATGGAGTTGGGGATCTGTCATGCACACAGACCCGCTTCTATCCTTCCCAGGCCCCTGGTCTCTCTTTCAACTCCTCAAATTCCTTGTCTCCCCATCTCCTCTTAATCACCACCCCAGGGCGGCCTTGAAAAGAGTGGAAGGGAACACAAAGGACTCACAGCTCCCCGTCACATTTCAGCAGGTCCACGCAGGGATTTAGGCCATTGGAGGCCCCGGCCCTATAGATTTTCTTGCAAGTTCTCCGAACGGCCTGCGTTTCCAAGTCCCTATGCTGTTCCCACTGCCTTGAAAGCCTTTCCTCCCTCCTCAGCCTGCAATTAACCCTCTCAAAACTCAGTTCAGTTCACATAGGATCCCGGTGCCCCAAAACTACAGTTTATCTTCTTCCTCTCTCCCTCACAGCACTTCCCACGTTCTATTGAAATCGCTGCTTCCCGCCTCCCCCACTGCGCTGGGCATTTTTCAGGTCAGAGATTTGCATCTTATTGTTTTTGTATCCCAAGCACCTAGCAAGGGGCTCACACACCATGGGCAACATCAGAAGTCTGCAAAATAAACAAATGTGGTCCACACATCAGTTCCTGAAAGTTTATACCTATCTGTAGCCTCTACTTACAAGAATTAATGTTTGTAATGGGTACCTCAATTTGCACGGGACTTCATATTACATTACCTCCCCTGATCCGCAGAAGAGCTCTAAGACGTGGGTATTATCAGGACCATTCTCAGATGAGGAAACTGAGGCTCAGAGAGTGACAATGGCCCAATGTCACACTGTGAGAAGTAGCGGAAACTAAGATCCCGGCCTTCTGGTCTTTCCCTCTCCACCGCACCGCTGGCTCTTGAGGGACATTCACAAGTCTACACTATGTATTATTTTTCACATGCTGCCATGTACATCGCAAGTCCAGTCTAGACAACACGTACAACTTACTCTTACCAGAACAGTCTCACCCTCCATCTGCTGTTTCTAATTTGCTGTCACCAGGAGGCTCCATTCCTGGACGGTGCTCATCCCTTTTCTTAAACCGGGACCATCTGGGCATCTGCTCTCCTTTCACGCAAGCCCAAAGCAAGCCCTGGGGAAGGGAGAGCACAGATCCACCTGCCAGAGAAGGAAGATCGCAGTTCAGAAAACTCCTTCCTGCACACCTCCGGGCACGAGAGCCCCACTCTAATCTCAAGCTGGCACCCCAGGGAAGTGGCTCATTCACGTGGCCCACGTTCATCACACCCAGGATGTGTTCCTGGAATTGTCTTTGTGGACATTAAAATCCTAATTTAAACACACTAGGAAGCTTCGTATTTAGAGGAGGCTTGCTGGCAATTACTAAGCAAAGCGAAGGCTCCTTCTGTAAGGAGAATTGCTGGCCCCAGAATAATTCATTTACACCTAATGGGTTTGCTTAAAGAAGCTCCCACCTGCTCCGACTTCAAGCTCAGAGTTCTTGGAAATGTGATCTTTCCAGGCTCCCCACTACGTGGCAATGGAGCTTCACTGCCCCACGCTGCTTCCTTTTCCTCCCAAAATGTGTGTACAGATGTGAGGTCCCAGCCTGTGAGCTGTGGAGGGGCCTTGGACCCTCAGGGAGTTGCCACCCTGGAAAATAAAGACACAGGGCTGGCAAAGCCGTGTGCTAGATGGTACACAGGGAAAGAAAGATGAGCCTAGATTTCACAATGGCTCTGTTTCCAGTATCACTTTCATTTTTACATCGGAGACAGGGTTGGGTGACTCTTACTCACGGTTGCATCATTGAGGGCAGAGAGAGACTGTGTTCCTTACTCTGACCGGCCCTCAGAGATGTGTTGGCGGAGGGAGGAGGGTCGTGCTGAGTCTGGAACATCATTAAGTCTTTTCCTCAACTCCTGTTAAAGATGCCCCCATTTCTCTCAGCAGCCTGTTCCAAACCTCCACCCTCTTCAAATTAACAGCTGTGCCCACCCAAACGGGCTCCCTCATCCTCAGCAAAGGAGACACCCAGTCCTGCGTTCTCGACGTTCCTTGTCCACACTTCTAGCCCTGCCTCTCTTCTTCCACCCAAGCCTGCTGTCTCCCCATCCATCTCCTGGGGCACCACTCTGTGGATCCTCTCCTCTCCCTGCAGTGTCTTTAATCAGCTCCTTTCCAGCAGTTCTTTCCATCAACATTCAAACATGCTCACGTCTCTCACAGTATAAAATAAATAAATAAATGTAAAAATCCCTTCACCCCAATTCCCCTCCAGCTGTTACCTTAGCTGTCATTGCAGCTGGCTCAACGCTTCCTCTCCGGTCCTGCACAGCCACAAGCTGACCTCAGGCCCATCCTGCCACTGAAACAGTTCTCATCAAGGTCAATGTGATCTTTCATTGGCCAAACCCGGTTGCTAGTCTGAATACCCAACCTCATCCCCACTCACAGCCAGGCTCACTCCATCTTCTTCCCTGACACTTCATTTCCAACAGCCCAAATGCCCCCATAGTTTCCTGGCCTCAGCAGCCCCCTGAGCATGACCAGTAGATGTTCTCCCTGTAGACACCTGCCCATGGGAAGGCACAGGAGGACCCTGCAGGGTCCCGGATATAGTCGTGTGACCTGAAAGTTTAGCAGGTTTGAGCTAACATGTCCTGGAGCATCCATCTCCAGACACCCTTGATAGAGAAGACTCCAAGTCTGGTGCTGAGACCCCATCAGCTCTGCAGTTTTCCAAGATTCCAGGAATGACCCAGTCCCTTTAGATTGCCACAATCCTTCTTTAGATAAGTGAAAATTCCGGACAGCCTTGCTCTGGTCAGCTGTTTTATCTCTTTTTTGATTTGCATATCTCTGGTCCCATCCTTGCTTTGCTAGTTTATAGATCACCTCTTAGAAGGCAACCTCATTTACAAGTGGCTAAGACATTGACATACTGTTGCTCTGCAGATCACCTACAAGTCATCCTGTGACTAGCATGAGATCATCCCGCTGGAGTCATGATCTTTCCACCTACTAACTCTCTAACTGTCCCCCTCACCCTTGCTCCAGCCCTCTCCTCCAGTTCTTCTCAAAGGCCCTCTGAACTCCTTCCCATCCTGCAGGCCCCAGCCCCACTGTGCATTCAGGGAGAACAAATGGGTCCCCCTCTGGATTCCCTCCCATAACCATGAACTTATCATACTCGAGTATTGATTATTCTTGACATTCTATTAGGGCAATTTTGGGCTTATTGTCACATTTCTTTTCTTTTTTTGTGTGTGTGTGAGGAGGATCAGCCCTGAGCTAACATCCAATGCCAATCCTCCTCTCTTTTGCTGAGGAAGACTGGCCCTGGGCTAACATCCTTGCCCATCTTCCTCTACTTTATATGGGATGCTACCACAGCATGGCTTGACAAGCAGTGCGTCCATGTGAGCCCGGGATCCAACCCAGCGAACCCCGGGCGGCCGCGGCGGAAAGCGCGCACTCAACCGCTTGTGCCACCGGGCCAGCCCCTCTTTTCATTTTAAAACAGAGTATTAAAAAGCAATCTATAACTGACTGGTACCTACACAAACACCCAGAGCCATTATGTCAACAACCTGGTAAATGTTTCACTCACTGGTTTCCAGCTGCCATGGGGAGAGATCCTACCATTTGCCAGATGCTCTGATGCTGCCTGGAGAACAGATCTACAAGGTGCACTATCCTGGTGGGGGGGGGGGGAGCAGGAAAGCTGTAGTAAATAAACAATTTTAGGGGCTGCTGAAGGTTTCATATCTATTTTTTAGAAAATTAAAAATGAAAGGCATGGTGTCGTGGAAAAAGAATGGACTAAACTTGGATTCATCTTGGACAAATTGGACTCAAGTACTGACAGTACCACTTACTAGCTCTTTGTACCCTCTGGGACCCAGTTTCCTCATCTATACAATGGGCACAAACAATAGCAAGACTGCCTGCCTCGCTGGGGATTGTTGGGATAGTAGATGTGAAAGCCCTTTCGGCTGTCAACTATTCACTCAAATGGGCTGCAGAGTTGTTTTTGCCAGTAGCGTTGATGTTTTGTGCTAGAAAGAAAACCTGGGACTGTGAATCAAGCACCTTTGTCTTGGCCCAGTTGAGTGACTTTGGACACAAGATGCCTGCATTATTTTGCAGGATTCCTTGGGAGATAGTGATATAGGAAATGGCAAATAGTTTCCAAAAATCAAGAGTCTGGGGCAAGTCTCAGAGCACTCAATAGCATTAACCCTTTTACAGAAGCAAATTGATAACATTTATTCCTACCTCCCTTCCCGGTGGCAATATCCGCCACAGGAAGATCCACTGATAAGGGAAAAAAACTTCAGTATCTACCCACAACACAAGCCAAGGACCATCCCCTGCCCACCCTCCTCTGACTCCTGGTCTGGCAGCAGAAGACTCCTGCAGTCTAGATAACTTTGGGCTGGTCACTTCAATCCCCTGTCCTTCCTCCTCATCTGCTAACTGGGCATACCGAGAGAGCCCTTGCCACGTGGTTACTGTGTGAGCATCAAGTGAGGTCATATATTTGAAAGACACTGGCAAACATTTAACTATGTACCAAGCTGCATGCATGTTAATGATCAGCATTATTTGCAGTTAAGTGTGTGAAATAAACATGAAGGAAACCCAATGACAGTCTGTTTCTCAGCCCAACGAGGCAGACGTAGAAGTTCCTTTTAAAAGAAACTGATTTGGTGAAGTCTCCCCATAACTGATGGAGCTGCAGGGAGGGTATCCAGACCAGGGTCAAGAGCACAGTAGCTTTGGGATTTTAGACTCGAATCCTGCCTGCGTCACTAGTGGTAACAATTTGCATAATCTTAGGCAATTTATTTAATCTTTCTGAGCCTCGGGTTTTTCCTCTGTAAAATGAGAATAATAAGAGCACTTACCTCACAGGGTTGTTATGTTGATTATTCGAGATAAAGCATTTAAAACAATTCACACAATGGCTGGCTCGGTGCAATGGTTAACAGTGTTAGTTTCAGCAGGTAGGTGGACTGGAGCAATGAAGACAGAAGGGAGTGGAATGTACTAGCTGGTAAATTATTTACATTTTGCTCCGTACCATGGGTCATTCTTACCTAATGAAATATGTAAAAAGTGTACATATAGGCAAGAACTGGACCATGGTATGGAAGATGACAATTGTCTTGCTAGTTACATTGGAGAGATGGGGAACGGATTGCTATTCCTTTATCTCTTGTCATAATGTTGTTTGCACAAAGGATACAATTTTGTTATATATATTTTTTAGTTTAAAAGGAAAAAACAAGCCTGACCCTGAAGTGTAGTGGCAGTTGGCTCTGAGGATGCCTTCAAGACGGGAAGTCTTAGGTAAGTGGACTTGCGGACTTACCTAAGACTTACGCTTGCATGAGAGAAAGGTCAGAAAGGTGTTAGATAGATTCCCACTGAATTTGAAATAAAATCCATGCTCCTTCCTGAGGTCTAAAAGCATCTCCTTGAATATAGAAGGTACTGAGGGTAGGACTCAGCTATCATCTTTCTACCCCGACTTCCCTCTGACCTCCACCCTCCCGGGCTGACTCTCATTCCCTCAGGCTCTTTTCACCTGGGCCAAATACTTGCCTATTTGCAATTCAGGTCTCTGATCAATGTTATCTCCTTCCAGAAACCCAATCATTCTATCTCCTCAGCCTTTTTCTTTTCTTTTCTTCATAACACTTATGCACTATCTAAAATTATCTCATTTGCTTACATGTTTATTATGTGGCTTTCTTTCTCTAGAATATAAACACCATCAGATGAGAGACCTTATCTGTCTCATTTGGATCTCTTGCCATGGAACACTGACAAGGCACTCAATAAGAACTTAAGAAAGGAACAAAGGAATCCATGTCAATTGTTAGTGGTGAGGGATGAGTAAGAGGCAGATCAGCAGTGCTCCACCCCCCAGCTGACTGCTATGTGCATGTACACATACCTGGGCAGAATTTCAGGCATTTTAGCCAAAGAGCAAATGGCAGCCAAGGCCAAGGCATAGGTAGCAGTTGGCACAAGAGGCTCCTTCCATAGCAGAAACCTGTAAGTTTGGCTTCAGCAACATCAGCCTCGTGTGTCTCTAGGCACAAGCCTGCTGGTTAGACATGGCCACTTCGATCTGACGTCTGGGCTTTGGTGCAGCCGTGAACATAAGGCCAAAAGTCCATGTTCTTCCCTGAATAAAAAAACAAAAGACAAAATTTAGCTCAAAGGAAACAAATTCTTAGGAAATAGCACAGCTCACTTTGATTCAACTCACGTTGATGGGGCCAAGCCCCGTGGCAGGGTGAACGAGATTCAGAGCCTCTGTCTCGCCAAGTAGGTAGGACTAGAATGGGAATAACAAAGTAGAGTGAGAAAAGAGTATTGAAATAGCACCAAATTCTCCAGGAGCCCGGAGGAGGGATTCAGGAGATCCATGTAAAATGAAGTCCAGGCATTCCCTTCCCATAGAGGTGAAAGTGCGACCAGAGAGAAACCCACAACAAAACCAGCGCTTGATGGACTCTCACAAGCCTCCCCTGCTGTCACTGTGAAGATTGCCCCTTAAGGTCTGACAACCTTCTTCCAGCTCTGCTAACGGGGCAGGCCTGGGGGCAGACTGACAAACTGCTTCCTGCTGTTTGCAGAAAGCAAGACAAGATCTTGAACCACTCAGTTCCTCAAGAAGAATGGCTAGTTCTTCTGACCACAGCTTTGAGCAGCTCTAGAGGCTGCCCGGAAGGATGTGAGGCTTGGAAGGCAGGGATCTGAGCTCCAGGAGAAAATATTCTGGTGTCTCCTGTTAGCAATAGGCCTGCTCCTGAAAAGGTTGTATCTAAGAGTGTTTGTGAGGGGCCGGCCCGGTAGCGAAGTGGTTAAGTGCTCGCGCTCCGCTGTGGTGGCCTGGGGTTTGGATCCCGGGCGGGCGCGCACCAAGGCACCGTTTGTCAAGCCATGCTGTGGCGACGTCCCGTATAAAGTGGAGGAAGATGGGCATGGATGTTAGCCCAGGGCCAGTCTTCCTCAGCAAAAAGAGGAGGATTGGCAGATGTTGTTAGCTCAGGGCTGATCTTCCTCACACACACACACAAAAAAAGTCTTTGTGGACCCTTTTACAATAAAAAAAGAAATGTCTCTTCCAGCCTATCATATTAGGGGCCCCGCTGTTTACACATCTGGGGTGCACCTCCATGCCATGGTTTGTGGAAACAGCCAGAGCTTTGGGGTCCACGCATCTGGCTTCAGTCCTATACCACCCACCACTTTCCTTAAGCAACTCCCTTTTCCTTCTCTGTGCTTCAGTTTGCTCATCTGCAATCTGAGAGCAGTGTTTTTCAAACTGCAAGTTTTGATCCATTCATAGGTAATAAAATCAATATAGTGGGTTGCAACCAACATTTTTTAAAAGTGAAATAGAAGAGTTTAAAATATAAAATATCTGAGTGCAGTTAATAGATAAGTATTGTCTTGTGAAACTTCTATTTCAAATCAATACAACATATATTTCTCACTGTGGGTTACTATTTTTTTTTAAAAGTTCAAAGCATACTATGTTGCGTTTTCAAGGCTAGTGGCAGAGACAGATCAATCAAATGGTGCATCCTACTGCTTGCCTAATTGTCAATTTCCCATTGTTTGCCTGAGGACTGAGCCCAGCTGCAAGTGAACTTGTGATCTGGCCCATGAATGTATAAGTATGTGTATATGTATATATCTCCAAAGAGAATATATTCAAGTGAAAGGGAATGTACTCAGAAGGCCTGCACCATGTCCCCTCCTCTCCCAAACATGACTTTCCTAACTTCTAACGCTGTACATTAGCTTTGCTTGTTTTTTGAACTTTGTATAAATGAAATCACAGTACGAACTCAAACTGTGGACACAGTGACCTAGAAAAGGAGATGCTCAATGCTGCGTTTATTATCCAGCATGACATCAGCCAGACAGCACTGCGAAAATA
This sequence comes from Diceros bicornis minor, assembly GCF_020826845.1. Lineage (NCBI taxonomy): Eukaryota > Metazoa > Chordata > Mammalia > Perissodactyla > Rhinocerotidae > Diceros > Diceros bicornis. The sequence continues at coordinate 16,727,642 of NC_080767.1, read as the reverse complement.
ATAATATTATGATTATTGAGTGAAGGCCTGTTATATGCCAGACTGTGTGCTAAGCGATTTAAAAATATTTGAGTTCATTCTCTCAAGATGTATGGGACTCAAGATGTATGCTATCACAGTATCGTCATTTTTCAGAAAAGGAAATTGAGGCACAGAGAAGTTGTGACTGTGGTGTTCCAAGGTCATAGAACCTATAAATGGCCAAGACAGGGTTGGAATCTTTATCTTTCTGCCTCCAGAATCCTTTCCATTACACACTTTTTCCAAGGGGCTGAGATACTTTGCAACAAAGTAGCTTTGGAATAGCAGTTGGTTCCATCTGTGGGGAACCAGTCCCAGTGGTACAAGTCACCCAGTCCTCCTGGGCCTGGTTTTCACCCACACTTGGTGGAATCTAAGAAAGCAATCAAACTACCCTTCATGAAGCCAAGGGGTTCCAGAAGGCCTGAATTAAAATGAGAGGTCTAATCTGGGCAACTTCTTACTACACAATATTTCTTCCAGAACATTTGGTCCTTTGGGATTTCCCCAAATTGCCAACAATGAGACACAAAATTCCATCTCCCTTTCCCTGGTTGCTTCATAGTATCTAACATTTCTCCCTACCTTACCTATGAGTATATTTCCTTTTTGGACTACTTTGGCAATTCCTTACTATCCAGAGAAATTGGGGATTTCTTGCTTTTGTTTTTGTTTTTTTAACAAATATAACTACAGTCCACCACTTCTTTTGTGAAGCCACATCTCACCAACGACATTGGTGAGTAACTTGTTCAGTGTACCCAAGAACAGAGGATAAAGGGATCCATGCACCAATTTTCTTCATATTAGAAATTTTAGAGTTTTTATATTTGCCGTTCAGCTTACAACATACCCACTACCCTAGAGTTCCAAGGAAATTAGTCAGGTCTTAAATTAAACTTTAACCTTGTTTCAAATTAAAAATATAATTTGCCACATTAGTGTCATATGTGTCTATTTCCTGGCCTCAAAAACACTAACAGTTCCTTGACTACAGTAGTTGAAATTCTATTTAGCCCTCAGTAACAGAGACAGCTTCCCCCACCCCCAGGCAAAGCTAATTGAGTGGGCCTTTTGCTCTCACAATGCTTCCCAAAATTTTAGACTTGTTCCTCCACTCCTTAACACAACCCCCCAACTCTGAACTCCCCCCAGGGCAGCAACCACATTGTATTCATATTCCTCCTGATTATTTACCCCAACACAGGCAGGACAAGTTTCCCTGCACACAGTAAGCCTTCAGTATACGTAGTTGCATTGAATTAACTTCTAAGTAAACTGTTTATTGAAGTCTAATGTGCCTATAGAAAGGTGAACAACCATAAGTGTTTGAATGTTGACAAAGTGAAAGAAAATATATCCAGCACCCCAAAAGGCCTGCGTCATGAACCCCTCCTGCCCAAATGACATGACTTTCCTGATTTCTGACACTGCGCATTAGCTTTGCTTGCTTTTCTGAACTTTGTATAAATGGAATCACAGCATGAACTCTCTTGATTTTGGCTTATTGTACTAAACATCATGTTTGTGAGATTTAACCATGTCGTTTTCTGTAGCACTGGTTAATTTATTCTCATTTGCTACATGGCATTCCACTCTGACTGGGCAGTTATTTATTTATCCATTCTACTGTGAATGGACATTTGGGTTGTTTCTAATTTGGGGCTCCTATGAATAGAGTTGCTATGAACATTCTTGGATATTTCTTTCTGTTAAGTTACCTAGGAGTACAATTGTTCAGCTTTAGTGGATACTGCCAAACAGTAAGGTGGTTGTGGAAATTGACAAATTGATTCTAAAATTTATATGAAAATACAAAGCACCAAAAAATATCCAAAGCAATCTTGAAGAACAAAGCTGGAGATCTTACACTACTACGTATTATAAAACTACTGTCATTAGGACAGTGTGGTTTGGGCACAAATAGGCCAAAGGACTGGAAGAGAGAATTCAGAAACAGATCCACAAATATAGGTTACTTGATTTATGGTATAGGTGACACCGCAAAGCAGAGGGGAAAGAATGATATTTTCAGTAAATGGTGCCAAATCAATTGGATAAACACACGAAAAAAAAATTTAACCACACATTAAAATCAATTCCAGATGGATTATAGATCCAAATGTTAAAAATAAAATAATAAGGTTTTGTAAAAAAAAATATATATATAGTAGAATATGACTTAGGGTAGGCAAAAATTTCTTATACACAGGATATAAAAAGGATTAATAATAAAGGCAAAATTTGATAAATTAGACTGCTTTAAAAATAAAAGCTGTTTATCAGAAGACATCATTAAGGGATTGAAAGCACAGAGCACAGATTGAGAAAAGATTTTTGCAAAAATATATCCAACAAAAGACTTTTGAACAGAATGTATAAAGAACTCCTACACATCAATTCCAAAGAGACGACCAATAGAAAAATGTGCAGGAGGAGGAGAAAGGAGAAACTTGAATGGGCGCTTCACACACACACACACACACACACACACACACACACGAGTACATCCAAATGGCCAATAAACATATGGAAAGGGGCATAAGGGAAATGCAAATTAAAACTACCACGAGACACCACTGGACTCTCAAAAGAATGGCCAACACGGGAAAGTCAGGTCACACCCCGTGTTAGCAAGAAGGTAGAAGAACCACGCTCTCACACACACTGCTGGGAATAGTAAATATTGGTCCATCCACCGAATTTCTTCAACAGGATCTGCCCCAATTATTCTCCTTCCCCACCTCCCAGAGGAATGGACTGGAGTGGGAGGGAGGTGGCTGGAAAGCATGTGCAAACCTCTATTCTTTTTCTTCTTTCTATCCATTCACCCAGGCATCAGAGACTCCCTGAGACATCTTTTCTCCCCTTGGAGCGGTGCTAGAGCCTGTGCACACCACTGGGAATAAGATTCATTTCTGACCGGGGTGGCCTCCTTCACAAGCTCCTGGAGAAACAAACAGGCACTTACTGTAAACAACATGTGGTAATTCTTATCTCATCCAAAGACTCAAAGCTTTCTGACTAGTACTCTTAAATATGTCCCCAAAATGAATTCCTAAAATTCAAAGTTATGTTCATTTTTATTTCTCCACAGGTTCAAGTTTCAAAATTGTCCTCCCGAAAGGTTGGACCAACATACACTCCCAGCAGAGGTATACACGTGCTCTGTGTATCAACATGATTGCTGAAAAACAGTATCTTGTTTCACTTATCTTTTTCATCACTAATAAAACTACACTTTTTAAATGTGTTTATTGGTCATTTTTATTTCTTCTTTTGTAATTGGAAGTTCACATATTTTGTTCATGTTGTCATTAAATTCTTATATTTTTGAAAGAAAGCTCTAGGCAGCAAGGATATTAACTTTTCACTTGTTAGATACATTGCAAATATCTTCCACTATATTTGTTTTTTCTCCCCCTTTAATTTTATTTATTTATTTGTTTGTTTGTTTATTATTATTTTTGTGTGTGTGAGGAAGATCAGCCCTGAGCTAACATCCATGCTAATCCTCCTCTTTTTGCTGAGGAAGGCCGGCTCTGAGCTAACATTTATTGCCAATCTTCCTCCTTTTTTTTTTCCCCAAAGCCCCAGTAGATAGCTGTATGTCATAGTTGCACATCCTTCTAGTTGCTGTATGTGGGACGCGGCCTCAGCATGGCCAGAGAAGCAGTGCCTCGGTGCGTGCCCAGGATCCGAACCCGGGCCGCCAGTAGCGGAGCGTGCGCGCTTAACCGCTAAGCCACGGGCCGGCAATCCCCCTTTAATTTTATTTGTACGTTTTTTCCTACATATACAAATTTTAAATATTTATATAGTAAACTCTGTCCTTCTGTTATAACTTCTATATTTCCTCAAAATAGTTAGGAAACCTCTTTCCATTTCAAAATTACAAAAGTAGTTATACATTTTTCCTAGTATGATTTCATTTATCTTTAAATAGCTTGGAGTATATTTTGCATGAGGTGTGAAGTAGGGCTCCAATTGTGTGAGTGGGTGTGTGTATGTAAATTTTTTTTTCCCTGAATGATAGCCAGTTGTTCAGCATCATTTATTGAAGAATGGTCACTTCCCCTACTCATTTGTGTGTGTTTGGATGACCTAGTTGAATAGTGAGATTTGGTATCAGAAGGATCTCCCTGGCTGTCCAGGAAGGCAGGTTGACCCCGAGTGGCCAGAGTGGAGGTGTGGACCAGTAGGAGGCTCAGATGTTGCAAAAGTGTAGGAGAAAAGGTGAATGTCTGAATTACAACAGGCACATGGGGAGGTGAGGAGAGAGGACTGACAGCCCTCGTCTCCCCCCAGCCCCACTCCCCTATAATCACCTCATCTAGCTGCCTTTCTCGGTATCTGTAAACTTCGTCCACTGTCAGGGGAGGGAATAGAGCCCAGTAGTCAATCTTGGAGAATCTGGAATCAGGCTACTGCATTTAAATCCTGGCCTCACTGCTTACACCAGCCTTGTGACCTCAAGCCAGTGTCTTGATATTTCTGGTCCTCAGTTCTCCCACCTGTAAAGTGGAGCTAATAGTAATACCTATTGCAGAGCACATCAAGGAGGATTTAAGGAGCTAATTCACATGAGGCTCTTATCCTGGCGCTTGGCACAGACTGATCTCAATTAGTTAATATTGTTATCAGTTGGTTTTTAAGGAAAGTTGTGACCATCACTTTTTTCAGTGCAACAAAACTCAGTCCTACCTTTGGATGGGTGTGGAGGTCTGAGCCTGAAACAGAGCAGTTAGAGGAGTAGGTGGAAAGGGCAAGGTGATAGGAAGGATTCCAAGTCACGTAGTTGAAGGCACTGGTCTAGAAAATGCTTTATTTAAGGTATACTTATGCAATAAAGCCTAAGAACTAAGGACCGCCATTAGTAAAATAAATTCGCATATTGATTAATGATGACCTGTATTCCCCCCACACCCACCCCACTTTTAAACACAACTGTTTATTTGTTTATATAAAGCTTTGGTCAAAAGTAGAGCCACAGATGTCTTCCTTTCTTTCCTTCTTATATTTTTGGGAGAATGAGATAATACCTACAGTTGATTGACTCCATCATAGACACAAGGCTAAGCCCTTTAAAAATTATCTCATAGAATACACCCTCTGTAATAACTCTGAGGTTGTTATTATCATCCCCAATGTATAGATGAGGAAAGAGAGTCTCTGGGAAATGAGGAAGTAACTTGCACGCAGCTGCCATTACTAAGGACCAAGATTCAACCCCAGGTCCTGTGACTCCAACACCCCAGCTCTGAACCCAATGATGAACGCATGGATAATGAGTTGAAATTTTGGAGGCTGGCAAGTCCAGCTTGGCAGATGGGGGAAATTACTTTCTGAAGGATTTAGTGTCTTCTTTTTACTTATAAAATGGTCAAGCCTGGAAGGACTTGGGGACTCATCTAACCCAGCTTGCTCATTGTGTAGACGGAGAATCTGGAGCCCAGAACAAAGAGATGTGCCCAAGCCGACTACACACTGAGTTCTCCGCTGAGTCCTGGGTCTCCTCCCCCTGTGCACTGCTTGTAATCTCCTCATGGCCTCCAGATCAAAGGCCCAGAGATGGAGGGGAGACATGTTTGGTGCTGCCCAGCCAGCACAGTGAAAAAGACATCACCCCAGTCCAAAGAAGCTTGCAAATCAGCAAGGGGGAGGATTCAGGCCCACAAATAACAGACACCATGAATAAGGGTAAAAAACACTCTGGGGTCTTTGGAGGGCTCTGTCCCTCTGGCCAGAATCAGAGAAGACTTCTTGGAGGAGGTTGCAGGAAAGATGGGTCTGCAGCAGAAATGACATTCCAGATGGAGAAGGCACTCCTAGAAGGGATTACTAATAATGAAAGCTAACATTTGTTGAGCTGTAACATGCAGATTCTATGCTATAAGCTTTATGTATATTAACTCCTTTAAACCCCACATCAACACTATAAGGTAGTACAATAGTTATCCCCATTTCAGACAAGGGGAAATTGAGACACATAAAGGATAAGTGACTTGCCCAAGGACATACATTTGGGAAGTGGCAAGTTCCAGAATGAGAATGGCAGCTGGAGTGACTCCTGCATTCTTTACAACTGAGGGAGGACCCAGGGGTCAGCAATGGGGACAAGAATGTAGGATGAGGGAGTAGGATATTCTTTTTCTAGGACAAGTCAACTTCCAGTTGACCCGAGGCCCTTACCCCGCCGTCTGGGGCCTCCTGAGGTAAGCAAAGAGGACTCATCTAATGAATGTCAGGTCAATGGTCTCTGGACCTGCCATGAGACCTTCTAGAGGCTATCAGGACTGAGCTAGGAGGCCTAGGCTGTTTGGCTCACTTTGGAACCACAGTGTTCGGGAACTCATCCTGACTGATATTACACCAGTCCCAGGGGCTCTCTGGGACCAGGCCTCAGACCCCAGTCCTAGAATTTGGCAAATATTTTCCAAATGCCAACCATAGCTATGGTTTAGCCCATTTGATGACCGTGGGGTTTGGAGGTAAGAGCTCAGGTTGCAGCAGCAGCCTAAGTCCAGCTCTAAGAACAGAGGGCCTTGGGCCAGCTCTGACCCTCTCTGGACTTCAGGGAGGACCTGGGTCGGGGGGATCATCCTGACCTCACGGGCTTGTTAGAAGGAATCTGTGAAACCAGAAGGATGAGGGTCAGCACAATGCCCGGAGCCCATAGGTACTTAATAAGTGCTAAATTCTTGCACTTGACCTTGAGGCTTCTCTTCTTCTTGGAGCAGGCTGAGAATGGATGGACCGGCCCCAGTCCTCGAGGATTCCCTGTCTTCCCTAAAAACAGATCCACGGGCCCTTCGAGTGTTGAGAATGTTACTGGTAATCACTGCTAGAGTTAATGGTAATCACTGCTAGAAACAGCAGACAACAGAGACCTACGTGGGAAGTGATGAAGGTCTCAGAACCTGTATAAATTCACTCATCAGTTTCCTCCTGCTCTGGAGTGATAGCAGCCTTCCTTGGACAGCACCCACTACTTCAAGGGGCAGCTTTCTTCAACCGTCCTCCATCCCAGACATTCTCAAGGTGCCATTCAGGCTTCATTCATCCATTAACCCCTTGCTGAACACCTACCCAATATTCTGGACACAAGATTACTCAAAGGCAAATGGAAAAGCAAACCAAGTGTCCATCAACAGATGACAGATAAACAAAATGTAGTCTATATGTACAATGGAATATTATTAAGCCGTAAAAAGGAATGAAATTCTGACACATGCCACAACACAAATGAACCTTGAAGACGTTACACTAAGTGAAATAAGTCTGTTACAAGAGGACAAATATTGTATGATTCCACTTAAAAGGGGTACATAGAATAGTCAAATTCATAGAGACAGAAAGCAGAATAGAGGTTACCAGGGGCTGAGGGAAGGGGGAATGGGGAGTTAGTGTTTAATGAGTACAGAGTCTCAGTTTGCAAAGATGTGTAAATTCTGGAGATGGATGGTGGTAATGGTTGCACTACAATGTGGATATATACTTAATACCACCGAACTGTACACTTAAAAATGATTAAAATGGTAAATTTTATCTTATGTATATTTTACCACAATTTAAAAAAATTTTTACGTCCTTTAGTAGGTGAATGGATAAATAAAATGTGCTACATCCAAACAATGGAATATTATTCAAGTGTTAAAAAAAAGAAGCTATCAAGCCATGAAAAGGCATGGAGGAAGCTTAAATGCATATTACTAAGTGAAAGAAGCCCATCTGAAAAGGCTACGTACTATATGACTCCAATTCTATGACGTTCTGGAAAAGGCAAAACTATGGAGACAGGAAAAGGATCAGTGGTTGCCAGACACAGGGGAGGGGAGAAGGATGAATAGGCAGAGCACAGAGGATTTGTAAGACAGTGAAAATATTCTGTATAATACTGTAATGGTGGAAACATGTCATTACCCATTTGTCCAAACCCATGGAATGTACACCATCAAGGGTGAACTGTAATGTGAACATGGACTTTGGGTGATTATGATGTGTCAGTGTAGGTTTATCTATTGTAACAAATGTATCACTCTGGTGGAGGATGTTGATAACGGGGAGGCTGTGCATGTGTGCGGGCAGGGGGTATATGGGAAATCTCTGTACCTTCTTCTCAATTTTTTTTTTGTGTGTGTGAGGAAGATCAGCCCTGAGCTAACACCCATGCCAATCCTCCTCTTTTTGCTGAGGAAGATTGGCCCTGGGCTAACGTCTGTGCCCATCTTCCTCCACTTTATATGGGATGCCGCCACAGCATGGCATGACAAGCGGTGTGTTGGTGCACGCCCAGGATCCAAACCCCGGGCAGCCGCGGCAGAGCGCGAGCACTTAACCACTACGCCACCTGGCCGGCCCCTGTACCTTCCTCTCAATTTTGCTGTGAGTCTAAAACTGCTCTAAAAGAATTCTTTAAGAAAAAAAAGGAGGGTGTAAGTGGGAGCCGTCCTGCTCCCGGAGATCTCCCTGTCTAGATGAGGAGACAGACAGATAAACCAGCAGCTACAGAGCCATGTGTTAAGAGATCTCAATTACGCAGGTGTCTCAGGCTGGCCCTTCTCCAGCCCAGAGAGTAGAAGGTTCTCTGGAGGCAGTGTGTCCCGCCTGCAGCCTGCGCCCGGCCATCTCGGTGGGTCCCCGAACTTCACTGAAGAAGTCCCTTCAAATAAGGCTTGTAGGCCTCTGGGTCCATCCATTCCTGCCTTCACAAACTACATTAGCTAACAGCCACTCAGTTAGAATTCACTTCTGGTAAGTGAGCTTTGACCTTAACAGAAACGAATGTCATGGACACAGCAGTCCCCAAATGACCCCCTGCTGCTGCTGAATTTCTAACTGATAATGGCCCTGCTCTCTGTTATTCAGCTCTCCTTTTTTCACCCAACCTCCCCCTACCTTCTTTCTGGAACTCTCAAATCCATCTTGACAGTCCATTACCCACTTTCAGGCCCTAGGCAGGGAGGTCTGCATGGGTGTCAGAGGGCCTGACTGTAATGTGGCAGCTGTCTACCCAGCCAGGCCAGTCATGGAACTGGAGCTAGAGGTGACAGTGAGGGGCCCTAAAACATCAGAGCAAAGCTGTGCAAAGCTGAAAAGAGACAGGATGGCTCTTCCAGAACAAAGCTCAACTTGATGTGGCATTAAGGGGTCTAAAGAAGGAATGTTCCTCTGAGTGCCAGTCTCGGAGAAAAAGCAGAGTCATTTATTCTTTCATTCATTCACTCAACAAATAGTTTCTTTTTTTTTTTAATTTTATTTATTTATTATTTATTTTTCCCCAAAGCCCCAGTAGATAGTTGTATGTCATAGCTGCACGTCCTTCTAGTTGCTGTATGTGGGACGCTGCCTCAGCATGGCCGGAGAAGCGGTGCATCGGTGCGCGCCCGGGATCCGAACCCGGGCCGCCAGCAGCAGAGCGTGCGCACTTAACCGCTAAGCCATGGGGCCTGCCCACAACAAATAGTTTCTAAACCCTTACTGTGTGCCAGGCACTGTTGTAGGCAAGCAGATGTAGAAAGAACAGACAGACAGGAGTCCTGCTCTTGTGTAGCCTATATTCTAGGGAGGAAGTCAGACAGTAAAAAAGATAACTAAGAAAAATAAATGATACATCAGATGGTGACCAGTGACATGGAGAAAATAAAGTCAGCAAGAGGAATGGAGATTTCCAGGTTGGGAAGGGAGGATTGCAATTGTTTAAAGGCCTGTTATGCCAAGAAGTTGGTCCTTGAGCAAAGACTTGAAATTGAGAGAATTTGCTATTTGGATGTCTGAGGAAGAATGTTCTAGGGAGAGGAAAATGCAGATGCAAAGAGCGTTGGAGGAATCATAAGGAGGCCAGCGCTGGAAGGGAGTTTGCAGGCGGGGAGTAGGCGATGAGGTCAGGAAGGAAACAGGGGGGTGGATTGTCTAGGGCCTTCTAGACCACAGCAAAGCTTGGCAAGACACAGAGGTAGATCCCAACACTGTTCGTGGGGGAGGGGTCCTCACCAGTGGATTTTGAGCCTTCCTTGCCAGTGGCAGGATGGATGCACCAGGCTGCCTGGGGCTGATGCTTTTAAAGAGTAAAGGCCCTAGGGGCTGGCCCCGTGGCGTAGCAGTTAAGAGCTCACCCTTCGCTGAGGCGGCCCGGGGTTCGGTTCGGATCCCGGGCGCGCACCAATGCACAGCTTGTCAAGCCATGCTGTGGCGGTGTCCCATATAAAGTAGAGGAAGGTGGGCACGGATGTTAGCCCAGGGCCAGTCTTTCTCAGCAAAAAGAGGAGGATTGGCATGGATGTTAGCTCAGGGCTGATCTGCATGGATTCTAGGCCCACAAGGTAACCTTCTGGTCATACCCTGGCTGCCTGCTGACAAGTCTTCTAGAGGGAGAGAATGTGACAACCAGGGTATTGTAACACTTCTACTTTTCCTCATTAATCAATATATAATATAGTATGGGATGGGATGGGATGATATAAACCAACAGGATATAATACGGTATAAACACCCATATCCTAGGGCATGGACAATGTGACTCTAGCCCTGAGAGTTGAAGTGGCCATGGATAGGCAGATTAATTCCATCTCTAAACCTGCCAGGTCACTAGATGAGACCCCAAGGCCATAGTGTCCTCTCCACGGCTGGGCCACTTTGTGAGGCCGCTCGACCATCAGTCAGCTGCCCTTCCCTTAGTATTATTCTGATCTCCCCACTCAACTTTTGATGCAAACCACTGTGCCTCACTCAGCCTCAGTTTACTCAACTGTAAAATGGGCATAATACTTCCAACCTCCATGAGTGGCTGTGGGAACCAATTGAGATGAACCATCCAACAGCCAGCAAGGCTCATGGCTTCCCATCTCACCCTTCCTTCCCTGCCAAGACCCTCACCCCTCCTTCGTTGGAGCACTCCCAGCAGCGCCTCCCAGCTCTCATCCTCACGTCCGTCTGGCACACTGCAGACAGATACCATTCTAAAACACAGGCCTGATCGTGGCCCTCCGTGAATAAAAGCAAACTCCTTTAGCACGCACCTAGGAGCCCTCACCCTCTAGCCCTGACCCATAAACAGAATAGTCATCCTTTCCCCAAGGAGACGTGTGTTCTTGCCTTCTCACACTCCTGGTTAGAACGCCCTTCCTCTTCTCTGCAGATCAGCTCCCAGTCATCCTTCAAATTCTAGCTCCAATGCCACCTCCCCTATAAAGCCTTCCCAGGCCCTTTCTGCCTCGTCAGTTCTCCCTCCTGTCTGCCCACAGCACCCCATGCTTTCCTCTATCACAGCACTTACTGCTACACTGTCTTCGACTATCTGGGTTTTTTCCCCATTAAAACATGAGCTCCTTGAGGAGAAAGGGGGACCATCTTCTCATATACCACATTTCATCAGATTCCGTCTGCCAACAAATTTTTAGCTTCACCATTATTTTATGTATCATTAAGAAAGAAAAAATGCTGCCAATTACACTGTGACACATTGCCTTCTTATCACTTGGAATTTCTATTTAATACTTAGTGAAAGAGTCCGTCTGAACTTACTTAGAAATAGCTCTCGCTATCATTGATCACTCGTGTGCCTATTATATGTATTTGTTATGAAATCAGTTGATTAAGGCATTAACACTTCCATCATGACTGGAATCTGTCCAGCAGCAATTGTAAGAGCCAGTGACTATAACACCTGTCCTAGTTTTAAAGATGTTAAAATATGAAAGAAAAAAAAGGAGCACCCTAAACTCAAGGAAATACAGACTCTCCCTTTCTCCTAGACTAGTTTCTGGCGAATAGCAATCAATGTTTGCAGGCTTGCTCTTGGTTTGTGACATGCCCCAGGCCAATCTAAGGGGAGGGTGGCTGTTTCTATAATGCCCTGGACCTCTCCGATGTGTTGGCACAAGGTTGGCACCAAGGCTGTGCTGTCGAAGGTCATTCAGGGAGGAGCTGGAGGCAGGAGAACAGCATCTGGGCCTCAGAGAAGGCCCTGGTTTCCTGCTGGAAAGAGGACCAAGAATGGGGTATTGCTGGGCAGATAGGAGGTAGGTACGAAGTCCTTCAAATCCCCGGATGTTCAGCAGAGCCAGGCTGAAACTATGAGCTTCACAGCACAAAACCTTAGCCCTTGGAAGTATGTTTTTATTGATGTGTAAACTTTTGGACCCATGGCCAGAAACAGCAATGAATATTGCGCTCTGTGCTCTGTCTCCCACTGCTCCACTCTCCCTCTGTGAAGTGCGAGCTGGAAAATGGACTCTATTTTTTGGATAGCGAGAGACGGGGAAACTGTTATAACCTAAGGAAAATAATTACACATTCAGGCCAGAAACGCCCCACTGTGTCTCCACGTGAATGTAATTTTGTTTGAATGAGTTGAACCAAATTTAATTTGGCTGACCTTGAATTTGCAACACACACACACACACACACACACACAGATCTTTACCTGGGGAGAAAAGAGAGACCCCCACGGCTTGGGGTCATATTTCAAGCTTAGATGAATTTGGGAGGCCCGTTCTCAAGCCTCTGACACTTGGCTACTCTGAGCCTCACTCTGTGCGCAGGAGAGTCTGTCAAAACTCAGGTGGGTTCAGACAGCCCAGATACTTGACATCACACTGAAGAGACGAGGCAAGAGGAGGAGGCTTGACCGTGTCATGGAAAGAGCCCTGGACTCAGAGGCAGGGGCACCATAAGCCTGCTGGGTGACCCAGGCTTCTTCACCACCACTCAACAACCCACATGGCAGGGGCACTGTGATGGGTTCCTGGGGCCCCACAGCGACTGCAGTTAACCCTTTAGCTGCTGGATCACAGGGAGGACCAGGGGACCCCAGAGGAGGGACTAGTATTGTAGGGGGCACTCAGGGGTCTCAAGAAAGTTGCTATTTATTTACCAACTGCTACGCTATTGGTATAATTTTGGAACAAGCAATACAACTATACCAGTGTGCATCATATGAATGGCACCCTGCCTATGGGTTTCCTGCGAAGACTAAATGAGACCATGCAGATGAATGAATGAGTGGGTGAATGAGTGAATGGGCGTCTTGGACCTTGCTCGTGAGTCAAGAATACTCTCATCCAGTAAAATACTTCTTGAGCATCTACAGTGTGCCAGTTTTCACGCCAGGTGCTGAGCATGAAAAGCTGGTTCAGAAGGAACCCTTCATTGCAGAGTCCCCTTTGAGGCAATAAGGGTGGGAAGGGCATCCCCAGCAGAGGGAACAGTATGAGCAAAGACACAGAGGCAAAAATGAAAGAAAGCACAAGCAAGCAAGCAAACAAAAAGCAGCTTACCTTGTTCTGGAAGCTACCAGCTGTCACTGCGGTCAGCATCAAGTTCGAGGCTGGAAACAGCAAGAGACGGGGCTCATGGAAGCATAAATAATGGCCAGGCTTGTTAGGGTTGAACACTGCTATGTAGGAGAGCGAAGGATGGGCATGGGCAGGTTATTCTCACACTGACATAATCCCTCCAGCAGCAGTGTGGAGAATGGCCTCCAGGCACTAAGGGTGGAGGCAGGGAGGCCAGCTAGCGCGCTATTGCAATAATCCAGGTAAATGACGATGCAGCAAAACACAAATTGGCAGAATAAATTTTTGTGTGTGTATGAGGAAGATCAGCCCTGAGCTAACATCCATGCCAATCCTCCTCTTTTTTTTTCCCTTTTTCTCCCCAAAGCCCCAATAGATAGTTGTATGTCATAGTTGCACATCCTTCTAGTTGCTGTATGTGGGATGCCGCCTCAGCACGGCTGGAGAAGCGGTGCTTCGGTGCGCGCCCGGGATCCAAAGCCGGGCCGCCAGCAGTGGAGCATGCACGCTTAACTGCTAAGCCATGGGGCCGGCCCGGCAGAATAAATTAAAAATATGAAGTATTTTTGTTTTTTAATTTTATTTATTTATTTCTTTTTCCCCAAAGCCCCAGTAGATAGTTGTATGTCATAGTTTCACATCCTTCTAGTTGGTGTATGTGGGACGCGGCCTCAACATGGCAGGAGAAGCGGTGTGTCGGTGCACGCCCGGGATCCGAACCTGGGCCGCCAGCAGCAGAGCGCACGCACTTAACCGCTAAGCCATGGGGCCGGCCCAAAAATATGAAGTATTTTTGTTTTGTTTTGTTTTAAGTGGAAGAGCGAGAGATAGAGAAATAAGGCCCAAACTAGATCAGCGAACCCAGGGCTGGAGAGAAAGTGACGTATTAAAGAAACACTTAGTTGGACTGGGAGACTGTTTAACTAAGAGGGCAAAGAAAGAGGAGGCCAGAGCAACTCTCAGGTTTCTGGGTTGAGTGACCTGGAGGTGACAGTGTTACCAAGATCAGGAACCAAGGAATAAGAGCAGGTTTTGGGGGAAGATATTAGGGGCATGTTAAGCTGGAGGAATCTCTAGAACATACAAGAGAAGATCTTTGGTAGGCAGGTTTTCTCACACCTACTGGTTTTCCCAAAGTTCATCTTGGGTCCCACTCTCCAAGCCCTGGGACAAGGAAGATAATTCTATGGATTCTAAATACTTTACCACGATCTTGTTTTAACAAGCTGAGACCTTGTAGTTTAAAAAGTTGGTAAGGATTCTGCCCAGCACATCATTTTTTTCCCTTTGTTATTGAGTTGTAACCTACTTACAGAAAAGCACATGAATTCTAAGTGTACAGCTCAACAAGCATGCCATTTTGACTGTATTAAAAGCCTTAAAACTACTCCACACACACACACACACACACACACACACGCACAAGAAAATGGAAGCCAGACTCCTCTTTAAGAACACTCATTTCAGGAGGATAGACTTTGAGGAGCTGTGGGTATGACAACATCATTAAGCCCAATCACCCAACTTCACATGGAATACAAGACCCTTTGGGATCTGACCCCTGCTCACCTCTTCTCCCTCATCTACTGCCAACACCACCACCATCCCCTTCCCAAACCCAGCCCCGGCCTCACTGAGGCTCAGTGTCCCAGATCCCATCTGTTCACCCATCTATCCACACCCGCCATGTTTCTCATGCCTTCCCCACTTCCTCACAGGTCCATCCAGCCAATTATCTCTTGGGCTTTAAGGCCCATTCCAATGCTTACCCTTCTGTGAAGCCTTCCTCCTCTACTCTCCTACAGCCCACTCCTATTGCATCCCATTTCAGTGACTGCTTACTTTTTGATTTCTAAACTCTGTAACAGCACAGTTACACAGAGGTCTCTCCAGACTGAGTTTGAGTACACCTTAACCATCTTTGGATCCCATTGCCATCATTGATCACTCAAAAATGTCTGTTGTGGAAGGAGGGAAGGAAGGAAGTAGGGAAGGAGGGAAGGGAGGGAGGGAGGGAGGAAGGAAGGAATGTATGAGAGAATTCACTTTCATTCTCAGGTCCTGAGCCTGACAAAAACGTGTTTGCTATGAAAGTACAGGAATCAGAGGCCCAGGCTCGAGTCCATGATCCTCAAGCCAAGAGTTTAGACTTATAATAAATAGTACATTAGTGATTTTGTTCTTCTATTTCTACCATCTCTCATTTGGTCTCCACTCATGTGAATAGAGACTGATGCAAAACATATTTCTTTTCATTTTTACACTCTGAAATGTAAAAGTGAGAGACGGAAAGGGAGAGAAACAAGAGATGCTAAATTCTTTCTACATATGACACAATAAAGTTAAGCAATACGGGGTTTTAACTGTTCTCCAAGAGAGCTAGATCAATAGCTTGGTTAGCAACTCTCAATCGGCCCTCTCTTTCTCTACAAGGGCAGTGAGATGTGTACATTCTCAGGGGCAAACTGGCTAACCGCCCTGCATCACTCACCCTCTCTAATGAGGCTCCTCCATTCAGACCCCATTTTGTTAGACACAATTCATTTTATTAGAGGGCTGCAGCTGCAATTATGAGTGGGAGAATCCAGGCATGTGTTTGGGTTCGAGATGTGTCTTGTGTGATTTTTCAAATACTTTGGGTTTGGCAAAAGCCAAGGCACATTCTGTCAAGTTCTTTTTCCCCTTCGTTTTTAAGCCCGTGTGTATTCGAGAGAAATGTGGTCCATCTGATTCTCATTCGTTTTTGCTTAACTCAACTAAAAGTTCTCTCAGAAGGGCTAGAAAATGGCTAAGCAGCAAATCCAGCCTCTTTAATGGAAGTCTTATTAGAATTTCTTTCTCTCAACCCCCGACAGTTTGATATTCTCCAAACAGGCCACATTTTTGTTTCTTTGTGTTGTTGCTCTCGGTCTCTAAACGTGGAACAGCCTTCCCTTTTCCCCCCTTCTCTGCCTATGGACTCCTACTCCTCCAAGCCCAGCCCAAAGTTTTCCCCCTTTGTGAAGGCTTTCTCCATGGCCCAACTTGCAAACCATCACACGGTCCTCTGAGCTCCTGCTACACTTCATCTGTGGCCCTAACTAGCCCTTTATTCCACTCTGCTTTGTGTTATAGTTGGTTATTGACCCAGGTTATCCAAGCTCTCACTGATGTCTGCTTCGGTGTTAAGCCCTTGACCTTAATTAAAGGCCTTCACCAGAAATGGTAGACAAAAATTGGCATTTGAAGTAAAGCTATTACCCAAAACATTATTATGTCTATCAATGCCTCTATGTGGGCTTCCAGGTAAGAAGCAAACTTGAGGCTTGAGGACCCCAAACAACAATGAGTTTCTTCCTCTGTGATAATAAGATCTATGGAATTCAGCTTGTTCCCTTTTTGTCCTGGCTGCCGGGAAGCTCAGAAGCAGATCTGACATTCAGTCATAGCAACTATATTGCGTGCTAGTTTCCTTCTTTCTTTTTCGTGGACTTGGTTTTCTATTTCTATCTTATTAACGTTACAAAGGAAAAGAAAACCTATCCTTCACTGTGAGTCACCTCAAAGGCTTTGTAGAGTGGCAGAGTAAAGTAAAAAGTAAAAATAAGAAGAAGCTATTCATGATGGTTTCATCTGTAGAAGAGATCTAGTATGTATTTAGGAGTAATAGGCAAAGATTTTGCTTTGAATCAGATTTTTCATAAACTATTTGAATCTTTTACAAATCAATTAATTTTTTAAACTTAAACATCAGTTAATTAAATTTAATTTTTTTTTTTTAAGATTTTATTTATTCATTTTTTTCCCCCCAAAGCCCCAGTAGATAGTTGTATGTCATAGGTTCACATCCTTCTAGTTGCTGTACGTGGGACTCGGCCTCGGGTTGGTCGGAGAAGTGGTGCCTTGGGGCGTGCCCGGGATCCGAACCCGGGCCGCCAGCATCAGAGCGCGCGCACTTAACCGCTAAGCCACGGAGCCGGCCCATTAATTTTTAAAAAACATAATTTTTTACAAGTCTGACTACCCCAGGAGCACAGTTTCTGTCATTCATATTCTTCTCTGAATCTCCCTTCATATAGCAGAGTACTTTGTACATAACTGACATTCAGCAAATGTCTGTTAAGTGGATGAGGACCAAAGTTCATCCAAGTGAATTTAGAAGCCAGAGAGAGAGTCCCAGGCTGTGGACCTCTAGACAGTCCTGGATTCAAAGCCCAGCTCTGGCTGGCCACACAGCCCTGAGACTGGCAGATACTTGGAGCCCCAGTTTCTTCATTTATAAAATGGGGCTTTAATCACGAATGTTTTAGGGTTGTTTTGACAGTTAACTCAGAGACGAGATGCTTAATATGGCCAATTCCCTTCCTCTTACTTACAAGTCTTCATGGGCAGAAAAAACACGATATGTTTTAAACAGGCAACTGACCACCAGAAACTGTGCTGCTGGGGAGCACGAGAGGAGGTACGTGGGCGGGTTGCCATTGGGATGGACAGTGCATGCTCTTTGGAACAACAGAAATGGGAGAAAATGAGATCAAAAAGAGAATCCAAGCCCAAAGTCTTCTTCCGAGGAGTGCAATGGTCCTTAGCTGCTAGTCATAGAAATTAGAAGTTTAGATAGAAGAGATTCTGCTCAATCACTGAATGATCACGTGAGTGATGGAAGAAATAAGTAAGCTTTTGGTTTTTAACATCTAAATTGCCCTAGAGTTGTGGTAGAATGGTTTTTATCAAAATGGAATTACAAGTACCAGTGATGGGACTCAAGATGATTTTATATGGCACACGGAGAAACATTTATTTTAATTGTTTTGCAATACGTATTGTAAAACATTGAGCTAGCACATCCAAATTGTGATACTATACATGTTGTTATTAGATATGTTTTAAAGTTTGAAAAATGAGCAAAGAAAAATATTAATCATATTATGACTGGTAAAACACATCTACGTCAAAAAACTGAACATAGTTCTAGAATACCTAGAAGTGTGGAAAATACAACTTTAACATGTGGGCCTTGAGCAACTATTTGACTTAAGGGAAGTCATGACGGGCCGGCCCCTCGGCTTAGCGGTTAAGTGCGCGTGCTCCGCTGCTGGCGGCCCGGCTTCGGATCCCGGGCGCGCACCGACGCACCGCTTCTCCAGCCACGCTGAGGCCGCGTCCCACATACAGCAAATAGAAGGATGTGCAGCTATGACATACAACTATCTACTGGGGCTTTGGGGGGGGGGGGGGAAAGGAGGAGGATTGGCAATAGATGTTAGCTCAGGGCCGGTCTTCCTTAGCAAAAAGAGGAGGATTAGCACGGATGTTAGCTCAGGACTGATCTTCCTCACAAAAAAAAAAAAAAAAAGATTAAAAACTATTAAAAATATTAAATGTTAATTAAAATATTAAATATTTTTATAATTAAAATATTAAAAATGATTAAAAATAATAAATACCATTGAGACCATACTAGGTTTAGAAATTTAAGGGCATAAATACTTGTCTTAATCATTTATGGGGGTTCAGAGGTCACAAAGGAAACATGACTTTCCTCTCCCCACTACCCCCCTGTACACCCCAACTCGGCCAGCTCCCACATTATAAGCTTTCCCACACTGTGCACCCTCTTTCACGGCAGTGATTGTAGTTTGCTATTATTTTTGTGATTATTTGACTAATGTCTTTCTCCTGGCAATAGACTGTAAGCTCTCTGTGGGCAGGATCACACTCATCTTTGTTCACATTGGTGTTCCCAGTGCCCAGCACTGAGCCAGACACACAGCTGGTGCTCCCTAAATATCAGCCATATGAATGAATGAATGAATGAATGAATGAATTTTTCTCCCTACACCCCCACGCACACACACAGTCTTCTAGCACCTACTCTGTTGTATAGATCACTGAGTGGGCACATGGTTGACACGTAGACCAGCGTAAACTCTCCTGTTTGATTTTCAGGTAGATTTCAGCGGAAACATGATGCTTGCCAACTAGAAGGGGAGAAATCCAAAATGGTAAACGGAGCATTCTCCCTCTCAGGGCTCCATGAGGGCTTGACAAACAACACAGAGCCAAAATAAATTTTTAAAAAGTATATTCCAGCAAAAGAGTATTGACCGTATCCTTGCAAGAATTTTCCCAGCCATCAGGAAGAAAAATTCTAAGGACTGGAACTTTAAGAGGACTAAGGGAACCAAGGAATACAGTATATGTGCTGACAAACTCTCAGAACGGGGAGAACACTGAACACCTTAGAAAGAAAGAAGAAGAAAGAGTCGGCGTTATATTAAAATGAAGGCAAAGCTACTCTAAGAACTGCTTTTGTCTAGCCAGACAACAGGTCTTTTTAAAGGATCAAAGCTACTTTACAAGCTCAATTTTCAGCAGAGCTGCACGGAGAATTAAGAAGATGAAATGTCCCAGCCCTGAGAGCCAGCAGGTTTGTTGTTTTTTGCATTTCTTACGTTGTGAATATCTAGGCTGAGGCCATCCAGACAAAGTTCGACCATCTAGGTTAATCCTGATATTTTTGAGCCGCAAGGGACTTGTTGTACTTCCTCTTTCATGTTACAGCTTAAGAGCCCGACGTGCAGACAGCTTGAGTGACTGACCCAAGCTCACATGTGTGCGTAGCTGAGCTCAGACCAGAGGCCAGGCCTTCCAGCTGCACGGTCACGACTCACGCCCCTGTCCACCCTGCTCCGTGGCTACACAAGACCCAACATCAAGCCTCTACCTTTCCTAACCGGCGTGCCAAGCAAAGCTGATTGCTTTCATATTGGCCGTGTTAGCTCAGCTATGGTCGATTATCTCTTAGTGGTTTATTCTATCCCTCTGGCATTCCTGAGGCATCTGCAAATGGTGCCAACTTGGAAAATAAGCAGTGCATCTCTTGGTACTATCTTTGTAAATATCTACTGGTGTCAGGCAACCTAAACTGATCATGTCCTAGTGGTCTTGAATACCTGACAAGAGGATTTGGGCTGGTCTCTGAGCTCCTGGGGGGCAGGAACTATTTTTTATTTATCTGTGGGGCCCCAGTGCCAGGGCTAGTGTCTGGTTCACAGTAGGACAGCAAAATTCGAGGCTGTCCGAAAATTGCACAGACTCTGAAACGGAAGTCAGAAAGAACTGTGTTAGAATCCTTGGCCAGAAGCTTACAAAGGTGCCTAACCTCTGTGGGCTTCAATATTCTCACCTATAAATAACACAAATACCAACTACCTTATGGAATGGCTATGAGGACAGAATGAGATAATGATGTGTATAGAGCACCAGGCACCCGAGATGCTCCGTCAATCATAGCCCTTACAATGACCACGTCCTCCATCAATGTTGATGCAAGGAAAGGATGAAGTCAGTCACATTTTAAATTGGTTCTTTTCTGGGAGACCAGCAAGAAATAAAGAAAAGGGAACAACAAATGTGATTACCCAGCCTGTGAGTGGTCAGATTTTCCTTTGCTATTTATTGTCAGAGCTTAGAGCCCTGTTTGAAAGGCAGCCCTGCCTCATCCCAACTTCTGCTTCATCTCCCAGTGAAGTCATAACGCTGGGCTTACTCTCAGTCTATTGACACAGAGAGCCTGTGAGTCACAAATTCAACACGATGACTTTGCTGCAGTGCGATTGACTGGAAAATGTTCCCTCATCTGAAAATTTTTTTCAAGCAAATGGACATGCTTATTTTTGCACCACGGAGTGCAAGCTCTTTCTTCATTTGACGTTGGTCTCTGTGACATTCCAGCTGCCCAAGGGAAGGCTCACGACGTTCACAATTTGCCTTATGAAGTGACATATATTTTTCTCCCTGCCTCTCGTTCTCCCTTCCTGCCGACTATTATATCTAAAGCAAACAGTCCCGGCACAATAATGAGATTGCACTTGAATTTGGTGTTTACTTGACATTTACACACTGGCCATGCTGGACAGCTCAGCCATTCCAGAACAGGGGCTTGGCCAGCAAGCATTGTGTTCGACTTGGGCTCAACCCCGAGCGACACAAAATCCTGAAACAACTAGAAGGTGTCTTGAGACGTGCTAAGCTGCCAGTTTTTACTCTTATGCCTGAATTAGTGTATGTTAAGGGGAGCAGCTATCAGAATGTCTTCACTCTTCCCAGAAAACACCTCCTTCTCCATGCAGGGCACACAGGTCTTGCTGATATCAGTCTTTCTCCCTTTAAATCCAACTTGCACACTGCCATGGTATTCATTCTAGAACAAATCTAATCTAGTCCACAGCACTAAATCTTCTTAGGACTAGATGCAGATTACTAATTTGATTAACTTAATCTCCAGTTCTTCCATTTCCTCCTCTGCTCGTATATAATGGAATTAATAATACCTACCTCATAGGATTATAAATTATGCAAAGCACCTGGAGCAGGTTGAAGCTCCTAAATGGTGCTCAGAGAATGCTGGTTCTCATGCACCCCCTCTCCCAAGGTCCAAGTTTCTGGCTTCAGGAGGGAAAGGCGCTCAAGGAAGAGCAAGCTATGGGGGTTCCTGTCAGTGTAGTTTGATGCAGGCAAGGAGGCTTGGACTGGGCTGGGAGCCAGGACACGTGTTCTATAGTCCCAGCCGTGCCATTATGCGGCATGGGGAAGTCACCTCTGCTTCCCAGGCCTCAGTTTCCATACGTGCAAAGCGGAAACCTCCAGTTACATTCTAATATTGTACAATTTCCACATCTTCAAAGTCTGGGTGAAGTCCAAACTAACTGCCGTAAAAGGTGGAATAGCCCAAAAACTGATACATGTAGATGCTAATATTTAAAAAGAGTAGAAAAAGAATAAAATCACAATACTCAGTGCTGGGCAGCATGTAAGGAAACCAGTACCTTTATAGCTTGCTGATAGAAATTTAAATTGCTAATGGGATTGTAAATTGATGGGAATGCAAATTTTGGGGGGAATTGATAATAGTTGATAATGTTAACCTAGTAACTTCTATAAATTGAGGCTAAGGAAATAAGCAAACACGTTTAAAGGTGCATATGGAAGTTCTGTAATAGTGAAAAATTGGAAACAATCTAAATGTCCATCAAAAGGGGATTGATTAAATACCATTATTAGCAAATACTATGATGTGTTTAAAAATATAAGGTATATCTACGCATTAACATGAATAAATGTCTGTGATACACTGCTAAGTGAAAATAAAAGAAAATTAGAAAGCTGTGCACAAATGATAATAGGTATTTTAAAAATAAATTGTAATATTTTCAAATACACATAAACACTCTGAAAATTTATACATCAAACTACTAATCATGGTCATATCTGGATTGGTCGAATGTGGATTTTTTTTGTCTTAAAACACACATTTATTGATTGATATTTTTAAGTAAGCACACATTAATTTTTGCAATCAGAAAAAAAAAATTTACCTTTAAAAAGTAAAATAGGGCCGGCCCCGTGGCTTAGTCATTAAGTGCGCACGCTCCACTGCTGGCGGCCCGGGTTCGGATCCCGCGGGCACACTGACGCACCGCTTCTCCGGCCACGCTGAGGCCGCCTCCCACATACAGCAACTAGCAGGATGTGCAACTATGACATACAACTATCTACTGGGGTTTTGGTGGGGGGGCAATAAATAAATAAATAAATAAAAAGTAAAATAATAAAAGGAGCAAGGGATTTTGGGTTAAGCATGGTGTATTCAACACACGCGTTTCTGATGCGCCCTCTGAAACCCCAGTAAGGTGACAGTAAAGAAACTGAAGAGGCAAAACCTACTTGGACAAAGAGAGTGGGAACTGGGAAGCAGATGGACAAATGGCCACAAACTTAGATCAGAGAAAGTGGAAAATGAAACAGACTGATTTCAAGGTAAAGGACGCTTGGAAGACTCAGAAAGTGGAGACACCAAGGAATTCAGAAGGTAAAGTGCACGGGGGATGAAAACAGGACTATTGATAGAAACCTTCTATAAGCAGCAGTTGGAAAATCCATCCATCCATGCATCCATCCACCCATCCATCTATCCACCCATCCATCCATCCACCTATCCACCCACCCACACATCCATCCATGCATCCATCCACCCATCCATCCATCCATCCACCCATCCATCCACCCATCCACCCATCCATCCACCCATGCATCCATCCATGCATCCATCCATGCATCCATCTATCCACCCATCCACCCATCCATCCACCCACCCATCCATCCACCCATGCATCCACCCACCCATCCACCCACCCATCCATCCACCCATCCATCCACCCATGCATCCATCCACCCATCCATCCACCGATCCATCTATCCACCCATGCATCCACCCACGCATGCATCCACCCATGCATCCATCCACCCATGCATCCACCCATCCATCCATCCACCCATGCATCCATCCACCCATGCATCCATCCATGCATCCATTCATCCATCCACCCACCCATGCATCCATCCACCCATCCACCCACCCATGCATCCATCCATCCACCCATCCCCCCACCCACCCACCCACCCACCCATCCACCCATCCATCCACCCATGCATCCATTCATCCATCCATCCACCCATCCATCCACCCATGCATCCATCCACCCATGCATCCATCCACCCATGCATCCATCCACCCATCCATCTATCCACCTACCCATCTATCCATCCACCCATGCATCCACCCATGCATCCATCCATCCATCCATCCCCCCATCCATCCATCCACCCATCCATCCATCCATCCAAATCCATCTAAGCAGTTAGGCCCTAAGATTCCTCCTCAGCCCAGTGCATCTGGATGACTGTTTCTCCCCCTATCTTGGGCAGAAGATTAGAGGTTTACTCTCTAGAGAACTTGATCCAAGAACTTGTACACAGGGAAGCCCAGCACAGCTGAGGACAGCAGCAAACGACAACAACTCAAGGGCAGGCTATTATGGAGCAGTGATACCACAGACCTCCCTCCCTGTGAGCTCCAAGAACACTGACTGCCTCACTTACTTAGCTGCACCACCCTGGGCTGGTCAGTTAACCACTCTATACTGTAGTTTTTTCAACTGTAAAATGGGGTTCACTTATTAAACAAACATGTATTGAGCACCTATATGTGCCAGCAAACTGCATTACACTCTGGAAGAAGAGTAAGTTGGGCAGGGTCTTTGCCCCTTGAAGCCTGCATTCTAGTGCACCAATGGCAGCACCAACCTCAGAGGGGCAGTGTGAAGAGGAAACGACTTACTGCATAGAAAGTGCTTAGGACAGTCCTTGGTATGGCATCTGATAGTTGTGAAGTTAATTATTAATTTGAATGTCCCTGCTCCCTCTGATGTCTGGAGGGAGAACACAGCAGATCCTTCCAGGACTCTTCCAGCAAAGATAAAGTTAGAACTTTGTCGACATTGTCAACCAGCATATAATTCTTCACTGGTGAACTTGACTTTGAAACTCCCCTCTGTCCAACTTACATCTTGAACGGCTTATGAAAGGTCGAGGTCACAGTCTTTCTAGATTTGACACAGTCAAAAAAGGCCTTTGCAAGTCATGGCATGAACCCAGGAAGTGTGATTCCCAAGTTAATTTATACCTGGTCCTACTTAAAACAGTGTCTTTGTGAGGTTTTACGTGACATTGGTCCTTAATTGTTGCATCTGCAGTAATGCTGGGATATTTGTGGGGAAAGAAAATACTGTGAAAAAGCATTTTAGTCTTCAAACCAAGATACTGCATCATCTCCCAATATTGGGCACTGCAGAACCAATTTCAAGTTTATCAAATGGGGATAACTACATCAGGTTTCATTGCTTGAAGGGAGAAACTAACATTAATGGCAGCTGTCACATCCAATATCTCACTTAATCCTCACAATGGCTTTGTGAGGCAGATACATTCATAGCCCCATTCTACTGACAAGGAAAGTAGAGGGCAGCTAGATGACATAACTCGCCCAAGGTCATCTGGCTACAAAGAGGCAGCCAGGGCCTGGAATCCAAATTCTTGGGTGGCAGTCCCAGCCATCTCCCCCAGACTTTCTACTTTCCTTCCAAGCCATTCTGTCATCTCCCATAACCCAATAAATTCTGCCAAGACCCCTCCTTCACTGAGTCATAGCAGAGGGCGCAAAGAATTAAACTCAGATAATGACACTCTAAGCTGCACTCAGATAGCCCAAAGATACTGTCTTGTCTTTAAAGAAGCCCAAATGAGTCTCTATTTTAATGGAAAAGCGAGTTTGCTGAATGAAACAGAACATTGAAATTCAACAGTCCAGTGTTTCCCATAAACACTTGACTCTGTGAATTTTGTTGGGTAAATGTAGCAACCAGAAAAATTCATCAGTAACTGACAACATAGACTGGGGGCAGTCTGAATAGATTACCTTCTTGAATCTCTGTTATAATGCTGGGAATTCCTCCAAGATTAGGTGAACTATTCTAGCGCTTCCTCTTTCAAGAAGCTTCTGATCATCCCTTGATAGAAGAAGAGCATGTGTTTAGATCTGAGTTATCAACTTTGAAAAACGCATCAAGCACAATAGGAGATATTTAAGTGCTGCCTGAAATTTATTTTGGCCTTTTTTTTCCCCACATTGCCACTGGCCATCCTCCCGGCTCTTGTCCCACCAGCCAGTAAGTTAAAATTGATTAACAAACACAATGTTTGTGAAAAAGAGTCAACCGCAGGGTAATCAAATGCATTGTTGTTATTATTTTTTTAAAAAATCATTTCCTTGGCTCAAAGTACATAATGTCAAATTGGCAAAAAATAACCTATCCTCTTGTCCGGCCCACAAATTGAGAAGAAAATTAAACACAGAATTGTTTGTTTCTTGTTTGCATTTCCCAGGGTGTGAAGCACTCGTTTTCAAACCCTCAAAATCCCTACACTTTCCATAGTGCAAAAATTTTACCTCCATTCTGATCTAAACCAGGGAATCATGTTTTCCTCAGAAGGGCGAGATTGTCCTAGTAGAAAAATCTGAGGCACGGAGGCTCTTAAATTAAGGAAACAGAATCTCTGAGAGTGTAATCTCTTAGTTCTCCTTTCACTGCTAATTCTCCCTGGGGAGAGTTTACCACGCCAGGAAAACTTGGTGGACTGAGTTAAGGAGAAAACGTCAGCAACAGCTTTTCTCTGCTGATTTGCTTTCTTTGCTGGTTCATTTACTTTTAAATGCTATATTTATTTTCAAATTCATATAGTTTCAGAGGATTCTTCTTGTGGCCTTAAAAAAATCATACTAGATGAAGATGGTAAATACTAGATCCTAATTTCTTTGTTAAAAGAAATATTACTACTATGTATCTTACTCTCAAAAGTTATTACTCTGTACTTAGACATTTAATAATAAACAACCCAAAAAAAGGGGGGTGTTTTTGGTATCTTCTTACCATCTCAGAACAAGCTGAAGACAACAAAAAGCCAAATATAACACAGTGGTGTCAGAATAGTTCAAAAGTCTTTAAGATAATCCCATAAAGTTTAGAATTTCTCTTTAAATAGCTTAAAGAATGTATTAGGCCTAAATTTGGGAGCTAAGAATGTAACTTAATTGATCAAACCTCAAGTTTCATAAAAAAGATTTTAATTACATTTCTGAGAATTGATTTTTAAATGTCTGTGATTCATTTTCTGCTCTAAAAACTTCAAGATCCAATGTTTGGGCTTTGAAAGGCAATGGATTTGGCTACAGAAAAGACTCGACTCTTCTCTCCATTTGGTTTTGGTTTGGCTTTTGGTTATTTTTGTTTGTGTTTTCTAGGTTGTGTTATTACAATGCCTTGGCGGGGGCTGTTTGCTCACTTTTTGTCCAACTATTTTGAGAGGACAGAGTCATGAAGGACTTTATTTTCCGTCTCCTTCACAGAACTTTTCAAAGAAAGAAAAGAAGCGGTTGGAGGGAGCGAAGGGATTGGGAAACAGAGCACCACGCCGGGGAACTCTCCACCAGAGAGAAACGTTCTCGACAAGATAAAGGCAGGGCTACTGATGAACTGCTTTACCAGGGCGGTTCCGCTCACTCCCCTCATTCTGCAACGAATACTCACTGGGCATTTGTCCTAAAAATGCCATAGCGGAACAGGAGACACAAACAAGTAACCAGAGAATGGTGGCCTACTGGGCAAATGGCACAGCAGAGTAGCCACACAGCTTTATCAGAGCTCAGAGGAAAGAGGGCTGACCTGGAAGAGGACTAACAGACGAAGGGACAATTGAGAGGGGCTCTGGAGTTTGAGGACGATGAGGGCCCCGAGGGTAGAAAAGGCATTTCAGGCAGGAACAGGGGATGAAAATACGCATCGTGTAGTCAGAGACTTGAGGGAACATCCAGTTAAAGTGTAGGGAGGGCGGGGTCAGTCTCTAGAGATGATCCTGTAGTTTGTCTAGGGCCAGATTAGGAAGAGTCTGGTACACCAGGCTAAGGAGTACGGCTTTGCTCCTCTGGGCAAAGGGGAGCTGGGGGTGGGAGGCGTAGGGGGAGCAGGGAGCAGAAGCAAAACCGTGGTGATTTGTGAGCAAAATGGATTAGATCTAGCAGGGAAATTCCAGTGGGACTATGGGGGAGACAGAGAAGGATGACAACAGCTTGGAAGCTACAGAAATAATTAAAATCTATAAATGAGTTGGCTTTGAACCAAGGTAGCCCAATTCGGTAGTAGGAAAAAGATAGTGGAGATATGTGGGAATGGAAATGGTTGAACTCTGTGGATGCCTGGATGCCCAGGTCAAAGAAAATGAGGGAGGAGTTGAGGAAAATCTAGGTTGCTAGCTCGGGCAGCTGGGGAAGAGTGATGAAATAATGCGGGGAAAATTATGATAAAAGTCTGAGCGGACTGAGGTTCTTGACAAGAAAGGGGATTAACCAGCCTACAGTTGAGAGCTGAGAGGAAAAACAGGCTTCCAGCTAATGGACTGTTCAAAAAGGAAAAGTACGTTATTCATTCATTCAACAAACACTAAAGGGCATTACCATGTGCTAGGCAGGCACCGTACCAGGATTTGGGGATACGGCAGTGAACAAAACAATAGGTCCTGTCCTCGTGAAGCTTCTGGCGCCCTGGAGAATACTGGCAATCATAGTACTTATCATGTACTGAGGATCAAGTCCTATGCTAAATAATTTACTTGAATGATTCCACTTACAATCTTCATCACTTTAAGTAGATACTATTAATATTCCCATTTTATTGAAGAAGATACAGGCAAAGTGAGATCAAGTCACTTGCCCAGCTAGAAAACAGCAGAGCCAGACCACGAGCCCAGGAAATTTAGTGCTAAAGCTCGCTTTCTTAACCTCCACACAAGCCTGAGGTGAAAAAGAGACTGGAGTTTCCAAGAAGATAGGAGTGGAGGCTGAGAAAAGCCTTGCCACCCTCTCAACGTCACAAGCCCCTCTCACAATCAGTAGGGATTTCATTCCAAAGCAATCTGGATACTTAAAATCATCTCTTGCTTTCACCTTCTGAAAAAGCAGCTTTTCCTGAGTCCTGTGGCAGTTATGCACAGACACCCCAGGCCAGGGTGTAGCCAGGCTCCCTGGGGTACCCCACGTGCCCAGATCCAGTGCCCAGTCCTTCACCTGAAACCTTTATGCAGCCTCTTCAATCGATCACAGCCCTCCATGGCTCCACATTAATCCCCTAGCACTAATGGTTTCCATCACATCTTCTGCCAACTAATGTGGTTTGTGCTGGGGAAAAAAAAAAATCTATTTTATAACTCCAAGGACATTAATAATTAACTTCCATACCACAAAACTTGTAATATCAGTTTGCTTAAATAGTCACCAGTAAGTATTTGATTCTTCTTTAAAGGGTGTCTTCTCTTATTATTTGAGAGTGCAATTTAGTCATCAAAGGTTTACTCAGCCTCATGTTTATAAATTATATAGGGCAGGGATTCAACTCTTCTGGACCTGCCAGTTGTGAAGAGAGGGAGGGCCACAACCCTGTTGTCATACCAGGCACCTGCCTTGAAAGGAGATGATTTGTGAACTTGAAGTTCCTTACCTCTTTTAGAAATGTAAGGCACATATAGATATTTCCCTTTACGATGCAATCGGAGGAATGAGCAGATAGTTGCCTGCCACGAAGAGGCACGGGCTTTCCTCCTCCAGAAGGCTGCTCAGATACTATAAGTTTGTCTTTTTAACTGAGTTTCAGAATCTTGTCTTGATTATACGACATAATAATAGTGGCTTTCCAATTCATCTGTGTAATATTGTTTTTCGTCGTGGTGGTTACTTTTGCTGAAGGGGAAAGGTTACTGCCTTAGATAAATAAGAGCAAAGCAGAAAAAAACCTCCCTCACTGGCTACCTAGGTTGGAAATTCCAAGTCCTCACTTCGGTGTTCACATCCGGAGAGTGACAGCTGCCAGTCAAGGGCTCATCCAAATTCATTGGGGTTTAGAAACCTAGGCCTTGATGGAAAAGTAGATAACTTTTCCACGCAATCCTCAAGTCCTAGCATCCCAAGAAATTTCTGCCATCACAAAGAAAGGAGTGGGAGGAGGAGGTAGCAGGTGTCTTTCTTTCCTGGTTCCTCGTCTTGAAAAGGGCAATATTTTCAGAGTTAAAGGAACTGGCCTGCTCCGATGGGATGGGGTTGAATCCCTCGAGGCCACGGGAGGGAGGGTCAAGGTTTCCCTGCCAAAGCATGCCCCTGCCCCCAGCTGCAAGTCCTCGCAGCCCTTGGCCAAAGCCAAGCTGGAGAATGGAAGTCATCTCTCAAGGGCGTCCAACTCTCTGGACCTACAGGGATTCCTGGTGTTGGCAGAGAGGGCCGAGTGGATTCATTCGGGACGAGGTGCATTCCAAGAATGCTTGGAAGCAGTGGAACAATCAGGGATAACAAATATTCTGAGGTAACCTAATAGGTACCAGAATCGCAGGACTCAAACAAACAGGTGACAACGAGTTAAAAGATGGGGCAGCCACAGCTCAGTGAGGGGGAGCGCACCCTCTGCCCAGTGCTGCCGCTTCCACCCTGTCCCAGGGCTCCCCCTCCCCTTTCCTTTCCTGGGCTGTCACCCGGCTGGGATCGACGGCACTTACTGGCGAGGGGGCTTGGGGACAGCGCGGGCGGAGCCGGCTCCGCGTGTCCGAATCCAAACTAAACACCTCGCAAGCCTACGTTTAGCAAGCGATACCGAACACCAGACTCACGTTTAAAAAAAAAAAAAGCACTGTTTGCAAAGATGAGGACGAAAACATTTCCCGGCTGGAAAATTACTGATCACAAACTAAGGGGAGAGCGGGGGTGGGGAGGCAAAGTTATAAGACTGAAATAACGATCGCCGTTTCCTCTTCTCTTCCCGGTGGGCAGGGACGGCTGCCGCAGCTCCGGGCGCCCTTTTCGGGAACCCGGGTCCCACCGCAACGCTCCACTTCCTGGCCACTGTCCAGCTAAGTCCCTTTCGGGGGGCTCGACCGCTCGGGGTCTGAGCCAAGGGAGCGAGATGCCTTTTGACCCCTACCTCGCCATTTCACCTCTTTATGACTCAAGTTTTCTATCCATAAAGCGGAAAGGAGACTGCGTGGCTTGTAAAGTGCTTTGAGATGCCCTGGTTGAAAGGTGTCCCCCCGCCTCAGCCCCTCTGCCCTCCCCCACCCCGCAAAGTAAATGTGGAGCCCTTTCACTCCCGTCCTGGCTCCTTTAAATATCAAATCATAACTCCCTCTCCGATTCCGGCCTCTTTCCGCCCTTTCCAGGCGAGGAACATCCCTCCGGCCTTCTCAGGCTCCCAGTCCACGCCACACAGTGCTGGGCACCCCCTCCTCTCGAGACCCCCCACCCCCAGCCGGCAGAAGAGCCCGAGAAGAACCGCGCGAGGCCAGGCCACGCGCCCGCACTGGCGCTGGGATACCCGCGCCGGGCTGCTGCGTGCGCAGGGGAGGGACGCAGGGCGGGATGAGTCACGCGGATAATCGCGCTCTTCTCTAGTGCGCAGACAGAGCGGCGAGCCGGTACCGGGGCGGGGGTGGGGGCGCGTCACCGACCCTCCGCCCCCATCAGCCCTCTCAGCCCGGGGCTTTGAACCCAAGGGGCGAACCGTGGCGATGCGGACGGCTCTGGTCGCGCGGCGACCGAACCTGCGCCCCGTATCCCGCGCCCCGCGCCGGGCCGCCGCCGCCACCACCGCCGCCGGCGTCAGCACGGCTCCTGCCCGCCAGCTGCCGGGCTGGCGTCACAGCCCGGCCGGCCCCGCCTGCGCCCCTCCCTCGCCCCCGCCCCCACGTGCGCAGAGTTTGTTTATTTAGCTGCCATGGCAACGCGCGGGGGGGCCGCGGGAGGGAGGGGAGAAGAAAGGGGGGCGGGGCCTGGCGGCAGGCCCCGGCGCACAGCGGGTAGGAGGCGGGGGGAAGGCGGGAGCGGAGAGGTTATAAGTAAGGAGCGCGCGGCGGCCGCCGGCAGTTCCCCGGCCCGAGAGAGCGAGCGCGGCTGCGGGCGCGCGGGGACCAGAGGCGGTGGCGGGCGGCGGCGGCGGCACAGGGAGCCGCCAAGTGCCCCTCCCCGCCCCTCCGGCCCCCCACCCACCCACCCACTCGCCCGCGGCCAGCGCCGATGGCCGCGCGCGCCCCGCGCAGCCCCTCGGACTCCGCGCCCCGCGCCGCCGCCCAGTCCGCAGATCCGCGCCACCGCGGCCAGTCTCACCTGGCGGCGCCGCCCGCCCGCCACCCCGGCCACAGCCCCAGCGCCCACGGCGACAGCCGCGGCGACCGCGACAGCGGTGGGGGACGCTGCTGAGTCGAAGAGAACGCAGCCTGGCCACCGGACCTACTCACTCGCCTTGCTGATTGTCTATTTTTATGAGTTTACAATTTTTCTAAGAACTTTTGTATACAAAGGAACTTTTTAAAAAAAGGCATCTTCCATTTATATTTAATCCAAAGAAGAAGAACCTCGGGCAATCTGGGGTTTTGGGTTTTGACTTCGTTTCTAAGTCTTTTTCTTCCTCTTCGTTGACTTTGGGGTTCGGGTACCCCCAGTGCTTCGGACTCCCGAGGACCTTCTGGGCCCCCACATTAATGAGGTAGGTGCAGCGCGGGGCGCAGGGAGGGGTGAAGGCCGGTGGGACGCCCCGGAGCGGCGGTCAAGAGTGGTCCCCTGACTCCTGCCTCGGTGTGCACCCCACCCGGCCCCCAGGCAGCCACCTGGCGAGTCTGACATGGCTGTCAGCGACGCACTGCTCCCCTCCTTCTCCACGTTCGCGTCCGGCCCGGCGGGAAGGGAGAAGACACTGCGTCCAGCAGGTGCCCCGAATAACGTGAGTGTTGCCCCGGGCTGTCGGGAGCGTCGGGTGGTCTTCTAGGGGTGGGGTGGGGACGGGCGGATCTCTGGGGTCACTGCGAACCACCGGGTGAGGAGAAGGAGTGGCCGCCTCACGGGCTCCGCAGCCTTCCCAGGGTGGCTTCCGCGCCCTTGGCTCAGCTGTATGTGCGTGTGGTCCGAACGCTGCGGAGCCGCCGGGGGCGCACACCGGGTCCGCACACGTCCCCTAGCGCGCAGGCGGCAGGGCGGGCGCGCGGGCCACCGGGCGAGAGGTGGCTGTGTCCCCAGACACTGGCTGGGCCCGAGTGAGCGTAGGCGTCCCCGTGGCGAGGGCGCACCGGGAGTGCCTCGGTGGCCCAATTCCGAGGGCGGCGGGAGCGTCCCCGGGATCTGGCGGGGGAGGGACCCGGGCTGGCCAGCCGCGGCGCTCGCTCACACGCAATCGGGCAGGCACAACATTACATCCTCCATATCGATGCACCGCTTCTCCTCGGACCCGGGTGTGGGCCAAGATTGCAGCTCTGGCGCCCAGAGTCCCCAGGCGCTTCCTGCCTGCCCGGTCCCCATGCCTGTGCAGTGTAGGTGCTGCGGCTCGCCAGTATGTTTGGTGGCAGTAGGGGGACCACCGCTGACAATTTCTCTCCCGTCCTGTTCCCGCAGCGCTGGCGGGAGGAGCTCTCCCACATGAAGCGGCTTCCTCAAGTGCTTCCCGGCCGCCCCTACGACCTGCCGGCGACGACTGTGGCCACTGACCTGGAGAGTGGTGGAGTTGGCGCGGCTTGCGGCGGTAGCAACCCGGCGCTCCTAACCCGGAGGGAGACGGAGGAGTTCAACGATCTCCTGGACCTGGACTTTATCCTCTCCAACTCGCTGTCCCATCAAGAGTCAGTGCCCGCCACCGTATCCTCGTCGGCCTCAGCCTCATCTTCGTCCTCCCCGTCGAGCAGCGGACCTGCGAGTGCTCCCTCCACCTGCAGCTTCAGCTATCCGATCCGGGCCGGGGGCGACCCGGGCGTGGCGCCGGGCAGCACGAGCGGCGGCCTCCTCTATGGCCGGGAGTCTGTGCCCCCTCCCACAGCTCCCTTCAACCTGGCGGACATCAACGACGTGAGCCCCTCGGGTGGCTTCGTGGCCGAGCTCCTGCGGCCGGAATTGGACCCAGTGTACATTCCACCGCAGCAGCCGCAGCCGCCAGGTGGCGGGCTGATGGGCAAGTTTGTGTTGAAGGCGTCGCTGAGTGCCCCTGGCAGCGAGTACGGCAGCCCATCGGTCATCAGTGTTAGCAAAGGCAGCCCGGATGGCAGCCACCCGGTGGTGGTGGCGCCCTACAGCGGCGGGCCCCCGCGCATGTGCCCCAAGATCAAGCAGGAGGCTGTCTCCTCGTGCACGGTCGGTCGGCCCCTAGAGGCCCACTTGGGCACTGGACCCCCTCTCAGCAATGGCCACCGGCCACCTGCGCACGACTTCCCCCTGGGGCGACAGCTCCCCAGCAGGACTACCCCGACCCTGGGTGCCGAGGAACTGCTGAGCAGCAGAGACTGTCATCCTGCCCTGCCGCTTCCCCCAGGCTTCCACCCCCACCCCGGGCCCAACTACCCACCCTTCCTGCCCGACCAGATGCAGCCGCAGGTCCCGCCGCTCCATTACCAAGGTCAGTCCTGGGGTTTCCTAGTTCCGGCCGGGGAGCCCTGCGTGTGCCGGCCCTCCGGGCCGCACGGGATGGTGCTGACCCCACCTTCTTCACCCCTAGAGCTCATGCCACCCGGTTCCTGCATGCCGGAGGAGCCCAAACCAAAGAGGGGGAGAAGGTCGTGGCCCCGGAAAAGGACAGCCACTCACACTTGTGATTACGCGGGCTGCGGCAAAACCTACACGAAGAGTTCTCATCTCAAGGCACACCTGCGAACCCACACAGGTAGGAGGACAGAAGCCTCGGAGAGGAGGGGGTCGGTGTCCAGCCCCATCGCTAACTGTGGAGGCTTCTCAGGGCCTCCCTGGGATGTGGGGTGCAGTCTGTCTCCTCCATCTCTGGATCACAGAAGAGAACAGCCAACCGGCGCCTACTTTTCTGCCCAGGAGCCTTTTGCTTGATGGATGGTATCAGCACTTGAACCTGCGGTTTTGTTAGGCCTTTGAAAGGCAGGGAGATTCCAGGCGGCCTGTGGGCCTCTCTTAGCTTGAGCAAAGCTTTGCCTTTGTAATCAAGAAATTATACTTTGCAGTGCAAAAGCATAATGGTGTTTTTTAATCCATTTTTTTAAATATTCTAGACTATTCATTGGTTGTTCCCTTCCCAGATTCACCCTCCCTTTCTTTTAGTTCTATTCTTAATTAGGTTTTATTTCAGTTATGAGAATTTAATGGTTGCAATTGCTGAGATTCTGGTTTAAGATCCTCACTGCGGAGAATTTCCCTGTTGATGAAAGTAGGTGCATAATGTCATGTAGGTGTATGTAGCCTTCATTAACATAACAGTTGTTGGTACAGGAAAAGTAGCTCCCTGTGGCTTTTTAGACCCAATTGCAATGGGATAGGATCTTATTGCTTGGTTTGGGCTAGGAGAGATGCACCAGCAGACATAATTTCCAAATTCATTTCCCCCACTGATATCTTGGTTCAAAAGAATGAAAATGTTATCCGTATAGAAGTGTAGGTTTAGGTGGTATTTGTGTGGTTTGGGTGCTTATCTATGTTTCCCTCAAAACACAAGAGCAAAAAGAATACTTAAGACACACAATGTATTCCTGTTTATGATCTGAAACTTAATACGGCCTTGTGTGGTCTAAAGACGTTCCCGGATCCTTTCTGAGTGGGGTTGTTTAGCAAGGGCTTCAATGGCTTTCTTTTCCTTTTCCAGGTGAGAAACCTTACCACTGTGACTGGGACGGCTGTGGGTGGAAGTTCGCCCGCTCAGACGAACTGACGAGGCACTACCGCAAGCACACCGGGCACCGCCCCTTCCAGTGTCAGAAGTGCGACCGGGCCTTTTCCAGGTCGGACCACCTAGCCCTACACATGAAGAGGCACTTTTAATCTCAAAACGGTGGCTATGACCCACACTGCCAGAAGAGAATTCAGTATTTTTTACCTTTCACACTGTCTTCCCGGGGAGGGGAGGAACTCAGCTGGAAAGCACTACAATCATGGTCAAGTTCCCAAGTCAGCTTGCGATGGATGATCAGGAGACAATGAGGAAACCTAAAGACGACTCAAAGAACAGATGGGGCCTGTGACTGGATCTTCTATCATTCCAACTCTAAACCCAACTTGAATATTCCTGGACTTACAAAACGCCAAGGGGGTGACTGGAAGATGTGGATATCAGGGTATAAATTTAGATCCGTGAGTTTTGGGGGAGGGAAGACCAGAGTTCCCTTGAATTGTGTTGCGATGCAATCTCAGTATAAAGATCACCTTATATTCTCTTTGCCTTCTAAAAGCCATTATTATGATATTAGAAGAAAAGGAAGAAATTCAGGTACAGAAAATGTGTTTTAATAGCCTAAACGATGGTGCTTGGTGAGTCTTGGTTCTAAAGGTACCAAATGAGGAAGCCAAAGTTCTCAAAACTGCTGCATACTTTGACAAGGAAAATCTATTTTTGTCTTCCGATCTACATTTATGACCTAAGTCAGGTAAATACACCTGGTTTACTTCTTTAACGTTTTTATGCAGACAGTCTGTTATGCACTGTGGTTTCAGATGTGCAATAATTTGTACAATGGTTTATTCCCAAGTATGCCTTAAGCAGAACAAATGTTTTTTTCTATATAGTTCCTTGCCTTAATAAATATGTAATATAAATTTAAGCAAACTTCTATTTTGTATATTTGTAAACTACAAAGTAAAAAAATGAACATTTTGTGGAGTTTGTATTTTGCATACTCAAGGTGAGAATTAAGTTTTAAATAAACCTATAATATTTTATCTGAACATCGTTTTCGTTTCGTTTCGTTTTTCCCCTGGAGAAGCTTGTCAAATTTCAGTTTAAACACAGTGGGTAGGGCAAGTGGAATCACACTAAAGAGCCAGCTATCTCAACAGATTAAAAGAAGACTAAGACTACTTAGTTTTACAGTAAGTACTATGAATGTTGTAGGACTGAAAGCTCTGAGTAGTTGAGATCAGAGAATTAAACTTACCTGGCTTGGGTTGCTCTTAAAGCAATTTCCTTACCTGAATGTGAATTTCCGGGTAGAAATGGCTCAATCATTCTTCAATTTACTCAGTTTCATATGAAAGTAGTCATAAAATAAACATAGACGTTCCAGTTTTACATTTTAAAAAATCTTTATGGTTTGTCTTTAAAATTAAATGAAAATAATACAAAAATCTTCTCTCTTCGGAGGCCTGGCCTTGCACTCAGAACGATTTGAGTAACAACAGAACTTTCCACAGCAGACAACCCTAAGAACGTAGTTCCACAGTGCCCTCCTGAGGATTGGGGGATTCATTTATGCTTAGTGTATTGCAGATACATTACTTCTGGTCCTATCCCTAAAATAGGTCAGAACCAGTTTCTAGCAGATTGTTTTAAACCTTCATCAGTCGTCTGAAGATAGCCAGACCCAGCGTTTCAGGAGACTGAAACAAAAGAATTAAAAATTATCCAAAGTCACAAAACTAAGTGTAGAGTAAATTTAAGTTTGAAAGGATATTTTTGTAAGTTTGTAGCATATTTCTGAAGTTAAATCTTAAAACTGCGCTGATATTTTTATGAGGTGGATGCCCAAGAATTTGAGGTTCATTTGTGGCTGTCGCAAAATGGAAAAAGTATTTGTGACACTTGTTGACACTTTATATATTTGTAAGGATGTGGGTGACTAATTAACATTGTCAGGCAGACAGAAGCTGACTGGCATTTTCTTTAGACTGCTTATTAACCATTATATCTAGTGTCCAGAGGTGTGTTTGCACTGTGGGTGCGTTTTATAAATGGAATAAAAAATAGAAATTCATAAGAGGCTCATGGTAGATCAACACAAAGTATTTTCCTTGGCTTTTAAGAGTCCAGCATGACTGGAAAACATGGCACGTGTCTTAGCTTAAAAGAAAACAGGTGCATCAATAGGATGGAATTTTATGTGGCGAAGAACATATTCAAAGCATATTTAATGACATGGAAAAATGCTCATGGTATGTTAAGTGGAAAAAGCAGGATATAGGACTATAAACAGTAGGATTCTAATTGTACAAGTTTAAATGTGCATGTGCATTGAAGGAGAGAGAAGCAATAGCAAATTAAGAGAGAAGACTGGAAGGAAGTACCAAAATATTAATACTGGTTTTCTCAGTTTAAATTTTTGGCAGTTTCCAAATACTCTAAAATAAGTATTTAAAATGGAGAAACTTTTTTAAAGAATACAGGTGCAAATATTTAGGCTTTATTTTTTAAAGAGCAATTAAAGCTATTTAAAGAAAGCCTACATTCTAATACATTTTTCTTTGTATTAAATTGTGGTTGTTGCTCTTGGAATCTACCTTTCTTTTACACAGAGCCTCTGGCACATAGTTGGGGTATGAAAAGTGTTTATCGAATGATTGTTACCATCTTTGTATTTGCGAAGTGCCTATTATTTCAAGGAGAAGAAACGTCATGAAATAACAAGACATTTTAAACTGATTCAAATTTTTCTGATGTCTTAGGGGAACATCAATTGCATTAACTTTTTCTAACCTGAAAAAGAAAGCTTCAATATCTAAAATAAATGAGGAAGATTTTTAAAAATATAACAGGACGAAGTTATTCAACGTGCACGAATAGCTAAACTATTTACTCTAGGACCTAGCAGTTCTGAGCTCCCAGGTGTACAGTCATTACTGCCTTACAGAGCCGTTTATACTGTATAATAAAG
Source organism: Diceros bicornis minor (assembly GCF_020826845.1). Taxonomy (NCBI): domain Eukaryota; kingdom Metazoa; phylum Chordata; class Mammalia; order Perissodactyla; family Rhinocerotidae; genus Diceros; species Diceros bicornis. The sequence continues at coordinate 16,689,279 of NC_080767.1, read as the reverse complement.
ACGACCTAATAATTGAGATGCCTGCTTATTACATTTTCCTTATGACATTTAATTTTATATGTCCTAGATTTTAACTTGTGCGTGCTCACTCACATGCACACACACACACACACAAAGGTTTAACAATAGTCTTCCCTACATCATCAGACTTACAGTCTCTCTCTTTTCCAGCAAAATATTCTTTCTACCTGAAAACTTATTTGACTCCTACAATCCTATTTTAGTTTGTTAAAACAAAACAGGAACCTTCACCATCTCAAGCAGGATGGTCACAGGGAATAATTCTTTTCCTTTCAAAAACTGTTTCAATTTTTAGAAACATGCAATGTTATTTCATATTTGGAGATTAACAATTTTTACGTATAATTTTTCTACCTATAAGAAACCCAGGTGAAGCAGTTCTTATGCTATAGAAGCAAGTCCATGGGGAAAATATTGAGACAAGCAGTGGTGGTACCTGTTGTACTTCGATGTATGAGACTATCTAAATTTAGCAGCCTGTCAGCCACCTGTTCTATTATACGATCTGGCTTCTGAAGCTCCATTCAGCACAATAACACGTACATAAGTGAATTTGTAGTCCACATTCTCTCTCCCGCTCCACCATTCTCCCTCTCTTAAATACACATCGACATCATCCAGTCCTACATAATTGTTTTTATTTTATTGTTTTATTTATTATTATATATTTTATGCATTTATTTTATTTCCTCATATTTTCTTAGCACCTTCCCCAGGCTACTGTATAGTGACATGTTTTTATGGTGCTAAACTGAAGCTCTGTCTGCTTCCTAAAAGTTGTTTATGAAACTACCATGCATTGTGCACGTGCAGAGTCATTCGATAATATTTCACATAAAACCATCTAGAACTCTCTACATAATGCATGCTGTGGAATATATCACGGAATGTTCCACCTGTGAAAACGCAAAGGAACTACTGTTACAACCAGCATGCTGTATGAAAACAAAGTCTTTTTTTTTCACGTTAAGTAAAACTAAAATGAAAGTTGGGAACAAACACCCTTTGGAAGCCTTTACCTTAAACAAAAAAGTGCATCGAGTAAATTTCTCACCCTCTCCTGAAAAACTAATAAATTCTTAGATCCTTGTGGAGTACGTAGAGCCTCAGTGCGCCGGTCACAGTCAAAACGCAGAGATCAACTGCTAAACTGTTAGCACAAACCCAGATAATCTTTCAGGCCCGTGTCTAAGCTACCACAGCCAGTTAACTTAGTTAGGGGGAGGAAGGCCCATGGGGTAGGAACATCAGTGAAATCATCTCTGGAATCGTGTACAATAGGAGTCCATCTTTCTAATTGTTTTCCACATGTCATTGCTATAATATCACTTTTTTGAATTGCTTCTGTCTTCTTGACACCCTAGATGAGTCAGCATGTTGCAACCGGCCCTCCCAAAGAGACTTCTCCACGTGTTCTTAAAGGAAAAGGAGGAAACAAATAGAAATCCAATCTAATAGCAACAACAAAAAGGAAATTCAGACTTCCAGAATCCCTTTGACATCTGAGTTCACCTAATAGGACATTTTTCATTGGTACAACATAATAATTATAATGATATCTCAGAGTGTGAGAACCATTTGCCATCCTTTTATGTTTCTTTTCATGTCTATGTTACATGGTATCATCTAAACAGAGCAAGGAACGAAAAGAAGCTCTTTATGGAGAAACAGATAGATAGCTAGATGGAGCCCCAGGTGGAGGTTTGACAATTATATAAAATCAGGGCAAACAGTCAAACCTGTCCAGTCCAGGGTATCTGAGGCCGAGAGGTTGAGTGGGGTTATAATACCCGTCTCACCTATAATATTTGAATTGGTACTAACTGGCCGTGGATCAACATATTACTGAATGGTGGCCAGCTTGCCATGATACAAAGCCAATACATTCAGATGCTAGACCCGCATACCCACCTAAAAGCTAAAATGGGTAAATTACAGAGAAATTGAAGGAACTCTAGATACACTTGTTGAAAGCCAGGGAGATAAGTGAATTGGTGCAAACCATAAGCAGAGTCTCCTTGACATGACAAATGGAAGGGATTTTTTCAGTAAGGACAAGCATACCTCTTGTCTGATCCGGGTCCCTTTTTGCTGGTGTATAGTAACCCCTGACTTCCGCATGACTCTGTAAGGTCTCTAAGTATTTACACTCCCCATTACCTCAGTTAATCCTCACAACAAAGGTAGGGGTGGGATTTCCCTCTCCCATCCCCATTTTCCAGACGAGGAAACCGAGGTTCCCTTTATGGTTTAGTTTTTGTTTTCATTTCTCATTCTTGCTGACATACTCAAAGCATTTCTCTTCTAATACTTTTGTCTTCAGTCAGCTGGGCAGGTAGGGCTACAGGCAAAATGGATACACCCCAATTCAGAAGGATTTGCTCACATCCAGGTTCTTCCAGTAAACCTGTTTAGGAGTCAAAAGCCCCAGACTTTCTGTCTCCCAATCAGCGTGCTGTTTCCTTTGTCAAGGTAGAGTGAGCAGGAAGTCTGAGTTTCCAGCACGTGTTTCTAGAGCTGGTCACTATGCCATGAACACGATCCACACTTTTAGTTCTGAATTGGGATGAAAATCTCCTGTTTCCGTCCTCACTTCTGTCCCAGCACACAGCCCTTCTGGTAAACAGATCTGGTCAAGCCCTTCCCCTATTCATTAATTTTCCAAGGTGCCAAGTGCCTGGTGGATAAAGATTTAACACAGCCACTCCTTTAGTAAGGGGCCGTGCTAAGCTGCTCTTGACCCCCAACACACCATGCCTGTTTCAGCCTTTGAGCTTTGGCTTGCAGATGTTGGTCCGTACTGCTTCTAGAAAGATCCATATTCCCCTGACAAGTGCCTGTATATCCTTCAAGGCCCAGCTTGTAAAAAACTTCTTCCATTCCACTGGATCTAGATCTTTCATTAAAATTTTATCTTTACATATTAAAAGGTTTTGTGGGTCAGGCTCCTCTAACAGACATGAGCTCCTGGAGGGCACTGGGAGCTTTCCTTATTTGCCCTTGAATACCCATAGTTACTGGATTTAATTGAATAAAATTAATCATTCATTGACTATTTAACCTCAAATCCTGGCATCTCTTTTTAGAGAACTCTTCCTTGCCCGGTGATTCTCTGCATTGATTCTGGAAAGAATTTTGTTCATTAGGGGGGTCTGTTGTGTATTAGGGGAGGCAGATGGGTGTCAGGTGACCCACAGGGAGCAGTTAGGGGACCACTGGGCATGGCCTTCAGGAAGTCAGAATTTGGAAGAAAAGGAATATTTTATCCTTCTCTTTGGATAACCCATTGTGGTTCCTTTCAAGGGCAAAATATAAGTGTACTGTGAACATATGACAAACAATGAAGGTTAAAAAAAATACTGCACTTTAAAAAGTTAAAGAAGGCACCGTCCACTCTAGGATCCTGGTTGGGCCAGCCTGCCCGAATGAGGAAGGGTCATCTGTGAGTGGTTGGGAACCCCCCCACCTGGTTTGCTGCTCTTCAAGCTTGAGACTGCCCTTGCTGCTTGGATGACAGTAGTATGCTGACTTCTGAATGTGTCTAAGTAAACTGATGCTAGAAAATGGTGCATAAAATTGACAAATGCCCCGGGCTTTAAGGCACTGTTACTGCCTCACAGAGGAATGGGTAACAGATTGCAAGCATCGAAGCTGTAAAATTACATAGAACTGTTTGAGCAGGAAAGGGTCTTCAAGACCATTTAACTCAAGGACAAAACTGAGGCCCAGATAAAGGACTGGACTTGCCCAGTGTCACGTCAAGTTGGGATCTCAAAACCAACCAGTTCCTGGATCTCACTTAGCAGACCAACAGCTGAAGGCTCCATCCTGAGAACCCAAAGGAGGCTTAGAGGGGAATAAAGATTTTTTAAAACACCATGCAAAAAGGATGGCTTTAAAAGAAAAGTTCTAAGGGCCAGCCCGGTGGCATAGCGGTTAGGTTCGTGTGCTCCGCTTTGGCGGCCGGGGGTTCGAAGGTTTGGATCCCAGGAGTGGACCTACACACCGTTTATCAAGCCATGCTGTGGCGGTGTCCCATATAAAGTAGTGGAAGATGGGCATGGATGTTAGCCCAGGGCCAATCTTCCTCATCAAAAAAAAAAAAAAAAAAAGAGGAAAGTTCTAAATTCAATGTAACATTGTGGTCTGACGTCCAAAAAAGTATTTGTCTCTATAGTGCTTCGATAGTTCGGTGTTACCAGCCAGCTACGTTAGGTATTATCATTGTGTCCCTCTACAGATAACATAGGAGCCATTCCCTAAAAGTGTTAAAATACAATTCTGCCTTTGTTCTGCTGTCTCTTTTCGTGCAATTTCATTCAAATATATACAATCTGTTCAAGGACTACCTTACCAGCCACTGTGCAAAGGGCAGGGGAAACAAAGATGAATAAGAATATATAAATATGCATGTCTATAGATATTTTTTCCTGGTACACTTGCTCCGCAAGGAGTGTAAAGTGTAAGTTAAATGAAAATCAGCTTTCTAGCCTCAGTAAAAATTGTTTGCCTCTCTTGGAAAAGTGATCAGTTGGTTCTTTGAGATACTCAACCATGTGAACTACAACCACATATACCATTTTTTTCCCCTACAATTTTCTTGATTGCTTATTATTTTAGCTACATCCAACTTGTTTATCAGGTGCATGTGAAAGCATGTTCAAACGAGTTATTCAGGTTCAGTGTGAAGGTTTCGGCCTTATTCAACAAAATATCACAACTTCTGTTGGAATTAATGATTCGGGCAAATCGGAGCTTAATCTGCAAACCAAGACACTGGATTTCTATGGTTTGGAGACCGCATATCTAGACCGGGGAACAGCTTGATTTTGTTTTAGACACAATTAACTTAATAGCTAGTGAGCATAACTGACTTCATGAGGCTCTTTTGGTGCTGAAGAAGCTTGTAGAAACGGAGCAGGCTTTGCCTGAGGGATCTTTGCATTAAAGACTTTGTTAGGCAAAGCCACTGTGGCTTGGGAGTCTGATTTGCAATTTGTGCCTTTGTAAAAGGATTAGAAATCCCTATTGTTTAATGTTTGGATCTCAATTTGCGTTTGGAAACGCATGACCTCTTCCAAGTTGAGAGTTTTCCTTTATTTTCATTTTCTTGTCCTGATATAGAATCGATACTGTATGTTAGAAAAATTGATAAAACTGCTTGGCTAAATGTTTGCACTGATTAAGGAAGTGTGATGGATTGGTTTTCTCTATGAATGGTGGAGTCTACCCGGGCTCCAGCAACACTGAGCCAGTAATCTATTTAGCAACCGACAAATAACTCATAGATTTAAGTACACACGTTTCATGTATTTCCTTAATTGGAATGCACGGCACTCTGTTAAAAAAGAAAGAAAGTCTGATCAGACAGTGCGTCTACAAAAGGAACTGAAAGGAAAAATATCCTCTGACTGCCTCAGGACATGACATATTCGAACACTTCTGTCCAATGTCTTCCTTTACAAATAAAGGTTTGGGAAAAATTATTTTAGGTTCGTGATCACAATACTCTCAGCTGTACATGATATTTAACTACCTGTCCTTTGGTAAACAATTTTTAACTAACATTTGCTTTGACAACGTTCCCAGATTGGCATAACATAAAACCTGGAATAGAAACTACGTGAGGAGGGATAATTTCTTAGATTGTGGGTTTAGAACACGTGGTTTATGTGTTTGTTTGTTTTCTTTTTAACTCTTCAGTGTCTTGCTCCTTTGTCTTTGTCATTGACCACAGGAAAACATTTCTTGCGTGCGTGGATGAAGGTGCAGGGAACCTGGGCTTGGTGTTGCTGGTTGAGGGAGCTGGAAGTAGACGGAAGGTATTCACATTCGCCAAGAACTTTGCTAGATGTTTAGGTTATTACCTATTTTGTGAGGAGAAGATAGAGGTCCAGAGGAGTCAAGTGACTTGCCCAAGGTCACACAGCTGTGATGAGAACCCAGGTCTACCTGACTTCTAAGCTCAGGCTCTTTCTGCCACATCACATTGCCTCCCAGATAAAGTAAGGCCAGCTTCATTTGGGGGTTTATCTGCTCCTTGCCACCTTGGAATATGTGTTTAGGAAGATTGGCCCTGGGGCCGGCCCGGCGGCACAAGCCTTTAAGTGCGCGCGCTCCGCTGCATGGCCCGGGGTTCGCCGGTTCACATTCCGGGCACGCACCGACGCACTGCTTGGCAAGCCATGCTGTGGCGGCGTCCCATATAAAGTAGAGGAAGATGGGCACGGATGTTAGCCCAGGGCCAGTCTTCCTCAGCAAAAAAAATAAATAATAAAAAATAAAGGAAGATTGGCCCTGAGCTAACATCCGTGCCCATCTTCCTCTACTTTATATGGGACAAGTGTTGCGTAAGTGCGCGCCCTGGATCCGAACCTAAGAACCCCAGGCCGCCACAGCGGAGTGTGCGCACTTAACCTCTTGCGCCACCAGGCTGGCCCCAAGGAATATGTTTGTTTTTTAAACTAAACAGGAATTCTGTTTGGTGCACAAGAAGCTATATGGACCAGATTGACCTAACCCATCACCTCTTTCTCATAGAAACAAGTAATCTTATCGGTCATTCTATTAAAAATATGCCACATTCCTCTATGCTATAGTTTGGATAGTGACTCAAGGAAAGGCAATCGTTTCTCCATCATAGCTCTCCCACAGCCTCTGTAAAATCATCAAGAGTAAATAAGCCATTGTTTCTCTTCCCAGGTATTTCATTCACTGATTCCAAAGCACTTTACCCACATATTCAGTCTCTCAGAATAAAGGCTAGCAGTCCTTTTGATAGTTGAGCCAACTAGGAGTAAGCCTAAGAAAGCATCTTTTGCTGAAGATCACACACTCAAAGGCCCCTCGAATGGAGAATGCAGAAGAGGAAGTTACCGACAGGCGTGGCCCATTGCAGTGCCGTGCCCTGAGCCCACATTCTCAGCCCCGTCCCCTGGGAAACACTCCCTCTTTGTCATCTTCCAAAATGCTCTGCCAACATTCTCCTAATGCTCCCAATATCTAAAGATAATCCCTTTTCCCCTAAACGGGATTTCAACCTAAAATAGATCTGGGTAGGTGCCACGGGGCATGGACAAATGACTCAGAGAGCCATTTCAGACCTCAGAAGCAGAGAAGCCTCTTCAGAGCACGGGATCACAGTCTGGGAGCTGGTTAGCACTCAAGGAACAAACGAATGACGGAGCTGGAAGGAGTTCCAAAGAACATTTCACCAGAAGTTTCCTCTGCACAAATGAGGAAGCTGAGGTCCCCACATCTCCCACAGCTACGCCACAGCAGAAGCTCATTCCAGGCTAAGACTTTTCCAGACTCATCCTCAGCCTGCACGTCAGGCCATAAACGGACTTGCTAAGCAAGACCCAGGGTCCCCGCACCTAGGCATAGGTGATAAATGGACAGGTTTTTCGTGCGTGGTGTGATTCAGCATCGGAGATGGGAGAAGGGAAATGAGTCTCTCCTAGAAAATGCGTTGATTTGGCACATTTTCTACATTTGGGCTTCGTTTTCTTGTTATCTTATTTCTCTCCTTTAGCTCAATCATATCATCTGAGTTAGGTTTACATCCAATTCTTTCTGTCCAACAGTAGTGCATTGGTTAAGTCCTAGTACGTCCTTAGAACTGACTACCACGCTCCATTAAAATTATCTGGTAAACAATAACAAACAAGGACCAACGTTTATTAAGATTTACTACACGCTGCCCCTGTAGTCAGCATTTTAGATGCGTTTTTCTCATTTAGCCCCATCAATAATCCTACGAGGTAGGCATTCTTATTCTCCTCATTTTAAGGATGAGGAATCTGAGCCAAGGAGAACTTAGGTAACCTGCCTTGAATCACAAACCAGGGAGTGGTGAGGCTGGAATTTAAGCCAGATTCTGCCCAGTCTCAGGCTCTTTATGCACAGAAGAATGTTCAGGAGAACTTCACTGGAAGAGGAAACGCCTATATAGTATGATCCGACTTGGTAAAATAGATCTATATTTATTTGTTTTGGGGTATATTTGCATTGGGAAAGTTCTAGAAGGCCCTCAAATGTCAATTCCTTAAAGTAGCCTCCCCCAACCATGCTAAAAGAGCCCTCTCACCCTGCCCCGGTTATTCTTATCTTTTTAATTTGCTTTTTTCCTCAGGGCACTTATCATTACCTGAGACATAACATACACTGGAGCATTTTTTGCTCCCTTCTTGAACGAGGGGTAGGACAATGCTAACACAGTGCCTAGCATGCGGTAAGCGCTCAGTAAATATTTGTTGACTTGAACGAATGAACCAAACCCTTAATGTTGGTGGTTGGTTTTTTTCTCTCTCTGTCAAACAGAAACAATTTAAACTCTTGATACTTAAATGCATGGAATTTTTTTTTTTTCATGTTTCATCCAAAATCATCTGAGTAAAGAAGAAAAAGAAAATCCATTCCAGTTAAGGGGCAGGAACCTAAAATGGTCTATTTGAAAACGCAAACAGTTGCTGACTTCCTCCATACTGGACACACACCTTCTCAAGAGCAGAAAGTTCTTTCGATTACAGAAAAGGAGACCACTGGAAATCTACTTAGATAAACTTGCTTTGAGACAAGAAACTCGCTAATGTTTTAACTGCTAATCCACTTAGTGTTCTGAGCGCCCCCCTGATGGTTTTAGAAAGATAAACCTTCTAGTCGCCAGGCTCAATGGAGCAACAGCAGAAGACAATTGACTGCAGATGAAGGGATTGACTCACGTTTTTGAAATGGATGAATGACCACCTATCTGGCCAATGTGAAAATGAAAGGAACATCTGAAATGAGCTGATATGCGCTGGTTAGGTTTTATCCCAATAATAAACTCTCCTTTCTCCTCTAAAAAGGATTAGGCCTCCTGTGAATGGGAGTCTTGTCTTCAAGTCCTATCACCTTGACCTTCCCTTGTACTGTTCTACTCACTTTAAACCACGTGTGGCAGTCAGAGATTTTTCATTCTCAGCCATGTACTTCTGAAGCGTGACTTTTGCCCCATCATCAGAACCGTCCACAAGTCAGGAGCAGAGCATCCCTGCATTCCATGCTGAGGAAGGGGCTGCTTTGGCTGGCTTCTCTCTTCCTTCCCCAAACAGAACCAAGCTCCTATATAAAATTCATAAATTCTTGGCAGGAAAGAAATCCTCCCATTGGAAGGAACAGATGTTCTACGAGTAACTTTTGCCATTATACTCTGTTCCTAATATCATAGTTTTCAAGTGAGGGGGGATGTTAACTTTTTTTTAAATGTCAACATGTTCTGGGCAGCTTTTCCACCTCCGTCTGTGGCATACACATCACCAATCCTCCCGCTGCCCCGTTTTAAATTTCCAGAGACTAGATGAGAATTGGAAAGATATTAAAAAGTGAAAGCGGAAAATTCAATTCAACAAGTATGCTAATATATAACCGAACGCAAAGTAATATATTTCCCTCCCAGTTGTAAATCTCGGAAACATTTTTTCCCTTGCCGTCTCAGAACGTGGAGGGGTCTATCAGATTTTTAACAAGGTAATTATGACCAATTAACGTTCAGGGGTTATTACCAGTAACGGAATTCCTTGAGAGTAACCTATTCATAAAAGTTCCCTTTCTAAAGAAAGCCTCAATCAGGGCTTCAAATTCAAGGGCTATTAGGCCATTTTCACTTCGTTATCACCTCGTTAAACTGCCCACCTTAAATGCCTGTGTCCCAGGTGACCGCAAGGAAGGGTCAAGGTCATGGATGCCTCTTACCTTGCCTGGGAGTAACTTTAGAAAGCGTGAGCTCACCTCAGTTGGTCCGAGGTGAGGTCCCCTCCCCTGGGACAGGGATACCCACTCGCAGCTGCTTTGGCGAGGGCCAGAGCGCCTGCTGGCTGTGGCCGGGCCCCCAAGACGCCTGACCACGTTTGGGTTCAAAGTCAGAATTCGGCGAGCGGGCTGGGTGGGGTGTGGAACCCGCAGGGCAGAAGGAGAGGAAGGTGACAGTGTGGGCGGGGTGGGGAAGCAGCGAACCGACATTCAAATGCGCCGGGGATCCTCCCGGAGTCGCGGCTGCCGCGCCGGGTTTCCCCTCCTCCTCCCGGCCGGAGCCAGATGAGTCTAAGTCCCCAGATCCCTGCGGGGCCCAGTGCCGGGACCGCCACGTCCACCCCGGAAGACCCGGTCCCTGAAGCCTCTCAGTGCCCAAGTGGACGTGTAAGTGTGCGTGCGCGCAGATCAGGGCGCGGGGGGCACCCATGTGTAGAACCGATCCAGACCCGCGCCGCTACAACCCGGGGGGTGTCCCTGCAGACCCCGTGGGCCCCGATCCGGCTTTCCCCGCATCCCCGGGAGGAGGCTGGTCCGCGCGCGGGGGCCGGGGGCGGCGGGGCAGGGGCGGGGGCGAGAGTGACGCTGGAGGGCGCGGCGGCCCCTGGGCGCCCGGAGCTGGAGGCGCGCGCAGCGCGGCGCGCGGTCTGCAGTGCCCCCCGCCGGACGGCCCGGCACAGGACGGCTCCGGGCCGCGGTCGCCGCGCCGAACCTCCGCGTGCTTCACGAGCGGCCCTCTTCCTCTCTGCTGAGGCCGACCCAGAGTTACCAAATTTAAAATCAAGTCGACGTGGATTTTCATCCCGGTGCTGTCACTTACTGGCTTCCTGCTACCGGAAACTCCGGACTTCTGCCTCCCTTTGGCTACCGTGGATAATGTCCCAGACAAAATTAGTTAAATAATTGACAGCATTCAATCGAGTGCCTGGTGTATAGTAAGTATTCAATAAATGGTGGGCATTATTACTATTATTATTATGACTATTATTATTGTTAGCTGGCTAAGTCTTAGATGGGGGTCTCACTGAAGTCTCTGCTTTTCTATGCGGGTTTGAGGGGAGGAGGACCGGGTGGGATAGTTTCTGCCTTTCCCCTGAAGTGGAGAAGGAACTCCAGTACCCAGCTGGGATCCAGCCTTGCTGTGCCACTAACTCCACCTATAACTGTGGGCTCAGCCTTCCCCTCTTTGAACCTAATATCCTCGTTGCAAAATAGGAGTAATCATATCAGGCTCGCAGAGTTGCTGCAAGATAAGAAATGCAGGGCTCCTGGCACAGAGTCCGTGCCCAGGCAAGCCTCATCCTCCCCTCCTCCAGCCAGCAGGTCCCAAAACAGTGATATCTGTGCACATGGTGGGTGCAGTGCAAGACCCTTGCCCCTACACCCAGGCAGATAGCAGGCCCAGGGTCCATTTGCTTAACATCACGTGGTAGGTGCTCAATGCAAGCCCTGCCCACCCCCAGCAGTCAGACACCATACTTACCATGCACCTTGGGTGCCCCTTGTATCCCTGTCTGTGACCCAGGCAGCCTGGGCTGCAAGAGGCTTTAACTGCTGGGGCCCTTCTACCTCCTCTCCCCTGGAAACCCCCTCCCACAGATGCCTCAGATCCTTTCTGGAGGTTATTAGTGTTAGAAATAATAAGAACACACCCTCCCGAGATGGAGTAATGGAGTGTACCATCAGAGGGCCTGGCTGTCAAGGGCAGCCCTTCCAGTTCCTGGCTGTCTTTACCCTGCAACCTCTCTGAGAAAATGAGGGGGTAACACCTTCTAGGGTGGACCGTGCGAGCATGAATAGATATGCGTGTATGAAAGCACCAAGCACATAGAAGATGTGCAGTAAACTGTACTAATTTATTATTAGTACCAATAATAGTACTAATAGTAATTAGCAATAGTAAATTTACTAATTTATTATTAAGCAGGTGCCTGGTGGATATTTGTTGGATTAACCTGGCTTCCCCCTTTGCTGAATTCTACACCTGGGAAGGCTCCCCAGGGCATTCTTCCTGTCCGTGGCCTTGTCAAATGTCATGTCCTGTGACCTGCCACTCCAGCCTTCTTTCTAGAGGTTGGTACTTTGCATATAGCAAGAGTGATGGATCTTTCCAGAATTCAAGGTCTCTGTATTGCCTCTTTCATATCTGTTCTGAGATACTTATTTCAAGAGTTTACTTAGATAAAATTCGACATGGAAATCTCATCTTTTTGTTTGGTTTTTGGTGGCCAATTTGCCTTCTATTTGGGGGAGGAGGGTAGAGTATTACGTAAAAGTCATCCTGAATTATATGAGCATTTGTCAACAGTATTTTCTGCCGGCACTGCAAATGTGGTTCACCTTGTGGATGTGCAATAAGACACTAGCAACTTCAGGGTCCTGTCCCTGTGACTTCTCTAGCTCTCGAATATGACAAATTCCAAATGAGGAAAAAAACAAAGCAACCAATGTCCAGTCTCTATGTGGGCCTTAGCAGTCACAGAGCGCTTCTGATCTGTTACATCCATTTAATCCTCAGCACAGCCCATTTCCCAGATGAACCTCATTGAGGCAGAGTGACTGACCCAGAGCTCATTTCCATGACAGAGTCGCCTCTCCAGTCCTGCCTCCTCTCCACACTGCTCTCCCAGGCTCTGACGTGGGGCTGCTCCCTGCCGTCTGAGCAAACGTTCTTAGAGACTCTTTAGAAATGATAGGACATGAACTTTATTAATACAGAGCACTAAACAAATTAGAGAGTTTTCCCATATTATAAGGTATGTGACAGCTGTTATTTTACCCATACTATTCATTATGGGGCTGTTTGTTTAAAGGTTGCCCTGGTGGCTTGGGGACAGTGCCTTTTGCTCTCTGACTCACAGGAAGCAAAAATAAGTTACTGTCAGGTGATGGTCATACTTAGAAGCCAAACTAAAAATGAGAAGTTTGTCATCCTTGGGTGTAGGGCAGTTGGCACCACTTCTCAAACTGGTAAGTGCCAGGCTGTTCAAAATATAAGATTTTCTTTGTGTCATGCATGTTTTTTTTTGTGTGTGTGTGAGGAAGATCAGCCCTGAGCTAACATCCATGTCAATCCTCCTCTTTTTGACAAGGAAGACTGGCCCTGAGCTAACATCCATGCCCATCTTCCTCCACTTTATGTGGGATGCTGCCACGGCATGGCCTCACAAGCGGTGCGTCCGGGCCCTGAATAGATTTTTAAAATGCATGCATGAGGGCCAGCCCCATGGCATAACGGTTAAGTGTGCGTGCTCTGCTGCTGGCGGCTCGGGTTTGGATCCCGGACGCGCACCAACGCACCGCTTCTCCGGCCATGCTGAGGCCGAGTCCCACATGCAGCAACTAGAAAGAAAGATGTGCAGCTATGACATACAACTATCTACTGGAGCTTTGGGGGGGAAAACAGGAGGAGGATTGGCAATAGATGTTATCTCAGGGCCGGTCTTCCTCAGCAAAAAGAGGAGGATTGGCATGGATGTTAGCTCAGGGCTGATCCTCCTCACACACACACAAAAATAAATAAATAAATAAATAAAAATCTATTCAGGGGCTGGCCCTGTGGCATAATGGTTAAGTGCATGTGCTCGGCTGCTGCTGGCCTGGGGTTTGGATCCTGGGTGCTCACAGACGCACTGCTTGTCAGGCCATGCTGTGGCGGCGTCCCATATAAAGTGGAGGAAGATGGGCACAGATGTTAGCCCAGGGCCAATCTTCCTCAGCAAAAAAGAGGAGGATTGGCATGGATGTTAGCTCAGGGCTGATCTTCCTCACACACACACACACACACACACACACACACACAAAAAGACAAATAAAACCTATTCAAGCATTTGCTGAATAATTACAGTGTGCCGGTTTCTGTGCTTGACAGCACACAAAGGGATAGTGTAGTCTCTGTCGACCAGCGTTTCACAGTCTGGTAGGAGAGATGCCTATATTAAGTTCGTCCAGTAGTCACCCCATCTGCAAAGTGGGGATGATCACAGTCCCCATGTTGTGGGGACTTGTGAGGCCCGGCCATGGAAAGCATGTTGCTGAGGGCCCGACTCAAGGCAAGCTCTCACATACATAGGGGTTGCAATAGACCCATTTTCAGACACAGAAACTGAGGCTCTGAGATGGGAAGAGATTTGCCAGTTCACAGCATAGTCGGGATTCAAATACAAGGATTCAATTCAAAGCAACTCTGTATTTTCTCTTCCAGGCCAGGGCAACTCATTGAAGAGCCTTCTTTTTTCATCTCTTTCCTCCCCAAAGCCCCAGTGCATGGTTGTAAATCTTAGTTGTAAGTCCTTGTAGTTCTTCTGTGTGAGCTGCCGCCACAGCATGGCTACTGACAGGCGGGTGGTGTGGTTCCAAGAGTGGGACGCGAACCTGGGCCGCCACAGCAGAGCGCGATGAACATAACCACTAGGCCATCAGGGCTGGACGAGCTTTCTTTGTACTTGGTCTCTATGTACAGGGGGACTTAAAGGTTTCCCAGGCTTACACTAGCTGTTCAGCTTATAAGATTTCTAGACCATGTCAAATGCACTCCCCCGTCTATTGGAAAAGAAGTATGACTTCCAGTCATTATTCATGTTTAGCCTGGAAATTGACATGAAACAACTTCCCTCTCTCCCTCCCAAAAGGATTGATTTTATTTAGCAAACAAATAACATCAGGTATCTCAAGTTCTTTGGGGACAAAACAAGTTTTTTTGTTTGTTTCTTATTCAGCCTTATTGAGGTATAATTGTATACTAAAAAAAACTGCACATGTTTAATGTGTACAATTTAATGAATTTGGACATGTTCATACACCCGTGATTCCATCATCACAATCAAGGTAATAAACACATCCATCACCACCAAAAGTTTCCTTGTGTCCCTTTGTGTGTATGTGTGTGTGTGTTTGTTGTTGTTATGATAAGAACACTTATCTACCCTCTTAATAAATTTTTAAGTGCATAACACCATATTATTAACTATAAGCACTGTATTGTATAACAGATCTCTAGAACTTATTCATCTTGGATAACTGAAATTTTATGCCCATTGAGCAACAACTCTGTATTTGCCCTCCTCCTTCCAGCCCCTGGAAACCACCTATCGATTTTCTGCTTCTATGAGTTTGACTATTTTAGATATGTGATATAAGTGGAATCATGCAGTATTTGTCCTTCTGTGACTGGCTTATTTTACTTATCATAATGTCCTCCAAGTTCATACATGTTGTCACAAATGGTAGAATTTGCTTCTTTTTTTAAGGCTGAATAATATTCCATTGTATGTATAACATTTTCTCTACCCGTTCATCTGTTGATGGACACTGGGTTATTTCCATATCTTGGCTATTATGAATAATGCTGCAATGAACACAGGAGTACAGATATCTCTTCGAGATCCTGATTTCAGTTCATTTGGATATATACCAAGAAGTGAGAATGCTGGATTATATGGTAGCTCTATTTTTTTTTTAATTTGCCCCCACCTCTTTTTTTGAGGAAGATTGGCCCTGAGCTAACATCTGTTGCCAATCTTCCTCTTTCTGTTTTTCTCCCCGAAGCCCCAGTACATAGTTGCATATCATAGTTGTAGAGCTATAGTTCCTCTATGTGGGACATCACCTCAGCATGGCTTGATGAGCGGTGAGTAGGTCCATGCTCAGGATCTGAGCCAGCGAACCCCGGGCCGCCAAAACAGAATGTGCGAACTTGACCACTACACCACCAGGCCAGCCCCTATTTTTAATTTTTGAAGAACCTCTATACTGTTTTCCTAGTGGCTGTACCACTTTACATTCCCATCAACAGTATACAAGGGTTCCAATGTCTCCATATCCTCACCAACACTTGTTACCTGTTTTTTTATAATAGCCATCCTAACAGCTGTGAGGTGATAATCTCATTTTGATTTGTATTTATCTGATGAGTAGTGATGTTGAGCACCTTGTCACATACCTAGTGGCCATTTGTATGTCTTCTTTGGAGAAATGTCTATTCAAGTCCTTTGCCCATTTAAAAAATTGGGCTATTCATGTTTTTGCTATTGAGTTATATGAGTTCCTTGTATATTTAGGATATTAACTCCGTATCAGATAAATGGTTTGCAAATATTTTCTACCTTTTCACTCTGCTGATTGTTTCCTTTACTGTGCAGAAGTTTTTTATGGTGCCGTCATGATGTGGTCCCCCATGTTTATTTTGTTGCCTGTGCTTTTGGTGTCATGTCTGAGAACTCATTGCCAAGACCGATGTCAAGAAGATTTTCCCCTATGTGCTCTTCTAGGAGTTTACAGTTTCAGGCCTTATGTTCAAGTCTTTAATCCATTTTGAGTTGACTTTTGTGTATGGTGTAACATAGAGGTCCCATTTCATTCTTTTGCTTGTGGATATCCAGTTTTCCCAACACCATTTGTTGAAGACACTGTCCTTTCCCTATTGTGTATTCTTACCACCTTTGTCAAAGATCAGTTAACCGTATATACATGGATTTATTTCTGGGCTGTCTATTCCATTCTATTGGTCTATATGACTGCCTTAATGCCAGTACCATACTGTTTTCTTTTTTTTTAACTTCTATTTTTTATTTATTTATGTTTTTTTGTGAGGAAGATCAGCCCTGAGCTAACAACTAATGCCAATCCTCCTCTTTTTGCTGAGGAAGATTGGCCCTGGGCTAACATCTGTGCCCATCTCCCTCTGCTTTATATGGGACGCCACCACAGCATGGCCTGACAAGCCGTGCATCTGTGCGCACCCAGGATCTGATCCTGCGAACCCTGGGCAGCCCAAGCGGAGCACACGCACTTAACCGCTGCGCCACCGGGCCAGCTCCCATACTGTTTTCATTACTATATCTTTGTAATATATTTTGAAATCAGGGAGTATGATGTCTCCAGCTTTGTTCTTCTTTCTCAAGATGACTTTGGCTATTTTGGGTCTTTTGTGTTTCCATATGAATTCTAGGATTGTTTTTTCTATTTCTGTAAAAAATGCTATTGGGATTTTGATGGGGATAGCACTGAATCTGTAGATCACTTTGACAATTTATGGACATTTTAACAATATTAAGTCTTCCAATCCAGGAACATGGGATATATTTCCATTTATTTTTGTCTTTAATTTCTTTCATTAATGTTTTATAGTTTTCCATGTAGAAGTCTTTCACCTCCCTGGTTAAGTGAATTTCTATTTTTCCCTTTTGATGCTTTTGATAGGATTGTTTTCTTAACTCCCCCCCACCAAGCCCCAGTAGATAGTTGTATGTCATAGTTGCACATCCTTCTAGTTGCTGTATGTGGGACGTGGCCTCAGCATGGCCGGAGAAGCGGTGTGTCGGTGTGCGCCTGGGATCCGAACCCGGGCCGCCAGTAGCGGAGCGCGCACTTAACCACTAAGCCACGGGGCCGGCCTGCTTAACTTTTTTTCAGGTAGTTTGTTGTTACTGTATAGAACATAGTTGATTTTTTTTTTTTTAAAGATTTTATTTATTTATTTATTTTCCCCCCAAAGCCCCAGTAGATAGTTGTATGTCATAGTTGCAAAGCCCTCTAGTTGCTGTATGTGGGACACAGCCCCAGCATGGCTGGAGAAGCGGTGCGTCTGTGCGCGCCCGGGATCCGAACCCGGGCCGCCAGCAGCGGAGCGCGCGCACTTAACCGCTAAGCCACGGGGCCGGCCCCCATAGTTGATTTTTGTGTGTTGATTTTGTATCCTGCAACTTTACTGAATTTGTTTATTAATTTTAAGAGTTTTTTGGTGGAGTCTTTAGCAATTTCTATTTATAAGATCACATCATCTTCAAACAGAGACATTTTACTTCTCTTTACAGATTTGGATGCCTTTTATTCCCCTTTCTTGCCTAATTGCTCTGGCTAAGACTTTCAGTTTTATTCTGAATAGAAATGACAAAAATGGGCATCCTTGTCTTGTTCCTGAGCTTAGAGGAAAAGCTTTCAGTTTTTCACTGTTGAGTATAATGTTAGCTGTAGGTTTCTCATATATGGCCTTTATTATGTTGAGGAAAATTCTTCCATACATAGTTTGTTGAGTGTTTTTATCATGAAAGAGTGTTGAATTTTGTCAAATGCTTCTGCATCTATTGAGATGATCATATACTTTTTATCCCTCATTCTGTTAATGTGATGTATCACATTTATTGATTTGTGTATATTGAACCATCCTTGAATCCCAGGGATAAGTCCCATTTGATCATGGTGTATGATCCTTTTAATAAGCTGTTGAATTCGGTATACTACTACACTGTTGTGGATTTTTCATCTAGGTTCATCAGGGATAGTGGCCTGTAATTTTCCTTTTTTGTTGTCTCTTTGTCTGGCTTTGGTATCAGGGTAATGTTAGCCTTGTAAAATGAGTTTGGAAGTATTCCCTCCTTTTCAAGCTTTTGGAAGTATTTGAGAAGTATTGGCATTAATACTTTAAATGTTTTGTAGAATTCACCAGTGAAGCCACCTGGTCCTGAACTTTTCTTTGTCGGAAAGTTTTTGATTACTGCTTCAATCTCCTTACTCATTACTGATTTGTTCAGATTTTCTATTCCTTCATGATTCCATCTTGGTAGGTTGTGTGTTTCTAAGAATTTATCCATTTCTTCCAGGTTATCCAATTTGTTGGCATACAGTTGTTCATAGTAGTTTCTTATGGTCCTTTATATTTCTGTGTCATCAGTTGTAATATCTTCTATTTTGTTTCTATTTTTTTATTTGCGTCTCCTCTCTTTTTTTCTTAGTTAGTCTAGCTAAAAGTTTGTCAATTTTGGGCCGGCCCTGTGGCGTAGCGGTTAAGTGCATGCGCTCTGCTACTGGCGGCCCGGGTTCAGATCCCGGGTGTGCACCGATGCACCACTTCTCCGGCCATGCTGAGGCCATGTCCCACATATAGCAACTAGAAGGATGTGCAACTATGACATACAACTGTCTACTGGGGCTTTGGGGAAAAAAAGGAGGAGGATTGGCAATAGATGTTAGCTCAGGGCTGGTCTTCCTCACAAAAAAAATAAATAAATAAAGAATGTTTAAAAAAAAAAGTTTGTCAATTTTATGTATCTTTTCAAAAAACCAACTTAGTTTTGTTAATCTTTCCTATTATTTTTCTAGATGCTATTTCCTTTATTTCTCCTCTGATCTTTATTATTTCCTTCCTCCTGCTAACTTGGGGTTTTATTTGCTCTTTTTTTAGTTCCTTGAGGTTTAAAGTTAGGTTGTTTATTTGAGATCTTTCTTCTTTCTTGATGTAGGTATTTATTACCATAAACTTCCCTCTTAGTACTGCTTTTGCTGCATCCCATAAGTTTTGATATGTTGTGTTTTCATTTTCACTTATCTCAAGATATTTTTTGATGTCCCGTTTGATTTCTTCTTTGACTCATTGGTTGTTAGGAGAGTATTGTTTAATTTCCACATATTTTTGAATTTTCCAATTTTCCTCCTGTTATTGATTTCTGGCTTCATATCATTGAGGTTGGAAAAAATACTTGATGTGATTCCAATCTTCTTAAATTTTTTTTTTTGTGAGGAAGATCAGCCCTGAGCTAACATCCATGCTAATCCTCCTCTTTTGGCTGAGGGAGACCGGCCCTGAGCTAACATCCACTGCCAACCATCTTCCTTTTTTTTTCCCCCAAAGCCCCAGTAGATAGTTGTATGTCATAGTTGCACATCCTTCTAGTTGCTGTATGTGGGACGTGGCCTCAGCATGGCTGGAGAAGCGGTGCATCAGTGCACGCCCAGGATCCGATCCCGGGCCTCCAGTAGCTGAGCGCATGCACTTAACTGCTAAGCCACGGGGCTGGCCCTATGAGTGCTCTTGAGAAGAATGTATTTTGCTGCTATTGGGTGGAATGTTCTGTTTATATCTGACATCACTCCTAACAAACAGACATATATGCATGTAAAGAGAAGACTTCTTACTAGCTACTGTCCTTTAAATGCATAGGCTCAAAAGTATTCTTTTTTTTTTTTTTTTGTGAGGAGATCAGCCCTATGTTAACATCTGCCAATCCTCCTCTTTTTTTTTTTTTTTTGCTGAGGAAGATTGGCCCTGACCTAACATCCATGCCCATCTTCCTTCACTTTATATGGGATGCCGCCACAGCATGGCTTGCCAAGCAGTGCATCGGTGCGCGCCCGGGATCCAAACCAGAGAACCCCGGGCCTCCGCAGCGGAGCGCACGCACTTAACTGCTTGCGCCACCGGGCCAGCCCCTCAAAAGTATTCTAAGAAAACATTAATAAAGAAACTAATATAAATTGAAGGTCTTTTATCATTTAATTCTCACAAGTCCCTAGATAGGAGGTATTATCTTGATCCTACAACTCAGGAAACTGAAGCTTAGGTAGCATAACTAGTCTGAGATACCAGTCTCTGCTTTATATCAGAATCACCTGGGGAATTTTAAACCAGTATGGACCCCCCAGGCTGCCTGGTGACCCATAGCATGAGCTTTCCTGAGGGTAGGACCTGTTCTTCTGTTGTTCTGCAGGCAGATCTACATCAGTCCTTTCCAGTCACTGTGGCTCAGGTTCTACTCCCTTACCCTCCAGTTATTGTCATGAATAGAGAAGATAAAAGATGGAAAAAGTAATGACACACCACTCTTACCTCTATTTGCTTTTTGCAACTGTGTGAGTTCGGCATTTCACAAGCTCAAACATAAGAGGGACTTGGTTCATTGCTGTATCAGCGTCTAGAACAGTGCCTGGCATGTAATAGATGCTTCATAAATATTTGGAAAGAATGGGTGAATCACTAAGGATGCCAATGTAGGAGAAATCAGATGACTCAGAGGTTTCTCACTCTGATCAAAGCCAGCCCTCCTGCTACTGTGCCACACCCCAGGCCGCACCTAAAAGGCTGTTTCTTCCTAATATTGGCCCCCCAACTGCTGACTGTTGCTGATGGTGGCAGCTATTAAATAAAGAGTTGATCTGCTAAATATGAGATGATCTGAAAACTTCAGGATTTGGAGCAGTAGTAACCTTTGTCCTGTCCTGCCCTTTAGGAAGTAGTGTTTAAACCAGCAGGTGGCTTTCAAGTTGGCCCAGGTAACATAGCTGTTCTGGCATTCTTTACAAAACACCATGCATCTTGATCATCATAGATACCTCATTCTGTGCGTGATCACTTATCATCTGCCTGCTTGGGTAGCAGAATAAAAAAAACGGCAGGTGTGGATCAAATCTCCACTTAGAATAACCGTGGAACCTTGTGGAATTCACTGAACCACTTTGATCCTTATGTTCATCCTTTTTTATTTTATTTTTAATTAATTATTTTTGTGTGTGTGTGTGAAGATTAGCCCTGAGCTAACATCCATTGCCAATCCTCCTCTTTTCTGCTGAGGGAGATTGGCCCTGGACTAACATTCGTGCCCATCTTCCTCTACTTTATATGGGATGCCAGCACAGCATGGCTTGATAGGCAGTGCGTCAGTCCAGGCCAAGGGATCCAAACCTGCGAACCCCGGACCGCCAAAGTAGAGCATGTGCACTTAACTGCTACGCCACTGTGGCCAGCCCCTGTTCATCCTTTTTTAAATGGGCATTTGGAAGGACAAAAGGAAACAACCAATGGGAAGTATCTGTGCACATCTGGCTGTTTTGATATGAGTTTTGGAGCATATTTGAGAAGCTCTACCTGACCCTCTCCACCTCCTGAGGAAACTGGCCCCCAAAGGCCCATGGTGCTCAATCCTTTGCTCATGGTGCTGTGGTTAAAGAAATTCAACACTGGAAACCCAGACTCAAGTGCTGACAGATTTACTCTCAGAGGGTGGGACCTTGGTTAGGTTACTTAACCTGGCTAAGCCTCAGTTTCATCGTCTGTAAAATGGGGAAGACAATAGGGCTTATTAAGATTGTTAATAAGAATTAAATGAGATAATGCATATAAAGTGTTTAACACAGTGTCTGTGTCATAGCAAGCATTCCATAAATATTGGCTATTTTTATCATTATTATTAACTGGGTCAAATTTCCTGCGTGTTAGGAGAAAGGACGAATGCTGAGGTTCAGTTACTAAGTAATGGTGATGACACCATCTCTAAGAAGAGATCGGAGGGAAGCTCTTCAAGCCTCTGATGTTTGATGGTTTCCAGCTGTAGCTCATCCACTCACTGGGCCGGCGACTTCAGAGTCTAAGGCCAGCCCGGCTCCATCTGTAGGCCTTAGTCTCCTGCCCCCTACTGGTCATTTAAAGGAACTGGTCTAGGCCTGTAAGCACTGAGCATATTCTTGGCTACAATTTGGAGGACCTCATCAAAAAATTCTTTATTTTCCTTCTATCCTATTCCAATTCCTTGCCCTGAAAGCAGAAAATAATCCAAATTAATTTTATTCACCCATGGCTGTGAGTTGTGAATTCCAAGGGCCAAATCTGGCACCTTGAGACAAGACTCCATACTGTCAAAACCTAATAGAAATTGACTGAAAAAACTTGGAATATGAAACAGTACAGAAGACGAAAGTCCTGTATCAATGTAAATATATGACATTGACACTGAAGTTGAATGTCCCTACCCTTAGGAAATATGCACTGAAGTATTTAGGGGTAAGAGGTCATCATGCCTGCAACTAAGAGTAAAATCTTTTTTTTTTTTTTTTTTTGCTGAGGAAGATTGGCCCTGAGCTAACATCTCTGCCAATCTTCCTCTATTTTGTATGTGGGATGCCGCCACAGCATGGCTTGATGAGTGGTACGTAGGTCCATGCCCCGGATCCAAACCCATGAACCCTAGGCTGCCCAAGGAGAGCGTGCGAGCTTAACCACTACACTACCGGGCCAGCCCCAAAGAGTAAAATCTTAACAACTGAGGAATCTGGGTTAAGGGTATATGAGGTGACTCGTACTTTTTTTACTTTTACCACTTTTTGTAAGATGGAAATTATTTCCAAATAAAGATTAAAAAATAAAAACCTAATAAGGGAAAGGAACCCCTGACTGTTTTGTTAATCCTTTCCCAGCTTACCTGAGTGATATAAAGCAAACAGATGAGTTTCTGGAGTAGTGATTCCCAAGTAAATACTCTATTATAAAATCCTGAGGTTCAAGGAGTAGGCAAATCCTATTCAAGCCAATCACTCAATTACCTGTATGAAATATCTTCTAATTCTGCTACTAACAGTTACCAGATATGGTTTAATTAACCTCTAGGGGCTCACACACGAAATGGCTTGCTCAAGGTC
Source organism: Diceros bicornis minor (assembly GCF_020826845.1). Lineage (NCBI taxonomy): Eukaryota > Metazoa > Chordata > Mammalia > Perissodactyla > Rhinocerotidae > Diceros > Diceros bicornis. The sequence continues at coordinate 16,666,281 of NC_080767.1, read as the reverse complement.
GCCCAGCCAGTGCATGGCGGACCCTGGTTTTGTGTCTGGAGACATCTGTCTCCAAATCCTATGCTCTTTTCTTTCCTCTCCCCCACTGAGTGCCAACGTGGGCCCTGCCGTGTGGGAATTTGCAGTTTCCAGGGGACAGTACATACCTACATAAAAAAGAGACCAGATCTTGCATATAAATCATGTATGGGGCTGTAGAAACAGCTGTAAAAATAATGGCATCATTACAGAAGGATTAAAACGGAGTCCATTTCAGCCACAGAACAGGCTGTGTGAGCTTTCAGCAGGAACTCCACAGACTGTATCTGCAATTAAAAGAAAACCCCTAGATGTTTTATTAGCCATGTGTTTCAAAACCATATAAACATGGGTAAAGAAATATGCTGGTATTTATAACCGTATTTATCATTTTATGTCTTATCTCCCCAAACACTGTCCCATTGCCACATCTCACTGTTGGGCCTACTCTTATGTTCCCAGCAAGCTCTCTGGGCATTTTCAGATGGTCTGTACAAGTGTTGAAGATTGATTTCAGATTCCCCTTTCCTGGGAATTTGGACCTCCCTTTGAAAGATGATGGATGGGCCATCTTAAAAAATGTGGCCTCTAGTAAGAAGGACATTTTGCATCACCATCAGTCCATGCATACACAAACGTAGATCTGTGCATGTGTCTACCTAACCAACAAATTCCACGAGACAGTACTCTCATCCTCTCTGCAGGCAGTGCCCTCTAAGAGTTCCTGATTTATTTCATTCTAATTTCACTTAAGAAAAAATACTGTAGGGATTCTGGGTGACTTTTCTGAATAACAGTTGGCTTTTTGTGGTTCCACTGTAGTTTGCATCTTCACGATGACCCGAGGAGATGAGAGGGAAGTTGGTAGCCGAGGATGTGGAGGTGCAGAGACGAAGGAGAGACTTTCAGATTTGGGACTGGGGTCTCCCCTTCACCCACCTTGCTCTACGCTGTCCCCCAGTGTCCCCTCAGCCAGGCCTCCCAGATGGTCCTCACAAGGCTTTTTGGAGACTGAGTGAGGCTGGGGTCGCTCTCATTTTTGAGGGTCCTGGTTTCTTTAAAAAAAATGAAGAAGTGCCAAAATAAAGGAGAACTATCATTATATTTAACAAATCAATGCCCTGAACATACAAACACATCAGCTGCATTGACTGCACTTATATCCTTATTTGGAGATGATATCAGAAGCCCAAGTTTGAGACCATTCATGATGTGGGCTCTGTTCAAATACCCTTCTTGTGCGCCACCCGCTGGATTGGGGAGGGGTCCCCGTGGCCAAACTCGTTTCACATGAATTTCACTTGATGGAGGTTGTTGGTGACCTTGTTGGGGCAGATTCTCTGGAGGTGGGATGGAGGCCAGCCATCAGTGAGCCAAGGAATGAGAGGAGATAAAGCAGTGGAGCAGGTGAGTGTAAAATGCTTTCCCAATGCGTGGCTGTGAAAAGCAGGGGAGAACCAGGTAGTATTGTAGTACGGGCTACTTAAAGGGGTACTGCTACCAGATGGGAGAGATTAATCATGTAGAAAGTGATGGGAGGATCTATCTAATGGACAGGTTGAATTTGAAGACACAAAAGAAGAATTAAAGTGGGGAAAGACGGGAAAATATGTAGACATAGACTGTGAGAAATTAATCTCCTGCATAAAAAGTTACCTGCTTCCCCTCCAGCAGCCCTGGTGGTCTATTGGTTAAGATTCAGCGCTCTGCCACTGCCTGGGTTCGTTGCCCGCTCAGGGAACCATACCACCCATCTGTCAGTTGACATACTGTGGCAGCTGCGTGTTGCTGTGATGCTGAAAGCTATGCCACCGGTATTTCAAATACCAGCAGGGTCACCCATGGTGGGCAGCTTTCAGTGGAGCTTCCAGACTAGACAGACTAGGAAGAAGGACCCGGCCACCCACTTCCAAAAAAAATTGGCCATGAAAACCCTATGAATAGCAGTGGAGCATTGTCTGATAGAACACCGGAAGGTGAGAGGATGGACCAAAATACCAGCGTCTCTAGGAGTCAGAATCGACTGGACGGCACTAACAACAAACTTCTCCAGAGTCAGATGTGATAGATGAACTTGCACCACTGTGCAACCAAATAACAGATGAGGGAAGGTGTCTGTTATGAAACACTGGAATTAAAATATCACCATTTTGCAACCTCCAGTGAATTGATAGATCTAGGCATTAAGCGTCAACGGCTGCTCACTTCAAACAAGGAAGAAAACAAGACATTATGTGTCCCCTGATGAAAGAATGCAATGCCCCCTATAGGACTGTCAATGGGATCACTTCTGTGTCTGAAGAAGTCTTTGGGTCCAGCTGCCACTTTGCAGGGAATAGAGGGGACAGAGGGAAATGTTGAGCCGTAACCAGCAGAATTCAGACTGAGAAACTCTACGTGTCCACCTGTGGAGTTCTTCAATACATAGTGTATGGAAAGGAAAGGGATGAAGGGGAAATCCAGAGATTAAAATAGACTTAAGAGATATATCAAGGTTTTAAACAGAGGAAAAACTATTATAATGTTTAGATATGCCTAACTGGTTGATAAATTCGAGGAAGTGACTACTCTAAAAATTGAGAATTGTTCCTTTTGGAGGGAGGGTTGGGGCTCTGATTAGAATGGGGCATGTGGGGGGCTTCTGGGGAGTCTGGCAAAGTTCTATTTCTTGACTTGGGTGGAGTTTAAAAAGATGTGTGCCTTATAGTAATTCACTAAGCTCTATGTTTGTGTGGTTTTCTGTACCTGAGCTTTATTGTACACGGTTAAAAATATCAGAGGCAACATTCTCCAGTTTTAGGTGCATGTGGCTTTAAGCTCTGGCACCCAAAGCAACAGTTAGGAGTCACTGACTGTGTTTCTTCAGAATCCTCACAATTTTGCACCTGTCTTTCTTTCTTGTAGCACCACCAGGAAGGAGAGTGTGTAGCCTGACATAAGAGAAAGAACAAAGGATTTGGAATTAGACAGACCTGCACTAAAGCCTGCTGTTTACTTTGTACTTGTTCCTTTCTACTTAATAGCCGTGCGGTGTTGTGTAAGTTCCCCAATCCTGCGGAGCTTCTCATGTATCACATAGGGATAATGTATTGTTATGAGGATTAGATAAGTGCGTGCAATGGTATACAGTAGATGCTCAAGTGACGCATCACTATAATTGCTTTTATGAGTCAAAGAACAGGTTGGCCAGGTTCTGGGACCTGGAAAGTGTGTGTGTGTCCACTGCCATGTTGGGTAGTCCTTCTGATTGTTCCCATAGTGGTTCTGAGCCCAGTGGTCTTTTCTCTTCCTGCCGTCTACCTTCTCACTTAGGACAGGCTTAAGCAGGGAAGCATTGGGTCATATCTTTGAGCATTGGGAGCATGTGACCCTCTCTGGGGTGTCCTTCCCTGGGGACATTACATAGGGAATCAATGGGTCACTCTTTCAGTAACAAAGTCAATGACAAAAACTCCTTCATCAACTATTCCTTTCCCATTTGAGATTCTGAACTTGGGAAGTGTGGGCTCATCTGCAGGAAGCCTTCTGCTCCCCCGGGGCCATCTTCAGCCAACACTGCTGAGGCCACCAGGACCTGTCTAACACTCCAGCTCTCTAAAGACAAGTCTGGGTGACATCTTCCTCCTGCAGGGGACATTTGGCAATGTCTGGAGACTTTTTGGTTGTCATAACTGGAAAAATGCTACTGGCATCTAGTGGGTAGAGACTAGGGATGCTGCTGAACATCCTATATCACACAGAACAGCTCCTCACAGCAAAGAATTATTGGGCCCAAAATGTCAATAGTGCCAAGGTTGAGAAACCCTGATCTAGACAGAAGCGGGCAAAGAGGCTTGTGACCTGCAAGCTCCAGGTCCTGCACCTTGGCATGCCCCCAGTTTACAGACAGAATGCTTGAGGCTACAAGAGGTTATATGACTTGCCCAAAGTCATTGAGCTGTCAGGGAGATGGTTTTCTGACTCTAAGGCTCATTCTCTGTTCGAGATCTGCCTCCTGAAGATGATTGAGGTTTATGGTAAGCCTTTAAAATAAGACCTTCAAAGGACAACTTGAAGCCACAAGAAGGAGGTGATGGTTTTCCCGTGTCTTATGAGTCATTCATAGCACAGCTTTTCAGTGGTTCCCCATTCCTGACTCAGATAATCCAGGCCCAGGCACACAAGCCCTTTTGAGGCCAGGCCCCATTCAGTTCTCCAAACTCACATCACAACCCTCTCGCCTCACGCTTGCTCTTGCAGAATTTCCTCCACACCCCACATTCCTACTCACAGCCATGCCTTTGTTCACTGTCTGCCAAATGTGGTACCTCTTCTACTGGGTATACCAGAGGATTTCAGGGGGATACAAGGATGACCGTTTTTTGCTTGAATACTTGGGTATTTATTTTAATGTGTGTTAGGCTAAAAGATTAGCAAGCAACCCTTATAATGTGGTGTGTCCTTTTTAAAGGAATGCATTGAAGTTTTAGAAATAGTCAATTAAAAATATTATCTAGTTATTGTAAGGGTGGTAGTCAGATGTGGTAAAAATCGTGAAGGTGGTGTGCACAGACCTGACGAGTGTCTTTGCTCAAGCTCTTTCTCTGTCTTAATGCCCTTTCCCTGCCTGGGCTTCCTGTCTCCCCAGCTTGCCTCCCTGTCTCCTCACCCACTGCTCCTCTTGCCCAGCTAATGCCTGCTCAGGCTTGAAGACCCAGCTCATGCTTTCATTCCTCCAGAAGCTTCTCTAACTCCCACCCCTACTTCTAGCCCAGGCTGGGTCAAGTGGTTCCTCTGTGAATTCCAGGAGGCAGGACACACAGTTGAGTTAACTCTGAGGTGAGACTGCGTGGCACAGCGCAAGGCTGAACAGAGGCTCTGAGGAGCTGCCCTCGCTGGACAGCAGGTGCAAAGCATTGTTGTTCACTGTGAGGTTCCCGTCTCCGGTTCAGCCTGTCCTGAGAAACGAGATCCTGACCAGAACTTTAGCAACAAGCCGGAGCTTGAGAGCAATTCACCTTTATCTCTGCATTCACCGCTGCACAGGCACCAACCACCGTGTACCGTGTACCCCAACCTCATCTATACAGGCTGTTGCTAGGGGCCAGAAAGTCTCTGAACTCGAGACTGGGAGACCTGCATCTATTTGCATTTGGCTGAATCCATTTTCCTCTCTGAGCTTCAGTTTCCCCATCTGTAAAATGGGAGAGGGGACGATACCCACCTCCCAGGTTGCTGTGAGTTTTGACCTGAGTGAACGGCTGCAGAAGCGCTTCGTAAACCATAAAACACTTTTGGATGAATGCAAGGGGTTGTTATTTTTAAACTCATAAATGAGGACAGTCTGGTGCTCTGGGGTTTTCAGTGTGATGCTGTGTAACTAGAATAACCGGATTGTGTGTCCATGCCTCTATACATACATGCGTGCACACACCCTGATTACAGAATGCGGCTTTGAGGCCTCTTCGGGATCCAGCACACGCAAGCAGCTTGGAAATAGAACAATCGAGACTGTACAGCTTAGAAGGGCAAAGCCTGAGAGGAGAGATACATGATACAAATCCAGAAATAGTCTCTTCCCTTTAGATATTCAAGAGCACTTGCTTAAGCAGCTCCTCTGAGCCAGGCCCTGGAGATGAAGGATGTGTCTCTGCCCTCAGCAAGCATCTATTCTAGCAGGGAGGACCACATGTGAATAAGCCACTCCATGCCGAGCCATGAGGGTAGGACTCACAACACAAGGTACCACAGGGATTCCCAGATGTACCCCCAAAGCCTGAGGAGCCAGGGCTCGCTGCGAGGCAGATGAGGAAGAGGTTGTTTGGAGATGAAACAAACGAAATACTACTTTACTAATCATCTTATACATGATTCACAAGAGAAAGATAATGTCTGTCCCAGAGATGTTTTAAAATTGTGCAAGTGTTTGGGGAGAGCAGCAGATTGGCACTGAGAGGCCGGTTTAATCCTGAGTCCACCCGACGGCTGGGGCTCTGTCTTGACTTCCCAGCATCGCCCCGGTGTCGAGCAGAGTGCTCTGCGTGCTGATGGAAGCTGCTCTTAGGTGCAGGGTCCACAGCAGCAGGCTGACAGCAGCAAACACTGCCTGGCCAAGCCCTGCGCAGGGCCTGGGGGTCAGAGGAAGATGGCAGGATGCACGCTGGCTAGGAGTCAGGAAGTCAGGGTGCAAAGGGGTAACAGTGGGTTGCTGCCTGCTGCCTGGACTGCCTCTGCCTGGGCAGAGAGCGACACGGAAGAGCTGCACAGAGAGGGACATCTACACCAGTGATGAAACCAGCTCTGTTCCTGCTGACTGCGGCCTCCTCTGAAGCCACTATCTGAGGCCCCAGAAGAGCCAGGACCTGATTCCACGACTTTGTGTGGCCCTACAATTCACGCCCTCCCAACTCTTTGAGCAGCTCTAAAACAATGACCAGTTCTTCTTTATCTCCAAATCTCTGTCAGTGTAGGGACTCAGAGAATGGTCGTTGAATGAATGAAAGATTGGGACAGTGTTACATATCTAAAGAAGAGCTGTGGGGGAGACACCACACACCCCAAAACCTTGCATTCCCAAGAGTTACAAGTGGCTCTAACTTAGATCTCACTCATTTGATTTATTTGAGCATTTCTATCAGGCACCTCTGCATTTTCTTGGTAAAACTATTAGTAGTATTAGAAGGCAATATATGATGCATACAAAAGATATGTAATACTACATATGTAAATTATGAAATGTAATTTAAAAATGAATACCCATAAACCACCACGCAACTCGAGAACTAGAGAACTTCTACCACTGCATCTACCTGGGTGAACCTTTCCTAACTCATCCCTTGGCAGACTCTCGCAGACGCCTCTCATGGCCATTATTTGGAACTTCCTACTCATTATTCTGTTTATTTGTTAATGGTTTCACTGTAAGGGTGTATATACGAAAACAATCTATTATTTAGTTTATTTTGATTTGCTTGTTTTGAGCTTCATAAAAAGGTACAATACTCTATCAAATTTTGTGCAGCTTGCTTTCTTTTCTCATAATTCCATGTTATTGCACGTGGCTATAATTCATTCATGCTCACCTCTGAATAGTATTCCATTGTGTGGATATACCGTCATTGTTATTCATTCACCCGCTGATGGACATATGCTTGTTTCCAGTTGTTTGTTATCATTTGTAATGCCGCTGTGAGCATTCTGTGTGTATTTCTGGTGCACACAAGTATAGTTTCCTCTAGGGTATATACCAAGAAGTGGATTGCTGGGTTGCAAGGTTTGTGAATGTTCAGGAGCTGGTGAAATGTATTCTTGGCCTGAAATTCAGAGCTGTCTGTGACCTGGCCCAGGGTACTGTCCAGCCTTGCCACCACAATCGTCTCCAAGCCCACCCCTGTGGGTGCCATTCCCAGAATGCTGATTTGCCCTGCACTTCCTCATCTCTAGGACTTGGATCGTGCCTGGAATGCCCTTCCTGCCCATCTTCCATCTCCTCTCTTCTCTCAAAGTCCAGCTCAAAGCCCCACCTCCCTGCCTGATGGCCAGTCTCTTCTGCTCCTCTGCACGCGTTGTTTGGGTTTGGGGAGGAAATAGCCACTGCTAAGCCCCAACTCTACTGTCGCCTGGTGTGTGATTTTAAAGTGTTGTCATCTTTCTGAGCCTCAGATCCACATCCCTAAAACAGAGGGGAAATGCTACAACTACTGACGGTTTACTAAGGCCAGGCTTACCTTTTTCACATGGGTTCCGCCATTAAAACTATGTGGTATCACGTTGCGGTTAAGATTATATGCTGTGGAATTAGATCATCCTGGGTTGAGGATTAAATGAGTCAATGTGTATAAAAGACTTAGCACAATGCCTGGCACATAGAAAATGTGTAGTAATTTCTAGCTGTTGTTAATACTCACGCCCTTGTGGAGGAGTCACTATTTTTATTCCTGATTTACAGATAAGGAAACTGAGGCATAGAGAGATTCTATAGCTTGCCCAAGGTGTATGGTCGAGTTAGGATTTGAACCTTAACAATAAGCCCAAGCCCCTAACTACTTCTCACAACTACAGTTTGAGGATGAGAGGCTAAAAAAAAAGTATCAGAAAGTATTTTCTCCTTTTCTGCCTGTTGGGTATTGGGCCAAATCCCTTTGACTTGTGGCTAAATCTGTTTTTCTCTCTTTGAAAATAAAAACTTTCAGATGGAAAAACCTGGCCGTTTTTGCATCTGGTACCTTTCTAGTTGGGACAAAAGGATGCATTTAAATGAGGAAGATGGTTCATTTAGGGGGAATTTCCTTGCTAGGAGTCATTGCCTCTCTCTGTCTTTCTGTCACCTAAAAAATACCAGTTTATGAAGTAATAAGCCAACACTATAAACATGTTTTCCGATTTGAGACCAGCTGTCTGGTGAATCATAAAGCTCCTTGAAATGAGGTATGAATGAGGACCATCCCGACAGTGAAAAGATTAGACTCTAGGTTTTAAAGTGGTAAGCTGGCAACCAGAGGCCCTCAGACCGTTTAGGTCTTTTGAAGAATAGACACCTGCCCTCTGCTTCCCTGGCCTTTTCATCCGGGTACCCCAAGCACTCGTCAACAGGATTTGGTGTTCTTCCAACTTTGCACTCTCTAAGAGGCAAGGATTTTATTGTATTTCACTTTTAATTGTGATGAAATACACATAACATAGAACCTACCATCTTAATCATTTTTGAGTGTACAGGTCAGTGGCGTTAAGTACATTCACATTGTTGTGCAGCCACCACTACCAACCACCTTCAGAACTTCTTCATCTTCTCATACTGAAATTCCGTATCCATTAACAAACAACTCTCCATTTCCCATTCCTCCAAGGCCCTCGTAACCACCACTCTACTTTCTGTCTCTATGAATTCAACTACTCTAGGTACCTCATATAAGTGGAATCACACACTATTTGTCCTTTTGTGACTGGCTTATTTCACTAATAAGCATAATGTCCACAAGTTCACCCATGTTGTAGCATGTGCTAGAATTGCCTTCCTTTTAATGGCTGAATAATATTCCATTGTATGTATAGACCACATTTTGTTTATCTAGTTATCTACTAATGGACATTTAGGTTGCTTCCATCTTTTGGCCACCATGAATAATGCTGCTATGAACATGGGTGTACGAATACCTGTTTAAGACCTTGATTTCAATTCTTTTGGGTATATACCCAGTAGTGGAATCATATGGTAATTCTATGTTTAGTTTTTTGAAGAACCAGCATACTGTTCCATAGTGGCTGCACCACTTTACATTCCCATTAATAGTACACGAGGGTTCCAATTTCCCCCAATTCTCCCCAACACTCATTATTTTCTGGTTTTTTGATAGTAGCCATCCTGATGGGTGTGTAGTAGTATCCCATTATGGTTTTGAAGACCCTAAGTCTTAGTCACCACTTCTATCAGTCCAAGTCCTCCATGAAGTAGGTGCTAAGATGGGATTAGACATGGTGGGATTTTATTAGGAGAAGCACCTGTGAGGGAAAACCAGGAGGAAGCAGTGGGAGGCTGGGGGAGCTCCACGGGTGGGAAAGGGAATAGAGTTGTCTAGAGAGTCATCTCAAGAGGATGAACAACGATGGATGCAAGTCTGACCCCAAGTGAAGGAAACAAGGAAGGAAGCTTGAGTAGAAACATCTTAGACTGCCACGCACTATAAGAAAGGTTCAGCAAGGTCGTTGGGGAGTCCTGGAACCAATGTCACCTCTCAGGGGAGTCTGGTATCTCCCAGGAACCTTGCTACACCTGCCGTGCTCAGTCAATGACTGGGAGCAGCCCGGGGGGAAGTGTGGCCAGTACAAACACAGCAATGGATTTCAGAGCAGCTCTGAGTAAATTACAGTCAATTACTTTCTCTGTAGTTGGAAGTCTAAATTAAATGAGGTCATACTGGAGTAGGGTGGGCCCCTACTCCAATATGACTGACATCCTTATAAAAAGGGGGAGTTTGGACACAGATACGCACACAGGGAGAACACCATATGAAGATGAAGGCAGATCAGGGTGATGCTTCTACAAGCCAATGAACGTCAAAGATTGCCAAGAAACTACCAGAAGCCAGGTGAGAAACAAGGAACAGATTCTCCCTCAGAGCCCTCAGAAGGAACCAATCCTGCTGACACTTTGATCTTGTTCTTGTCTTCAGAACTATGAGATAATAAATTTTTGTTGTTTAAGCCACATAGTTTGCAGTATTTTGTACGGCAGCCCTAGCAAACTAACAGAGAAGGAGAAGAAGAAACTAGGTTACCATGATAATCACATTGGATATTTACTTTTTAAGGAACATCTACCCCACTGTATGATTACATTAAAGAAAATTATGTTACTAGAAAAAATAGTTGCTTATCAGGAGATTATTCTGATGTGGCAATACACAAATGTTTTCAAATAGCTGGTACCTTGTAAAAGGAGGCTCTTGTAAACAGGATATTCCTGTTGGCATGGAACTGCATATTTGCTTAAAAAAACAGTGTCCTGTTTCTGCAACAGCCAACCAATGCAAACAAGGAAATATAGCTGGAGAAATTAGAAAATACATACATTGTAGAAAATCCCCCGGACACGAATATAGACAAGACCAGTTGAAGAGTGACAAAGGATGTATGGCAAACACGGAGACTTGCTCTTTGAAATGGTTGACATTTTCCTGGAAAAGTCACACTCAGGTACTTTGAAAAGGAAAAGCATAGAATGTCAAAGCGGGAAAGGAGCTTAGAGATGATCTAATTTATCCACTTAATTTTACCGGTTGGAGAAACTGAAACCCAGAGAGGGGATAGGACTTGCCCAGGGTCACACAGCTGGCAAGTGGTGGCTGGGACTCCTGAACCCAGCTTTCCTGACTCTAAGACAACGAGTCCTCCCATCTCTGCCGTCCTCTCCTGTTTCATTCTTCTGCATCTCTCTAGGTGCCTGGTTCCTGATTGAGTTGTTTGAGTTCGTGAAAAAAATCACTTTCTACCTGGCAAGTGAACTCTCCTTGCTGCTCCCATCGTCCCTGGGATTTTGGCAGGGCTGGCCTCATTCTCTGTCCCACTGACCTGGGAGTGTCTGAGAATTCTTCCAGGTTATGTCAGTAGAGCTGACGGGCAGGGTGACATCCTTCTCTCCCAGCCTCTCATGTATTGCCCCGTGGGGAAAACTGAATGCCCAGTGAAGTCCTTCCCTGGCTCTCTCCATCCCCATGAAGACTTCCAAGGAGACCCCTTACCTTGTGACAAGTGGGACAGGAGGGACTTGGGGGCAATGACATCACAGCATCCAGCACACACGACACAACATACCGGGCACTCACAAGACACACAGCCACAAAGCTCCTGGAGGAACCAGACAGGCTCCTAAAGAACTCAGATGTGGGGAAACATGGAGTAGTAGAGAGAGAATGAGCTTCTCCCCTGGGTTTGAATCTGGCTCTGTCCTAACCTTGGGCAGGTTCCTGAACTTCTCTGAGCTTCTATTTCAGCATCTGAGCACAGGCTCTTAAGAGGATTTAACGAGATGATGCATAGAAAGTGCTCACTCCTGTGCTTACTGCCAGATAAGTGCTTGTCTAGGTTTCTGATTACTTCCTATTCCCAGGACTCTGGGTACCAATAAGACCAAGCCCAGTGGGATCTGACAGGCTAGTTGTGACAGCCTCCCAACTAGTCTCTACTTCCATTCTCTCCTCCCCACACCACCTGCCCTCCAAAGTGATCTTGCTGAAGTGCCCATCTGTTTATGTTCTTCCCTCCACAAGAACCTCCTCTGGCTGCCCTTCACTTCCAGGATCAAGTCCAAACTCCAAGGCTTGGCACCCGAGTCCATCACCACCTGCATCTGGCAACCCACCAGGCTCGATCCTCACAAATTTGCCCGTCGCTGTCTCAACACCTGTTGCTTTTTCACCCCTCAGGTCTTTGCTCCTACTTCCCCTGCCTCCTGGCATGCTCTTCCTCCTCTCATAGATCTAGCTCAGTGGTTCTCAAAGTGTGATCACTGGACCACACCAACTGCATCGCCAGGGAGCTTGATAGAAATGCAGATTCTTGGGCCCCACCCCAGACCCACTGAATCAGACACACTGGGCAGGGGGACCAGCAATCTGGGTTTTAACCAGTCCTCCAGGGGATTCTGATGCACGCTTAAATTTGAGAACCACTGTCTAGTGAAAATGTGCTCAACCAAGCCCAGGTGTTGGTTTTTATGATGTCCTTCCCAACTCCTTGTTGCCCTCCGCAGATGGAGTGCTTCCTTCTTCAAAGCTCCCCAAAGTGTTCACAGAACTCCGCACGCACCTCATAGCTCTTGTCACATTCAGGGGCTGTTACTGTTATCTCCTTACATTTATGTTCCCACCATTAGCCAAGAGAGCCTTGAGGCCAGGGACCTCATCAGACTCTATAACCCTGGACCAAGTTCAGGAACATGGGCTGACAGGGCGTCTAGGAGAGTTTCTCATACTCATCAAACTGATTCGCAAATTTGCCTCTCTCCTTTCCCCACATTCAATCCCTATCCTCCCCTCCCCCACTCCACAAATGGCTAGAAATTCCTTGAAATCGCGTGTATTTTATTCGTGTACTTTTGCATTCTATTCCCTAATGTATTTGTGCCAGGTTTTTTTTTTTAATCGTAGTAAAATACACAAAATATAAAACTTACCATCTTAACCATTTCTAAGGGTATAGTTCAGTAGTGTTAAGGATATTCACTCTGTGCCAGTTTTAGTGGGGAAAAATGATTTAAATTACTAGAAAACAAGCAAAATTGGCAATCTGAGAAGATTTATCACATATATACTGAGATTTGGAATTCTTTAAGAGGTATGCATGCCCACTTTGAGAATATGGTCACAGCTAATCATTCTTGGATGCTTACTAGGTTCCAGGTACCATGTTAAGTGCTTTCAAACATATTTAATATTTACACCAACTCTGGGAGGCAGATATTATGACTATCTCCATATTTCAGAAGAAGAAACGAATGCAGAGAGCAATGGAGTAACTTGCTAAGGAGCTGTGGGTCTCTGGATTCAGACCTCAGAGCGGCCGTGCTGAAGATGTGGCCCCGCCCGAAGCCCAGGTCCCAGCCCTCTAGAGACACCAGTGTCTCTCAGGGGACAGCAGACCCTTTTGCCTTCTGGATCCGTTCTCAGCTAGCTGGCCTTTGCCTCTGTGGGCCGTAAATGACCCACGCAATCTTCTCTCCATCAGGCCATGTCTCCGTCGTCCAGGCTTAGCCTGTTCTCAGCCTCATGGAATCGTAGTCCCTTCCTGAAACTGGACAGGGCTGGAGTCCTCGATCTGCCGTTATCACCCCTGTGACCTAAGACAATTTGCTTTTCTGGCTGAGCTTCAGCTTTCTCCCTTGTAAAAAGGGAATAATCCAGGGCCACAGTCTCTTCCCTAAAACTCTCCAGGCCAGCTGTGTCTCAGAAGTCAGCAGGTGTTAGATTTCAGAAAGGTAACAAGTTGATATACTATGTATTACATAACATCCCCTCGGAGTCTGGGACAGCCCCCCCAAAATCAAACACATTGCTGTTTTTTCAGCAAAAGCATAAAAATTCACACCAAGTGAGATATAGACCTGTGTTATTTCAAATTAGGTTTTACCACTAAATAAATTACAAAAGTCTGTTCATTTTTTGGGATTTCTGGAACTTGGAATTGAGATTATGGATTTGTACCTGCCTCAGAGGGTTACCACGGGGACTAAATACACTCAAAGTCCACGTGAATACTTTTGAGTGCTGCCCTCTGGCCCACTGGAGGAGCAGAAGGAACTTAACGGAAGGCGGCCCTTCCCTTCTTCCCCCCCTTTCCAAATCCTACACTTTCCTCAGGCCCCTTGCAAACTGCCTTCTTTGACTTTCCTGTTGATGACCCACCTCAATGTGCTCTTCCCAGACCGAGTCTTGCTTTCTTCACGTCCTCCTCACTGGAATCTCTCCAGATGTTTGAACTCATCCTCCAGCCTGAAAGAGTCAAATTGTACGCTCCTCCGTGAGCTGGCCTTTGCTGTTTCATTAGGGCTGTTGAGGTGACCTATTCCTAAAATTGGGTGCTTTCTTGCAAAAGCACAGTCAGATGCAACCCATGTTTTTCTAGAAAGATGAGCATAACCACCCGCCTACCAAAAAGCCTACCCACAACAGCCCTCTCTTGCTGACAAATGGCTGAGGACAGCGATGAACCAGCTGCGTTGGTTCTTCTAGGGATCAACCAACTCCAGTTCCCTCTGGGGTCTAGCACTCCCCAGTAGTCAGGGCATTACCACACCGAGTTTTGGGAATGCCATTGGAGGGCACCGAAATGTGGCGATGGCAGAGGCAAGGCATCCATTGTGTACCTAAGCCAGCTTGTAGAGAGCTGTTGTTGCCATTATGACGATATTGCACTACGGAATGGGAAAGGCTCTTCCCTGACCTAAGCCATTATTACGTGGGTCCCGTTCCGCCCATAGAGACCACGTGGGTAGTCAGGCCTCTGCTGTTATTTCAGCCTCAGGGGTGAAAACCTCCACAGTGGAATCTTTTTTGTTCCTGGCTCCAGCTCGCAATGCACAGACTTTGGATTCACCGTTGTCTCCACCTATCACCACACTAAGCAGAAGGGCCTCCGGAGGCACATCTGCTCTCTTCTGCCTGTGTTACTGGCCTGTGCACAGCTGGCACCCTTGCCGCCATCTTGGCAGAGGCCCAAGGCCTAGAAAATTAAGACACCTAGGCAACGCTGGGGCACGGTCCTGCTGGGTTAGGGGTGAGCCTGGGGAGGGAGCATCGTGGAGGGAGGTGGGGGCTGAGCTGGGTACTCAGCCCGGGGTCGACGCAGGGAAGTGGGGAGGGGAGGCTGCCAGGGGGCCGGGGAGCCGCGGCAGCGCTCTGATCTGCTTGCGCCCCTCGTGGCGCTCACAGGAACTGCAGGCCGGTGTCCTGGGGACTGTCCTTGTTCATTTCGCCAGCTTTGATGAGGCCGGAGTGGGCCTCCTCAGAGGAATGTGGACCTGTCTGCACCCGAAAACCAAAACCGAGTCCAAGGGGCGTGGCCCGGCGGCTGGCGGAGAGGCCCCACCTCACCTGGGAGGATACCGGCAGCTGGAATGAGGCCTGGCAGAGTGGGCCTGGGTGGTGGCTCCAGGCGCCGGGCCAGCCACGCTGATTTCCCACGTGTGCAGGCGTTGCTTCTCCAGAACCAGACTCGCGGGGTGCGGGGGCCCGTGAGACGAAAGCCGGGGGCTTTCCCCTCTGTGTGCACCGACCTGCGCCAGGAGGCAGCTGCTCCAGAGAGCCCAAGTGGGGCTTTCGCAGGCCTTCTAAGGATTAGTCCTGAGATATTCAGACTCATTAGCACACATCAGTTCACCTCCCTGGCTTAAAGTCCTCCTGCGGCTCTGTCACTGCCCACTGGCCTGCCCGGTAATGGCCGCTAGGTGCATGTGGCTATCGAGTACTTGAAATGTGCTCCTAACCAAGACCAGACTTCAAAGGCTCAGAAAGAAAAAAAAGAATATAGATATCTTATTAGTAATTTTTTTTGTATATTTGGGTTAAATCAAATTGATTAAAATCAATTTTACCTGTTTCTTTTCATTTTTAAAAAATGTGGCAACTAGAAAATTTAAAATTGCATATGTGGCTCATATTGTATTTCGATTCCTAGCCCAACATGCCAAGCTTCTTTCTGGCCTCAGGGCCTTTGCACTTGCTCTTCTCTCTGCCTAGAATGCTTTTCTTCCAGCATGACTTTCTTTTGTCTTGTTATTCAGATATCAGTTCAAATTTCTCAGACCCGACCACTAAACAGTGCCACTCCATACCCCTTTCATCATATTATCCAGTTTTATTGTCTTCAGAGAACTTAATACTCTTTTTTATATCGTGTTTACTGTCCCCCACACCCCCCAGTCTCTCTTCATCTTTCTTAGAATATAAGGTCCTTGAAAGCTGAGATCTTGAACATCCTGGTCACTGTGGTCTTCTTGTTTGTTGAATATTTGTTGAATAAATGTTGAGAGGCTCTTGGCGGGGGGGATCCTTCAAGGGCTTTTGTTTGCCTTCAAGATCACCAAAGCCAAATTCTAGTCCGTGTGCCTTAAATGAACACTCTCATGGAGCCTTTGTTTTGCCTTTTCTGCTTACTTGTCCTGGGAAATGGAAAAGCAAATGTGAATTTGCATGACTGTAACAGTCGTTTCTTTTGTTGATTTGCAATTGAGCTTCAAGGTAAAGAGTGCAGGCTTTAGATACAAGGGGGTCTAGTCTTAGTTCTGTGACTCTGGACAGGTCACTGTCCCTCTCGGTGCCCCAGTGTCCTCTACGTGCTGATCTCTAAGGGTCCTTCCTGCCCAAATGTGAGGATTTGGGTTTTTGGACTTGGGCCCCCGCTCAGGGCAGTTCACCCTGTTTTGCTCTCCAAAGCAACTTAGTTGGCATGGCAAAGTCTCCATTAACCAACTAGCCAGTGCTGGGGGCAACAGGTGTCTGGGTCAGTTTAACGTCCTGGCTAAGGGTCAACTAACTAGAATATCCTTATTGAAAATATGGATAGTATATGAATCCATTTTCCAGCTCTAGAAAGTCACTTCATCACACACAGTTACGTATTCTTAGAAAGTACAGTAAGGTGGCATTGTTGTTCTCTTCTCAAAATTAAAAGTGAGCTCTGGGGCTGAGTCAGAGGGACCTTTGGAGGTCCCTGGCTCTGTTAAGCGCAGCTGTGTGACTTCAGGCAAGGCATGGCCTTGACCTCGAGGGTGTCCGTTTTCTTGTGGGGGAAATGGGGGTGCTATTACCTAGCTTCCAGGGCAGTTGTGAGATGAAAGGTGGCACATATAAAGTGCTTAGCACAGTGCCTGACATGCAGCGAGTGCTCAATATTTATTGTTATTGTTCGCCGTGCCTCTGACCTCTGCAATGTGCTGAGCCACACATTTAATTAAAGGCGGGCAAGTGCCAGGACAGCGCTGGCCTGCAGCCCTGGCCGGCCTCTCAAACGCTCTGGCGCCCTGGGCGAGCTCCGCCACTCCCTGGCCTCGGTTTCCTCTTAGGTAAGATGAGAGAATCCGGGTAGTCTCTGATTTTCACGCAGGCGCTGGAAGCAGCCAGGCTGGGGATGCACTGGGGTCTTTTCCTCTGTCAAGCTTGAGTCTCAGCCTAGCTCTGGAAGACTGAGCCCCTCCTCTCCTGGCCAGACCAGCTTCTTCCAGGGACCTCCCCAGGTGCTGGCTTCCAGCCCAGCCCGGCTGCTGTTGTCAACTCGCGTCTGCAGCAGCCGCACATGCGCCGGCCCCAACCCGGGGAAAAGCTGTCCTGCTACGCCCTCTGGAGGCAGGAGCAGGGCTTCCTTTCCTCCACAGTCAGGCGCTTAGCCTCGAATCCTGGGCCCCAGGGATTGGACCCAGGCCAGGACTGGAGAAACAGAAAAAAGCGTTAAGCCTGCAAATGCATGCCTGCTGGGGACAGAGGTAGACTATTCTTTCCAATCTTGCATCTCAGGCTCTACACGGGCCTCCTCTCTGGCCTCCCTGCCTCTAGACTTTTCCCACTAATGCCCTCCTAGGCTGCCCACCCTTCACGGCTTCTCATGCCAAGCTTGCCACAGCACACCCAAGGCCCACTGGGATGGCCGCTCACAGGCATCTCCAGGCTCATTTCCCACAGTAACTCTCTCTCCAGCACTGACATCAATTAGCTATTGCAGATGTAACTACAGAAAGATTTCTGTCCAGGGCCTCTCTTTCTATGTATGTGTATATTCTCCAAAAATTTTAAAACAGGAAGGCTGCCAAGTCAAAATTAATACATGTGTAATTAAATGTCTACAAAATGTAACATGATGTCAACTGTCTTTGCAGCTGGCCTCAACTGCCACATAGCTCTATATAACTCAGATTTAATGTGCAGTGTGGGTGAATTTTAATATGCATGATATAATGTGGGAGTGGGGCCTCGGAAGATAGCAGTGCCTGGGGCCTCCGAGGTCTAAAGCCATCCCTGCCCTTCGCACCCTCTGCTGGAACCATTCTGAATCATTTGCTGTTCCTCCCGGGGGCTCCCTTTCCCGAGATTCCAGGCCTTTCCACCTGCAGTTCCCCTGCTCAGAATGCCCTCTCTTTTCCCTCCCCACTCACCCTCTCCACTTTTCCTGGCTGATTCCTATGAATCCCTCAACAGGGATCTCTGGAGCCACTTCCTCTGAGAAGCTTTCTGACACCCAGTCGGGAACCCCTGCTATGAGCTCTCTTTCTCATGTCTGGGAGGAGAAGAGCACTGCAGGAAGGCCCAATTCCAGCATCTTTTGCCACCCTGCTGGTATTTGCAGTGGCCCTGATCATCCTGACGACCAAATCTGGGTCTGATTCATCCCTGTGTCCCCAGCAATTGGCCCAGTGTTTGGGTCATAGTGTCCTCTCACTGAATGGCTGGTGGATGGCAAGGGAAAAGGGTGATGAATGGATAGGTGGATGGAAGGATGGGTGGATGGGTGGATGGATGGAAAGTTCCAGCATTGGGGCATAAGGAAGGAGATCCACCATCTGGTGTCTGCCTTTCCCCCTGGACGCCCCTGCTATCTGACAGTTTAGACTCTGCTGGATGTCTTCAGAGGGCAGGAAACTTCTGGCTCTACCACTCATCTGTGATCTTGACCATGCTGCTTCCCTTCCTTAAGCTTGACTTGTCATCTATAAAAGGGTCTCCTAATACCTAGACCATAGGATTCTATGGGGTTAAATAAGACAACTTACGTAAAACCGTGAAGTCATTTTGATACTTGAGTTATTATTGTTGCCTTTGTTCAAATTCCGTTTGACAGCCCTCTTGGTGCTATGAGAATCTTCTTCAAGCTGGTCTGAAACTTTCTTCCTCACACTGCACCTGCTCGCTGACCACTCTGCTCCCTAGAGTCCCACACGCTGCAGAGGGCGGAGCACCTGAGCGGCACGCTGGTCAGGACGCAGACGCAGTGAGAGGCGGAAAAGGCAAGAGCATTGCCCTTCCTTGAGCCGATTGCCCTCTCCTGCCTGAACTTGGGTGTCTCTGCTGGACCAAAGGCACCAAAGAACCAGCCTCTGGGTTTAGTGACATCCCGGGGTTGCAATCAGCAATCCTGAGAATGTAGCCAACTCGGGATAAGACAATACTTGCTAGAGAAAAACAACCACACGCAAATTGCAAGAGGAAGAAGGAAACTTGAGACTGAAAAGACATAGCGACTGAATGCTACACTGGATTTTGTGTGCATCTTGATTGGAACAAACCAACTATTAAAAAAGTTGATGTAGTCAGGAAAATGTAAACAGACTAGATGGTACTAAAAAAGTGTTTTTAATTTTTAGGTGTAATTACGGTATTGTGTGTGTGTGTTTAATTCTCATATTTGGAGATATTTACTGAAATATTTATCAATGAAATGATTTGAGATTTGGTTCAAAATGACCCTAGATGTATGGGGAGCGGGGCATGGGGAATGCATGAAGGTAGAGATGAAATAAATTTGCCTATGAATTGACACACGTAGCCTAGTCCATGGAGGTTTATTACACGATTCTTTCCAGTTTTGTATGTGCTTGAGATTTTCCATAATAAATACTTTTTAAAAAACTTCATGCACTGTTCTAATTCCTGGAGACAGCTGGAATGCTCTGGTGTGAATGACTATGTGATCCTTTTTTGAGGGTGAGAGGCAGAGAAGAATCCAAGACTTGGGGCAGTGGGGGTGGGTAGGGGAGCAGAAAGGGAGGGTGGGTGCTCAAGTGCCGTGTTGGTCCACCTCAGTGTCCAGCTCTGGACCGGCCACCATTTTTGATCTCCTGCAACATGCCAGCCCCAGTCCTGAGCACTCTCCATTCTGTCATCTCAATTCTTCCTGTGGGGAAGGTGTTTTCCTCACAGATGAGAAAACTGAGGGTCAGAGTGGTCACATAACTTGACCCAAATCACAAAGCTCAAAAGTGTTCAAGTTCTGCTGGAGAGAGGGGGAACAAAATGGAAGTGCAACAGCAAGATGAAGAAGAAATCCAAGAAAAAAAACCACATGGGATCCACCAACAGGGTAGTCGACCCGGGAAAGCAGTGAAGGAAGTCCCGAGTGACAACAGGCCTGGAGAGGCAAGACCAGATTGGAGCAGGAGGGTGAAAAATCCCAAAGAGAGGTTTCTAGAAACACTTGAAGGAACATCTGATTACGTATAGAGGTTGGAAGAACTTAATGTTATATTTCTTGCAAAGAATGTAAGAAATAATTAAAAAGTTAAACAGAAATGAGCCGGCCCCATGGCGTAGCGGTTAAGGGCGCGCACTCCGCTGCTGGCGGCCCGGGTTCGGATCCCGGGCACACACCGACACACCGCTTGTCAGGCCATGCTGTGGCGGCGTCCCATATAAAGTGGAGGAAGATGCGCACGGATGTTTAGCTCAGAGCCAGTTTTCCTCAGCAAAAAGAGGAGGATTGGCATGGATATTAGCTCAGGGCTGATCTTCCTCACAAGAAAAAAAAAAAGTTAGGAAAAAAAGTTGTGAATGTTCTGGAATAAAATATAACATAAAATTTATTACAAATCTCAGAATTGGGAAAGTGTATGTTCACAAAACCAAAGAATTATTTTTTAAAAAGAACTCAATAGAGGGGCCGGCCCCCTGGCTTGGCGGTTGAGTGTGAGCACTCTGCTGCTGGCAGCCTGGGTTCGGATCCCGGGTGCACACCGACCCACCGCTCGTCCGGCGGTGCTGAGGCGGCCTCCCACATGCAGCAACCAGAAGGGTGTGCAACTATGACATACAACTATCTACTGGGGCCTTGGGGAGAAAAAGGGCAAAAAAGGAGGAGGATTGGCAATAGATGTTAGCTCAGGGCTGGTCTTCCACAGCAAAAAGAGGAGGATTGGCATGGATGTTAGCTCAGGGCTGATCTTCCTCAAAAAAAAAAAAAAAGGACTCAATAGATTCAACTATATGAAAACTAATTTTTTCCCTTGCATGGCAAAAAATACCATAACAAATTTAAAAGTCAAATTGGAAATTGGAAAAATTATTTAAACACGTAAATCAGTAGAGGGCTAATTTTAGTAATATATAAAGAGTCCCTAAAATTCAATAAGAAATCCAATAGAAAAGTGGGCAGATAATTCACAGAAAAGGAAAATGTGCTTAAAAATATATGAAAAGATGCTCACCATTAAATATAAAAGAAATGCTAATTAAAACTAGAATGAGGGCCGGCCCCATGGCTGAGCAGTTAAGTGCGCGTGCTCCGCTGCTGGCGGCCCAGGTTCGGATCCCGGGCGCACACTGACGCACCGCTTCTCCAGCCATGCTGAGGCCACATCCCACGTACAGCAACTGGAAGGATGTGCATCTATGACGTACAACTATCTACTGGGGCTTTGGGGGAAAAAATAAATAAAATTATAAAAAAAAAAAAACAACTAGAATGAGACACTCTGAGATTCATAAGGACTAAAATGTTTCAAAATACCCCTATTGGCAATGGTATGAGGTAAAAGGCACTCTGATGAATTGTTGTTAGAGTGTAAATTGGTACACCCTCCTCAGAGGGTCCTTTGACAACAGCTATGAAAATTAAAAATGCACACACCCTCTAACCTAAAATTCCACTTTTAGGAATTTACCCCATAGATATGCTCAAACATGTGTGAAATGATCATGTACGTGAGTATTCATTATAACATAGTCTGTAACAGTAAAAGATTGGAAACAACGAATCATAGAGGGAACTTGATAATTTGGAGGGAATTTGTACAACAGAATAAAATGCAACTGTAAAAAAATGAAAGGGGGGATTTAAATGTCCTGATATAAAATTATCTTTAAGATTAAAAATTTTTTTAAAGCAGAGGAAGAGGAAACAGAGAGAAAACCAGGTGCTATGCAGAGGTGTTGGGTAGATCATTTTTCATTATAGATTTTTTTTACTTTTAAAATTGTATTCCTGGGGCCAGCCCAGTGGTGTAGTGGTTAAGTTTTCGCACTCCCCTTCAGTGGCCCGGGGTTCGCCGGTTCGGATCCTGGGTGCGGATCTACGCACTGCTCATCAAGCCACGCTGAGGCGGCGTCCCACATAGAGCAACTAGAGGGATGTACAACTATGACATACAACTATCTACTGGGGCTTTGGGGAGGGGGGAACAAAAGGAAAAAAAGGAGGAAGATTGGCCACAGATGTTAGTTTAGGGCCAATCTTCCTCAAAAATAAATAAATAAATAAAATTGTATTCCCTGTGCAAATGTTACCTTTCTTAAAATTAATCAATTAAATTTAAAAGGCAACTAGATGCCACAGGGAAATTTTTAGAAACTGTAAAACACAGGAAATGTCATCAAAGAGATCATTAGCTCAGCATCATGCAATATTTATATAGTCACTATAATGTAAATGCTGTTTACTGATTTTTAAAAATATATTTTTAAACTTTATTTTTTTAATGAGATTAATTCACATATAAAATTCACCCTTTTAAAAGCGTACAGTTTAGGGGTCGGCACCGTGGCATGGCAGTTAAGAGCTCGCACTCCGCTGCTGGCAGCCCGGGTTCGGATCCCAGGCGTGCACCAATGCGCCGCTTGTCAGGCCATGCTGTGGTGGCGTCCCACATAAAGTGGAGGAAGATGGGCACAGATGTTAGCCCAGGGCCAGTCTCCCTCAGCAAAAAGAGGATGATTGGCATGGATGTTAGCTCAGGGCTGATCTTCCTCACACACACACAAAAAAAGAAAAGTGTACAGTTCAGTAGTTTTTAGTATATTCACAAGGCTGTGCAACTATCACCACTATCTAATAATAGAACATTTTCATCACCCCCAAAAGAAACCTCATGCTCTTTAGCAGCCATTCCCCATAGCCCTTTTCCCCAGCCTCTGGCAACCACTAATCTACTTTTTGTTGCTATGGATTTACCTATTCTGGGCATCTCATACAAACGGAATCATACAAAATGTGGCCTTTTGTGTCTGACTTCTTTTACTTAGTATAGTGTTTTCCAGGTTCATCCAGGTTGTAGCATATATCAGTACTTCATGTTTTTTATTGGGAATAATATTCCATTGTATGAATATACCACATTTTGTTTATTCGTGGATCAGTTGGTAGACATTGGGTTGCTTCCACTTTTTGGCTATTTGTGAACAATGCTGCTATAAACATTTTGTTAGAGCACCTGCTTTGAGTTCTCTTTGAGTGTATGCCTAGGAGTAGAATTGCTAGGTCAATGCTGGTTTATGTATAACATTTTGAGAATCTGTCAAACTGTTTTCCTCAGCAGCTACACCATTTTACATTCTTGCCGGCAATCTAGGAGGGTTCCAATTTCTCCACACGCTCTCCAACACTTGCTATTGTCCACGTTTTTTATTATAGCCATCCTAGTGGGTGTGACATGGTATCTTACTATGACTTTGATTTGCATTTCCCTAATGACTAACGACATTGAGTTTCTTTTTATGTGCTTATTGGCCATTTGTATATCTTGTTTGGAGAAATGTCTATCCAATTCCTTTGCTCATTTTTAAATTAGGTTATTTGTCTTTTTATTGTTGAGTTGTAAGAGTTATTTATATATTCTGGATACTAGACTCTTATCAGATAGATGATCTACAAATATTTTGTTCCATTCTGTGTGTTGTTTTTTCACTTTCTTAATAATGTCCCTTGATGCACGAAAGTTTTTAATTTTGATGAAGTCCAACTTATCTTTTTCCTCTGGTTGCTTGTGCTCTTGATGTCATATCTAAGAAATTATCACTTAATCCAAGGTCAGAAAGATTTATGCCTATGTTTTCTTCTAAGTGTGTTATCATTTTAGCTCTTATATTTAGGTCTTTGGTTCATTTTGAGTTAATTTTTTGTATATGGTGTGAGGCAGGGGTCCAAATTCATTCTTTTGCTGTTGATTGATTTTTAACTTTTAGAATCAACCTGTACACAAAATATAGCAAACTTAATTATAATTATTGAACCCGGAGCAAATATATTCAACCTGAAAATACAAAGAAAAAGTGCTCCAGTAGCCATGAGCACCCCTAGTGCCCAGAACTTGGTTTCTAATGCCATTCACCAACAAATGGAATCAGAGCTCCTTGGGGAAATGGCTGGTTGTAGGACTGGGGCAGGGATACACAAAATAAGTCTGGACTATCTTGCAGTGCCAGAAAGCAAGGAAGTGTTCAAACAACAACCACACCACCTTGATGGGGGTATGTCAAAGAACCACAGGAGGAGCCAACTGATATAAATAAATGATTGAATAAATGAGTAAGTGGGAGAGAAGAGACAAATACCCTATGCAGTAGAATTCCTAATAAATTATGTAGATACTCCACCTTAAAGAAGGCAGGGCATAATTCCCCATTCCTTAAGTGCGGGCTGTGCATAGTGACTTCATTCCAAAGAGTATAGTATTGAAGGGGGGAAATACGTATGTATGCACACATTATTATTATTTTTATTTTTGAGGAAGATTGGCCCAGCGCTAGCATCTGTTGCCAATCTTCCACTTTTTTTTTTCTTTTTTCTCCCCAAAGCCCCAGTACATAGTTGTATATCCTAGATATAGAGCTGTAGCTCTTCTATGTGGGACACTGCCTCAGCATGGCTTGATGAGTGGTGAGTAGGTCTGCACCCAGGATCCGAACTGGTGAACCCCAGGCTGCCGAAGTGGAATGCGTGAACTTAACCACTATGCCACCGGGGCAGCCCCTGTATGTACACATTTAAAAAAAATTTTAATGCCAGAGCAATGAATCAAAATTAAATATTTTAATAGTGCAAAAAGCATAGACTTTGGAGCTAGACAGACCAGGTTCTAGTTTTCACTCTTCCTCTTGCTAACCCAGACCCTGGACAGATCATTTAATTGCTAGATACATCACTTAATCACTTCTCTAAGCACCGCTATACTATAAGCTCCTTGTGTTGGTTTTTTTCATTGATGTCTCATCAGTACCTAGAACAGTACCCGGTAAAGAGAAAGTATCTAATGAATATGTATTAAAAGAACATTACCCTCTGAGCCTGAGTCTTAGTTTCCTGATCTGTGAAATGGGTATATATTAAATGCACACATTGCAGGGTTGCTGTGAAGACTGAATGAAATCCTATGTGCCAGAGCACCTGTTGGCTTCTACATCTTCAGATAAATTTAAGGGGAGATGAAGAGGATACGGAATCAGCTGGGCAGGTGGATTCTGCTATCTCCTGAGGTTATACACATCTGGCCACCTCTTAGGATACTGTTTTTCTCTCTAGATTTTTTTTGGACATATCCAATTAACTTACCCATTGTATTGGTTTTCCATTGCTGCGTAATAAATTATCACAAAGGTAGCAGCTTAAAACAACACCCATATTATCTCACGGTTTTCCTGGGTCAGGAGTCCAGGCATGACTTAACTGAGTCTTCTTAGGGTCTCACAGGCTAAAATTAAGGTGTTGGCTGAGTTGCATTCTTATCTGAAGGCTAGGCTAAAGGAGGATCTACTTCTAAGCTCTCTCAGGTCATTAGTGGAACTCATGTCATTGTGATTGTAGGATTCGTGGCAGCTTGTTATTTTAAAGCCAGCAATGCAGACAGAGAGAGAGAGAGGGGGACTCTGCTGCGTGGAGCCTCTGACGTCAGGGAAGGCCTGGGCCCCTTCTAAATGGCTCACCTGATTTTGTCAGGCCCAGCTAGGAAATTCTCCTTTTTTATTAACTCAAAGTCAACTGATTAGAGATCTTAACTACATCTGCAAAATCTAGCCACATTTGCCATGCAATATAATGTAATCGCAGGAGTGCTAGTCCATCACCTTTACCATATTCTGCTGGTTGGAGGCAGCTCAAAGGTCCTACCAACACTCAAGAGGTGGGGATTATACAGGGCAGACACCAGAGGGAAGAGATCATGGGGGCCATCTTAGAATTATAGCCACACGCAACCAGTTAAGTGCATGCGCTCCACTGCGGCAGCCCGGGGTTCCCCGGTTCGGATCCCGGGCGCACACCAACGCACCGCTTGGCAAGCCATGCTGTGGCGGCGTCCTATATAAAGTAGAGGAAGATGGGCACGGATGTTAGCCCAGGGCCAGTCTTCCTCAGCAAAAAAAAGAGGAGGATTGGCGGATGTTAGCACAGGGCTGATCTCCTCACACACACACAGACAAAAAGTGAAAAAAAAAAAAAGGAATTATAGCCACACTCATCCTATCAATGGTAATTCTGGCTTAGGTCAGAATTTCTAGATTTGCAAGTTTACAATGTAGTGTGTCAGTGAGGACCAGTAAACTGCTTGGGACCCTCAATTTTTATGTACTTGAAAACAAGAACTTGGCACCTTGGACCTGGGCCAAGGAAACATGGTTCTGGTCCCAGCTCCACTGCTGACTCATTGTGGCAATTTGGATGAATTCCTTCCTCTCGCTAAGCCTCACTTTCTTATCCAACTTATGCGGATGGTTGATAGTCAGGCTTACCTCTCAGAGTTGGTGTGAGAATTTCTGGATGAGCACTCTTGTCAACACACACCACCACCACCTCCCCACCACTTCGGAGCCCCACACAGATCCACACAACAGGCCTCTGCAATCACACCCCATCCCGCAAAGCCACCCAGGGGCCTCGACTCTCATGGCCTCCTGCCCAGTCGGCCGTACCCATCCCCATGCAGCGGGCGTGCCACCCATATGCTATTCCACCTTTGCATTAATACAGGCACGTGGATTTAACATACGACTGGCCCCTAAGGAGGAAAAAGAAGCAGAGAAGAAAAGCATGACCTTCTAAGGGAAAATGAGCACAGCACACACCTGTCAGGTTGAACGTGAATTCTTACCCTCCTGACAGCCGCCAAAAGAACAAAGAGCCGCGCTCGACCTGACTAAAGGTATCATTAGCTTGTACTCTCTCCAGATTTACGAGGACATTTGGTCTGAGGTGGCACGGAACCAGCTTTCCTGCCTGCTGTCAAACTTCGTTCCCACGAGCCCAGCCACTAAAAGGAGGCTGAAGCCTGGACGGCAGCAGATGAGATCCCAGGGCCTTTTGGGGTGATTCCAGCTTCCTCTGCCACATCACTTTGCCAGCACAGTGACCTCCTCTGCCCTGAGTATCACCCCTCTTTCTTTTTCCTTCTTTGTTTTTTTTTATTGTAGTAAAATACATATAACATAAAATTTACCATTTTAACCATTTTTAACTGTACAGTTCAGTGGCATTAAGTACCTTCACATTGTTGTGCGATTATCACAAATATCTATCTCCAGAACTTTTTCATCTTCCCCACGGAAACTCTGTGCTCATTAAACAGTAGCTCCCCATCACTCCCTCTCTCCAATCCCTGGTACTCACTATTTTCCTTTAGAATAATAATGTCTCTATAAATTTGACTATTCGAGGTACCTCGTATAAGTGGAATAGTACAATATTTGTCCTTTTGTGTCTGGCTTATTTCACTTAGCATAAAGCCTTGAAGTTTTGTCCATGGTGTAGCATGTGTGAGAACTTCAGTCCTTTTTAAGGCTGAATCATATTGCATTGTATGGAGAGACCACATTTTCTTGACCCATTCATCTGTCGATGGACATTTGTGTTGCTTCCACCTTTTGGCTCTTGCTAGAAACATTGGGGCACAAATGTCTGTTCCGGTCTCTGCTTTCCGTTCTTTCGGAACTATGCCCAGAAGTGGCATTACTGGGTCATATGGTGACCCTATGTTTAATTTTTTGAGGAACCGCCATGCTGTTTTCCACAGAGGCTGAACTGTTTTACATTCCCACCAGCAATGCACAAGGGTTCCAATTTCTCTGCATCCTTGCCAACACTTGTTATTTTCGGGGTGTTTTTGGTTTGTTTTCGATGTTGTTGTTATTGTTTATAATAGTCATCTTAATGGGTATGAAGTCGTACCTCACTGTGGTTTTGATTTGCATTTGTGTCACCCTTCTTGAGCCAATAAAATCTGGTCCGTCCGCTTTGGCTGAGCCCCTTCTCTGGGAGCAGCATGCCCACTGGGCTTGTCCTGGCCTGCTAGGGACGCAGGCCATCCCTTAGATATCAGGTTACCCTCAGGCCAGGTCTAGCCCAGAGAATCTGTGATTTTATGAGCAGTGCTTCCCTTCCCTCCTCTGTAGGTTAACCTCAGAGACCAAGTCCCAGTCTTGTCTTGGACAGCTTGGATCGGAGGCTCCTGCCAGATGTGGAAATACCCCAGCCAGCCCCTCCCTGGGCTTGCCTCACATGGAGCCACACATCTGTCTAGAGGTGAAGGGGGGCTGGCAGCAGACACAATTTCAGTGCTCGGCCTCTGAAGAAACGTGAGGGCCAGCAGGCAGCACAGCCCCACAGAGCAATGCCCTCTGAGTGCTATTTTCAACTGGGCTGTCACTGTGCCATTTGGAGCCAAGATAGAACACTTGGATGTATTTCCCTCATGCTCTGAGCCCACAAGAATTTATATTGGTCAGAAGTGATATATTATAAAGCCCTGTTTGGGGACACAGAGGCTTCCAGGGTATATTTTTGGTAAATTTGATGTATCCTTGATATGCAGTTGCTTAGAAACAGCAATTTGTATAAGGTATACAATGACTATATTTTCCAGACCTAAAGTCAGAAGACTAAGTCTGGCAAGAATGAGTGTATTTATGGGGACGCAGGACATTTGAAATTGGGACTTTACCCAAAAAGCCCAGAGGGATGGCTGCCTAGAAAGGCATGACACACTAACTGAGCTCACAAACAGAATGTGACTCAGGTGACAGATTTCTCCACCTTCACAGTCTCCATCTTAGGAATGAGCTTCTGCACAGAGCAGGAACTGTCTTTTTAATTTGGTTTCCACAACTCAAACTATACATAAATACACTCTCACTGAAAAAAAAATTTTAAACAATACTAATAGAGCCAAAGTCTTCCTTGACTGTTGTCCCCAATTTTAGTCTCATTTCAGCAGTAATTATTGCTACATTTGGTGTGTTGCCTTCTTGAGCTTTTTCTATCCATTTACTTACACGTATCTATTTGTAAATATGTTATTTTATATATTTTATATTTATATAATATATATTTACATATTTATAAATTGCATCATATTTTTATATTATCTTTCAGCTTACTAGTTTTACTTAATCTGTATTAGAGATTTTTCAAAGTCTGAACATACAGTGCTGTCTTATTGTCACTATTATTGTATTTTATGGCTGCATGGTGCTCTACGACATGGAGATACCGTGGTTGACTTAGCCACTCCCCAGTAGACGGGCATTTTAGTGATTCTTAGCTATGCATTATTATAAGCAATGTTGTGATGACGTATTTACTCTTCCTACTTAGGATACGTGTGAAAGTATCTCTTTAGGATGAATGCTCAAAGGTGGTATCCAAAAATGATGAAAGAATTTTCTAGGGCCGGCCCCATGGCTTAGCAGTTAAGTGCTCGCGCTCCACTACTGGCGGCCCAGGTTCGGATCCCGGGCGCCCACCGACGCACCCCTTCTCCGGCCATGCTGAGGCCGCGTCCCACATACAGCAACTAGAAGGATGTGCAACTATGACATACAACTATCTACTGGGGCTTTGGGGGCGGAGGGAGGAGGAGGATTGGCAATAGATGTTAGCTCAGAGCCGGTCTTCCTCAGCAAAAAGAGGAGGATTAGCAGGGATGTTAGCTCAGGTCTGATCTTCCACACACACAGACACACACACACACACACACAAAGAATTTTCTAGAAAGTCAAGTTGCCGGTTGGGAGGGTGGTTTACCTTTGTTTTGGCTGAAAACGAAATGTTTACATACAAAGGCGTCCCCGCTAAACGGAGCACAGGTGGCAAATCCTAATGCCTATAGGGACCAGGTATTGAATATGAATGAGGTGAACCTGTTGAGTGTAGGGCAGTCAGGAGAGGTGGGGAGAATGGTGAACAGCAAACCACTGTGGCCCCATGCCTGGGGTAGCTAGCCTCTACTTAGCTCCAGCCAACTCTTGGCGTATGGGAATGAAGGCTTGGTATTTACAGATATTCCATAAGAACCCGGATTTTTAAAATGTGATGTCTTCTGGTTTCTAAATGTTGGCACTAATTCCATTTTTTAAAACACTGTGAGGGAAAAAAACAAAAACAAAAAAACTGCAAAAACCACATCTGCAGACCAGATTCAGCGGTCCATGGGCTGGCTGCCAGTGTCTGACCTATAGGGAGGGGTGTCATGGGGAATGGCTACTCGGGACCCAATGTTGACCAATGGGGATGGGTCACCTGGTCCAATGGAGGAGGCAGTGATGTCGGCAGACAGGGGGTCTCACCCAGGGACCCAGGGAGAGGCATGCCAAGCAGAGTACAGCACAGGGCTCAGAATTCAGGGGGACAGCAGCCAAGCAGTTCAGAAAATGCTACGGTCCGGTTCCTGGGAGGAAGCTCCCCGCTCCTGAGAGTATGCAAAGAGGGGCTGGCTCTCCATCTGGAAGGGATATTGCAGCTGAGATTCTGGCCTTAGATGCAGGCTGGACCAGATAACAATTAAAGTTCTGTTCAGTCTTGCGATCACAATTTATACTTAAATTGAACTGTGACTTAATGAGACCGTACTGGGTGTAAGAGAAAGAGACAAAGGCTTACATGTGTGGAGCACCTATGAAGTACCACATACGCTGTGGCAGCATGGTCACAGACATCATCAAATCCAGGCCTCCCAACCATCCTGGGAGGTAGGCATTGACCTCATTTTGCTCCTGAAGAAAATGAGACTTGGAAGCTAAATGACTTGTCCAAGATCATGCAGCCAACAAGTGGTGGGGCCACGTCTTAAACACTGGTCCTTCTGGCTCAAAACTCGGTACTCTTCCCACTATGGATTTTTATACTATAAGGTCTCTATTTTATTTGTATCATGTAGGAAAGAGTTTAAATGATGATAACCAGCCTATCCAGGTGCACAGTGATCTATCACTTACAAAGCTCTTCTGTATTCATTTTTGCATGTTCTCGATGAACTATTGAAAGCCTCAGAATCACCTTCCTGCATCTCTGTTATCCTGAAACATTTGCTCTTTACCATCAGTCAGCAACACCAAGGGAGCCCCCACACTGGTGCCATTTCTACTTCTGGGTGAGAGCAAGGATCATCTCACAATCGGCTCTCAGATGCCCTAAGAGGATCCACATGACAATTACAATGTTAGTTTCTGGTTTTCAAGAAAACTCTTGCTTTCTTTCTGAGAGCACTCTATTTCTGTGGATAGAAGCGCTCGATTCTTTAGGAGGGTATTTGGCTGCAGGTAACAGAAGTCCAATCACAGAGCTTTAACAACCAAGGGGGCTCATTATCTTAACATATCAGGAAGTCTGGAAGCAGCAGCCAGGGCTGGAGCAGGGACTCTGTGGGGCCGTCAGGAAGGTGCCATCAGGAACTCACACTCTTCCGTCTTCTGGTTCTGCCATCCCTAACATGCAGCCCTCTTTCTCAGGCTCAAAGACACCTGTGGCGCCTCCAGGCCTTTATCCTAGTTTCGGGGGGAAGAGGAGGAAGGACAAAAGGCAAAAATCATAAGCCGGGTAAGCCTGTTCTTTTTATCAGGAAAACAAACAGTAGAGTCCCCGGAAGCCCCACCCACTGGCCTCACTGGACACGCTCGCACTTGAGTACCAGGGAAAACAGTTGTTTGAGCTGGGCACATTGCAACCCCTAATAGGGAGGGGTTTGTTAACAAGGAAACAGGGAGATTAGACGGATGTTGGGCAGGCGCCTAGCAGTGTCTGCCGTATTGAAAATGTTCTTTTTCCAGGTTATAGTGTATTTGTTTACAAAATATATTTTTTTATATATATTCAGGACACGACCAAGTGATTTAATTCTTTTTTTTTTTTTTTGAGGAAGATTGGCCCTAACATCTGTGGCCAATCTTCCTCTTTTTACCTCCCCAAAGCCCCAGTACATAGTTGTATATCCTAGTTGTAGGTCCTTCTAGTTCTTCTATGTGGGATGCCGCCTCAGCATGGCTTGATGAGTGGTGTGTAGGTCCGCACCCAGGATCTGAACCGGTGAACCCCAGGCCGCCGCAGCGGAATGCACAAACTTAACTGCCGTGCCACTGGGCCGGCCCCTACAAAATATTTTGTGAACTTTAGCAATAGTCCAGGGTTATATCAGCTTGAAAACTGAGGAACCCATAGGCTCAACCTGATGAAATCTTCTGACCACAAAATCCACAGACTATAAAGGGTGATGGGGGCTTTTGCGGTTAGCTGCTGGTGCATTGCTATAGGGTTGAGGAACAGAGGCTCAGAGCAGCTGTGGGCTTTTCCAGAGACAGCGGTGGCTGGTATTTCAACCCCTGACTCCCCATCAGGTGGCCTGTTCTTTCACCTGAAACAGGTCTCCTCTCTGAAACAAGTTCCCTCACTGCTTTCTGACTTCGTATTTTTCAAAAATATTTTTATTGTAACATAAAACACAGATACAGGAAATCAAACAAATCAAATTATGGTCTAATGAATCATAGTAAGATGAATCCTGCCCGGGTCAAGGAAGGAAGAACATTGTCATAACATCCTTCCTGTCCCCATAAAAAATTCCATGCTTTGTTTATACCGCATCTAGGTTTTTCCCTTTTAATGTTTTTTTTTTTGGTGAGGAAGATTGGCCCTGAGCTAGCATCCGGGCCCGTCTTCCTCTACTTTGTATGTGGGATGCCTCCACGGCATGGCTTGATGAGCAATGTGTAGGTCTGCGCTCAGGATCCAAACCCACAAACCATGGGCCACCGAAGCAGAGCATGCGAACTTAACCACTATACCACTGGGCCAGCCCCCAGGTATTTTTTCTTTTGGTAGTGTTACCACTCACATGTACATCCCAAGCTTAATTTAGTCTAGCTCACTTTAAACTTTTACTTATTTATTTATTTATTTTTATAATTTTATTTATTTATTTTTTCTCCCCAAAGCCCCAGTAGATAGTTGTATGTCATAGTTGCACGTCCTTCTAGTTGCTGTATGTGGGACGCGGCCTCAGCATGGCCAGAGAAGCGGTGCGGCGGTGTGCGCCCGGGATCCAAACCTGGGCCGCCGGCATCGGAGTGCACGCGCTTAACCGCTAAGCCGCGGGGCCGGCCCTCACTTTAAAATTTGATGTATCTTTTAAATGTTTTTTAATCTATATGTTTCTCTTCCATCTTCTCCATTTCATTGCAACTCATCAGTTGATGAACCCAGGCTTTTTTTTTTTTGAGGTCATATTGGCTTATAATGTTGTGTAAATTTCAAGTGTACATTATTATATTTCAGTTTCTCTATAGATTGCATCGTGTTCATCACTAATAGTCTAGTTTTAATCCATCACCATACACATGTGCTCCTTTATTCCATCAACGGATAAATTGGTAAAGAAGATGTGGTATATATATACAATGGAATTCTCCTCAGCCATTAAAAAAAAACAAAATCATGCCATTTGTGACAACATGGATGGACCTTGAGGGTATTATGCTAAGTGAAATAAGTCAGACAGAGAAAGACAAATACCGTAAGACTTCACTCATATGTGGCAGATAAACAAGCACACACGTAGATAAGGAGAACAGATTGGTGGTTACCAGAAGGGAAGGGGGTGGGGGAGGGCTAAAGGAGTACAGGAACCCAGGCTTTTTGACCCATAGTTTCCAGAGTCGATTTTGCTGATGGCACACTCTTGGTATAGTTCATGTTCCTCTTTCCTTTGTATTTCCTGAAAATTGACAGCTGGATCGAGACATAGGATCAGGTTTAATCCTTTTGGCAATATTATCGACGATATTTGTCACAACTATATCTAGCATCTCTTTTTGTGACTTTAGCAGCCACTAATATCTGTTTTCTTTCAGTCTTGTAGGAGAAATGAAGGCTCAGTAGTGACCGAAGCTCTTGGTACTTATGTCTTCCTGTCTGCCTTCTCCCAGGGGATGTCAGGCTCCTAATCCTGGAAGTTTGTTGGGATGTACTTGTGCAAAAGGATGGGATCTTGTGCCTCCTCTGGAGACTTCTGAGGCCCCTGTGCTGGTGAAGTGGGCTTAGGATGGATGCCCACCTCTCAATCCTACTTGGGTCTTAGAAGGCTAAGGAGAATCCGCTGGCTTCAGTCACTGCACATGTGGGAATACCGGTTCCCTGAGGGTCAGAAGTCATGCAATGCTAGACTACGGGACACACACTGGGAGCAGGGCAGGCTGTGAACTGTGGGTGGGATCAAAGCAGCTGCTTGTATGGGAGTGCCCTGCACACGTGAGTCTTCTGACACGGAGCACTGATTGAGAAAACCCCACTCACCCCCTACACCAAGGCCATTTCATTAGCAGAGTCCTCTGGTAATGGATTGAACCAGATGAAAACCAAGGGCTCACACTTCCCCTTGCCTTAACAGCACCCAGCCATGCCTGAGCCCTGCAACATCATCGCGTGGGTCAGGAGAGAGTAATGACAATGGATATGGGAGCCAGACAGGCCCACGGTATCCTCTTTCCTTCCACAGGCCATCACTCATATGGGCAGATTCTCTTGCTTCCCCACTGTCCCCACTACTAGGCCAAGGATGAGAATAAGGCCCTCCAGGGCGTAGAAACAGATGGGAGGGGCAGGGAGGCAATTTGGAGAGAGAGAACATACAGAGTGAGCTGCCTGGAATTCTGGACAGTGCTTGAGGTGGTGTTCTTGAAGTTGAATGAATGTTTGCCCCCTTCCTGGTTGTGACAGAGGTAGCAGCTCCCCCGGAAGCCCAGTTCTGTGGTGTTTTTCTAGAAACCATTTCCAGAGACTCAGCCCAGCGCCTGCCCTTCAGTCCTATCAATTATTTCTTCAGCAACAAATTCCTTGTATCATACTGCTTTTTACTTAAAACAGCTAGGCTGTTTCCTTCTACAACTGAATCCCTACTGATACAACTGGATTAGATAAATCTGATGGGCAGGACTGTGCTTATAAACTGGGGCTACATGTAATTTTTTCACTAGCATTTGGGAGTGTGAATCTGTCAAAGGATTCATAGAGGGATAAATAAGCTACATTTTCTTTGGGAAAAAAAAATTTCTACCTTTCCTGACCCTGACATTCTACTTTGAATTGTGCACATATTCCAGAGAAATCATACTCAATCTGTTCAACTAAGCGCCTAGAACAGAAATGTCAAATCTGCTTTGTGCCTGTTGCCATTTCCCATCCTGCACTCATGACAGACACTACTAATCAATCACATACTCTGTTCCCCTGAGGCTGGATGTGGCTTTATCTATCTCTACACAGCACTTCAAGCCACCCCTTCTGATTGATTAGCTAAGGCAGCAAGACTAAAGCTGTTTGGTCCTGCCTGCCCCAGAACAAAGATGAGTTCAAAAGTGCCATAAAGATTTTCAAGTCTCTCTCTTGCTTTTTTTTTTTTAACGATTTTTTACTGAATGCTTGTTATATGCAAGGCTCTGTGTTACATGCTTTAGAGGAATACAAAGATGATTTCAATATGGATTCAGTCTCAGGAAACCCCTAGACCACAGGGAAGTGAAGTCATGTACACAATTGTATCACAAGCTATCAAAGGATAACATGGAGATGCACTTAATGTGTTATAAGGGATGAATGTTTCCTGCTGGGAGCTGGTGGGGTAGAGCCTTGTAGAATATTTGAGCTTTAAACACGTGGCAATAGTGGCACAGAAGAATGGGTGGGAGGGATTCTAGGCGGAAGGATCCTCCCTTTAGCTCATTTTAAAAACTTGATGTGGTGATTTGATATACGTATATATTGCAAAACGATTACCACAACAAGGTTAGTTAACACATGCATCTCCTCACACGGTTACCTTTTTTGGGGGAAAGTGAGAACTGTTAAGATCACCTCTCTTCACAACTTTCAAATATATAATACAGTATTGTTAATTATAGTCACCATGCTGTACGTTAGCTCCCCAGAACTTATTAATCTTCTAACTGGAAATTTGTACCTTTTGATCACCTTCACCCATTCCCTCCCCACTCCTCTACCCCTGGACACCATCAATCTATTCCTTGTTCTTATGAGTTTGGCTTTTCTTTTCAATTCCATATATAAGTGAGATCATACATTATTTGTCTTTCTCTGTCTGACTTATTTCACTTTGCATAATGCCCTCAGAGTTCATCCACATTGTTGCAAAGGGTAGGATTTCCTTCTTTTTTATGGTTACATAATATTCCTGTGTGTGTGTATGTGTATGTGTGTATATATAGATACAATGGAATATTATTTTATATATATTATATTATATATTATAATATTATATATATTATATATATGTAAAATTACAGTTTCTTTATCCATTCATCCATTGACACTTAGGTTGTTTCCACGTCTTGGCTATTGTGAATAACGCTGCCATGAACATGGGGGTGCAGATATCACTTCAAGATAATAATTTCATTCCCTTTGGATATATACCCATAAGTGGAATTGCTGGATCATACGGTAGTTCTATTTTTAATTTTTTGAGGAACCTCCATACTGTTTTCCATAGTGACTGCACCAGTTTACATTCCCACCAACAGAGCACAAGTGTTCCCTTTCCTCCGCATCCTGTCCAGCATTTGTGTGTCTTCTCTCTCTCTTTTATTTTTCTTGATTGTGAAATTTTGCTGGTACATTATTGTTTGTCAGTCACCCTATACATGCATCCCTTCACCCCTTGTGCCCTTCCCAACCCCCTTGCCCCTGGTAACCACCAAACAGTTCTCTCTGTCCATGTGTTGGTTTATCTTCCACTTATGAGTGAGATCATGTGGTGTTTGTCTTTCTCTTTCTGGCTTATTTCGCTTAACATAATGCCCTCCAGGTCCATCCATGTTGTTGCAAATGGGACGATTTTGTCTCTTCTCTTTTTGATAACAGCCATTCTAATGGGTATGAGGTGATATCTCATTGTGGTTTTGATTTGCATTTCCCTGATGATTAGTGATGTTGAGCATCTCTTCATAGCTCAACATCACTAATGAGCTTCTCGGCCATTTGTGTGTCTTCTTTGGAAAAATGTCCGTTTAGTTTCTCTGCTCATTATTTAATCATTGTTTCTTTGCTATTGAGTTGTATGGGTTCCTTATATATTTGGATATTAACCCTTTATCAGATATCTGATTTGCAAATATTTTCTTCCATTCTGTAGGTTGCCTTTCCATTTTGTTGGTTGATTTTTGCTGTGCAGAAGCTTTTCAGTTTGATGTAGTCTTATTTGTTTATTTTTGCTTTTGTTGCTTGTACTTTTGGTGTCAGATCCAAAAAATTGTTGCCAAGACCAATGTCAAGAAGCTTTTTCCTTATGTTTTCTTCTAGGAGTTTTACAGTTTCAGTTCTTATGTTTAACTCTTTAATCAAGTTCAAGTTAATTTTTGTAAGTGGTGTGAGATGGGGTCCAATTTTATTTTTCTGTACACGTTTATTTCGTTTTTCCAGCACCATTTATTGAAGAGACTATATTTTCCCCATTGAGTATTCTTGGCTCCCTTCTTGAATATTTGTTGACTGTATATATGTGGTTTTTTCTTCTGAGCTCTCAGCTCTGTTCCATTGGTCTATGTGTCTATTTTTTTGCCAGCACCATAGCATTTTAATTACTATAGCTTTATAGTATAGTTTGAAATCAGGGGGCATGATGCCTTCAGCTTTGTTCTTCTTTCTCAAGATCGCTTTGGCTATTTAGGGTCTTTTGTGGTTCCATACAAATTTTAGGATTGTTTGTTTTTTTTTTTTTTTATAATTTTATTTCTTTCTTTCTTTTTCCCCAAAGCCCCAGTAGATAATTGTATGTCGTAGTTGCACATCCTTCTAGTTGCTGTACGTGGGACGCGGCCTCAGCATGGCCAGAGAAGCAGTGCGTCGGTGCGCGCCCGGGATCCGAACTCCGGGCCGCCAGTAGCGGAGCGCGTGCACTTAACCACTAAGCCACGGGGGCAGCCCAAGGATTGTTTGTTCTGTTTCCGTGAAAAATGTCATTGAAATTTTGATAGGAATTGCATTGAATCTGTAGATTTGAGTAGTATAGACATTTTAACAGCATTAATTATTCTGAGCCATGAACATGAGAGATCTTTCCATTTATCTGTGTTTTCTTCAATTTCTTTCATCAGTGTCTTACAGTTTTCAGCGTGAGGACTAGATTTTGAGTAAGAAGGCTCTTAAGTACTGGTCCTCAAACTTGGCTGAACACTGGAATCGCTTGGCCAGCTTTAACTTATATACATGCCTGAGTTTCACCCTCAGAAATTTTGATTTAATTGTTTTGGGGGCCTGAGCATTGGGATTTCTAAAACCTGCCCTGGGTAGTTCTAATGGGTGGCCAGTTGGCCCAGAGCAGAATAGGTGGGCAGCCTGAGGGCCAAATCCAATCGGCACATCTGTTTGGTCTGGCCCACCCAGTGTTTAAATTTGTTCCACTGCCAACATTTAAAAATGGAAATTTCATATACATGCACCAACAGAAACCTACATTTCCAGCTTTTTCTGAAAAATCAGAAAATCTGGTGTGCTCAGCCTGATTCCTCCGTGGCCAAAATGGGTGGATGTTGAGTAGCTGCTGCCTCCTGTAATGGTCCTTCAGAAGTCCAGTCCACTTCACTCCCTGCTATTGTCTTACCCCTACTCCCTCTCCCTGTGGACATTCAGGTTTGCCAATCCAGATTGGACTCTAGAAGCACCCACTGGACCTTTTCCCTTGGATTCTGTCTTTGGCTGTGCTGCTTGGCTGGGAGAGAAACATTTCTTTCCAAAATCTGGTTTTAGATTTTCAAACTGCAAAACAGCCAGTATGTTGTAAATCTGGGTATCATGCCCATACATCTTAATCTTTCAATATGTTACATCCTACACAGCATTGTTTTACAGGAGTTTTGGGATGTTCCAAGACAAATTATGAGACCTTGTTAGAAAACTGTATGAACCTCTTGATGGATCCAACACCTGGTCACTTTTGGCATTTCGAATTAATGCATCTATCCCACGACTCACTTCCACGCACCAATTGTTTGCATGTGCGTGTAGAATAGCAACACCTTCCATATTCAGAGTTCTGCACAGTTTAATAAACACTTCTCCAGGCATTTTTCCATAGGATCTTTACAGTAAACTGAACAAAAGCAAATATATTATCCTCAGTTATTGGCAAGAAAAACGAGGCTCAAAGAGGGTAAGTCACTTTCTCAAGCTGACCTGGCCCATTATTCAGGACTCTTGCAGTTTTACTGATTCCTAACCCTGCACTTTCTACTCCCCCATGCTGCCTCTAAAGAATGCTCCTCTAAGAAATCCCATCAGAACTGTGACCCCTCAGTGCAAGACATTGATGTGGAAAACACAAAGCTTTGGAAATGCTCACTCCTGAGGTCACATCTGCTTTCTGACCTCACGCTGTTCAGATTAGATTGCTCTTGGGAAAGCCTTGATTTATCAGAAAAACAAAAGTTATGAAAGGATGCTTGGTACAGTGGATAGAACATAGACTATGGAGTCATAGAGACCTGGGTTCCAAGAGTCCCCAAATCTGACCTCCACCAGCTCAGTCAAGGGGAAACCAGATGACCCAACTGGCTGAGCATGAATCAGAGCCAAGAGAAGGAGGAACAGAGCCCTGGGAGGAAGCAAAGACATTAACAAACAAACAAACAAACAAAAACCCAAGAGGACTATTGGAGGTAAGGACAAGAAGGGAAAGTAGAGAGAGAAAGACAAGCTCAATTTCTAGCCTAGGTGGGTTTAGAAGGGCAGGGGGCTACTTGAAGGGAGAGTAAAGATGGATTTTATACCATCTTTGGGCCTTAGTGTGTATCTTTGGGACACTAGCTCACTAGGGACCTCTGGTATCAGCCTGTCCCTTCCCACCCTCCCTTTCACTAGGAGAATAGTTAAGGTGTTATGCAGGCTTAGCCAAACTCACTCCCTTGCTGGAAGGATGTACAATGAAGTAGAATTCGAAGATATATCAGATCTTGTATCCAAGAACATTTTTACTGATTATGCCTCTAGGCTGGAGGGAGGGCAAAAAGGTCAGTGGAACTCACCATTTCCATCACGTCTGCCCTCGTTTTTGCTCATCATCTCTCACTGGACCACCGCATCAGCCTCCTAAATGGCCTCTCTGCCTCTCTCCATCCAATCCATCCTCCACGCTGTAGCTAAGAGAAGTGCTCTCATCCTTGCGCGCATACTGAAATCACCTGGGAAGTTAAGGTCATGGATGAGGGAGGTCGTGGCCTGGTTGGGAATGGTAAGGTAATGCCATTTATAGGGTTTAGACTTTACCCTGTGAGTAGTTTCAGAAAGATTATTTTAGCACAGTAGCCCTCAACCTTGACTTGACATTAGAATCAACTGGGGAACATTTAAGACTCTCCATACTGGGCCACACTCCAGATCAATTACGTTAGACTCTCTGAGGGTGGAACCCAGGCATCAGCGGATTAAAGCTTCCCAGGTGATCCCCGTTGCATCAAGGACGAGAACCACTGCTTGTAGCGCCAGTGTGGAGGATAGATTGAGAGAAGCGACACAAAGGAAGAAGCAGGAAGGTAGGTTAAGAGGCTGATGTGGTGGTCCAGGTGAAAGATGATAAGGCAGGAACCAGGGAAAAAGTGGTGGAAATAGGAAGGGAAGGCCACGAGCTGGGTTAGGGAAGGAGATGGCTGGGGTAGGCAGGACAAGGGAGGCATCAAGGATGATTTCCAGGGTTCTGCTTGGTCAGCTGTTTGAATGTGCTTCATTACCGAGAAGGGGAAGACTAGGAGAGAAGCAGCAGAGTGGGGAGGAGATGTTGAATGTGATAGGACTGCAGAACACTCAGGAGGAGATGTTGCATGTGTGTCTAAAGATCACAGACAATGCCCAAGGAAAAGAGTATATGGTTCTTCCCTGGACCAGGAGATGAGTTTGAGAACCCTCAGCATCCAAGTGGTAGTTGAAACTATAGGTGTTGATGAGATGGCCAGGGGAGAAGGTGGGAACAAAGTTAAGAACATCAGTTAAAGGGGAAATAATTAATAATAGAGTAACATTAAACAAAAAAAATTGTGACTGAGGCTAAGGCCAAGGGCTCTTATCCCTCAGCATCCTAGGGGGCAAGACAGAGTTGAGAGGAGAGCAGAATGGCTAGCCAGAATTGGATCCCAGCTGAAGCTGCTCTTTTGCCTAACATATAGATCAAATAGTTTAAAGAACACAGTCCCTGACTCCACCCTACCATGTGCCTGAGTTAGGGATGACATCTGAGTTAGGAAAATAAATCTAAATGCAACATCCTGTTCTTGCCAGGTGGACATCAAGAATCCCAGTTCATCTCAGGGACCTGGAATTGGGAAGGAGTTCAGCCTTATTTCACAGATTTGAAAGCTGAGGTTCAGAGGATGGAAATGCCTTGTCAAGGTGCCACAGTGAGTTGGTGGCTGGCTCAGGGAGCTGGAATCCAGGTCCCCTGGGAACCAGTCCACAGCGTCGTTGGCTGCAGTTTTGGACATTGTGTCTCATTGTTGCAAAGTCCAGCTCAGAGTCCAGCATCTACCCAGGCACTCAGCGCATCAAAGGCAATTTATAAACATCTTGTTAAAGGGATAAATGTTTCAAAAATATCTGTGATCTGAAAAAATGGGGATTATTAGGAGGAAGGCAAGAGGGTGCCAAGAGTCATCAACTTGAAAGTATTCATTTGGGCACAATATTTGCTGAGAGGAGAATGAGGCCTGCTATAAGGTATATTGCCTTGGACAATTAACTTTGTCCACAGGTTGGTCTGACAACCATCAACAGACTGGCTAAGAATGTCATCATCGTCTGCGGTCAGGGGAATTGGCTATGTAGGACAAAGAGCAGTGGAACGAGAGGCAGGAGGTTACACCCCATTCTTACATTTCCCAGTTTCTTGAGCTAATCATGTTCCCTTTCTGGGTTGCCTGTGAAATGATGAGGTCAGACTACATAATCTTTGAGATCCTTCAAAACCAATGACTTGGTTTATCCATGGCCTTTCCCCAGATCCCCATGAGATAGCTACTGTAGATTCTTTCCCAAACATGGAAGAAGGACCCTTTCTTGCCCAATGCCTGGCTCCCTCCTCCAGGTGGAATTAATTAGTTATCAAGGCTTGATGTGGGGAAAAAAGAATTCCATTCTCATGTTATATTTGTTAAAAACACATTTCCGTATAAGCACATACATCTGTCTTTGTGCTTGCATGGAGAGATACTTTTGCTGACAGTTTCTTGGAGAGTTCAGAGAGCAGGAGGCCCCTTTTTCCAGCACTCATCTCACTCAGGAGTGAGGGTTTTGAAGCCTGATCACTCTAATAGACTTCGTGGTGTTGGGGTGCACGTATCTCCCTTTTTAGTTTACAAGATGCTTTCCCATAAATTACGTCATTGGGTCCTCACCGCAGCCCTACAAGGTAGATAGTGTGGGTGTTATTATTACCATTTTATTGGTGAGGCAGCTGAGGTTAGGAGAGGTTAAGTGACTTGGCCAAGATCACAGAGTGGTCACCAGCAGAGCTGGGGCACCAATCAGGGTGTCTTGACCCCATGGCCAACCCTATTACCATTGCTCATTCATTCATTCATCCATTTGACATCCAGTTACTAACCACTTAACATGAGCCAAATACAGTGATGAGCTCTGAAAATACAAAGATGAGCTACTCCCTTGAGTAGCTCACAGTCGAATGAGTTAGGATACAGGTCTGTAGAGCATTCGTGACAATACAAGAGAAGAGAGAGAAGGAGGAGGAGGAGGAGGAGAAGAAGAAGGAAGAGGAGAGAGAAGAAAGAAACTAACTCTGCCTGGGGAAGCCTTCTCAGAGAAGCAGATATTAGAGTAGCTTTCAGAGCAATAAAGAGGGGAGAAACCACTGCAAAGAAAAGGATCAGAACGAGTGGTCAGAGAAGGATGAATAGCTGACATGTTAATGGGACACTGAAAAGTCCAGTGTGGCTGAAGATTAGGGTGCATGCTGGGGCATGGAGGGAGATGAGGCTGAAGGATTAGCAGGGACTTGGTGGTGAAGGCCACCTAGCTCTCTGAGTGGAGCTGGGCTTGATCCAGTAAGTGATGTTTAGTTGAGTAGTCAGCATGTAGATGTTCAAGATTTTCCTGTTTGGTTAATGGTGTTGGCTGCTGAGTGATACACAGTCACTTACAGAATCTAATTGTCTCCTCCTCCCTGCACATGGCTGACTTGACCCAGTTATTCCAGAGCATTGCTTAATCTCAGTATAGCTTCCATAAGAGGCAAAAAAAAAGAGGAGGAGGAGAGGGAGAGGAAGAGGAGAGATGCTTGAGTAATCCAGGAGGCCCAGCCAGGACCTGGCCTCTGAGAGGCCCATGTGGGTTTCACATTCTCAGGAAAAATATTTGCCATCCTCACTGGCAGAGGGAGAGTGGAGATTCTCCGTGCACCGTGTGAGCACAGGTCTGGGCCTGAATGGAGTGAGTCAGTGGCTTTGGGGCAGGGTTGGAAGGGAGCCGGGTCCTGATGGTGGGCATGGATGGATGGGGCCTAGGAGGGTACTCTTCTGGTCAGGGAGATTTCCCTGCTCCTGAGGCTCCCTCCAATCATCAAAACTCCTTGGGTTTCCTCTTGTCCCCCCCAAAGACAAGGGTAGGAAAAAGGGGCCTGATCACATATTGAGGGAAAAGAGAAAACCATTTCAACTCTTGTGTTTCCAGCCTGCATTTACAGTCAGCAACAATAACTTCTAACCACAAATACAACATACACTGCCCGGTATTGGCACAGCCCCTTAAAGTTTATACTTTATCATCCAACCTGGGACCCTTGAGAGTGTTATATTGCTAAATAAGACACTGGGACATCAGATAT
This sequence comes from Diceros bicornis minor, assembly GCF_020826845.1. Taxonomy (NCBI): domain Eukaryota; kingdom Metazoa; phylum Chordata; class Mammalia; order Perissodactyla; family Rhinocerotidae; genus Diceros; species Diceros bicornis. Next base: position 16,622,441 of record NC_080767.1, on the reverse strand, counting down.
AAACTGGAACTGTTTTGGACACAGTGTGATGTTTGGTCACCATAGATATTTCCACACCCAGCGGTTCATTAAACCCTCACAGAGCCTGGAGGTGGATCTTCCTATTTTCGCTCTATAGTTGAAGAGAAGCAGGGTTAGCTGACTCCATCTGGGTGGTGTGCTGCCAGGGGAACGGAACAGGAAAGTGGTCCAGCAGAGACCAGGTGGGGTCAGTGGCTCTCTTTCCCAGCTCTTCACGGGCAGCAGGGGCTGTGTTGTTAGAGGGACGGTACTGGGTGGAGCCAGGAAGGGAGCCCCGTACATGAGTGCCGGGGACGAGGCAGGCCCTTCTTCAGCTCTTGTACATCCATCGCCTCCTCTAATTCTGACAGTAGCCCTGCAAGGAGATAATATTTTGCCAAGAAGGAAAACAAAGTTCAGAGAAATCAAGTAACTTGTCCAAGTTCCAGAAGTGTTAAGTGAGGAGTTGAGATTCGAATCCAAACTGGTACCTTTTCCATCACACTCTGTTGCCTCCACATTGGCACCCCAAGTACGCAGGTTCTCAATGAGACTGGTGTCTGGTGGTGGTGGCTATTCCCCCACATGCTTCTCTGCCCTCTTTAGTAACCAGCTACAACTGTAGCTTTCAGGCATTTATCTAAATACACCTTGAGTCTAGCCAGAGTTCTTCTAGAAAGAGCCAGTAAACAAACCATCTGTAACTCAACTTCTCTCCTCTGGCAGGGGGGCAGTGCGAACAGATATTCTCTGCAGAAACAGTGAGAAGGTGAAGAAGTGAGTTACAGACATTGTCTCTGGTTGCTTAATTGTGGCTTCTGGACTGCCTCTGGGCCTTAGAAAGCTGGAGCTACCAATGTAAAGGGCATAGCCCCCTGGCTGCTATCTCTGCCCTTGGGATCCTGTGGTTTCCCCCTTTCCTGTCTTGATCCCAGCTGACTCCAAGAAGTCTCCTGGCAGCCCACTCACTGCCTCTCTTCTCAAGTGACAAGGCAAAGTGCCCAGTAGCCATCACCCTTCCCTGCTCATGAACAGAAACTTGCACACAAGGCGATGGGAGTCTGGAGTGTGTATTCTCTTCAAGCTACTCCTAGATTTCATAACATAAGTCTGCATGGCACAGTTACCTCATCCCAGGTTGCTTGTCCAGGTGGCTGCAGGATCCTGCCAAGTGTTCTCTAGAACACTGTGAGCCCTATTAGGTTTCTGTTTGTCTGCAATTTTCCTCTCCTCTCCGGTGAGTGAGTGCCCAACGCAGTCTATTTCCTTGTAGCTCAAAGTGTGGACCACTGTTTGCTTGCGTCGATACCCTCTGGGAGCTTGTTAGCAATGCACAATCTCAGGTCCCACCCTAGACTTACTGAATCAGACTCTGCATTTACCAAGATCATAAAGTTTGAAAAGAACTTCTCTAGATGCCGATGCAAGTTCAATTCCAAAACCCCATCATCTCCTACAATAAGTTTAATATAATGAAGGATTAAAGATGATGATCAAGGGCTACAAGACACTATTAAGACACTACCGTACACTTCTCTGCTCAGACTATAAAAAGTTATTTGAGCACTAGTTAGAGAGATTAGTAAAATTGTCCTAGTTCAAGAATATTTACTAAGTCTGCGTTGTAGGCCAAGGCTGAATTATTGGTAGTGGCTGCACGGAGCTCTGTGATGAGAATGGGTTAGGGTTACAGGCTGAGGATAGGTCTAGTGGGAAGGAGTTGTTATGGATTAGCCATGTCTGCCATGAACCCAGGGGTAGAATGGCCACATGTGTGCCCTCCCTGTCCCAGGCATTCTCTGCTTTCCTGTCACTCCTTCTCATTTATATCTCTTGGCAGTTCCCTACCCAGCCACTGGCGCTTCCCAGTAATTCCTGGGACTAAGAACTGGAGGACTCCAGACCTGACCATTTGGGATAAAGACTAAATCCAACACCTGCTCACTGCTCTGTAGACCCCTTGTTTTGGCCCTCTTCCATCCCATAGTCACAGCTACGTGTCTACAGGAAGGGAGCACAAACACGTTCCTGAAATGGGCTCCCCTTCTATGTTGGTCCACTTTTCTCCATCAAGGGCTGAGGGAAGCACGGTCTTCTTACCACAGGGTCTAGGACTTCTCACAAGTGCTAGAAACTTGTCCGAGTCACAGGAGCGCTATCCTAAACACCAATTTTGCTCAGAACACACTGTTCAAGGTTTTAGCCACAAAGTCAGTCACTTGTAGCCTCAATCCATCCTGCTCAGCCCAGAGCTTAATAAGTGTGAGGATAGTGACGGGCTGGTATGAAACCTTATGATGGAGGATTTCATTAGCAAGGATGCCTGAGGCCAAGCCAAGAGGCTAAGAGCTCAGCATGGGACCTAAGGATAGAAATCTGCCCTCATTTCCCTCTTGGACCATCAGCCACCCCAATTCTCAAGCCTCTGGGTCAATAACCCTTTTTTTTTCTTTGAAATAAATGCTGCTGAGCCTTCAGAAGCAGAAGCTGAGGACATCAAGACCTCTTCCCTGGGGCTGTCCCAAAGTTTCTGCCTTCTCACAGCTGCCTGAAAAGTGGGAACCAACGTGAATTGCGTACCTCTTAAGTGCTATGCAGTTTCATGTACTTTATCTCACTAACACTTTACAACAATCCTGTAAGGTAAATGTCATTATTCAAATTTATAGACAAGTTAAGTAACATGCCCAAGGTCACGCACCTAGTAAGCAGTGGAACTAGAATTCAAACCCAATGCTATTTGGCTCCCAAATTGGCATCCTTTCATGTTCACGAAGTCTGCAGTGCAATTCAATGATCTCGCTGTTGCCAAATCCAATGGTTACCTCTTAGGCCTCATCCTCCTTGATGTTTTAGCGACATTTGACACAGCTGACCCATGCCCTCCTTGACACGTTTTCTTCTCTTGGCTTCTCTGAAATCGCACCGGCTGATGTTCCTCCTACCTCGCTGGCTGTTCCTCCTCACTCTCCTTTACAGATTCTCCATTTTCTGTTTAATCTCTCAACTTTAAAGGACCAAGAACTCAATCCTGGGCCTTTCTCTTCTCCATCTACTCTCTGCCTGGGTGATCCGACCAATCTCCTGGAAATACCATCCATGTGTGAAGGTTTCCAGATCTGCAATTCTTGCCCTGACTTTTCTCTGGAAATCCAGACTCACATAATCAACCCTCTGTTTGAAATTTATACTCAGATAATTGATAGGATTATTGAGTTTTCCACTGAAAAATTTGCTTCTCCTCCAATTTTCCCCATCAAAGTAAATAGCACCCAGTTACCCAAGCCAAAAATCTAGGAGTTATCTTTGATTCTTCTGTTTTCCTATGCCCCATGCCTAATCCTTCAGCAAGTTCTGGAACCTCTACCTCCAAAAGATATCCCAGCATCAATTTCTCTCCTTCTCCACTGCCAGCTCCCCAGTCCTTGAGCATCTCTTGCCCGGATCACCACAGTGCCCTTAGAACTGGTGTCCCTGCTTCCAATCCCCCTGCATCCACTTGCCACACAGCAGCCAGAAGATCTTTCTAAAAACATAAATCAGATCAAGTCATTTTCTTCTTTAACCTTCCAGTGACCTCCCATGTCACTTTGAATAAATTCCAAAATCCTCGCCATTCCTTGGGCAGCCCCAGCTGATCTGACCTTATGCTGCTGCACCCTCAGCCACCACTCTCCAGCCACACCGCTCTTCCTTCAGACCTCACGCCCACCAAAGTTTCTGCCCAAGAGCCTCTGAACATGCTGTCCACTCTCCAGAATATTCTCCTGATCTTCCCAGTTGGTACCTTCCTGCCATCAGCTGAAGTGCTGCCCCTTCAGAGAAGCCTTGCTTGACCACCAATCTAAAGTCGCCACCCAATCAGTCACTACCACAGGCCTGTATTTTAATTCTCTACATAGCGCTTATTACTATCTGATTGTTTTCTGTTTATATGTTTGTTGCTTACTTGTCTTAAGATCTTTATTATAAATCAGAATCCAAGACCTTCCCTGTCTTGTTCACCATTGTATATCTAGCGCCTAGAATGGTATCTGGCACGTAGATGGCTCTCCATAAATACCTGTTAAATGAATGGATGCTGAATGACCACGGAGACAGAGCACTGGTGTTGGTAATGCAGAGAGACGAAGCCCCCAGGCAGCACTAGGAGAGGAGAAAGCGTGCCAAGCTAGCTCGGCGTGGCTCGGGCACGTCAGAGCCGTGTTCTTCAGGGGTGAGGCGCTGGTCTGGGGGAGCCTGAGAGCCTCCTTCATGTCTTCAAGGGCAAAGTCCATAGCTGGAGTTTACCTCCTTTCCTGTCTTCTCTCCCTTTCTTATTAATTATAGAATGACATGAAGAAGCTGCACATAATCCCACCACCCTAACGAAGAGTTTCTTTTCACATATGCATATTTCCTTCAAGTCTTTTTCCATGAGCAAAACTGCAATCACAGAATACATAGTATTTAGTGGATTTTTTTTGCATTTGCTATTGTGTCATAAACATTTTTCAGACGACTCTAGATATGCATATTTTTCTATAATATTAATAATAGCTGGCATATATCGAGCGTCTGAGATGTGCCAGCTACTATTCAAACATTGTCACAGATTGTCTCATTTTATCCTCACAATAACTTTATAAGATAGACACTATCGGTATTTCCATTCTGCAGATGAGGACACTGTAGCACAGAGAGGTTAAATAATCTGTCTGGGGTAACACAGCCAGGAAGTGGCATTCAGATTCCAGAGGCTGAGCTTTTCGCACTATGTTTTACTGTTGAGTGGAAGTTACTTTATCGTTCTCTGGCCGTTGGATATTCAGTTCTCTATCTGTAAAATGGGGATAATAATAGTACCTCACTCATAGGGTTGTTTTTAGGATGAAATGAGAAAAATGTGTAAAGTATAGAAACAGACAATTCATAGAATTAAAGCAGCCAACAAAAGAATTAAAAAATGTTCTGCTTTACTAGTAGCCAGAAAAATGAATATTAAAACAGCAATGAAAGATCAGTGCCAAATATTGGCAAAGATTTGGGGAAGGAAGCACATTCACACACTGTTGGTGGGAGAAAAAAATTGGTGAAGATTTTTTGAATTGCAATTTGGCAGCTGCAAGAATAAGCATAACCTGGGATCTGGAAATTCCTCTTCTAAGCATCTCGCCTGACAAAACACTTGCCTACAGGCATAGTACATATGCACAAGGACACTCATAGTAAGATTGTTGATTATTTTCACTGTATACTACCTAAATATCTAGCAAAAATAGAATGATTTAATAAACTATGGTACATCTGTGCAGTATAATATACTATCATTAAAAAAGAATTGCATAGGGGCCGGCCCCATCGCATAGCGGTTAAGTACGTGTGCTCTGCTGCTGGTGGCCTGGGTTCGGATCCCGGGCGCGCACAGACGCACCGCTTGTCAGGCCATGCTGTGGCGGCATCCCACATAAAGTGGAGGAAGATGGGTATGGATGTTAGCCCAGGGCCAGTCTTCCTCAGCAAAAAAAGAGGAGGATTAGCATGGATGTTAGCTCAGGGCTGATCTTCCACACACACACACACACACACAAAAAGAATTGCATAGATCCACATAAGCTGTAATGAAAATAGGTGACATTAAGTAAAAAAGTAAGATTTAGAACATTATGTGTGTTATGATCCCATTAAATTTTTTTATTTAAAAAGTTACATGTGAATGGATAAGCAAAATGTGGTATTTACATACAATGCAATATTATTCAGTCTTAAAAAGGAAAGAAATTCTGACACATGCTACAACATTGGTAAACTTTGAGGACATTAGGCTAAGTGAAATAAGCCCATCACAAAAAGACAATTCTGTGATTCTACTTATTTGATGCTATAGACTGAATGTTTGTGTCCCCCCCTAAACTCTTATGTTGAAACCTAACCCCAACATGATGGTGTTTGGAGGTGGGACCTTTGGGAGGTGATTAGGTCACAAGGGTGGAGCCTCATGAATGGGATTAGTGCCGGTATGAAAGAGACCTCAGAGAGTTCCCTTGCCCCTTCCACACAGCGAAAAGACAACCATCTGTGAACAAGGAAGCAGGCCCTCTCCAGATACCTAATCTCCTGGCATCTTCCTCTTGGACATCCAGCCTCCAGAACTATAAGAGATAAATTTCCTTTGTTTATAAGCTTCCCAGTCTACGGTATTCTGTTATAGTAGCCCAAGTGGATTGAGACATATGAGGTACTCAGAGTAGTCAAAATCATAGAGACGGGGCCGGCCCCGTGGCATAGTGATTAAGTTCAGCACGCTCCACTTTGTTGGCCCGGGTTTGGGGGTTCGGATCCCAGGCGTGGACCCACATCACTTGTCAGCCATGCTGTGGCAGCAACCCACATGCAAAATAGAGGAAGATTGGCACAGATGTCAGCCCAGGGCTAATCTTCCTCAAGCAAAAAAAAAGAGGAAGATTGGCGACAGATGTTAGCTTAGGGCCAATCTTCCTCAGCAAAAAAATAAAATAAATTAAAATAAAAAATCATAGAAACAGAAAGTAGATCAGTGGTTACCAGGGGCTGGGGGGAGGGAGGAATGGAGAGGTATTGTTCAATGGACATAAAGTTTCAGTTTTGCAAGATGAAAAGAGTTCTGGAGATGGATGGGGGTGATGTTTACACAACAATATGAATGTACTTAATGCCACTTAACTGTATACTTAAAAATGGTTAAGATAGAAAATTTTTGTTATACATTAAAAAAAGTTATATGTAAAATATATACGTACATATGTATGACTTTACATATGAAGAAAGAGGACTGGGAGAATGTACACGAAACTGTTGACAGTGGTTGAGGAGAGAGGAAGGTGTGAAGATGTGATATGAAGGGGAAATTTCATTTTTTCTCTCTATTTAATGTTATTCTCACTTTTTACACTGAGAATGTATTGGAGGGCTGGCCCAGTGATGTAGTGGTTAATTTTGCCTGCTCCACTTCGGCAGCCCATGGTTCACGGGTTCGGATCCCGGGCAAGGACCTACACGTCACACATCAAGCCATGCTGTGGTGGTGTCCCACATACAAAATAGAGGAAGATTGGCACAGATGTTAGCTCAGGGGCAATCTTCCTCACCAAAAAAAAAATGTATTGGAAATGGATGTTCATACAAGGATTCCATCTGTCTTTGGCTATGTCAAGTACTTACCTCAATTGCATTATTTCATAACTCCCTCCATCTCCACCGCCAGTGCCTACAAGAAGGTGTAGTTCACTGTGGATTCCAATGTGGAGATTTATGATAAGGTTTTAAATTCATGCCACAAGAAAAATTGCCACTTTTTAAATATTGAACTTGGAACATAAGAAGAGGGGATTTTGAACTTGAAAAAGTAGATGGAGAAATGGAGTGTGCACTCTGCATGGCCTCTCCTTCCTTCCTCGTCTTTCCAGGTCTTTCTCTGTTAGGCTCCTTTATTTTGAAGGGTAGCTGGGGCATGCTGAGCTCTTGGTGGATGGATTGGAGATGGAACACTCTGTTACATAACAACTAACAATAAATGGTTGTTGAATGAAGGACAGAGAGCACTGAGAGAAAATGAAGGAATTACTTCAAAGGAACCGAGAGGTATACAGATCTCTGGCCATGGCAACCACACAGTGCCATCCCATGGGGATTAAGGATGAGGGCATATCCTTGGTTACCAGGGTGTAGCTGGGCCATTCTATTCTATGTCATGATGGGGGTGTCAGGTGGAGGGAAAGCGTCCTCCCCTATTATCCTGGGAATATGAAGAAAGTCAGGCTGAGGGTCTCTTGTCTTGGAGGAGATGTTGGCTGCTGTTGGTGCTTTCTGCTGGTGATGTACAACTGGCTTTGTTACTAAAGTGTCAACATCTACCGAAGCAGTAGTGGTGACTTCAAACCAACTTATTTGGATTCTTAGGAACCTTCCCACAGGATCGGCTACATTATTTGCAGGTCCTAGTGCAAAATGAAAATGTGAAGCCTCTTGTCCAAAAAATAGTAAGCATTTCAAGAAGGTGACATCAGAGGATTAAACCAAGCACAGGGGCCTTCTAAGCACCATGCCTTGTACGACTACCTGGGTTTCAGGCCCGTGAAGCCAGTCCTGCCATCCCCATAAACACACACTCAGTCCCCATCTTCCTCTGACTCCTCAGTCTCTCGTTGTCCAATTCCTCCCGCATACTCTCTTTTTCAGCCACCCCCTCAACCCAGTGTCCACACCTCCCTGGCTTGGGTAATTCCATCATCCTCGCGTGGTAGAGTCCTGACTCTCAGTTCTCACATCTTGCAAACTCTGGAATCCCAAGTTTTCCCAGTTGTTATTGGAAATGCTCCCCGACCTGTTCTCTGAATCAGTCCTATGGAGTGGGGTGAGGAGGGGTTGGGGAGGCCTGGGGTGCTCCAATCGCAGTTCTCCTCAGCAGAGAAAGCCTTCTCTACTTCCTTCGGAACTACCTGAGGGCAACACCCCTCACCACTGACACCCTGAACCTTCTTCCGAAGGTAACAGTCTTGTCTCATAGGATGAATGTGTATTTCTTCTGTTAAGAAAATATTAACACTTGTCCTGGTAACACTATAGCCCTGGCGCTTTTGTGCTCAAAGAACCTTCTTTGGCCTGTTTTGATTCCAAAGAGCTCCACATTAGCCGTGTTTTTGTTCTCACTGAGCCATCCAGAACTATTCTAACTAGTTCTTCTCTGATTCCCCAATTTCTTCTTTGACAGGAAGAAGAAGTTGAGTTTCTGTCATCCCACCACATCTCAACAGGTCAGAGAGCGCAAGGATGGTAAGCCTGATTCTTAGGGGCTACCTCTGGGTGGGTAGAAATGTGTTCATAATACTTGACAGATTCCTTCTTTATAGTTTTGATTAATCCTTATCTGGGGCTCCTATGTTATTGCCCCTTGTCCTTCTGCTACACCTACTTGCCTCCTTTCTGGAGGAACAGAGAGCACAACCAGGCTGTAAACTCATATTGATGGAGTCAGTGCGGCCATGGTGTTGCCCCCAAATCCTTTCATCTATCTCTTGTCTCTTTGCTGCACTAGACTTTCAAAAATGTTTTGCCTCTTCTCACACCCCGAGCATTTCCCCAAGGCCCTCATCCTCCAGAACTTTGTCTCCTTCTGCACCAAGTGGACGCCCAACTTCTCCTCATCTCAAAATATCTCTGTATTTTCACTTATCTTCTTTCTTTCCCTTTACTGTGCTCTGAAGCCCTTCCATCTCCTTCAAAACTCTGTTCCATTGACTTCCTTGTTCTGTCTTTGATCTCCAACGCTTCCTCCTCTGGGTCCCTCCTCTCTGCGTATCAACCCTCCAAATATCTCCTCCAAATAACTTTCCCCTCACCCCGGCTTGCCCTTAAGTTGTCGGCGCATCTCTTTCCATCACCTCGCAGCCAAATAAATTGAGCAACCTCACACTTTGTCTCCACTTCCTCGCCTCCCACACATCCTCAACCACAGCAATCTGGTTTCCTCCTGACCTCTCCACTGAAACTGCTTTGACAAAGGTCAATAGCCTCCTGTCACCAAAGCCAGTGGCACTTTCCAGTCTTTATCTCACTTGACCTCTCTGTGACAGTCTCGTGTCAATCACCCCATTCTTCACGAAACTCATTCCCTGGGTCTCCACACCTTTCTCTCCAGCTTCTTCTCCCACCTTCTTGGCATCTTACTCCTTTCCTGGTTATATCATCCTCAGTCATGATGACAGCAGAGAGGCAACACTGGTAATTAGAGATAGTACATGAAACTTGGGGTCCCAGTGATGCTGCTTCCTGGGAGTTAGAAATAATCCCACTGATTGTTAAGCAAGAGCTTGGCAAACCCAGCACAGAGGTGCCTAAAGAGCTAAAGACTGTGTGCCTAGGTGCTCAGGCAAGTACTATGGAAAATTCTACACCGTCTTTCATCTTTCCAAACTGTCTTCCAAGTTCCCAGAATCTTTCCTATCAGGGTGGAGATATCCACGAAAGAGACCCACAGCCCCAGCCCTCAAATGCTGCCTGGCTCTACGACATTGAATAAATCAAAACAACCCAACCTTACAACTCTGAGGATCAAGGGTGAGGAACGATCGCCACGCCGTCTCTCCCATTACTGTAGCAAATCTTCCCCTCTCTCTCCTACAGGGTCAGTTCTCCACTCTCCACTGGATCATTCCCATCACCATACCAACGTGCTGTTATTCTTCCATTCTTTTTTTTTTATTTTTTGCAGGGAAAGATTCATCCTGAGCTAACATCTGTTGCCAATCTTCCTCTTTTCTTTTCCCCCTCCCCAAAGCCCCAGTGCATGGTTGTATATCGTAGTTGTAGGTCCTTCTAGTTCTTCTATGTGAGCCACTGCCACAGCGTGGCAACTGGCAGACGGGTGGTATGGTTCCGTGACTGGGAAATGAACTCAGGCCACCGAAGCCACGAGAGCGCCAAACTTCAACCACTAGGCCATCAGGGCTGGCTCTATTCTTCTATCTTTAAAAAAACATTCTCCTGTCCCCCTCCTCTTTGCTCCCCTTTGCAGGCAAAACTCCTTGAAAGGGTCATCCACACCTGCTGTCTCCAGTTTCTTTTATCCCATTCTCTCTTAAACCAGCCCTAATTAGACTTCCTCTCTAGTTCCCCTATCAAAAACAGTCTCATCACTCACTAATGATTTCCATGTTGCAAAATTCAGTAGTCAATTCTCAGTCCTCCGGTTACTTAACCTATTAGCAGCATCGGGCATAGTCATTTACTCTCTCATCTTTGATACACTTTTTTTGCTTGGCTTTTGGGTCATCTTACTCTCTTGTTTTCCACCTACCTCACCGATAGCTTCTTCTTAGTCTCTTTTCTCTCTCTCTCCCCCTCTCTTTTTCTCTCTCTCTCCCTCTCCCCCACCTTCCATCCCTCCCTCTCTCAGTTGGAGTGGTGTCAGGGCCTAGTACTTTTTCTTCTCCTTTTCTCTATCTACATTCATTCCTTGGTGATCTTCTTTTCTTTTTTTTTTTTGGTGAGGAAGATTGGCCCTGAGCTAACATCTGTGCCCATCTTCCTCTATTTTGTATGTGGGACGCTGCCACAGCATGGCTTGATGAGTGGTCTATAGGTCTGCACCCAGGATCTGAACCCGTGAACCCCAGGCTGCCGAAGTGGAGCGTAGAAACTTAACCACTATGCCACCGGGCCAGCCCCCTTGGTGGTCTTATTTTCAATATCATCTCTAAACTAATGACTCCCAGATGTTTATCTCCACCCCAGATCCCTCTATAAACCTTTTGACAACTCCCCTTGGACATCTAATAGACTTCTCAAATTCAACATGTCCAAACTGAACCGTTCTTCCCCCAATCTGCCCTACTCACAGATTTTCCCATTTCAGTTGATAGGAATCTCATCTTTTCATTTGCTCTAGCTAAAAGCCTTGGAGCCAAACTTGATGCCTCTCCTTCCTCTCACACTCCACATTCAATTCATTAGGAAATGCTGTTGGCTCCACCTTCAGAAGCTATCCAGAAGTCAGCCACTCTTCCCCACCTCCCCCACTATTATCTAGGTCCATGCCTCCATCATTTCTCGCCTGAATTATCAAATAGTCTCTTACCTAGTCTCCCTGATTCTATCTTTTCTCTTCTTTTCCCCTCCTGCCCGGTCTGTTCTCAAAACAGAATGAAAGTGATCCACCATCTCTCCAATTCTCCCATGCCCAGCCCTTGGCAACCACCATTCTCCTCTCTGTTTCAGTGAGTTTGGACTTTTTAGATTCCACATATAAGTGAGATCATACAGTATTTGTCTTTCTCTGTCTGACTTATCTCTCACTTACCATAATGCCTTCAATGTCCATCCACATTGACCCAAATGTCAGGATTTCCCTCTTTCATGGCTGAATAATATTCCAGTGTGTGTGTATATATATATATATATATATATATATATATATATATATATACACACCACATCTCCTTTATCCATGCATCCATTGATGGACATTATTCCTGTATCTTGGCTACTGTGAATATGTTGCAATAAACTTGAGAGTGCAGATAACTTTTTGATATCCTGTTTTCATTTCCTATGAATACCAGAAGTGGGATTTCTGGATCATATGGCAGCTCTATTTTTAATTTTTTTGAAGAGCTTCCACACTGTTTTTCATAATGGCTGCACCAATTTACATTCCCACCAACAGCACACAAGGGTTCCCTGTTCTCTGCATCCTTGCCAACACTTATTTCTTGTTTTGTTTTTGGTAATAGCCATTCTAATAGGTGTGAGGTGATATCTGTCTGTGGTTTTGATTTGCATGTCCCTGATGATTAGTGATGTTGAGTGCCTTTTCATGTACCTGTTGGCCATTTGTACATCTTCTTTGGAAAAATGGCTATTCAGTTCCTGCGCCCATTTTTTTTTTTTTTTGTGAGGAAGATCAGCCCTGAGCTAACATCCATGCTAATCCTCCTCTTTTTGCTGAGGAAGACTGGCCTTGAGCTAACATCTATTGCCAATCCTCCTCCTTTTTTTCCCTTTTTCTCCCCAAAGCCCCAGTAGATAGTTGTATGTCATAGTTGCACATCTTTCTAGTTGCTGTATGTGGGACGCCGCCTCAGCTTGGCCAGACAAGTGGTGCGTCAGTGCGCGCCCGGGATCCGAACCCGGGCCGCCAGCAGTGGAGCACGCGCACTTAACCGCTAAGCCATGGGGCCAGCCCCGTGCAAGTATTTTAAACAGTAATACAATTGATCTATCACAGTGATCTTATCAAAATATTTAACTTCCCTGAGCCTGTTTCTTTTATCTGTAAAATTGGCATAAGTATAGCAACTAAGATTGCCCTTAGCTGTGTGTTTCAAAAATCAAATTAACTGTGGTTTAAACAAAGTTTATTTCACTTTCATGTAAAGTCCCGGATGGTGGCTCAAGGATGATATGGTGACTCCGTGAGCATCAAGGACTCAGACTTCTTCTATCTTATTGAACTGACATTCTTAACAGAGGCTTTCTCCTTATTAACCTAAACGGCTGCTCAAGCTCCAGCCATTATATCCACATTCCAGTCAAATGAAAGGAGCAAAGAGAAAGATCCCCTTCCTTTACTGATACTTCCCAGGTTGCAAAAACCACTTTCATTTATATTGCATTGAGCAGAACTTAGTCACATATGTGCAAAGTGCCTGGCATATAGAAAGCACTAAATAAATGATAGCTTTTTATCGTTTTCATTGTGATGATCCATTACTAGCAAAGGGTTTGTAAAATCTCATGGAGAAATTCCAGTACAGAATTAACCAATGGTTCAAGGCAGAGCCATAGGTGTTTAGTCATGTCTTTTTCTTCTGTATCCTTCTTTCTAATTTTTTTTTTTTATTTTTCCCCCAAAGCCCCAGTAGATAGTTGTATGTCATAGTTGCACATCCTTCTAGTTGCTGTATGTGGGACGCCGCCTCAGCATGGCCAGAGAAGCAGTGCGTCGGTGCGCGCCCGGGATTGGAACCCAGGCCGCCAGTAGCGGAGCGCGCGCACTTAACCGCTAAGCCACGGGGCTGGCCCTCTTCTGTATCCTTGATGCTTTGACATCTTGGGGCCTTGCTGACCCTGGAGGGACTGCCCCTCCCAGGTCTAGTTAATTTCTAGAGCTGGCAACTGACCAACCTGGGAGCGTGCCTTTCATATGCAAACCCGCCAATCCAGAGCCCACACACCCTACAGCCTCCTCTCTCAGGCTCTCATCCTCTGGACCACTGTCCATCTGTGCTGATCATCCCAGAGCCAGGTACCAGGGAACTAGAGACAGCCCCCAGGCCCCAGAGCCCAAATTATTCAAACTAGACAATCCTAGCCTGCTTACCCTGCCTTGCCTGTTCCTTCCCATGGAAACCATAATAAAGTCTCTCACCTCCATTTTCCCTGACTCCCTCTACCCCCTAACCAGCACTGGTGTTTCCCCATGTGGCCCTGCCTTGCATGCCATGCCCAGTTCTAGAAAGCTGTGAGTATAAGCTTCTTCCTTCCTGATAACATTTCTGTGTCTGCATGTTTTACCATCCTTGATTAAAACAAATCCTGGGGGCTGGCGCCGTGGCTTAGCGGTTAAGTGCACGCCCTCCGCTGCTGGCAGCCTGGGTTCGGATCCCAGGTGCGCACCAATGCACCGCTTCTCCAGCCATGCTGAGGCCGTGTCCCACATACAGCAACTAGAAGGCTGTGCAGCTATGACATACAACTATCCACTGGGGCTTTGGGGGAAGAAAAAATAAATAAATAAAATTAAAAAAAAAAATCCTGGGCACCCTTCAAACAAGAAGGCAGGGCAGGGGGCTGTTGCTTGGATCCACTGCGACTCATGGTGAGACTCTTCAAGAGGCTTGAGATTTATTGCTGCTGCTGGAGAGGCCCCCTAACCGTGTGGTTTATAGACTCAGCCTCAGATAGGGGGGCTCAGTTCATCTTGGGCAAATCAATCATATTAGTGGCAGTGGTGGCAGCCACATTTTCTCTTCCCTTGGAAATCTCTGATGGCTGGGCCTGAACTCTCCCCTCTGCAGTCTTGGAGAGGATGACATCACCACTCAGCAAGGCATGCAGGGACCACACTTTGGGGGCCTAGGAGGGAGGGTGCGAGGGAGCCAGGAGGAGATAAGGACTTGTCTTCAGTAAGGATAGGAGACAGGCAGCCATTCAGGCGGCTCCACACGGCAATCAGGGTTGGTGCAGACCCCTCCTCCTACCAAAGGGAAGAGGTACTAGCAGACACCACCAGAAGTGAGGTTGGCCCAGAGGAGGAGCCAGGTCATGGAGCACTAAAGGGCCAAATGGAGGACTCCAGGTGCTGCAGCCAAATCCTAGGGGCAGTGCAGGATCCAGAGACAAAGTGCCGGAAGCTGGGAGACTAGTCTAGAGATGAGTGAAGAAGGGAGTAAATGGGGGTGATGCCTGGAAGCAGCTGGACCTTGGGCTCATGTGGAGTGGCGAGGGCGGGCAGCCTGCGGCACCGTTCATCCACAGAAGTTCAAATGTCACCTGCAAACTTGACTTTCAGAGCATGTCAGCCTCAAGGCAGCTAATCCACCCTCCCTCCTTAGCACCTCCTCGGGAGTTACATGTAAAGTGAATTTAATCTGTCTTTCTCATTGATAGACATCAGCATTTCACATGTGCAGTTTCTGTGGGATTTTCATCCTTCTAGGAGGCAACATAACCTAGTTCAAGGACAGGAACTCACACCATAAAGACTTGAGCCAGGACTCTGTTACCAAGATGTGTTACCTCTCAGACTCTGTTCTGTCACTTTCAGCAGGGAAATAATGATGCCTGCTCCACAGGGCTGCCAAGAGGATAAATTAGGTACCACAAGCAAAGCACTCCCATCCCTAATAGTCTGATGCAACCAGCTGACCAAAGATCAATTCAGTCCTTCATTGAGTAGGAATATGACTAAACAGCAAAGACCTCAGGAAATTTCAACTGTCACACTGCTTTATTCTCCTAACTCTCTATGGGGCCATGGCAGCAAAGCAGTGGGTCTTCCAGCTGCTGCTCATGCTGGGGCAGACAGTGAGGTGGCCCTCGGTACCGGACAAGTTCCTCTGGGGAACTTGGTGGGGAGGTGTGGGGTTGGTTCTCGCGGTAGAGGTCGTTGAGCTCTGATGATTGGTGGCACGGGGCGGGGGGGGGGAAGTCCCAGCTAATGAATCACACGGCTGTGCTCCCTGAGAGCTGAGCCACTTGAGAAACAGAAACAAGAGTCAGCTAGGGATGAAATGCCAGGCTTTTGCTGGAAAGCTGGACTAGAGAACACAATTTGGACCTGCCTACTCCTTTCCCCCTCCCACCCAGGTGAACCCTAACCATGGCCTTCATTACAACTATAACCACAATCCTAACCATACCCCTAAACCCCACAGTCTGAGACAACTCTTGGCCTCTGGGGCAGGGGCTCGCTAATGAGCTTATGAAGGAGAGGAGAGCACGTGTGTCCTAGCACAGTCTGGAGGAAAAGAGTGAGCCCAGGAGGGGCTGAGCGACTGCATTCTTGCCTAAGGGACTGCATTCCATGGGGAGAAGTGAGGAGGGAGGAGAGAGAAAGGACATTCTCTCCAGGGAGTAGAATGAGTCCCCTGCCCTCAATGTCAGGAGAGGGGCTGTTGGCGTCCTCCCTGACAATGCTCCCCGCCTCCCCTCCCCACGTTACTGGGGCTCTGCAGGATCCAGTGGAGTCCCCAGCCTCTAGGGCACAGGTCTGAAGGTGGATTCCAGGTTCGCCACTGAGCGATGGGGACAACTGGGACAGACGCTGTGGAAGTAGCCATGTGTGTGTCTGTGTGTGTGTGCCAACTAAAAGAGCCCTGTCACTAAAGCACTGTCCCTTGGAAGCTGGCTTCTGCAGTGGGTCCCTCCCCTGAGGGTGACACTGAAGGGAGAGTGGCCTTCCATTCTGAGGAATGGCCTGGGGGATGAGCATCAGAGGCAGCCGTCAGCGACACATGCCTCGCCCGCTCTGAGAACTCCAAGGCGGTGCTGGATGGAGAGAGAGAACGGCAGGCTGCAGTGCTGGAGCGGGCACGGTGTCCACCCTGAGCAGCCAGCCTTCCTGCAGCCCACCAGCTAGAGGCAGGCACGGGCAGCCCCGCTCCCCGCAGGCGGCGGCAGGAATCCCCCAGGACGGCCTCTGGGGTCAAAACCGCACCTCTGGGATTCTGAATTTCCCAGAGTAGGGGGAACCAGCAAGGGAAAAAAACTTCTTTGTAAGCAGTCTTGGAATCATTCCACCTGAATTTTAAAAGAAATCTGACATTATTTGTAACTCCAGCTGTTGAAGGGGTACATAGTTATTTAGTTGGTTTTGGTTATCTTTCACATTGAAATTAGATTTTTTTCTGATTGTATAAATAATACATGAAGATTTTTAATAATTAGAACTATTCATGTAAATATCTGGACAAAAAAATGTCACCTAAAACCTCACCACTCTAAGCTAACCACCACTAATGTTGGTTATCAGCTCTTCTTGGACCTCTTCATGCGTTCATACAGACATGCGTGTATGTTAACTTTCATCAATGAGAAGTATCATTAATTTTCTTTAATCACCGACACCTTCCACTCCCATCCACACCCCGCAGGCAATCCTTGCTCACGGTCCAGGATGTGTCCTTCTTGTTCTCCTCACCCATATAGTCCTACACACTTTGCCGTCTGTAGCCAAATACCACTGGCCTTCGTTTTAGAAAATTCGATCACCTGTTTCCTTGCATCTCGCTTTTCTCTGCCACCAGCACTCCTGGAAATCCCTCCAGGTCACTTGCAAGGGCTCCAGCTCTTCTTAAATGGCTGATGAATATTCTACAGTAGGGCCGGCCCCGTGGCTTAGTGGTTAAGTGCGCGCGCTCCGCTGCTGGCGGCCGGGGTTTGGATCCCAGGCGCGCAGAACCCCGGGGCGCACCAACGCACCGCTTCTCCAGCCATGCTGAGGCCGTATCCCACATACAGCAACCAGAAGGATGTGCAACTATGACATGCAACTATCTACTGGGGCTTTGGGGGGAAAATAAATAAATAAATAAAATTATTAAAAAAAAATATTGTATGGTAGGTGATCTTAAGTTGAAATTTCTCCACCCGCTCTCTGCAGGGACTCGGATCCTTGCAGATGCAGAACTCGGGTTGTGCACCGGGAAGACAGTGTGGGGCAGCGGGAGACCAGGGATTTTGGAGATTGAGGACCTAGTTTCCTTAGTATCTGGTAAAAGTAAACTAGGAGGGTTCTGGGAAAAGAGCCTTTTGAATAATCATGACGTCAATGCTGATAATGATGATAATGACTTATTTGCATTAGTCAGTTTTGACTTTGTTACTGACTTTATCGGGGTTTTTTCTAAGTTTACTTTTTCAAAAAGTAATGCCTTTCCATGGTTCAAAATATCAAATCATATGAAGGACACACAGTGAAAATTCCCTTCCTTTCTCTCAGCCACCCAGCCACTCAGTACTTTATAAATGATAACTAATTTTGGTTTTCTCTAGCCCAGTTACTCCTCCCACCACAGTAAAGTAGGTGGTAGCACAGATATCACTGTGTGTTACAGACGAGGAAGCTGAGACCCCAGAGACTGAGCACAACCTGGACTGGGACCCCCACCTGTCAGACCCCAGGCCTCCTCGGCCAGGCTTTCTGTTCACAGAATGAGCCCAGCGTGTGGCTCAGTGAAAGGGGCCAATCACGGATCCTCCTTGAGAGCGAGCGCTCACTTCTCCCACTGATTTATAACTCAAGCCTGGACTTTTCTCCCCAGAGACATTTTAATTTTTTTTCTACCACCGAGCAGAGCTGATTCCCTGAGCAGCAGGATGTGACCGAGCCAAGGACTGTCCCACCCACATCCTTGCAGCTGCTGGAACGCTTCTGGAGAAGGCTGGTGCTCGGACGGCTGGGCCTCTTCTTGTGCCTTCTCTCCGTCCGCCCGGGGCCTGCCCCCTCAGGACAGAGGCTGGCTGTTCCTGCGTCTGCTTTGCCACCTCTACCGGGAAGCCTTCCCGATGCCCCTTGATAATAATCCCCCGATGCTGAGAAAGATCACCCGGGCGTTCAAGGGCTTCACGCACCTGATCCTCACAACAAGCTCCTGAGACAGGCACGAGGAAGCTGAGTGAGGCTGAGGGAGGCCAAGTGTCCTGCCCAAGACTCCACAGCATGCAAGCAGCTCCACTGGGACTTAAACCAAGATTCTCTCATGCCAGTTCCTCTGCTTGCCCCCCATAGCAGGCCACTGTGGACTGCCCGTGCCCTTTGCTTCTGCCTCGGGTGCGTGGGCAGCGTTATACCAAGGTTAAGGTCGTGGGCTTGGGGGTCAGCAGACTGGCATCAAGGCCTGGCTTTGGCACTTGTCAGCTCTATCATGTAGGGCACATTTCCAATCTCTATAAACTTTGCCCAGCTGAAAAGTGTCGATGCTAAGGTTGGACTCATAAGGTCCTTGTGAGATCATAGCACGCCATGAGAAAAGGAGACCGTGCACACAGCGCACCATCTCAGAGCTTGGTTGAATGTGAGAAGGCTGTTTATGATGACTTTAAAAACTCACTTATTAGATCCAGTTCTCCTCCCTTGCTCCCCGTAGACAGAAGCGTAGGCTCACCAATCTTTGAGTTTGGGCCAGTGTTTTGCATAGAATGGTTGACATTTTGGGCTGGGGCTCGAAGGATGACGAGTCAGACGAACAAGGAAGAGGCTGCCAAGACCAGCAGGTGTGCGAGTGCTGGGGTTTTCCCAGAATGATGCTCTTCCCATGTGCCTGGACCTCGCAGGTGGCCTGAGGGGGCGTGGGGAGAGATAAGCCTCACGAGATAAAGAGGGACCAGACCCGTACAGGGGTAAATGGATAACAAAAGTGGCTTATGGCTTCATGGCGGGGATCAAACCAGCCTCTACATCTGAGGCTATTTTAGGCAGGGTGGGAAAGAAACAGAACTTTCTGGGGGCTTCCAGCTGCCCCACACCTGATTGGCAGCAAGAACAGCTTTTTTAGTGTTGGATGAACTCATCTGTTGTTCCTCCCAATTGCAAGTTTTCCTTATGGATAATTCTGGTTTCCCTAGATTTACCAGTCTACCCTTCCCCCAGCCAAATAATTTCAGAGAAAGATGATCTCATCTGAATTTGGGAGTAGAAACACTTGGGAACATTCATTTGTAAAATCAGAAAGGTTTTGATTCTTGGGATGAAGGATCAGAAGAAAACAAGAAAACAAACAAAAAACTGCCTCTTAGCTTGGCCTGTCTGCAACACAACAAAGCAAATTGATAAGTTTCTTGCTAAAACCATGGAGGAAAAAAATTCTCTAAAGTTTATATCGAACAAGAGATGGTACATAGAAAATAACAACATGGCAGCCGTCATTTCTAATTTTACACATATAACATGTCACCAGTACTCGCTTTCTGTAATATGCCATCTTCATTGTTTTCTTTTCATGAACATTAAAATATTTCTAAGCATAACCTAGTTTCCTCAGGCCTTGCCAACCTGTGGGTAGTCCTGGGGTTACACTGAACAGTGACAACTTAATTTTTTCAGTTTATGCCTGTGATAAGCAGAATAATGGCCCCCCAAGATGTCCACATCCTAATCCCTGGAACCTGTGAGTATGTTAGGTTCCTTGGCAAAGGGGAATTAAGGATGCAGATATAATTAAGGCTGCTAATGTGCTAATGTGCTAATGTTAAAATAAGGAGATAATCCAAGTGGGCCCAATGTAATCACAAGGGTTCTGATAAGAGGGAGAAGGAATGTCAGGGTTGAAGAAGGAAATGTGAAGCAGAGGCCTGAGGGATGTGGCCACTGCCAAGGAATGTGCATGGCCTCTAGATGGAAAAGACAAGGAAATAGATTCTCCCCTGCAGTCTCCAGAAAGAAACACAGCCCTGCCGACTCCTTGATTTTAGCCCCATGAGACCCTTTGACCTCCGGAACTGTAAGATAATAAATCTGTGTTGTTTTAAGCTGATAATTTTGTGGTGGTTTGTTGCAGCAGAAATGGGAAACTAATATGGTGACTTTACTTGTTGACCCCGGAGCCGAGCCCTTTCCACCCACCCTGAGTCTCACTGTTTAGTCTGCACAGACATCCCTAGGCTGACTCCTAAGACCTCACAAGCCCTCCCCCACAGTCCTCCGCTCGAGCTCCTTCGGTGATGTGCAAGGCCTACGTTGCCTTTGGGTCAATCTTTGCCACTGCTGCAGGCGTCCCCTGAGAGCGCCCAGGCCCGTCCCCAGGAGATGATCTAGCAGGACACACAGCATCCAAGGCTTGCATTTCCACTCTGTCCCTGCTGTCCTCATCACTTCAAACCCCGCCGTTGTCCATGAAGAGCTGATAGAAGGCTCTTCCCCCATGGCCTGTTTCACTTGGGCATCTGGTCTCAAGGGCGTGTTGCTTGGGTCCTTGTATGAGACCTTCAGCCTGCATCCGCATCCCCTCAGGGAAGGACTGGGATCTGTGCCCGCCACGCCAGCCTGGCGGCCCCATCCCGGCCATCTGTCCTGTCCCATTCTCCCCCAGGCTCTCGCTGCAACCTGCCCAGCTCCTTCAGCCAAACACCCTCACAGACGTGGGCTTCCCACACTCGCTCCCACTCTCACCAGACATGCCCAGATGGGCACGTCTTCACCCCTGCTAAGGCCACAGGGATCCCCTTCCACCACCACAAAAGAGCTTCAGGGTTTTATGTGCCCCCACCCTTCTCCCTAACCCATGTTTCTAGAATCTTGAGTTCCTTCACGGTGAACTCAGCCCCCACAGGGGTTTTCAGGACCTTGGCCTGCCAGTAGAGAAGAGCCATTGGAATGCTTTACTCCTGGGATGGAGGAGGGGCAGGGGGATCCCCCATCCCACTTCCCTTCTGCAGCTGGCCACACAGAGCAGCCAGGAGTCAGCACCTTGTGCGGGTTTGTGCCCTCCAAGACTTATCTGCCAAGGCAGCCTCTTTTGGGGGCAGATGAAGATGTGGCAGGACCTAAATACCAACTGCCCCCTACCCCCGCCACTTTATCACTACCCCGCAACTTCACTCGCAAAGCTGTTCAACCCTCATCCCTGAGGGCCATCAGGAGGAGGCAGGGGGTACGGACCCCGGGCCCCATCCCAGCCCCAGCCTCTCTGGCGGGCCCTGGGGGGCTGCCTTTGGCTAACGGAGCAGTTGGGGGAAAGAGGAGGCGGTCTCCTACAAGCTGGGCCGGGGCCCACCAATCAGACCCTGTCTCTGCAGCCGAGTCTCTTGTGGAGCTCATTTGCATAATTTGGTTCAATATTTACTGAGCCAACCTCGTTTTCTGGGCCGTCTCCACGGCCGACAGCTGGGAAGGCTGCAATTACGGCATTACAGGCGCGCAGGGGGCCGCTGCGAGCGCGCGCTGAGAGGCGCTTCCAAACAAACGCAGCCCCAGGGGAGCCCCGCCTCGTCTACCCCCAGCTCTGCAGCTGGAGCTCCGCCTGGGCCACATCTGCAAGCCAGGCTCCACCCAGACACGGCCGCCAACAACAGCAACGGCAGCAGTAACAATAACGGTTACTTTTTATTATCTAATCATAATAGCTGACTCCTGGTGGGTGCTTAGGTGCAGGCACTGAGCTGAATTCTCTACATGGAATCTTTCCATCCTCACAGCAGCCCTGGGAAGAAGGGAATCAGGACTATTTCAGGCCACTGTTTAGACAAAATGAGGGAGACCTTTAGCTTCAGGCACAGCTGGATTCAGGATGTGAATTACTTCATCGAGAGTCAGTTTTTCTCCACTGAACAGTTTGGCTTCACTCGAGCTTTGCCCGGACCAGGTTCTCAGTTGGGGCAACCCCAGCTCGGCTCTCACCCAGGTCTAGCGGGTGGAAAGACTGAGGCTATCACCAGAGTCCTGCGAGTCGCTCAGACTGGGCAGACAGGGAAATGTACTTTTCAAGGGAAGCCCCTCCGTGATACAGAACGGTAGGGAAGATCTGAGGACAGATAGGCAAAGGACTGCATGCTGGTTCCCACGTTCATTGACTCGCCCACTAGGATGCAGGTTCATCTAAGGAGGGACCTATCCTATCTGCTCCCCAGCACCTCAACATAGGAGGCTTTCAAGAAATATCGACTGGTTGAGGCTGGTTCCTGCTTCCTGAGGGACGGAACATATTTAAGGCTTAGTTTAGACAACCAGTAAATGTGATAAAATAGCCAGCCCAGTTCGGTTGCGATGATTGAGAAAATATATGGACACACGCCTAAAATTATAGGCAGCACATATAGAGGATCCATAAAGGATGGAGACTTCATGAACTCATCCATTTTCCAGTTGTACTTGGCTACGGTAAATCCCACCCAGATCGACAAGGATTTCCTGTGGACTACTGTGTCTCCTGATGCATTAGTTTTAAAAAATAATGGCACTAATCATTTTTGAGCAGGCTTTGCCATTTGCAATGCACCTTTACAATAATGATCTCATTTGATTCTCTCTAACATCCATGTGAATTAGATGATAATAACTAATATTTGTTGAGAGCCTATCCGTGCCAGGCATGATTCTAGAAGCTTTGCATCTGTTAATTCCCTTCATCTTCACAAGAGCCCTATAAAGTGAATGTTATTCTCCCCATGTTACAGATGAGGAAACTGAGGCACAGAGAGGTTAACCAACATGCCAACGGTCACACAGCTGATAAACAACAGAGACTCAAATCATCTGGCATCAGTCTACCCTCTTTAACCACTGATGGTGCTCAGGGCAAGCTACCCCAGGAGGCACCACTCTGGTATGCGGATTATTTAGACCTGAAGACAATAAGGACTCAGAGAACTCAGGAAGAATATTTGAGTTTCCCCTCCCAAACTGCCTAAAGAATTTAAAACAAAAGATCTGTTTCAAGAAAGAGTTGTTATCATGATGGCTGTAAAGATAATGTAGGATAGAGGTTACAATAACAAAGGCACCAAGCCTCTTTTATCAAAAACTCTGTCTCTCCCTGACCACATTATCTATAGATGACCCTGAAAAGAAGTGTCTTTCTGCCCTCTGAAGTCCCAGGCCACTACCCGCCCCCAACACGCTCCTCGCCTTTAGCTGCAATACTTAAGTAAGCAGCTTAGACAGAGGGACGAGTTGCTCATTTCTAAGTTTCTCCCATGTATACATGTTAATAAACTTGGTATTATTTTTTCCTGCTAACCTGTCTTGTTGATTATTTGGCCAGCCATAAGAACCTTAAGGAAAAGGGCAGAGGAAGATTCTCCCTCTTACCCCGACACCACTAAGCAAGATGCTGTTCTAGTTGGTTCCATGAGAAAACCAGACCTGGAATGATGCAAAGGTATCGCGGGTAGTAAGTGGCAAAGCTGGGAATGGAGAACAATAATCTTTATCATTTCCACATCCAGCCAGGAAAGCTCGGCCTCTCTCTTTCATTCCATAGTATAGAGTGTGCTCAGAGCCCCACAGTTTTCAGTGGGCAGCTGCCCATGTGGCTCAGGACCCAGAGCAGACACACAACGCGTATCTATGAGGTCTACTGGGGAGGGAACAGGGATCCCTTTAAATCCTCTTTGCTTCAAGCTAAACCTGCAGGGCCAGTGAGCCCGGGTGACAGCGGGTCAGAGAGAAGGGGCATGGTAGCTCCTGGACAGCAGGGCCAAGCCTGAAGCAGCTCTGGGTGCCCTGGTACAGCACCCACCCCATACGCACAGGAGAGCACTGGGAAACGTCTGATGGGCCAATCCAAACAAACACAGTACTGACCTGGGCCCTTGGGAGCTGTCTCCACATGCCAGCAGAGAGGAGATGCTCAGAGAAACAGTGAGCGAGTCAGCAGGCCACATCTGGGGCTGCCCACACACACCTGGGGAGCGAGCGGCACCTGAGTTGGTTACGGCCACCAGACCTTTGTGGGAACAGCAGGCAGTAGGCAGACAGGTCAAAAGTTTACACCTAGGAGTCCAAAACTCTGGGATGCTGACTGCAAGGTAGTATCTTGGATTTGACCTTGGAACAGTAAAACGACATTAGTGGAAATCCACATAAAGTCCATGGTTTTGTTAATAGTAACGTGTCAGTGTTAATTTCTCAGTTGTGACAAACGCACCATGGTTGCGTAAGATATTAACATCAGGGGATGCTGCGCAAAGGGCATACAGGAGCTCTCTGCATTATCTTTTTCTGAACATTTAAAATTATTACAAAAAAGTTTTTAATCATTTTTATTTATTTATTTTTTTCCCCCAAAGCCCCAGTAGATAGTCGTATGTCATAGTTGCACATCCTTCTAGTTGATGTATGTGGGACCCGGCCTCAGCATGGCCGGAGAAGCCGTGAGTCAATGCGCACCCGGGATCCGAACCCGGGCTGCCAGCAGCGGAGCCCACGCACTTAACGGCTAAGCCATGGGGCCGGCCCCGACAAAAAAGTTTTATTAAAAAAATTTAAAATTCTCCAGGTGGAATCCCAACTCCATCACATGTTATGCAAACTTGACCAAGTCACTTAAGGTCTCCGTGCCTCACTTTCTTCATCTGGGCATACAAATGTGGGGATAATGGTTTCTGCCTTAGAGCATGAACAGCATTTAGCCTCTTCCGGCTCTGTAAATACTTTGTCAGTGTTGGCTACTATTATTATCCACACAGTCTGCAAACTGCTACAAACACGTGGAGACTGTGCCCAGGTCCCCTTCATGGAAGGACTTTCTGCCCAGCTGCAGAGAGCAGCCTCGGCTGAGGTCACTCCCTTCCTGGGGCAGCCTCACCTGGTAATCAGTGATGGGGGAGAAGGGGTGGTATAAAGGCCCAGGCACTTCAGCCAGATGTGGGACAGCTGTGCCCGGCAAGGCTTGCTCCAGGTCTCCCTGGGGACTGGCCGAGGCTTCGTCAGGCCAGCATCGCAGTTGACTTCTTCCTCCGCCCAGTTCCTCCCAGGGGTTGATCCCTAATAAACATCTTGCCCCCTGAACTCCATTTCAGTGTTTGTTTCCCAAGAACCTTACCTGCGGCAGCCGGTCCTGGTAGTGTCCAAGAAAGCAGCTGGTTGGCTGGGGCTTGGGAGCTGTATTACTCCCCTCTCAGCTCACAAGGAGCACCCTGTCATGGTGGCAGGTGAAGCACGGGTCCCAGCACAAGGTGGCTTCCCATTGTTAAAACTTGCACAGTTGGTGAACTGGATGGTGCACCTATGGTGGAATGTGGTAGCAGGCCATGGATGTGTCAGGCTTTGCGACTGGGCGTGGGGGTGGGTACTAATAGCTCTAAAGGTAACAGTATTGGATGATTAGATGGCCATGGCTAAGCACTAGTGATGCCCCTGAGAAAGATGATGAAGAGCTGAGGCCAGGTAGCAGATAATGGAGAGCCAGGAGTGGAAGCCACAGGCCTTCTTTAAATACATACAAGGAAACTTTCAACCTCCTTGCAGAAGGAAGGGGGAATGAGCCTGGGGCAAGCCCCAGACGTAATAGTCTAAGTGGCTAAACTTCAAAGACACTTATGGGACCAAGCAGGGCAAGTCTCTTAGGGCCCTGGGATCCTGACCAATGGGATAGGGACATCTGGGTGGATGCCTCTGCAAGTTTCAATTCCCCAGCCTCCTCTGAACCTTCTGAGCCGTGAGCATGCTCCAGCCCTCCCCTCCCCCCAAGACAGTCCAGAGACCTCTTCCCGCCGGGCAGCACGTGCCCCTCAGGGCCCACCTCCATCTCTGTCTCCCTTAAGAAATCCTTACCCTCCCTGAGGTTAAATTCCTCTATATTCCTCTTATATTTAGGGAATATTCCTTTTATTAGTTTTCACAGTTTTACCTTTCACATTTATGTCTTTAGTCAACCAAAGATAACTAAACACACACATATAATAAGGTGATTTTATTTTTGGCGGAAGAGAACCCAATTTCCCCAACACCATTTACTAAATACTCTGTCCCGTATCCACTGGTTTTTGCTGTCGCTTCTCTCGCATGTCAAGCTCTCGTGGACTCCTCGGTCTGTCTCGGGACTTTCTGTTTTCTTCCATTTGTCTGCTTTGTCCTGTGCTGCTTCTTTGGCTATGGCTTCGTAATATGTCTTCACAACTGGTAAGTGAGGTAGGTGTAAATAATAATTACCATCGTTTGGAGGAGAATATGCAGGCTCAGAGAAAATTGCAGTGAGTTGTCCAACATCACACGGCTACTAAGTGGCCAAACCAGGATTTGAACCCACATCTGTATTATTTCCAAGACTGGGCTCTTTCCACTCCACCAGGCTGTCCTCAGACTTGGCTCTTTCCCAGGAAGGAAAAGGGGTTGGCGTGGAATTTTGATTGCATAGGCTTCATGCTCCCAGCCTCAGAGGAGGTCAAGGTCCTTCACAGAAGGCGCTGATGTTTCCTTTTGGCTCCTGGATCCAAGGGGAGAAGCCGCATTATCTGCCACTCTCGCCTTCCCTTGGGAGCACCCAGCAGGGCAGAGAGAACAAGCCGCCAGCTCAGGGCCCAGAGAAACAGCCCCCCTTAGTGGGCTTCCTGCTTCCTGTGCTGTGGCTGCAAGGAAGAGCTGAGAAGCCACATAATTATCTTTATCTTTTTGAAAATAAATCTGACCTTATCTGTCTCCCCTGCTGAAAACAAAATAAAGAAAGGACACTACACCTCTGCCACTGTCCACCAAGAAAAAACAAACCTGCATTGCTCCCCAGTGAAGCAATAGGCTGCAGACGTTTTTCTGTTTTTGTTTTTATTTTTAGCCAATAACCCTGTTTTTTCCTATAATAGAATCATATGCAGAAACCCCAAATGAAAGACATTAAACTGTAGCTTTAAGGACAGGTGGCCTGTTCAACCTCCTCCTTGTGCCTGCCATACAATAGGTGCTCAGTAAATATTTAGGAACTTCAAGGAGGCTTTGGGGCCTGTCCACGGAACCCAGTTGCCATCCACTGACCTTGAGGTCAGGTGTGAGCCTCCAGTATGGCACTTACGCGCCTTATAAATTTGGCCCTAACTTAACCTCCCACCTCCTAGACCAATGCCTGAGCCACGCCAACCATCTCATCATTCCCAAATTTGCCTGGTTCTTTCTTGCATCTGTGCCCTTGCAAAAGCTGTTCCCTCAGCCTGGAATGCGCTTCCTCCCGTTTCTCCTGCTGTGTGAACTCCTACCAAACCTTCATAGCCCAGCTCACATATCCCCTGCTCCACCAAGCCTTCCTCGATTTCTTGCCAACTCCCCTGTAAGTCCCATCTGCTATCGTACCTGTTATAGCTAGGGGAATCTCTGAACCAGAACTCAGTGGGGCAGGATTTGAGCCCTTAGTCCTCAATCTCAGTCTAGTACTTAGTCTGGCTCTTAATGCTCAACAAATATTATATGAATGAATGACTGAATAAGTAAATCAATAGCACTATCTCAACACACAAATATGGAGACACTAGTCAACCCATTGGAGGTCCGTCATTGGAGGAGTCAGCCCAGGATGGAGCAGCAATGGTAGACACTTGACCATATGTGTCAAGCCCCAAGAAGGTGGCTCTGTCTGTGTCAGAGGCTGGGAGGGGAAGGAATCTGTGGGGCTGGGTTGCTACCATCTACAGCTGAGAAGCAGCAGCCAATCAGGAGTCGGCTCCTGCAGCGGTAGGGCCTCCTCCAGCCTGAGGACTCCTCTGTTCCAGCACCCACAGCTCCCCACCTGCTTACCCCGGTCCTTGGAGAAGTCCCTCCCACCTCCACAGCCTCCTGACAGCCCTAGGGAAGAGCCCCTCCCACAGTCTCACTGCTGAGTTTCCTTGGGAATTTTGTCCTTGGCTCTTCCATGGGCAGATACGCACAGCCCCTTTTGTCCCTGGGAATGTGCCTGAGTCCCCTCCCCAGGTCATGATCCTTCTGGAGGTCTTCGGTCTTGCCTCACTAATCATTCTCTCTGCTGGCCCAAGGGGTGCCTAATGCTGGGCTTTGCCTTAGGGGCTCAATGAATAAGAAACACCCAGCAGACGTCTGGGAACCCAGAAATGTCACTAAAACCACGAACAAACTCTAGCCAGGCTCGGAGTGGGCACAGAGCCATGAGGAGCTCCACTCTAATGGGAGACACGGTAAATAGACGATGACAACATGATGGCCTATACACATGGATGCGCTTTCATTAAGCGCTGACTGCATGCCAGACACTAGTTGCCGTCATACATGGCAATGTCCTGCTCATAGACTGTTGAAGGGTGAGTATACACATCCCCATTTTCTAGACGAGGAAACTAAGCTTACAGAAGTAAAACAACTTACCCAAAGTTTCACAGTTAAATGACTGTCAGAGCTGCAGTTAGAACCCATATCCCTCTGCTGCAGGAACTTTGAAAATAGAAGCCATTCACTGAGTTTTTTTTTCCACCGGGGGAGGGAAGCATCAGGGAAGCCTTCGTGGGTGTGATCATTAACGTGAGCCTTGAAACCCCTTATCACTGGTTTATTTATTGTACTGAAATGTACTGAACACCTGTTAGGTGCCAGGCACTAAGGATACATAGAAGAATAAGATACAGACTTGCCCTGAAGGAGCTCAGATATAGTGATGGAAAAAGAAATCAGCCAAAAGCAAAGCTGTGTCAATGGCAAGTTGACAGGAGAGTCCACGGGAGGCTCTCTGTCCAGTGTGCAGGATCATGGGAAGCTCTGTCCAGTGTGGGGGGTCACGGGAAGCTCTCTGTCCTGTGTGTGTGTGCATGTGTGTGTGTGTGTGTGTGTGTGTGTGTGTGTGTTGGGGGGGTCATAGGAAGCTCCTAGTACAGTGTAGGGGGTTGTGGGAAACGCTTGGTCCAGTGTGAAGGATAATGGGAGGCTCTCCATCAGTGTGGGGGATCATGGGAGATTCCTTGTCCAGTGCAGGGGATCTTGCAGGTCTTGGGGAAGAGCGCTTATCTGGGCTGAGTCTAGAAGGCTGAATGAGAGAACCAGGGGAAGAAATGTCCAGAGAGACCCTAGAGCGCTATGAGCAAAGGTCCAGAGGCCAGGACTTTCCCCTGGGCCCTGAGAACAGGTTTACAGAGGCCATCTGTGTGTGTGTGTGTGTGTGTGCGCGTGTGTGTGTTCCAAGCTCACAGTGGGAAATTTATGAGGCCTATGTCAGTTCCTGGGGTTAGTGCAAATCTACGGTTGCTCAGAATTGCATTGTGTAGTTCGAGACTATTAGTTTTGTGAAGTCATAAAGAATGGGGCACAGGAGATTGCAAAGCATGTCAGGCCACAGGGAAGGAAGAACGGCCCTTTGGGAGTTGTTTCATTTCCCCCAGGTACCTCTCCTGCCCGGGGTCTGCAGGGGCCTCTGGCTGAGGAATCCACACGGTCAAGCGAGGGTCAACGCTCCAGCTGGAGGGTGGCACTTGGACTGGGTCACGGCCGGACAGCGGGGAGCAGGGAGCTCGAGGTGGCGTCACACGCCAGCCCAGGGATCCTGTAGTGACCTCGTGTCTCCCTCACACCCCCTCGGAGGGGGCCAAAGACCCAGCCCTCTGACTATATGAACTGTCTCTTTTGGATGAGTTTAGGTGAGCAGGCTGATTCTTCTAAACTGAGGGTCTTCTCCGCCCCCGCCCACTCCATGTACAGTAATATAAACCCGAAGGAGAAAAAACCCCCATCTGACTCCAAATCCTATCAGCTTTCCCTGTGCCCCTCCCTCCAGGCATGTCATAGGAGGGCAGAGGTCCAAAACCACCTCAGATGGAGAAAATCCCAGTGTCTCCCCTAGCCCAACACTTGTGTAGACATAAAATTGGCATAAAGGGGGTCTTGGGGGTGGCCTGGTGCCTGGTGTGAGTTCCCACCCCGCCTCGGCAATGTTCTCGTTATGAGAACTTGGCCTGCGGCTCGCCCTCCCCGGGCCTCGGTTCTCATCTGCGCGGCAGTTCTCCGGGAGGATGAAGTGAGTCAGTGCCAATCAGGCTTGGTGCCTGCAGCGCTGTGGCTGTGGTTCCCTTCCCGCCTCTCCCCGCACAGCCTGGGCAACAGAGGGCCGGTGTGGGCTGGGTTTTCCAGAGCAGCATCTTCCCTTCCTCCCCTGGCCCGATTCCCCGCAGGCCGCCTCAGCTGTTCCATGACCCCTAGATGCCGGTTCCCCCTCACCTGCCGGGGGCCCCACTTTGCGCTCCCACCTGAAGCACTGCCTGGCTCTCCCTCCCCACAAGGGGGCATCAGGGCATGGAGGAGGGCATTTTCCCTGCCCTTCCCCGCCTCTTCTCTGTCGGGTCCTGGCATTTCCCCATCACTCACTTGGGCTTCTCATTTTACTTTCCCTCTACAATGTCAGAGCAGCCCTCCTTCCACCCCAACCCTGCAGCCAAGACTTCAAAGCACAATTCCTTCCAGTTCCCTTGTGAGCCATGGGTGCTGAGCGGTGCTGAGCTCCTCGCTGATTGATACGGCAAGTTTTGCTTTTGGCTTTGACACTATGTCCATAAAACAAATGTGCAAATAAATAACTACGGTCAGATATGCAAGGTTCACGCACTACACGTTCAGAGAGTCAAACAAGGGAGCAGTCCTCTGCTGGCTCGTGGGCAGGAAAGCCTTCACAGAGCATGTAACATTGAAGTGGGTTTGAAAGGTTGAGTAGGAGTTCACACGAGAGAGGAATGTGGGGGAATTTCTGGACAGTGACCAGCACGTCAATGCGTAGAGGTGTGGAAGGGCCTGTGTAATGCAGTCCTGCTGTATGGGGTGAAGGGGAGGGAGACAGGCTGAAGGCGTGAGTTGGAGCAAGAGTGTAAAGGGCGTGGAAAGCCCAGCAGATGAGCTGAGAATTTCTCCTGACAGCAGGAATGGAGGCAGTGTGGCCGACGGCATCACCCAAGCTCCAGGTCTCGGACATTCCAGCCGGGTCCCCAGCACACAGGAGGAAACACTCACCAGTGCCCCGGTGACCTCCCCAGTGTTTTTGGGGTCATCTAACAAGTCTAAAGTGGAAAACCCATCCCCTAACTCAGCAGTTCTCCAATGTTCTGGCCTTAGGACCTCTTTCCTCTCTTAAAAATTATTGAGAAACCCAGGAGTTTTTGTTCATGTAGGTTATATCTATCAATATTTACTTGATTAGAAACTAAAATTGAGAAATCTAAACAATATTAATTCACTTGAGATAAATCCACTACGTTAAAAAAAACTTTTAAAATATTTATGAAAAATTGTTTTTTAAAAACTAGTGAGAATGGTGTTATATTTGATTTTTGTGAATCTGTTTGTTGTTTGGCTTACAGAAAACAGTGGTTCCCACATCTGCTCATTGGATCGGCTGTGACGTCACACGTCAGGTAGTCTCTGGGAAGCTCCGCTCTGTGCCGGAGAGGGAAGTGAAAACAGCAAGCAGAGTCCTAGTGTGCTTATGACAGTAGTTCTGACCCCAGAGACGCCCTGAGAGTTGTTCTCGAGCCACATTGTAAGAACTGCTGGGCTAGTAACAGCCAGGCAAACCACCAGAGGAGCAAATGGCTGTCAAAACAGCAAGGGGGAATAAAAAAAAAATCCCAGGAAGGACAGAGACTTAGCTCTGGGATGGGAAGAGGCAGAGATAAAAGCGAGGCAGTGTCACCTAGGGTGACTTTGGAGCCAGTTGACACAGGTTTGCCTCCTGGCTCTGCCACTTAGTAGCTGTGTAGCTCTTGCCTGATTGACCTCAGTTAACCCATCTGTAGAATGGCAATAATGCTAGCAGCAGCAAAGCATTAGCACAGGGACAGACACCTGGACTTGTCAGCACTTTTCTCTCGTGCCAGAATAGGACTTGGTGAAAACAGCATTTGTTCAGTAGCTAGGAGATACATGTAAGTCTGAGGTAGGCTGCTTTTGCTTCTGTAACAGAGATCACATGTGGACTCCAAAGGCATGGACACTTTAAAAGCTCTGCTATATTAGCACAGCTGCTCAATCCAAGGTCCTGGTGTGGTGTCACTATCAAACCAGCAATCTCAAATTTAGGCTGCATTAACAGAGGTATCATGCACAGAACAAGGGAGGTGAGAGCTCCTCCGACAGTCCATACTGCTCAGACCCATCCCATCAGGATGAGGAAGGGACTCGATGACATAACTCATTCCAAGTGAGGGATTTTCTTCAGCATCAAGAAGACTTGGTCAGAGGGTGGGAGGTGGTCAGGGAGAGACACAGTCACTCTTCTTAAGACCTGAAAGGTTGACACATTGGCTCAGGGTGACCCCCAGAGGTAAATTAGGGCCTGAGGATGGCCTGTCCAGAGAGCCAGAGGGGAGAGGGGAGCTTGACAATCCCCGGAGGGTCTGAAAGCTGAGAAGTCTGAGCTGGCAGTAACGAGTGCCACATCACGCCAAGTGTTGAGGCGGAGGCTGGGGATGAGGCGTGGAGGCACTGCGCTGGATCACCGGATGGCGGCCACAGGCCCCTTCCAGGTCTGAGTTCCTGTGCCTCTGGCCACTTGGAAAGACTATCCGAGGAACTCAAAAGCAAACCTGGAGAACAGAGTGCCATCTGGGTGAGAGGGGCAGTGGGCATTGTGCCAGGCACGTTGGCTGGCTTCTCTGCCAAATTTCATCTGGAGATGAGACGTAGCTGCCAATTCCTTGGCCTAGAAACTGACAGGACGAAGTACAGCATTGCTCAGAAACAGTTCATAGAAATGCAAGCTTGCCATGCCCGAAATGTCCACTGTTTGAGCCACGCTGCCGGCTGAGTGGGAAGCCCAGCAGCCTCTTGGGGACACTGAGGTGACAACAGTGAAGCAGGGAGGACAAGGCCCCCAGGGATCAGAGGCGCACTCAGGGCTGCAGACAGTAACTCAGCCACGCTCGCAGTCCTCTAGCGCAACCTTCTCACTGGAGAAAGGGAGAGCATCTCCTCGCAGACTGTGGGGCAGGCAGGCAGCACCCACACCAAAAACAAACCTGGCCTTGGTAAGGATGCCCTCCCGTCCGCCCTCTCACTGGACCCCCACTGGCAACCTGCGAGGTAGGCTCTATCTCACAGATGGGGAAACCGGGACACAGAGGTAGAGCGAGATGCTGAAGTCGCACGGCTGGTGTGGGGAGTGAAGACAGAAATCCAGGCCTGAGTCCGAGTCTGGACCCCAAGTCCCTCTGAGCTGGCCTCAGCGTGGGACTCTTGGAACGCAACTGTTGCCCTATGCTCCGTCTAAGTCTCAGATGTAGACCCATCTGGAATGTGTCAACAGAACCCCGCTGTCTCTACAACGGGCCAGCTCACTGTATTACGTGTCAGGTCTTTCAGATTCTGGTGCAAAGGTCCCTGGACACCTTTTCCTCTTGAGGAGAGAAAAACAGAGCAAGCTTTGGGATACTGTTCGTTGCCCCTCAACTTCTTAGTCGGCTTTTAGAACCGAAGCAGTGGCAGAAAAGATGAGGAGAGCCTAGAGCCCCAGGAGAGATGACAAACGTTATCCCAACTCTTCGTTCACTGACCATTTCTCCATCCAATGTAGACTGGGCATCTCCGCTGTCCAGCCCCTCACTGGGTTCTGGGGATACAGAGATGAAAGTCACAGCCTTTGAATCTAAAGAACTCTCATTTGTGACCTTAGTTTAATGGGTTTTCACTTCTATGGTAAATGTTGACAAGCAGCTAAGAAAACAGAGGAGAGGTCTCTGGCCCAAATTAGAGGGAGAAGGGGGTCACAGGAAGGCTTCCTGGAAAAGGGGCCTTGTACGGTTTTGGACACTGAGAAATTAGCAAGATAAACGAGGTGGGAACAGCTCCAAATCAGATGCCTGGCGCTCAGCAACTGCTCATCATTTGCTAAATGTATGAATCAAGGAAGCAGGTGCCAAGACAAAGACGTGACGGAGCACGGTTCTTGGGGGGCACCACCCACAGGCCAGCGTGTGGCCTCATTACTCTCCACTGGTCTGCTCCTCCTGCAGTCTCCCTTACCCCCACTAGCAGTTAAAACACACACTGGTCCACTTGGGAGCAGTGAGACTCCAGCAGCAATGAGCACACAAAGTGTTGGTTTCTAAATACAACCTCCACAAAAGGGAACCAAGAGCTCCTTGGAGAAATGGCAAATTCTAGGGCTGGGGCACAGAAAGCACAAGAGCCTGGAATATATTATTGTGCCAGAAAGTAAGGAAGTAGTTTCAAGAGTGAAACACAGAAGCGAGCTTTAAGAACGCAACCTAATGGGAAAACCTGGGACAACTCAAGCACCAAAATACCCATAGTAACGATCATACACCATTGAGCAAAACAGGAATCTGAGTTCACACAGATGCAAATTACAAATGGGAGAAAGAGAACACTAGAATACAGGAGAATGCTAACTAATAAATGTACAAGAGATTACGTCATTTGAAAATCACCAATTGGCAACCATTATAGTAATAATTAATCCAGGCAAGAAACATCAATAAACTAAAACTAATGGGCAAAATTTTGATGAGAAATTTACAGTCTCAAAATATCTTCCTATAGGGCTGGCCCCGTGGCTTAGCGGTTAAGTGTGCGCGCTCCGCTGCTGGCGGCCCGGGTTCAGATCCCGGCCGCGCACCGACACACCGCTTCTCCGGCCATGCTGAGGCCACATCCCACATACAGCAACTAGAAGGATGTGCAGCTATGACATACAACTATCTACTGGGGCTTTGGGGGAAAAAAATAAATAAAATTACAAAATAGCTTCCTATAAAATACTTAATTAAATACAAAGGGACAAACAGTAAATGTCCAGTGGAGAAGCCTGCCAGACACGCCTTTCCTTGAATGATCAAAGTGAACGTGACCAGTGATGGGACAAACGGACACCCTGTGCCGCCCACGGGATGCACTGGCAAGAGTACAGCAGCACTTCTATGCTATTTCTTCCAAAAACGCCTAATTTGAGTCATCACGAGGAAACAGCAAACATAAATTGAGGGACATTCTATAAGACGACTGTCTCGTAATCTTAAAAAAAAAACGTTCAAGTCATAAAGCTCAAGGCAGGATGAGAAAGAGTATGGATTGAAGGACACCGACTAAATGCAGTGTTATCCTGGACTGGATCTTTTTGCTATGGAGGACATTACTGCCACAACTGCAAAACTTGGGAGCTGGGTGGGGGTGGGGGGTGGTAAATGGGAGCTGGGTGGGGGTGGGGGGTGGCAAATGGGAGCTGGGTGGGAGTGGGGGTGGCAAATGGGAGCTCCTTGTGCTGCTCTTGCAACTTTTCTGTAAGTTAGAAACTGTATAAGGATGAAAACATTGTTAATGCTCTTTGCAGAAATGCAAACATGGTGTAAAAATTATAACTCCAAAGTTAAAGATATAGAAATATTTTACAATTAAAGTAACAAGTAATAAATTAAATATTTAACTCTTCTTCAGATAATTTCCTTAGAACTGGAGACGATGTGAAAATTAGTCAAAATGCGGTCAGACAGGCAGAAGCAGGCCTAACTGACCAAAAAGAAATGTGAAACCCTAAAACAGACTAAAATGCTAAAGTTGTAAAAATCACTCCAGGGTTCATAAAATCATTCAAAAATAAGAACCCTAACCCCAAGCTATTCTAAAGCATAGCCCCATCAGGCCTTCATTCTCATCCAATTTTTAACCAATCAATTTTGAGGTAATTTACCAAGTGTTCTTCTAATCTGCTATTGCAGGCAAATGAAACCCAGCTTGGCCTCTGTTAATTTACAGCTGAACACTTTAACAGCAGTTTTGAGACAATTTTGGACTTTGTTATAGAGATGGAAGCTGTCAATAACCAAACCCAGGATCCATATCAAACATCCTTTGGGCCGTAGGTGGCAATGCAACAGGCAGTAACCAGTTCTGGTGGACACATGTGGTAGACACGGAAGCCATTCACAGTAGGAGGCCCATCTAGAGAGCCAGCATGAGTGCAGGACAGAGCTTCCCAACATTTTCATCACAGCCAATACCACACTTGTACAAAACAATGGGGAGAAAAGATGAGGCTGCTCGGGGCTAGGTTTGAGGCCAGCTTCCCCAGTGCCCTGAAGACCACCTCATGGGCTGGGGAGGATTACTATCTATAATTCATTCTGAGACAGGTGGGAAAGGAGGAGAAGGAGGGCCTAGATCAACAAGAATGGAAAATTAAGTTTGAGTGAAACACGAGGCAGAAGTCTGGGATGACTATTTTCTAATTTGTGCTCCTGGAAGACAAGTTATGCCATTATCTGTTAGAGGATCCACTACTCCTCAAATGGTCTCTGTCTTAGTGTTTTAAGCTCAATGGCAGAGAACATGTCTCCATTAATTTTGGAATCCACAGCACCACATGAAGCACATTTGTCACTACTGGTGTTTCTTTGGTCCTCCCAGCCTCCTGTCCACAGTGCAGACCCTACTCGAGGGACCACTGCTTCCTAAATCTAACCATACCATGACAGGGAAGGCCTTTTACAACCAACTTGTCACCATCACTGTCTTGAGGTTCCCCAAACATTATTGCACAGTGCCGTGTCTTTTCCCTAGCAAATCCAAACCTTCGCTCCCTGCCTCTTTGCCACCTCCTCTCCCATCCCCAAACTACCCACACAGTTCTGGAAACTAGCTGGCCACCCAAACAGGTCCAACCGCTCTACTCCTACATCTAGTGTTGCTCCCATGCTCTTCTTCCAGCAGTGGCTAAGATGCTGACGACTCTAATCCCAGGGCCCTAGGATTCCCAGATCAGTCCCAAATCTGTTTTGTTTTGGTTGATTAATCACTATGTCAGGTGCATTTGACAATGTACTTAGTGCTGAATTTCATTATCTTACCCTAAGAGCAAGAAACAGTGTAGCAACAGCAAAGAATAATTTCAAAGTGGTACCTTGGACACCACACACGCACTAGGCCAGCACATCATGCACACAATGCTCCTTCCATGACAGTGGAGATGTGGGGGTGATGCTACTCATCTGGAAAGAGCCCGTGATGGTCACACGCAAACCAAACTGAAGCTAAGACCTGAAGAGGCCAAGAATGCCAAAAAAGGAATAAAAAGCACCATATAATTTAACATATGATGGGCTAGTTGCAGTTGAGAACAAGGGGCACAAACTTTTCCTGTAAAGGGCCAGACAGTAATTACTTAGACTTCGCAAGGCCACAGTCTCTGCTGCAACTATTCAACAGCAAATCTCTGTGGCACAAAAGGAGCCATCAGACAATACGTAAACAGATAAGCATGGTTGTGTTTCAATAAAACTATTTATGGACATTGAAATTTGAATCATAATTTTCACATCATAAAATTCTTCTTAACCATTTAAAAATGTAAAGACCATTCTAGCTCATGGACCATACAATAGGCAGCGAGCCAGATTTGGCTCCTGGAGCTAACGTTTGCCAGCCGCTGGCTTAGAAGAACAAAGTGGAACAAAACGGACACGGGAGGTCAGCTGAGAGGACCTGTTGTACCTGAGCCTCATGGTGAAGGAACTCACCAAACTACAGACTCGGTCAGGAAGTAACTTACTCCCTGAAAGTGCTTCTTTGGGTTGAATATTTTATAGCAGTCTTATGCTGGCTGCTCTAAGACAAGAAGTACAGGAAAAACGGAATTTACTAAAATCTCTAAAAGCCCCCATGAACCCTGATTTACATTCCCTGAAGTACCCCACCCCTGTGTTGACGTTTCGGTTGAGAAAACAAACAGGTCCCAATAAAATCCACCTAGTGCCTGGCCTCGTATATGCTACATTCACCAATTACTAAAGAAACAGAAGCAGTGGTGATGGGGTGTTATCAACTTTCAATCTAAGATTCCATACAGCAAAATCACTTAAAAAATGAGAAATGCAATGTTGGATGTATTGAAAATATTTTATAATTAATTCTCTAGAATCCTAGCCATCTAGTACAGGAAAAAATTATATGGTGGAACACTTCAGCATTTTTAAACAATGTAAAGACATATTTGACTAGAGGATGGCAATAAGAATTTAACAAATATAAACTTGAGCCTCCTCACATTTTCCATACAGCAACAATAAAAATATTTCAAGAAATAGAATACCTCAAATGCAAAATTCCAAAGTCAAATAGCCACTTACATTAAGAAATTTACCAAAACGGTTTGTAAATTATAAGATAACAGCAAAAGGTCACAAAAAGCCTACTTCTTTCATAGTGTCTTGCTGATTCTTTAAGCAGATAAACAAGGTAAAGAATGGTCAAAACTTGGCCTCAACTGTCTTCCAGTAGTTATTAATCCCACTATTTGTAGTTTTGTTGTCCAAGGACAAAAGCTCCATGCCACCAACTTCTGCTGTCACTTTCCAGAGAAAAGAAGAGGCTGCTGCTGTTTTTATTTTTTTCCTTTTTCCAGTTTTCACTATGCTCTGGGCAATCAGGGAGCAGATACAATGTCATAAAATGAATGCGAGTATTCCATGATCCAACCAGAAACGCCACCCCTCTTCCCAACTCATTGCTCTGCCTTGAAAGATAAACGTTATTTACAAATCCTCATTTTATTCTCCTGAGACATTGTGCATGATCCATTATAAAATATACAGGTGATACAAAGTCCAAAGGCCTGCCGTGTTTATGGAATAAACACATGAAGATTAAACTACATGATAACATTGCAGGGAGAAATCATGGTTTCATTTATTTTCATAAGAGACAGGTTATGACTGCATGACATAAAAGCTTAAAAGTCGTCACCAAACTGTGCTGAGGATTATTGCAAGATATTATGCAGGAGAAATCTGTGCAAATTCATCTTTTTAATTCAGTATCAGATGACAGAAAAAAAACAATACTACTTCTTGAAATAGTTTTTGTTTATATTCAGGAAAATAGCTTTGAAAAACTGAACAAGCAGACATCTGCCCCTCTTTATGATCAAATAACAATGCCAGTAAAGGAGATTTCAAAGAAAAAACTGAGATGAAAAAAATCCAAATAAAAGCCAACACTGCTATTACGATTTTTCTTTTAATATGCCATGAGATATCTTGATTGTATATTTTCCAAAGTACTTTTCCAGCCGCATCTCCCAACCCTTCCACAAGATTCTGTCAGTCTTTCCAATGCAATAAAAGATGCTGAATTATATAGTTCTGTCCACTTCTCTTTTTGAAAGCAATATAATCCTAATGACCTTAATGGTCATACACTCTTAACTAATAAGGAAAAACATTTACAAATATCAGAAACCCAGTTTTGAAACATTTGCATTAATTTTGAACTGAATCAGCATTTTGTGGGTTTTTTTAAAAAAAAGGCAGCAGTTTGAACTCACGACTTGCTGACAAACACATTTCTGCTGAGGGAAGAAGAGAGGGAGAGTGAATGCTGCGTTTCTCCATTGGCCCCAAAGTGCTAATTTCACAAAGGGATACATCAAAAGCAAACATGCAATGGTGGTTTTAAAACTTTTACTGCAATATAACAATGAAGTAAACAGTAATTAGACACCTACCAATTTTTCCCCAAAACAAACCAAAAAAATGTAAACAGGAAAATAACTGCCTATACTTGTACAGCTTCTCAAATCATGTTAGAAGGGTCTTACCATTCAATGATCAAGAAATTTTAAAATAGCAGTAATTATTTTCATTTTAAGAAAAGGTTCCCCTTCACCCCTCCCCCCCAAAGTATTTAACATGAAAGAATGGGCTTCCTTACACATTAATTTTATACTTATTTGAAGCAGCAACAAAAACCATCAATAATTTGGCATTTCTGTTTACAGCTGTTCCAAAATTTTTTTCAATTTCATAAAGCCATTTATCCAGTGTTGCCATGAAACAGAGCCTGTAGATTCTAGGTAGCAAAGATTCTTTCTGA
Source organism: Diceros bicornis minor (assembly GCF_020826845.1). Taxonomy (NCBI): domain Eukaryota; kingdom Metazoa; phylum Chordata; class Mammalia; order Perissodactyla; family Rhinocerotidae; genus Diceros; species Diceros bicornis. Next base: position 16,582,195 of record NC_080767.1, on the reverse strand, counting down.
AACCAATGTTAAGTCAAAGAAATATAAAGCAGGGCATTACACTAAATTTCTGGATCTAGTACACTATAAAGAGTGAAACCTAGGAAAAGTTACCTACTGTTTTATAGAAGAAATAAAAGACCTGCAAAAGCTGATTTTTGGTTGTATAATATTTTATACACTGTGTGGATTTGCGGCATCTGCTAATTGAAGCAGACATGCACTGTATTTATCCCTGCCCTATAGCCTACGTCCCTCCCTCCCCACCCCCAACAATCTACTACCTTATACCAAGTATTGTGGATATGAGCCCAAATCATCCCAGACAATCCAGTGAACAAAGTTAGTGTAATGCACTGGTGTGAAGTGTGAGATTAAAAACAAGTCCCTTTCAATCTTCATCAAAGTTTTGCTGTAGAAGAAAATTGGCAGCCAAGTTCTCATTCTTCTCACAAGCAAAATATGCTTGTATCACAAGTCCTTCAGGAAATCCTAAAGCCTTTAACTGGAAGAAAAGAAAGAAAACATGTTATGGATTCCAGCATAGCAATATTGACAGATCATCACTTGAAAACATATAAAAGACATGAAAAAGGTCTTGAGAATTTTATAGGAATTCATCCCTATCTGAATAGGGCTTCCCTGTCCAACCCAACGGGCTAGATGGAACCTAGATCCTTTCCTTTAACCACTACCTACAAAAAACTCTTTGCTCCTAGATAAAACTATTAGACTAACAGATACATTATTAACACTCATTGGCATTAACACTAAAAATAAGTTGCTAACTGTGGTGATTTAAAAATAAATGACCCTGGGCTGGCCCCGTGGCTTAGTGGTTAAGTGCACGCGCTCCGCTACTGGCGGCCCGGGTTCGGATCCCGGGCGTGCACCGACGCACCGCTTCTCCGGCCATGCTGAGACCACGTCCCACATACAGCAACTAGAAGGATGTGCAACTATGACATACAACGATCTACTGGGGCTTTGGGGAAAAAAAAAAGGAGGAGGATTGGCAATAGATGTTAGCTCAGAGCCAGTCTTCCTCAGCAAAAAGAGGAGGATTAGCATGGATGTTAGCTCAGGGCTGATCTTCCTCACAAAAATAAATAAATATATAAATAAATGAGCCTAGAGATTTGTAAACCAAATGTCTTTTAGTATATAGGAATGAAGAGATGGAGGAGAGCAACTGGAGATGAGTCTAACTACCTCATCTAATTACTTGTAAAGTTATGTCTTTTGTTAGGGTCAAACATCACTCTCAATCTCCTTGCCGTATTCATACTAGAAAAATAGGTGATCAATTATTATATTACATGATCTATTTTGAGATCAAGACATATGTGTTCTATTTTTATCTGCTTAATTTTTATAGGCTTTTTTTTTTTTGGTGGGGAAGATTAGCCTTCAGCTAACATCTGTTTCCAATCCTCCTCTTTTTGCTGAGGAAGATTGGCCCTGGGCTAACATCCATGCCCATCTTCCTCTACTTTATATGTAGGATGCCTGCCACAGCACGGCTTGAGAAGCAGTGCGCAGGTCCACACCCGGGATCCAAACCTGCAAACCCCAGGCTGCTGAAGCAGAGCGTGCAAACCTAACCACTATGCCACCAGGCCAGCCCCTATGGTATTTTAAATGTTGATACCAGCCACTTCATTTCATTTTCCTAGTCTATTAAAAATGATGTCTGACCCAATAATTGCTGCTTTTAAAGACTTTAAACATTCAGGTCAATTATTTAATTCACTAGGTACTAAATATGTGTCAGCCAAATGTTATCTATGAACCTCCTCCTCAACTGTTTCAATTGCCTTGTGTTAGACTCTAGCAAGAAATGACCTAAAAAACTGGGCAAAAGTCCCAATTCAGCATGATTAACTATTCATCCACGAAAGAAGAAACTCAAAAATGATTTTGTTACCTAGGTCTGTCCAGATTATAGCTAGGCTAGCTGAAGTAAAAGGTAGAGAGGGCACGATCCAACTATACGCTTCTACAAGACACATACTTTAGATTCAAAGACACAAATGTGCTGAAAGTACAAGGATGAAAAAACATATACACCATGCAAACAGTGACAACAAGACAGCTGGAGTGGCTTTACTGATATCAGACAAAACAGACTACGATAAAAATTGTTGCTAAAAACAAAGGACATTTTATGATGATAAAACATCAAGAAGACTTCATTATAAACACATATAACAACAAACATGAGCCCCCAAATACACGAAACAAACCCTGACAGAATCGAAGGAAGAAACAGACAACTCAACAATAACAGTTGGAGACCTCAATATCCCCATGTTTACGAAAGGATACAACTAGGCAGAAGACTGACAAGAAAACAGAAGACTCGAGCGACACTATAAACCAACTAGACCTAACAGACATTTGCAGAACACTTAGCAGCAGCACATTACACATCCTTCTCAAGCACACATGGAACATTCTCCATAAAGACCATGTTAGGCCATAAAACAAGCTTCAATAAATTTAAAAGGATTAAAATTATACTAAGTATGTTCTCTGATCACAATGGAATGAACTTAGAAATCAGTAACAGAAGAAAATTTAGGAAATTCACAAATATGTGGCAATTAACACAATTCTAAATAGCCAATAGATCAAAGAAATCACAAAGGAAATCAGAACAATGCAATTTCTATGAATTTTGAGATGAATGAAAACAAAACCACAGCATACTAAAAACTTATGGGATGCTGCTGTAGCAGTGCTCAGAAGGAAGGTTATAGTTGTAAATATCTGTATTAAGAAAGAAAGATCTTAAATCAATAATCTAAGCTTCTATCTTAAGAAACTAAAAAAAGGAGGAGGAAACTAAATCCAAAGCATGCAGAAAAGGGAAATAAAGATGAAAGAGAAAATAAATGAGAGACTAGGAAAACAACAGAGAGAATCAACAAAACCCAAAAATTGGTTCTTTTTTTCTTTACATCAACAACATTGACAAATCTTTAGCTAAACAGACAGGGGGAAAAAAAGAAGTCTGAGGATTTAAATTACTTAAAGCAGGAATAAATGTGCAAACATTACTACTTTTTTTAGAAATAAAAACTATTCTAAGAGAACACTATGAACAATTGTACGCCAACAAATTAGATAATTTAGATGACACGGACAAATTCCTAAAAAGACAAAACCCACCAAAACTGACACAAGAAGAAACAGAAAATCAACTAGTAATCACAAAACTTCCAAAAAGAAAAGCCGGGCCCAGATAACGTCACTGGTGAATTCTACCAACTGTGTAATGAAAAATTAACACTAATTTTTCATAAACTCTTCCAAACAACAGACGAGGAGGGAATACTTCCCAACTTACTCTATTAAGGCCAGTATTACTCTGATACCAAAACCAGACAAAGACAAAGACAGCACAAGAAATCTACAGACAAATATTCTTTATGCATATAGACGTAGAAATCCTCAACAAAATACTGGCAAACCAAATCCAGCAACACATAAGATTATACAGCATAACCAACTGGGATGTATCCTAGGATTGTTAGTTGGTTCAACATACAAAAATCAATCAACGTAGTAAAGCGTGTGAACAGAAAAGGGGACAAAACCAGCTGATCATCTCAATAAACACAGAAAAGGCATGCAGCAAAATTCAAAACCCTTTTGTGATAAAAACAAACAAAAAACAAACTAGGAATAGAAGGGAATTTCATCCATCCGATAAAAGCAATCTAATAAAATCCACAGCTAACATCATACTTAATGGTGAAAAACAATGTTTTTCCCTAAGATCTGGAACAAGACAAGGATGTTGGCTTGCACCACTTCTATTCTATTCAACAATACACAGGAGACTCTAGATAAGGCAATTAGGTCCCCCACCCCCACCACATAAAAAAGAAAAAAAGTTCATCCATGTTGGAAAAGTAGTAAAAGTATGTCTACTTGCAAATGCTATCTTGCATATAGAAAATCCTAAGGAACACACACACACAAATTACCAGAATTAATAAATGAATTCAGGAAGGTTGCAAGATATAAGATCAATACACAAAATTAACTTGTATTCCTAGATAACTAGCAATGAACAATCCAAAAATGAAATTAAGAAAACAATTCCATTTATAATAGCATCAAAAAGAAGAAAAATACTTAGGAATAAATTTAACAAAAGAAGTACAAATTGAAAACTATAGAACTTTTCTGAACGAACTTATACAAAATCTAATAAATGGAAAGATATCCCATGTTCATGTCTTGGTAAGACAGTATTGATAACAAGGCAATACTCCCCAAATTGATCTACAGAAAAAACACAGTATCTATCAAAATCCCAGCCAGCTATTTTTGCAGAAATTGGACAAGCTGATCCTAAAATTGACACGAAAATGCAAGGGATCCAGAAAAGCCAAAACAATCTTGAGAAAGAACAAAATTGAAGGGCTCACGCTTCTCGATTTCAAAACATACTACAAAGCCACAGTAATCAAGACAGTGAGGTATTAGCATAAGGATAAACACATAGATCAATGGAACAGAACTGAGAGCCCAGCAATAAACCCTCATATTTACAGCCAACTGATTTTCAACAAGGATGCCAAAACAATTTAATAGGGAAAGAGTAGTCTTTTTAATAAATGGTACTCGGGCAACTGCACATCCACGTGTAAAGGAACGAAGCTGGACTCCTACACCTCACACCATAAACAAAAAGTAACTCAAAATGGATCACAGACCTAAATGTACTAAGAGCTATAAACTCTTTGACCTTGGATTAGGCTATGTTCTCTTAGTATGAAACCAAAAGCCAGAGCAACAAAAGAAAAAAATTTCTCCCAACACATAAATCAAGAACTGATAACTCTAACCTCAAAAGAAAAACAGCTGCTCTAGAACAATTGAGGCAAGTGTCATTTACTCACTTTACAATTTAAGGGTGAAAAATATCAGCATGATATATAAAGTATCTTTTAAGAAATATATAATTATAAATCTTAAACACTTGATGTGTTTCTATCATAAACAAGGACATATTACTGTCCAGATGATTGTCTAAGTATTAAGTTAAAATGCGCTTTACCTGATTTCCATCTCCAAACATTCCGTAAGCTAACACAAGGCAAGTACTGATTCCCTATTTACAAATGTTAACAATGGGGCCCAGAGAGAAATGAACGACTAGTCACAGTACCATAAAAACTAAGTTACTGCAATGCCACAACCTGCATTGGTCGACCTGGCAAGGGCGGACAAAGAATCAGGATACCGGGTTCTGATGTTCACTGCACGTATTTTTTATATAATTCATACATATATCTATTTCACATTTTAGTGACTAAGCAGTGAAGTAAAATTTAAAATATAAATTAAAAAATGGATAATCTTCAATGGGGCATACACTTTAGGATCATTTTTTTCTCCTTGAATTTTAAAACATCAATGAAATTTTCAGTTTCTTAATATATTTAACAACTATTTCAGGCTAGACTGGTATTCACTGCTAGTCCCTTGGCTTCACAAAGCTCAAGACGCGAGAGCAGGGCTGAGAAGAGACTGTCTTCACTGCAATCCTTAGGGCAATGGTCCATTTGGCTCTGTCCAATAGAACTATCTCCCGTGATGGAAATACTCTGCATGTGTGCTATCCAGTGCAGTAGCCACATGCCCCATGTGACCACTGAGCATCTGAAATGTGGTCAGTGTGACTAACTGAATTTTTACTCTACTTTAAACTCACCCTTTCTATAGCTTCTTTTTCCTGAGGCGTTACTTGAATGTAGTTCATATGACCGCTTCCCGCTTCTGCAATTCCTCCACTGCCACCTCCACCCCCTCCTCCTTGACCACCAGCTTCTTGAACTGGTTCATTTAACATCTGAATAAAATGCTCCTGGTGTTGGCTAATTTGCTGCAGAGATTTGAAGGACAGAGAAAAAAATACATTGATATAAAGTTAGCTTCAGAAAATAAGAATTCTAAATACAAAGAAGAGAGAAAAAGCTGTAACTTTGCAACTGCAATATTTCAGAATGATTCTGGATTATATAGTCTTTGGAAGGATGTGATTTCTTGTAAATTATTAAAGAAACTTCAGTACTTTTGAGCTAGGTAGACAGTGGAGAATTAAGAGAATTCAAATTCTCTTTCATAAACGTTCCACTCCAAAAAAAAATCAATGTTAAAAAACTACTTGGGGACTATAAGAAGACACAGAAGTTATATATTATCTTCCACACTAGTAGGCAGTAGAACGCTGTACAAAACTCCAATATTTTGTGACCTGAGCATTAAATAAGCCCATGGGTATGTTTTCTAAGAGGCAGTGCTCCATTAGTAATAAGCTTGGGAAAACAGATTTAAAAAGTTAAACAGTTTCTCTGCTAAAGAGTTTCTCAGATTCTTTAATAAAGTGTTTCCCAAACTTATTATTTGACCAACTTAACCCAACCTCCAACCCCAACTCTTTTTTAGTACATCTATCTAAAGCATGTTGTACTGAATGTAGTTTAGAAGAACACTTTTATAGAGTTGGTGGAGCGGAAGGAGGTGCTCATGGACTTGTTCAAAATGTGATACACTCTAAACCCGCTTTTGAGGTTAACACTGATTAAAGAGTCACCTGAAGTAACTGAGGATTTTCCCGACCTATCTGTTGTAGCAACGCTGGAAGCAGGGAAGGATTCTGCTGAATAATTTGTCTCATCTGTTGAAACTGAGGCTGATTCCGTAAAAATTCAAGGGGATGTCCTAAAATACACACAAACATTTTTAAACAAAAGTAGCAATTAAATTTACAAATAGCGGGTTCAATCATAATTTAGACAGCAAATACTGGCAAGTAAAACATATGATTTGAGTTCTTAGATGTATCTAAAATGAAGTAAAGTGACAAAATCTTCAAACCGCACCAACTAGACAGTCTTACACCGCAGAAAGTATTCCTATTAGCAAAGGTAGAGAGTGCAGAAGACTAAGAATGTTTCCCTACAATTGCTCTGTGTACTCAATATTGTCAAATAATACTAAGAACTTGTGTCCTGATGCACTCCATCAAAATAAAAGGTTTTAGAAGTTGCTCCTGTTGCTCAAAAGTTTCTAAGCAAAATACAGACCAGGACTAACAAAAATAAAAACCCACTTACTTTATAATACAACCACAACCCTCAAAGAAAACAATCTGAGCTTGAATTCCTAGGAAATTCTAAACCAAGTAAGTGAAAGATATTTAATACTTAAAAGGTAAGAGTTCAGGTTTGTAAATCAGACGGAGTTTTATTAGTACAAATTGAATTACAATTAGAAGACTTCTGGTTATTACCATTAAGTTTCAAAAATTTGTAATCTATAAACTTGAGATAAATAAGCTGCAAGATAATGTAGTACTAATATACTTACAGCTCTCTACTCCACGATCTCTTTACAATATTAAATATTAATAACGGCAAATAAGGTGTAAGACATAGAACTTGGGTCTTTTTAGGGTGGTGGTACTTGTCTGGTTATGCTACAGAAAACGAAAAATTGCATATAAAAGAATTGTTTTTGAGGTTACTAATGAGTAATGAGAATTTTTTAGATGTATGTTGTCACTTCCTAAATTATTCAAGACAATCATTCAAATTAAAATGACCACATAACACAGGTATTTATCCTTCTTGGTGTAACACCAGTTTTACAGACGAAGAAAATAAGACTTATAAAACTTCTACCCAATAAGTGCTGCTGCAGGAGACAGCACCCCAAATCTGAAACAAAGCTGTGGCCTCCTCTTTCCATTCCCATGATCAATCTCAAGAAATGAAAAGCCTGTCCTCTGGGAGACTGTCCACAAAGTGCTTAGGGATTGTTACCAACCAGAGCTGGCTGCTATAATTAGAGCTAGGAAATGCATCAAAGAATGGCCTCTTCAAAATTAACAGTTCGAATTACTTTATCAATATACAGAAGAATGAAGGAGAACACTAAATAATTCCTGGGCCTACCACAGGCTCCAGGCTTTGCTCTGTAGTCAAACCTTAGGCAATGAAATGTGGGCTCTGGCCAGTAAAGACATCTGAATTCAAGCTTTGATTTCATCTCTAGATACAAGATTTTAAACCTCTCAGCGTTTTATTTCCTCAGTTGTATAATAACCACCAAGATCCTACAGGCTTTGAAATTATAGACACTTTATGACATTTACAGAGAGAGAAAGAGACAAGGTGAGCTAACCATTCTGAATGGCTTCAGAAGGTAACACTAAATGCAAACTGGGAAGCATCTCTTTCTTAGAATAAGCTGAACTGAATAGATCCTTGGCCAAAACTGCAGCAATGACGTTTAATATAGGCAAGGATATCTTTTATATCTACTTAGAATTTCTTTTGGGCCCTTCTCTAACATTAATAAACAGATAACTTGTTTTAAGAGTTATCCAAATGCTTAGGGAATGAATCTTACCTCAAAAGTATTTCAGAATAAATTATTTTACATTAAAAGTTCAAGGCGACTTCCTCCCCATCCAAAAGATTCCACTTTACCTCCAGAACTTGTTGTTGTAGTCGTTGCTGTCGTGGTTGCTGCAGCTGCAGCCACTGAAGACTGAGGAGCCCCAGTACTAGCTGCTGGAGGGGGGTCAACCACAGCCTGACTTTCTCTATCTCCGGGGATTCCCTATAACACAATTTCCAAGCTTTAAAATATCCTATATTTTAAAATATAATAAATATTATACACAGCAAAAGATGTATTCATCTACTTAATATCCTTGTCTAATTTCCAAAAGCATCAAACATATGTCTGCTTCAATTAAAAGTAAAGGAACAGGACACATCTAAAAGCTGCATATATTCAAATTAGACTAGAAATGGCCTGAGCGTGGTGTAGAAGAACCCGTACTGCTATAAGGCAGTACTGTCCAACAGAACTTCCCATGATGATGGAAATGTTCTATATCTGCACTGTCCAATAAATGACCCATTAGAGCCACAGGTAGCTACTGAGAACTTGAAATGTGGCTAACATTACTAAGAAACTAAAATTTTAATTCACTTTTAATTTTATTACATTTAAATAGCTAGAGCAGGTGAAGACAGCAGCCAAGAAAAGGAGGATCTCCTCTATTGCTCCAAGGTCCTGAGAAGGTGTCATCCAGAAAGGATCACATAAAAAAAATTAAAACTGATTATTCAAAATCTACTAAAGTAAATAGGTATAAAAGAACCTTAAATAATTAAATGTTTAGGTGACGCTTTTTCTAAGTTTGTAGTGTTTTATCTTCTGAAGTTACCGTAACTTAACACTGCACTAAGACTTTCAACACTCTACTTTGATGCAAATGATTTATAAGACTTCTCCACAACTTTTACTAATGTCTTATGAAATCCTCATAGGTTTGGAAGGAGGAGAATGAAGAAGGAAATATTACATTTGAATAAGAGATGGTATATGCTTCCATTTCCCAATAAATCAGAAGCCAAAGTCATAAACATATAAAAAATGAAGGGTAAGGAATAGCAGGTAATGGTTGCCTACAGGAACTGTCACTACAGGCACTGGAAACAAATGTTTTTGAGTGAGTCCACCAATTCAAACCCTTAGATGAGGCTCTGTTAAGTGCTGACAAATTATATACAAATTGAGGGTCCAAAGCCTCCATCAAATTCTCAAACAGGTTTGTTAAACTAAAAAGTTCATCATCACTGCTACAGATCTACCTCGAATTCTTACACAATTTAGATTTTTTTTTAGATCAATATTTTTCCTTTCCATTCATTCACCCTCACTTACATAGAGGTCTCAAAAACTAGTAACACTTAAAGGTAATCCCCCCCTTTTCCTCAGTCTATGAAACAAACAGTAAATACATTAAAAACACTTTAAACTGTTTTATGAACTTATCTCTCATCTATTCTTTTGTATTTGAGGCTAAACAAGAGTTAGCAACTTTGAAAACAGTGATTCATTTTTTTATACCTCAAAATTTCAAATCTATTAGAATATCTGATACCATTAAATTTATGCAGAATTCCAAATCAGGTATAAATTAAAGGCATTCTATACAAGAAAAGGCAGTACTTTTATAGAATATGGGCTGTTTTTTTGGGGAAGGGGGATGAAGAGGTAACCACAAATAGATCCACGACAATTATCAATCCAATGATTTCTCGACTCCAAACAAACTGATAAATAAATGAAAGGCCAGCATTTGAATACTCTTCTCAAGAGGATAACGGAAAAGAGAATTCACAAGATAAAATGATATGCTAAAAAAAGATTTTGTGAATCTCGCATGCAAATGAGTAGGCGAATAACTGGCAAAGGCAGAACACAGTTATTGAAATTACTATGTGAAAAGGAGTTTCTAACAGAGGTACAAGCTGGAAACAAAGCAACGGGTTAAACTGGACTGTATTCCCCAGAGTTAGGATCGTGGATTCCTAAGATGATGTTTAGGGCAATTCAGACTTTGATAATACTCCAAAACACCAAAGACAATTACAGAACAAAACGTTAAGATTAAAAAAAAGTTAATCCAACGTCACTCCAAAATTCTAGGCTATTACTTTAGCCTATGCCATATCTGTAAAATGAACATTCTTTGGCATAAAATATCAAGGGTTTCAGTCCATGCCCACAACATCCTATTTCTGAAAAACCTTTATACTAGTAAAAAACGATAACATTCAAAATTCCCTCAACTGCTAATGACTGACTATAAACAAGCTAACAATTCAAATGCCAATGGAACCAGGCAAGTAACAACGCACATTAAATTAAATGCATGCTACTATGTCAGGTAACAGGAAATGGATGGGAAGATAGTAAATTCAAGAGTCTATGATCTAAAATTTTTCCTAAACTCTTGGGAAAATCTGGTATTCAAGTTGTCCAGATCAACCAGATATTGGAATTTTTAAGTGAAATCTCCCAATTTTTAAAAGTTAGCAACTAATTATAAAAATTTACACAGTACAAGCCAAATTTTATTTGGCTTCCAACTTGAAACTTTTGCTCTAAATAGTACATTCAGGATTACGGTGGCAGTCAAAAAAGCTACTAAAATGTTGGATTAGATTAGATTAAAAATCGATCCCCCCCCTCCAACACACGTCTGTCATACCCTGAAGAAGACATAACTGGGATAGAAGGTACTACTACAAGTGGGAAGCCAATTTTACAACTCATTTAGCCATGCTGTTTTCTAACTAAAACTCATGTATCAAAAATCTTTTAGAAGAGGTTACATTTTATCAACACAAAATGTTAACATACTAAGAAATATAAATCTAGCATATATTATTTTCCTGTGAATTGTTACTGTTCCTTTAAAAATCTTTGTTTCCTTGAGATTTTGGTCTTAAACAACTAGAATGAAGAAAGTAAAATATGCTTCTCACCATTAAAAGATACTCCACTGCTCTGTCAGGGTTGTTGAAACTGGCTCTCAGGGCTGCAATTACTTGCTCTCGTTCATAGCCCATTGACATGATCTCTGTTACCATATTCTCATAAGACTGACCTGTCACTAAAAAAAGGTGTATGGGGGCAGGAAGAGGGGAAAGAAAGGAAACCTTTAATGAACAAACATTCTCCACACATTTCTTGAGTGTATATATGTATACAATGCTTCAGGCGCGACAGTTCTAGGAATAAAACGATAAATAGGGCCGGCCCGGTGGCTTAGCGGTTAAGTGCGCGCGCTCCGCTACTGGTGGCCCGGGTTCGGATCCCGGGCACGCACCGACGTATCGCTTCTCCGGCCATGCTGAGGCCGCATCCCACATATGGCAACTAGAAGGATGTGCAACTATGACATACAACTATCTACTGGGGCTTTGGGGGGAAAAAAAAAGGAGGAGGATTGGCAATAGATGTTAGCTCAGAACCGGTCTTCCTCATCAAAAAGAGGAGGATTAGCATGGATGTTAGCTCAGGGCTGACCTTCCTCACAAAAAACAAACAAACAAACAAAAAAACCCGATAAATAACAGTATAAACTACAATATATATGTGGTAGGTAGAATAATGCCCGCCTCCAATCCCTGGAACCTATAAATATTTTAGGTTACAAGGCAAAAGGAAATTAAGGTTGCTAATCAGCTGACTACAAGGGTCCTCAAAAGTAGGAGGGAAATAGATGAGGGTCAGAGAAACAGATGTAAGGAAAAGAATACGAAAGCAGGGTCAGAGACTCCATGCTGGTGCCTCTGACCACGGAGGAAGGGGCTATGAGCCAAGGAATGCGAACAGCCTCTATAAGCTGGAAAGGACAAGGAAACAATTCTCTCCTAGAGCCTAGAGAAAGGAACGCAGCCCTGATGTTAGCCCAATGATTTAGTTCCCTGATTTTAGTTCAGTGAGCCCTATGTCAGACTTCTAACCTACAGTACTTTAAGATAATAAATTTATATTGTTTTATACCACTAAGTTTGTGGTAACTTATGACAGTGGCAATATAAAACTAATAGAGTATGTTTAATTAAGTTCAACAGAAATATCATGTACAAATGTAGCGCACAAATACAGGACAGAATTAGCAGGTCAAGGAAGGCAACTTGGAAGAAGAGACAGATGAACTGATTTTTGAAAATAAGTAGGAGCAACATTTCAAGCAATCAACTTTCCTGTAACAAGTTCAATTTTCCTTTGACAACTTTTATTATCAAAACAGTGGGGGAAAGAAGGATAGAAGCTAGAAAAGTTAGAATTTCACATACCATACAAAGCTGGAACAATGTGCCAAGCACTATTATCCCAGGAAGTTACTTTCCACACACTCTCTCCAACTCTCTCAGCTGAAGACCTAACTTGCTCTTCATAGAAATGTCAGACAAGAAACATACTAATTGAAAGAAAGCCAAACTCTCTCCCACTAAACTTATCTCTACCCTAGTAAAGCCATTTTTTCTTCCACTTATCTTCTGGGTACCATTCCCTTTCTTGTGTCCTCAAAGAATTGGACTCTTTGGTGCTCCTCTCTGGTGTCCATCTCCCACCCTTCCCTCTCCATTTAATTATCCCGATCAGCAGTTAAGTATGTCCTGGTATGTCATCCTAACAACAAAAACATGCCTCCCTTGACTGCATCACAATTCTTCTTTCAGAAACTGGTCCATCTGCTCTCTTTCCTTCACAGCCATAGTTGTATGCACACGCTGTGTCCACTTCCTCACATTCCACTCACTCTTCAACCAATATCATTATGTGACTTTGGATATCTAAAGATTTTCCCCTCAAATGTGTCCCATCATTATCTGCCTTCTCCATTTCAATAAACCTCTATCCATCCAAGTGCTTGAATCAGAAACCTCAGTGATTTCAATTCCCTCTCCTCTCCTTCCACAACTAATCTACCAGCATATCTAGTAGGCCCTGTCTCCCAAACCTATCTAGTTCCTTCTTTCTCCACCACCTTCAATCAAGACCAGCCCACAATAATCTCTGATCTGGATCACACTCTGCTTCCTCTTCTGCCCCCAAGCCTACAATCCATTCTTCAGCCAGTTGCAAAGGCTTTTAAAAAAGAAAACCTCATCTCATTTCAGGATCCCAACCCTCAACAATCCTCTACACACCACACTCCAACCACACTGATATTCTCCAGTTTACTTCACAAGCGATACCGTCTCCTGCCCTGGAACCTTTAGACCCCAGGCTTTTTTGATGGTCAATTTGTTTACATGCTCCAGTTCTCAATTGAAACGTTACAGTCTCAAGACAGCTACTGCCTAACCATCCTAAGTATAAGAAGGCTTCTGTTTTTCTTTATGGAAGCCATTAGTTTTCTCAATATAATTTATTATGACTTGCAATTTATTTTGTTTCACTCTTTTTTCTTTCCCCCACTTGAATGCAAGGTTCAACTGTGCAAAGAACCATGTCATTCTGCTTCACCATTTCTCTGACACATAGGTGACAATATCACTTGAAGGATTTTTTCTGTAGAATTTTCAATAAAGGTACTTAATAGCTATGAAAGTATAGCTTTAAAAACTAAATACCACTGAGCAAATCTGGCATTTGATCTCATTTAAAGTAATGTCTTTTTCTTACCTGTTAATATAATTTTATTTTCTTAATTACCCACTGATATAATTCTAGCATAAAGCCATTCAAGTAGCAATACACTTTCAGTAATCTAGTTCCCAGATACAGAAATTAGCATCAATATAAACAAAATTAAGAGCTGTGGAGTATCAGAACCACACTATTTTAATGTGGTGTCTCTCATTTAATTCCCACAATAATTCTATGAAAAATGTTTATATTCCTCTCCCTTTAAAATGATGAGGCTGAGGCTTAGAGAGATTAACAATTTGATCACAGTATCAATGTCTGGTGAGTCATGGTGCAGAGACACAAACACAGGCTGTCAGACTCCACAGCCCCCACACCTAATCATTATGCTATGCCTCCTAAAATCATGCTTCCTAATTAATCCAGTTATAGAAACTCAAAAAGAAATGTCTATAAGTAGCTTGATACTTTTTAGAGCTTAAAAGTACAAGAGTAAATGACTTACAGGAAAACTAGAGACAATGGATAACGTGAGACAGAGCTAATGAGGCTAAAAAAGTAGTGATTAGAAACCTTATATATATCTTAAGAGTGACTTTGGACTTATCTTCCAGGTCACAAGGAGCTATGAAAGGAACTAACAATGACCTCATCAGATTTTCCTTTTAGAAATTCCACTCTGGCAGGGAACAGACCAGTTAGAAGAGAATAATGCAAGAGCACCAGTGAGGTAAGCACATGAACTAAGGCGATTAAGTGGCAGTGGAAAGAAATATTCCACAGACTTCACGAAGGAGGACCAATAGGACTCCTGGGCTCACTGGGTCAAGAATGATGCCAATGTTTTGGCAGAAGGTAGATGATGATGCAAACAAGGAAGGGAACAAAGGAGAAGTATCAGATGGGGGAATAAAAGATGAATCAATCTGGAACCTAAGGAGTTCATGGAGGTTGTAGATTTTACAGTTGGCAGTTTTGAAGAAGTTATAATTTTGGGAATCCTTATAGTATATGGGTGGTATCTGCCATTCGTATAGTTTGAACTTTGAACTACAGCCTTGAGGAGAACCACAGAAAACTCATATATTTAAGGGCAAGGTAAAATAGAAAGAATTAACACGAAAGCCTGAGAAGGAATAGTCAGAGGTACAGATCAAGAAAAGAGTAGTGTCACAGAGCCAAGAAAGGAAAGTTTAAAGAAGCAGGGTCTCAACATCAAGGCTGGGGAAATTAAAGAGTAAAGAGTCAATGGATCTTGAGATCATAAGGTTGAGAATGGCTGCTCTAGGAGATACAAGATGTAAAGGTTAAGATATCAGTATCTGAGGCTTCGGTGTAGCCGCAGCAGCTAGAGCTGTGGTCTCCTGGGCTCCTGCGCGGCAGCGGCAATGCACTCCAACTGAATGAAGCAGCACTGGCGACAGCCAGAGCCTTCAGTGGCATCAGGGGCAAGTGTCAGCTGGAACCATATTGGCCCTAAATGCTATAGGCAACCAGTATGCCATTTCCCATGGCAATGAGGGCATCGTGGAGTTCAAGTCCAACTAGGGCAGAGGGCTGACCTCAGATCTTAATGAGGTGCTACTGCTGCAGCTGCTAAGCAGGAATCCAGACGCCTGTACTCCACTGAAGCTGCTCTTCCCAGTCTTCTACCCACCTACCTACCATTTCCAATAATATATAAGAGTACCAAAGGGCAGGAATGGGGTTGCCAGCCAAAAGACCTATTAATTAGCAGGCACAGCAGGAACCATACTACAGTTGTTTTTTTTTTGGGTGAGGAAGATCGGCCCTGAGCTAACATCTGCAAATCTTCCTCTTTTTTTTTTGTTGGCCCTGGGCTAACATCCATGCCCATCTTCCTCCACTTTATATGGGAGCTGCCACAGCATGGCTTGACAAGTGGTGCGTCGGTGCGTGCCCGGGATCCAAACCGGCGAACCCCAGGCCACCGCAGCGGAGCGCGTGCACTTAACCGCTTGCGCCACCGGGCCAGCCCCCATAGGTGTTATAATGGGAAAACGGGGAAAGAAACAAAATGATTTTGACAGATTAGCTGTGAAGGGGAGATGGAAAGACATAATTCAATAGGTAAATTAAAGAGGTGGGATAAAAAGGCATCTTCACTACAAGTACTTTCATAGAAGCGACAAGATGTGAAGATGTAGATGGGAACCTATAGGGCTATAAGTTGGAATAAAAGCTGGAGGTGAATAAAGATCAAGTGTGAGACAGATTTAGTAACATTTTATACTCATTTTAAAGACACTTCGTAATAAATCTGTAAACAGATCAAACTTTGTTAAGACCTTATTTAAAATTCACATTTGGATAATGGAAAATTATTTGCTTTAAGGAAAGGAGTATGCTTAATTCTAACAGCACAATTTAAAGGAGTCAATATATAAACATTAATTTACAAAGTCTTTAGCAACATTAATTGAATAATTAATTGAATAATTAAATCATTAGCAGCCTGATTATAAGCAATCATGAAATGAACACATTTTGGTGATCCAGAAAAACGAAGTTTAAACCTCTCCCCTATCGTATAAGGTTATTTACAACGTAGATACTTACCAAGTGCACTTGTTGCATCTTCAAAAAGGTTTGACCGAGAAGCATCTCCTGATGTACTGTAAAAGGTTTTTAGAAAATCATATATCAGAAAGTATGTAAAATTTACATTAAAGTTGAGTTAACTGTCCCAATTTGTAAAGAGTCTTCGATTTTAATTAACTGTAAGTTTGGCTACAGTGTTTAAACAGTCTTCTAGATTAAACCCCAAAAGCTTTATCCATAAGCTTGGGAAGTATGGCTTGGGAAGAAATTTCAATCTTAATACTCATTCTATTCTGAAAATCCATCATTTTAAACGTCCAAAGATATAAAATAACATCCTTACAGAGAGCTTACTACTTAAGGAATACAAAAAGGACAATACACAACTATTTCGAGGAAAGAATCCACAGGAGAATTTAAATAATCTACAAGTCACGTCACAGTAGAAGAAATATCAAAAGCAGACATGATAGATGGTACATGCAGAAACCGCATGAGGCTGGAAAGGCCCAGGAAGTCTTTACATAGTGGAATTTCAATTAGATCTTATAGGTAAGTTTTCAACACAGAAGCTGAAAGAAGGTGGCATTCAAGTCAAGGAACACATAGCATAAGCAAAAAACGCAGAGGTGGTATAAATCCAAGTTGTAACCCAAAGTAAACCAGTTTAAAAGGAGTAAGTTTCTGTTGGGGAATTGCAGAAGATGAGTCTGGAAAACAAAGTAGACAAAAACAAGATTATGAAAGACCATGAAGAGTACGCCAAAGAAAAATAAAACGAAGTTTACAAAAGTGGTAAAGGTAGCAGTTAGTAGTTGAGATTAAAACACACACACAACACGCACTTATACTCCTGCCCCAAATTAAAAACAAAACACAGCAGACCAGTTCTGAGAAAACCCTGTAGCATAGAAAGAACAAGGGAACTATCTAAGTTTGGATTCATAAATTACTTTCTCAGCCTCAGTTTCTTCATCAGCACGAGGTCAACAATAATATCCACATATCCCAAAGAGTTGTGGGTAGGGTTACTGCTGGTGGTGCAGTGCCTGGCATCGTGACACCCACTATGACTATGATTAAAACAATCTGTTGGTATATTTTTTAAAGTAACATCATTAACTTCATAGTGAAACTAACGTGTAGATGACAAAACATACAAAAAAACCCACTATATATAGGAAAACTAAGTCTCCTGCCCAAAACCCCTAGCCAGAGACACCACTACTGCCGGTTTCTATATAACAACTTGTGTCTTGCTTTAGTGTGTGTTCTATTTAACAATTATTCCACGTCAGCACAGCCACAACCGCCTCAATTTTTTCCCATAGATGCACAGTGTTCCATTTAATTGACCAAATCAAGCTCTTATTAAGGAATATTTAGTTTGGTTTCCAACCTTAAAAAATTCTTTCTACAGTCAAATTTATCAATTGTTTCCTTTTATGACTTTTTTGGTTAAGATTATTTTTATTTTCCCACATTCTCCTCTGGTTTATAGCTTCACTTTTACATTAAATCTTTATCTATTTAGAATTTATTTTCATGGGCCTAAGTAAGTGATCCCTCTTTTTTCCCTCCAGATTGATAGGCATTCATTTCAACAGGATTTTTCCCACAGCGGTCTGAAATTACATCTTTATCTTATATTAAGTCCCTGTATGAATTCTGGTCTGTTTCTAGACTATTGTCTATTTCACTGAGCAATCTTTCTAGTAAGAGTTATATTAAATTGTTGTAATCATTACCATGTATAATATATTTTACTATCCAGTAGGACCAGTCTCCTTCATTACTGTTCTTTTACAGAACAATTTGTGCTATTTTTGCACATTGTTTTAAAATTTCTTTTTAAACATTACAGATAAGACTGAGGTATCGTTTAATCACCATTCTCCAATCTTGATTCTGCCTCACCACTTCTCCCCTCCCCATCTGCAGAGGAAACCACTTATCAGTGTGTTGTCCTTCTGCTACTGGTTTTCTACACGTTAATATATACCGACAGAAAATATACCATGTTGTTTAGTTTATAGTTATTGCCTATATTGTTTTGTCATTTGCTTTTTTCACTCAATAACAAAGCCTTGAAACCACATTAGTTTAATATGCATATATCTACATACTTTAACTGGCCTGCAGTATTGGTTATCAGGGCTTCTCAAACTTTAGGAAGCCCAAGAATTCACCAGGAGAGCTTGTTAAAATACAGATTTCTGGGATCCACCCCCAGATAATTCTGATTTAGAGGTCTAGGGTGGAGCCTAAGAATTCATTTCAAACTAACTTCCAGTGATGCTGGTACTGCCTGCTGACTACTACACTCTGAGCAGCATTGTTCTCTTATATGAATAAACCACAGGTCAAGTCATTCCCCCACTAATGGATATTTAGGTTGATTCCAATTCGTCCTCAATTACAAACAATACAGTCCTTGTGCACAAGTGCAGTTTCTCTAAGGTAGATATCAATAAGTAGAATTTGCATTTTAATAAGTGGTTTTTAAAAAACAATAATGTCCTAAAGAAACAAATCCCTAATAATGAAATATCAGGCCAGTGGTGATCGACAAAGTTTCTGCCACTCCTCAAATTCATACCAGCACATCTCCTGATAACTATCTCACTGTTTTATGCTTTACAGGACACTAAATGTTTTAAAGCACAGATGAAGGGACTAAGGCATACTTAAGTAGTTTGTTTTCTGAGATTCTCACATCCTTCCTTTCCTGTGTTACCCTTCTTTGAGGTATATAATTTTGGGAAATAAGAGTATATAGTTGGCATACAAAGCCCAACTAAGTAAGCAACTCTGGCGTCTGCTCTTCTGGATCACTGACCATCAACTCATTTACGCAAACTCTATAGGTCTGAAAAGGTAATCTGGACTCTTGAGACTAGGTAAATAACACTGTACCCCCAGGAAGAAATAAAAACAGATAATAAATAAATCTGAATTGACATTAGCACATTAAAATATATCGATCAATTCTGAAATTCTCACTATGAGCTTTTTAAGAAGCTTAAAGCATTTAAGAAAATAAGATATACTGCACTGACTCAAGATTTATTTAATTAAGTTTACGACGTTTAAATGCTTTGGGAAACCAATTTGTTAAATTTGTAAGTTCCCCTCTATACAAAGGATTGACCAACAGCCTTCTGATGTAATAGCTTAACCTGACTCTGGGTTGTCTCCTACTAGGTAACAGTGTTGAAGGCATTTCTAGCTATACATGAGAGAAGGATCAAGCTAGGCAATGGTGTCTCAGAATGCCTAAAGTAAAGTGTAGCAGGCAGGCATGGGGAAAATATTTTATTAACTGAGCCTATGCTCTCTTCTTAGGGCATCAATTCCTTGGAAAGAGGCCCCGAGTGAGCCATGAACCAGGTGACTCAAATCCTTCCAAACACGGCTGACTGGGTCAGACACAGAAACCGCACTTAAAGGCAAAATACTAAAATGAAGGATGATCATGACGACATTCTTTCTGATCCATGTTGTATTTATTACAAACATCCTTCCATGTCAGTAAGCAGCATCAATTGCTGCGTAGGTTTCCATGTGTCTGATTCCACTGATTCCAAGGACTCTTAACTACTCCCACTGAGGTCTGGAGTTGCAACTGAAGTCACAAAATACAAACAGCTCCAGTGGCAGTGCCCACTGGACATAATATAACTTGTGCTCTCAGATAAAAGAGAAATTACCTTGTACGATTTCCAGCCAAGAGAATTGAAGCATTTGCTTTGGTTATTTTATTTATCATCGGGGAAAGAAATCTTTGAAGATCTACACAGGCAAAAGCTTAAATTTCTATGCAAGTTCACAAAGATATAGATAAAACAGTGAAAAACTGAAACAATTCACATGTTCAACAAAAGGTGGTAGGTGAAATATCCGTAATAGCTGATACTTACTCTGCACTTATTGTGTGCCACGTGCTATTTCACATCTTTTACACTCATTATTTCATTTAAGCCTTATAACAACTCTATGACACAGGAGGTCCTATTGTCATCCACATTTTACAGACGAGGAAAAAACCCAAAGATGTTAATTACTTTTCTAAGGTTAAGAGCTAACAAATGACAGACCCAAACACAATGCTATGCAGCAAATGAAAATATTTACTGACATGGAAGGATGTTTATGATATATATGACAATGATCAGAAAGAATACAGATCAAATATAAATAATGATTGGGGGGCAATGTCACATTATTTATATGTCAAATTATAATGTCAAGTTATTTTACAATTCTTTTTATTTTTGGTCATTTGTATTTCATGACTTTTGTACACAAAATGAATAACAACTTTGACTTTCTTTCCTTTCCCTCTGGGGGAAAAAAATGCAGAGTCTACAAATCTGGATTATGGAAATTGAAACAGACACAAGCCAGAGTTCAAAGTTTAGAAAAAATTTAACATAGTAGATAAAAAGTTAGTTTGATCAAAACAATAATCAAAATAAATACATGCATGAAGTTCTTGTTATAAACATATTTGGAGATACAATTTCCTAGAATTCAGTTCTTACCTGTCAGTTGATGTTGGGCTAGTAGCCACTGGTGTTTCTGCTGGCTTTTCTGCAGGTTTCTCTTGTTTTGTTGCACTAGGAGGTGCAGGTTCAGAAGATGCTGTCGTGGATACTGGAGTGATGGACGCAGGCGTGGGAGTGGGAGCCAGGGCAGGGGCGGGGGTTGGGGCCTGAGCCACAGCTGGTGCTGTAGAGGAACTAACTGTGGTAGTGGTGGCAGGATTTGATTGCTGAGTTGTAGCTGGTGCTGGTGTTGTCACTGCTTTGGGCTGAACACATTAAAAAGCAAAATAATGAATTATTATAAAATACTACATTATTACCCGATCTCTAATTAGACTGTATTATTACATGATGCTACAAAGAAACATAACATACAAACCTGTAGCTTGAAAACAATTTTGTAAAGTGACAAATGATCAATATTAGCAATCTGAATCACTGTAACTCTTTCAAAGCTGACGAAAGCAGACATATTATCTTAACTATCAACCTCTATTAGCTTTACGCAACAGTTTCAGTCTTCACATCGAGTTAATATGAAAAAAAACCAAAAGAAGCCAATATTTAAAAATATACAGAATGCGTATCCAGAAAAAGAAACACATAACCCCCCCCCCTAAATTTATAATTTAAACTCTTTGGCTATAATTTTATTCATTGTCATTTAAAAGTATTACCAAAATAACTTTCTTATAATGGAAATATAAATAGAAGTATGATTAATGAGTATGCCAGATATTCTGTAGTATTTTAGAGATGGGAGGAAAATCCCAATATTGAATACAAACTAATAGGTATAAGTACAAAGAGGTTGACTTAACATTTTGAGATGTATATATAGTTAAACATATAGTTACAAATAAAGGCAAAATAAAGTTATGACTACATGCTTAGCATTTTCTGAACTAGAAGCAGAGCCAAAGAGGTTCCCACAGAGCAAAAAGCAATTACATACCTGTAAAATTCATATTATATGAGTTTTATTCTTCTCATAAGGCTTATCAATACTCACTACCTGTTTAGCTCATAACTTTTCTAAGAACAAAAGGTAACTTTTGATGGAAGATGGGATTAAAATTCAACATAATTTGCCCCGAGTATATATCAACAAACTGTAAAAGCAGTGAGCCAACTTCTGTCTTGTTTGATTTGAGCTAGTACAGAGTGCAGTGGAAAAGAAGTGGCTAGTGCAAGGTAAGGGGAGGGGCTTTAAAAACACTAGCAGCATTCTCTCTCTTCTCTCTCTATTTCAAGTCTTATATTTAGCTCTATAACTTTCTTAACTGCCAATATGATACTCCGCAAATTATTAATGTTTTAAAATTCCAATCTGGATAAAAATGTAATTCAGATGCATTGTACACCTTTAATATTTCCCTTAAGATTATCTGTGATCAATATAATATCCTAACGACCATGCCCTCAAGGTCTCTGTTGTCACAAAAAGCTAGTTAAGCCTCATTCTAAATGGTACCAAACCCATCTGCTTCTTGACGTTTTTCTGCTTACTTGTGATCTTAACAGCTTTTTCTTGTCTCTTCTTTATAATAAGGTAATTTCTCATTGCTTCCCTAATGCCTAACTGTAGCAGTTTTCTTCCCCTTCTAACAGGTGGCCTCTACTATCCACTTAAAAATAAAACCACGAATATTATTAGGATCCTATGTAAAATAAGAATAGGCTTAGCTCCAAGTAGCTATTCTTCAAATGCATGCACCTATTCTGAGACCTATCCTGCTTAATTCTTAGTTATGTTCTCAACAGTCAAAGTTACTATAGTACTAAAGGAAATAAGACCACAAACAAATGCATATCCAAATGTATGGCTACCATATTTTCCACTATGTACTATGTATGATAAAATTAGATAATGGAATATTATTCAGCCCTGAAAAGGACAAAAATTCTGGCACATGCTACAACATGGGTGACCCTTGAAGACAGTACACTAAAGGAAATATGCCAGTCACAAAAGGACAAATACTGTTTGATTCCACTGATATGAGGTACCCTGAGTGGTCAAATTCATAGACAGAAAGTAGAATGGTGGTTGCCAGGGGCTAGGAAGAAGGGAAAATGGGGAGTTACTGTTTAATGGGTACAGAGTTTCAGTCTGAGAAGATTAAAAAAGTTCTGGAGATTAATGGTGGTGATGGTTGCATTACGTGAATGTACTTAATGCCACTCAACAGTATACTTAAAAATGGTTAAACTGGTAAATTTTGTGTTACGTATATTTTATCACAATTTAAAAAAAACTAGATGGAAAAAAAACTAGATGAGACAAAGTTTCCTTATATGATGCTGTTCCTCTGTATTTAAAGCTTAACATTTAATAAGTGCTTAAATATAGCAGAATCAATATGGCTTTTAATGGATTAAAATTTTTTAAGTCCAACACATGTAAACTGTTTAGCTGCTTTTTATTTCTCAGTACAAAAGTACACAGTAATTAAAATTTATTTGTTTCACTATTTTCTACTGCATATATCAATTATTTTGCAACTTAAAAAAAACCCCCACATTTATTCTACTTTTGGTCTCTGATACACTGGTTTCAATTAACTTATTTCTAGGGCCGGCCCGGTGGCGCAAGTGGTTAAGTGTGCGCGCTCTACTGCAGCGGCCCGGGGTTCGCCAGTTTGGATCCCAGGTGTGCACTGATGCACTGCTTGGCAAGCCATGCTGTGGTGGTGTCCCATATAAAGTGGAGGAAGATAGGCACGGATGTTAGCCCAGGGCCAGTCTTCCTCAGCAAAAAAAAAAAAAAAAAAAAAAAAAATAGAGGAGGAGGATTGGCAGATGTTACCACAGGGCTGATCTCCTCACAAAAAAAAAAAAACTTATTTCTAGAGCTACAAGTAACACTGTTCTTCTCAGATTATAACAATTCAATCCTAAAAATTTATGTTGAGTACCACCACTTCTCTATTTGTCTTAACTCTCCACTGCTTATATATCTTTAAACAAGTATATAAATAAAACGAAATCTCTGAAAGAACCCATATTCATTCTCTGCTTTAGAGAAAAACTTTGACTTTTATAAATTGTTCCAAATATTACTTCTGTTAAAAACTTCTTCACAATAATCATTCCATCATTTCTTTAGCTGTCCTTTCCTGTTCTTAGTTTCTGAAAAATTTATCACATTAACTAAGGAATAGCACTGCAATTATGAATCTACATGTCTTTTCTGCCTTAAGGAGTTTGTCAGGTCTTGTACATAATTCAGCAAGTCCCTTTAAGGCAGCCTTATTAAAAACTACAAAATAAGAAACATTTATTCAATTTCTAAGAATCACATTTTCTAATAATTCCATAATTAGTGATTTTACTACTCCAGCAAAACCTAACACAATTTTCAACATTTATATAAAATTGTTTTAATTTTTATGTTCAAACTACAAATGTATAAAACTATTAACTTTATGGTTGACCCAAGGAAAACTGTTAAAACCTTTAATAACAGTTAAGTGCATGCCATTATGGATCTGCAAAAACTGTGTTCACTGAAAAGCGTAAAGGCTGCACTTTGGGTCATTATTTTTTAAAAGACCTGCAGACATCAAAATATACAGAATGAGGCTGAAACTTACTTTTGTCACCATAACCACCACAAAGTTTTTCTCATCAATTTTATATTCTTTTAGAGCAGTATCATCATTGAGGATTTTGCCTAATTCATTAAGAGAAAAAACACGTTATTTAAGGCAGAGTAACCTTTGCCTAATACATAACTGAAGTTAAAACAATCACCAATGGCAATTCTATCAATCAATACTTTCCCCAAAGAAAAACATTAACCAATCAGCCAAGATAAAGACAAATGTAAATGGAAACATGATTAGTTAAAAAAGCATAAGCATTTGACTAAGATATCAAACATATATATTGTATATAGATATCGCAAGTAATTCTTAAAAATTATTACTACTAATAAAAAGACTTGCTGGGTAAGGAAACATTAACTAGGTCTTGAGAAAGGGGAGATCATGAAGACAAATTTCAATATTGCAACTGCCCAGGGATCCCCCTGGGGAATAATCCATAATCTTTCTGATGAGAAGAAGGAGAACATAACAAACTTTCTGCTCCCACAAATACTGAATATCTGGCAAAACAGATATTTCTGGAACAGGATTGTTCCAATGCTATGAAAGTGAGACACTCATAATCAAAAGTCCTTCAGAAAATGACTTGGTACACAACAAAAGGCAAGATGGTACAGAACGGAGTTAAGTACAAAGGAGTACACAAGGTTTTGATCATGCTGAAGGTCAAGTGTTAGGTCAGGATTCCGTCAGGTTTCCTTTCCCTTGAATTTAGTTTTCCATTTTTAAAAAGTTATTGAATCAAAAGCTGCAAGCATTAAGCCAGGAATAGAGTAGCCACTCTGCATAGAAATGAGTAAACAGGCCAAGACTAGGAACCAGAAATTCTAGTTTTATGTCTGCCTCTTTAGGCTTCTGATTCCTGATCATGGGGCTAGCGTTTCCTCTAAACCATCTCACTTTAGAAAATACTACAAAATCTCTATCTAGGAAGTCACAAGAAACCACGGGCAATCCAAGACCCACCTTACTGTCATCTACAATGACAGCATTGAGTGTTTCTTTTGAAGAACAAAGAAAAGAATTTTCCCCACAAAATTCGCAAATCAAGTCTATTTTAACATACATTTTGCTGGTTACTAGCAAAGCTAGCTAAATTCGCAATTTCCTATTCATATCCTTAGTTGGTTTTTTAATTGGGTCATTCTTCCTTACTAATTTCTAAGAGCTTTTTATATAATCTGAATATTAATCTTTTCCTGTCACTTATTTATAGTGTCTTTTGACATATAAGGTTTTCTGTATTCTTCAGTCAATTTTGGTATTTTATTTAAAGAGAAGATTGAATATTAATATATTCAAATAACTGCTCATTCACTGCTTTTATCTGTACAACCATGTTTCTGACAGCATCAATTTGTATACACTACAATTTGTAAGATGGTAATTTCTAAAACTAAAAGAATGTCACTGCAAGCAAGAAAATGGCATACTAATTTCAGTATTTAATTCATACCTGCATAAATTAATTTTTGACCTGCTACAGGAAAGGCATCTTTCCCCTTTTCAGACTCAATCTTCTCCTTCAGTGCTTTCACCTATAGGAAAAATACAGATTTTTTTTTGAAAAAGTGTAAACAACAAATGACAATCCAGAATCTAAATAAATGATGCAAGATAAAATTTTATATATTTTAATTATTGATGCTTCCAAAAACTTAAAGATCATGTCTTTCCAACGTTATTATCAAAAGACTCATTATTTAACCTATATTATTAGGTATGATAGGTATAAACTTTGTTTTACCACCATATGTTAAATATACATAGATTAAAAAAAACTTTACCAACTGACTTGGTAAATCTATTCAAAATAAAGGCTTCACATCAAAAAGTTCTGATTCTCATTATAAAGTTTATGGGCTTCTTTCTTTTTTTTTTTATTTATTTTTCCCCCAAAGCCCCAGTAGATAGTTGTATGTCATAGCTGCACAACCTTCTAGTTGCTGTACGTGGGACGTGGCCTCAGCATGGCCGGAGAAGCAGTGTGTCGGTGCGCGCCTGGGATCCGAACCCGGGCCGCCAGCAGCAGAGTGCGTGCACTTAACTGCTAAGCCACGGGGCCGGCCCTATGGGTTTATTTCCCACAAAGAAAGTAAACCTCTTTAATCTAAAAGGTCTAAGAAATAAAACGGTCTCATCTACAATAATGAAAGTTAAATGTGAATGTTAAATGTGAATGTTAAAATGATTCACTTTAAAAGTGTGTCTAATGTTTCATTATAATCACGGGGGGGGGGGCTTTATAAAGACCAATTAAAACATAATTTCTGAAGGTGGGGCCTGGACACCACTATTTTTTAAAAGCTTTACAGGTGGTTCCAAAGTTCAGCCAAGGCTGAGAGCCACTGTACTACTTAAATGATCTTAAAGAAGTGGCTCGGCTTATCTTTAGCATCAGTCTCATCTGTAAAGTAAGAGGGACTGAAATAGATGATCTCTATGGTCTCTTCAATTACTAAAATTATGTGACAATGGGCTCATCATGAAGTTAGAAACGAAGTCTAATCAATTTCTGAAACTGATCAGAAAGTAGGGTGGCATATGAGTAAAAAAGGCAAGCAGACATAATGGAACTAGTTTCATTACTTTAAAGGTACAAGAATCAAGGGGGAAAATTCCATTTCCTAGGATACTTCTGAAAATTGTCTAAGTAGTTCTGAGTTTTATGAAAAGCTCCGTGAAAACCTGTCTGACAGAAAGGCATACAAAGAGAGGGTTCTTTTGCACAATTAAAAAGTGATGGCATATTCTTCCAAATAAAAAGAGATAGTAACGTTTATACAGCTTCAAGTACATTAACATACACAATTTCACATAGTCCTCAAAACTCGGGGACAAATGAGAGTACCATCTACTCAATTTTGTAGATGAGGCAACAGAAATAAAGAGGTTAAATTTCTTCCCCACATCCCATTGCTACTAAGTAGTAGCTGAAACCTAAAACCAGCTCTTGTGACTCCAAGCTTTAGAACAGGGTATTTTGCAAATACCATCCACATAAATCACCCTTTCTACACTGAACTTCCTGAAATAGGTCAGTAGCATCACTGCTATTTTGATGTTCCTCCAAGTGGAAAGCCATTACAAAAATCTCAACCCACTATTTTCTGCTGCTCTGAATTTCGAAAGTAAGACTAACAAAGTGACAACTTTTTAAAAAAGCACTCAGAAAATCTGATCTCAACGTCAGTAAACTGAGGATATGAATTCCATGCCTTTATCCAATTTAGTATACTGCTGCTTCATCAGATGGTAAACTATGTTAGTGTGGTTCAAAACAAAATAGTACAAGAAGTCCACAACTTTAACAACTCTACGGTTCGTCCCTGCTTTAAACAACATTTATGACAGTTCTGATTTTACCTATACGTTCAGTTAGTACCTTATAAGAGTGGGAAATAAAAGATACTACCTAAATTTCTGCGCTAAAGTAACCTTTAAAGACCATCTAGTTAAACCCGTATATAGCTATTAGCACAGAGATTCTCAAGGTGTGTGTGGTCCAGGGAGCCCTACCAGGTTGTCTGCAAGATCAAAACACATTATTTGTCTTTTTCCACTCTCATTTTCTCACAACTATACAGTTGAGTTTTCCAAAGGATACAGAGCACGTGAAATCACAAAAGGCTGAATGCAGAAGCAGATGAGAATCCAGGTGTTTTCTATTAAGCCAAATATTAAAGAGATTTGAAAAACAAGTAAAACAATGTCGATCTTCTCACTGCTTTTTGTTGTTGTTTTGGAAAATAATTTTTCACACCAAAATATATTGATTATAACATTTAATGGGTTTATTATTTTAAATGAACATTTAAAAAATTTCTGAGTTTTAATTTCTAGTATGGTAAATATCAATAAATACAAGCACAGAGACAAAAGTTATTTTGGAGTCCTCAATAATTTTTAGCCTTGAGAACAAAGTTTGAGAACTGCTATCTTACATGCTAAATGACTTGCCCGAAGTCGACTGAGTGGTAGCAGAGCGCGGTTAGAGACCTCTGTGGTGAATGACAAATTTCCTTTTGCAGTTTTTTGTTTAGAGATGGCGAAGAGATGCAATATTTGCAACTGTGATTACTTGGCGAAAAAATCACAAATGAATTACAGACCGCATGTGTCACTCTGAGTGAATTCAGTTCTCAGAACAGTACATAGTGGTTTAGCACAGAGGGGTACTCAATTACCACTTGCTGAATGAGTAAATTAATATAGCACAGAAATATGTGAAGAGAAAAAGAATTAAACAAAATAAATATATGAACCAAAAGATAAAAGAAACAAGCAGGAATCTCATTCCTTGACAGGTCAGAATGAGCAAGGCAATTAAGACAGATTTAATTGACATATATATAGTTTCTGTCTAATAGAAACCATATTTTTAATTCCAGCACAAAATATATATATATTTAAAAGTTTAGGCCAGTTCATTTCCATTCACACTTAAACAGGCCCAATTCTCTATCATCTTAAAACAAAAAACTTCACAATCCCTTGTCTCCTGCCAGTTACATTCTCTTCCCCTTAGTCTCAAGCATTTTTCCAAAAATTAACTACACATTGTCTTCACTTACTTGTAACCTCACATCTATTTTCTCAAGAGTGCAATACAGCACTTATAAATGGAAGCATGGACTTTATTCACATTTTGCTGCTTATTTTCTCCAGTAGTGCCAACTCCCACAATTCCAGTAAGATGGCTCTTACCAGTATCATTGAATTCAGCAATATCATATCAGACACTTCTTAGTCCTTCCCTATCTTATTTGACCTCTCTCTGTCACATTTAACAGTACTGACTGTCTCTCCTTTTCACACTGTCTTCCTTTGGCTTCCATATGGCCACACTTTTCTGGCTTTCCTCCTATTTCTCTGCTCACACCTTTGTGAAATCCTCTTCCTGGGCCAGCCCTTTAAATGTTAGTCAGAGTTATGCCCAAGGCTGCCTTTTCTTCTACATAAACTTCCAGGATAATCCATCTCACCTACTCGTAGTTTTAATAACCATCCAGATGTCATCTGTACCTCTACCCCAGCTCTCTCCTGACCTTCAGTAATGCATACCCAACTCTCTACTGGACACCTTCACTGGATGTCCCATAGGTACTTCAACCATAATGTATTTGCTAAAGGATCCCTTCTAGACTAGTTTGTCTAAATCTTCCCTTCTCCAACCAAATTGAACATACTTTAAAACAGCTTATAAAGAAAGGCCTTCTTTCTGGATACTGCAAAGAAACAAGAGGCAGCAACCCTGCAGATGGTTTCTTTTGGGAAGGTCATGACTGGCAATGGATGTAGTCACAACTCCTCTAACTGTTGAGCCTCGTGCCAGCCTTCCCATTCCAATAAGTCATCTCAACAGGACGGATCTAAACTGAGCACTACAGTCCTGGTAAATAACCAGGGCTATCATATCCGAGGCTAATAAACAAGAAGCAGGGACTAAACTTTCCTTTTGTTGCTTATTTCCCCCTAGATAAAGAACAGGAGGTCAACATCCAACTCAACTCGAGATAAAGTACAGTAACACTCAAGAAATCAAACTTTTTTCCAAGCCAAATACTTCTTTCTTATGAAATTGTGAACTCTAAAAAAAAAAAAATACTCAATATCTAATATTAAACACAGTTGACATGGCTGGTTTATAAGGCCATTGCTTCTGTCTTGCTCTCTTGGATCACTCACATTGGGAGAATCCAGCTGCCATGTCATAGGACATTCAAGCAGCCTGGCAAGAGGAATATATGGGGAGGAACTGAGGCCTCCAGCCAACAACCAGTACCAAGTTGCTAGCCATGCGATGAAGTCACTTTTGAAGAGAATCCTCCAGCCACAGTCAAGCCTTCAGATAACTGGAGCCCTGAATGCAACCTCATGAGAAACCCTGATTAAGAACCACAGAGCTAAGCCATCTATGAATTCCTGACTCACAGAGACTATGAAATAATATATGTTTATCATTGGTTTTTTTTTGGTGAGGAAGATTAGCCCTGAGCTAACATCTATTCCAATCCTCCTCGTTTTGCTGAGGAAGATTGGCCCTAAGCTAATACCTGTGCCCATCTTCCTCTATTTTGTATATGTCATGCTGCCACAGCATGGCTTGATAAGCAGTGTGTAGGTCTGCACTCGGGATCCCAACCTGAGACTCCCGGGCAGCCGAAGCAGAGTACGTGACTTTAACCACTACGCCACCAGGCCAGCCCCTGTTTATCACTGTTTTAAGCCACTAAGTTTCAGGCACTTTGTTATGCAGTAATAGGTAACTAGTACATAGGTAGATATTATTATTACCATCATTTTCTGATGGAGACACAAAAGCATAGAAATAGAAAAGTTAAGTACACAGGCTCTGGAGGCCAACTGTCCAAATTTGAATCCAGGTTAGTTACTCATACACAAGTTGATATCTGAGAACAAACATCATTGATATTTGTGAGCACTGATGCAAGTGTTTTTGAGGCAACCTGCCAGCCTTTGATCCAATAATTCCACATCTAGAAATCAATGCTAGAGAGATACTCTCACAAATACTTCAAAGATATATGTACAAAGTATGTGCACTACACTACTCTTTGTCATACTAAAAACCCTAAACATCCAGCAATGGTGAAATGGTAAAATACATTACTGCACATGCACTCATTTGACTACCATGCAATACAACAAGAATGATGACTATATATGCAAGGTATTCACTAAATGCATGCATATGAATGAATGAATGAAATATTTACAATTCTCTTTAAGGGAAAAAGCTAGCTGCTAAGCAATTGATTTTTTAAAAAACATACATAGTGTAGTTGTGTTTCTGTATTAAACAAAGACTAGGAGCATACACAGAGACCACAGTGGTAACTTAGATCAG
This sequence comes from Diceros bicornis minor, assembly GCF_020826845.1. Taxonomy (NCBI): domain Eukaryota; kingdom Metazoa; phylum Chordata; class Mammalia; order Perissodactyla; family Rhinocerotidae; genus Diceros; species Diceros bicornis. Next base: position 16,550,633 of record NC_080767.1, on the reverse strand, counting down.
GGGCCTAACATTTTTTACTTTGCATACTTTATTTACTATAATAAGCCTGGATTTATTTTAGTAATTTAAGGGAAAACAATAGTTTAAAAGAAAAAAAATCTCATTGCGCACCCCCTCAACTACTGCTTACTAATATTACACAAGAATACACCACAATTTTGAGAGCAGATTTTATTTAAAAAAAAAAAAAAAGTCTAAGGCAGCAGTTCTAATACTACATAGTCCAGCAAATTAAAAAATAAGAGCAAGTGAATTTTGGCAATTAACTATTAGCAAAAGGAAAGAGAGTCTCAAAGCCAAATATGTTGACAGAAGGATTTCATAGACTTTCACTATGGGCAAAGCTTTTCCCTCTTTGGTTCCTTGGGTGAGATCCCTCCATCTGAGAAACTGGCACAGGTATTAAGGAGTGTTTCCTGGGCCGGTCCCGTGGCTTAGCAGTTAAGTGCGTGCGCTCCGATGCAGGCGGCCGGGGTTCGGATCCCGGGTGCGCACAGACGCACTCCTTCTCCGGCCACGCTGAGGCCGCGTCCCACATACAGCAACTAGAAAAATGTGCAACTATGACATACAACTATCTACTGGGGCTTTGGGGGAAAAATAAATAAATAAATAAAATTAAAAAAAAAAAAAAAAGAGTATTTCCTGAATTTCTCCCCCAAAGTAGGTTCCTGCTAATTCTAAAAATAGAATTGACTATAAAGATGCCAGCTGACTTCAGTACAAACAGAAAAAATACTGTCACTGCACCCAAAGAATGAAAAAATGTAGCACAAGAAATGAGATATTTTTTGCTGAAAAACAAATGAGTACAGTATTAATAATGTGTGAATACAGTAAACAAAGGCAATCAATCCTCAAATTAAGGTTCCGATCCAAAAGGCTACTACCTTCAATATAACTTGAAATCCAGAATCCATTTTTCCCACATAAATTGTCATCTTTAGGCTCCTAAGCCAACCTATGCATGCCAATTTAATCTATTCTATTCTAAAATATATTCCTAACAGTATGATTTCAACAAGACCAAAAAACACATAGGACTTTGAAGATTGAGTAAGTAGAAAAGTAGAAACTCCCAAGATACCTGTAACTTTTAAAGTTTCTATATTGAGAAAATGGATCTTTCTAATGCACTACAAAAAAAAAAAAAAAGTCAACTACCTAATTCAATCAGAAGTGTGTGGGGGAGAGGGGAAAGGGAGTGACAAATAATTTTTATCCATCTGTTTGAAGCATCTAGGACCTGTTCATATATATTAGTCATCTGTAGCCGGTCTACTTCCTCTGCTGGAATAGGTTTACATAATGTTTCAAGAGTTTATAAAGTTCATTCAGTTATAAAATTAGTTCTTTGAGACACTACACAAGGAATTTATTTATCCAGACTTATAGGGAACAGATGCTGTGGTGTCCTTCAGCAGGAGTCACAGTGCTACAGCAAGCTTAAATTTAACACATTTCTTTCAAAAAGTAACAAATTTTATACATTATCTATCAAATAATCTCACAATTTTCAAGCTAAAAAAAGGTAGGACATTGCTCTTACAAACTGTTTGAAACTGCTGATTATGTCCAGTTGAGAGAAGAATGATATCTCATTCACACAAACCTTTTTTAGAAAGGATAATAAAAACACCGATCAAAATAACAGAAAACTGATGAAAGCAGGATTTGTTTAAAAATTGCATAAATTTATTTCTAATTTCACAATTCACTAGAAATTTTCAGATCCATCATCTCACCTAATTTTCACATCAACTTTATAAGGAAGGCAGGTAAATTATTATTACTCCCTTTTTACTAACGAGAAAGGAGATTTTTTTAAGTACTGTGCTCAAGGACAGAGGACAAGAACAAAGGGGGAGAAAACTTTCCTTTAGTTTAGGAATAGTACAATGTATTTGAAAAACAGCAAGACATGGAAAAAAGTAAACAGAATCAAGAGCTCCTCTTAAGTTTTGCTGCAAGGAGGAGCAGGGAAATGGGGCAGCAGGCAAACACGGATGTGCAGACAAGGAAGGGTCTTATTAAGATGGGGAAAATGTTTGTACTATACTCTAGAAATGCAAAAATGAACGATGCAGAGGAGAATAGGTGAACCGATGGACTGATGTCCTTCATAGGAGACACAGTATAGGCTATAGCGGAAAAGTGGAGGGACAGGCCTTAGATAGCACCATCCACAGCAGATAGCTATCCGCAATAAAAGGAGGCTGGCAGGCAGGCAGCTCTGGTAAGACCCCGTATACATTTCGTCCTGACTGTTTCTATAATCTCAATATACTCTAAAATCTAGGGTCATGAGCTGAAAATAAGGAGGAAACGATATGAAATCTGCCTATGGAGGTGGAAGAGTGAATGGTCTAGTGAGTGGCATGTGTGACTGTCAGGCAGTATGAAGGACCCAGTGTTAAGGTTAATGTTCAGGAACTTAAGTGAGACAAGTCAATGTGGCTGTTTGTCTTCTAGCTGCATAGGTGCAAGCACAGAGAGCTGAATTTAATCACATTTGGAGTTTTCTAAGCAAGAACAATGGAGTGAGTGTGGGACCATGTTGCCAAGCACCATCACAGTTCTAAGCACTCTATATGTAGTATCTCAAACTTACATAACCTTCAAAACAACCTTATGAGGTTAGTGCTTCCAGTGGTAGTATCCACATTTTATAGATGAGGAAACAGGCACATAATTGAGTAACTTGTCCAAGGTCACACAGCAAGTGGTACGGCCAGGACTGAAACCCAGGCAGTCTGGTTCAAGAGTCATGCTATGTTGACCCTTGCAAGGGAGTGATTATAATCACTGACCTTATTTTAGACCTTTCACCCTGGACAAGGGTGAAAGTGGTAACATGAGGGGAGGGCCAGTGAAAAGAAGTATGGATCAAAAGGATTATAGATCTCATTAGAATTGGAATCAGAGAGAAGGTAAAGTGAGATACTAAAAACATATTACTAGGGCTGGGGGAAGAGCTACAATTACTGGTAATGATAAGAGCTAGTTACTAACCATGGGACTAAATACTTGAGGTCGAGTAGAAGGAAAGATCACTGCATGAGAGACTAAGGAACAGAAGGCCAGGGTTTGGACAAGACCATCTTTCATAGACACCGAAACTATCAAGGCCACTGACTGTGTGACCCCAGGCAAGTTGCTAATCAGGTCCATTTTCATTTCTTCTGTTTAAAAGATACACTATTACATATTTTTCACAATTCTAGTGTGGGTTTCTTTTTTAAACAATGCCTACCACATGCTGCGAAGCTCAGAACTACTGCAATCATTTTCACATGTTTTTAACCCACACACAAAGGCAGCCACATCAGGAAAAAGGACCATGTCAACGATAATTAACAATATACAGTCACGCGTCGCTTAACAACCGGGACATGATCTGAGAAATGCGTCATTAGGCGATCTCGTTGTTGTGTGAACATCGTTGAGTGTACTTACACAAACCTATATGGCATAGTCTACTATACACCTAGGCTATACGATACTAATCTTATGGGGCCACGGTCGTATATGTGGTCCATCGTTGACTGAAACGTCATTATGTGGCACATGACTGTACGTCCATAGCTATTATCTCCACTTTCTCATCTCCCATTCTTTCCTCAATCCACTCAAATCTAGCTTCCAGCCCCCTACTCCATGGAGACTACTCATCAGGGTCACTAATTACCCCCAAGTTGCCAAAACCAAAGGTCATGTCTGTTTTTATCTCACTTTTGATTTCTCAAGCATTACATACATTTGACCCTTTCCTTCTTGAAACGTTTTCTTTTCTTGGTTTCTTCCTACCTCAAGGATTGCTCCTTGACTGACCAATGTCCACCTGTTAGAGCATCCCAGGATTCTGCTCTAGGCCCCATCCTATTACCTAGCAACATTCTCACCAAGGTTCTTCAATTCTAGTAGCATAGAAGTTAATTAACTACATACAATGGATAAGTTAGGCATTAGGGCCCAATTTTCTCAAGAAATGGCCAAAGACTGCTAGATGATCTCATCCAGTCCCATGGATTGAAGTCAACCATATGTGCTGGCTATTTTCATGTCTCTATCTCCAGCCCAAACTTCTCTCTGGAATCAACCTTCATAACAAATCTTCTCATCATCTCCATTTGAATGTTTAAAAGGCACCTTAAACTTAAGTTCTGAATTCCCACCCCAATCTCCAAACCTGCTCCTCTCCCATCCTCCACATCTCAGGAAAGAACAGAAGTATACAATTTATACAACCAAAATCTAGGTTTCTTAATTTTCCCCACTCCAACCCATCAAAAAATTCTGTCAACTCTACCCTCCCGAACACATCTCAAATCCATCCACTTCTTTCCATATCTCTACTCCTACTTCCCTGGTCAAGGCCTCGACTGCTTAAGACTACCGCACAAGCCTCCCAGCTGGTCTCCCGGCTTTCACTCTTGCTCATTCCACTCTCTATCCTCCATACAGCAGGCAAAGTAACCTTTCAAAATCACAAAAGATATCATTTCCCCTTCTGCTTAAAATCCCCCCCAGCATCCTATTTTACCTTGACAACCCCCAGCTTATTAGAAAGCTCTACAGGCTCTAGCACCTTGCCTAACTCTAATCTCTTACTCCTCTTCCCCTTACCTACTAGATCAGCAATCCAGGCTTTTCTTAGGATTCCCAAAACATACTCTCCAAGGTCTTTCCCTACAGAAAATACTCTCCCCATCTCTGAGTGCTTATTATTATTCAGATCTCAATTTAAATGTCACCTTATTCAAAAAGGCCTTTTAATTTAAAATTAAATTAAAATTTTAAAAGTAGCCACCCAGTCACGCAATATCACACTACCTCACCCTATTTCAATTCCCTACATAGCATTTTCCATTATCTGATTTTTTAAATTTGTTTTTTGACTGATTTATTCGACTAGAATGTATGCACCATGACAGCAGGACCTGACATTTAGTAAGTACTCAATAAATATTAAATAAATGAATCAACATGCAAACTTTGAGGGGTTACTGACTTGACAATTCATCAAAAGAATGTATTCAATTCATTCGAAAGATCTTTATTAAATGTCTACTGTGTGCCAGGCATAGAAAGAGCAAAAGATTTCCCAGGTACTTCCCATATTTTGTTCTACCAATATCAATATGCCAAGAAACCTTAATTTCACCTATGTGATATAGTATTTTAATACATTTACCGCTTGATGTTTCAATGATGTTATTAAACTTCTATAATAAGGCACTATCTCCAGCACAACCATACTAAAATACAATAAACCACAATAAGAACAACTCGCTAATAAATGACAGCTAGCAAATACCGTATACAGAACAAGCACTAAAGCAGTATTTTATAGTATAATCACCAATATTATACAGATAAAACCAAAAAGCTAGGTAATTCTTTGCAGATCACTGTATACCACACTAAATATGTTGTTAATAGTAATTAAAACTACTGTATTGTCACAATTCTCTTATCAAAAACTTCCCATGTATTTACACAGCTATTTGATGTCACTTACATAGTTATATAATCACATTTCAGCTTGTGCATTTAAACTCTTATCTCAAACTTACTGTTGGGTTTTTTTTTTCAGTTATAAAAGCACATAACAGAAGCAAAGATTAGCAGATTGAAGGATTAAATCTGTATACCACATACTCTTTCTTGTCATCACTTCCAGTGGTACAATAAAATCTGCACTTCTTTAATTCACTTTCTTAATTAATGAGTTTAACAGCAAAACGAAAAACTAAATGACTGGATCTGAGCTTAAAAATTGTGTCTTCTATTTGCCACTAAATGTTCATCACACCACTAAACTTTAGAATTTTTGAGAATTTTATAGGAGTAGTAGTCTGTTAGACACCTCCAAATGCTTTATTTGACGTACAGATTACGTAAATTTCTCCTATAGTGTTTTACAGTAAACCATCTATTTAAAACAGAAGCCCACACAATGAAGAATATTCTTTTAGCAATGGTCTCCCCATCCCACACATACCACCATCTCATTTTATTTCTCTACTGTTTGAATAGAAGAGGAGACGCATTACTGTTCTAATAATAAAAAGACTGCTTTCCAATAGTTAACACTAAAGGCAGGGCATGGTAATGGTCAAGTAAATGGTACAAAATGGCTAATAAGTGTTAAGAAAGTTTTGCTAGTTAAAAAAAAGCGGGGGAGGACTTTGAACATTCAAAAACTAAAGGAATACAAACACTTTAAAAACAAATGGGCTTGCTTTTTCCACTCTGTACATGTACTCTATAGCCAGAGAGCTCCAGCTAGGTCAACAACGCTCCCAGAAGACCCAGACCACGTCCCACATGTCTCCGAACTCCTCCAGTCCTGCCAGTCGAAGATCACTAAACATTTATTTGTTCAACAAATGAATCACTCCCCCAATTCCTCTTATCTCTCAGTCCTTGTGTTCACTCATTTTTCCTCCTGCTCATCTCAAGCTCACAAGTTTCTATATTGGCCACCTCAAGTTAAATTTCCTTAGTTCCTTCTAGGTAAAAATCAAACAAGGACAAACCTTTGAGCAGCCAAAATAAGAGGTCTAAGAGACCAAACTCTGTTAATTTTATGCAGATCTTCCTAAAGGCCTCACTAAAATGCTATTTTTTCCCTGTATTTTAGATCTGTTTCTAATATCTTTGGTTATCTAGTTTTCACAACAATTAGAAAGAGGACACTTAGAGTCTCCCTATATTAATATAACTTTTATTATTTCTTACTGGAATCCTACTCTCAAGTACTGTATCAAAAATAAATATTAATTGAAAAACCACTATAAAGATGAAATTAAAATAGTTCTAGCTGGAGAAGCATTTCTGAAATTTAAACCCATTAGAATAAAAGCCTACATGTCATTTTAATGTAAATATTCCATATATCATGAATTAAATATTTTCATTTCTTGCCCCAGATTAACAATGTTAGTGGTCATATTTATATAAATGGCAACAAAATTACATGTATAGAAATAGCAACAAAAAGCCGAAGAAGCCACTCTCTGTAACCTTGAGGCTTCCAAAAATATTCTTCTGGAAATATATTTATAATTCATACAACTTAATACATTCCCTTGGAAATAAATTGGAAAACAGCAAATACAGTTAAGAATCTATACAAATATAATATTGGCTCTACGATAACGTATGCATAAAGTGCCTAAAGAGCTATACAAATCTTGTAGAACATAAATATTTCAGCGGAGCTGTGGAAAGTCATTGCATAACTTCAATAAACCCACAGATACCTACAAAAAATTCAGGTTTCAATAATTCTGGAACTAATTCTGAATATTATAAGCTGGTAAAGTTCCTGTAGCACTAACATTTATTACTACAAAGAACCAGACTCAAATAGACATTTTATGTAAAATTTTGTCTGAAAATGTTAAACAGCTGGATTTTAACTTTTAAATCCTTTAACTTAGTACACACTAAGCAGAAAAGGAATATTCAAGAAGAATTTGATATTTGTAAATAATATCAATCCACAGCGTGTTGTCAATTACTTCTGAGGACTCTGAAAAGTTTCTCATATGTAGTTGTTACCTCGTGCACCTTTAAGAATTTACCACCCAGAATACTTCTACATACAATATCTTGAAATCAAATCATTTTGTGCCACAATTTCAAAAAGGTTGGGAACTACGTTTCTTAAATAATTAAAGATGTAGAGAACTTTAGATTAAACGAGATAGGTAAAATAACACTATATCCTCACTCCGCTGATTAATAATCGATACCATTTATTGACCACCAATTAAATACCATTTAATCTTCACACCTATGCAAGGCAGTTATTATTCCCATTGTGCAGAGGGTGCAACTAAGAGATTAATTTGCCCAAGGTCATATCAAATAAATTAGAGCCACAAATGGAACTCAGGTCTCTTCAATTAACACCGAGGCCCCTGATCTCCACCAAAAATAGAATCAAAAATATTTTTTTAAATATAGATGGGCAGAAAGTTGCTGGCTTAAACTTAGCATTATGACAATCTTAACGGAGTACAGAATCACAACTCCACAACATAAGCAGTAAATTTACACTCATGGCATTTTTAGATTCTTGGCAGGAAGTTGTACTGATTTCGACAGCGGCTCTTTTTGCAGTCACAAATACAAAGATGGCATGAGAATTTACCAGTGGACTTCTGAAGGGTTCAAGGGTTTAAGTGCAGAAGAGATTCAAAGTAATTTTCTTTTTTCTCCCCTGAAACGCTATTAGGTGGGGGTTGCGGGGAGGGTGCAGTGTTTCCAACTCCCACAATTCCAAGACGTCTAACACAGAGGCCTCGTTTATCTGGAGTTGAGTTTGAGCCTATACTGGAAGGGCTCTAATACAAAAATCTTCACCACCAAACAGGCCTCAAAGTGCCATCTACGTGTGGGTGTGGGTTCGATGGCGGGAGAATTGCAGCTACATGATTCAACAATACTAATAAAAGGATCACCAATTCTGGGAGAAAGGGGGCCAAGAATTCATTTCACCACCCCTCACCACTCATCTCTCACTCTGCTGCAGACCGAACCGGATACTTATCTTTTTAAGGCTCATTATCTCCGGTTACCGCCTCCTAGACCTTAGCGCCTAACCCGTCCACGCAGGAGTAGTGGCGACGCCTACCTCTCCCCCCCCAACCTATGCACCGACACCGGAGCCGGCTCCACCGCCCAGGCAGCCCTGCCCCCCCCGCCCCGCCCCAGCCCGGGCCCCGCTACCGAGAGCTCCCAGGCCGAGGCCTCCCGTGCCCCGCCGACGTGTGCTCCACGCCATCTGCCACCAGGCCTGCGGCGTCCGGCCACCGCTTCCCCTCACTCCCGCCACAAAGCCCGCGGCCGACTCCGACGGGCCGGGACCCCGGGCCCTGCCCGCGCCCGGAGCCCGAACTCCACGCTTGCCGCGCCCCCCCGGGTGCGCCCGGGGGCTCTCCCCGCTCGGGCGCGCCGCCGGCCCTGCTCGGAGCTGAGGCCGGGGCCCCGCACGCAGCGCCGCCGCGCAGACCAGGCGCGGGGGCCCCCTCGCGCTCCCCGCGCCCCGCCCCGGGCCCACGCTCCCCGCCGCTCGCACCGTCTCCTCGGGGTCGATGTCGATCTTGAAGGTCTGCTGCTGGAGGGTCTTCAGGGTGACCCGCATGGTGCCGCCGCGCAGCTCGGCTGCCGGGCCTGCTCCGGGTGCTGGCCGCTGGGCGGGGTCTGTGGCCTGGCGGGGCCCCGGGGTCGCCCGCGCGCCTCGCGCACTCAGGAGGAAGGCGGTGGGGGTGGGGGCTTGTCACATTCGCCTTGTGGAGCGGCCTCTCCCCCAGGCCTGGCCCCGGGCCACGCCGCTGCCTCCGCGACTGCGGCCTTCCCCGCGAGGTTGGGCCGCTGTGCTTCCTCACGCGCCCGGCACCAGCCCCGGAGTCTGCAGGAGGCGCGAGGGGCTCTGCGAGACCAGCAGAGAATCCGCTAGCTCACCACAGACTGGTGGCCGCCATCATCGTGACTCGCCGAGACGCGCCCCCTCCCCCACCCGAAGAACCTGGGGATGGTGCCGGGCTAGCGAAGAGCGCAGGCGTAGGGTGCGGCGAGGCTGTGCGCAGGCGCGGCCGGGAACTCCGCCCCGGAATTGGGGCGGGGCGGATTGCGGCTCTGGAATGTCGGCGGCCTGGATCGGGCGTGCGCAGGCGCAGTCAGTGGGCGTTTCGGGGGCTCGCGGGGTTTCCTCGTCGCGTCTGCCAGCCGGGGCGTTCTCCCGCCCGCAGCTGCTCCGCCTACGTGCAGGCTCCGCCCGGCTGCCCGAGTTGCGCAATCCGTAGCCGGGGAAGCTCTACGTGCAGACCGGACTAAGTGGCTGCCCAGCCCTGGAGCTGGGGAACTAGAGGGCGGTAGGTCAGGGCGGTAGGTCGGGGCGGGGTTTAAGCGAAAGGGTCGTGGAAACGACAGTGATAGGCCGGCGCTCACCGGGCGTTTGCTGTGTGGCTGAGCCTTTGTGGTGGCGGCTGATTCTTTAGTCCTGAGAGCACGGACTCCAGCGTCAGATTGCATGGGTGGAGCTTGGGCCTAAATAGAACCACCCATGTAGGGGGTCAAGTTATATCACTTCTCTGGGCAGAAGTGTCCAATGGTTCCTCATCTCACCCAGAGTAAAAGTCGAAGTTATTGGAACTGGACACATAGCCCCTGCCTCTCAGCACATCTCAGGAATCTCCCGGCGTGCTCTTGGCGTTGTTGATGGGTACCAGGCATGCTCCCGCCTGAGGGCCTGCCTCTGGGCTTGCTGTTCCAACTCTGAGCCCTCTTTCCCCAGATACCTGGGTAGCTCGCTGTCTCACTTCCTTCAAACCTTTGCTCAAATGTCACCTTCTCAGTGAGGTCCACCCTGGATACCCGACTTAAAACCGCAACTTCTCTAGCTCCCTTATCCTGCTCTGTTTTTTTCTATAGCATTCATCATCTTCTAATTACCATATAATGTACATATTTATTTTATAGTTTATCATCTTTCTCCCCAGACTGAAGCTGCACAGAGGCAAGATTTTTGTTGTGTTAACCGATATACCCTCAACACGTCTGGCACATAGCAGGCACACAAATGTTTGTGAAATGGGTGAAGATGCTTCCGGTGCCTCATCAGTAAGATGGGGATAATAATAGCACTCAATTCCATTGATGATTGGAGGGCAGTGTTGAATAATTTATGTAAAATCTTAGTACAAGGAACATAGTAAGCAGACCATAAGTAGTTAGCTATTTGTACTATGCCCATTTACAGATCAGAAAACTGAAGTAGAGAGATGTTGAGTAAGGTGCCTGGAGTCACCCACCTAGTAAATGGCAGATCTGGAGTTTGAACCTAAGCAGAATGACTCCAGAGCCTGTGCCCCAGGTGCCCAGCTATTCTGCCTCTTAATAGGGTACGCTGTGGCGCATTTGACTTACAGTGGTTCAAATATAAAAGAAAGTTACAGTTAGACCACTAGCTATGTGACCAATTGCAAAGTACCTCTCTGGGCCAGTGTCCTCACTGATAGAATGTCACTGCTTGGTTTTCCATGGATTCTAGGAGATCAGATATAATTCTTCCATGGAACTTGCCCTGACCAACCTCTCTCTCCACTCACCTGGTATTTCATCTTTCACAGCACATATCTCCCTGTATTGTAATTCAATATCTAACCCTCTGCCCTCTGTCTTCCTGTATATCTACTGTTAGTCACCATGTGATCTCGTCTTGTCCCTTGTTTTGAAATACCTCCAGTGTGGACTTCTCTCCTTAGCCATAGATGGAGTTAGCCAACTGCCTATACAATATCTTCACTTCAAATATAACCAGCCTCTGAAACTTAACATGGGCAAACAGAACCATTGATTTCTTTTTGGACCTCCCTTCCCCCTGAAACCTGCTCTCAGTTTTCCTCCATCTTAGTTCATTGCACCACCACCCACCCAGGTACTCAGACCAAAAATTTAATCATCCCTGATAAATCTCTTGCCTCCTTTCCTCCCCACCAACCACCAGATCTAATACATTAGCAAGTCCTGTCAACTTTATTCTCCAAATTATATCCCAAATTCAGCCATTTCTCCCCATTTCTACTTCTACAACCCTAGGCTAATCCATCATTATCCTTCCCCTGCCTCCCAGCTGGTCTCTCCACTTCCAGTCTCTCCACTTCCACTCTTTTCCCTCAACAGCCTCCCCAGTAGTCAGAGTGGTCTTTTTCATGAAACCATAAATCAAATCGTGTCACATCTATTCTTAGTGCTTAATTACACTTTAGAATAAAGTTCAGACTCTTTACCGGGCCTCAGAGAGCTCACATGATCTGACTCCTGCCACGTTCTCCAGCCTCATCTCTTTCCTCTCTCTCTGTCTCAGTCACTGTCATCCCTCCGCACCACCTTTCTTTCGTCCCTCCGGCAGGCTAAGCTGGTTCTAGCTTCTGGGCCGTTGCAGTTGAGGTGACTTCAGCTTGAAACTCTGTCTTCCCAGATCTTTGAATGGCTACCTCTTTTTCATCATTCAGGTTCCAAGTCATGTTTTACTTCCTTAGAGAGGACTTCTCCAACAACTTTAATAATATATAATAAACATATATTAACCCTTTACTCTAGACAAGACGCTATTCAAGACACTTTACATGGATAATCTCATTTAAGACCCACAAAACTCCATAAGATAGGTACAACATTACCCTGGTTTAAATTTTTTCATGGATCTACCTGAAATTATTATTTTTTAAGTTGTTTATTGTCTCTCTCACATTAACACCCACTCCCCGTCTCTGCTTCTTGGGGAGAGGAACTCACTGTCTTTTTCACGTCTCTTTCCCCACCACCTAGAACAGTGTCTGGAACAAGTAGGTGCTCAATAGTGTGTGTTGACTGACTCCCAACTCAGTTGTAAGCCTCATGAGGCCAGGTGTTGTGTCAGCCTTGTTCATCATGGTATCTTCAGAGTCTAGCACAATATGGATTCTTGATATATGTTGGTTGAAAAAATGGTGAAGTCACTTTAGTTATAATTGACTACAGTTGTAAGAAAACATGAAAATATTTTAGAAACCAGAATATGCTGTACAGAGTTATAATGTTAAAACTTTTCCTGCTGCATCTGCTATTGTCTCTTTGCAGAAAAAGAGGAGAGGTAAGAGATGCCTCTCCATATATCAGGGTATATCTTTTAAAAAATAATCTTTTGCTCATGGCGAAAAAAACACACAAAACTGTAGAAAGGGATTGATTGAAAATAAAAATTCCCCTCCCCAGGGGCCGGCCCGGTGGCGCAAGCGGTTAAGTGCGCGCGCTCCGCTGCGGCGGCCCGGGGTTCGCTGGTTCGGATCCCGGGCGCGCACCGACGCACTGCTTGGTAAGCCATGCTGTGGCGGCGTCCCATATAAAGTGGAGGAAGATGGGCACCGATGTTAGCCCAGGGCCGTCTTCCTCAGCGAAAAAAGAGGAGGATTGGCGGATGTTAGCTCAGGGCTGATCTCCTCACAAAAAAAAAAAAAAAAAAAAAAAAAAAAAAAAAAAAAAAAAAATTCCCCTCCCCATTCCTAGAAATAACCATTGTTTTGAGTGTCTTAAAAATTTTCTACGGGGCCAGCCCGGTGGCGCAAGCGGTTAAGTGCATGCGCTCCGCTGCGGCGGCCTGGGGTTCGCCGGTTCAGATCCCGGGAGCACACCCAGGTGTCGCTTGGCAAGCCATGCTGTGGCGGCGTCCCATATAAAGTGGAGGAAGATGGGCACGGATGTTAGCCCAGGGTCAGTCTTTCTCAGCAAAAAAAGAGGAGGATTGGCAGATGTTAGCACAGGGCTGATCTTCCTCACACACACAAAAGAAAAATTTCTAGATATATACAAGAATATATTCCCCCAAATAGTTGTGACAATAGTAGATTTGCAATGTCAATTAATTGAAAGATTCACCCAATGATATTCTCTAAAGTACAGTGTTAAAATAGCATGTTGTTTTTGTTTTCTTTTAATTTCTAGAAAAACTGTGTGCCAGATATACCCACTCTTGGCGCAATAGCACAGCCTGGACAGGCTATATACCTCCTTGTAAGATGTAGTTGCCTGAGCCCAGAGTCCCACCGTTCACATGACACGTGATGGGAAACCTCACCACCACCCCCAAAATGCAGAGGCCACCAAGGTGAGGGCGCTTGTGAGCAAGGCCTTGTGGGATAGGCATGGGCTTCCTCAAGAACTATTGGGCCAAGATAAAAAGATGGGAGGGAGTCATTGATTCCAAACATTTGGTAACAAGCCTGGGAATTTTGCTTGCATTTTTGGAAATCAGTTAAATGTTTTCAGGGAAGAGGATGAGCAAGGAGAGATGCAGCGGCTACTGACTTAGAAAATACCAGGGTAAAAATGTGACTTCAAACCATTCATTCATTCAGCAAATAGTTATTGAGATTCTCTCCATGCCAGGGACTATTCTGGGTGCTGGGGATACAGTAGGGAACAAGACGGCCCTCATGAGGTTTATATTCAAGTGGGATAATAGATAAACAGATAATAAGCTAAAAATCAAAAAATATTTATAACGTATCAGGTGATGATAAGTGAAAAACAAATGAAGAGAATCAGTAGTGCTCAGAAAAAATAGAGTTGCTACAGAGAATGTGCCAGCTATCTTTCCTTCCCCTCCTCCATGATTCTTTCTCCCAGCTTCTTTACCCAGCAGTTGACCCCAAGAAGGCTAGCCTACGTGGACTACCTCAGTTGGCTTCCTGAGGAGTCCCAGCAAGAGATAGGAGTGAGGGAGTAGAGTGAAGTTAGGGGACTTATTTCTCTTTATGGTTGGCAGTGCCGCTGATACAAAGTAGTTGCTTTTGTAGGGTGGCCCCTCTCCAGGGTACTCTCCCAGGTTTTGATAACTGCTCCCCACCTTGCCCCTTCAGGCCTGGAGGGCCCTTATTTCTTGCCCCAGAGTACTGCACTCTCCCTGTAGTTTCCCCGTACTCTCCCCTCCATCATTGTAACAAATCCCTTTACTGAATCTTTGTGGAATACACCTGTATTAGTTTCGTAGGGCCGCCATAACAAAATAGCACAAACTGAGTGGCTTAAAACAATTGAAATTTATTGTCTCACAGTTTTGGAGGCTACAAATCCAAAATTAAGGTATTGGCAGGGCTATGCTCCCTCTGAAACCTGTCAGGGAGCCTCTTCCTAGCTTCTGGAGGTTTGCTGGCAGTTGTTGGCGTTCTTTGGCTTGCAGCAGCACCACCTCCGTCTCTGCCTCCATTATCACATGATGTTCTCCCCTGTATGTCTGTGTCTCTGTGTCTCTTCTCATAAGCACATCAATAGAAGAGGAAAAACTCTATTGTTTCTCCTCTACTCCCCACTCTGTCACTACTCTCAACACTTTACTTCTGGTCACCAAATGCGTGTGGGATTTTCCCACGCCAAGCAATTCTCCAGTTCTCTACAGACACCAGCTGGGGGTCCTACCATTCAGTTCAGTTCTGATACTACCTGGAGTTAGCATCAGATCCCCCAAGTTAAGGGCTCAGTCCCACAAGACTGCCTCCACTTCAGATGCCAGTTGCAAGTCCCAGCTTGTCACCTGTACTTTAGACCAACCAGCTATAAACTGGGGTTCCCACGACCCCTCCTTGTGTTTGATGATTTGCTAGAAGAGTTCACAGAACTCGGGGAAACACTTATGTTTACCAGCTTGTTATATAATAAAGGATATGGTAAAGGATACAGATGAACAGCTGAATGAAGAGATACATAGGGCTAGGTCTAGGAGGGTCCTGAGTGCAGGAGCTGCTGTCCCCCTGCAGTTGGAGTGCATCACCCTCCTGGCACATGGATGTGTTCACCAACCCGGAAGCTTTCTGAACCCCATACTTTTGGGATTTTTATGGAGGCTTCCTCACCTAGACATGATCGATGATTAACTCAATATCCAGCCCCTCTCCCCTCCCTGGAGAATATGGGGGTGGGCTGAGAGTTCCAAGCTTCTAATCCAGGCTTAGTCTTTCTGGTGATCAGCCTTCATCCAGGAGTCCACCAAGAGTCACCTCATTAGAACAAAAGACACTCCTATCACTCAGGAAATTCCAAGGGATTTGGGATCCCTGTGTCAGGAACTAGGGTCAAAGACCAAATATTAGCAAGAAGTAGGGACAGAAGCCAATTTATGTATTTCTTATTAGTTCACACCAGTCATTGGATTAAGGGCCCACCCTACTCTAGTATGACTTAATCTAACTAATTACATCTGCAATGACCCCATTTCCAAATAATGTCACATTCTGAGGTGTTGGGGGTTAGGTCCTCAACATATCTTTTGGGTGGACATATTTCAACCCATATCAATACATAATTTGAATGTGGCATGTTTTTCTACTGAGACCCTGACTGATTTGTGGGTTAATCAAGGAAAGTCTCTGCGATAAGGTGATATTAGAGTAGAGAGAAATGAGGAAGCCAGCCATGCAGATACCAGGGAGAGTTAGAGGAGACCAAATAGAGGAACAATATTAGTCATAAATGTTCATACTCATGTAGCATTTAGCCATGAGGTAGAAGCATCCTTGGCATATTGGAGGAATACCCAGCACGTCAGAGTAAGGAGCCAAGGAAGCTATGGGGAGAGAGTAGCCCATGACATTAGAGATGTAAAGGAAGTCAGGCAATGGGTGGAAAGCCATTGTAAAGACTTTGGCTTTTATTCAGAGTAACATGGAACGTCATTGGAAGGTTTAAGGTAGAGGAATGACAGGATCTGACTTATGTATTGAAAAGATTACTGTGATTGCTGTGTGGAGAACTCCTGGGGGAGGGCGAGGGTGGATGCAAAGAGACCAGTTAGGAGGTTATTGCGATAATCCAGAAGAGAGTGGTGACTTGTATCAGGGTGGAAGCCATACAAATGGAAAGAAGTGGTTGGATTCTGGATTTACTGTAAGAGCTTACAGGCTTTGCTGATGCAGTGGATGTGGAGTGTGAGAGAAAGAGACTCTGTTATATTCTAGAATCTATTGGTGATTTATGGCGTAAATTTTATGTTAATAGAACCTCTTTCCGAGTTGTAGATGTTTGTAGAGTGGTACAAGTATTTCCTTACTGTAATAAAAGTTTGCAACTCTTTATTAAAAGTATTTCTACATACCAGAAGTAAATACACTTTTTAAAACAATTTTAGCCCATAACAATTGAGCTTTAAAAATATCTCCTGTTGGGGCCGGCCCGGTGGCATAGTGGTTAGGTTCGTGTGCTCCCCTTCGGCAGCCCAGGGTTTGCAGGTTCGGATTCCAGGCACGGGCCTACACACCGCTTATCAAGCTGTGCTGTGATGGCATCCCATATATAAAATAGAGGAGGATTGGCAACAGATGTTAGCTCAGGGCCAATCTTCCTCAGCAAAAGGAGGAAGATTGGCAACGGATGTTAGCTCAGGGCTAATCTTCCTCACCAAAAAAAAAACCCCAAAAAAAACCTTTGTCTTCCAGCTTAGACTTCTGGCTTCCTCAACCTCCGTCCTGCTCCCCGCTCCCAGTTTCCTACCCTGTGAAACTCGTTTATTGTTCAGTCACTATGTCAATTCAGGTTTGTGGGAAGAAGCAGACACTGAAATGGAGTTAGGAATACAAGAGGTTTGGTGGTGGGTATCAGCTGTGAGAAATAAAGGAGAGGAAGCGGGATTTACCAAGGAAAGCCTTCAAACCATGGTGCTGATGTCTGCTGTGAAAGGAAAGAGAAGGAAGCAGATTGGATAGAGAAAGACTCAGACTGTGCTGCAAATCTGACAAGGCTTAGCCAACCCCATGGGAGTAAATGGAGCAAAGATTACCCATTAGAGCAGTCACACTTTGGACAAAATTGCCAGACTCTGGTATCCCTGGCATGTTCACGGGCTGCCCAGGAAGGGCTGTCAGCTAACGGTACTTCTCACAACCAAGTTCTCACAGATAGGTTTTTTTCTTGGAGGGCAGTCTGAGCAGTGTGCTTCCTTGACTGCCACAGGCCTCTGCTTGCACCGTGTAAACCCACTCACCCATACACATTCAGGAAGTAGCTGCTCCAGGGGCCTGTCGAGCCTCTCTTCTTGAAGGGAAATTTAGAAGAGGTAGGATAGTGGGAGAGACCACACCCTCCACACCAGCAGTTGGTCTTGGGGCCGCTGCTGGTACTCATCATTTCCCTCCTCCATTATCCTTACTAAACTCCCCTTGTTCTCGTCCGTCACCTCTACTGGTCTTGGTGCATTACCTAATGGTGTGACCCAAACTTTTTGTCCTGAGAGGGATGAGCCTTTGGTGTTTCCACTCTTCTCAGGCCTGGGTTGGTGCACTTGTCTGTTCATGGTCACAGCTGGGCAAGGGAGTAGCAAGAGGCACCCGAGTCAATTCCACATATATTCCTTCTTGTCCCTGATGTGTAACAGTGGCCCTACCTCCTCTTGCTAGTAAGGATCAGTTGCCCCTACCAAGTTGATAACTCTTGTGTATTGGTCCCTTAATATAAGCAGTGACAGCTATAGCTTGTAGTTCAATGGGACCATTGCTATGTCCCCTTGCAAAGTGCTCCCCCTTTGAGGACTAGGACTTCTAACACCACACAGCCCAGAGTTATGGGGACAGACAGGTCCCCAGTGGGTCACTGGGAGTGGTAAGTGGGACCACTCCTCCTTCCCTGCCTTGGTTCCTAGACTCAACTAGTCTTCCTGCTGGGGACACAGCACCTATAGGGTTCTATGATTCAGTGTGTGTATTGCATCCTGGAGAATGAGACCCTGTTCTTGCACAATATGGCCTCTGAGATGGAGCTTCAACTGCACCATCAGCAGGTCATTCCATTGCTCTCTCAGGCAGGCTCTTCTGGAGAGGGTGGTATATGATAAGACCAATGGGTCTCATGATCATGGGATCATTCCCAAACCTCCTTCACTGTGAAGTGGGTCCCCTGGTTGGATGCTGTGATGGGCAGGATTCCGTGCCTATGGATCAGGCATTCTGTAAACTCCTGTATGGTGGTACAGGCTGAAGCTCTGCTGGCAGGAACTATAAACCTATACCCAGAATAAATGTCTGTTCTTGCGAGAACAAGTTGCTTGGCCTTCCAGCATGCGAAAGGCCCAATGCAGTCAACTTGCCACCGAGTGGCCACTTGATCCCTCGAAGAATAGTACCATATTGGGAATTCAGTACTGGTCTCTCTGGCAGGTTGGACATTCAGAGGTGATGGTAGCTAGATCAGCCTTACTGAGAGTTCACGCCAAGAGACCATGCATAGTCTCCACCTCTGCCAATGGTCACTCCGTTCACGTGCCCATCATGTTTCTACTCTTGCCTATTCTGAATGATAATAGTCAGATCCTTTTAAAACATAGATCAGATCAGTTCACTCATGCTCAAAACCCTGTAATGGCTCCCTACTTCAATCAGTGACCCCCCAAGTCTTGACACTACCTGCCTTCTCCCTCCTCCTCGTTACTTCTCTGACTGCATCAGCTGCACGTCTCCCCGAGTTCACTCTGCTCCGGCTGCACCGGCCTGCTTGCTGTCCCTTGAACTGGCTGGGTCCACTCCCACCTGAGACTTTTGTTTTCTTTCCCTGGAACACTCTTCTGTAGATAGCTGCCCTCTCCTTCACCTCCTCCAATCTTTGCTCACATCTCACCTTCTCAATGAAACCTACCCTGATCTCTTGATCACCATAGTTAATGTAACAAAATACCCTACACTTCCCAGTCCAGCATTCCCAATGCCTCTTACCCTGCTTTCCTTTTTTTTCCCTCTCATTAAACTTACTGTCTTCTGAGACACTACATTGTTTATTTATTTATTATGTTTTCTTGTTTAGTATCTGTCTCTCCTGCTAGAAGACAGGCATCTTTATCTGTTTTGCTCACTCACATTCTTTAAGCCAGGAAGAGTGCCTGGAACAGAGAAAGAACTCAATTAATAATGAAAGGAAAACTGAGCCACCCATCAAAAAAAGCAAATTAAAGCAAGGTGATATTGTTATGTGTTAAAATTAACAATTAGGACTTAATAACCTCCAATAACATCAAAAGTGTATGAGAAAGATGTTTTTATAGTTTGCTGTTGAGTTTACAATTTGTTACAACCTTTTGGAAAGTCATTTAGCCATATAGGTAGTTCTTAACTTCTAGAATTTCAAGTCTTATACACACTACATGAATACTCCTAAAACTACTTTTCTCAGCTTAGGTGTCTAACTATGATTTGAAAAGCTGATTTAATGGTGCAGTCAGCCAGCCACTGGGGCAAAGGCCTGGCGTTCACATGTTTTATGTTTAAATAGCACAATTTACGTAACCCAACATTTCTTTTTCTCATTTGAATTGATTTTTCTCATTAGTTTTGCAAGAGAGAGAAGAAAAATTGTTAGCAATAAATTGTGAAATAGCTCTTTTGCTCAAATTCAATATATTTAAACAGTTTTTGTTTTTTCTTTTTTCCCAACTCAACATTCTTTTTGTCATTCAACAGATTTTTTTCATTTCCAGCTAAAGCTGATTTTAATACATGATTTGTTTCAGGTATACCTGGCTTGTCTTTTGAGTTAAAAATCATAGCTGGATTTTTGTTGAAATCAGGTTTATTTGTTAATTAATTTATTATCATTTGTTCTCCCATATTTATTGGGAATTGATTATATGCCAGGCCGTAACTACTTGGATGAGTCTCTGAATCTCGCTCTTGGAGGTTACTAGGAGAAATAAACAAGTTTAAGATCTGTGTTAGATACTAGGATGGAGGCAGGTTCCAGGAAGGCAGTGGGGCTTGATTGGCTCTGGCAAGGGGTGGGAATGGACACGGGACTCAGTATCTTCTCATCTCTCTCTCTATCTCTCTTTCACAGCTGGTTATCTAATCTATGTACTGGCCAGTGTTCTGAAAATTGTATTAGAGTTAGAATATTATCTTGTCATAAAGGATGTTATGAATAAATTAATATGATTCTGTGGGATTCTCTGAAGAAACTTTACAGTCATATGTCACTTAATGATGGGGATATGTTCTGGGAAATGCGTTATAAGGCGATTTCATTATTTTGCAAACATCACAGAGTGTACTGAAGGGGAACAAAATTTGCCACCCTAAAATGTGTCTCTTTGACATGAGGATTATTTTAGGCTAATCATTTTTAAGAAACAAAAGAGTCAGAAAGTTTTTCTTGTTACCTCCCACCTAACTGCCTAAAATAATTCAAATAAAAACACCTGTCTCAGGAAGTGAGCTAACACCTTGGCATAACATGAACTAGGTGGTAGACAGGGAGGAACCTAGAAAAGCCTGTTGGGCTCCCCTCTGTGTTCTTCTGTTTCTGCGTGGCTGAACAAACACTTGTTTTCCCAGCGTTTGCTTTTTTCACCTACCTGTGAATTGCCTTCCTTCCCTTTGAAGTCCCTGACTCTCCCCACCCTAACATATTCTTTCGTCTTTAACTGAGGTTGTTCTTTAAGGTGAGGGCTTTGCCATTTTGGCAAATTACTTGGTTTTCCTGGGTTTCTCCTATGTATACATGTTATTAAACTTCTGTTTGTTTTTCTACTGTTAATCTGTCTCATGTCAATTTAATTCTTAGACCAGCCAGAAGAACCTAGAAGGGTAGAGGAGACTTCCTTCCTTCCTGACAGTACATATAGTACTAACCTAGATGATATAGGCTACTACACACCTAGGCTATATGGTACTAATCTTATGGGACCACCGTCATATACGCAGTCCATTGTTGACCAAAATGTTGTTATGGGGTGCATGACTATATTTAGAGCATTTAAAAAAAAATTTTTTTTTTTTTGTGAGGAAGATCAGCCCTGAGCTAACATCTACCAATCCTCCTCTTTTTTCTGAGGAAGACTGGCCCTGAGCTAACATCTGTGCCCATCTTCCTTCACTTTATATGGGATGCCGCCACAGCATGGCCTGACAAGTGGTGCATGGGTACGTGTCCAAGATCCGAACCGGCGAACCCCGGGCCGCCGCAGCAGAGCGCGTGCACTTAACTGCTTGCGCCACCAGGCCAGCCCCTAAAAAAATTTTTTTTCAACTTTAAATGGAAAGTGGGGTTCCTTTTTCACAGACGCATGTTTGTTATTTATGGTTTTGCAATACAGGCCTGTGTGCGTTTTGCAGAGCTGTTAACAGGATAAATTAAGAAGAGCCCCAAGACCCTGAGTGTTTGAAGTTTAGGTAGTAGTTGTCCCACTGATCCATCTTTCCTTGCATATTCATTGTTCAGTGAAATTGGTTTTATAGTTTCTAGCTCCCAGTGGTATTCCCAGTCTGTCTCATTCCTTCTTGGGTTTCCTCACTGCCAGCTCCCAATTATTATAAAGTAGATGTAGCTCACATTGTAGTTTAGTTAAAAATAAAATAAAACCAAAAAACATAGGGGGCTGTGAATGGGTTGTGCTCCTAAACATAACAAAAACTGTACCTCTTAGGTTTCATGACAAAAGCAGTTGCCCTGAGAAAGCTAGAAATGAAGAGGACTCTGCTGATCAGAGTATAGATTTTTGGCAGAGGGAATAATATGGTTGTGTTGTTGTATTATGTGACATTTTAAAAAGTCATTATATTCAACTACAGATCTTCCCTGACTTACGATGGGCTTACGTAAGTTACAATGGGGTTATGATGATAGACCCATTGTAAGATGAAAATATCGTAAGTCAAAAATGCATTTAATACACCTAACCTACTGAACGTCAGAGCTTAGCGTAGCCCACCTTAAACGTGCTCAGAACACTTACATTAGCCTACAGTTGGGCAAAATCACCTAATACAAAGCCTATTTGATAATAAAGTTCTGAATATCTCATGCAATTTATGGAACACTATAAAGTGTTCAAACTGGAAAGTGACAAACAGAATGGCTGTATGGTTACAGAATGGTTGTGAGTGTATTGGTTGTTTACCCTTGTGCTCGTGTGGCTGACTGAGAGCTGGGCTGACCGCCGCTGCCCAGCACCATGAGAGACTATCATACCACATATGTAGCCCAGGAAAAGATCAAACTTCAAAATTCGAAGTATGGTTTCCACTGAATGTGTATTGCTTTTGCACCATCATAAAGTCAAAAAATCATAAGTTGAAGCATCGTTAAGTCTCTGGGACCAAATGTACTTGTCAAAAATGACTATATGCTACTTAAAGATATATTGCCTCTTGTGTTGGTTTAAGAATAGACAGATAGAACAGAGGAAAAATGACAGCCTGTGAGAGACTCTAGTGTATATCCATTTAATTTAGGATCTGATGATGCAATAAAACATAATTTAATAATGTTTAATAGAGAAAAGTGTTAGTGGTAGAATAATTGGATAGCTATTTAGAAACTATTGTGGGTTGAATTGTGTCCTGCAAAAGGTATGTTTAAGTCCTAACCCCCAGTACCTGTGAATGTGACCTTATTGGAAATATAGTCTTTGTAGATATGATCAAGTTAATGTGAGGTCATGCTGGATTAGAGTGGACCCTAATCCAATGACTGGGGTCCTTATAAAAAGAGGGAAATTTGGACACAGACCCAGACACAGGGAAGAATGCCATGTGACAATAGAGGCAGAGATTGGAGTGATGCTGCCACAGCCTGAGGTACGCCGAGAATTGTTAGCAACCACCAGAGGTTAGGAAGAGACAAGGAAGGATCCTCCCCTAGAACCTTCAGAGAAAGCATAGCCCTGCCAACACCTTGATTTCAGATTTTTAGCCTCTGGAATCGTGAGACAGTAAATTTCTGTTGTTTTGGCCACCCAGTTTGTGGTAATTTATTACGGCAGCCCTAGGAAACCAATACAAAAACTTCAGTGTACACTGACATAAATTCCAGATGGGTTGATTAGTAAATATAAAAAGTCAGACTACAGAAACAGAAGAAATAAGAAGCAAATATTTGTCAAATTTCTTAATGGCAGCAAATATCCAAGCTTAAAAAATACCCATAATGGAATTGACTGCATAAAGATTTCATTATCTCACCATGTAATAACAACATAAACAGAATAAAAAGTGTGCAACAAACTGGAAAATATTTCCAACATGTGACAAATTTAGTATCCTTAATATATAAATTACTCATACAAATTGAAAAGGAAAGCATTACGATCCAATTAGGCAAAAGCACAAAAGGTTTATACAGAAAATTCATGGAAAAGGTACAATTAGGTAAGAAATAATAATGTGGGCCAATGTTTATATATGCTTATTATGTGCCCAGGTCCTTTTCTAAATGCCTAATATATCAACTTTTAACCCTCACATCAATTATGAGATAACTCTGGTCAGAGTACTTAATCTTTCTGTGCCTCAGTTTCCCTACACTGTGCACATGTCTAAGGATTACTCCACGAAAGATGCAAAGAAGTGAAATTGCTGAGTCATAGAGAATGTGTATTTTATTTTTATTTATTTATTTATTTATTTTTTAAAAAGATTTTATTTATTTATTTTCCCCCCAAAGCCCCAGTAGATAGTTGTATGTCATAGCTGCACATCCTTCCAGTTGCTGTATGTGGGACACGGCCTCAGCATGGCCGGACAAGCAGTGCGTCGGGGCGCACCTGGGATCCGAACCCAGGCCGCCAGCAGCGGAGCGCGTGCACTTAACCGCTAAGCCGTGGGGCCGGCCCAAGAATGTGTATTTTAAATTTAATAGATCCTACCAAAATTCTATCCAAATTGCCGTGTCAGTGTATATTCTTATCAACACTGTTTGAGAGTACCAGTTTCCCCTGCCCCCCAACCAACACTTAATGTGTTCTATAATTTTCCTTTTTGCCAATGATGGGCAAATCATGCTTGCCTCTCAAGAATTCAAATCCTATTCATCCTTAAGGGTACATTTAATTTCCGTGTTCTCTTTGAAGATTTCCTTCAACTGCTCAGTAAATCATTTTTCCTTCCTTTCAATTCCCTCAACATTTTTCTACTCATTCAACAAATATTTATTGAGCATTTACTGTGTGTTCTAGTCCCTGCAGATAAAGCAATGAATAAATTTGGCAAAAATTTCTACCTTTATGGAGCTTATATTCTAAGGGAGAAAGCAGACAATAAAAAAGTAAAGTTAGGGGTCCGGCCCAGTGGCATAGCAGTTAAGTGCACGTGCTCCGCTGTGGTGCCCTGAGGGTTCACAGGTTTGGATCATCGGCACGCACTGACGCACCGTTTGTCAAGCTATGCTGTGGCAGCATCCATGTAAAATAGAGGAAGATGGGCAGGGATGTCAGCCCAGGGCCAGTCTTCCTCGGCAAAAAGAGGAGGATTGTCATCAGATGTTAGCTCAGGGCTGATCTTCTTCACAAAAAAAATAAATAAATAAAGTTAAATTTATAGAATGTTAGATAGCAATAAGAACAAATAAAACAAGTGTGGGGAGTAAGTATCAGCGTGGAAATAGAGTTGAAATTTTAGATATGATATCTGAGGAAAACTCTAGAGAAAGGTTATTTGTGCCTTTTTTGTAGCATTTATCACTTTTTATTCTGTGTGTTTATTTTATTTTTTATTATGGTAAAATATATATAACCTAAACTTTACCATTTTAACCTTTTTTTTTGGCTGAGGAAGATTTGCCCTGAGCTAACATTTGCTGCCAATCTTCCTCTCTTTTTTTTTTTCGCTTGAGGAAGCATCACTCTGAGCTAACATTTGTGCCAGTCTTCCTCTATTTTGTGTGTGGGTCACCACCACAGTATGGCTGACAAGTGGTGTAGGTCTGCGCCTGGGATCTGAACCCACGAACCTGGGCCACTGAAGTGGAGCGCACCCAACTTAACCACTACGCCACAGGGCTGGCCCCCCATTTTAACCATTTTTAAATGTACAGTTCAGTGACATTAAGTACGGTCACACTGTTGTGCAACCATCACACTATACATCTCTAGAACTTTTTCATAATCCCAAACTGAAACTCTGTACCTATTAAACAATTACTCCCTCCTTCTTCCCCCCAGTCCCTGGCAACCACCTTTCTACCTTCTGTCTCTGATTTTAACTGCTCTAGGTGCTTCATATAAACAGAATCATACAATATTTGTCCTTTTGTGTCTGGTTTATTTCACTTAGCATAGTTTCTTCAAGGTTCATCCATGTTGTAGCATGTATCAGAATTCCCTTCCTTTTTGAGGCTGAATAATATTCCATTGTATGTATATACCATATTTTGTTTATCCATTCATCTGCCGATGGACATTTGGGTTGTTTCCACCTTTTGGCTATTGTGAATAATGCTGCTGTGAACATAGGTGTATCTGTTCAAATCTCTGCTTTGAATACTTTTGGGTATGTAACCAGAAGTGGAATTGCTGGATCAAATGGTAATTTCATGTTTAATCTTTTGAAGGACTGCCATACTGTTTTCCATAGTGGCTTTACTATTTTACATTACTACTAGCCATGCACGAGGGTTCCAGTTTCTCTGCATCCTCACTGACACTTATTTCTTTCTGCTTTTTTTTTTTTTTATAATAGCCATCCTAATAGGTGTGCAGTGGTATCACATTGTGTATTTGATTTGTACTTCCTTAATGATTAGTGATGCCGAGCATCTTTGCATGTGCTTTTTGGCCTTTTGTGTATCTTCTTTGGAGCAGTGTCTCCTCAAGCCCTTTGCTCATTTTTGAATTGGGTTGTTTTGTTGTTGTTGTTGTTGAGTTCTGGGAGTTCTCTATATATTCCGAATGTTAATCCCATATCAGATATGTCATCTGCAAATATTTTCTCCTATTCTGTGAGTTGCCTTTTTATTATATTAATAGTGTCTATCTTAGTTGATTCAGGTTACTATAACAAAATACCATAAACTGGGTAGTTTGTAAACGAAGTTTATTCTCACAGTTCTGGAGGCTGGGAAGTCCAAGATCAAGGTGCCAGCAGATTCAGCATCTGATGAAGGCTCACTTCCTGGTTCAAAATGACAGTCTTCTTGCTGAGTCCTCACATGGAGGAAGAGAGGAGGGATTTCCCTGGAGTCCCCTTTATAAGGGAACTAATCCCTAATACCATCACGTTGGGGGTTAGGATATCAACATATAAATTTTGAAGGGCCACAAACATTCAGACCATAGCAGTGTCCTTTGGTGCACAAAAATTCTTTAATTTTCATGAAGTCCAATTTGTCTATTTTTTCTTTTGTAGCCTGTGCTTTTGGTGTCATAACCAAGAAATCATTGTCAAATCCAATGTCATGAAACTTTCCCCTATGATTTTCTCGAATAGTTTTATACTTTTAGATCTTATGTTTAGGAGTCTGATCCATTTGGAGTAAATTTTGTATATGGTGTTAGGTAAAGGTCCAATTTCCTTCTTTTGCATGTAGCTACTAGATGTTCATTTTTATTACATTTGCTAATTCTCCATATTGCAAGACCCCTTGAGGACAGCACTATGTCTTATAATCCTTTATATTCCTTATAGGACCATGCATTTAACAAGAGCTCAATATACTTTCAAAAAATAAATGCTTTGTGGTTATTGACTGTTGAATTGAATTGAAAATATGAGTCTGTCAGCACCTTAATTGTAGGACCCAGCATATAATAGGCATTTAAAAAATGTATATTGAATTAAGGAATTGAATATATTCTTATTCTTAGGGATTTCATTGTCAAAGAAAAAATTATTTTTTCAATTAAGTGATGTTGAGAGGATTGGACAACAAAGAGATGATTGTAAATGTTGTATTACACAATACACATATGTAAAAGGAGAATGACATAAATACCCAAAAATAATTTACATAGCTATTTTCAAAACAAATACTTGACTTTCACTTTGAAGATGGTGAATTAGAACTAGAAGTTCACCATTTTTCTCTCCTTGAAATCTTTTTGAAATAATTCAGTTAAAAAAAAAAATAAGAGCTCTGGAAAACCAAAGAGGGTGATGTAATAGTTACACAAAAATGTTCCCTATGAGCCAGGCTTGTTGGTAGTCATGTCCTTGTGTAGTCCCCTCCCATACTGAAGCTGGACTCTAACCACTAGAAGACAGTGAGAGTAGTGCTGTGCGATTTTGTAGATAAGTCTTTAAAAGTCCAGGCAGCTTCCTCTTTTACATTTGTAGGGGAGGAAAAAAACTTTTTTCCTCTATCCATCTTAGGTTCATTGGCCGGGGCCCTGCAAATTAGACACAGATTAACAAGAGAAGAAAGAAGAATTCTATAAACACATGCATTTTGCATATACATGGGAGAATTCAGTGATGAGTAACTCAAAGAGGTGGTTAGAACTTGGGCTTGTATAGCATCTTAGCAAAGAACAATAAATTTGTAGAGAAGTGACAAGACAAAGGAAAAGGGCTTTAGGCTTCCAATGGCAGCAAACAATAGGAAGGTAAATATATGGGGGAAACGAATGGAGTAAGGTCTGTTTGTGCAGGTCCATCTCATTGTTGACTCTGTTTTTTTCATGGCCATAAAACTGCCCTGGAAGACGGCAGTTATGGCAGTCCTCATTTCTCAGAAGCTTCTGCTTTTAGGCAGATAAGGGAAGCTCTGGGTAGGCTTCTTTTCTGCATCTGTTGATTCTCATTTGCCTCCAGCTCAAAATAAACTTTATGCCAAAGTGGCATATTTTGGGGTGGCATATTCTGGTCCCCTACACATTCTTGGAAGCTGGCAACCATGTATCAAGTCCAGCTACCATGCTCTAAAGAGAGGCCATATGGAAAGACCCTGGAAGATGAGCTTCCCCTCAGGATGGGGAGAATGGGCATTTGGAGAAGCACCAACACGCCGGATAGGTGAGAGCAGAAGTCATCTCGGATGTCACCATGCAGCAGAGCTGTCTGACTGTAACTGCATGAGAGACCTCAAGGGAGACCAGAAGAAGAACCGCTCATCTGAACCCAGTCAACACATAGCATCCTGAGAGATCGTAATAAATTGGTGTTTTAAGCCACGAAGTTTTTGGTGGAGTGATACTCAGCTCTTGTTCTGGAAGCTATAAAGCATCTGGAAATGGACTGACAGGAAAAAAAGAACAAGTAGATTTTCCTATATGAGTTCAAGGAAGAAAATTCCAAGCTCAGAGCAGAGGCACTGCTAAGAGGAGCCAGCCCTGAGATGCAAAGAGGTGGGTAGGGCTGTGAACTGAAGGCGCTCAGGAGTGGTGAGCCTTCACTTTGCTAGGCGTGCTGGCTAAGTCAGGGGTTTGGCACAGACAGAACCTAAATTGGGCGGTAAGGAGTTTGGTGGCAGGAGTGCCCCTTCAGGTTGCCATGGTAAACTGAGCATGTCATGATAAATTCAGCATGTCACCTCCACAGTAACTTCCTAAAGTATCCTTAGTATCCCAAGGACAGAGGCTGAAATGTTTAGCAGTTTTTTTTAAGGGTTGGGGAGGGGCGCACCAAAGCAAAGAATTTGGAGAATTCCGTTTATCTTACTTGAGGGATTTTCCAAATTGCCTTTAGGGAGGTGAGTAGCTGAAAATATTCAAAGAGCAAAGGTCAAGACTTACTGAGCTTGATCTCACCAAATGAACCAAGACGTGAAGACAAAACACACCAGGAGAGATGTTCAGCCAGTGCAGTATTGACAGCTGTCACTTAATACGCCACTGACCGTGTGCCGAAGGCCACTGCTCCAGGTCACTCACAGGCTTATAGAAATTGGCAGAGAGAATGGCAACAGTCTGATCCTGGAGTTTTCACTATTAACCACCAGACCAGATAAACAGAAGGTGACCAAAGCGACATTTTAAATCAGTGGGAAAAGAATGGCTGTTTCCGTAGTAGTAAGCTTCTCCTGCAGATGTTAGGTCAGTTATAGAAGGGGGCCCGTGCCCACCTAACTTCATTCGTGAAAAAGATAAAGAAGAATGAAAATGAAGACAAAAATAAACCACGTTATATTAATATCTCTAGTTAATAGAGCACACTTACAAATCAATAAGGAAAAATTAGATAGTCTAATAGAAAACTTGCTCAAATGATATGGACAGGCAATAAACAAACAAAAAACACAAGTGGTCAATATCATACATTTAAAAAAACAGTCCACTTTGCTAGTATTCAACTGAACACAAGTGAGAAGAACATGAGATGTTAGTTATCACATATGGCACTTCCCAAACAGAGGAAGAATTTGAGGTGACATGCCTTATTAAATATTTAAACTGAATAAGTTGGAAGATGTCCAACAAAGTGATACAGGAACTAAAATAGACGAATCAATGGAATGGATTTGAATGCCTCACAACAGACCCTTCCATGTTAAAAGAAAATTGTGTGATAAAAGTGATAACCCAAATAAGAGACGAAAAAGAAGATGACTCATTTAAATTCTATTGGGATCATTAATAAACTAAATGGAAAAAAAGTTAGATTTATACTTCATACCATAGACTAAAGTATATTCCAAATGGATGAATGGATTATATGTGAAAAATGAACCCTTTAAGCAATTAGCAAGAAGTGGAGGTGCATATTTATCTTATCTCAAAACGGGGAAAGGCCTTCCAAGCACAAAAATAATGGAATAAAATGCAAAGGAATAGATAGACTTAATAGCATCAAAGTCAATAATGTGTCTATTTGAAAAAACCATAAATGAAATAAAAAAGCAAATGATAAACTGGGAAAAAGTGTTGCAATAATCTTTGGTATATAATAAGACAAATCCTTTATTGTTATTTTTTTAATCAGTTCAAACATCAAAGAAATATAATTTTTAAATGACCTTTTTTTTTTTGGTGAGGAAGATTGGCACCGAGCTAACATCTGTTGCCAATCCTCCTCTTTTTGCCTGAGGGAGATTGTCACTGAGAGCTAACATCTGTGCTAGTCTTCCTCTACTTTATATATGGGACGCTGCCACAGCATGGCTTGATGAGTGCTGCACAGGTCAGCGCCTGGGATCCGAACCCACAAACCCTGGGCCGCCGAAGCAGAGTGTGTGAACCTAACCACTACACCACCAGGCCTGCCCCAAGAAATATAGTTTTTGACTTATTGAATTGGCCAGGATTTTTTTAATAGAATGGCAGTATTCAGTGTTAGCAAAGATGCAGAGATGGACATTTTCCTACACTGCTTGTAGACATATAAATTGCTGTATTCCTGGAAAGTTATAGGAAAGTGTGAAAAGGTGTTTAAGATTTTTATAATTTTTGACATAACTCTACTTCTAGCTGTTAGTCCTAAGGAAATATTCAGAAATATGAGCTCCCTTTTATAAACAAGATTTATATATCATCATTAATTATAATAGTAAAAATTGGAAGGTGGAAATAGCCCAACTGTTGAATGCTAGAAGAATGGTTCAACAAGTTACGTTGTATACATTTGATAGAATTGCTTAATCAGCGTAAAGCATGATTTTGAAGCATATTTACTGACACAGTAAAATGCCGTTCATTCATTTATTCATTCATTCTGCAAATATGTATTGAATAACTAACATGTGTCAGCCACTGTTATATGTGTTGGGTTTTCAGAGTGAACAGAGCTCACTTCTGGAACAACTGCTCTCCTGGAACAATCAGGAGAGGACAGAAAATAAATAAACATGTCCAGTGGTGGTACATGCTAAAAAGAAAAATAAAATCAGATCAGAGGAGAGTTAATACTATTAAAATATGATACAGTGTTAGGAGGTGTTTATATAGTATAATTCCAGTTTTGTAAAGAAATAAATGACCATCATTACCACCACCACAGTAAATACATGTACATAAACACAGAATAATGACTTGAAGAAAAAAAAAAATCGGAATGTTCACAACGGTTAACCCAGGGTGATTTTTTTTTTATGTTCTATTTTTCCAAAATGTCAATAATGAACATTATTTAGAATCAGAAAAATAAACCACAACACAAATTATTTAAAAATGCATTAAATTAAGTTTAAAATACAAATGTATTTACACATGTTTATTGTTAAGTTCGATTGCTTAAAAGAACAATATTTGTCAAAACCATAGAATGTACAACATGAAGTGAACCCTAATTTGTACTATGGACTTGGAATGATAATGATGTGTCAGTGTAGTTTCGTTGATCATAACAAATGTACCACTGTGGTACAGAATGTCCATAATGGGAGAGGTTGTATGTGGGGAAGGACAGGGCAGATATGGGAACTCTCTGTACTTTTCACTCAATTTTGCCGTGAACCTAAAACTACTCTAAAAATATTGTTTATTAATTAAAAAAAAGAGAGAGAGAACATAGCCATAATGATGTCAGGCATAGGATTTCTTTAAAGAGGAAATTTTAGAAATACCCTTTATTTTGGTAAATTTGGCACAAATCACGTTTCTATCCCTCACAATCCCAGAAGCATGATTTTTTAGTATCACAGTAAGCACGTTCATTTATAAGGGGCAAACCATTATTTATCAAGGTCATCAAAAGAGGTACAAAACCAATGTGTATTTGTTGTTTAGAATGAGAAAGAGTGCTGTCACATGGGCTGGAATACATGTGTTGATATAAACAACATATTTTCTCTGTGAGGGCATGGGAAAAGGCTTTATTATCAGAATGTTGCCTGGAGAACCTGAAATTAGAGGAAGTAGGAGCTAGTTTTATGATTTGACTATCTAATGAAGGGTTTCTCAAAGTGTAGGTCCATGGACTACCTACATCAGCCTCACCAAGGATGGTCATTAAAATGCAAATTGCTAGACACTAGCCTAGATTTACTGTATCAGAATCTCCAGGTATGGACCCAAAGTCTGCATTTTTAACAAGCACTCAAGGTGATATTTATGTGCATGGAAGTTTGAGAACCACTGGTATTTGGTTCCAATGGAACGGGGATAAAGGGTAGTGATGCCCCTTCTCTGCAGTATGGAGGACTTGGCAATAGGAAATTAACAACTCGAGGGTGTTGGTGAGACTTAGCGTTTCCCTAAATCTACTTGGAGAGCACGGCAAAGTTCAAACTCTGCGACTCGTTTTCTCTGATTCCTTGACTATTTACGTTAACTTCATTTGATTACTGTCAAGTCATGGGAGAAAATCATTGTTTTTTCTCTTTATCTCACTGCCTAGATTTATTATATACTTTTTGTGTATTTTTATAGACATGTAATTACATACAGTGATAGTGACAGTTTGATGAGTTTTGGCAAATGCATATTTCCATGTAACCAACACTCCAGTTGAAAACTAGAGTATGCCATCCTCCTAGGAAGTTCACTAGGATCCCTTTCCATTCTGTCCCTGCCTTTATCTATCCCCACAACCATTATTATGATTTCTATCCCCAAAGGTCAGTTTTGCTTGTCCTTGAACTTCGTAAAATGGTGTATTGATTATGGGCTAACTCCATAATTGTTATGAAAGACATTGACACTCAGTTTTCCAAGTTCTTTCAAGGGAAACCACTCTAGACAACTCTTATGAAACTCCAACACATTTCAGTTTGCGTTGGTAAAGGTGGAATACCTTAATTAAGTAAGCATTCTCTGCCTAGAGGTATAAACAGGATCCTCCTGAGGACTTTAGAAATTATCCTTTTGTAGATAGTTAGCTAGTTTTAAGCCTTCAACTAGACATATCCTAAAAAACATAATAAAAGAGTATGCAGATGATCCAAATGGAATCAATTTTTCTGACCCAAAACAATGATATACCCCCAAGCTCCTGCAAGAATTTGAAGATCAGCTTGCTGAAATGCTATTAATAATACTTAGGAAGGAGAAAGAAAGTTGGGAGCTAGGCAAATGTATGCCACTTGATCCACAGACTGTAGACCACTAAGTTTGATCCCAGGTTACATTCCAAAAGGGATCGGTAACATCTTCCCCAAACTTGGATTTTAACTTACTCTTACCCTTTTGTCTTTTCAGTCCCACAATCACGGTCCTTGTCAGAGCCTAAAGGAATGGGACATCATTTGAGAAATGGTACATTCTTTCTACCATCCGTATCATAATTCCCTTGGTCCCATTACACTTCCTCTGGTCCTCACCATTTTTGCATACTTGGATTCTTCCAGGATTCTAACATTCCTGCTACTGTTTGTGTGGTTTTATGCCACTCTTAATAGAATTATCATTTGCCTCCATCTTTTTGAATGTTCATTCTATTTCCTGGCTTGAAAAGCTCTGTGCCATCACTCTAATTTCTTTTCTTTTCTCCCCACCTCTTTTCTCTTCATTGGAATTGCCCAAAGTCATGCTTCAGATGACGCAGCCGCATTCTTCCCGGTTCTCATCCCTTCCACTCTGACAAATTTTCCACTTTGACAAATGGCTTCTTCCCATTGCTTGGAATCAGCCAGAGCACAGTTATTTTCATTCCTTCCTCTACCTTCCAGGACGTGAAATTGTTAGGAAGGCAAGTGAAAAACTCTGCTTTTATCTGAATGAAGTATCCAGAGTGTTATCCCCATCGTGTGTGCTGTGCCAATTTTGTGGCTTTCCTCCATGTGGCTCAGCTCTGCGTCCATAAAAACATCACGTCTCTTCCTCTCTCCTTTCATCTTCATCCAAGTGTTCAGGGATTCCTCTGAATCTATTGTTGTCACAGCCTACAGTGCTGCTCCATTGCCACCCAACAGGTCTTCTGTGCACAGCACACCCTTCTATCACTGTTCCCATGGATCCGTTCCATCCCGCCAACTCTCAAGGCTATCTCTGAGGTCTTGTTTGTTGCCCCATGCTATAATCTCAAGGTTACTATGTTGCTCTTGTGCTTTGCATGATATCTGGACATCTGCTGCCTACATTTTGTTTCTGATGTCCTTCCCAATTGTTTCTCATGGAATTACTCGGCACCTCCTTCATTGTTGAAATTCTTCCCAGGCCTTCCTTAATGTCATCCATGGAAACCCACTTCAATTTTATCTAGGTGTTTTTTTCTCCCTTCTCATCTGTTTTCCATTTACAGCCCTTTTGGCCAGATGAGTTGGTCTCTGACGAAACACATTCTTTTCGGTCTTTGAAAAATGCGTTCCATTCTTCGTTAAATATCCTTTATTCCTACATTTGAAGCTATGGCTCTGAAATAAAAATTTGCAAGTGGGTCCTTAGTCATTCATTTTTTCATGTCATATTTTTGTTCTCAACATTTATTCCCCCAAGTCTTTTGTTTTATGTCCCAAATTTCACAGCCTCTTGAGATGCTTCCCTTCTCTATTTGGGTGGTTTTTCGCTTCCCTGTGACTTGGCAGTTGATAGCTTTGCCCGGCCCAGCAGGCTCTGCCGTATGCTGGATTTGTACTCCATGAACGTGACACCGCTTCTTGCGTGGCTTGATTGTGCCAGCTCACAGACATTATCGTATCCCTCACAATTGATTGTGTCCATTCACAGATATTACCATAGCCCTCACAAGGGAGTCCCCAAATCCAAGCACGTGACTTTTCCTCCATAGCTTTACCATTTCTTGTGTCTTCCTCCTCTGTGGGAAAGGAATATTAGGTGTTGTGTAGTACAGTAGAAAAGAGACTTGCTCTTCGACTTATTACTGGGTAGCTAAAGAGGACCAGTGACTAAGGGGACTCTCCAAGCCTCAGCTTCTTCTTTTTTTTTGCAAGGAAGATCAGCCCTGAGCTAACATCCATGCTAATCCTCTTCTTTTTGCTGAGGAAGACCGGCTCTGAGCTAACATCTATTGCCAATCCGCCTCCTTTTTTTTCCCCAAAGCCCCAGTAGATAGTTGTATGTCATAGTTGCACATCCTTCTAGTTGCTGTATGTGGGATGCGGCCTCAGCGTGGCCGGAGAAGCAGTGCGTCGGTGCACGCCCGGGATCCGAACCCGGGCCACCAGTAGCCGAGCGCGCGCACTTAACCACTAAGCCACGGGGCCGGCCCTGTCCTTTGGATTTTAACACCATGATGCAGAGTGTTTCTGGCATCCCAGAGGTCATCTCAGCAATGTGCAAGAATCTGCTTATTTTCTAGAAGCCTGGGCAATTCAGACTACTAGCTCGTGCAGGATCCACCCTATACTAACTTCATCTAGGAACTTGCCACAGTACACCTTCTCCACCCTAACCATGGTGGGATGACATGGTTCTCTAGTTGGTTTGTAGGACAATCAGAATCGCAGCTAACCATGATAATAACAACTACAATTCTCGTGTATTGAATACCTACCATGTGTCACGTAATCTGCTAGGCTCTGTAGATACATCAGTGTTTTTCAACCACTTTTTAAAAATTATTGCTCCCCTAGGGAGACTTTTTAGACATGTTTTTCTTAATATCCCTCCATGAAATTTTAATACCGAGATATACTGTGTATTTGTTTAGGTACTATATGTATGTAAGTACTATCTGTGCTTCATATATTTAAAAGAGTGAGTTTTTTTACCCTCTACCCCAAGATCCAATTTTCCCTCCCTTGGGGGCAATATTACCCCCATTGAGTATGTATGATATATATATATATTTTTTCTTCCTTCAGTCATTCTCCAAGTAATTTTTAAACTGTTTTTTCAATCTCTGAACCTATTACACAGCTGTTGACCCCAGGGAAAGAAACCTTGATTCGTTGGCAACAGCACATATTCCATTTGAAGAAAGGCTGCATGTTCCACATAGAGCCCAGCCCCCAGGTCAAGCCTGGACAGACCAGGCTTGATGAAGTCTTGTGGTCTCTCTCAATGCACACTAGTTTCTTTGTGACCTCCT
Organism: Diceros bicornis minor; assembly: GCF_020826845.1. NCBI lineage: Eukaryota > Metazoa > Chordata > Mammalia > Perissodactyla > Rhinocerotidae > Diceros > Diceros bicornis. The sequence goes on along the minus strand of NC_080767.1, from coordinate 16,514,535 downwards.
CCCCCAGGACCGTGAATGGGATGCTGGACATTCCTCATGAGAAACCTGAGGAGGATCCTAAAGAGACAGCCACAGTTTTCCTACGACCTGCTGCCAAGTTTCTTGAGGGCCCAGCTGTTGGGGTAAGATTTTGTAGATTTTTTAAATATGTATATACTGCAATCTCTGAGGTTTCAAGTGCTGTCTTAGTTTTCTGTAATGTCAGGGGGCTAGAAAATGTGGAAATGAGGGAAGGTAGAGGCAGAAGGATGGGTGAAAGAGAGAAGGAGAGAGAGAAGAGAGGAGGAAGGACTGGAGGGATGGAGGTGGGAGGAAAGAGAAAGAAAAGGGGAGGGAGAGAAAGTGTAATGGAAAGAGCAAGGCCCTTGGAATCAGAGAACTGGCTTGGTCATTTTGTGACCTTGGGAAATTACGTAAATATTCTGGGTTATGAATAATACTTGTTTTTCAAGGTTTATGTTTGTATGTGCAATATCTGGCATATAAAAGTGCTCAATTGTGTAAGTATTATCACATCCACATGGTAAAAAAACTAATTAGAATCAAATAAATTTGCTAGTCAAGTTTTCTTATCTTAGAGAAGGCTTATGCCTTTGTGACCTATGAGCACAGTCACAAGGCATTCTGGGACCTCAGGAGCGAAGGCTGATGGGAGACGACCCTGTGGAGTCTCCAAGGGGCCCAATAAATAGCACTCCTTTTCCCCATTCAATTTTTGAACCAATTGAGAAATAAGATGAAGGAGTCAGCAGAGGGAGGCCAATACATAGCCCTCATCACTGATCACTGCTACTTTACAGGGCGTAGCTTCTATCTTTGAGCAAGTGGAGTTCTTAACACCGAACTCCAGAACTTGACGGACTTACTCATCAGCCTCAGGCAACACCAGAACATGGCCGACTTCCCCATGTGGAGAAAGATGTCCCATGCGGGTAACTCCTAAGAAAAGGAACAGAGGCAGGAGCTAGGCCATGCATGACTTCTTTCTCCTAAACTCACCAACCAAGTCAGTCCACCTCCCTGGGGGAGGAATGTGTATAGGAGCAGAAAAGGCCCAGTGTGTTTTGCTAATGGGTGTCAGTCCACTGGACAAGATAAATCCAGACGGGGTTGCATATGAGCTTCCCACCCTCCAACCGGCTCAAAGTCAGTAATGGGAGATAAGCAGAACTAGGAGAATTTAATGAGATTATAGAACTGGCCCTGGAGTGGAGAAAGGGATACTGCAGTGTGCTTTGAAATGTTTAACAATTAGCTCCTTAGAAAAAAATTACATCAATTGGTAACTTTGTATAGGTTATATATAAAGGTATGTATATACACTCACGCTTGATATAAAGGGTGTGTAGCACACAGTTTACAAATAATAATAAAATATACAATACTCTTTATTTTATTTTATTTATTTTTATTTATTTATTTTTTAATTAATCTTCACAAATGGTTTTAATTTTAATTTTATTTATTTATTTTTCCCCCAAAGCCCCAGTAGATAGTTGTATGTCATGGTTACACATCCTTCTAGTTGCTGCATGTGGGACGCGGCCTCAGCATGGCCGGAGAAGCGGTGCCTCGGTGCGCGCCCAGGATCCGAACCCGGGCCGCCAGCAGCGGAGCGCACACACTTAACCGCTAAGCCACAGGGCCGGCCCACAGTACTCTTTATTTTAAATTCCATGTAGACAATTGCTTCTCACTGAATGCTTTCACTGATTTTTGCTGAACTCTTGTATCCACAGCCAACCTATGGTTGCAGTTCAACCATGATTTGACAAGTGGGGTAATTTCCACCATCCAAATAACAATAGATGTACACAACTCAGCATAGACAATAGTAAAATGTAGTAAGATTATTAAGAAGTGGTGAGTTTTGAATATTTATGACCTTTTTTTTAATGTAAATTAATTGTAAGTTTATATAAATTTTAATAATGGCTGTTTAAACTTGTAAAAAGCCTGAAAATTTATTAGTCAGCACACCACTGACAGATAGCCCACAGTCCTAATTATGTTTTTTACAGGAGTGGCAAATTATAATTCAGTCCCCACATAAGGAGATATTGGTGCCACACGTGGAGTGAGGGGTGGGCTGGCTGCAGAGATCTCCAGGCGGGAAGAATGGCATCCACCAGGGGGCAGTGTGGTTCCAGGTGGTCCCTTATGTAGGGAGCCAGACCCCAGCCTGCAGTTACCAGAGGGGTAAGGATAAGGGTCACGTGTGGGGGCAGATAGCTGAGAATCAGGGCTTGTCTCTGGGTGTTGACCAGGGGAGCAGTCAGGAAACGAAAACAGAAGTCTGTTGGAGGTGCTGTTGGAGAAGGGGTCAAGGGAGAAGCCTCCATCTCCCTGTACCCATCAGGCTACGGGACAGGACAGCAAGGCCCATTCCAGACCCCACTCTCTGGTGGGGCGAGGACTCACTCTGGACCGAGGGTGAACTTGCGCTCAGGAGCTCAAGTGGGACAGAACCTAATTACCGGAATTGGGCTCAGAGCATGTAGTGGAGAGGGCCGGGGAGGGGAGACCAACACTGGAGCAAAGCAGAATTTCTGGTCAGTTCAACAATATGGAGCCTTGGAGGACACAGCAGGATCACAAAAATCCAATTTCCAGACTGCTCTCTTTCCTGCACACAGGAGCTGTGGTTGAGCCGTTAAGCAGGAGCAAGTTGCATAGCACAACACACCCGTCAACAGAGGCTCTGATATGGTAAGTACTTTATAGCTAATTTACCCTAATTCCATTTTGTATGCTTGTGGTCACTTTTTGGAAGTCCCACTTCAGGCTTAAATGCCTCTTTTAGGAGTTTGAAAGTGTAATGTCTTGGTGACTTGCTTTTTCCCTATCCAAGGTAAATCCAGCCACCTTAACAGAGCAAAAGCAAAATTGGAACCTGGGAATCTTACTAATTTAGGCAAAATTGCCCTTAGAATTTTGTAAACTATCCAAATTATTTATATAAAATAAATTTTTGTTTGTTTCTCCACATTCATCCATTAGGAGATTCAGTTTGCTTCCTTGTTTCGTTTATGAAGGTCTAGCTTTGGATTAAAACTTGAAAGCTCAGGATTTCATGAGTTGTGCTCATCTCTTTGCTTGCTTCAGGCATGGATTATTCCCAGGCCAGAGGATAAAAGTCACTTCATAACTGATGTATGGGCCTTAGGTTCACAGAAGGTCAACAAATTTAGTTTGAGACAATGTGTAACTTCATCTTACATTGTTATTTTTAACAGTTTATGAACTGTTAAACTCAGTGGTATATTAGAAATAATATGAAAACAGCAAATTTTGGATCATTAATGTCTAGCATAAATTAGTTCAAGTTCCTAAATATTTATTTTAAAAAGTGTATTCTGTCTATGTTAAAAAACTAGGTCAGGGCCGGCCCGGTGGCTTAGTGGTGAAATGTGCGTGCTCCGCTGCTGGCAGCCCGGGTTCAGATCCCGGGCGCGCACCAACGCACCACTTCTCCGGCCATGCTGAGGCCGCATCCCACATACAGCAACTAGAAGGATGTGCAACTATGACATACAACTATCTACTGGGGCTTTGGGGGAAAAAGAAGGAGGAGGATTGGCAATAGATGTTAGCTCAGAACCGGTCTTCCACAGCAAAAAGAAGAGGATTAGCATGGATGTTAGCTCAGGGCTGATCTTCCTCACACACACACAAAAAAACAAACAAAACTAGGTCATGTTTCTTAGAATAAGAAAAAAGATATCTAAAATAAATTAATAAATAGGGTCACAGTATACATACTGTTTGATAACTTAAAGAAATTTTTTTCAGTACATAATTTTAAACATGTGCATAAGTAGAGTAGAGTATGATGAACCCTCAAACTTGGTTAATCTTGTTTCACCTATAGCCTTACTCACAACCCCATCAACACAGTGTTTCATCTCTAAATATAGAACTTAAAAATATACCATTATCACATTTAAAAAATAATTATAAAAAATTTCATAGTATCATTCAATAACTAGTTATTGTTCAGATTTCCTCAATTTTCATGTGTGTGTGTGTGTGCCCACACATGTGCATGCTTCGATTTATAAAGGCAGTACAGGACATTGCAATTGGTTAATATATCTCTTAAGTCTCTTTTAATCTATAGGTTCTTTTTTTTTTTTTTTACAATTCATTTACTAAAGATAACTTTTTTTTTCTTTACTTAATATATCACAAACATTTCCCCATTGTTCTTCAAGGCTTCATGATATTCCATTGTGTGGATGTTCCATAGTTTATTTCCACAATTCTCTATTGTTGGATAATTAATTGTTTCCAGTATTTTCCTAATATTCACTCTATTGCAATAAACACCCAAATACATTTGTCTTTGGAGACTTGCTTGATTGTTTCTTTAAGAAAAATTGATAGATACAGAATTGCTGGTTGAAGGAATCCATCTCTCTCTCTCCCAATGGTTTTTCCAGTGGTTTGCTTTACTTCTAAAGTAAAGATACGAACTTGCTTTTGAATTTGATTTAAATTTAAACTCTGCAGAAACTGAAGATTCCTACAATAAATATTGAAACCAATTGTTACTATACCAGTAGGGTTCAGGATTCAGTAAACAGTGTCTCTCATTACAGAAGGGTCAGGGAGAAATTTATGGCAAAATGACTATAAGGTGTTCACAGTCAAAGAGCAGGTTAAACTGGAAGGTGTCATATGTCCTCAATGACCCAGTTCCCTGGCTTGATGAGTCACTTTAGTTTGAACTGAAATATCACCCTCTTTTATATGATTGATGGAGAACCCTGAGCATGTGAATAGAATGCCTTGGAAAATGTATTCATTCCTTCTTTGATGGCTGCTCTCAAACTGTAAGATTATGAGAAAGTCTAGTCTCCAGGAGGGAATGTGAGTAGTTGTTATTGACACAGGGTAGGATTTCATGACTTCCTTTGAAAGCTCTCAGGAATTCAATGTGGGGTTGGATGAACGGAAAGGTGGTGGCGGTAAAGGTAAAACAAGATCAGCCATGAATTGATAATTCCTGAAGCTAGATCATGGGCACATGGTAATTAATTCTGCCATTCTCCCTAATTTTGGATATGTGTGAAAATTCATGTTCATAATAAAGATTTAGACAGTCACTCAGAGCAACATAGCCAATCCATGGCCGTGTGCCCCTGGGTGGTTCTTTGGGGCTCCAAGTACAACCCTTAAAGCAAACATGAATGAATAAGATTTCATGATAAATTATTGTCATGGGGTGTTTTTAAAGTAATAACAAGTCCTTGGAGAGATTCAAACGATATTCCGCCCAAGCATGTGCCACCATTCACTTTTATTTCATGCAATGAATGAATCACATAGGAATATTTTACAAGGGAAATTGTAGCCCCTTGTCAATGATGCTGGAAGATTCTGCCTTCTATCTTTTGTCAAGGAGACCACTCTTACATTGCAGTCTTAAAGAAAAACTTCACAATCAGGAAATTCTCCTTCTGTATAAAAGGTACTGAAAACACATATGGTGTACCAAATTGGGATTCATGAGTGACACTGATCTTTTTTTATTTAAAGTTCTTTAGAAAGTCACGGCTGCCGGAGGACCTCGTACACAGGCCATCACCTCGAGTGGGTCTAGAAAATCAGATGTCTAAAATTTTAATTGTAGAATTACTTACACGTCCTGGTGGAGTAAATTTTGGATATAAAGAATGCTTACCTTAGTTATACAGATATTTGACCCATTAGATTCCTCCTCATAGTAGGCTAAGAACTAGGCGTTGAAAATGCAAATTCAAATCACTTAACCAGCTTCAGTGGTGATTCTCTGACATTACAGAGGAGAGAGGAAGTTTCCATTTATGAGTCAGCAACCACTGGCAGCAGATGGCTGATTTTTTTGTGTCTCAACACCCTGACAATGAAACTAAAAAGCTATAACCCTTAATGGGCATAAATTAGATCTTGATTATAAAAGACCTCATTTCAGAAAATAATAAAGATTTTATCCCTTCAAGGGATTCTTCATTTTACACATAAGGAAACAAAGGATGAACAAGGATTATAAACTCAAGGTTAGATTGAAAACATAGTTTGTTCTGATTTGATTACATAAAGTGGCAAAACCTAATTATTTATTTCATTAAATAAGAGAACATTTTATATTCTCTGTGAAAAAATGCATCACATTCTGTCTGCCATCAACAACTGCTTATTTCTCACTAGTACCAAGGTACGCAATGTCATTTCAATTTAGAGTTTGTCTAGAATTGAATTATAATACAATGATGGACAGAAGCAGGCTTGTGTCAGCTCATGAGAGCCTATCCACACATCTGTTCCCAACTCCATGTTCTGTCACATCACGTGGGTGGCTTGAAATCAGACATGGTGGGAGTATTTACACCACAGAAGTTGGCAAACACTTCAACCAGGACTTGTTTTTAAATTTGGAGAGCCAGTTTGCCAGTACACCACTTGTTATACTGTAGATGCTTAATAGTCGAGGCTTGAATATTTATAGCTTCAACCTATTTTTAAGTGACCATGAAGGCTTATGACATTCTGGTAAGGCCCTGATCAAGTCCAAAATCCTTAGTATGATTCTGCATGGTCTGGCCCTTGCCCACTTCTTATGCTCCGTCTTATGTCATCCTTTTACTTGCTCCTCTTCTTCAGACCCACAGACATGCTTTCATTCCTTTGAAAACTCCTTGCTCCTCCCATCACTTGGACTTGTTACAGTTTTCTCTGTGCCCCAGCCCACCTGCTCCTAGTTAACACTTACATGTCCTTCAGTTCATAGCCTGAATTTCCACTTCCTCAGGGAAACATTCTGTGACTCCAAGTCTAGGTCAGGTGCTGGAGTTAAAAGCTTTCCTTGGACTCTAAACCTTAGCCTTGTAACTGGATCACAGTTTGTAACTCTATGCCTATCTATGGCTGGTTCAGGGCCACCTCCTTCACTGGGCAGTGACTCCCATGGGAGGTGGGGCTGTGTCTGTTTTTCCTCCATGTGCTTTCTCTCCTAGCTATACCTCCTATGCCTAAGTAGGCATAGGGCCTTTTAAAAATATATATTTAGAAAATAGTCCAAAGATTCAGAAAAATGTAGAAAATAGTGTAATAAACACCTGTGTACTTATCAACCAGCTTTAATAAATATTAACATTTTTCCAGAATTGTTTCACATTTTTTTAAAGAACAAAAACATTGGTATTCTAAAAACTTTTGTGAATTCCTCTCAATCCCACAGCCCACCTTTTCTCCCTGGAGAAGACCCTTGTCATGAAGGTGGGGTGTATCCCTCCTTTATAAGAACAAGCCATAATCTGCATGGGAAGGTCCATCTACATTTATATTTAGAAAAGATATTACTCATCTTTGCCAGCATATATGGTGGCTGGAAGTAAGCAAAAGACCCTTACTAATAAGAATTCATGAATGGCATGCTCCTTAGAAAGAGCATTGATGCCCTATTTGGTTCAGGATTTTCCAATATGTAGTGTGAATCATTCATTTTATACTCTCTTTTAAAAGTCTTTTATAATTTTTTTAAAGTTGTCTGAGTTCTGACATTAGCTTGATTTTTAGACACTTTAAGATCCTTTAACATAAGATGACAAAGAGGGAGTGTTGAGTAGTGAAGAGCGTGGACAGCTGGGGTGAAGTCTTTATTAAATGTATGATCTAGAGCAGTGAAATCCCTGGCAGCATCACGGTGTGGGAGATCAAGATTTGGCCATCCTAAAATATATCTCTTTACCTTGATTGTTTTCTCTGAGGGACATTTGACCTCCCCCACTAACTGCCTAAAGAATTTGACATGGTGGCTCCTTCCTGGAACAGATCTTCTATCATGATGGCTGTAAAGATAATGTAGGATAGAGGTTACAATAGGAAAGGCACCAAGCCTCTTTTATCAAAAACTCTGTCTCTCCCTGACCACATTATCTATAGATGACCCTGAAAAGAATTGTCTTCCTGCCCTCTGAAGTCCCAGGCCACTACCCGCCCCCAACACGCTCCTCACCTTTAGCTGCAATACTTAAGCAAGCAGCTTAGACAGAGGGACGAGTTGCTCATTTCTGAGTTTCTCCCATGTATACATGTTATTAAACTTGGTATTATTTTCTCCTGCTAACCTGTCTTGTTGATTATTTGGCCAGCCATAAGAACGTTAAGGAAAAGGGCAGAGGGAGAGTCTCCCTCTTCCCCCAACAACGGCATTGCTGGGAGTTTGTTAGGAATGCACATCACCCCCCCCCCCCCCCCCCCCCCCCCCCCGCACTGAATCAGAAACTCAAGGGTGGGGCCCAGCAATCTGTTTTAACAGGCCCTCCAGGTGATTCTGAGGCACACTAAAGTTTGAAAGCAACTGATCTAGGGCAAGGAATTTAAGCCCTTAAGCTTGTTTACTTATCTATTAAAATAGAAATGATAATAATAGTATATACAACACAGGATGTTTGTGAGGATTAAATATTAGTTAGCATTTATTGAGCACTTCTCCCAGTGCCAGGCACTTAGCACTTCCCATATTTTATCTCATTTAATCCTTAAATTAACTTCATCACAAATAAAAAGATTAGAAAAGTACCTGGCACGTAGCAAGCACTCAATAATTGTTAGTATTATATTATTATTATCATCATCTTTTTTGAGTTGTAAAGATTAAATAAGGTGATATAAGAGCTTAACACAACATCTAATACATAGCATATGCCTGGCAAGTATTAACTATTTGCATATGAAAGTATTTGTCTAATGAGTAAACATTATTGACATGGGTCTTTATGGGAAGCGGGATCTAGTCCAAAAAGATAACTGATAGGGAATCTCCCAATGGGAAAAAAAAGGCCATTATAGAAAAAATTTTTTAGATCATATTTCAACATTTCTTTTTCTGATTTTTCATAAGTCAAGGAAGGCAAAGGGAGCTCTTTGAACGAATTGGGAGGGCCAAGAAGGTAATTAACTACTCTCTAATTAAGCTGGTAATAGCTGCCCTCTATTGGAGACATCAAAAGACAGAAACATTGCCTGTGAGGACTTTGAAGACAGGCTGCTCTCAGTGATGACAGCCTTGAAGCTTTTGACCTTATGATGTAGCTCAGAGAGCTGTCTGCTGCCGTCCTAGAGAAAGAAGAGGAAGGTCCAGGTGGATGGAGAACAGTTAGAGGTTTATCAAGAAAGTGTTCACTTGTATTTGGGTATTTGTTTTAAAATCTTACTCTGAGTTGTGTCTTCTAAAATAAAAAAGCCACTGGTAATTGCTTTGCAGTTTATATTATGGAAAGAATTCCTGTCTATTGGAAAGGACTGTTGTGTGGGAAAGCGTGCTCTACCTTGTCTGCTGTGAAGGGGAAACCAAGCAGCTGAAGCCTTTCCTGTTCGCACTCTCTTCCCCAGCTACGCTGACCACTCCCTCTTTGTGTGCCCAGAACACCACTGGCTTTTCCTCTCATGGCACCTGCTATACATGGAAGGGCTTGCCTTTTTCTTGGTCTAGACCAGTACTGTCTAGTAGTGTGAGCCACAGTCATGATTTTAAGTTTTCTTAATAGACACTTTAAAAAAGTAAAAAGGAACAGGGGGAATTAATTATAATAATACATTGTATTTTATTGAAACCAATATATCCTGAATATTATCACTTTGATATATAATTTATATATAAATATATAAATGAGCCCTGGTGGTCTAGTGGTTAAGATTTGGTGCTATCACTGCCATGACCTGGGTTCATTTCCCGGTCAGGGAACCACACCACCTGTCTGTCAGTTGTGATACTGTGGTGGCTGCATGTTGCTGTGATGCTGAAAGCTATGCCACCGGTATTTCAAATACCAGCAGGGTCACCCATGGTGGACAGATTTCATCGGAGCTTCCAGACTAGACAGACTAGGAAGAAGGACCTGGCCACCCACTCCCAAAAAAATTTGCCATGAAAACCCTATGAATAGCAGCAGAGTATTGTCTGATACAGCGCCGGAAGGTGCGAGGATGGTGCAGAAAGACCGGGCAGGTTCTGGTCTTTTGTACACAGGGCCGCTAGGAGTCAGAATCGATTCGATGGCACTAACAACAACAGTTAATGAGATATTTTACAGTTTTGGGGGGCACTAATTCTTTGAAATCCGGCGTGCATTTTACACTTACAGCACAGCACAATTTGGATTAGCCACGTTTTGAGTGCTCAGTAGCCACATGTGGCTAGGGGCTCCTGTATTGGACAGTACGAGGCTAGAGGATGAGCAGCTTGAAGACGCATCTAATCTATCTCTGTACCCACAGTGCTTTGTGCAATGCCACAGTGCAATGAAGTGTAAATGCTGTTCCATTAGTAAATGTGGCATGCAGAATTCTAGGATCACACCTCCAATGATCCGTGCCTTTGTATAATCTCTTCCTCTTTGAGTGTGGGTAGAACGTATGAATATGCTGACATATCAGTCTCTTGATGATGATACATTATATTGCAAAAGAGAGATTATCTTGGGTGGGCTTGCTCTAATCAGGTGAGTCCTTTAAGAGCAGAGAGTTTTCCTCCAAGTGGTGGCAAAGAAGGAAGTCAGAGAGACATTCCTGCTTGCCTGAAAGAAAGCATACAGCTGTGTAGTGAACTACCGATGGAAAGGAGCAGCGTTTAGAAGCTGCAGCAGGTCCCCAGCCAACAAACTAGCAAGAAAACAGGACATCAGTCCTACAACCACAAAGAACTGAATTCTACCAAGAACTAGTGAGCTTGTAAGAGGACCCCGAGCCCCAGATAAGAACTGCAGCTGACACTGTGATTTCAGCCTTGTGAGACCCTGAGGAGAGGACCCAGCCATGCAGTGCCCAGAATTCATACCTACTGAATTGTGAGCTGATACAGGAGTGTTGTTTTAAGCCAGTAAATCTGTTACACAGCAATACAAAACTAATACAATGTTGTAATTCAGCAACCATCATCCAGCTGGCAGCAATGTCTCTAAACATTAGGCATAGTCCCTAAGAGGAAGCAGTGACCTCTGAACAGTAGACTTGCAAATCAAACCAGTATCATGATGGCAACATATTTATCCTAACCATGCTGGGGTTCCGCAATCTGGGGTGTTGGAGTTTTTCTCTCTTTCCCAGTGCTATTTGCATCAGAGGGAAGAGCTAAGTGAGAGGCAAAAAAGACAAAGCCCCTGGAAATAAGTTTGATATACTTCTCTTATGAAGGAGTGACTGTTGATTAAACAGAGACAAATACGAAAAAAATAATAATGACTGTAGTAAGGATGGCTCACATTTGTTGGGTTTGTACTCTGTGCCAGGCATATCACCCATTGCCTCACTATATCTTCACCACAGCCCTAGAAGGCAGATACTATTATTATCTTCATTTTATGGGTGTGGAAACTAAGCATAAGAGAGAGGAGGAGATTTAGCTGCATAACCAGGCAATAAAGAAGATTAGGAAGGAAGAGGAAGAGGAGATATTTTTGGATGAGGCACCCTCCGGAACAGATTAGCTTGACTCTCAGATGCAGCTCTTTCTCTTGGATGACAGAGCGCTCTATTTCCTCTGTTAACAGGTTCTCTTTGTTCTCCTTTCCTATATGACAAGATGTATTTCCCAAGTGGTCCTCAACCTCTGCATTCAGTCTTTCTCCTTTCTCCTTTGGAGAAGTCGTTGAATCCTGTGACTCCCAATAACATCTCTGGTCCTGGCACTGAAAGGTACATCTTGAACCCTGTTGTTCTGAGCCCCAGCCCTCCAGGGACATTTCCTTTTGGATGTCTCATTATCCTCTCAAGTTCAGCTTGTTCAAAGTGGAGTTCATCCTTATGCCCTGAAAACCAGCTCTCCTCTCCAATACCATAACCCTGCCAACAATTCCGTAATTACCAGCTAGTCCACAAAGCTCCTAAACCCCAAAGACTGTTCAACTCTTTCTCATCTCCGTTCCCTTTAGCCAATCAACTGCTAAAAGTATCTTTCCAGAATGTTTACTCAACCATTCCTTGTATATTCTCCAACCTCTTGAGCCCTTGTGTCCATTGTCCTTCTTTTCTTCCTTTTCTATCCAGCTTTTTTTTTTAAATATGTACTTTTATTTTATTTATTTATTTATTTTTATTTATTTTTGTGAGGAGGACCAGCCCTGAGCTAACATCCAATGCCAATCCTCCTCTTTTTTGCTGAGGAAGACCGGCCCTGGGCTAACATCCGTGCCCATCTTTCTCTACTTTATATGGGACGCAGCCACAGCATGGCTTAACAAGCGGTGCGACAGTGCACGCCCAGGATCCGAACCGGCGAACCTCGGGCCAGCACAGCGGAGCGTGTGCACTTAACCGCTTGTGCCACCGGGCCGGCCCCTCCTATCCAGCTTTGATTCCATGGGGCATCAATTCAGTCACTCTTGCCAGAGCCCAAATCTCCTTGCTGCTCTCCTTTTCATCATTATTATTTGACATAATTTGAACTCAACCATCTTTTTTCTCTTCAACTGGGAGGCTGAGCAGTACTGAAAAAATTGCACAGAAGGAAGATAAAGTTAATACAGAACTCTCTGTTCCAGTTTTCACTGAGGCCCCAAGACCAAGGATGCCAAATACTATCACATTCCAAAGCAAGTTATTGGCCCGCCTATCCATGACTTCTAAAGAAGGTGGATGAAAACAGGTTTTGTGATCTTTATCTTTCACTTATTGTGAGCTGTGAATTCTTCCTGGCACTGCCTCCCTCCTTAACCCCCTAGCCATGTGGGAGCTTCCTAGTCATCTTTGATAGGTATCTTTTGAAGATTGGGGCACAGAAACAGGCATTAGATTCATGCCTGGGGGAAAAAGTCTTTAATGAGAGACTGGCTGAAGTGAACTGTGTCCACACAGCTGAGGGCTGCATTTAGGAAATAACCACATTCTGGCCTATGCCAGGCCAAAGCTGCATTTTTTCCAGGGACCAAATGTGAGACTCATAGTAGGAATGTGAGTCTGGGTTGTTTAAAAAGGAATCCTGGCCCAGAGGGCTTCCTGCAATTGATGAGGTGTCCTCGGCAAAAAGGGGTTGAAGGTTCTACTGGATAGAGAAGCAGAGGGGGATCGTAGGTGGCTGGTTAGAGGAGGGGCACTGCCTGAGACAAAGGAGTTCCGGTGGAAGGGTCCAGCAGGGGAGCGTCGGAAGACGCCACAGATGCTTGAATGAGAGAATAAATGTCAGCTTTAAATGTTAGCCAGAGCCAGAGGGAAGCTACACCAGCTTCTATCTGTGTGGTCAAATAAGGCCTTCCTTCCCCTTACCTTCCTGCTGTCTCTGCTCCCACCCTGGAGGACCCATTGGTAGCCAAGTGGTGGGGGAACCGTGTGAGGGTCAGGAGAAAATAGCGTTAATGGGGAAGTAGAGATGAACACCCCATTCCCCACTGCAGGCCCGTTAGTCTAAAGCATATCCAAGCTTGCAATGAAGTTTGGAGTTTTATTACAATAGTTCTGGGCATATTAATTTATAAACTGAGACTGTGATTTGGGGATGAAGTGGCCAGAGGACAGTTTATTATCTGAGATGGTCAGAGAGTCAGAAGACCTTCCTAATATTTCATCTGAAGGGTGGGGAAGAGCTGACCCAAAGGAGAGGATTCAAATGGGCAGTTGGGGGTGAAGAAAAGAATTTTCTCTTTGCAGCCTAGAAGTCCAGCTTGCTCAATGAATCATTCAGTTAGTATCACTGAAATAACCTCAATCCACAGCTAGGTCTCAACTGTCAAGCCATGGCAATATAACATTTTCCTGGTCGACACACTCTCCTGTTCTCTGCAAAGTTACCTTAAACCTCTCTACCTTCTTTGATCCCTGAACTTCACACTACCCCTTACTCTCAGGTGATCTTGCCTCAGTCTTTGCAGAGAAAGTAGCATCCATCAGATGGGAGGAAACTCTCTCCATTTCTTCTGTATCACCAAATAGAGCTTAGAACTATACTTACAGTATTAATTGTTAATTAACACATACATTGTAAGTATGTAAAGGATGGTTCCACTATTTGACAATAGTATATTCTCTTAGGCAGGTGGACTATTTCCTCCATAATCTTATTTTCAATATTGGTTTGCTGATCTCATTTTCATATAATGTAAAAACAAAGTTTTAGCTCAATTCGAAATCTGGAAACTTTTTCTGTTTGTATTGAAATCTATGGGAGGATCTCAAGTCAAGTTTTAATTTACACATATTGCATTCTGCAAAATACGTTCACGAGACTGCCATTTGTGTGATAAGTATTTCACAATATTTGAAATAGGGCATTTCACACCTTTGCCATTACCCTCAGAGAGCTTTTCTAGTCTCAGTTCTCTTATTCCGTCTAATTACAGTTTCATTTTAAAAGCAGTCGGGAGCATATATACCCTGAGCATTTAAAAATGTTACGTTTAATGTATCTAATGAGTTTTTAATTCCAAGATAACTAACAAAAATAATTGAAAAACTGAGTTGCTAATGGAAGCGTGCTTCTCTATAAAAGTAATTTACATTATCTAAAAGAATTCTAAGTTCATTATAGAAAATTTGAAAATCACAGGAAAGTATAATGAATAAAATAAAAATCAGCCATAATCACACCACTACTTCCACACCCATTCTTGAGATCTTCCAGTCTTTTCTATTTTTCAAACTTTTTGTAATAATGCACACACATTTTAAAATCTTGCTGTTTTCCCACTGAACATTATATTGAGGCCATTTTTTTCCTGTGCTATTTAATACTGTCCAACAATCTAGTTTGGGTGACTCTATTGTATTCCATTGTATTATAATCTATTATAATTTATTATGTTGTAATGCACATTATACATAATATAATATATAATCTGGTCCTATTATAATTTATTTAACAATTTCCAGCATGCTTATTTTTAGAAATAGAAAAATCTAGTGTATACTTGGCTTCTGGTTATGTATTTGGTTTTGATATTTTCATCCCACCATCAATAACCTTAACTTAAATTTTTGCCAAATTGCAGCCTTCATAGTGTGTAAACTATTGCAGTCCTGTTTTAAATTCAGCAAAAATAAAAAGGCCATCAAACTCTTTAGGTTTCTGAAATTGCAGTCTCCGCTCATGGTCTCTCTTTTCCGCTTTCCTTTTCCTTCCTAATCCCTTGTTAGCCAGCTTTTCCCCCTGTTGGATTCTTTTTACTCTTTCCTCTGTCTCCCTTCAACATGGAGTTCATTTTTATTGGATTTTTCCTTCTAAATGCTCATTGTATAAAAAAACATATTACATATAAGACTTGTAGGCCTTATGTTTGCCTACATACTATACATTTATCTGCATATCAAGAGTGGATCCATCTAGTGAGAGATTCATATATACCAAGTTCATCACACTGATGTATAAAACCAGAATGCCAGTTTTTAAATTTACCCAATGAGTAATGGAGTTGTCATGTGGTCTGAAATGCTCTAATATGACTAACACATTCTCTTACTGAAGATAGACCTTCAAGGAAAGCCAAATCATAAGCAGAAGTTTGCTTAATAAGAATGAAATCAGACCAAGGGGTTTGGGATTAGACGTTTAGAATGTTCCGTGGCAACAGGCTAAGGCAGCCTTATGTATGCATCATTATAATTAGGGTTAGAAGTGGGGTTAACGTTAGGCTGAGGGACAGAAATTGTGACTCTGAGAAATCCCTCAAGGAAATAGGTGCCATCTTGAAGTGTCTTTTGTGAGACAGCCAGCTGACTTTCTTGTGAAATCCCTCTGCCTTCCTCTGCCTGGTGCACCTTCTATTAGAAACTTCTGTATTGACAACTTGCTTTTTTCTTCACTCTCTCTCCTTCCTCCTGGTCATTCCTGATTCCTGCTTTCTTGGTCCTCCTATGTCAATTGCTCTTTCTCTGTCTTCTCTCCCCGCTGACTCTTAGTTCTTGCATCTCTGGAGTAGCATGTCTGTACACTTCTGCCCTGGGTGTTGGGGCAGTCATTGATGTGGCTTCTGATATCAGCACTCCTCTCTTTCCTGATACATGCTTGGATGACACTTCCTGCCTTCCTTGTGGTTTAGTGGGGCTTTGTGACAAGTTCTGGCCTTTGAATTATGAGCAGGAACATTGCCTGTCACTTCTGGGCTAGAACATTTAATTGCCAATATGAGACCCTTCTTTCTTCCTGCTGCAGAGACCAGCAGTGTTCCAGGTGGGTGGTTGGTCATCACTCCAAATCCCAGAGTGAGATGACATGGAACAGAATTCTTAGTCAACTCTTGATGTAAAGAATGGATGAGAAATAAACCTTTGATGTATTAAGTCACTGAGATTTGGGGGTTGTTTGTTCTGCAGCATAATCTCGCTCTACCCTGACTGAAACAGCCTTCTTTTTTTTTCTTCAAACTCTTCACCTCATCCTCTGATGAGTTTATCTAAGATTATGGTTTTAACTTTATCCTCTAACAAAATGAATTCCAAATCTACTGAACTAAACTTAATTGATCCCCTGAGCTCAGGTCCCAGTTTTCTCGTTACCTTGTGACGCTTTCACTGCTCACAGGAAACTCACCTGAGTGTTCTGAAGGTATCTCAAATTCACTATGTCCCGAAACAAACTTATCTTTTTTCCCTCAATGGCTTCTTCTCTTCTATTGCAAATTTAAATTAATGTCACTCTCTTCCCTGATTCGTTCAGCATTGGAACCTTGGAAAATATGCAAATCGCCTCCTCATGAGTGAAGTGGGGCCAGCCTTACCAAGGCAAGGTTCAAGTGGGGCAGAGAGACAAAGTTCAAAGCCAAAATCAGGAACCAGCAGCATGATAGAATTGTATCCGTTCAAGTCCCTAGAAATCGTCTCCCTTAAATTCTTCCTAGTATAAAAGAATGAGATTCTCATTTTCGTTTTCAGACCATGTAGGTTGACTTTCTCTACCACTGGTTTGCTGAAAGCAAAAGTGGTCTTCTCTATCAGCCATCTAAAAAGACGAGATTATTCTTTCTTTCCTTTCCTTTTTTTTTTTTTTTCATTAAAAGGACACTTGTAACAACAGGATTAGGGTATGTGTCAAGCATACTAGCTGCTGCAGGCTCCAGACACTATGGTGGACTTTCCGGGCATCACCTTCTTGTCTCCATTACACAGTTGATGAGGAGTTGGCATTTAGCCCCTGAATGCAGCCAAGAAAGGGAAATCAAGGCTGCTGTTCAGCTGGTGAGGTAATATCAAATCTGTGGTCCCTGAACCCAGCGTCTCCTCCCCAGCTCCATTATTTGTGTCTGCAGTTTTATGGCAATTGCACGTCTGGAAGGCTGCCACTCCAGATGTCACCAGGCTACTCATTTATTCATCAAACCAAGCCCACGATCCAGTTGTTCCTCCAATCACCAGCGAAAAAGGAAAGAGTGATGAAATCGGTCTCTGGCTACATTGCAGGAATCAGGGATATATTTGGGATTGGCTGCCATAGTTGCATTTTAGGTTATAATCACAAGAGGAGAACAGGGAATTGAGAGTAAAGTGCTATCTGAAGAACAGAGGGTCCGGGGGAACAATCCATGCTGGTCTTTCCCTTTGCTGAGGCGGTTCCTCAATATCTCTGTAGGCTGAGAACCAAGGCCATTTCTTTGGTAAGAAGGGGCTGGGTGGATATGCCATACCAAGCACTAACAGAAGCAAACATCAGTATTTTGTGGGAGCATATTATGAGGTCAAGGCTGCGGAACCAAGTATTTGGAGGTATGTGGGGTACAATTGAAGGAGAGTAAATCAGGATCAAGCTGCAAGTGTTGCTGTTGAGAAGACGGTGCCATTCTTATCCCTAATTCTTTGTGACTAATTCTGCAATTTTAAGCTTGAATGGCAATATTTCTGGGAACTAACATGAAGAAGGGTGTGGAGTTGGGTTTATTATGTGATTTTTCACTCAGTCTCCCCATTTGATTGTGGTGCCTCACTCCATTCTCAGCTGTGTCTGATGTTCCCAAGTCCAGAACGCCTCTGCACAGCATGTCCAGGGGGGACCCCTCTGATGTTCCACTGTGGTAGGATTGTGGCTGCCTGGCCACAGAGGGCTGGTGAGGGGACCTGGGAGATTGCTCACTCCTTACAAAGATTTGCAATCAGTTGTTCTGTTTTCAAACCCACTCAGCATTTCTGCCTTTGGGGGCACCTGGCATCCTCAATTCCTGAGACTTTCTGGGGATTCTGAGGCATGAACTGGTTTGCTTCTGGTTGACTCCTCCTCCCGTACCCCCTTTCCTTCCCCTCCTTGAGTTGTCGTTTCCAAAATATTGTGGCTGTCTATAATCTGTTGTCATCTCCTTTTCTCTGTTCTTGTGGGTTCATGTTTTATTTTTTCTTTTAATTTTTACTGTCCTTTTAGAGGGGTTTGGAAAGGGAAAGGCAAATTTGTGTGTATACTTTTTCATGTTTACCAGAAGTCTATTCACTTATTCTTTTTTCCAGTTTTTATGATGTCTCTCAGAGCACTCCTGAATGTGTCTTGAACCCAATAGGTACTCGATACAAATCAAAGCGGTTGTAATATGATAAAGTGGCTTCCCTGATCCAAGGGGAGAAAAGCAGGGATTAAAGTTATCCTGCATGAAGATTTCTGAAAACAGCAGATAATGCAATATTTATCCAAATTTCTTATCCCTCATTCATTCAAAACCTAGTGAGCACAATGCTCAGATTTAGGTGCTAGGACGTGGATAAAATGATTATAAATCTTAGAGCCTCTTCTGGTGAATTACTTTTGTGTTTCTTCATGTGACACGTGGTAGTTCAATCACTAATGTAAGTTGACCTTCTGCTATAGGCTGGAGTGACAGAGAGGAGTGAGAGTCTTTTTATAGTGAGAAAACAGCTGTGCCATCATTGCATTTGCCAGGAGAGAGAGGAAAAATTGTCAAGGGTTCCCGTTTGTCATTGGCAAGAACAGTGAGATCCTGGGGCAGCACAAATTATTCCAGAGGTGCAGGCTCTTCTGTCAATTTCCAAGCATTGGCTTAGCTTGATCCACAAAGACCCTGATGGAAGGTCTGAAATTCCTCTTTGGACCAGCCAAAGCATGGCCTTTTACACAGAACATTTCACGATGCCGACAGATAGTTTCCAGAGAGGAACTGGGAATTCAGTTGAGCTCTGGTTGCAGATGATTCTTTTTCGTGCCTAGCTACCCGAACAAAGAGAGTGAGCCAGCAGCCAAATCTGCAAGTGAACACACACAGTGGGATGGGTGCACGGGAATGCACGGGCTCTGCCTGATTCAGCTGCTGCCAGAGCGCCAGGGGGCAATTTCTCTACGTCTCCCTGTGCTCTCTCGTCATACCCCCACCGTCGCCTTCCCTATGTCCTCAAATCCATTTGCAGTGTTGTTTGGAAGGAGCCCAACTCACACAGATTGGCAGCGCTGTAATTGGTGTTTTACTTACCTCTGCCTCTTTTCTCTCTGCTTTTGATCATTCTGATAATGACAGCTTATTTTCTCTCCCTTTACCATCGGAAAACAAAAAGAAACTCTTGAAAGAGTTGTGGAGTTATATTTGAGTTTTCTGATGTGCTGCTATGGGAAATAAAATTCACATTTTAAAAGGTTTTCCCACTTCTGTTCCACTCTTCCTCCCCCCTCTCCCAAACAGTCAACACTGATGGGAAACATTAATGTTGAGAATTGATTTTCCCCTCAGAAGGTGTTGTAACTACAGTGGCAACATCCTTGAGAGTTGGCATGTCAAAATGTTGATGTTCTCATTCCAGACCTTCATCATTGTCATCATCATTGGTGCCTCCATTTGCTAGACTCTATTTATTTATGTGCATTTTATTTCAAGTGCTATTTCTTAGGATAATATTCACAAGGGGTTGGGGGTCCTGAAAAGTGTTATATAAACTGAAATGCTTACCCCCTGGCAAAAGGTAATCTCCATTGCACACACCACCTGGTTGTAACAGCTCACATTTGCACAGTGTTTTGCAGTTCAGAAAGTATTTTCATGTATATTGTTTCATGTAACCCCCTGATAACGCTGTGAAGAATACATAAGGGATGGTCGGCTCCAGGAATCATCCTACTTTGCCACCCCACCGGGCACGTGTGCTTCTGTACCTGGTGTACTGCTGGCTTTCGTAGGTGTTATTGTGCAACTCCATAGAAGCAGATGGTTGCAAATGGTCACAGGTAGTTCAGTCTCAGGGAGGAGTCAAATTGATAGAGGCACAAATAAGCACAAAGCAATCAGAGGAATTCTTTTATTTTCTCATGTCTCCTAAGGAGGAAAATGGGGCAAGTAATTAATTACAGGATCTCTTTGACAGACTGGGGGAGAGGGGAAATCTGTGGATACTGCAAAGTTAATAAAACTGATTCCATCACAACTATATAAACATTTCAGTGAAGGGCACATATAATTAGGGCGAGAGCTATAATATGAATTGGGTGTATCATGTGCTTTACCATAGATTAGGAAATGACTTCTGTGAGTGGCAGTAATGCACTGTTAAGCTAGTGGCAAAAAATAAAAAAGCTATTTGTTTCCTGGGACATACATAACCTTTGGACTGAGATTTTATAAGAGAGCATTTCAAGGCAGTAAACAGTTACTCTAGAAGAGCATTCTTCTGGAAGAGAAGACCAGCAGCACTGTAATAATCGAGGGTGCAATTTGATTCCTGCAGGGGACTTGCCTGGGAGTCTAGTTCTTGACAGAATGCCGTAAATGCAGAACTGTTAATAAACACAGCTGTAGATGGCCACATAACGCTGTGGAAAAAACACGGGCTTTTGAGACGAGCACAGGCCTTGGACCAGCTAGAACTGAGCTTGGTCCTAGATCCTCCATGTACCAGTTATGCAACCTCTAGCAACCGTTGATTTCTGTGAGCCTCAGTTTCTCCCTGTGAATATCTACGGATTAAAAACTCCTCTTTTACAAAATAGTTGTGAGGATCAAGTGGGATAAAACGTGCAGCGTGCCTAGCGTGTAGAAGCAGCTCCACAAATGGTGGCCTTTCTCATTGTGGCTTTTTTTTTTTTGTGTGAGGAAGATCAGCCCTGAGCTATCATCCATGCTAATCCTCCTCTTTTTGCTGAGGAAGACCGGCTCCATGCTAACATCTATTGCCAATCCTCCTCCTTTTTTTCCCCCAAAGCCCTAGCAGATAGTTGTACGTCATAGTTGTACATCCTTCTAGTTGCTGTATGTGGGACGTGGCCTCAGCATGGCCGGGGAAGCGGTGCGTCGGTGCGCGCCCGGGATCTGAACCCCGGCTGCTGGTAACGGAGCGCGCGCATTTAACCGCTAAGCCACGGGCCGGCCCCTCATTGTGGCTTTGATGTTATTTCTCTTCTCCATGGAACCTAAACATCTTAGGGTCAGAGACTCAGTTCAGCTCCTTTTTCTGTTCTCTTGAAACTCCAGGTTACAAAGGGTCTCCGAAAGGCTTCAATTTGGCTGCAGTTAACCTTTGCTTATCACAGCCTTGCTTCCAGCTCATATCCTCATTGATGAATTGGCTCTGCTGGATGAGTTTGAGAAAGGACTGTTTACAAAGCACTGTTTTGGCTCTTCACACAACAGCTGACACTTGGTCCAGAATCTGGTTAGTGTGAATGATTGTAAATAGGAATCAACTTTTCATTTCTTATGCAACAAAGGAGAAAGGATTATAGCTTTCTCTGTTAGACGTTTAAACACATTATAAATCACTTAAACGTCTCTCAGCTGTGAGTTCTGGAATCATATTTAAGGAGCATGGGGCAATGAACACACTTCCCAGAATCTGAAGGGAGAATCACACTGGCCCTGCATTGCTTTTCCTTTCCATTATACTCACCATGGGATCCCTGGTGAGAAGGGACCCATCTCTAGAGTGTCCACTGGCCGTCCTCCTTCTGCACACAAGGCATCTCACATAAATAGACTCAGAAGAAAGAGCTACAACAGACTTGAGAGTGAGCTAGTATATTGGTTAAAAACTTCTTATTGGAAAACAGAAATCTGAACAAATCAGCTCAGGCAAAATAGAAACTTATTGGAAATAGAAACTTATTTCCACATGACTTGGAAATTCAGGGATGCCGCTGGCTTCGGATGCCAGGCTATCAACCCCAATGGAAAAGAGGTATTCTGATGACCCTGGCAGAAAAGTCCTAGGGAGGACTCCACGCAGACCTGCATTGCAGGACTAGCAAGGAAAATTGCACTATTGCATATCAGAGTCTATCATTTACTACAAAAATCACATGGTAACTGATATTATTTCTATTTTGTTTTCTGCTTTTCCTTTCCCTCTTTTTTTGGTGGTCTGGGTGTAGATCCTTAAATATCCTTAAATATATTATATGTTTTCTATTTCTATTTCACTAATCATGGCTCTGCTTATATCACCTGCCCATCTGTAAACCATCCACCATGACCAGAGAGATGAACATATTGATTGGTTAACCTGGGCCACATGACCACTCAAGTTGGGAGAAGGGTAGCATGGTTATTCACAGTTCCAACAGGACTGCATGAACTGGGGAGGATGCATGATAGACAAACAACATCTGTCTACCACACCCATTCCTGTGTTGTACCTTTTCTATTGAGATATGTAATTGTTGTGACTAAGCTGATTCCCTCTGGCTCCAATTCAATCCCTTTCCTCTTCTGCCAGCTGGTCAGAATCTTTTCATGATTCTCCCTTAATAAAAGGCAACAGTTAAACCCTTAAAGGTTTTTGAGAAGTTACATTATTTCATAGCCTTTTCAAGTTTAGCAATGAGAAAAACAGTCTTCATTTCCATTAAGTTTTCCCAGGCAGAATTTCTAAACTTTTCGTCATCTTCATAGATCTGATAGACACTGTTTTATTTCTTTCTTGCCTTTTTCTAGTTCAGGATTCCAAATGGAGCTGATGTGAAGGATATAGTGTAGGTGTTGGTAAAAGAATATGAATTTCTGGGTCAACTGACTTGTGTTCAAATACCACTTCAACCACTAGATCAACAGTGGTTAGGGAAATGCGAGTAAAAATGCTATTTTTTTTTTCATTTATTTGCAAACATTCAAATATTGAAGTAATATACACATATTTTTTTCCTGCCCCGCATCAATGCCTTCTGTTCTGTGGCAACAATACCACATACATTTTGCATCAAGCCCTATCTGAAACCACATCTATTGTTGGACTGGTCAGTTATATGAGCCAGTCAATTCCCCTTTCAGTTTAAACCACTTTGGGTCAGTTACCTATTACTTGAAACTGAATTGCAACTCTCATAGCTGATAATTCCCTTTCTTGTGAAGGTATGAGGAAGGTATCAGCCAGGGACCTGGTAGCACACCGACTATATCAGACCCCTTCCTGCAACACCAGTTGCAGCAGTAGGGACTATAGCTTTTTCCAGGAAGCCTCCTGTGTTAAGTCTTTTGCCACCACATCGAAGGCTGTCTGATGAATGGGACTTAATGTAGGGCAAGAGTGGATCTGAGCAGGGCAAGAGATGTACTATATCAGACACTTTGTGTGTGCCGTTTCACATCCTTGCATCTTCTCAGCCCACATTCGACTCGAGCCACTGTTGTAGCAACTAGCTTTGTGCAAATATATTCTGACAGTGCCTCACTTCATCTGCATCACGTCTTCCTGCCCTGGGACTTCTCTAATGCTGTGCTGTGAGTATGGCTGTGGAAACCCACTCAGGCATGTGCAACCTAAAAGGGCAGGGAGTTAAAGCCCAATGGGACATCCCTTTTCTAATGGCGGATGAGAGCTGGTAGGTAAATGAGGCGTAGTCTATATGCCTCTTCAGAAGGTCTTAGTGGGTCGCCCTAGTGACACAGCAGTGACCAACTTAATATACTCTTGTATTGCTGTTCCCTCTTGGCCTCACTTTCCTGGATCATTTCCCAAATAAACTGCATGCAAGCCCTTGTCTCAGGCTCTATTTTTGAAGTAGAAACCAGAATCATCACAATTCTAAAGAGATTCCCAAATTCAGTCCTCAAGTCTTACCTGCATAAATAGGAACAATAGAGCTTAGTGTGGGTCATAACCAAACTTTTTTGGCTCTTGCTCCAAACTGCATGAGTCTATAAACACTGATCTCGAATTCTTCCTCTCTGGCTTACACAGTCAATGTCCACCAACGGAAAAGCCCCTCAGTGGTCATGCCAGTGGTACTGTCACTGTCGCCAGGGCCCTGGGTGACAATGCTGATGTCTCTGCTCTCCAAGTGATACCCAAGATCCAGACCCCGCCTCTCTAGCTCCCAAGTGGCTCTGCACTCCCTTGAATCTTCTCAGTGTTGGATCCATACAGCAATGAAGAGAAGATCCCTCTCCTGGTCTGGGTTACACTTAATTTCCCAGGTCCACTGCACTGGGAGCAATATCCTCATGTCTCCTTTTGATTCTGCCTGCAGCCCAGAGAGATCAGACCTAGTTCATGGGCTGGGCCAGGGAGCGATATACAAGGCAGATCCCAAATCCTTCATTTCATCTTCATCTCTCTCGGACACTCTTCAAACCATCTCCACTAGCTTCTTCCAAACAGCCCCATAATTCAGAAAGCCCCTTCCTCACTGGCTATTCAGTGAGGACAGTGAGGACAGGCTATGGCCTGTCCCTTTGTTTGACTCATCAGGAAGGTCTGAAACTCAGCAGTGGATATATCTTAGGCTCAAATGGAATCCTGCCACTTTTCTTCCCACAATATTATCCTGAGAAAATGAACTTCATAACTAAAACACCCATGTTTAAATAGAGTGGAATGTCAACAAAGTCCTTCTTGTTATATACTGTGACTCCAAATGTGACTTATGGATTTCCAGGCTTCACCAGCCTCTGATTACCAAATAAGTTCATATTTCCTTCTACGATCTAAAGTAAAATGACCCCAAGTCCTCATTCTTTGAAGACCCTTCCTCTGCTGAGCTTTCCTCACCAACTGAATTCTGGGAGTCAAGAGAACACTCATGTGCTCTACATATCTGTCCTGCCAGTCGTTTTTGTCAGCCATTCACCCCCAAAGTGGCCTGCTTCTCCGGGACCCCTTGCTCTCCACTTAGATTTACAAGTGCAGAAGGGGTCTTTGACCTGGATTTAATCAATTTGGTAATCACAGCTCCTAGGGTTTTTTTTTTTTTTTAAAGATAACACTAGTCACCCAAAGAAGTTCGGGATGGGTGACAATTTGCCACTCCCACGTAACCTTGCTACCATGTTATAATGAAAGCAAGTCTCAGACCAAATTCTGCCATGTGAGCAGAAATTTGCTAAACACATGTTCACTAGCAAGCGGGTACAAAACAGCTCACATTCTCTATTCTGGAAGCTGGAGGAAGTCACAGCCTCTGTCTGGCCTTTTGGATGGTCTGATGAACACCTTGCATGGACTTCTGTTCACGGGAGACAAAAGCCAAGACTGCAGAGGCAGGATTCTGTCACACTTTCAGTCAGTACCAGACAAGGATACTCGACATTGATGGCTACACACTGGTGGTGCATACAGAGCCTTTTAGCAACCAAGTCTCCCTAGGGTTGTAGGCTTGCGGGCTCTCTGGATTCTAATACCATGATTGTGCCAGGGTAGAGATATTTTAGCCAGTCCACATATTAAGAATACTTTTTTTTAGCATTCTTAGAAACATTTTTATTACAAGTGTTCTTTTTTTTTAACTTTTTTTAGTTGAAATATATTTGACAAAGAACACTCTTAATTTCACTAATAAAAGCCCAGTTCTGACATTTGTTATGCTGATCAACAGGACACCATTTTTCACAAAAACATCCATTTTTGACATTCTCTGTGCAAATTAGCAAAGCTTTGACTATTGATTGAGATACAGACAGCAGAAGCGCCAGAAGCACTGGCGGATGGACTCCAGGTGAGAGTGCCGCCCCAGCTGCCCCTGGAGTCAAAGCTGAAATGAACTGGTACGTATATAATATTTCACTGTCTATATTGAAGTGTTTTAAAGTAAATTATTGTCATCATTATAGGTCCCCGAACCTCAAAGCGTAAGGCCCCAAATCTTGGATTCCACAGATTGACCACTAGACCCAGATAAAGCAACCACAATAACTGGATATTTTTCCAACTGCAGATTATGACCCATTAACAGGTCATAATATGAATTGAACGAGCCATGACCAACATTAAAAACAATAACACAGAGTATATAGAAATATCAACATTACACATAATAAGGATAAGTATTGCTTCATGAAACTTATTTTGTTTATGTTAGATATTTGTGGCATCTGTTTACTGGAATACTATGTGAAACATAAAATATCTTTTATTATATCTTTTTTTTTAACTGTATCCAAAAAGTTGAAAACACTCAAAGAGATTTATGCATCCTTATGTTCATGGCAGCATTATTCACAATAGCTAAGATGTGGAAGCAACCCAAGTGCCCATCAACAGATGAATGGATAAAGAAGATGTGGTATATATATATATATATATATATATATATATATATATAATGGAATACTACTCAGCCATAAAAAAGGACAAAATCGTCCCATTTGCGACACGGATGGACCTTGAGGGTATTATGCTAAGCGAAATAAGCCAGATAGAGAAAGACAAACATGGTATAATTTCACTGATATGTGGAAGATAAACAAACATGTGGATGAGGAGAACAGATTAGTGGTTACCAGAGGGGAAGAGAGCAGGGGGGTTGCAAAAGGGCTAGAGGGGCACATATGTATGGTGATGGATAAAAACTAGACTATTGGTGGTGAACAGGATGCAGTCTATACAGAAACTGATACATAATAATCTACACTTGAAATTTACACGTTATAAGCCAATATGACCTCAATAAAACTATTTAAGAATAAAAGAAAACAAATAGTTGAAAACACGTTTCACAAAGTTGGTGTTATTTACTCTTTAAATACCACTTAAATACCCGTGGTCCTACTCTCGATTCACATTTAGGCAAAGCATTTCTCACCGTCTTCAAGGGCATGGTTCTGGCTGAATATACCCCACTTACATCACTGAGTAGAATACTTGGCATCTTACTCTGCAACATCAGCATTCGGATTTATGGTGACTTCATTGCTATCGCCAAGGACAATGGGTGGGTACTTGCTTTATATTTATATAACTATGGGGCCAAGTCTGGTAATTTTCCAAAAACAAAAGCAATCTGTTCCGAAGATTCTGAGAGCTTTCTCAGCCTCCCAAACCTAAAAACTGCCAGCAACCTCCCAATGGCAGTTCCAGCAGAAAAAAAAGATCTTCTGTCTTTACTAGGTACCAGCATCCCTGCCTCACAAATAGTCTGCATTCTGAACACATGCCTAAACCAGATGTTTTCTTTTATATCAAATAAATTGAAAAGAAGGGTTGAAGCTTTTCTGGCAATTGCATTGCCTCCTTCTCTGCTTGCAAATGGTGACTTGTGTAGAGGGAAATATCTGTCATATGCAACCGAGTTCTGTCAAGTGTTTTTAAGATCTCTCTTATTGAAAGGTAGCACTACCCCAGCAGCGATTTTTAACTTCCGACAGCATTTTTATTAGCTAAGTCATCAACGCTCCAAGATCCTGCAGAAGAATTGAAAATAGAGTTTGCAGGGATGAATATGTCTACATGATTCTTCGAATTTAAACTCAAACCCAGTTTTTGCTTAGTAATATGATAAAAATGTACAGTATTGGCTGCTAATATTAAAACATAAATATATGTATATATATGTGCATTAAGAAACAGTTATGTATATATATGTGCATTAAGAAACAGTTGAAAAATATTATGTGTTAAAAGTGGTGAATGAAAAGCCCATTTGTTCTACCACTGGGACATTCCAATGGAAGCCTACCTAGTTGGTTTACCTGAGGAAAACGTGCTTAATAATGAGTGGAGGGGCCGGCCCCGTGGCTTAGTGGTTAAGTGCGCGAGGTCCGCTACTGGTGGCCCGGGTTCGGATCCCAGGTGGGCACTGATGCACCACTTCTCTGGCCATGCTGAGGCTGCGTCCCACATACAGCAACTAGAAGGATGTGCAACTATGACATACAACTATCTACTGGGGCTTTGGGGAACAAAAAAAGGAGGAGGATTGGCAATAGATGTTAGCTCAGAACTGGTCTTCCTCAGCAAAAAGAGGAGGATTAGCATGGATGTTAGCTCAGGGCTGATCTTCCTCACAAAAAAATAAAAATAAAAAAAATAACGAGTGGAAACTGCTGAAAGAGGGAACTCATCAAGGATGGCATGTAGTCAGATCATCCCCAGAAACCGGAGGGAAAGGAATTTGTGCTGCCTGGGGCAGAAGTCTGGGAGTAAAGTGATCTGGAGGCCTGGGTTGGGCTGTGCGAAAAGGCACTTGTCTGAGAGGAGCAGAAATAATGCAGTTTGTGAGGAGGGAGCCTGTGAACCAGCGACACAGGAAGTGACTCAGAGGGTAGTGGGGATGAGTCATGTCAAGTTGTGGTTCCAGAACCAGGGAGAGAGCTTGAAAACACTAGTGAAGCACATCATGCTTAGGGCAGCCAGCAGATAATGGGAGTCCTCATTTAGCACGTCGGTGCAGCGTGAGAAATAACCTATTGAAAAAGCCCAGTCTCCTGTTCCAGCAAACAAAATAGTCGAATTCTTCCAAAAGAACTCACAGCTGATGGCTTTTTTTTCAGAATCAGGAAAATGTGAGAAATGTCTGTCTTTTATAATTGCATGTTTTTGATGTGCGCCTTCATAAAAAATGAAAGTGAATTTCCGAAATTAAGCACATTTTAGTTTCTTCAACATACAGTGTGTAGTGAATAATGCAACGTTTTGCCAGCCTAAGTTTATCCTTAGAGACGTGTGGTCCACCTGGTGTGTTAGATGCTGAGTGAGGGTGAGTAGGGCAGAGGGCAGGGAGATAGCATCAGAGAACTGCAGGTATGCAAGAGGTGTGATATTACAGAGGTCAAGGGCAGCCTTAGGCACTGGACCATCTGCCTTCACATC
The DNA here is from genome assembly GCF_020826845.1 of Diceros bicornis minor. Taxonomy (NCBI): domain Eukaryota; kingdom Metazoa; phylum Chordata; class Mammalia; order Perissodactyla; family Rhinocerotidae; genus Diceros; species Diceros bicornis. Next base: position 16,485,633 of record NC_080767.1, on the reverse strand, counting down.
CCAGCTCTACGCTTTCTACCTGGGTCTTACTTTCCTCTGCTGGAAATCTAGAGCAGGGCCACCTGGAGTTTAATTATTTAGATTTGTTGGCCTGTGCCGGCCCCTGATCCCTATATCATTTCTCACATCTCTTCTAGTTCTATCTAAGATGCGTAGAAATTAAGAATATAGGCTCAAATCCTGACTCTGCCACTTACAAGCTGTGAGACCTTGGGGGCGGTTAAGCAACCTCTCTGTGCCTCAGTTTCCTCAGTTGTGAAATGGGGATAATGATGGTACTTGCCTCATTAGGGTTTTTGTGAGTATAAAATTACTCATGAGGACACGATAAGTCCTCGTTAGCTGCTATTATATACTTTAGAGAGGCAGTATAGCACAGGGGTTCAAGCAAGCAGTCAGAGCCAGACTGATTGTATCTGAATCCTGGCTGTGTGATCTTAGGCAAGTTCCTTACCTTCTCTGTAGCCTCAGTTTTCTCATTTGTAAAACAGGGATAACAAGATTACCTACTTCGTAGGAACTGAGCAAGAATTAAATGAGTTAATGTGTTTAAAGTTTCTAGAACAGTGCCTAGTGTATAATACATAAGTGTTTGCCACTATTATGATTGTACTTATTTTGCATGGTTTTTTTTTAATCTAGCACTGAGCCTAGCCCATTCTAGGTACTCATTAAGAGGCTGTTGAACACATGAATGAATGAATGAATACAGTCTAATTCAATAGCCTGCATTATAGACACTGGCTATCCATAGCATTCCAAATTTGCCAAATACACTTGGACTTGTCTGCATCACACATGACTTTAGATGACATGTAGACGTTGTCCCCAACTCCCTCTTCCGTTCTGCCCTGTGGTGCTCAGTGCTAAAGGGGAGAGCCTATAGGACATGAGGCCATGACAGCTTCAGGAAGCATCTCTCCATTTCTCCATCGGTACACTAGGGAGTCATCACAATGTTCCCAAAGTTTGGAAATCCAAGGAGGAAACAAATTAATTATAGACACAAGTCCAATCACCCACCATCCCTTTCTCCGTGGATATGTCTGGTGGAGAGCAATCACTACTGTCACTTGAACGCTCAGGCAGGGCTGCTGGGGAAGCGAGCAGGCCCCAAAGAGCAGGCAAGCTCCCCATTAACCCAGAGCCTTCTATCTGTGGCCTGGGTGGCAGAGGCAGTTCCGCCCCTTCATAAACATCAAGACACAAAATAATGGAATGTTTAGTCTGAGTAATACATTAAGGAAATCAATTAGGCCCACATGCAACTTTCTGAGATTTTAATTACAGTACTTAGGGTACCACAGTAGAGCAGTTTGTCAGGAACATAATTTGCTAATGAATAACAACTGACACAGTGAATTAGTTGGGATTGTAATTAGCTCTTGCTAGCCATCCATTGGAACCCTGATCAAAAGCCAGTCAAGGAAAGAGGGCGAAATCAGCTGTAAATGATAACCTCGACAGCTCTATCTGGCTGTTGCCTTGATGCCGGTGCACCAGAGGGGCCTGGCTGAGGCCGTATGCACACCTGAGCTCAGGTGTGGTCTGGGGACAGCATCTGCCTCACCTAGGAGCTTGTTAGAAATGCAGACTCTCGGGCCCCACCCCAGACCTATTAAATCGGAATCTGCATTTTAAGATGCTCAGGTGACTTATAAGCACATTAAAGTTTGAGAAGCACTGTCGGAGTAGAAAGAGCATCGGTTCAAAGTCAGACAGATCTTACTGTAACTCCTGACACGCTCACCTACTCACTAGAGATGAGCAATTGCTAGGTCACTTTGAGCCTCGGTGTCCTTATCTGTAAGTTGGATCTACTAATATCTATACTGCAGGGTCGTTCTAATAACTAACAATGGTATGTGCATGTGCCTGGTACAGTTGTGAACAGTGAATGACAGCATAGGAGCAACCCAGCAAGGCTTCCTGAGGACGGGCCTGACTATAAACAGTGCCGCGTGTGTCTCTGACCTGGGTCACATATGTGGTGCCTTTTCTGAAAATCTCTGATTACCTTCATCTCTCGAATCTTCCCATTCCACAATGGGACAGGACTCACAGAAAAATGATAAAATATTACAAATCAGTTAAAAGAGTAAAGAAAATATTTTTAAAGGTAAAATAGTGAAATTAGCCAAAGAATATGCTAAAACTAGATTCAATTGTTTTTGTTTTTTTAAAGTGGCCAAATGACCAAATAAGAAAACGTGGTTTGGTAATATCAAACCTCTGGGAGAGTGCAGGGCCCAGACGTTCTATGTCTTCCCATGGGAGGGAGGATCCTGAAGAATGAGGTAGCCATGAGCAATCCTCCCAAGAGGAGATTCACGCAAGAATCTCGAGAGCTGAGATCCATAGTTGAGGAGAAAAATTCTTAGGAGACATTCTTGACACATTGTATGCAATGAATATGTTCTTGATAGAGCATGCAAACTTAAAAATAGGTACATTGAAGCAATTTTATCATAAGAAAATTTCCCTCTAAGCTTCCTCACCGAAGTTAAGATAGTGTTGGAAGGAAGCCTTACCTAAGTTGATTATTAGACCATGTGCTCAAATACAGGGGATTACCACTCACACAGAAAATGGTAATATTTTTACAGAACATTGTGGGTAGACTGAAGGGGTTCTGGGGACATCTATGTAGGACAAGGTGAAAAAATCATTTTATTTTTTTATATCATGTAATTACAAGGAAAACTAAAAATTGAGAAAGATAACATTAGGTTTGCTTAAAACACCCAAATAGAATATTGTCTATTTTTTAAATGAGAAAATGAGTTTGCTTCTGGAAATGTAACTTTTTTATATCAAGTTTGATGCTTGAAATGGCTATACTCTATTCCTGATCAAGTTTTTAATAACGATCTCTTTGAATTTTGGATATTCACCATCAATGAAGATGATCCTTGTTTGCATGAGGAGATCATTTTGAAAACTGTTTACGTGAGGAGATCATAAAAAAGTATTTAAACTATCATTTTACGGCTATTCCAAAATTCATAATAGTTGAAATTATATTTAAGGACTATAATAGCCCATCCTTTTCTTTTATCGACAAATTTAATGTTGAAATTTCTTGTGATAATGCCAATGTTTTTCAAATCTAATTGAACTTTTTCATATCTAGTCCTTCAACGTCATAATAATGTGGCTCTAATTTGCAGAACTCTCACATATCATTAGAGTGGTCACCACTGAAAGACACATCAATTACAAATGGGCAGACATCCCAAATATATGGGAAGGCCACCCCTAGAAGCTCAAACTTCCTGCTCCCCCTTTTCTCAACACACATAGATGGCACCTTGGGCTATGCACTGTGCCCCTTGGGCACCGGAAACACAAACTCCTGCCAAAGCTCCAAGGGTGACTTGTCTACAAAGGGCAGTCTGGGCTCCGTGGTTAGCTGCTGGCATGGCTGTCCAGGTGGAAGGGCTCCTCCTTGGCTGTGCTTAACGTGTTGTGGCTGAGTGGTGCTCATTATGCTCCTGCCTGCGGGGACTGTGGGTATACAAACAGATCCCACTCATCTGGTGTCACCCTCTGCAGAGTCCCCAAATAAGGCTGCTTATGGCCAGAGGTGACCAGTCCAGGGTCTCTGGCAGCTCCAAAGGCTTGAGAGTTTTGCGCTCTTGTGGCACACCTATAATCCATTCATGGCACGCAACTTGGCCAGTTGGGAAGCTCTGGATTACTCAGGGTTGGGAACCAAGTCATCCTCTTTCTATTTCACTTCTTGGATCTATGCGCGGTGGGCTCTCCTACCCCTTCCTCTTTTACTTCCTGCTCCAAGGATTGGGAAATACTGGGGTCTTTCTCTACTGTGTTGGTGGAAACTTGGCCACTTCCATTCAGCTGTCATTTCTCCCAAATGACAATCTGACCTTGTCTACTGTTGTTATTCCACACCAAGATGCCTGGAATACACAGCACTAGATTTGGGACCAAATGTGGTCTTTCTAGTGGTTTGACTTGTTCCACTTCCTCTGGCAGTTGTGGGGTGCTACTCCACATTAGTCTTTCCTTGCACTGCAATGATAACATCTCATCGTTGGGTTTGGGAAATGGAAGAGGCAGAGATTCAGTGAATGGGAAGCAACGACTTCGAGCTTCATCTGCATTCTTTATTCTCTTACAAGGGCTTTGCATTGGAGCATCAAGCACTTACCTAGCTAGTAATAAATTCTATCATTTCTTTCCTATTTGGTCTCTGAAAATTAAACAGGATGTTATATTGGAGATTTCAATTGATGCAACAATGTACAATCTAAAGGAGATTCTAGGCCACGTGCAGAGATTACAGAGAAGTCAAGTTGCAAACCACAGCTCACCAAACCCACAGCCATATCAAGCATACAATAAGATTGAAAGAGTGGAGATTTAGGGAAAATTTATGAGGATTTCTTTGGAGAAAGTTGTGGCTGTGCTGAGTCCTCCTTCCCCATCCAAGGAGGAGGGTAGAAGGGAGCTTCCCCTGTCACCTTGTCAAGGGAGGGGAGTTTCAGTGAGACCAGAGAGCAGCCAGGGGAACACATAGGCCTGTTGTCTGACCCCACACCACTGCCCCACCGAGGATCTCAGAGGATGAAACCAGGGCTGTCTAGCTGATGTGGCAGCAAAGCAAAGGCGAATTCTTCCTTCTTGGGGATTGACTTTCACTCCCAGATTTTGTCTGGACAAAGACAAGGTAGTTATCTGCAACCCTGGGTGGGTTGCATCTTGTATCCTGTCCAACAGAGTTGTCAGGGTGAGAGATGTGGCCTCAATAGAGGCTAAGCCGAAGTTGTACTTCTGGATGCCTAGGGCAGAGGAGAGAGTGAGCAGTGCCAGACCAGTGGGCTTTTGCCTGTGTGAAGGGCATGGCCTGTGAGAGCTCACCAGTGAACTGCCCCAGAAAACAACTTTAGCATCTTCCCTTCCCCAGGGCCCAACCTGCTCATGATAATCAGGTAAAACATTTTCTGCCACTTTTACCTTTCTTTCCCACCACCTATGCCCACCTGACCATGCCCTCCTCCACCCTGAGGGGATCAGAAACTGCGGTTGACAAGCTGGAGGAGGGGAGAATTGGCAGGTGGAGGAAGCTCCACACTCCTTCCCCTTCCTCCAGCCCATGCCCTCCCTGGAAGTACGTGAAAGTCTTACCTTCAAATCAGTTGGCAGCTTTGATTGTTACAAGAGACTGGACTTTTAAATCCCTGGATTTATACTGTGTTTGCAGCATCAAGTTTAAGTGACCATCAGACTTTTGATCAGAAAGTGATCAGAAAATCATGCGATAGCTTGAGTACAATTTGAAGGGAAAGTAGGAGACAGAAAAATAGAGTTGCCACCTAATTACCTTTCATGAGTCCTATTTGTTCAAGGTGCTGCTTACCATTTCTTAATGTCTAATCCTTGGGTAGGGAGCTCGGTAGGGATAGAGGGAGAATTGGAGCAAACCTCACATGAACCTTCAAGGTAGAGTCACAGAACGTTAGGCTTGGAAGGAAGCTTGAAGTCATCTATTGCAAATGACCTCCTGCTATTTTGAGCCCGTCTGCCACACCCCTGCCCAGTGGTCACCCCACTTGTATTTGAATATCTGCAGAAAACGAGGATGCACATCCTCTGAAGACAGTTCCTCCCATTTTTAGTTTGATGCAATCTCACTTGTTTGTTTTTGCTTTTGTTGCCTTTGCTTTTGGAGTCAAATCCAAAAATAATTATTGCCAAGACCAATGTTGAGGAGATTTTCCCCTATGTTTTCTTCTAGGAGTTTTATGGTTTCAGGACTGATATTTAAGTTTTTAATCCATTTCAAGTTAATTTTTGTGAGTGGTATGAGATAGGGGTCCAATTTCATTTCTTCTTGATGTGATTATCCAGTTTTCTCAGCATCATTTATTCAAGAGACTATCCTTTCCCTATTGAGTATTCTTGGCTCCCTTGTTAAATATTAGTTGATCTTATATGTGAAAGTTTATTTCTGGGCTCTTGAATCTGTTCCATTGGTCTATGTTTTTATGCCAGTATACCATACTGTTTTGATTACCCTACCTTTATAATATAGTTTGGAATCAGGAGGTGTGATGTGGAAGTTTAGGAGACATTGATTTCTGAGGCCTGATGTATTCTTCCTTGGATGATGCCGATTTACTCAGGTCTCTGGGAAACTTCTCTGGCTCCCCAAACCTCTGCTCTCCCTATTGTTGCTCCCATCACAGTGAATGGGAATTTTTCTATACGTCTGTGAGCACCGTGAGGACAGGAATTATCTTGCTCATTATTAAATCCACAACACCAAGCTCAGTAGTTGAAGAGTAACAGGTGCCAATAAATTAGCTCCCTTCCTGTGGCCGCAGAGGAAGTCTTCACTGGGTGTGCTTCCAGCTGTTCCCATTAAGTCTTAGGAGGAGAACGCTGGCTCTCTGAACAGATCAGTTTCCCTTTTTTGCTGCAAGCCTCATGCCTAGCTTTGTCTCTTCAAGTCTGAAAACACTTCAGTTTTTAAAATTGTACTGAAAAGAGGAAGAAAATGACTTTCCAAGGTCAGGTCGTTGGGCTGGTGGGTCAACCTGGAAAGAGATAGATGAGTTCTGGTATATCGTATGAAACTCTATCCAAACCGTCCTATTTTTGATATTTCCACCTCATTCGATGACATTATTTTCTTTGGAAGAATAGAACATTTATTATTCAGACTCTGGGCAGAGGAGTGAAATGGCCTGGATCTAGAGATAAGGGGCAATTTACTACTGGCCAGCGGCTGCCCTTGCCATCTAACATATATAGGTTTAAATGAAATCATTGTAGGCCCATGGCTGCCTCTGGTCCAAAAGAGAACTGTTTATTTTTGGGCCATAGTTTTGCCTGTCCTTAATGCTGTTTCTGAAAAACAGTGTGTATTTTCATCTCACTGTGTGCTTCTCTGCCTCCCGGCCCAGCCTCTGCCTTGGGAGAGCCTTATAACCCCTCATTGGGTTATTGCAATAGCCTCCCACCTGGTTCCAGTGACCCTCGGTTCTCCCTCCATCCTTCTCAGTTCAACCCCCACCCACACATTTCCTGAAGTTCAGCCCTCGCCTCCATGGCTGCCTGAACAAGGGCCACATCCTTGAGCGTGGCCTTGAAGACTCGACCTTTTGTTCTTTCCCACTGTGTTCTGTCTGCTCCTGCCAGTTTCACCAACAGCTGCTTTGTGATCATGTCCCCCCGTTTCTGGAGCACCCTGTTTCCTCCCTTGGAATGTGTCTTCTCTTCAGTTCTGCATGCTCCCCTCTCCTCATCCTTCAAAGCCCAGAATTGACATTACCTTTTCCTTGAAGATTTCCCTAGTCTCTCTTTTGCTGAAAGTGGGATGTCTCTCCTCACAGGGTTGTTGAAAGGATTGGACAAGATTATGCATAAAAGCAGAGTGTGGAGTGGTAGTTGCCAGGGGCTCAGGGGAGGGGGAACTGGGGGGTTGCTGTTCAATGGGTAAAAAGTTTCAGTTACACAAGATGAATAAGTTCTAGAGATCTGCTGTACAACATTGTGCCTGTAGTCAACAATACTGTTTTGTACACTTCAAGATTTATTAAGAGGGTAGAGCTTGTGTTAAGTGTTGTTAGCACAATAAAAAGAAAAGACTGCATGTGGATATGCAAAGTGATGTGCCAGCACCTACTAGACACTAGCACAAAAGAAATATATTTTTTTGATTTCGATGTTTGACATCTGGTTTTGAGACCTCCCCTCCAACATTCAGTAGCTGTGTGGTCCTGAGTAAGTTCCTTAATTTCTTCAAGACTCAGTTTTATCATCTGTTAGAAAAAAAAGAACAAGAATAACTGTCTCTCTGGTCCTATGGATGGATTAAATGTAACAATACATGTAGAAATGTCCAGCGTGGTGACATGGTAGGGGCTCAGAGTCCAACTTTAGTTTCCTTTCTCCTTTGAGGTCAGTGACTACAATATCTACATGTTTATAACCCTATGGCACAGAGCATGTAGCCTTGTGCATAGTCAAGGCTCAGTAAATGCTTCTTGGATGAAAGAATGAATAAATGATTGAGAGGAAGGAAGGCAGGGAGGGAGGGAGGAAGGAAGGAAGGAAGGAAGACAGGAAGGAAGGAAGAGAAAATACATAAAATGAAAGAGTTAGCCCACTTAGATCTTCATTGTAATGCAATTAAGGGGTTTCAACTCAAAGACAAGTCTTTCCACAGTGAACAAGGATATTCCTCTTCTTCCTAACCTGTGAAACATTTTCAGCAGCAGCAACCTTGACATTTGGAAAGGAGAGCAGTTCAAAGTTCCTAACTTCTGGAAGTTGGTAGTTGATATACCAGCAATGCTACCTCTGTTTAAGAAAAAATTATTTTGACAGTTCTTAAAATGGTAAGGAAGACTTTTTTCAAGACTATTATAACAGAGTCAACTCTATGGCGGTAGAGGAGAGATATCAAGTTCAACTCTGAAAACAACAAGGACAAATGAGGATTTGTAGCCAAGGAGCAGAACTAAGGTGGATAAAAAATCGCTAAGAAGAGACCTCAAGGGTAGCGGAAGTCTTGCTGAACTGAGCTAATAGGATTCTTGCTAAAGGAAGGCCAAGGACTTAGACATGAAAGGTGGGGGATGAGGAACTTGATCAGATATCAAGGGTGACTGACTTAGCAGGATTCTTGCTAAGACTGGGCTAGGCAGGCTGAAGAGAGGAGCACCACTTGGGGGATCTTGGCAGTGACTGTTTACCAACTAATAGAAATATTTCAGTATTCTGGCCACTGGGAGAGCTCTCTAGGGACTTACTAGCTGACTAGTAGCCCTGACCATATCTGACTTATCAAATCCTGTCACCTTTACATCCAAAATACATCTCAAGTCCAGCTACTTCTGTCCACCTCAACAGCTATTGCTCTAGAACCAGCCACCATCACCTCTTGCCTGGACTTCTGCAGTAGGCTTCTAGGGTTTTCCTGCCCACAAGCATGCATCTCTATAATCCATTCTCCAAACAATTTCCAGAGTGATCTTTTAAGAATATAAATTATATCATGTAATTCTGCTGAAAATGAATTCCATTGTACACAGTACACTATGCAGACTTCTTATCCTGACCTACAGGGGGCCACATGATTTGCCCTCTACCTCTCTGCTCTGACCTCATCTTCTCCACTCTCTTTCCCTCTGCCCAGCAGCCTTCTTTCTGTATCTTCCTCCCCTCACAACCGTGGCACTAACAGTTCTCTGTTGAATGCTGATTCTGCCCAGATCTTTGCCTGGCTGTTTCCTCACTCAGGGCCCAGGTCAAGAGTCAAATGTCACCCTCCTCTACTAGGATTTGTGCAATACCCTTTGTTTATTCACTCAAACTTTTATTGAGTTTTATTACTATGAACTTGCACTCTACTAGGTAACAAGGATACACAAATGAATAAGACCAAGTTGTTCTCCTTAAGGGCCTCAGTTGAGTAAGAGAGCCAGAAAAGCGATTGCAAAGACCTCAGGATATTTATGGTGCAGTGCAAAAATGAGCTCTGATGGAAGCCTTGTGGGAGCACAGAGAAGGACGTAACTATTAATAACTGTACCTGGGGGTATCAAGGAAGGTTTTTGGAGAGTAACTGATTTTACCTAGATAATTACGGTGGAGAATCCTTATTTTAGAATGAATGGAACTGAACTAAATTATACTATTTTATTTAAGACCTAAGATTTATCTGTGTTTGGTAAATATTTAAACATAAGGTATTCCTTATTTTCATACACAATTTTAGTGGGCATTAGATATACTCAGGGTAGATTTCTTTACTTTTTTATCCATAAGGGGAAGAGCATTTCTCATTTAGCTGACTTGATGACAAAGATTGATGGAGCAGGTAGTGTCAGGAGGGGAGAACTTTGAGTTGGTGGGGCTCTAACTTCTCCTGTTGAAATGGGATGAGTGGAACATCATGGTCACACAGCTGACCTGTTTTATCCCTGAAATAAACTTGATCAAGTGGATCTGTTATCCCTTGGATAGGGAGGCACATTCCAAATTGCCCTTCCCATTTCCCAGGAAGGTGGATGTCCCTTTCTTTCTTTTTCCCCCAGCTTTATTGAGATATAATTGACATATAATATTATGTAAGTTTAAGTTATACAATGTGATGATTTGATACATGTATATATTGCAAAATGATTACCACTTAACACATCCATCACCTCTCATAATTATAATTTTTTGTGTATGTGGTGAGAACATTTAACATCTTTTTTAGCAACTTTCAAGTATATAATATAGTGTTGTTAACTATAGTCATCATGCTTTACATTACATTCCCAGAACTTATTTATCTTATAACTGAAGTTTGTACCCTTTGACCAACATCTCCTCATTTCGACCACCCTCTAGCCCCTGGCAACCACCACTCTATTCTCTGGTTCTATAAGTTCAGCTTTTTTAGATTCCACATATGAGATCATAAGATATTTGTCTTTCTCTGTCTGACTTATCTCACTTAGCGTAATGCCTTCAAGGTCCATCTGCGTTGTTGCAAATGGCAGGATTTCCTTCTTTTTTATGGCTCAATAATGTTCCAGTGTGTGTGTGTGTGTGTGTGTGTGTGTGTGTGTGTATCACATTTTCTTTATCTATTTATCCACTGACGGACACTTAGGTTGTTTCCATGTCTTGGCTATTGTGAATAATGCTGCAATGAACGTGGAAATGCAGACATCTCTTTGAGATAGTGATTTCATTTTCTTAAAATGAGTTTTAAGAAACTCTTTAATTAACTTTAATTAACTCTTTCTCTTTAAGAAACTCTTCTTAATTAATCTTTGTAGAGATAGGAGAAAAGAGAAAATGTCCAAACTCACAATTTTCACTCCATAGTTACTATAACTATCACAGCCACATGGTTTTATTTTTCTCTTATACTTTTCCTTCCTAGTAGTCATCAGAATTTGTAATTATGTACTAATTTTTGGATTTTTTTGTTGAATATTTTTGATTTTGTGTGTGTTTGTGTCTCTGCCTTGTTGAAAACTCCATGAGGGAGGAAATTTCTGTGCTCCACCGCTGTATCTCCATATTGAGCACCTAGCATATAGTTGATGCTTAAAATATATTTATTCAACAAATGAATAATAAATAGTCTTGATAATTTAAGTAAAAGCCTGAAAGAAGATAATGGGAGGATTCACATAAATTAAAGGGGGTTGTAAGGACACCTCCTCAGGGAAAATCAACCTGTTGTGGCTCATAGAGATATTTCAATTGGGTGTGAATTTGAGGTCTCCAACCATTCTGATATTTTCTTCCAAAGGGGTAATTGAAATTGGACTCCTGGGGCAGGAGGTGGGTGCTTAAAATCATAGATAATGGAAATACCATTTGTTTGCTCACTTAGCAAGTATTCTTTGCTTCTAATAGAAGGGGAGAAATGCTAGACATTCCTATATCTGACAGAATATATTAATATTTATTGAATATACTCAAGAAGAATATTCTTTAGGATAAATTTTAGTAAATGGGTAAAGTTGGTATAATCTGGGACTAGGTCATTAAACAAGTAGTTCAAATTTGGTGAGTAGATCATTGAGCAAATAGCTCACCTTAGGCTTCCTTTACTTCTCTGGGTATCAACTCCGCCTGCCTTTTGGTAGGAAAGGCTCACGAATGTCTTTGCCATTGAAAAAGAGGAATGATTCACCCAGATGGTTTGGATGGGGCTCAGTCAAGTCTCTTGGCAAGTCTGCCCTGTGGTTTCCATTCCTAATGTGAACTGACTTGATGTAGTCCGATCATGCATGAGTCCTAGGCTCACTTTGGTAGAAAATGATAGCTGGAAAGTGTTGGTGCCTTTCAGCCAAAGGTCACCAGGAGCATACTTATAATCAAACAAAGTTAGTTTTCCTGGTGTGACAGGCATGCCCCTCAAGGTTCCTGCTCCGTGGTTGACATGCCCTATATAACTTTTCCTCCCTCCCCAATCTAAGTGGGACCTGTGACTATGTTGGAATGTCACTGCCATGATTAGGTTGCAAATCAGCCAAAAGGCAGATTATCCTGGGTGGGCCTGACCTAATCAGGCAAGCCCTTAAAAGTAGGTAAAACATCAGAGAGATCATCTGGCTGACCTGGAAGAAAACAAACGACCATGTTATGAACTGCCTGTGGAGGGGGCCCATGTGGCCAAAACATGAGAGTGGCCTCTCAGCGCTGAAGATGACCCCTGGTCAACAGCCAACAGCCAACAGCCAACAAGAAAACGAGACCTCAGTCCTACAGCTACAAGGAACCGAATTCTGCTAACAACCTCATGAACTTGGAAGGACCCCAGGCTGCAGATGAGAACATAGCCCCCACTGACATCTTGATTTCAGCCTGTGAGAGCCTGAGAAGAGGACCCAGCTAACCCAGCCCAGACTCCTCGCCCAGGGAAACTGTGAAATCATAATTATCTACTGTTTTAAGCCTCTAAATTTATGGTTATTTATTATGCAGTAGCATATAATAGAAAACTAATGCAATTGGTTCATTGCAACAAGGGAGACAAAACAAAATGGAGAAGCTTGGAGTGTCTCAGGAAGGGAGTTAGAGAAGGGGCACGTTCTAGAATTTGGACTGTGTTAGGTGAATTGGGTGAGAGTTCGAGGAAGCATGTTTGCTCTGGTTTGTGTGCTATCAGAAAGAAGGGACTGTTCCATGATTGGGTAACTTTATAAGCTTTATCTGAGAGGTGGGAGGAACAGAGGGGACAAAAGCAGGGGAATGGGTGAAGAAGCCCCAGAACACTCACGTTAGCAGGGAGAGGGGGACGCTTGGCCGTTTTTATGGTTTGGATGATGCTCCTGTCTTTGCGCTCAGACGCGATTCTGGAGTGGCCTTGTTTTGTCTCACGCATCACAGTCAGAGTGGCCTTGTTTGTGTTGAACAGGAGGACAGCGTGGGTTTCCTGTTAGAGTCAGGCCAGCTCCGAGCTGACAGCCCTCAGGGGCTGCTGTGGTGTGGGTGACAGTTAAATACTTCCACAATCTCACTAACAGGTTTGATTTTTTTTTTAAACATGGCAATGTTAATTAATTAATTAATTTCTTGGAAAGTGGGTGGGAAGGTCTTTTTAGATAATTTTTTTACAGCTTTATTGAGGTATAATTGATATACAAAAAACTGCACATATTTAAGGTATACAATTTGATGAGCTTGGACGTATGCGAATTCTGCTAGATATACATTTACTAACTAAATGCTTATTAGCAAGCCATCACCAAAGCCATCACCAAAAAAATGATCAGTTCTGTAAGCTTAAGGAAGTCTGCTCTTAGGTGCTCAATTTACACTTTGCATCAAAGGTTTGTGTGAAATAAAGGCAAGAGCTGACAGTAGGCAGAATCTGGGAGAATGCATTGCTGAACATGGACCCACTTAGAGATTTAGCTTAGGGCAATATATCCCTAATGTAATATCCCTAATATAATATCCCTAAGGTTAAAGAGTATAAACCTCACTGGATTCTCATATCCTATTCATGCAAAGGGAGGAAATGTCTCTGAAATATTATTAGCCAATACATATATATTAACTAATTTCACCAGTGAAAGCCCATTTGTAACATTCATCATGCTATTTAATAGAAACTCATTTTTGATGTCCAGTATGCTAATTTGATTGAGATAGGCTATAGAAGAACATCTAGTAGCTCCCTCTTGAAAAATGAGTATCTAAATTAGAATGCCATTTGACTACTCCTGAACTTTGTATACTTAAATATATACTTAATACAATAAATATATACTTAATAAAATACCATATATACTTACTATACTTAAGTATTGATACTTAATACTTTATATACTATCAGTTTCTGGACTAGAGCTTGATCCTTCCTTGACCATCTATTGGAGTCACCTGGAGGTATTTTTTAAACCATTGATGCTGATGCTGCACCTGCAGACCCGGTATCTCAGACTCTCTGGAGCTGGCATCCAGACATTGGTATTTTTTCAAGCTCCCTGGGTGACTTCAGCATGGAGCCCAGGTGAAGAAAGACTGGCTTAATCCAAAGATGTAATAACACCACAATCTGTGCCAAGGTATTTTAAAGTAGTTTATGGATATCTTAAAACGGGGCTGCCCATTAGAATTACCTGGGGAACATTAAAAAAAAAAAGGTGCTTAGACCTAACCCCAGACCAATTAAATCAGAATCTGTGGGTGAGGGGCCTGAGCACTGGTACCTTAAACATTTCCAAGTGACTCTAACATGCAACCAGGTGAAGGTCTGTTGTGATGGATGATGCATGGACGACTGCAGGCTGCTGGAATGTAAGAGCCTCATGAGGAGAGCAGCTCCCATGGCCCTTCCACTTGTGTGATGTGAGGGGCATCTCCCATGGTTGGCAGGGGCTAGTTTAGCTCCCTGAAGACTCCCAGACTCTGGGCACCAGGGGAACCTGGCATTCTCCCGGTACTGACTCCCCTTCTCTCCCTGAGCCTTCCAACCCCAGTTCTTATCGTCTCATCCCAGACCTCCTTTAAAGTCATGGACCCATGTCTGCCCCTCCTCACCCCCACCCCAGGCTGCGTGAAGTCCTCAGGCTCCTCGTGGGCAGGGAATGAGGTCGCCTAGATTTTCCTCTATTGACTGTGGCATCAACTCTGTAGACGTCTGCACTTGATGTGGAATGTAGGGGTGGGATGTGTAAAGATCACTACCCCCAGTCATTCTCCCTTCACATGCTGTGCACCGAGGCCCTTAGAATGGACCCCATCTGACTGTGCAGTCTACACCAGGATGGCCACAGGTGGAGCCTGGGCGTGGGCACCACCTCCAGAGCTGCCTAGCCTCCTCTTGTTTGCTCATTTCACCTTTTCTCAATTCCTCCCAAGTTGTTTGTTTGTTTGGTTGAGTTTTTTAAAAAAAATCCTTTATGTTGGCTCTGGTTTCCACCTACCCCTTTGAATGGATAACAGGAGGAAGCATCACATGGTCGTTAAGAAAAATGGATTTTGGAGTCACATCCTTCTGAGTTTGAATTCACCACTTATTTCCAGTGTGAACTTGGCCAGCCACTTGATCTTTCTGAGCCTGAGTTTCATCTGTTTAAAAACAGGTCAAAAATACCAATTTCATAGGGTTATTGTACGGATTAATTAGATGTTGCCTGTGGGAGGCCTAGGACAGAACCTGGCATACAGTCAGACTTAATTAACAAAGCATCCTTTGTTGTTAATATTACTGCTGTTATTATCCAGCTTGGGACTTGCAAGTCGGCTATAGCTTGACTATGGCCTCCTTCCAGAAGTGTGGTTCTCAACTTTGGCTTTACTTTGAGATTCCCTAGGGAGTGTTAAAAAACGTACTGGGGCTGGGCCCCAACCATCATGTCAGAGATTCTGACACAAGCATTCTGGGGTGTGGCCTGAGTCTTGATTGTTTTAAAAGCTCCCCAGGTGATTCTAATGTGTAGCCAAGGTTGAGAACCAGAGCAGTGGTTCTCAAAGTGTAGTTCCAGGACCAGGAGCCTCAGCAGCACCTGGGAGCTTGTTAGAAATGCAAATTCTCAGGCCCCACCCCAGCCCTCCAGAATCAGAGTCTCTGGGGCTGGGGCCCAGTAATCCGTGTTTTAAGGAGCTCTCCAGGGGATTGGATTGAGTTTGAGATTCACTGCTGTAGGGAATCTGCCCTCTACCACACAAGCCCTCTCCTGCCTCTCTTTGGTGGTGGCTGGGGGCTTGGGAGGACCTCTCTTTGGGGGCATCGCATTCCTGCCAGCGGTGGCATTGCTTCTGAGTTTCAGCCTGCCTGTTTGAGGATCGAATTTAAAGCTGGTCCATCTTTTAAACAAAATGGACACATGCACAACTGGATAATCAAGGAGAATGCACATATACACACTTTCACATTCATCTGGCGTATTTTTCAGCAAACAGTAGCATCAGACAGTTTTGCCTCATGCATTGTTGTAAATAAAACAGAGGAACTTACTAGCTTCAATTTCATGGCATTTCATTTTTTCCTTGGTATTTAATAGCACTGGAAGGGATATTGACATAATAAAGCAAACTTTAAAGATACCATTATTGTGACCTGACATAGGCTGATTTGACTGTTCATGATAATCAGCTTCTTTTTGTTGACTATACATGGTTTCCAGTGATCAGAGGGGCGTGAGGACAGTAGATCTCCTTTCCCTAAACCTCACTTCTGGGTGATGTGTTGCAATGCAAGTCGTGGACCAAATTCAGCCACATGTAACAACAACAAAATAATAAACAAACAAAACCCAACACAATAACAGAAAGACGCAAAGACCAGTTGATCTGTTTTGTGGATCCTCTGAAGTGTGGATCCTCTGTTCTTGGGGTTCTCCAACCTAGAGGGTTTGCTTTGAGGCAAAAATGTTTCTGCTCATTGGCTAAACTTCTCCAGCATCCCTGGCATTTTGAGTGCTGGACTTGCCTGGGCATTGTAGGATATTTAGCAACCCTGGACGCAGGCACTGAATTCTGCTAGCTATCCTCCCCCCATCTACTACCCCCTAGTCATTGTGATGACCCAAAAAGGCCTCCCCCCATTTCCAAACCTCTGTAACCCTCTGATGAGTGAAGGGGTGATAGGATCAAATGGAGCTCTTCACCTAAAGTATTTCTCCAAGGTGTTAAGGTTGCTGGGTTTTGATAGATTTTTCAAAATATTCTGTTAATGCAGGGCAGAACATTTCTTGAATAGCTCACATTTCACCAGTGAAACATTATTTCTAATATCCCTTATGCTAATTGACTAGCTCAATATGCAGCTTCAGATCGTGGTATTTAAAGCAAGCACTTGTCATGGTGCTTGTAGCAGGCGCTGGAGTGGAGTGGGGGCTCCTAATTAGGGTCTTTCAAATGCTAACCAGCCACCTCTGGAACGTGGATTCCTGATTAGGGTACTTCACATATTAACTGTTTCTAGGGTATAGATTACTTTTAATTTACACCTCATATTTCTCACTCTCTACGCTGAAGCATGTTAACGTAAATTACAGGTAAGGTACTATGCCTTGGAAGGGAAACCTCTTATGTGGTGGGTGTGGAAATGACCACGTGTCTGCTGGGTGATCAGCTGTACGTGTAAGAAGGCCTTAGAAGGTGCATTGCCTTTGACCCAGGGAATATTGTGACCAGCTGGACTGGTTTGCCAGGACTGAGGGGTTTCCCGGGATGTGGGGCTTTCAGGGTGAAAACCAGGACAGTCCAGGGCAAACTGGGACAGTCGATTATCTGACCAGCAACTCTGGCTCCAGAAATCTATCCCAAGGTAATGAGCCAAGAAAGGTTACTTATAATAGGTATTACCTGTGAAAGTGAAAATTTGGAAGCAAATTACAGAATTACAATAGGGAATTTGCTGAGTAAATTTTGGTATATCCATCAGGTGGAGTACTCTGGTTCTAAAAAACTTTTGTTCTGTGTATTTGTCAGCTCGGGCTGCCATAACAAATACCACAGACTGGTGGCTTAAACAACAGAAATTTGTTTTCTCACAGTTTTGGAGGCTAGAAGTCCCAGATCAAGATCTAGCAGGGTTGATTTCTGGTGAAGGCTCTCTTCCTGGGTTGCAGACGACCGCCTTCTTGCTGTGTCCTCAACAAATGGAGAGAGTGAGCCAGCTCTCTGGTGTGTCCTCTTACAAGGGCACTAATCCCATCGGATTAGGGCCCCACTTTATGACCTCCTTTAACCTTAATTACTTCCTTACTCCAAATACAGTCACACTGGGGGTTAGGGCTTCAACATATGAATGTTGGGGGGATAGAATTCAGTCCATTGCATTCTCAAAGACCACTTATGGAAAAGAAGGGATGTTCACAATATATTGTTATCTGAAGCCACAAAATGGTGTGTATGGTATGATTCAGATATTACCTAAAAAACAAGGAAGAAGAAAATATATGTGTCTATAGGAAGACTTAAACATACAGCATGTTTAAAAATGGAAATTAAGGTGACTTTAAGTTTTTTTATCCTTTCTGTAGTTTTCTTTTTTTATGCCAAAATTTTAAAAGGTTAACATGTAATACTTTTTAAATAAGAAAATTTTAGTTTAAAAATATAGGCTCTGGGGGGCCAGCCCAGTGGCGCAAGTGGTTAAGTGTGCACGCTCCGCTGTGGTGGCCCGGGGTTCGCAGGTTCGGATCCCGGGCGTGCAACGACGCACCGCTTGTCAAGCCATGCTGTGGCGGCGTCCCATATAAAGTGGAGGAAGATGGTCACGGATGTTGGCCCAGGGCCAGTCTTCCTCAGCAAAAAAAGAGGAGGATTGGCAGATGTTAGCACAGGGCTGATCTTCCTCACCAAAAAAAAAAAAAATACAGGCTCTGGTTAGATTGCTGCCAGGCCAGGGGAGAATGGATATGCTGCCTATTACGGAGAAAAATGGGGCCTGGATTGGTGGTAGCTATAAAAGAACACGTGAAGAGGGAACCTGTAATGTTTGTGCAAATCTGAGTTGAATATTCCCTGTATAATTGGCAAATGGAGGCTTGCTCTCTGTGAGAATGAGTAGTGGTTAAGAACCTTGTATCTGGAACTGACCATCACGGCTTTAATCCGACCCTTTGACTCGCTAGCTGTCTGCCCTTAGGCAATGTTTCTCTGTCTCAGTGGTCTGGAAGACACGAATAACAGTGATGCCTACCCCATTGGCTTGTTGTGAGGTTAGAGTGAGTTATTCCATGAAAGGCCTTGGAAAAGGGTCTGCCAAGTAGAAAGGTGCTCAGTAAATCAGCTACAGTTGTTATCGTTATTATCTTCTAAGAATGCCTGGATTTGCATCTTAGGCAAGGCTTAGAAATTCTTTTTGCCTCATGGCTTTGGATAACATGTCCCCTGTTCCTTTGGGAAGGGTTTCTTAATCAGTGCCAGGCTTGCTAGATTTGACAAATAAAAACACGGGATACCCAGGTAAATCTGAATTTCAGATAAACAACAAATAATTTTTTTAGTCTGTAAGTGTGTACCAAAAATTGCCTAAGCCATACTTACACTAAAATATTATTCATTGTCTATCTGAAATTCAAATTTAACTGGGTGTCCTATATTTTGTCTGGCAATCCTAATTATTACAGATAATATAACAACATTGAAAAGGAACCCAATGATGAAGCTTTCTTAATCAGATCCATCTAAGCCAAACCTGCCCCTGCTGAACTGCTGGTACTGGCATTTATACTCCTTTGTGTTGAGGAGTGTGGGAAGTAACCTCTGTGTAGATCTCAGCTTGACACCTGGTACATGGGACGTGCACAATGAATCAGGCGGGAGAGCCTGTCCTTTACTGGCCACGTAACTTTGGGGAAATTGCATAATCTCTTTAAGCTTCGATGTCCTCAAATGCAAAATGGGGCTCATAAGACCTGCTTCATTGTGAGAATTAAATAAAATGAGATAATTCCCAGCCTATGCAAAGCGTGGCCTCCAGGGGTGAACGTGTGGGTGGATTTCAGAGCGCAGTCTATTCCAGTCCTTGTAGTGGGGAAGTGAGAGGTTTATTCTCATAGCTGCCACAGTCTCCTATCCTCATGATCTTTCTTGCCTGGAGGAACAGTAAAGACAGCAGGAAAATGGTCTCCACTTCACTTCCCCCACTCAAATCTGGCATGAGAGCATCTAATTGGGAGAGCCCAATTTGTATGGCAAACCCTTAGTGCAAGCCAGCCGTGCAGTTGTAATGTCTATTTCCAGCCTCCCCTGAATGGGAAGGCACACTAGGAGTGGGAATGGATGCTGAGTGCGTTGGATGCTCCTCAACCCAACAAAATAGCGTGAGGGTGAAGATGGCTGTAAAGGTAGCCGTCTAGATCAAGAGTGAGTTATCCACCTCCCTTTCTCTAGAACTCAGCATCATCCCTCTTGCTGCTAGGGTGCTCTGTGTTTGAGACCCAGCCTTGATTCTTTTCTTCCTCTGCTTTCTATCTTCTTCCTCTCTAGGGATCAGTTTCAGTCCTTACCCTCATTCTAGGGTCCAAGACTTAGGTATTGGTTTTCAGACTTCTCCGTGTTGCCAGCCTGAATTTTTAAGCATTGCCTTTCTTGGATTCCTTGTTTTTGTGCCTTCCTGGCAAAAACTTGCTCTTTGAAGTCTGTCCTTTACCTACAGATTGCACTTTTCCTTATCATCTGGAGCTCGTCTGCTCTGGTCTCCCCTGCCTCCCCATCCCTGGTGAGCCTGGTTCATTTGTCACCTGCATGGTTTTCCCCATCTTGCTTTGGTTAAGGGTTATGAGAGAGAAAAAGTCCCCATGATGGGCTGGCCCCGTGGCTTAGCCGTTAAGTGCGCGCGCTCCGCTGCTGGCGGCCCGGGTTCGGATGCCGGGTGCGCACCGACGCACCGCTTTTCCGGCCATGCTGAGGCCGAGTCCCACATACAGCAACTAGAAGGATGTGCAGCTATGACATACAACTATCTACTCCGGCTTTGGGGGGACAAAATAAATAAATGAAATCTTTGGGGGAAAAAAAAAAGTCCCCATGAACCAAACCCAGGCCATGGGAATTTAAAACCACACAGCATGAGCCCAGCTATAGCCTGCGTGTTCCTGGGTACAGGGAGCAATAATAGCATCTCAGCCCCAGGTACACACTGCCAGCCAATCACTTTGCATCTTAAACTGATCTCAAATTCTTAAGGATGAGCAGCCACACCACTTGTTAAAATCACAATGCATCCCTTTTGCTACCAAAAATGGAACTGTAATTTCCCCCTCCTCTTGAAATAAATACTTTGCATGGTTCTGAAAAATTTTAGCAATTAGCTTGTACCATCACCTCTAATTAGCCACTGGCAAACACAATTGAGATAATAAAGCTTACCGAGGGGGAAGCATGAATAAGCACCAGATTCTAAACCTACTGGGGAACTGACCCTGATGAATCATTTAATAGTCACCATAATGTAATTTTGCAGGTTTGTTGTGCACACACCACAGAGAACATATTAAGTGGGTCTGAGCCATAAGAGAGTCTTAATGATTAATTTGCCATATGCTCCTGAAAATCTCATTTTTTGAAAAACAATACACATCTACTCTTTTTCTTATTAATAAAACCATCAAGAAAATCCACTTTTCTTTCCATCTCGCTAATGACTCCCTCTAACTCACATGGATATCCAGGGATTGGTCTTTTTTTTTTTTTAATTATATCTAAATTCCCATGGAAGTTAGAACACAGCTATTTACTCTCTTATTATGTATTTTATTTCAATTGTTGGCAATTGCTTTTTAATCATTTTTATTGGCTATTCCACAGTGACACCAGGGGGAAGATAATTGTTATTTGTTTTTATTCACAGAGTAAATGCTGCTGCAGGGTTAAGTGGCATGCCCCTAGACCTCTGCGAGGGGGGGTCTAGATTAGAACCTAGCCTTCAGATTCCCAGCACGTATCGCACAGAAGGACTGGAAACAGAAAACCACTACTCTGAAGGTCAAAACCCGACCAGGAGTAGGGAGCCCTGCCTCTGAGCAAGACCACCCGAAACTCAGTTTCCAAATCTGTAAAATGGGCTTGTCATGGGTCATTGTTGTGAGGATCCAATAAACTAGTGGACATAGAAAGGTTTTTGGGTTGTACACACCTGAGGGATTTCAGAGTCACCAGAATGGCAGGCTCCCTTTTCCCTGTCCCCTTCTCCTGCAGGATGAAAGTCTGGCTGGTCTCTGGGCGGGTCGCTTCAGGGGATTGGTCTTTCCCTTCCTCCAGGTGGGTCCTTGCCTGTGAGTGGCTGTGCTGGACACACAGTGGGCTGCAATGAGGATGCCATTGATTTTCTCCGTCTGGCTCAGATACCACAGGCTTCAGCTTTCTTCAAACAAGGGCATACTGGCTCCCAGTATATGTTCACACCAGCCTTTACTGCAGGGGCTCTGGGGATGACTTCACAATCTTACAGAGCATGGGCACAGAGGTGGGAGGGCTTGGGGAACAGGTCTCAGCCTGGCTACATTGCCCCCTCCTATGAGAAGGGATGAGGCTTCACTGCTTAGGGGGCAGTAAGGCAAGGATGAGTGTGTGTTCACAGAGAGGCTGTCCAGGCCTGTGGACCTCCTGAATTCAGTCCCTTCTTCCCTCTGCTCCTAGTAGCTCTCTCCCTTTCACTCACTACCTGTTGCAATGTTCCGCCCTATTTCCCTCTTCGCACCACTGCTTCCTAGAGAAATAATTGGTCCCTTAATTTCTCCTGGTGTCTGCAAATTTTGCATAGTCCTGAAAAATTTTAGTGATTAGCTTGTATCGTCACCTCTGATTGGCCACTGGCGAACACAGTTGAGGTAAGGAATGTCAATGGCCAGATTCTCCTGTGCCCTGTATAGCACCTTTGTTCAAATCAGGAAAGGAGTCCCCTCTGAGTAGGCACACTGCTTGGGATGTGGGCAGTACCTTTATGGGAAGGAAAAAGGTGCCGGTTTCTCCTAGTGGGTGTAGTGCTGACAAGGCATATGCTTTGGCCTGCTCCTTAGCCAAGGGCTTTTGTGCAGTGCACAAACTGGACAACCATACAGGGAGGCCCTATCAATGGCTTTTCTGCTCATGTACAGCTGGGGCTGAGGGAGAGTGGGCTCTTTGTCAGGGCCAGGGGGCTCTCTTTGCCCCTTGCAACACACAGAAGGGGAACATGAGCTCAGATTATATTGCTGAGGGTATAGTGGGTTGAATTTTGACCCCCAAAAAGATATGTCCAGGTCCTAATCCCTGGAACCTGTGAATGTGACCTTATTTGGAAAATGTCTTTGAGATAATTTAAAGATCTTGAGATGAGATCATCCTGGATTTTCTGAGTGGGCTCTAAATGCAATGACAGCTGTCCTTATAAGAGTAAGGCAGAGGGAGATTAGACAGACAGAAGAGGAGAACATAGGAAGAAACACAAGGACGAAGGCCACGGAGGATGGGGCAGAGACTGGTGTTGTGCAGCGACAAGTCCAGGAGCACCAAGTGACACCAACAGCTGCCAGAAGCTGGAAGAGGCTGGAAACAGAATCACACCCCTCACCCCCTGGAGCCTCCAGAAGGAGTGCACCTCTGCCCACACCTTGATTTTGAACTTCTGGCCTCCAGAACTGTGAGAGAATGAAATTCTGTTGTTTTAAGACACCTATTGTGGTCATTTGTTACAGCAGCCCTAGAAAATAATACAGGCATAGGGGTGGGGATTGAAGGGGCGACTCGACAGGGGTTTTCCTTTCTGAATCGTAACTGGTTCTCTCCCGTGGTATCTAAAACCAAGCACATCTCAGCCTGCATGGGCCTCTTCCCTTCCTTCTGACCCCGGCTGTCCTCAGCTTTGTTAAGAGAAATTATTTCTCCTTTTAATATAACTCTCTTGAAAACTCACTGCTTTTATTATATTAAAAAACAGCATAAGCATAACTTCTGCCCCTCTCAATTTTATACAAGAAATTAATATTTCTCCTATTAAGATACTCTCTTATGAACTCACATCCCAGCCTTGTTTCACGAAGACGGTGTTTTCCCATCCCTGGCCTAAGTTATTCCAAACCACTTCCCTTTAACTTGCCCTTGGCAGTGAGAGAGAGGAATCTCAACTTATCCTTCGATAGTTTTTAAGCACTGTAACCCATTATTTCCCCTCTAGGCTGTAGGCTGCTCAAAAGCCTGCTCCGGGTATTATCAATCCCCGTACCACCCAACATGGTATGTGGCATGTGGCAGATACTCAGGAAATGTTTGTTAGCTAGAGTGACCAACTATCCTGCTTTTCCTGGGACAGTAAGGTTTCCTGAGACATTAGGCTTTCAGTGTTAAAACCAGAACAGTCCTGGGCAAACTGGAATGGACGATTGATCACCCCAGTTGACTGAACAAATGAGTGAATTGACCTGACCCATTGTTCTTGGGGACATCAGGACTTGGGCAACTTGTCCAATACAAAGTTATTTGATCCTAGTCCCCAGCCTGCCTCCTTCCTGGGTCTCCAAGCATCCCAGGGTCCTTTCTTCCCGGGGAGCCTCCTCCTCAGGCTAGAACCACCACTTGGGCACCAGGTCCAGCCCGGTCCCAGTGGCCCTCTGCTTAATGCTCCCCATGTGTAGATCCAGTTCTCCTGTCACTTGACTGTTTTGTTCTCTGAATTCTTTACTAGCTGTTTTTTTCCCTCCTGCTTCTTAAATGTTGAAGTTCTCCAGGATTCTGTCCGTGGTCCATTTCCACCTAGTTCATGGATGACCTCGAGAACTGAAATTAAAACAAAACAAAACAAAAATCCAAAACAGAACACCTTGGATGCCATTATCAACTCTTTTTCACACCTAACAGGCCATCTATCAACAAGCTTGGCATATTCTTTTGAATAAATAGTAAATCAATTCTCTTCTCTCCATCCCTGTGGTCACTGCCATATGCCAAAACCTTATTATTCCTTGTCGTTTACTTAGATTTCTCATTTCCAATCTTAACCTTTCCAATTTATCCTTTTAATTGCTTCAGAGTGATTGCTCTAACATGCAAATATGACTACGTTCTTCCCTTGCTTAAGATATGCCAATGGCTCCCTGGGTCCACAGGATAAGTTTCAACTTTCTTAGATTGGCACATGAAACCCTTCTTGACCTGCCCCTGTCCAACATTCTGGCTTCATCTGTCACCTCTTGCCCATCTCAGAGCCTACATTCCTGTCTCAGTGAACTGCTCGTGCTCCTTTTATGACCAGACCCTTGGACCTACATGTCTCTTCCTCTGTCTGTGCTGCCTTCCCATCCTCCTTCACCGGCTGCTGCTTGCCAGGCCTTCAGAAATCAGCTCACAGGTAACCTCCCTGACCCTGTTAAGCTGGGTGAGATGCCTCCTTTGTGCTGCACCAGCATGTGTGTTGACTGCTCTCAGAGCATTGACCCACCTGCTTGTCTCCCTTGCTGGAGGGTGAGCAACCCAAGTGCAGGGCAGTGTTATTCACCTTTGTCTTCTCTCTCCACAGCACTTGACACAATGTAGGCACCTGTACTGGGTTGAGTAGTGTCCCCCAAAGTTCATGTCCACCTGGAACCTCAGAAAGTGACCTTATTTGAAAATAGAGTCTTTGTAGATGTAATTATTAAGTTGAGGTCATGCTACATTAAGGTGGGCCTCTAATCCAGTATGACTGGTATCCTTATAGGAAGAAGAAAGGACACACAGAGACACAGACACACACAGAGAAGATGGCCATGTGACAGCAGAGGGAGAGATTGGAGTGATGCAGCTATGAGCCAAGGAACACCAAGGATTGCTGGCATGTACCCGAAGCTAGGAGAGAGGCAAGGAAGGATCCTTTCCTAGAGCCTACAGAGGGAGCGTGGCCCTGCTGACATCTTGATTTTGGACTTCTGGCCTCCCGAACTGTGAGGGAATAAATTTCTGTTGTTTAAACCACCTCATTTGTGGTACTTTGCTGTGGCAGCCCTAGGAAACTAGTACAGTGTCCAACATATTGGTTGGCTCGATGAATGGTCTAACCCCTCTCCTCCTTCCTCACAGCCATTGGGAAAGACCTCTGTCAACTCTGAGCTGGAATATTCTGGTAGCCTTCTGATTGGTCTCCCTGTGGTAGCTAAATGGAGTGGCACCTTGAGTTTATGACTCCAAATGGATCCTGTGTTTGTTAGGCTGATTATCAGAGAATTTTTTTCTCACAACCCAACTATAAGGTTAGCTGAATCCCAGTGCTAAAAAATATCACCTCTGCCCTGAGTGAGGCTTTCATACGAGGCTCTGCTGGGGCACCTAAAAGCACAATGATTCGGGATATCGTTGAGCTCACGGAGCAAGCCCCATGCCTGTTTTTGCACCTGCTTGCTAATAAATGAGAGTCTGTGGGGCAGAATTCTGACACCTGCTTTCATTATAACGTACAGGGACCCATGGCCCGGAGACCTCGTGCATGTACATGGTGAATGACAAAATTGACGCAGGTCAGTTCTCACCAAGAAGGTCGTCGAAAGAACTCCAGTTTCGGAGCAAGACAAATTTGGACTAAAATCCCAGCTCCACCACTGACTGCCTGAATCACCTATGATGTTGCTTCAGAAGGTGGTAACAATGGTCCGTGCCCGCCTCACCGGGTTATTGCTATAATTCAGCGAGATCAAGAGTGCGAAAGGTTTTGGGTATTGCAAGTGTTCCCTGTTATCCAGTAACTTGCTTGCAGTCACACAGCGAAGGGGTGAGGTGCTGTCTGGGATCTCAGCCCTGGGGCCAAGGCTCTTTCCCCTGAAATAGAGACAGTGGCCTCTAATGAGGGCCTTACGCATTAATTAGGAATCTGAGATTTACCACCTTATGCACTTTCACATACATTTTCCACTTTTATCCTCACAAAAGCCTTTTATTAAAAAAATTCTTATCCTCATTAAAAATATAGGTTAGTTTTAGAAATGAGGCTCCAAGAGGGGCTACAGCTCCCCACAGCACTCGAGAGTAATGGTTCTCAAGCTTGGCTACATGTGAGAGCTTTGAAAAATCCCCATGCCCTGCTGCTTCCCAGACCGATGAAACCAGAAAGTGTGATCCTGGGGCCCAGGCATCAGAACTTTAAAAAGCAACTTGGGTGGCTTCAAAATGCAGCCAAGTTTGAAGATCTGTGCTCTGGAGTTTATAAGTCACTTTCTCCTAAATGAAGTGATTTGAACTTTTACTCCCCTGGGAGGACAGCAGAGTAGATTTCATTATCCCCACTCTGAAGATGGGAAAACCAAGGCTCAGAGAAAATTTTAAAAAGATGTGGACTGCAACCAGATTTCCTGATTCTGCTCCAATGCTCTGTCCCTGTGGTAGGGGGAGGAGCTGTGCCATGTCACTGACCTCACAGGCTCCCTTTCAGCCAGAAGGCTGACCAGGGTCCATGGAACAGTTTACCGCTAACTAGCCAGAACAAGGTTCAGACGCCCTGTCCCCAGCACCCAGTGCCTGGTCTCCCCTGCCCTCCCGTGCAGTTCTTGGGTTCCCTGCAGCACAGTGGCCGAGGGGTTTCCATATGGGCCTGTCAGATCCATTTCATTCCCGCCTCTGTTTTTCCATCTGCCTTGTCATAGGGTGTATGGTATGGGCTTGTCTCTGCCAAATGCTTTAGAGGCTCTGGAATGGAGAGAGCAGCATGAGCCCAGAGCGCTTAGGCCATGGGAAAAGCTGGGCTTTTCCACAGATCATCCCTCCCTGCTGCCCCAGGTTCTCATGCCCCTCATGATTCCCAGGGGGCCACCCGCAATTAAGACACAGTTCTGGAAAGCAGAAGGCTCTGACAGCCCCACAAATCAGCCTCTATATCCCCACCCCCAACTCACACACCCCCAGTCCCTCCCAGGACAATGCTATCAAGTCATCTTGAGCAATGGAACCAGAAAACCCCAATGTAGTGAGAGAAAACAGAGGCCTCTATTTCTGGCTGCTGGTGCGATTTCAATAGAAAGCCCTTCTCGAGCAGGAAGAAGCAATTCTGCTGCTGGGTCCCTAACAAAAGCTGACCTCTTCCTTGGCGGCGTTTCGTAGGCCCAGAATCAAGCTGGGGTTATTTCCCCACCATCGCCATAGTCATAGCAACAGCTTTGATTAATGCGGTGGCCCATTAGAGGGATAATGTCAGCCCTAATCAGAAACGCCTCAAGTATCCCTCTTTGCATTTTGGTAAATGGCGTAATCACATTACGGTTCGATGTGTCTGGGAGCTGATTGCTGTCGCGAAAAGTCTGCCTGATTTTCCAGGTTAAGGGGTGTCAGGGGGCCCGGGACGCAGCTAATCACCGTGCATTGTTGGGAGCGTTTGGAGGGAAGACAGAGGGCACAGAGGCCGCCTGGTATGTGCTGCCCTCCCCGTCCTTCTGGGTCGACAGGAGTGCTCTGGGCTGGTGGTCTATTGGCAAGGGGTGCGCCTCCCTGAAGGAGACGGGCCGAGAGTCAGAGCGAGGTGGTATTTACTGATGTGGTTAAGCATAAAGAAAGCAGAGGCGTGGCTGGAAAGAACAGGCAGGCGGCCGAGTTGGGCTTGGCTGTTCCTGCCTCTTATCCATCAAGCTTGTGATGGACAGGCAGCCTCAGGTCATGCCACTGGGCTGGAAAACTGGCAGGAGAGCCCCACTCTGGCCTGAAGGTAGGAAACGGCAGGGGTGACATGAACAGCAAAGGCAGATAATAAGTGTGGACTTGACTTGTCATAATAGCACTTGGCTGCTGGCAGGCCCTGCATTGCTGAAAATCTGTTGAAACTTCCACTCAAGGGTAGATTCTTGCTCCATCCCGGGAATAGGAGACTTCCCCACCTCTCTCCTTTCACTAGCAGGGAAACCAAGGGAAGGAGAGGTGACGTCTCTCATCCCTGTATGTATATAGTGAATCAGTGCTAGGTTCCACCTCCCAAGGGAGCCTTCTGACCCACGCTGCCTCTCTCTGCCTTCCAGCCCCGCCTAGCTGCTTTTGTCTCTGCACACCTGTGGGTGACAGTCACAGTAAATCGTCACCACCAATATCGAAAGATTAAGAGGAGGACCTGAGGAAATATGCATTGAGCCCCCAGAGACTATTTTTAGATGCCCCTGGGAGGTTTTAAAAAAGGACTCACACTGTTAACTATTTATGACTTTTCAAACGCCAAACAGAAATAGAAGGTAGCACTTAGCTTCTCCGATGCTCAGGAAGTAAAATCTTCTTGGAGGCCCGAAACCGCTTCGGGGCCATTAAATTTACTGTCTCTTGGATGACATTTAATATCTTGCATAATGTTTTCATTTCTGGCCATGACATTGGTTTTCCTTCTCAGTATTAAAAATTATCTCAAGAGTAGCTGAGGAAATGGAGTCAGTAAGTGAGAACTATCTCAGAGTCGCAGGGTTGGTCTGTGGCCAAGTCCTGGTGGAAGCAATTCTCTCGACACTTGGGTCAAAGTTCACTTCAGAAGGTTCAGCTAAATGTCCCAGGGCAGAGTGGGGTGTGGAAAGTTCCTCAGGGGGGACCCAACCCAACAAATGGATAAGACATCATGACACCATGAATCAACCAAGCTCTGTCTTCCATCTTTCTTTGCTCTAAGCCAACTTTCCATGTGGAAGAGTAAATACTCTTCCCAAGGAGATGTTGGGTTAGATATGTTACAGGGCACAGGCTCACTGCCTGCCCTAAAACCTCACAGACTGGTGTAGCATTATGAGTAGGACAGAATGAAATTCCCTCAGCTCTAGGGGGAACTAGTAGCATTTTCCAACTGCTCTCTAAAGTATTATGGTGTCTTTCCAGTAGCCAGGATCTCGATCATGTCTTCCTTTAAACTCAGCTGATCAGGGAATTGGAAATTAAAGTAAATCAAGGATACAGGGTTTTGCCTTCACACAGCCAATAGCTTTAAGCTAAATCCACAAGAGACCGACATTTGTCTGAACGGAAAACCACAGAGGAATGAATTAACATCACGGTCAAAGTTTCCATCTGACCCCTGCTGGCACCCTCACCACAGAAGCCAACCCCCCCCCCACCCGCTGGCTCAGCCTAATGCTAGTCCCCAGGCCAATCCTGACAGAGGCAAGATGTGTATTAATAATCTCCCTCTCTCAGCTCAGTCTACGGGGCTTCACAGAGCTGGGACTCAGTGGTCCAGCCTCTGTTAGAGCCTCCTCTGCCCTTCCTTTTGTTTCTGGTGACAATGACATCCAGCACTTGACATTCCAGAGATGAGCTCTCCACAGACGAATGGGCATAATGGACCATACAGATCTTTTACTTGATGCCCACTCTCACCTGACTCTTCAGTTTGGGCAAGGCCTCCACTTTAGTCTTCCTATTGGCTACTCTGGCACCGACCTCGTTTGGAATTTGGTTCCCTCAGACACTGCTGCCTCTCCAGGACCAGCAGCTCCCATTGATTCTGTTTCCATTGGCAGCTACCTCCCCAGTCTGAGCTCACTCCTTTTCCCTGACCACACGTGCAGCATCCTCGTTACCACTTTGCACAGTACTTGCATGCTAACTTGTCTGTCTTCCTCCACCAGACTCTGAGCTCCACGAGAGCAGAAATCTCATTTGTTTTTCTCTTCATTGTATCCCCAGCACCTAGCAATGTTTAATACATATTTGATGAACAAAGGCATAAATGAAAAAATAATATCCCATTCCTGTAGAAGGAAGCAATCTCTCCCTCGATTTTGCTGATGCACATCCATCTCTGTCCATTTAAACTGAAAGAGCAAGTTCAGAATTCACCCTGGCAGAATTGTGTCGCTTCTGAAAAGACAGGCTCCTTACAAAGACCTGTGCTCATTTCAAAAAAGGTATAATAGAAATTTGTCCCCTTTGTTTGCTTTATAATTATATTTAATTGCTCACCATTATGCCAATTAATCAAGTCTTCCGTTGCCTCAAATGAAGAAATCTTTATTTTTTAGAGCTGTGTTGGAGGGAAAACGACACTTGGTTGGAGATGATGAGGTGGCTCTGGTCTTACTGCCTCTATATCTTTGAGTGAGTCACAAAGTATCTCCAAGCCTTAGTTTCTTCATCTGGAAATTGTGATAGTTGGATTCCGTGATCACTAAACTTTCTCCCAGGTTATTGCTCTATTAACTTATATTTCTGTTACACTAATGCAAATCCCAAAACATGCCCCTTCTTCCTCATGTTTTGGCCAAATCAGAACTTCAGGGTTAGAGCCTTTGCACAACTGTCCATGTGTTGCCACCAGGTGGCAGGAGAGTGCCGCAGTCCTTTAGTCCCAAGCACAGAGTGTGAGCATCTCCCCAGAGGCTGAATTAAGGTTGTAGCTTTCTAAGCTAGGAGGCCAGAATCCTTGAGTTTTTGAAATAGCAGAACATTCTGTTTATGAAAACATTTATTCTTATGCAAAACAACAGTTTCAGGGTTAGCAATGACCGTATCTAGGAATGCCCAGAGACCCAAATTTCTGTGGTTCAGAATTTTGAGCTCCTGGTGGTCTTCCCACTTTCCCTTGATATCCGAGTGAGTCAGTGGAAGCCCCTCACCCCAGCAGTAATGGCGGCATTCAGTGTCCCATGAGGAGAATCATGTGTGAACCAGAATTGATGGATTTTATCCTGTTCTTCTTGTTCTCTCCTGTCTCCTTCCAAGAAAGAGATAAGGGCTGAGCTTAGGTAAAGTTGGGACAGCTCCCTAAGTCCTTTAAAAAAAAAAACCTATTTGCCTAATTACAATAAAATTTTACCTAAACACAGACTCAACAAGAGAAATTCCATCTCCCCTCCTCCCTTACCATGGTTATTTATTTATTTTTTTTGAGGAAGATTTGCCCTGTGTTAACATCTGTTGCCAATCTTCCTCTTTCTTTTTTCTCCCCAAAGCCCCCGTACATACTTGTATATCGTAGTTGTAGAGTTGTAGCTCTTCTCTGTGGGACGCCTGCTCAGCATGGCTTGATGAGTGGTGAATAGGTCCATGCCCAGGATCCAAACTGGCGAACCCCAGGCCGTCAAAGCAGAATGCACGAACTTAACCGCTATACCACCAGGCGAGCCACACCATGGTTAACTTGGTGTCAACCTGACTGGGCCGTGGAACAGCTAGACATTTGGCTAAACATTATTCTGGGTGTTTCTCTGAGGATGTTTTTGGATGAGATTAACATTTAAGTCAGTAGACTGAGTAAAGCAGATTGCCTGCCCTAATGTGGGTGGGCCTCATCCAATCAGTTGAAGCCTTAAATAAAACAAAAAGGCTGACCCTCTCCCCTGAATAATAGAGAACTCCACTTGCCTAACTGCCTTCAAACTGGGACATTGGCTTTCTTCCTGCCTTTGGACTTGAATTGAAACATTGGCTCTTCCTGGGTCTTGAGGCTGCCAGACTTCAAACTGGAACTAAACCATCAACTCTCTTGGGTCTCCAGCTTGGAAACTCACTCTGAAGATCTTGGGACTTGTCAGCCTCCATAATCATGTGAGCCAATTCCTTATAATAAATCTCTTTATATATATTTAGTATATACGTGTGAGTTATATACGTATATATGTGTAAATATATACATATGTGTGCATGTATTTATGTATCTATCTCCTATTGCTTCTGTTTCTCTGGAGAACTCTGATGAGTACACCCCCTCACTGGCCATTCATCATTCAGTTGTGCACACATCTGTGTACTGAGCACCTGTTTTGTGCTGGGCCCTGTACTAGGCACCAGGAATAGGGAGATAAGCAAGTTGAGCATATTTCCTGCCCTCAGGTTACTTCCAATCTACTGAGGAGATAAACAATCAAATACTCACTCAAGCTTAAAAATAAAGCTATAGCAAGTGCCACTGACAGGTAGGAGTTGCTGTCAGAATCTTGGAGGAGTAGGGAGGAGAGAGTTGAGTTGCACTGAAGCCATGAGCCACATGTGGCCACTTATTTATTTATTTTTTTGTTTTAAAGATTTTTATTTTATTTTATTTATTTTTTCCCCCCAAAGCCCCAGTAGATAGTTGTATGTCATAGCTGCACATCCTTCTAGTTGCTGTATGTGGGACTCGGCCTCAGGATGGACGGAGAAGTGGTGCCTCGGTGCGCGCCCGGGATCCGAACCCGGGCCACCAGCATCGGAGAGCGCGCACTTAACCACCAAGCCACGGGGCCGGCCTATAAATGTGGCCATTTAAATTTAACTTAGTTAAAATTAAATACAAATTTAAAAATTCAGTCCCTCAGTTGCACTAGCCATTTTCACGTGCACAGTAGCAACATGTAGTTAGTGGCCACCATATTGGACCGCACAGATTATGGAACATTTCTATCATCACCAAAAGTTCTACAGGACAGTGTTGGTCTAGAGTAGGGTTTTTCAACCTTGGCACTATTAATATTTTTGGCCAGATAATTCTTTGTCGTGGGGGGGCTGTTCTATGCATTGTAGGATGTTTAGCAGCATCACCAGATGCCAGTAGCAGTAGCTCACCCAGTTGTGACAATCAAAATGTCTCCAGACATTGAGAAATGGCCCATTAGGGGCAAAATTGCCCCCGGTTGAGGGCCACTAGTCTAGAGGACATTTGGATGGAAATAAGTTCAGGAATTAGAATACACAGTGGTAAATGCTTTGAGGAGGGTAAACGAAAGCCCTCTCAGAACCTGGAAAGAAGGTTCCCAACTCACACTGGAAGACACAGCACGACGCTTCCGCAAGGAGTTGACTCGCCAGCCACACCTTGACAGGCAAGACAATGGCCGCAGCACAGACTTGTTACTTGGAATGCCACTGGCCCCACCTGCAACCTGCTTCTTGCCTTCCTTATCTGTTCCTCTCCTTGGCTGGTCCCATGCTGAATTCAGAAACCACTGGCTGAATGCTGATTCCCTTCATTCCCCTTTTTGCTTTCTACGGTACTAGTCTTGGGATGTTGTTTAAGGATCCCGTCCTTCTTTCTTATCCTGGTTAGTGCTCTAATTGTAGCAATAAGAGCTAGCTTAACAAAAGGGGCATCAGCTGTAAAGAGAGGCTCATGAGAACCTGAGACAGGAACCTGAGTGCCTCCAGGCCTCATGGGGACTTGAATGGGGATATCGTCACACAAAAAGGCTGCTCTATCTCTTGACGGCTTCATGGCCTCACTTAAGACAGCTCTGCTGCTCTCTGCACATGACCTCTAGTCTCACCTGTCTGCTGAGCAGTTTCTTCCTGCCTTCAGTAGCAGATGGTCCATAATGGCCACCCAGTTCCCTCTCCAATGGGGAAACTCTTGATAATCCTTTTGACTTCATTGCCATTTGGAACTGGCCTATGTGAACTTTCGCTGAACATCCTGAAATAGGATTATAATTGTCCTAGCTCATCTTCTTTGAGCAAGGCCACACAGGTCATGGGATCCTAGTCTGTAGGGCTCCATTGGGGTCTGGTGCCACTTGGTACAGACTATGTCTGTTCAACAGAGACCGGCAGTAGGAGATATGGGCAGGCCAGGTGCCCTGGTACACAGCTCATCCAACTTCTGCTACTCCAGCTTAGTTCCTAATTTCTCTTTTTTCCTTCTTACCGTAAGTAGCTTTGGAATTGATCCAGCTTCTTCTATTTTCTTATCTGTAATCAATGCTTTACTTTCCTCCATCACCTAGTACAACACCTAATATATAATAGGTATTCAACAAATATTTGTTGTATTGAAGTCTACCAGTCAAAGACCTCCACGAACAGAGACATAGTTAAACAGATGTAGGTTTATTGAGCTTGCTGCAATAAGAGAAAGCACGTGGTGCCTTGGTAACAGAACAAAGGAGGGGTTCTTTAAAGGATTTGGGTGATTCTGAGGAAGGACTAGAGAAACAGAAACTAGTTTTGTATTGGATTCAGCAACTTGGCATCTCAGAAATCCTTGTTCAGGAATTAGAAAAAATAAAACGGGACTGGAGAGACCACTGGTAAGAAAGCAACAATTTCCGAGAAGTAATTCTTTCAGCTCCAGTATGGCCTTGCCTCTGGTTAGAAACACTATTTATTACAGTTTAACTGACAGCAGAGTTGATTTCCACTTTTTCAGTTAAATGAAAAAAAAATAACTGAATGAATATTTAACTTTACTCCAATGTAGAAGCAATTGCAATAGGTTACAGGCAAGACTGAGATGCCACTTTTAAGGCAGCCAAAGTGGCCCTTCACATTATCTTTCTTTCAGGTGGTTGCTTTTTGCTGACTTTGAACAAAACTGGCCTTTCATATAATGACGTGACATAGATTCATCTGAAGCTCCATCTACCATTTGGGAATAAATGGTGATGTCTGTTTTCCATTGTTGAGATTTTTATCCCTCTTTATTTTGATTGCTCCTTCAAGGATACTCTGTGGTTGGTCAATGTTCCTCTTCAAATGTGGTCCCACACATTGCAGATATTATCTGCGTGGAGCTATGGGTCAATTACTTCTTGAGTTTGCAACATGAGGCTCATGTGACTCACCATTTTTTTCAGCAGTCATATTACCCATCTGTTCACATGGGCTGTTTTTAAGCAAGAGCACCCTGGCCTGGCATGTATGCAACTAATTTTTGGAATCTGACTAGAAAACTCATTTATCCTTACTCACAACATCTTATTCAGTTTCACTCAACATTCTAGAAGGTTGGAAAAAATACCTTTCATATTTGCTATCCCTCTGACTTGTTTGTCATTTGCAATTTGGTTAACATCTCTTCTCTGTAATTCACTCATAACATTGACCAAAAGTTGAACAGGAGATGTGGAAGAACAGAATTCCTCCAGCTTCAGGAAGTCATCAACACTTTTTTGATAAGATTGTTGGACTGTTTTCAATATGATGAAACAGTCCACATTTCACCCCTGTATGTGCATGGATAGAATGGGAGCTTTTGACAGTTGTGCATTTTCAGAAGGTTACTGCACAGAGAGGCTTGGAGAGGGTGGGGGAAGTGGGAGCGGGGCCACGAGTGGGGATTGTAAAAAATAATACAAACTTGAGGTCATCCGTTCTTAAACTAGGGTGGGGCACCTTTGGAAATGGACAGGGAAATGTTGTTGCTAGAAACATTGTGAGAGGAAAATTCAACAGGTTTCTATGAACAAATGAATACGGGAAGAAT
Source organism: Diceros bicornis minor (assembly GCF_020826845.1). Classification (NCBI taxonomy): domain Eukaryota; kingdom Metazoa; phylum Chordata; class Mammalia; order Perissodactyla; family Rhinocerotidae; genus Diceros; species Diceros bicornis. The sequence continues at coordinate 16,450,112 of NC_080767.1, read as the reverse complement.
TGAGGAGAAGAGAAGCTTAGAGCCCGAGTGATTTGGATGGTGTTGTCATTGCTGGAAATAGACGGGCCATGGGGAGAAACTGTTTGGGGCAGCAGATGGATGGCGGAAGGAATTCTTGCTGCAGTGTGATGGGCAAAGTAATGACAAGGTTTGAGTGCCTTCTACGGGCCAGGCTCTGGGCAATTTTTTTATTTGTTTGCTTGTTTATTTGCTTTATAAAGCATTGCTTATTTAATCCTCACAAGAGCCATTTGTGGTGGGTGGTATCAACTCCCTTTTGCAGAAGGGAACTTGAAGCTCAGAGGGCCTAAAATCTTTGTCACTTTAAGTGTACACCTTGTAGAAAGTGCTCGGCCCTAGGGATATAGACGTAACCAGACGTGTGCTCTTCTTATGAGAGAGTCAACCCTTGCAGACTAGTAAATGTAACTGCTAATCGACTTAAGCCTGGAAAAGACAAAGAACTGCATGTAATTCAGTCTGGTGGGGGTGAGGAGAAGAATGGGGAGGCCTCTAAGAGGAGGAGGTGAGTGAGAATGCAAGGTGAAGTCAGAGGGAGAAGGATATTCCAGGTAGAGAGAACAACATGAAACTATGGTATGATTAGGAGACAGCAAAGGATTTTATTTCTGCTGGAGAGAAGGTGATGTGAGGATCAGCAGGAGAGGTGGCTGGGCAGGGCCTGGCTGGTGGAAGTGCTTTTATGCCAGGCTGGAGTTTGGATTTGACCTTGTGTGGAATGGGGAGCCAGTGAAGATTTTAAATTGAGAGGATGGCAGGATTGGATTTGCATGGTAGAAAGATAATTCTGGCATCGAGGTGAAGGCTTGATTAGAGAGAGATGGGAAGCCCTTCAGAAATCCAGCGATGATAGTAGTCTGAACCAGGCTGAGAGAAGAGTAATGGAGCAGAGAAGACTAACTCAAGATATGGAAAGGGGGATGCAGAAGTTGTGGGACCACTTAGATGTGGGGATTTGGGAGAAGGGACAGTTGAGAAGGACTCTAGGATGGCAGCTTGAATCACTGGTTAGATAAGTCAATAGCAGAGTTAGGAAACCAGGAAGGTAAACAGGGTAGGTGGGGAGAGAATGGGATAAAGATGCTGAGTCCAGTTTTGGACATGCTAATTCTTAAGTGTTTTCGTGGTCATTGAGAATTTCCCGGTAGACAACTGAATATTTGTGTTTACTTAAAATAGCCCTCAACCCTTGTCTGAAATTATCTTATTTGCTCATCTGGGTTTTTTTTTTTCCTTCATTCCTATCTGCTCACTTGACTGTGAGCTCCATGAGAGCTGGGACTTTTGCGTGTTTTGTTCATGGATGTCCTTCCAGTGCCTGGAATACCTTTGTTGAACAAATGAACAGCATGCAGAAAGTATGGAGGGAGTTTACTTGGGGGGAGTGAGGGACTATGTCTTATTCCTCTTTGTACTCCAATGCCTGGTAGAGAATAGGTGCTCAGTGCAAAAATGAACGGTCATTCCACTCCCAGGTATATACCCAAGAGAACTGAAAAGAGGCGTTCAAACAAAGACTTGTCCAAAAATGTCCGAGACGGCGTTATTTATAATAGACAAGAGGTGGAAAAACCAATGTCCATCAGCTGATTAGTGGATAAGCAAAATGTGGTATATCCATACAATGGAATATTATTCAACCATAAAAGGAGTGAAGTACTGATACCTGCCACAACCTGGCTGAACCTTAAAAACGTGCTAAGTAAAAGAAGCCAGACACAAAAAGCCACATATTGTGTGATGCATTTATATAAAATGTTCAGGATAGATAAATTCATAGAGACAGAAAGCAGATTAATGATTGCTAGGGGCTGAAGGAGAGGAGACGTGGGAATGATTGCTTAATGGGTACAGATTTCTTTTTGGGGTGATGAAAATGTTCTGGAATTAGATAGTGGTGATGGTTGTGCAACATCGTGAATGAAGCCACTGAATTGCACACATTAAAATGGTGACTTTTATGTTATGTAATTTTACCTCAATAAAAAACCCCAGAATCGATCTGCATGTAAAGTATGACTGAACTCTAAAACACACGGAGCTGATACTTCAAACTCCCCTACAGACAACTCTGAGAATCACGTAAAGCAATCCTGAGGCAAGAGTCTACCAAACAGGTATTTATTCAAAGTTACCAATTCCCTACTTAGAAGATTCTTGGAGGATTCCTTAAGGTTGTGAGCACTCATCTCTTTTGCATGAAAACAACTCTATTCCTAGATAGGTCTTTGGGGAAATATTTATTGCATGTAGCAGGAAGAGGATCTGCTTTGGGTAATTGCAGTGCTACTATACTGAATCTAAAAATGTTTATTTAGTGATCAGAAACTACCTCCTCATCTGTCCACCCTCAAACCACGGGTTGTGACAGCCAGCACTTCTAAGGGGTTGTCCTTCCATGGTTTTGGGGGGATGGGGCCCAACATGAGGTCTCTGGGGGTCTAAATGGCCATAGCAGAAGGACTGGAAGCTGTGATGTGAGCTTCGCATACTCTGGGGGCAGACCCTAGGGCAGGCAGCTCCCCAGGAGCCCTGAAAAGGCTGCAGGAATGATGCCTCTTCTTATTTCTAGCTGTGAATAGACCTCTAGTGGCAGCTGCTGAAATTAATCTGTTCTCTCCAAAGCCGAGGTTGTGCCCCCTCTGCGAATGGGCGAGATTCCTTTCTCTCAAAGCACTACTGGTTGCAGCCGTTCCAACTGAAGAAGAAAACATCCCAGCAACATTAAACCTCCTGCAGGTCTGGTTTGGCCAGACGAGCTCTTTAAAATCTCTGAGCAAATTTTCTTTATTGCCCATCTTCTGTGGGGGCTGAACCATGGACACTAAAGTTGCCCTGTGCTGACAGCCATAAGCCTCCATGCTATTGGGCACGAGGAAGAAGCCCCAAAGGCAGAATCTCTTTTATGTGAGAGGAGTTTGTATGTGAGGCACACTTGACTCTTTTACCAAAGAAAAGAATGCCTGCAAATGGAGATATTTGAACTGGAATTAAGTTCAAGCTTCAATAGGCATAATTCCTACTTTGTTATTGGACTGTGGTTCTCAAACTTGTGCCAAACAGCTCAATGTTGTATGGTCTGTGGTCCAGGGAGGCTGCTCTCACCACGCCTTCCTTTCCAGACAGATGATCATGCCCTGCTCTGTCTTCATGCTTTTATTTTGGCATTTCTGTACTGAGGTCATTCATTCATTCAATAAGTATTTAGTGACCTACTTTGAGTCAGGCACTGTTCCAGGCGCTAAGGACAGGGTAGTGAATAGAAAAGGCAAAGTGTTGGTACTCATGGGGAGACAACAAATAAATATATAACAAAATAAGTACATATATAACATATGTAAAAAAAATAAAGTTAGGTCAGGGATATAGGGAGCGCAGAGGGTAGATTGAGGTTAGTTTTTTTAATAGGGTGGTTAGGAAAGAGTTCTCTGATTTGATGACATTTGAACAGAGATCTGAGGGATTGATGGAGCAAACCATGTGGAGGATATTGGGCAAAGGAAGGATGTGATGTGAGTACATTTTAACAGGATCACTCTGGCCGTGGGGGGAGAACAGAATGAAAAGGAGCATGAGAAGCAGAGAGATCAGGCAGGAGCCTGCTGTTGGAATCCAGGTGGAGATGATAGTGGCTCTGACCAGGGTAGATGCAGGGGCCCTGGTAAAAGGTGGTCAGATATGGAACACATATTGAAAAGAGAGCTCACAGAATTCGCTGATGGGTTGGATGTGAGAAAAAGAGGAGCCAAGGATGATTCCAAATTTGCACGCCTGGAATAATGGAGTCACCATTTCCGTGATGGGCAAAAATGTGGGAGGGAAGTTTTAAATAGGAAAACTAGAAGTTTGGTTTTGGACTTGTTAGGTCTAAGATGTCATTTAGACATCCAAGAGGAGATGTCAAGAAGGCAGTTGTAGATGAAAGTCTGGATTTCAGGGAGAGGTCCAGATTGGAGCTATACATTTGAGAGTTGTCAGAGTACAGATGGCATTTAAAGCACAGAGTGGGATGAGATCCTCATCCAGGGAGAGAAATAGATACAAGAACTGAGCTCTGGGCACAAGGGGCAGCAAGCAAAGGATACTGAGAATGAGTGATGGGTGAGGCAAGAAGAGAACCACAGAAGAGAGATGGCCTAGAAACCAAGTGAAGACAGTGGTTTCAAGAAAGAGGGGGTAGAATGAGTGGAGAGTTTGAGAAGAGACCTGAGAATCGACTATTGGATTTTGCAACGTGGAGCTCATTGGTGACCTTGCAAGAGCTCTTCCCCCAGAATGGTGGGACCTAAACCTGATAAGAGAGACTTCAGGGAGAAAGGGAGGAGATGAAGAGGTGATAGTGAGCCTCGACAGCTCCTTTGAAGAGTTTTTCTATAAAAAGGACCTGAAGGGCCCAGCCCTGTGGCTTAGCGGTTAAGTGCCAGTGCGCTCTGCTACTGGCGGCCCGGGTTCGGATCCTGGGCGTGCACCGATGCACCGCTTGTCCGGCCGTGCTGAGGCCACGTCCCACATACAGCAACTAGCAGGATGTGCAGCTATGACATACAACTATCTACTGGGGCCTTCGGAGAGAAAAAGGAGAAAAAAAAAAGGAGGAGGATTGGCAATAGATGTTAGCCCAGGGCCAGTCTTCCTCAGCAAAAAGAGGAGGCTTGGCATGGATGTTATCTCAGGGCTGATCTTCCTCACAAAAAAAAAAGGACCTGAAAAACAGGCATTTGATGGAGAGGAGTGAAGTCCTTGAGTAGGTTGGAAGGGGTGGGATCCATTGTACAAGTGGAAGAGTTAGGTTTATAAAGGAACGTGGACATGACGATTATTTTTTTTCCCTCCTTTAAAAAGAAAATCTATGATTTTAGCTCAGAGCCAGTCTTCCTCAGCAAAAAGAGGAGGATTAGCATGAATGTTAGCTCAGGGCTGATTTTCCTCACAAAAAAAAAAAAGATGTTTAAAAAAAAAAAAGAAAATCTATGAGTTAGTGTCTTCATTTCACAGCTGCTATGTATCCTGAGCTGTGGGCAGGCAGAGATGGACAGGAGAGGGAGTGGGGCTGACATTATCTATGTCTTGAATAGGACTATTTGTGGAACACCATAAAATATTGATATATGAAATTTAAAGTAGCTAAGTATGTAAGACATCATTCAATACCAGATTCTAGCATGGACAAGCACTAACAGGTGCCATAGGTAAAAGAAACAATTTAAAATTGGAAAATTTCCAGCATTAGCTTAACATATTTCCATGAATTGGGAAATGCCCACTGTGCTGCTATTTTTGCAGCTGACACCTGGTCCAATCTGCAGAACACCAGGGTTCCATAGGTTCAGAGATTGCCCTCGCTGCCCAGAGAACTGCACAACGTTCAGAAGAGACGTCTTAAATGTTGAGGTGATCCCTCCACTGATGTCCAGAGACTCTGTGAATCACAGATGAGAAGAGATTGCCAAATACTGGGCCCCGAAGCCAATATCACCAGCATTGAGATGACCCAGCGTTAGCTTGGCAAGGTTGAACCGACTTGCCACATGGATGCCCAAGGAGGCCTGCTACCTTGAAAGGCGTGGTCATCAGACAGACCTGGGCTCAGATTTTGCTTCAGCGACTAACCAGCTGAAGGATCCCGGGAAAATCCATTCATTTCTTTGACTTTTAATTTCTTCATCAGTGAAATGGAAATAAATAACACCTGCTTAAAATGGTTACCATGAGGTTTCAATTGGATAGCACATGTAAACTGCTTGGCACATAAAAAAATAGCTTAATAAATATTGGTTCACTTTTTTTCTCTTCCCTTCTATTGCATTTTTAGAACTAGAAAAAAAGTGCTATATTGGTGTGGTGGGCTGCAAGTCAGAGAAACACAGTATCTCAAGAATGGGGGCCATATTTGATTAAGAGCTAGGATTTCGGATGAGCTCAGTGTGGTTCCATCAAAGTTCCTGAATCTCTAAGTGCTTTAGTTTCTTTTGTAAAATGGATCTAATAATACCTACCTCACTGGGTGTCTGTTAGGACTAAATATGTTCATTTATGGAAACAGCATCTATATTATATGTCCATCTACACTCATATAGTAGAACAGTACCTATCAGGAATAAATGCTCAATAACTCTCTGCTATTTAGGGAGCATGGGCAGTGTCCCCTGTTAGATGCAGGAGATTCAGATATGATTGAGGTGTGGGCTTTGGCTTCCAGGAGCTTACAGATGGAGAAGGAGGAGGTGGATAAATTACCAGTTACGATAGGAAAACTGGGAAACACCAGAGTCAGCTGGAGGCCTCACAGATAGTCAAATCCTTGCATGCTGCCTCTTGGGTCTCCTTTCTCTGTCTCTTCTCTCTCCTCACCCTCTCTCTTGAATTTCCCCCAGGTTCCCAGTTCCTCTCCCTCTGGTATGTATGTATGCTTACCCTTTCCTCCACACCCTGAGTGGCAGCCAATGCTGGGATTCTGGAGGTTCTGCTTTCTAGCCCAGGTAGGCTGATCAGAGAATTTTCTAACAGAAGTGCCAAGAAAATACATATAAGCATTTGGAACATGCTTTAGTTATTTGTTGGGGATTGCTGGTATATTTCCACAGACCTGCGCACTTAGCCTAGTAAAACCTTTCACAGCCTTACTAATTACAGACGTTATAACATTAAGAATAAATGCAGAGCATCTTGTACATTCCTTCAAGGTAGGCTTCATAATACATAGACTGTATTGTGATAATTTTAAAATGAAATTTTATATCAAAGGATAATACATATACATAGATCAAAAATTTAAATAACATTAAAAGGCTTATTACCAAAAACAACTGACCTCTGTCCTACCACTCTGTTCCCCAGAGGCAGCCAGTCTAGCTCTCCTAGTTATGTTTTCTGGAATTTACCTCCATTTTCCTAACTAGTGTGCTTATACAGCAATGCTGCAGTTTATTGGAATTACCTATTGAGCTCCTTTTACAGTAGATGAGGACTCAGTTTTCTTATACAAGCATCATCCCACTTCTTATTCCGTTCATCCTCCCAAAATAGTTACATGACAGTTTTTTATTAAATTGATAGGGTTTACATTAGTAAACTGATTATGTATCGCTCCCTGCTGAGTCAAATAGTATACTATGATTATGTTTCCTTTCTTATACAACTTTTTTTTTTAAATCTAGAATTAATGTTTTCCATTATTTTCCCATTTGGTATTATTTTTATACGATTCTCTTCCCCTTTAGGCTGTGAGAACCTCCAGAACAAGGATTATGTTTATCTTTATCATCTGTAAATAAATATATTTATCATGTATTTATCTTTGTATTCCCAGATTAGTATAGTAGCTGGCAATAAAAATGCTAAGCATATACATGGATGATTGATTGGATGGATTTCTCAGTCTACTTGTGTTTCTCAATAGAGGCATTACTGGCATTTTGAATAGGACATGTCTTTATTGGGAGGGACTGTCCTGCATGGTGCAAGGAGTTAAGGATCCCTGGCCTCTCCCCGCTAAAGAACAGCAGCTATCCCCATCATTGGGTCAACCGAAAGCCACTCTTACACATTTCAAAACACCCCTTGTGATGGTGGTGCCACCCATGGTGGAGGACAACTGCATCCAATGCAGTAGGTATCAGCACCCAAGTGCGACAGTGTGTTTGGCTGATACTAGAAGCATCAGAAATCCAGCATTAAGAGCAGAACAAGAGCTGACAACTGCTGCAGAGAAGGGGCCCTCTTCCTCCTTGGGGAGAGAGGTTCAGGTCTAGGATGGTGCAAAAGTTTGAACTGGGCTCCAATCCGGAGGGACAAAGCAGGGCCAAGCAAGAAATAGTCACTTGAGCAAGCATATCATGCTATGCATATTAGAATGTTTTGAGATATCACCCTTTCCTACACCCCCACCTTAGGAAATCCCACTTACCAGCCTTGTGAACAGCATCCCTATGAACCATGTGATGGGCTCTTAACCCATGCCTGATTGAACTAAAGATAAACACTTGAAGTAACAAGACAATTCATTGGCTGGCTAGTGACCTTTCAGATTTTTTTCTGCTGAGTGACTGAACCAACAGGCTGGAGACTGTAGTCAATCAGTGGTGGGTATTTGAGCTTAAAGGTCATATAGACTTGAGATGAAGTTTGGATCACGACAAAGGGAAAGCCACAGCACATCTAAGTCAGAGTTTTGGGAGAGCACAGAAACCACGATCAAGGAGAAGAAGCTAGCTATTAAGCAAAGGGGAGCAAGACTCAGCCGTGCAGAAAGGAGGAGAGATGCAAGAGCATGTGGCCCCAGAGAGAGGGGCAGGGACAGAGACAAGGACAATAGTTGCTTGCCTACTACCCTTGGGTCCCATGAGACTCCCTATTGACTTTCAGTTACTCCTCTTCTTATTTGTGTAGTTTGAGTGGTTTCTGGCCCATGTGACCAATGGTATACATTGACTACAACTCCATTGGTAGAGCTGCTATCAGAGTCTGCTCTAATGTCAGTCATTAAAGCCAGGAATCAAGAAACAGAGTCAGGGGAGAGAAGGAGTTCAGTCAGTTGTGGTAAAGTTGCTTTGTCAATGCCAGAGCAGAGCCAGCCTCTGCTTGAAGCTAGGGAGTATATATGATGCTGAGAGACAGCTGAGGGATGAGACCTCCCCACATGAGGAACGGTGTCGGGGCAGGAACTGCTGGGAGCCTCCTCCAGCCTCACACAGGGCATCTGACCCATTTTGCTTTGCTCGACTTGGCTGATAATTTCATCTTTCAGCCAGAAGCGCAAGAGACTTGTGGAACTTCTGTTCTGGACCTAATTCTGACTAACTAGGAAAAATCGCTTGGCAAAGTGGATGTGACAAGAACTTTGGGAGAAAGCAACGTCATCCTGGGGTTTGTGAAAGCTGAAAAGGTTGGAGGCCGGGCAGTTAGAATTCTAAGCCAGCGACCATTCACACACTTATTCAGCTTATAGAGCATGAGCTCTGTGTTGGCAACATTCCTGGTGCTGGGACTACAACATGTAACAAGGCAACGTCCCTACCAAACAAATGAACAAAATCATTTCAGATAGTTTTTACATGCTACACAAACAAGAAAACAGGGTAATGGGAAAGAGTTGGGGGTGGGGTGAGTCTAGAACAGGTGCTCAGGGAGTCCCTCCCTGGGGAGGGGATATTTGAGCTGAAATCCAAGGGATGAGAAAGAACCAACCATATAAAAAGCATGTCATGAGAAGGACCAGCAAATCCAAAGGTCTGCTGGGTAGATCTGGCTTGGTGTGATCAAGGACACACGCTTTTCTTTAGTATGATAGTGGCTCTGTAAGATTGCAGAGGAGTTTTTCCATTACAATTGAACTGGGCAGTCAACTTGGTGATCTTGGGGAAAAATCTAGGATAGATTATTAAATAAATAGTTCTTGAGCACCTATACAAACATCAACGGTCATTAGTGTGTAACCACTAATATAACTAGACCCTCTCCACATTTGGGGGTGCAGGGTTAATAGAATAACAGAGCAGAGAGAGGCAGACACTGTGTATTTTGATTTCAGCAAAGTATTTGGTGAAATACCTCATGTTATTTTTATGGACAAATTAGAAAAATGAAGGTGGAATTCTTATTTAGCCAGCTGATTCCAAAAGACGGTTTTAGAGAAGAAGGTCCAAATTTGATCTGTGTTTTCAGAAGCCAAACTGGGACCAAAGGGTGGAAATCATGGGACAGCAGATTTTAACTCAGTAGAAGTCCAACCTTTCTAAGAGTAAGAGATGTCCTGAAGCTGCTTTGGAATTAGGACACAGATGAGCGAAATTGATGCAGCAGATGGTGAATGTTTGGGAGCCTTGTCTCATCCACCATGATAGTCTAGGATTATATGATTCAGGAGAAATAACTAAACATTATGCACCATTTTCTCTGTGTGATTTAATAATGATCTCTCTCCATAATGAAGACTATGTCAATCACCCAGGTGAGAAACTTCAAAATCTGCATTTACTCCCCAATCTCCCTAACCCTTCACATCCCATCCATTCTCATATGCCTTCTGCTCCTCATTTTCATTGCCCTAGACTCCCATCATCTCTGGCCTAAATTATTGTGTTGGCCCCTTTGTTGTTCTCTCAACTTCTACTCTTTTCTCTCATGACTTCATTCTTTGTGTGCAGCCAGAATGGCACTTTAAAAAGCAGGTATTACATCAAACCTCTCTACTAACATCTCCCCTCGCTCCCCAAAGAGAAACTTCACAGGAGTTAGGTTGTTCCCAAGGCTCCAGCCTCATTTCATGCCTATCTACCCTGCTCCACACATGCCATGCGGGCTCAGCCTCCTGTTAGTCCAGCTTTCAGCACTCTCTCAAATATCACATCCTCTAAGAAACCTCTTTGTTTCCCCATGCAAGATTAATTACTTTTCCTACCTTTATTCCCGCACAATAATTTGTCTCTCATTAATTAAATGATTCATTTACCCTTTATTTCATTCTTGCATTTTTCATTCTTCAAACATTTACTAGTGGTGCCTACTATGGACTAGCTCTATGCCAGGTGTTAGGGAAGTGAACAGAGTAAGATTAATACAAATTTATCATGGGGCAGGTATTGTGATATGTGTTTTATATCCATTGTCTCAACTTTCATCCAATGAGAGAATTACTGTTATCATGAGATAATAGAGAGATTACCCCAGTGAGATATCCCTATGAGGTAGTTACTATTATTATCCTTATTTTAAAGATGAGGAAACTGAGGTTTAGAGACGTTAACCAGGTCATCCAGCCAAGATCATGCAATTGGCAAGAGCCTGGGCTGGGATTTATACCCAGGCAGTCTGACACCAGAGTTCAGATTTCCAATCACCGTGCCATGACATCTTTTTACTACCGATGAAGGGGCACAGACAAAATCTTTCTCTCAAAGAATTCAGAGATTGGTGCTTCTAGCTGCTGAATGTCTCCTTAGTGTTCATTTGTTTCTCCCTGAGACCATATTTGGCCATTTCCATATCTAGCCCATCCATTGGATTATAAGCTCTTTAAGGGCAGACATGGCACCATACCATCACATTCATTTCCCATCTCCCAGGCACGGAGTTATTCTAATTATGTTTGCAGATTGAGTTAACAAATCATTAAATGTGTCACACCAACTAGGCTGCAAGTTTTCCTGGGTAATAAGATTTCATTATATCCAGCTCTGGGCCCTGCACAATGGGGACATTGACAAGCTGGTGCACATTCACCAAGAAAGTGGAGGGGGCTGTTTTGAATGCTATTTATAAACACTGCCTTCCTTGGCATTTATTTGGAAAGTATTAAAATAACCTGTGAATGTGTTAGAAGATCTTTCTGTTCCCTACTTTATAAATTATTATTTCAGTCTTGAACAAAGCTGATTTTTTTTTCTTTTGCATGTAGCATAGTGTTTATATCCTGATGATCATATAATATTAATAATGAGAAAGCACATGACAGCTGTAAAAATGGCATTGAGAAATAAAAGTTTCCAAAGTGGAGAGGACAGTAGGTACAGTGAAGTGGAGACACATGCTACTGTGCCCGGTCATTGCTCATGGCTCACATTTACTGAGGGCTTGCTGTGTGCCTACACTGCTTTACATGTATAAACTCATTGATGCCGTTACCCCATTTTACAGTTAGAGGATGCAGAGGCACAGAGTCATTTAATTACAGGTCTCTAGTTAGCAAACTTTACCACATTCTATTAGTGGTGTACTTGGCTTCCCCATCAACTGATTCTTCAAAGGCAAGGACATTGTCTGGTGCAGCTCCATCCCTGGGAACCGTGAGGTTCCTGGCAGAACAGAACCTCGCTGCTATGTCAGAGAACACTGCTCGGGCAGCAGAGTTCCTCCCCTATCTTCTCACCTGGGAAAAGCTCAGTGAACATAGTGATCTTGCTCTCCGAGTATGGCCAACACATTCTTCTGGGGCTGACCCAGGGGAAACTCTAAATTAGCAGAATGGTTCCCAAGTAGAATAAGCCAAGTTGAAGACTGGCTGTTGAGCACAGAACCAAGACATAGAGCTAGAAGGTTGGAATATTAATAGCCTTATCCTAAGAAGGCCGCAGTAGGTGTGGTGTTGTCTATGGGACCATAGTTCTCTAGGTCTGTGGTAAGACATGTATGAACTCACCCGGAGAGGCACTGCCCTGGTCCTCCTCCTTGTTATGCTTCCATTTCCCATCAAGCCCCCTGTGGTTGCACAATTTCCTCCTTTAGAGATGTTAATACTTTTAGTCAAACTCTTGCTTAGCCTGGGTACTTTTTCCGTCCCTTTAATGTGACTTTCCCTGTCTCTGCTTTGGTCTGTAATATGCTGATTTTACAGTTTTAATCCTTCGAGGGCCACCTCATTCCTCTTATTTTAAATTGTGTTCTTCCCCTATCCCTCCACCCCCAAGTACAAACTATGTAATTATCCCCATTTTGCAGATGAGGAGGAACAGAGGCCGGTCTTCTGACTTCAAGCCTCACATCTTTTCCCTCGTATCAGAACCACTTCAATAGTTCAAAATGCTTCCCTTGGGCTATTTGATTGTAGGTTGCACGTGTTGTAAATATCTTTAGGCTATGGCATGGCTACCATCGGAGTCAGGTGCCCAGTCAATATGACTGCCTGGCTGCCTTGGTTCCTTCCTAACATGCAGGGGCAGAGCAAACGCTGATCCCGCCCCTTCTTTCCTGTGCAGCTCCCCCGTGGTTTTCCAGCAGATGCCAGACCCCCAACTTGCAGTCTTTCTCCGCTTGGCTCTGGCATCCTTCTTATTTGGCCACGTTTTTCTCGCTATACACAGAAGCCTTCTTGTACACTGCTCCCAACTGTCCTTATAATCACCTCTCCTGAGCCCAGCACTGTAATTTTCTATCTAATTCACTGTCTTCTTTTTCATTTCTCTGCCTCCTTCTCTTCACACTTGCCCTGAGCCCGGCTCCCCCTCTCAACACAGGCCATTTCTCCAAATATGCCAGGTTGGCCGGAATCCCCTTCCTGCCTAGATAATCTGAACCTCCCCTTTCTCTGCCTGTTATTTACTTCTTTATCTAGGAGCACATCCCATTTATTATTAAATTTCATTTACACAGACCTCAGACCCCTGTGTGTGATTTCCCGCCTTTCAACTGGTTGGCTCCCTCTTTTCTGCCCCCAGTTGCAAGCAGACGTTAGTAATCAACACAGAGCTTCTCTGATAATCAAATTAGACAAGTGGGACTCTGCCTTTATTTTCTTCTTAATCACTGGGCGTGATAGTAATAATGTCAGCTCAAATAATCTGGCAGCGTGAACCTCTCTCCATGTTATTTATTTATTTTTCCACATCTACTTCAGTATCATCCCCCAGCCAGAGATGCAAACTATGTCCTCATCCAGACTGGGTTTAGAATCTTGATTGTGGACAATGTCAACTGCTTCAAACCTGGATAAAGCTCATAATTCGATGGTAGTATATCAAGGAGGGGATTTTTTTTTTATCCTTAACCCTAGCTGGTAATCAGTTTGTGCCCTGCAGCTAGAATCTTGATAGCCCTTGACATTTTCGCGTCCTTCAGGAGAGAGGCTGCAGCTGCTACTCTGCTCTTTGCAAGTGGGTGGAGCAGCCAAGGTGGGAGAGAAAGGAGAGCTGGCTGCCACTGCCTCCAATTCCTCAGGTGACCTTGGCCAAGTCACTTTTCTCAATTGTAAAATAAGGGCTCTGGTCTCCAAGTCTCTCCACTGAGATGTAAAGGATAATGAGATAATGTTTCTGGAGCCCTTGAAGCCACTTAGCATATGAATGCTATATAGACATTGAAGTATCTGTAGAAATGCAGTGATAAATACACAGTGAAATTAACAAATGTGAAACCTTCAAGATGAATTTGGAACTTCTGTGGTAGGCATAGAGCTTTGGCTTTCTGACGTGAAGATAAAACCAAGTTGTCCAAGAGGAAGCCGGGCCCTGAAAGCTCACATCTCCTCTGAAGTGGCTGGAAAAAGGGTTCCAGAAGCCAAGATTGAATCTGTGTGTACTCAAGATTGGATTTATGCTGCTATGGCAGAGTGGAGATTGCACTAGATTTGTAGACAAAAAAATTTGGATATTTGTGGCTTGTTGTTGACTTTGGCCAAGTCATTTAACCTAAATCTCATTTTCTTATCTGTAAAATGGGGATACTACCTCACAGGGGTTTTTCAGGATATAAGGAAGAGGAAGGGAAGTAATGATAAAAACAATGGTGTGCTGGTAAACTGGATCTCCAGATAAAAGAAGAAGCCCTGATGTGTGGCGGCAATTGCCAATTTTTATGGTGTAAAGGATAACACCATGGATGATTTCAGGTTACTAATGGTTTAACCACCAGCTGGCAAGATTTTTGAATATTTAACACTTGGTTTTGTGAGCCTACTGGCTCCAGCATACATGTGTACTGTTCAGTAAGGGCCTCGTATGTATCAGGCTTCACGTATATTGCATTTCATCTTCACAGCTGGCCCTTTAGGTAGTTATAATTAACTCCAGTTTACAGATGAAGAAATTGAGGTTCTGAGATATGAAGTGGTTTGTATAGGGTCTCATGTTAAGTGACAGAAGTAGGATTTGAACCCATAATTTTAGAATCTATGCTCATTCCTCTATGCCACGTTAGCTAAGTGTGGCAATACATGGGCACGTGCAGCAGAATCTGAAACATCTTACAAACCTGAAGTAAATTACTCCCTTATCTAAGATGTGATAGGATAGAGTCTCACCTCTTGAGTCTTCTAGGGTTTACCCTGGGCCTTTCAGTCTCATAAGGAAGGTGGACCTACCTAGTTTCTCTCCCCTGGCCAACAAACCTTCAGATGGAAGAAGGGCATCTGCTTCTACTTCTCTGCTGGGAACCCTCACACATTTTTGTCAAAGAAGCATAGTATGAAAATCTTTCTGGGAGACCATTAAATTAATCCTAGGAGATGAGGCAAGCCAGTATTTGGCCAAATTCCAGTGTAATGTGCTATCCTCCAAAGAGGAAAAAGAACATTCCTTCTGAGGTGGTGCTCATCTTTGAACATTTGGGCCTCGTCCAACTAATGTAGAGCAGAACTCCACAGAGAACTCTGTGTTCACTCTCCCTTACAGCTTTTTTCTTTTGCTAGCCAGCCCTTCATGCCCTACTTACGGATCCAGCCAGCTACCTACATGCCTCAATCCTATGGTACTCACTGACTGGATTATAATTGTTTGTTTGCCTGCTAGATGCTCTGCTCTCAGAGCTTGAGAAACCAACTGTGATCACTGCCAGCCCCACATTTCTCCCAGCTGGAAGCCATCCTCCAATACAGGAGCCATGCTTCTTCACAAGGACTTTGCCCACAAGAAGGGCATGCTCATGTTGACCGCCAAGGTCAGTTTTACTCTCTGTCCCAGTGACACCCACACCCTGGTGCACTCTTCTCTTCTAGAGAGCCCAGCCTTCTTAACTTGGGCAGCTGACCACGGCGGAGTGACTCGCCAAGTCACCAACTCCTGGACTGAGATTCTACAGCTCGGTGCTCAGCAGTTACCAAAAGCAGAGTTTCCAATGTGTAGGTGGCAACCAGCATGGATCCTGGGCAGTGGCGAGGTGTGGCCACCAGCCAGGGAGGCAGGTGCTGGAAGCAGAGGGGTACACAGGGCAGAGGGGGATGCCCAGCTTGGTCTCTGCAGCTCACAGTGCTAGCCTGTGAGCTCACAGTAGGCTCTACAAAATAGGCGGTGGGCTGGATCTGGCCTATGGACTGTAGTTGCTGGCCTCTGCTCTAGACAATCAACAAAACAATAAATCAAGCCCTGATTTGCAGTGTTTGCCAATTTATGTGGTACAAATACCCCCACCATGGAGGATTTCAAGCTACCAATGTGACATCACTGAATGTTGGGTTGGGAAGAGGTGTGCTGTAGCACACCATTAGATAGTATTTCCACCGTAAAGATACAATAGACATAAATAACTCAAGAACATAGGTAAGAGTAAAATGCTATAAAATAATTAGGAAGTGATGATTTTTTGAGTATTTATTCCCTTTGTTTTTAATATGACTTATTTACTTGTACGTTTATATAATTTAATATTTATTAATGGCTGTTTGACAACCAGCTTGCAGAATTCCTGAAAATTTAGCAGTTGGCTTGGCTCTAGCACGCTGCTGCCCTTGGTCCATCTGACTACACCAGCCATATGGAGGGAAGAGAGAAAAGCCACTAACAACGAGAGATCTGAGAATCAGCTCTTGACGTAGAAGCATTAACCTCTTCCATTCCTTCCCCTGAAGACTTCATCCCCTAGCGTGATTTCCTACTATGTTCTTAGTCTAATAAAGATTAGAGTTTCTTCTCCTTGAGGGTGGAGTGAAGGAGGCTCTTGAGTGGAGTGGTTAGAGTGTGGCCAATGTGAAATTCACATCCTGTGTTCCTTTGTGCTCCGCTCCTACTAAATGCTGTTGGTTGTGTGCCTACTGTACGCCAGGTATGCTATGGGGAACATTCTATACATTATCTTGCCTAATCTTTATAACAACCTTGCAAGTAAGCATTATTGTCCAAATTTTACAGATGAAGAAATTGAGGCTCAGAAAGGTTAAGCAACTAGCCCAAGGTCACACAGCTAGGACACATCAGAGTTAGCATTCAAATCTCAAATCTGGCTGTCTCCCAACCTTTATGTTGGCTTTTGTTCCTTTTCCTTTGACACCTTTAATTCCAGGCCCACAGCCATCTCAGAAACAGGGCGGAGACTGAGTGACAGGCACCCTGGATGCTATGGCCTTTGCTTTCCTCTTCTGTTTCTTAGTTAAATAGACAGTGGCTCTGGAGAACTCAGGCATGGGAAATAAAAGCCAGAAAAGATCATTTAGAAGAACAAATGAAACTTTCACATTTCAGAGATTCAGGAATAAACTAGGTAAGGAGAGAGATTCAGTATGACCAAGGCAGGCCTTCCAGCCTCTGGAGGCTGTGCTCTGATCACCGTGCTGTAGTGCACAACCCTGCTCTCATAATTTCCCCATCAGGGTAGGCTTTGACTTACAACATCGTTCTGCCATTCTGTCCCACCTCATGGGCAAGTTGGGGAATGTCTCTGAGACCGTGGCCCTGTCAGATAGGAAAGCTTTCTGGAGCAGACTAAAGGGGGTGGTGGTGTATTAGCTTCCTACTGCTGCTATAACAAATTACCACAAACTTTGTGAATTAAAACAACACGGATTATTCCTCCATTTGAGAGGAAGTAATAAGTGAGCTGGATGTTGAAGGACAAGGTCCATCACACCTTGGGGAGAATTCATGCAAAGGCTAAAGGAGGCTAGTGTGTTTGAGGGAGGCAGGAAATGCTGGTGGCTGGACAGAGGGTTCAGTGGTGGAACCAGAAAGAGATGTGTGTGAAGGACAGCAGGGGCCAGGTGGTGCCTGATTTCTGTGCCACCCTAAGGAATTTGGACTTGACCCTGTAGGCAATGGAAGGAATGCTTAAGGGTTTTAAGCATGGGTAAGACATGATCAGCCAGCCCTGGTGGCCTGGTGGTTAAGCTTCAGTGTTCTCACCACCGCCCAGGGCCCAGGTTCATTTCCTGGTCAGGAAACCACACCACTTGCCTATCAGTTGTCATACTGTGGCAGCTGTGTGTTGCTGTGATGCTGAAAGCTATGCCACTGGGATTTCAAATACCAGCAGTGTCACCTATGGTGGACAGGTTTCAGTGGAGCTTCCAGACTAAGACAGACTAGGAAGAAGGACATGGCCACTTCTGAAAAAATTGGCCATGAAAACCCTGTGAATAGCAGCAGAGCATTGTCTGATATAGCTCAGGAAGGTAAGAGGATGGCACAAAAAGACCAGGGAGGGTTCTGCTCTGCTGTACACAAGTCGCTAGGAGTTGGAATCGACTCTACAGCGCTAACAGCAAGACATGAGCAACTCTGTATTGTAGAAAGATAGCTCTGACTGAAGGGTTGGGAGTTGATTGGAGGGGCCAATCCTGAAAGCAGAGAGACCAGTTAAAGTAGACAGGTGATGAGAGCCTGACGGAGGAATGTGACAGGAGAATGATGACACGAGACACTTCCTGAGAAGGATCAGGCCGTGCAGAGTATTGCAAAAACAATAGGGCAAACTGGGTGCCTACCGCTCTCAAGCGTCCTTTCTCTCTTCCCCTCTGGTCATCCCATGTTCCTTGATCCTAATTGTTGTAGACTCTTCTTATTTTGACCCCAACCCCAAAGAGATGGACAAAATCAGAATTGGAAGGTGTTCTTTCCACATATGTTTGCCTTCACCAGCATCCGTCTCAAATACTTCGTTCCTGGCCTCTGCTCCCAGCTCTGTCCAGCTGGCATTCCCTTCCATTCCCTGACACCGTCTGGTAGGAGCGAGCTGGATCAGTATCTTCAGTGGGGCTTAAATGTCCTCTCTGACCCGGGATCTAGTGACTGGGTGCTCTTGCTGGGCTCCTTGGCAACGTCTGAAATATCTTTTACTGCTTCTAGGGGGATGGCTTTTGAGCACCTGTCCAAGCGCTCTTAATCTCTTTTTTCCCAGCCCTGGGACTGACCTTCTGGCTCCGTTTCAGCTTCCTGTCTATTTCCTGCCTTCAGAGGGTTGGAGTTGAGCCACCCACACCCGGATTTCTCCATGGTCATCACCTGTCCCTCACTCCAGAACAGTAGTTCTTGAAGGGTGGTCTGCGAACCTCTGGGGGTCATTGAGACCCTTTCAGGGAATCCTCTAGGTCAAAACTATTTTCATAGTAATGCTCAGATATTATTTGTCTTTTTCCTTTCTCATTCTCTCATGAGTATACAGTGAGGTTTTCCAGAGGCGATTATAATGAAATGTGTCAACATCTGGAAGATCTGTATAACTCAGTGAACCAATATTTTCCAAATGACCAACGCGCAATATTATAAAACATGCACGTGTGAAAGAACCATTCAAAACACAAGATAGACCAATGGATTTTAATGTAACTGAATATGAAAAGTGCACTGATATGCTTTCAGATTCCACATTGCAACTCCTCTTTAAGAAGCTCCCATGTACTGAGTTTTGGTGTAGTAGCAATGAAGAATAATCACAATTATCTGAAAAAACTCTTAAACTATTTCTCCCTTTCCCAACTACATATCTGTGTGAGGCTGTATTTTCTCTATATACTTCAACTGAAACAACGTATCGCAACAGATTGAATGCAGAAGCGGAAGTGGGAATCCAGCTCTTGTCTAAGCCAGATATTAAAGTGATTTGCAAAAATGTAAAACAAGGCTATTCTTCTCACTAAATTCTTTTGTTTTAGAAAATATAGTTATTTTTATAAACATATGTTATTTGTTAACTGGTCATGGATTTTTGTTTTTAAATAAACTAACAAACATTTAAAAGACTTCTTAGTTTTAATTTCTAATGCAGTAAGTATCAATAGATATAATCTATGTAAACAGGAGTCCTTAATTTTTTTTTGACTTTATTGAGGAATAATTAGACAAATAGAACTGTATATGTTTAAAGTGTACAACACGATAATTTGATGTACGTATACATTGTAGAATGATTACCAAGATCCAGATAATTAACGCATCTATCATCTCACATAGTTAACATAGCTAACGTGTGTGTGTTTGCGTGTGTGTGTGTGTGTGTGTGTGGGTGTGGTGACTCAGTCATTTTTGAGTGTTAAAGGGGTCCTGAAACCAAAAAATTTGAGAACCAGACTCCAGAGTGTCAGCTGCTGACTGGATTCTAACTGACCAGATCCCTCCGGTGGAGACTCCTCCGTTCTAGGACAGTGACTGGGTCATCCGTGCCTCTGAGATGCTCAGGAAAATCCTGAGCCCCCCGCCTTTCAAAGCCGGCCGGGCTATACAGACCTGACTTTGATTCCCAGGTCAAGATGACTTTGGGAAAATTACTTTTTATTCTATGAGCCTCAGTTTCCCTGTTTAGAAAATGGGAGGTTAATTCTTAGGAGGCCCGTCTCCTGCCCCAGCTGGGAGAGCAGGCCTGGCTCCATGTTCTGCTCAAGGGATTGGTTGTGTTTTGCTGTCAGATTGCTGTCTTGCAGTCACAGGACTGGCATATTTGAGGCCCTTGAGAGCATCCAGAATAAATTTTTGTCTCTGTGGACACTGAGAGCAGGACAGGGAAAATCTGGCACTTGAATCACTTGCTGGCATGTGGGCCATTAGCACAGAGGTGCTGAGCACGCCGATGTTGGGTCAGAACCACATGAGTGTTCCCATAACCCTACCTGATGCATTCTTCACACTCTGATCATAACCCTGTGGCACTTTACATGAGGGCAGTGCTGTTGGAGGATGCCTGTGCCGCAGGCAGATGATCAGGGTCTCTGAAATCTGCAGGAAGGTGCTCCTGGGATGTCACCCTGAGGACAGGGACCCTCTGGTCTTATTCACCTTTGGAACCCCAGTACCCAGAATGATGCGTGGCACACGGGAGATGCTCAATGAATGCATATGGAATGATGCATGTAAAACATAAGTGCATAGAGAAAAAAGCCAGGATGTGAATATAGCACTCATGTTTGGATGTTGGGACCTTTATTTTCTTTTTCTATGTCTTTGGATTTCCCCAGTTTCTATAATAAACAGTTATTGCAGTTTTAATGGGGACATGTGAAATACGCTTCTAAACAGCTTGGGTTCAAATTGTGGCCTGGCCACTTGCTGGCTGTGTGACATTGAGTAAGTTGCTTCTCCTCTCCATGCCTCAGTTTCCCCATTAATAATAGTAATGAGACCTCATTTGATTGTTAAGAGGATTCAATGAGATAATGCCCGTAGATAGGCGAAGTCCAGTGCTAGGGACATAGGAAGCAGTTGATCAACGTGAGACTGTTATTTTGTCGTCGTCTTTGTTTGTGTACTGATCATGCTTTGACATTTCAGTGGATACCCTGAAACTTGAAGGCTTCAAGGGAAGAGTTGGTTGGGGGTGGGAAAAGACCTGGGTTGGCATGAGCTCACCTGCCATTCATTGGCCAAGTGACCTCATGCAGGGGCACTGACTTCTCTGAGCCACTGTCCTTTCTGCCTCACAGAGACTTTTGTGTGAATCAAAATGACGTGATGATGCAAGGTGCCATCCAGGTGTGAGTCATTATTTTTATTACCTGGGAAGTTAAAAAAAAAAGGGGGACTCTCCATGCCTTTCTCGTCTCCTTTATAGGGTTACTGCTCTCCTTCGTCTGGAACAGAGAGTTCCTTGTCCCTGAAAGCCACCAGGGTCTGGTCACAGGGCAGAGCCTGCAGCCAAGGGTGGCTTTTCTGCCAGGACCAGCGAGGCTCCTGCCTCCAGATAACCCTGGTCCTCCCCTTCTCCTGCCCCAGCGCTTCCCACACAGCTGTGGCCTCATTATCCAGGGTGACTGTGAGCAGCTGAAAGGAGCTTAACCAGGGGTAGGCTTTCAAGTGTTCATAATAAAGCTTCAAAGTTCACACCTTCATTAAGATGTGAAAAGTCAGGTCCTCCCCCCACTTCTCCCGGGGCTATTGTTCCCTTCCCATCCAGCTGCAGATTCAGAAGACAAGAGGGATTGGTTTTCTTTGTCCAGACAGCTCTCCTAACCAGAAAGGCTAGACCTGTTTGTTAAGAAGAGAAAGCTTCTATCCCGCAGCCTCCTTCAGACCTGCTGTGAAGGTTTCACAGACGCTGGGGCATTTGGGCATTTCTCAGGGCTGGAAGGGCTGTCTCTGGGAAGCAGGACTAGACTTGTTCTGTGGGGTCTCGAGGGAGTGGACCCAGAACCAGTGGGTGGAAGAAAAGCGGACAGATTTCAGAACACTAGAAGGAAGGGCTCTCTAACAGGCAGAGATGTGCAAAGGTGGACCTCCGTGTTTGGGGCAGCGATGCGCTCCACGTAAGAGGGATCCAAGGGCAGGAGGGCCCGACTCTTGGCTGGGAAGCTGCAGAAGATGCGCGAGCTTTGGCTGTGAAGTTAGACTGGCAGACCTTTCAGGCCCCTTCCGGCCACGTGCTGCTGGGGCCTCGTGACTCCAAGACCTCTGCTTCTGCATATTTGGCCACTTCCTAGCTCTTTCCTTTATACTACCCTTCTTCCTAGACCCCCAACTGTGGGTGTCTTCATGGATGCAGGTTTGGCCCCTTGCCTTTCCTGTTTTTCTTTTAGCCATTTGAGCAAAGCTGTCAAGACATCTTGGAGCCTCCTTTGTTACTGAGAAAGTGTTTGCTTCCTTTGGCTACACCCACAGGTTCTGTGGATCGGCACCCTCTCCAGGACCAGGCAGAGCTCCGAGAAGCCCAGGCACCAGGTGAAGCTGGGACAGTTGTGAATGGCTTCTCCTGGGTAGGAGACAGCCTCACAAAAGAACCTTTCTCCTTCCTCCTGGGAAAGGACACACGCCCTCTGGATGGTCCTCTTGGTTTCATGATGAGCAATAAAGCAGGAAGCTGCTTTTTAGGTGAGAAAACCAATGACTTGGAATGAATGATTGTAGGTCAGCTAGTTTCAGAAACAAATTTTTCTTCTTTTGAGCAGAGAAAGGAGAGAGAGAAGAAAAACCCATGGTTTGTTGGCAAGGTGATGGGCCTTGTAAATGGGCTTGGTGTGGGTCACAGCTCTGCCACTCAATAGTTGGGGGACTTTGGGCGTGCCATGTCAACTCTCTGAGGCTCCGTATCCTCAAGTTTCATGGGGCAGGCATAATACCCATCCTGCAGAGTGGTTGTAATGTTACCACACCAGGTCCGTTTTTGCCTGCTGCCCAGAAAGCCAATCACTGAGACGACAAGATTGCAGAGAGAGAGAGGGTTTAATCACAAGGCAGCCAAGTGAGGAAAACAGGAGAACAAGTCTCAAATCCGCCTCCCTGAAAATAGGGACTCAGGAGTATTTATGGGGAAGGGGGCAAGGTGGTCTGAAATGATTGGAGGTGAGGAGAGATGAGGTAATTGATGATCTGCGCAAGCGTAGTCAGGCTTCATGTTTCTCCATAGGACACATGTTCACAGAATGGCGGCATTACCATGCCGTGAGGATGGAGTTCCAACCTCTTGCCGTCAAAAGGGCCCAGTTGATGGGTTGGTGGTCTCAATCCAGCCTGAAGTGGACAAGGGGTTCAGTTCCCGAAAAAAAAAATAGCTCAAACACCCAGTACCATGGTAACCCAGGCTCCAGGGAGATGTCATCTATAGGAACCTAGTGGGAGTCAGCATATTGCCCAAACAGCACAGTTAACAATGAGTAAGTTTATCACGCAGATTTAAGTCCTCACCTCCCATTCTGATAAGTTTCTAGGTGAGACCATCCCCGCCTTCTTCCTGGTGCAGGGAAGAAGGTGCCTTTACAGATGGAGGTTTTCTTTGCAAATGTAAATGTCTCTCATAAAGGGTAACTAGAACTAAGAATGGGCTTAGCACAACCCACCCAGGTACCCGGAGATATCTATAGTAATGGCGGTTTCTGGGGGCAGGCCTCCCATCCCAAACTCCTTTGGTCAGTTAGTGAGGGTGGGTGTCAAAATGTCATTCAAGCAGAATTCGCAAATGAATGTCATTCAGTTTGAGTTCGCAAATTCCAATCCCCCATAGTTACTAGCTGTTTAATCATCAATGGCTGTTTGCCGGTTTCAGTAAGATTTAATGGGAGATATCCAGAGAGAGTTCCAGAGGCCGTTATTAAGTGTTAATTCCCTCTCCCCATCATTATATTTTATATGCAGTCTTTGGGAAATTGTGTTATTGGTCTCTTAATAAAAGATTATTCTAGAGTATAATTATTTCCATTTTTAAATGTTTATGCATGTTGTTGACTGAGACCATCTTTTTGTCTGTTATGCATCTCTTCTATAGAAATATATGAGTGTTCTATGTTGTATGTACAGGGATGTTTGTTGTACTGGTGTTTGTAATAGCCAAAAGTGGGAGCTGGCCTGTATGTTCCACAGAGCATCAAATAAAGTACGATTATATCTATACTAGGGAATACTAGGCAGCCACTAAAAAGGATGCAGATGGTCTTGATGAGCTGACATGGAAAGATCCATAAGATGTATTGCTAAGTAAAAGAGGAAATTGCAACATAACGCACAGTATGATGCCATTTTGAAAAAGGGAGGTTTAGGTATGTGTAGTTATGTGTGTGTGTAATGCATAGAAAAGGTCCTGAAGGAAACACATCAGACCGTGGACAGTAGTTTCTGGTGGGGGATGTGGAGAGGGATTGGAAGAGTGTGGGTAAAAGGAAGACGCTTTTATTACTTACCATCTCTATAACTGTGTTGTTGGAATGTTTTACAACGAGAATGTATCCACTTCTCAGTGGGAGGGAGGGATGAATAGGTGGATCACAGGGTTTTTAGGGCAGTGAAACTACTCTATATGATACCATATGGTGGATATATGTCATTATACATTTGTCCAAACTCATAGAATGTACAACACCGAGAGTGAACCCTAATGTGAACTATGGACTTTGGGTGATAATGATGTGTCAATGTAGGTTCATCAACTGTAACAAATGTACCACTCCTTTCAATTTTGCTGTGAACCTAAAATGGCTCTAAAAAATAAAGTCCTAAAAAAAAGATAATAAGTAAAATATTGCACCTTTTGCTGCCACTCAAAAGATTAAACTGATACTGGTGAAAACAGTTCCATGGATCAAATTAAGCAACTTGCGCTTTCTCTTCCCTTTCAAGGAGTCAAGATTGCCAGGATCAGGGGCTTAGCGGAAGCCATCTACTTGGATGTGGAGGTGGGTTGTGTGAAGTGGGCTGGACAGAATTCAGGACACTGCTGACCTAGACACATGTGGGAAGAACATTCATTCATTCTTTCATTCAACAGATATTTATTAAGGGCCTATCACCTGTCAGGCAATATTCTAGGTGTTGAGGATAACAAGACAGAGAAAAGCCCTGGTTGCAACAAAATTTACAGTCGATTGGGAGGAACAGTTAATAAACAAACGAACACGAGTTCAGTGCTCTGCAAAGACAGATCCACCAGGATAAAGGGATAAAGAATGAAAGAGCTGGGGGCGGTGCTGGATGCTGGGCCTGGGGAGCTCTTTGAAACAGAATAGTTAGGAAGACCTCTCTGGGGAGGTGCTGTTTGAGCAAAGACTCGAATCAGATAAGGGAGTGAGTCACACATGAGAACAGAAGCCTCGGAGTGGGAACAAGTGTGGTGTGGTCAGGGAGCACAAGAAGCCTCTGGACAATGGGGGGCAGGTCATGGGCAGCCTCACAGGGCGTGGCAGGGACTCTGGATTTTTTTCTACACACAATGAGAAGCCATTGGAGTGTTTTGAGGGAAGGATGACATGATCTGGCTACATTTTGGAAAAGGCCATTCTGGCTGCTTTGAGAGAAGGGAGACAGTGGGAATGTAGGTGTGTAAGGCCTAAGACCAACGGCACAGCTCTTGCAATTTTCCAAGAGATCAGTGATGCCAGTCTGGGCTACAGAGACAGCAGCAGAGGTGGGGAGAAACGGTTGGATTTGTGGTACAGCCGATGGGACTTTTGATGCTTTGGATGTGGATTGTGAGAGAAAGTGAGGAGTTGAGGATGAAATGCTTGACAAACTCTAGGCAAATGTGCATTTCCAGGATCAGAAGATTGTTAATAATGAACCCTCATGGAAAGCTTTGCAATTTTGCCTAAGGTTTAACATCCACTTTCTGATTTGATCCTCACATCTACCCTCTAGAGTAAGAACTGTTGTCATTTGACGGATGAAGAAACTGAGACTCAGATGTTTCTGGCTGAAGGTCACAAAGTTGCTACTTAGAGGAACCATGTTTTTTTTTGTTTTTTGGGGGGTTTTTTGGTGAGGAAGATTGGCCCCGAGCTAACATCTGTTGCCAATCTTCCTCTTTTTGCTTGAGGAAGATTGTTGCTGAGCTAACATCCATGCCAATCTTCCTCCATTTTGCATATGGGACGCTGCCACAGCATGGCTTTGTTGAGTGGTGTGTAGGTCCGTGCCCGCGGTTCCGAACCTGCGAACCCCGGGCCGTTGAAGCAGAGCATGTGAACCTAACCACTATGCCACTGGGCCGGCCCCAAGGAACCATGTTTTGATGCCCTTAAATCTTGTGCTCATCTGCATCCTGTCGATGGTCATCACTGGGTAGGGCTTCTTTTTAGCACGCTGTGGGCGTGGTCTCCAGGAGCTCATGGTGGAAGGGATTTGTGTGCCAGGTGAGTGAAGGAGGAAGCTTTGAAGTAGATGGGATTTCAGCACCTGTTGTTCGGTTCCTTTCAAATGCTAGAGAAACCGGCTCATGCTACAGCAGCCTGGCTGGGCCATCAGAAACAGGTGGTGGCTGCTGAACTCTCCACAGGTCAGGCAGAGAGCCTCTCCCCACCACAGGGGCCAGGCACAATGGGTTAGTTTTTAGGGAGTTGGCTCAGGTAACCTCAAGCCATTCTTCTCAAAAGGGTCACTCCTCCCACTGCCTCCTTTTCCTCACCTCCTCCTCATCCCTGAACCCACTGCAGGCTGGTCCCCACCCCAGCTGTTCCACTGAAAAGACACTCTCTGACTCTGTGCTGTCCAGTTCCAGGGACATATTTCTACTCTATCCTTGCCCCTCTGACCTCCCTGCAGTGTTTAATGCTGGTGACCCTTCCTCCTTCTTGTCACTTTCTCTTTCCCTCTGCTCTGTGTTGCTTCCCTTTTCTGCTTCCTCCTTCACACCAAAGTCTTTTTATTCATCTTCTGTCTTGGAGCTTCCTCCTTTAGCTCACAGTCCCACCCCAACATAAGTCTTCCTGAAATTCCCCTCCCTCCCTTCCTCTCACTTCTCTTTCCCTCTTCTCTTCTTCCCTTCTCTTCTCCACCTACACTATCTACTCCCAGCTCCAGGTTTTCAGTTCTTACTTCTATAGAGATATTCCCAGGATATATCTCCAGCTGGGATCTCCTGAGCTCCCTCATCTCCATTGGCTGCCTGGACCTCTGTGCTGTCAGGCACAGATAACAGTCTTGAAAGCAGCTGGAACATCCAGGGAATGGAGAGAAGGTCAGCTCGACCTGAACTGGAGATAATAAGACTAAAAAGGGTAGGTTGAGACCAGATTGTGAGGGGTCCCAAAAGCCATGCCAAAAGGGCTTCTTGCGTCTTGGATTCAGGATTAAAAACAGAGGTTTCTGGGCCCAGAGTAATGACATAATTGTGTTTTTGGAAAGATCACTAAGAAGCTTTGTAGAAGGTGGACTGGACTGGATTTTACTAGTCTAAGAGAGAGGGGAAGAGGCCCGGGAGTGGCCAGCTTTGGAAAACATAAACAAACAATCTTCTGAGTAGTGGATTGGGTTTGAGGGAGTGGAAAGCGAGTACAAGAGGAAGGAGGGAGCCTTCAAGCTTGTCTTAGAGCAGACTCGGCCACTACTGTGTTGTTCTCTCTCCCTAGGGCAGGATGTATATTTTGCTTAATTTTTTTCTTCCTGATTTTAATTTTTATGGTTCTGAATGGGAAAAAATATTTTTCTGAGAGGCCGAATCAGCATGTTTTCCAGTTTGTTTCCAGGCCAGCCCATTGCTTTATAGTCTACATCATACTTTAACTAGCGTAATTGTATTTGATTCTCACAGTCAGGCAGTCAAGCAGGTATTGTGACTGCCATCTGGCAGATGAAGAAACTGGGGGTCAGAGAGAAGTGACATATCCAGGGTCAGACAGCTATCAGTGGCAGAGTCGGGCCTTGAACCCAAGTCTTCTGAATCCTTGGCCAGTGTGTCTATCAGGCCATGGTTACTGACTGAGTAAACCCATCAGGATGTCTGAAATTTCCAGCACCGATCACAAAGAAGCTTTGTAGTAGACATGAGCTATTTTTGCCTGCTTAGTTTACAAATCCCCCTTTTTTGATGTTTGCATCTCTTTTAGTTAAGATTATGTGAGCAGCTATAACAAACAAATCCCCCAATGCATAATGTTTCAAACATGATAGGATATCCGTAATGGGTGTTCCCCTTTGGTGGGCAGCTTTCCTCCAAGCAGTAAAGATTTAGGAACCCAGCCTCCTTCCGTTTTGTGTGTTCACCATCTTCTATTCATAGCTTCCAAAGTGCACTGGGAGGTTTTGATGGGTCTAGAAGCAATATGTATTACTTCTTCTCCTCTTCCGTTAGCTAGAACTCAGCCATGTGGTCACATCCAACTGTTAACAAGGCTGAAAACTATGATTAAAAGGTGTATCTAGGGCCGGCCCCGTGGCTTAGTGGTTAAGTGTGCGTGCTCCGCTGCCGGCGGCCCGGGTTCGGATCCCGGGCGCGCGCCGACACACCGCTCCTCTGGCCATGCTGAGGCCGCGTCCCACATACAGGAACTAGAAGGATATGCAGCTATGACAGACAACTATCCACTGGTGCTTTGGGGGAAAAATAAATAAATAAAATCTTTAAAAAAAAAAAAAAGAAGGTGTATCTAGAAGAAGAGAAAGCAGATTTGGGAAAGAGTGAGCCAGACACTGCCATAGCACTGTGAACCATTGCTCCCTATCTCTCAGCCTACCAGGCCCAAATGGAGTCGCCTGCATCCTACCCTCCATCTCCCTCATCTGAGATCCAGGATGATTCAACCTGGGTAATAATAATAAGTGAAATCAGCTTATTTCACTCCCTGCACATGATGATTGGTTGAGGTATTGACACATGACCCATGTTGGTGTAATGAGACTCAATCCTAGGACTTCACTGGAACTTTTGGCAGAGAGCCTTTCTTTCCATTAAGGTTGCTGAGCTGTAAAGATATGAACCAGGACAACCCTTTTGTCAGCATGATGAGAGAGCCTCCTTGAGAATGAAGCCAACAAATAAGAAAGCAGAGCTGAGAGATAGAAAGAGACACCTTTCAATGATGTTCTTTGAGTATCTATATTCAGGCATGTCTGATCCGTCCTACCCCTGACTTTTTCAACTAAGATATCTGATAAATCCTTTAAAAGTTATTTTTCTTGAACCCAGTTTGAATTGATTTTCTGTCACTTATAAGCAAGAGGCGTAATAGAGGCCCATTGCAAGACTCCGGGACAGCCTGTTGCCCCTCGCCGCTATCCTCAATCCGCTGACCTGGACACACCGCTCTGCTCTCCATTACAGCACTCCCTCTGGTGGTGAGTAAGGGGGCCCTCCTAGATGAGGCTGGCTTTGAGTCATCTCATCTCCATATGGCTAGACTGCTCATTTTCTCACTTTTTTTTTTTTTTTTTAAACACAGGAATTGTTTTGAATCAAATGCAACATTTGTTGCCTTCTAAAGAGGTCAGAATTATCTAGAATCACTCTGTTTTTTTTTATACCCTACAGAAGTGATACCAGAAAAACACTTTTAAAAGAATGCAAACTCAGTGTAGGCACCGTGTCTTGCTCTCACATTGGTTCCCCATATGAATAGACCAGTTTTGAATTCTATAAGGAAAAATTCTTCCAAAAATCACTTATAGGTGTTTTAAAAGTCAGAATATGGTATCTCTTCATAAAGTTTTAATTGGTACAAAATCATGGCAAAAATTTGGTAGAGTTTAGTGGGCGTGTGGCATCTACACATGTACACACAAACATTTTAAGAAATTGAGAAAGATAGTAGCGTTACTGCTCAAGAAGTTCAAAGCAAATGTGTTGGAGTTTTCTGAGAAGTTCCAGGGCCGTTGAGTGTTTTGTTAGAGAGGTGGTAGGAGCTAGAAGACTGCTCAGTTTAGATTTCCACTGCTGAAGAGCATTGTAGAGAGCCCAGAGGGAGTTTGGAGGCCAACTTGTCTCCCTGTTTCACAGCAGGCTCCAGCCACTGTATCGTCAGCAATTCTCACACATTCCACTCTCTCAAAGCTCCTTCAATTTGCTCGTAGAAGGTACTTTCCGTACTTCTTCACTCAAAAAATATTATTTAAGATGCCTTAAACAGTACCATTTCTGTGAAGCCTTCTGGGGAAGAGTTAATCACCCTCTTCTCTGTGCCCCATAGAGCTTTGCACATACCTCCATGTTGGAATTTTTCACACAGTACATTTTCATGGACAGCTTCCCTCTTTGTCTCCCTGGCTTAACTGTGAGTTTCTTGACAGCAGAGAGTATGGCTCAGCCATCTTTGTAGTTCCTGTAATTTTAGGCATATAATGGATGTGTAAAAAAAATGTCAAATAAATGGAAAACTATACCACGAATCTTATGAAATTGAACAACAAGATTTATGGGGGAGAGAAAAAAGTTTGCTTACCTCTGAGAAGAAGACTGATAACAGAACTGACAATTGAAAGAGATGATGCCAAACGGTCCTTCTGGACAGGCCAAATAAACCTTGTGCATACTTCAGTCTGTGACTGAATTATTTTTTCTTGATCATGTGGAGGACAACTGAGACAACGTAGATGAAGACTTTGAAATGAAATGACCTGATTTTTCCACTTGCTCCATGTAGGCTGGTCATTATCTGGTTAATACTAGGGTGCCCATTCTATCTGGGAGAGCTCAAGTTGCACCTGTTGTCCCTGCTGACTATTTATAGTGCCCCAGTTAAGTCTTGAAAGTGTCCCCATGTGGATGTACATTCTCTGGCCACCTTATTAATGGAGATCTCTGCTGGCCTGAGATATCAAAGCTGGAATTGGACTAAGAGACAGTTTCTCCTAAGTTGGAGAGGGCTTTGATTGTAGCTGTTCTCCATGTCTTAACAGTTAAAGAGGGGAAATTTCATTCCTGGTGCCCTTCTGTTGCTTTCTGCATGGGAAGAGGGGAATTTACTCTCTTTCTCTATCAATTTGTGGCCAAAAAACTGAAAGCTGATGTTATCTATGATCATTTTAGTCTTTACAACAACCCGGCAGTAGATATTAATAAAGTATTGTACAAATAAAGAGGCTGGGGCTCAGAGAAGTAAATTGCTCAAGAGCACACAACAAATAAGGGTCAACGCCAACATTCACCTCATTTTGTCTGCCTCCATCTCATGCCTTGTTCACTTTGCAACATTGTTTATGATTTAGAAACTGCTTTCGCAGGCAAATTGCCTTATTTTGGAACTCATTTTCCCCTATCTGAATTATTAAGTAATGATGTAATCTCATCTTACCTAAGAAGACCCTGCACGACATCTGTTTGTTGTAAAAGATCTTTCTGGTCTGTGAAGATCAGTCTGTAGATTAATGTGTTGTTTCTTTTTTTTTTTTGTGAGGAAGATCAGCCCTGAGCTAACATCCATGCTAATCCTCCTCTTTTTGCTGAGGAAGATCGGCCCTGAGCTAACATCTATTGCCAATCCTCCTCCTTTTTTTCCCCCAAAGCCCCAGTAGATAGTTGTATGTCATAGTTGCACATCTTTCTAGTTGCTGCATGTGGGATGCAGCCTCAGCATGGCCGGAGAAGCAGTGTGTCGGTGCGCGCCCGGGATCCGAACCCGGGCCGCCAGTAGCGGACCACACACGATTAACTGCTAAGCCACGGGGCAGGCCCATAATGTGTTGTTTCTGATATGAAATAAGGATTGGGTTTTTGTGAACAACTGTCTCTGTTGTAATTAATCTCAGCAAAAGATCTCTATCTTTTGACTTAGGAATCATTAATATATAATTAGGTAGGTTTACCTGGAAAAGATTTTAATTATTTATAATAGGGACAAGCAAGGAATTCAGGAGAGGGGACAAGAATTAGACAACAGAGCTAATAAAGCTTTGCCTTGTGATTATTTCGGCATTGAGGATCGCAGTGTTGCTTATAATAGCAAGGAACTGGAAACCACCTATAGTCCAACCTATATCCATACAGTGGAATATTATGCAGTTATTGTAGTAACTGGTTATAGATACTTACTGATGTGGGAAGATAGATTCAAAACATAGGTAAGGGCAAAAAGCAGATTATAAAGCAGTATACATTATGATATTTAAAAAAAAAATAATGCAGGCCGGCCCGGTGACATAGCAGTTAAGTTTGTGTGCTCCACTTTGGCGGCCCTGGGTTCACAGGTTTGGATCCTGGGCACAGACCAACGCACCGCTTGTCAAGCCATGCTGTGGTGGCATCCCATATAAAGTAGAAGAAGATGGGCACGAATGTTAGCCCAGGGCCAATCTTCCTCAGCAAAAAGAGGAGGATTGGCAATAGATGTTAGCTCAGGGCTAATCTTCCTCACACACAAAAAAAGCACACCTAGAAAAATGTCTGGAAAGTTATCTAAGTGTCTCTGCTGTCAAAATTATGGATGGTTTTCTTTTTCCCCTTTTTGGGTTTATTTAAATTTTCTACATTTTCTAGTAAACATAAATTATATGTACAATTTTAAGTTAAAATTATTAAATATGTGAGAAAAGAAAATGCTGATTTCTCTCTCATGACTATCAAAAGGCTGTATGTTATTCAGCATCAAAAAAAGAAGGAAATGCTACCATATTCGAAACATGGATGAAATAAGCCAGTCACAGAAAGATGAATACTGCATGATACCACTTATATGAGGTACATAAAATAGTGGAACATGCAGAAACAGAAAGTAGGATGGTGGTTGCCAGGCGCTGGGGGGAGGAGGAAATGAGGAGTTGTTATTCAGTGAGCACAAAGTTTCAGTTATGCAAGATGATCAAATTCTAGAGGTCTGCTGTACAACACTGTGCCTATAGTTCATATGACTGTAACTGTGCACCTAAAAAACTGTTGAGGGTAGATCTCATATAAATGTTCTTGCCACAATTAAAAAATAATAACGGTAAAAAAAAAAAAAAAGCCCATGTGTGTCCCACAGAACAATTTCCCACAGCTGAGCCCTTCACCATTATCTACAGGGTACTTGCCCCAGCCTCTCTTCGGAGGCAGTGAGACTCGAATTGCTCAGTTGTGAAATGCCTGTTACATGCCAGGAACTGTGTGACAGGTTTTCTTCTATGGGATTTTCTTTAATCCTCCTATAAACCCTGTAAAGTGGAAATTAGCATTCCCATTTTGCGGGTGAGGAACTGATTTTGAGAATCCTGAGATTCATGTGGAACCTCTATTCTAAAAGATGTTCTGCTCTTTTAGAAGAACAGGTCAACGTCAAGTCCAGAGCTCTTTAGGAGAATAGCAATGAGTAATGGGAATAAAGTGTAAGCATGAATTTAAGCATGGGAGAGGAAAGCAAGCTGACAAAATGTCCCCTTGCCTCTGAGGTTGGAACTATGGTCTCACTGTGGCAAGAGGCCATTTATACAGTTAGGTCTTGGAGAAAGCATTTGTTGGACAAATAATGTATTGCACCTAAAATGAATGGCTGCTTTGGGCTATCACATTTATTAGCTACTATTTACCAAGTACTTCCGATGTGCCAGACCCCACACTGAGTGCTTTGCAGGCATCATCTCATTTAATCCTTATAACCACCCTATGAGGTAGGTACTTCCATCCTCATTTTTGCAAATGAGGAAATTGAAGCTTTCGGAGGTGAAGTATGTTGGTCAAGGTCACACAGCTTGTGAGTGGCAGAGCTCCAGAGATCTATGCTCTTAACCACAGTGCTACTTTGCCTTCAGAATTCAAAGAAAAAAGAAATTGAAGGGGAGGTCAGAGGGACAAACAGAAGACCTGGAGACCTGGTGAGGACCATGGACCAGCTAGAACTTTGTGTCCCTCCCAGTACTTCTTGTCCATGCTTCTTGTCCATCCACAGCCAGAGCCTTTAGATTTGTTAGTGGGAAAGTAATAGGATGTGTTATGGTGTGGTAGGATAGAAAAATCATGTGTTTTGGATCCATACTGATATCAAATTCCATCAGTGCCACCCTCGAACTATATGAGCTTAGGTAATCTACATGACCTTTCCAAGCCCTCTGTTTACCATGGGCTCATTGCGATGACTCCATGAGGAAAATCCATGTGAAAGTGCCTGACACTGGCTTTGGCAGGGATATTAGTCAAGCTAAGCTATGCTGAGGTAACAAATCCCCAATTAATTTTCATAATAAAAACCCATTTCTCTACTCACATGAAGTCCCATCCTGATCAGACAACCCTCCTCATCTTGTAGCCCTGTTGTTCATCGTCTCCAAGTCACCTCAGTGGGGAATAGAAACCTGAAGAAGGCACCCCAGCTCCAAGCTGCCTCGGCCCAGATGTGGGACATGTCACATCTGTTCACAGTCCATTGGCCAAAACTAGACACACAAGGCCACCGGGAAGGCTGGGAGAGAGGGGAGCACGTGGATGTTTGGTGCAGAGGATTGTTCCATGAGGTGAGTGTTTCCATCTCTCTTGCTTCCAAATGTATTTTTCAGAACTGAAATTCATACACAAGTCTAGAGCTGTTAGTCAGAAAGCTCTTTTGGTTCTAGGAGAGTGAATGCAAGTGTCTTTCATTGCTTTCTTTCGACCTTGTACATGAGGAGAAAATATAAGTGAATTATTCTGATCATTTGACACATTTATATTGTCAATAGAAAAAATTCAGAATTAAATCAATAACATCACATTTGGGGAAGGTAATTAAGTGGACTGAATGTTTCTTGAAAAAAAAAGTATCTTAATCTGGTGTGTGTACATATATTTTATTTTTGTATTGTATCACAGATAATTAGAACTGAAATTACCCCAACAATTGTTTGCTTGGGCATTCTTATCTCATCTTGTTCCACAAGGCTTGGGAGCAGTACATTACAAATTACAGAACACTGCAACAGTCTGTTCTTCCTGCTTCCTCTCTCCCACCACCAATCAGTCTCCATCCTGGCACCTAAGAGATCTTTTTAAATGCAAAGCTGATCAAGCCTCTTCTACTTAAAAATAAAACAAAGATTTTCTAAGACTTGACTCCATCCCCCCAAATCCTTGGCCTGGCAGCACAGTCTGCTGAGATCTACCTTTCCAGCCTGTGAGGGCTGTGCTTCGTGTCAGTCTAGCTAGGCTGCAACTATGCTTCCGAGAATTCCTTTCCCTGGAATTAACTCTTAACTCTGGGTTAACGTTCGCCACAGATAAATTTGCTGCAAAGGAGACTAAGATGGGACTCATGATATTAGAAGATTTGTAATTAAAAACTATAAGATGGGAGACCAAGAACATGTCAGATGTCCACATGTATAGAGTGTGTACTATGCATCAGGTATTTGTCCCAAACCCTTACATGTACTAATTCATTTATTCCTGGCAGTGATCCATTGAGTTAGGTCCTATTGTTATTCCTATTCTACAGATGCAGAAACTGAGATTAAGCCTCTTGCCTCAAATCACCCAGGATACGAGAGAGTCAGGATTTAGACTCAGACTGTGTGACTCCATAGCCCATGTTTTTCATTATTATTATATGTTACAGAAAGCCAGCCCTGGTGGTCTAGTGGTTAAGATTCGCACTCCCACCACTGAGGCCCGGGTTCGTTTCCTGGTCAGGAAACCACACCACCTGTCTGCTGGTTGTCACGCTGTGGCAGCTGCATGTTGCTGTGATGCTGAAAGCTATGCCATTGGTATTTCAAATACCAGCAGGGTCACCCATGGTGGACAGCTTTCAGCGGAGCTTCCAGACTAAGACAGACTGGGAAGAAGGACCTGGCCACCCACTTCTGAAAAAATTGGCCACGAAAACCCTGTGAATAGCAGTAGAGCATTGTCTGATACAGTGCTGTAAGATGAGCGGATGGCACAAAAAGACCAGTCAGGGTTCCACTCTGCTGTACACAGGATCTCTAGGAGTCAAAATTGACTCGACAGTACTAACAACAAATGCTATAGAAGCTTCAACAGAGCTTCTGGGAAATTTTTATTCTCTATGAAGGAGACATGGAAAGAGATGACTTTTTCTTGTGTGGATATGATAACTGGAATTTTCAGCCATCTCTTTATGAGCCTGGGGGTAAAGCTGAATTCCACAGAGGACAGAGCTGATAAAAACTCAAAAAAATTATTTATACTCCATTGGTGCTTGTGTATGTGAGCAACTAGCATTTGTCTGGCACTCTCCAGTTAGCTAGAGGTTTCCCTGAAATCAAAGGATCCCACCATCTGGTGTGTCATGGCATGATCAGGATGGGAGAAGTTTTGCTACAGTAACAAATAACCCCCAAATCTCTTAAAACAAAAGAAGTTCATTCCTTGCTCATGCTATATGGCCATTGTGAATTGGCTGTGGCTCTGCTCCACAGTCTTCACTCTGGGATCCAGGATGATCTGGAACATTGCTGATCACTGTAGTAGAGGGAAAGAACAATGCAGAGTATACACTGACTCTTAAAGATTCTGCCTGGAAGTGGCATGTCACTTCTGCTCACATCTCATTGGCCAAAGCAAGACTTATGGCCATGTATGGGGCTACAGGGTGAGGAAGTGTAATCTTCTCGCTGGGAGGGCTACTCATTTGGGTGAGCAGTCAGTCAGTTTACCATGAGACATTGATCTCTTAGCCACAGGGTGGATGAACAGAGGCTGGGGTGGTCAAAACCCTCTAGAGGTCATTGGCCACAAGTAACCTTTCATGTTTCCTCCAGTGTGCTGAGCAAACATTATCTTTTTCTGTACCATGAAGTAAAAACAATTGGGAATCTTGACTTTGTCTCACTTAATTCTCACAAGAATTAGAGCACTAGGGCACTGTTAGTTTGAGCCCAAATCCAGTAGTAACACAAAGGCAGGACTGAATTTGGGATTTTAGTCTCCATATCCAAGGTTCTGTTGGCTCTAATAAGGGACACTCCACACCTGAGGAACCAGAGCACCAGCCCTTCCACCGCCTTGGCATCTGCACACCTCTCCTCTTGGCTTGAACTGGCCTGTTGACAGGGTTAGCAGTGACCACACAGGCTCAGTGATAACCAGGGAGAGTGTTGAGCACATATATGCTACAGACTGTATTTTTCCTTCTTATTAAGGCTCTGGAGACAAGAACATGACAACATTTTGGCAGCTGGGACTGTAGCCATGTGTGAGGAGAAAGTGATTTGCATGAGCAATGCAAAACCACCTGGTTTATTGCAATTGACTCAGAACAAGTTAAATGAATCAAATTCCCAGTTGGATACCAGAAGAAACTGACTTTCACACACACACAAGCCCTGCAAAAAAAAAGAAAAGAAAAAGAAAAAGAAAACCCAACACTCACCTTCTATACAAATAAACTACTAAGGAACTTGCCCACTTGCGCTCACTCCCTCACAGTGATTTTCCTGGTGAGCTTGTATGAATCCTCTTACCCTGGCAGCTTTCCTGCTGAGCTTCCTCTTCCCAACCCCACTCCTCCGTGGACATCCTCCAGAAGGATGTGCAAAATTTCTAGTCCAGTCTACTCTCATTACTCTTCACCATGTAGACGAAGTAGGCGAGGGTCTCTTTTTCATTCATAGGCCTTTTCCTGAAGCATCAGCTAACAGTTTCTGCTAACTGGCCCCTACTGAAGCCTGGTCTGGCCTGCAACTTGTAGTGTCATTTATAGAAAGGTAAAGAAAGAAACTTCTGCCTTGTCTAAACCATGGTACTGTGGGGGTCTCTTGATTGCCACAGCTTAGCTGGTCCTCTACCTAGTACGGGAGGGCCAGCACCATCATGTGGGGTCTTGGAGGCCATGCCTTGGGGTTGGCCCTTTATTCTAACAGCAGTGGGAGAATCATTGGCGGGTTTTAAGCAGCAAAGCAAAATGATCTCATTTATTCTTTACAAAGTTCACTCTGGTTGTTCTGTGGGTCTGTGCTCTCCAAGTCTCAGGTTTCTAATTTGTAAAACAGGAGTCTGAGATAGAATTTTCCATCCTGCTTATCCCCGCAAAAGGTTCTCCTTTCCAGGCTAAACATTCCAGGTCTTTCAACCGTCCTTCACACAGTTTGGTCTCTTCTCAAGCTTGGTTTTCTCTATGAAATTTACATGTGGTCATGTCTTCTGGAACTGGTGTACTTCAGACCCAGCACAATGCTCTATCCATGGTCTGTCCAACCTGGAGTAGAGCTGGGCTGCCAACCCCTCATGAGATCAGTTTTGACATGTGTTAACAGTCATGGTTTCACTGCAAAATCTCCTTGCTGCTACCCCTGACGGTGATTATATGAAATTATTATTTGCTACTCTGGAGCTGTTCCCTCTCACCCACCATCACACATTCTCTCTGCAGTTGGCAACACCAGGACAGAAAAGACCAGGGGTCCTCTGAGGGTGTCTCCTCTGAGATGGTCTTGGGGCAAGAGATAGCCTAATTGGGATTCCAGGCATCATCTCTGCAAGAGTGGCATGTTCTTTTGAAAAGTAGCTACAGAGACAATCTTTGCATTCAAAACATTGAGGGCTTGAATCTTAGTTCCAAAGAGAATCGTCTGAGAATGACGATGTGGATGGGTCTGAAACCTGATGGGGAGTTCTCATACAAAGGATCGGTTCTGCCTGGAGTTCAGATGAAAGATCACACTAGCTAATTTAGATAGGAATGATAATGTTCCAACTGGGGTAACAGATAAGTGCTTCCAGAAACAGCTTCTTTAGGCAATGAAGCCACAAATGGCTGCCTTCAGAGAGAAGGGGGAAAGGGTGGAAGACAGAGAAGAATTTAGGTCAGCCAGAATGGGGCCCCAAAAAAGTCAAGTTCAGAAATAATTTAACAGATAGAGATCCAAAGAATATGTGGTTTGCCTGACAAATGACATTCACTTTGAAAGTGAAAATGAAATTGGAGAAAGCAAAATGGCTGCATAATGGGTCCCGGAGATTGGAGAGAAATGAAACCAGGGGAGAAAGGAGTTGTAAAGCCTTCCTAGTTAAGCACAAAATTGGAATGAGCGAATTTTGGTCCACAAAGGGTCAGGTGAAGATCGCACAGATAATGGCTTAATCTGAATCAGCTCCAAAACGACGTTCATTAGTGGCAGATCTCAAGCACTTGACAAGCATGCCTGACCAGACTCACGCTGCCTTCTCTCAAAACTGCTCGTTCTGGGTGGAACTCTTTAACAGAACAAGACCACTTAATTCGACAGTTAAGCCAAGGAAAGATGGAAAAAGACTTTTACCCTGAATGCCAAGGGGCCTCGA
Source organism: Diceros bicornis minor (assembly GCF_020826845.1). NCBI lineage: Eukaryota > Metazoa > Chordata > Mammalia > Perissodactyla > Rhinocerotidae > Diceros > Diceros bicornis. Next base: position 16,411,151 of record NC_080767.1, on the reverse strand, counting down.
AAGAGCTGGGTGGTGTGGGAGGGGGAAAAGATGATGCACACTGAAACTCAAAAAGCACTGTGGGGCTGGCAGGATTTCACTCTTGCAAATAATGATCCTTGGCCACCTAGCAAAAGGTACATGGACTTCTGCCTAGGGACGTCTGGGCTTTATTCCTGGTCTAATGGATGGTCTGTCTGTGAGATTGTTACATCAAACACCTCATCTCTGTGAGCCTCGTTTAATCCATTCCCAGGACAAGTATAATCATATCTGTTGATCCCTTTCTACTTCACAGAAATAAAGGTTGGCACAGTGCTTTCATCAACACTGACTTCTCATTTAACCCTCACAATAATTCCACCAGGGGCATGATTGGCTCCATTTTATGGATGAGGAAAGTGAGGCCCAGAAATGTTAAATGACTTGCCCAAGGCACAGACCTAAGTAGAAGAACCAAGACTAGAACACAAATAATCCAATGTCAAATACAGGGATCTTTCTATGACCCCTATTGAATGAGAGAGAAAATATGAGTGCTTCTTCTAGGATATAGGATATTGTGGTAAAGAGTGTGGGTTTTGGAATAAGCCAACTTAGGTTCAAATTCCAGCTTTGTCACTTTCTAGTGGTATCACTTGGCCACATGAGCCTTAACACCCTTGTTTATAAAATGGGGATCAAAATGGTGCCTCAGCCATGAGATTATTGTGGATCCAATGTCTACAGAGTGTTTGGTGCATCACACAGCAAATGCTCAATGAATGGAAACTTACTGTTAGAGCCAGCCAGGGGAACATGCTGCTGAAAGCTTGATAGGAGAGTAATTAGGAGGGATGCTCTGAAGTCAGATGACATGGGTTTGAACTTTGATTCCACCATTTATTAGATAAGTGACCTTAAGAAAATTTTTTAACTTTTCTAAGCCTCAGTTTCCTCATCTATAAAATGGGATATATAACAATATGTGTCTCATATTGTTGTGAGAATTAAATGAGATACTTGAAGAATGCCTGGCATGTTGTAAGTGCAGCAGAATTATTCTCTACTATAGTGTTGTATTGTGGCAGTTTATTAATGATCAGGAAGAAGAGTGAGGGCCTTGTAAAAGTGCACAGTTCCAGAAAACCAGCACCCATATCTCCATAAAGCGAATCCAGTGTGAAACATGGGGCTATGGGGACCTGAAGAGTGTTTTTCTCAGTTCCCAGACATGGAACTGTCTTTGGAATTCAGCATTATCTTAATCTCAGTGTGTTTCTTCTCTCCATCATAGTTTGCAGTGAATACTATCTCATCACTGTCTATAATGGCTGCTTGGGATTCTTACCATCATCTATGTGTTTTCATTTTCAACTCAATCCATTAGTTCATTCACTCATTCCTTCCCTTCCTCATACATTCATTCATTTACCCATCTATCTATTCGTCCTTCTACTCCACAAACATTTCTTGTGTATCTCCTTGGTGTGAGGCTTTGTTTATTGAGAGTGTCAGGCCTTGTTTGTTGGGAGTGTAGCAATGAATCAGACATGGTCATGTCACTCCAGAGCCAATAGTGTACGGGAGGACTTAAGATATGTGTATAAATCCCAGAGTACAAGGGAGGATGAGTTAAGGGTCACTGTAGAGGGATGGTTAAATTGGAGAAACACAGGGAGACACAGCACACCAATGGAAACTCTGCAGTTGTGTTGACCAATGACATGAGTCTCCTGCTGGCTAAATACCAAAGATCACTTCTCAATTTCTGGTTAAATACTAGGGATCACGTCTCAATTTCTATTTCTTTCTCTCTTCAAGACCCCAGAGGTCCCTACCTCTCAGTCAGTTTCTTAGTAACAACCTCTCTTCTATCCTGGCTGAAAGCAAGTACCTCCTTGTTCAGGTTAAAGTTAACTATTTTTTTTTTTTTTGTGAGGAAGATCAGCCCTGAGCTAACATCCATGCCAATCCTCCTCTTTTTGCTGAGGAAGACCGGCCCTGAGCTAACATCCATGCCGATCTTCCTCCACTTTATGTGGGACGCCACCACAGCATGGCCTGATAAGTGGTGCATCGGTGTGCGCCTGGGATCCGAACCCGGGCCGCCAGCAGCGGAACGTGCGCACTTAACCACTACGCCACGGGGCTGGCCCCTAAAGTTAACTATTGCAGTCAGTCCCATGGTGGGCCCAGAGCTTCCTCACCCCATCTCAGTGAGAGAAGGGAAAACACCAGACCAAACTGTGGCCTAGTCATTCACATGTGTGAGCCTCAGCTAGATGGGCGATGGGGCCACTAAGTAAGATGGAGAATTCAGGAGCAGAGTGGATATGACACGGGAAGAGACTACATGAGGTCTTGAGTGTGTTGAGGTCCTGAGAAACATCGAGGTGGAGGTCTCTGTGTATAGTTGGATATTTGAATCTGAAGCTCAAGGGAGAGGTTTTGGCTGGAGATATTGATTTGGGAGTCATGATATGGGCACAGATACAGTAGAAGTCATGTAAATGGGTACCATGACCCAAGAAGAGGGTACAGAGTGAGAAGAGAAGGGGATCCAGGACAAATTTACCAGAAACATCAGAATTTAAAGAATGGACAAAGGAAAAGGATCCAGGGAAAGCTATAAGCATGGATGAATGTATAGAGAAGAAAAAAACCCAAGGTGAATGCTAGTTCCAAAGACAAAGAAGAGGGCTCTAAGAAGAAGGATGTGGTCAACCTTGTCAAATGCTTCAGATGGATCAACTAAGGTTAAGAACTAAAAGTTCACTGGGTTTGATGATTAGAAGGTAACTTTAGAGGTGGAGTGATAGAAGAAAGAGACAGGTTGCTGAAATGTGCACTATTTTAAGATGATGATAGGATGAAGGGGAGAAGGATTAGCTTTAAAAAGAAGCTTCCCTTCCTAAGGGAGCCACAAGAGAGGAAATAATAATAGATGAAAATATAGTTAATTTTAGAAGTGAATGGGAAGAGATCGGGGGGGAGTTTAATGCGGTCAACTTTCCTATGTGAAGTAAGAGATGATTGGGGTAGTGGGAGAACAGGTGTAGTTCAGGACCTGTGAGGAGGGGTGATGGTTTGGATCAAGTCTGTGAAGAATGGGAGACGGGAAGGAATAAAGATTGAGGTCAGATGTATGATTTTTTTGTGGTCAAGATTTTAGAGGTGGATGTTGGCAGACCATAAGTGTGAGTTCCTGGAATGGAAGAAAAGGCTATGGAAATAGGTAAAACAAGACTCTGGAAGATGAGATGCTGAAAGAAAACTTTAACAGATCTTGAGGGCATCTGAGATGGCAGCAGGGTTTGTGGGTGGAGAGTTAAGTTGTGAACCAATGCCAACATGCAGCAAATGTTGAGTGAGTATGTACTTCATGCCAGGTACTGGATGCCATGGTCCCCAGTAAATGCAGAGGATGAATTTGAATATAGTCAATGTGTAAGAGGAGGGGGGTAGGAGACAATGGTATAGCCTAATATTTGTGACTCATGGAGACAGGAGGGTCTTTGAATCACATGGGAATGGAAATTCCTATAAATGGCAGTGGGGGACTAGGAGAGTACTAACCCCCTGGGACGTGGATTATGTGTTTTAAGGATGTGGTGGTAAGGATTGTGGGCATATGAGCAGCCTCCCCTGGAGAAGGCTGCAGAGAAGCAGAATCATTAGGGACACACCATGTGCCTAGCCATGTGTTAACTGCTTGAATAACAACAGCGTTTGGCCCTGCTTGGAGGGTCCCTGGAACCTTTTTGAGCGCCCATCTGTGCTGCCAGACCTTGATGGGTTTACTGTTTCTCTCTGCTCTGTTGGCTAAGCCCTGCTCACACAGGGATAATGAAGGTCTCATTTGCCTCCAACAATATGGTGCCTTTCTGTGTAATTTACATGTTTTCTTCAAGGCTCAGACACTAAGTAATGAGGTAACAAAGTCTGGTGCGGGGTCCTGCTACTGATACATGGAAACCCAGACTCTGTACCGTTATTATTCTGTGGTATCTTCCAGCACAAGTCTGCAGCCTGGAAAGGTGTCTCTATCTTGGTCTTGGCAGGCACCCACTAAAGGGAGAATTTGGACTTCTCAGGATGACTGGCTGCATCTAAGTGCTAGCTCTATGTCTCTGTCACCTCCTGAAATTCAGCTGCAGTCAGTAGATTTATAAATGCTTCTCTAAGATTGGATTTTGTTTCCAATTTGTAAGAACATTAACGACCACTTATTGAGCACTTATGCGTGTCAGCCACGGTGCTAAGGATTTACACGAACTATTTTTTTTTAAATATGTATAACAACCAAAGAAATAGATACTGTTTTTCTTTTTCCCTTTTTTTTTTCCTTTCAAAGGAGGTAACTGAGGCTTAGGGAAAATCAGTTTTTCCCTAAAAATCCATGGACACAGCTTTTGATGGAGACACCAGAGCCTGCCCTCTTAGCCACTGCCACACCTCTTAGGTCTTCTGTTTCCTCCATCATTTGGCATCAGTGTTTTAGTGGTGTTTCAGGTCTCACACATTTATTCATCTGGCAATCCTTCACTGAGCACCAAATCTGTGCTAGACCCCATGGGAGGGGACCTCAAGGAGTTGAGGATTGCTGGTGAGCAAAATAAGCCAAAGAGTAGGGGTCTCTGATGCAGAGATGGGAACAGGGGCCAGCTCACAAAGGGCTGTGTTGGTCACATTCAATAGTTTGGACTGTGTCCTGCAGGTGATGGGGAGACATTTGAGGATTTCCAGTAGTGAAGTGAACATGATGCAAACAAATACTCATCACTCATCTCCTGTGTATCAGTTTCAGGAGGGTGACATGTAGGGAATAGGGTGAGGCAAGCCAGGTGCCTAGAATGTAAGGATTCTAAGAGTGAGTGTTTCCTTAAATGTTGTGCCCTAGGTGCCTGGCTTACCCTAGCCTAGTCCAGATGCTGGAGGGTGCTTGAGGGAGTAAAGGATGAATACAACTTGGATCTCCACCCTTCAAGTGTGATGAACTATGGGGAGAGAAGGAGAGAAATAGAGTTACAGTTAACCACTTATACAGAGCACTGACTGAAGGAGTGAATTTAGGAGTATTAGACATTATCAGTATTCCTATTGGAGAAGATGAGAACCTAACTACGTCCATGTCCTTCTACCATCACTCGAAATTGAACTCAACATCAGATATTCCTAACAGCATTTTGCAGGTCTTCTCAAGTGAGTGATGAGATTTTACTAATTCCATCTGCTTTTTCCTGTTGACTTGCTGCCAGCCTCTGGTACACCAGGCTGGAAGGCTAGTTCTGGGAATTCCTACAATATAGGTTCCTCTTTGGTCACCAAGACTCACTGGGCTTCAAAGTCAAGCTAGATAAGAGCTTGACTGCTTTGGATGAGAGTAGGATGGCAGAGCAGCCTCTATGTTTTCCTATGTTTTAGAATCCAAGATTGAGAATCCTTCATATCTTCCCATTCTTTTGGCTGTGACTCTGTGAGTCCAAAATCTAGTTCGTTGCTCTTCAGGAATTACAATCACTTTTGCCCTAAATAAAGAGCAGCTGTCATTCCAGGCCACTTCTGCCTGCACGTTTTCAACTCTAGTAATTCTTCATGGTTTAGCCTTGTGTTATTAATATGTAGTGGGGATTAAATGGCTAAAGAGCAAAACTACATTAAGTTTCTGGAAGTGAGAGGACACTGTTGGCACAACACAGGAAATAATAGTAGAACAAAATGTGAAATACAGTCCATGCAGACCCTACTCTGTAAAGGCTGAGGCGGAGAGATGGAGAATGTTCTGCCATTATCAGCCGTAGGAAGAGCCAACGATGGGGCCTCTGGGAGAATGCTCACCAGTACTGGGACATCAAATGCAGGGGGTTGGGATTCTCTTCGGAAGGGAGATGATGTCTGCTTTCAGTTTTGATTGTCCACTAGACGATGGAAAGTAGCACAGTTTGGTGGAATGGGCATTGGTCTGGGAGATGAGAGACTTGGTTGAAGTCTAGCTCTGCTGCCTCACAGGACAAGTAACTTGGCTTCTCTGGATCCTGATTTTTCTCCACTTCAAAATGACTAGATGAATGCGTGTTGCTTCCAGCTCATAGATTTCCCATTCTACGAATGCCCAGGAAAAAAGAAAACATCACCCCATCTGGCTCCTACCTTCTAGAGGATGCAGTGTGGAGCTGTAGCTCTTCAGGGACAGATGGTAGGCAGATATCAGTTTCCATACCTGGTATGATGTAAGAGGAGGAGAGAAAGAAAATAATGATGTCTGAGCCAACCTATTCAGGCAGGCCAGCTCCTCACCCAGCCTCCTTAGCCCACTGTTCAATTTGTGTTATTTGTCAGGGGACCCCTCAACGTCTGGTACCTGACCCATCCTCCTCAATCCAATTGGCTGTTTCCAGGACTATTCCTCAGGGGAGCCTACCTGTTTGAGGAGTCTCTGTTTTTGATGATGTTTTCAACTGTTACTCTCAGTCCTCAGTCCTAGAGGTCTTTATTGAAGCCAACCAAGCGTGAAACACTTCAAAAGAAATGGTGCCACATGTAAGATATTTAATGCTGAAAATCCTCTCTCTGGGCACAGCTTCTGTCTTTCCACTCTACTCCGAGTCTGTAGCATAGAGAAATAAAAAGACTGGGGGCTTTGGAGCACAGTAGAGATGTGGGGCCCTGGGCAGTGGCTTACTTTCCAGAGCCTCCGTTTTCTTAGTACAGTGAAGGTAACAGCATACGCCTGGAGAATGGATGATAGAATTAAGAAGGGATGTAGAAGAAACACCCAAGGTCTTAGAAGGAACATGTGGGTTCCTTCTAAGTGGCCTAAGTGGCCACTTAGCTGAGTCTCCAACATCTACTCTGCCCCAGATGACATTCAGTCATGAGAATTCCTACTTTCTGCTCTGTTTGGTTTAGGCATGGGCAGGTGACCTAATTCTGGCTGATGAGACATGAGAGGAAGTCTACTGGGGGCTTTTGGGAAAGATTTCCTTTCTCCTCATAAGAGACACAAGAAAGAGACAGTCCCTGTGTTCCTCTGGATAATGTGCTCTCTGAAGGTGACCTCTGTAATTTCTGTAGCCATTTTGCTCCTCGCCAGAGGATGAAGCCAATATATAGAGAAGGGCAGAGCCCATAGGTTGTAAGAGAAGCTGAGTCAGAGCCCTCACAACCCTTGTCTGGTGATGCCCTACCTATGGATTTTTTGTTGTCTGAGTTAACTCACATATTGCCTTGTTATTTAAACTAATTTGATTGAGAGTTTTCTGTTCCTTTCAGCTGAAGGCATCCAAATTGGTAAACCTCTCATTATGGGCTCCTACTCGTAACCATCAATCCTTCATGTTCTCATGGTCCATCCCAACTTCCTCCTGACATTTCCCTTGCTTTATAGCCCATTGGAGCTCCAGAGCCAGCTGTTCCAATAGTAGGACACATCCTGCCAACCCTTATGCATTGATGTTGGGCCATTTCTACCTAAACAAGTCCTGGTGTTGTTCCTTTGCTCCTGATCTCCAGAGCTGCAAAGCATTGCTGGAGAAGTATAAAGTTACGCCCAGTGGCCATGTTGTAAGCCAATGCTTGCTTTCTTGCGGAGGCCTTAGCTGCTGCTCCAGTCCATCTAGATTCCTTGCTATTTCCACCTCTACACAATTACTCACGCTATTCTTGCCGGCTGATAGGCCTTCTCCCTTTCTCTCCCCTACAACAATCTTTCCCATCCTTCCAGGCCAATCCCAGATCCCCACAGTGACATGCAAATGCAACCTCCTTGGAACTTCTATAACATCATATGTCTCTTCAAATCCAGACCAACCTCCTAAATAGATGTTTGCCCATTCCTTTTACATTTCCTAGTAGACCCTGCTCTCCTTAGACATACTTTGTTAAATATGAAGAGCCACACAAATATAAAGTAAGAAAGAAGCAAAGGATAAAGACCAAGGGGGCAGATTTAAAATCAGCCAGACTCCAGTTTGAAGATGGGCTGTGCCACTTCATAGCTAAGGGAAATGAGGAAAATGATTAAATTCTTTGCTTCAATTTTTATCTGATGATGGAACTAATAATACCTACGTAAGGCAATTAGTAGGATTATATGAGATAATTATATAAAAATTCTAGGCACATGGTAGGCCCTCAATATTACTTTCTTTTCTTCCTTTTTACTCTACATCTGAGAGAGTATGTCCTTGTTTCTTCTAAGCGCCAAATATGTGTGTGAGTATATATGAGTGTGTGTACACAAATTCCTTTTCCATGAATATCAAGTAATCTGTAATTTTATAAAACTAAACTCATTTTGGCAACATTCAAATAAAAATCAAGTGCTTCTATCTCCTTTGTCCATCAGATGGAGCTTGACATAAACTCAACATTCAGTGCACACCTTCTGCTGGCCAGCTCTGTGTTCCATGAAATGATATATAGATCAACTGAATATGGAACTAGACTTTTGCCCTAAGATTCCTCATCACAATTCCTTGAACATGTGGGGCACTCACAGATAGTAAATGCTTCTGTATGGTGGATTGCCTCTCTCAGATATTTACACTCTCTGCTCCCCACAGATAAAAGCAGAGGAGACTATGACACTTTAAGAGTCCTTCCTGTTACTGTACTTGAGTGGTTCTCAGACTTTCATGGGAATAGTAATGAGTTGGGGGCTTTCTATATGGGCAGATTCCTAGCCTCACCCTTAGAGATTCTGCTTAGGTGGGCATAGGTGTGGCCTAGGACTGTGCATCTTTAACAGGCATCCAGTGTGATCCTGATTTAGGTGAGGAGCACTGAGTGCTGGGTTATGAACAGTGTCAGGGAAACTGGTTCTCATGGGAGTGAGCACACTGTGACATCCCACGCAGGCATGGCTAATAACCCAGGCCTTCACTGGATCTCAACAGATGGACCTCAGAGTCCTGCAAGTAATGTGGGAACCAGGATCTTATGCCAGAGGGAGCATTCCTGGGGCATGGAAGATTCCAAAGGGAATGGGTTGAAATTAATAAGGAAGAGCTTTGCATTGATCCAAGGAACAGGATATGCTAAATCTCTGGATTGATTCTGGAAACCAGAATGACCTGGAGTCTACCTAGAGGTGAGATGGCCAGGTGAGCTTGGTGGGGAAGAAGATGAACTCAACCACCAAGGTCTGGAACCATCGGGAACTTGGAGCATAGAAACTTGACATTTTTCTACTTCAAATAAAATATTTATTTGTTCATTTCCTTTTTGACCTCCCTTATTATTTTGTATAGTTCTTATTGAAAATTTCAACCCAGTTTGGGAGAAAGGCCCTGGATGATGTCAGTTATCATCGAGGTGGGAACTGAACAATGACCACCATTCATTTCACTGAGTGCATTTATGGGCGGCACTTTGTATGCATCATCTCTAATTTTCACAAGCGCATGATAAGGTAGGTCTTAACAGTTTATGTTTTTTGGATGAGGATCTGAAGTTTCAGAGAGGTTAAGCAGTTTGCCTAGGACCACACAGCAAAGAAGATGAAACTCACACACACAGGGTGAGCATTCTTACTGGAGGTTCTCTTGGGGACCCCTCATGTTCTCACACTGGAGGGCTTTATCTTTCTGTGGCCAGAAAAAGGCTTCCTAGGACCCACCAATCCAGCCTTACCAGGCACCTGGCAGAGAAAGCAATTTTTGAAGCAGGAGAAAACCCAGAAAGATTGCTCAGTTCCTATGAGCGCTGCTTCCCAGCTGGGGATGACAGTTAATCTTGAAAATCAATTCAGTGCCTGCTCTCGCTGCAGACACTCTCCAGGGCAGGCCACGGCTCCTCTCACTGCTGTTAAACAGCACAAAAAGTGGTTGCCAGCATGAGGGGGTCAGGGGCAACTGTATGCTGGGCCTGGGGTCGTCTGCAGAGCACTCGCCATGGGGCTTGTAGATGGCACCTTCAGCCTCAGGGTCAGACAGGGGAATGGGGGGACAAGAAGTAATTCTGGCCTCTTCCGCCTGAAAAGGAGCAGAATCAGCTCACATTGGCAACCTTGGTTTCTCTAACAGCCTAGGCTCTTTGTGGCAAAGCTGTCTTTCTCTGGATACTTTCTCAACTGTAGCCTTGGGCCTTGTGAGAACTCTCCAAAAGTGGACAAGGTGACCCATGGGTGATGATCCAGCAGAGACAGCAGGGCCTTCTATGTGTGGCTGAGAGGCTTCTGACATCTCACATTCATGTCTTTTCAAGGCCACAATTACACCACACTGCTCCAAGACTAGTGGCCTATGCCAGATTATGCTAGAGCCTTCTCCCAAATTCTAGAAGGCAGGCAGGAGGTACCACTTTCTGAAAGATCAGTTCTGCTTCATGAAAAGGTGAGATGGGAAGCCAGTGGCATTTCCCAATGGGACAAGTTGCAATATTACCTTATAGCACCGTGTGTTCATCTTAAAGCATTTCACCTACAAGATCACAGTTCTGAGAGAAACTATTGTCCCCATTTTACAGAAGAGGGAACTGATGTCCAGAGACTTTAACAAGGATTGCAATGGTAGAAGGCAAATTCAAATATAGGTATAACTATAAATATCTGCTTTTTATGATTACCCCCTGCTACGTGATTATGTATATCTGAAACTAAGTATCTTCTCTTTGGAGAATATTGTCTGCACGAGGTAGGGGTAATTATGGTAATAGTAATGTGTATATCGGAGGGCTGCAAGGAGTCATGGAGACAGTAGATACGAAAGCACATTGTAAAGCAACAGTGTAATGCAAGGGAATGGACTATTAATATTATTCAAATTCCTGCCACATCATCTGCTCTTCCTCTTCAAATTTATCCTCAGCAATGACTTTTCTTCTCATCTCTTCCCTACCCAGCTTTATCATCTGAGTGGATAGAATGGGAAGCAACATACTGGGGCTGGGCGGTGTGGATTACTCTCACTGTTTTACAGATGAGTATGCTGAGGCTCAGGGAAATGACTTTCCTGAGTTAATAAACCCAGCGTTAGGCAGAACCAGGATTTTCTGTGCCTCCTGCTGTGACCACACAGAGTCCCAGGACAGCAGTCGGTGGAGCTTGGACTCTAGAACACAAAGTTCATCTCCCAGGTGAGCCCTCGCTTACCACTCCACTTCACTTCTCTGTACTGGTGACCTCAGGGCCTCTCACACCCTGAATGTTCTACAGAGAAAGCCCTGTGCATACCTGAAGTATAGCCGCATCTCATTTATACATATCACCATCTCCCTAGTGGACCTATGGCAGGCCGAGCAGGAATGGGGTTGCATGAGGGCTGTTTCCCTGAATGGCACAGTGGGGACTGCCCAAGTGTCTTCACATATGCGGTGGGCAGCAGGGCATGGTTGATAGAACGCTGGCGCCATGCCTCCCAAAGTCCATGGTGAGAAGGACAGTTTCTCAAAGCCCAATTCCTTTGAGGATCTCAGCCTTCTTACAGGAAAAACCATGCAGGCCTCCCTTCTCAGAATCCGGAATGGCGGAGAGAGTTGGGCACTGGGCTCAAAGCTAGGAAATCTGGATTTTAGGGTTGAGTGAAGTTTCTGGAGAGAGGCTGCATGTGGTCTGAAATTTCATAAATGTGTGATCTTGGGCAACTCACTTGATTTCTCTAACCCTCAGTTTTCTCGTCTGAAAAATGGGTGTTTATTCATTAATCCAAAAAATTCATAATAAGCAGTGAGCAAGTGCTGTTCTAGGTATGGGGGATACAGTGCTGAATGAGATCGATGAGGTCTTAGGGGCTGATAATAACTCAGGGGACCACTACGACACTGAAGGAATCAGATGGCTAATAAAGAATTATATAAGAAATATTTTATATAGTGATGAGTATTATAAAGAAAAAAATAACATAATGTGGTGATTCAGGGGGCCACTTTAGATTGGGGTGGGTTAGAGATGACGTCTCCGAATAGGTGACGTGTGAATGAGGTCAGAATGACAAGAATGAGCCAAGATCTGAGGCTGGGCAGTGAGGGAATGGAAGGAGTGCTTTGGGGGATGGGGCAGCCTGGGCAAAGGCCCAGAAGTAGGCCCATGTTTGATGAACTCGTGGTGATAGAGATCTGAAAGGTGCCCAGTGTGGCTGAGAGAAGCAAGAAATGGGGAATGTGGTAGAGGAGGTCAGAAGGCTAGCAGGGACCAGATCCTCTTGGGTCTCACAGGCCATTGAAAGGAACTTATATTTCATTGCCGTGTGATGGAGATCCAGAGGGTTTTAAGCAGAAGAATGGCATGGCCTCTCTGGCAATGGCAATATCTCTCTGACTGCCAGTGGAGAATAAATTTTGAGAGGCCAAGAGTAGAAGCAGGGAGATCAGTTTGTGGCTGTTGCAGTAGTCCAGGCAATCAATTACAGTGGCTTAGACTAGGGTGGAGATAAAGAGATGTCAGATTCAGAAGTATTTTGTGTGTAGGGCTGGTGGAATTTGATGAGGGATTAGATGAGACGGTGTGGGAAAGAGAGAATCCAGGATGGTGCTGGTTTTAGGAACTACCTCATAGTCATCTCACGAGGATTGACTTGGATAATGGATGAATAGCACTTAGCACTGCGCCAGGAACTTAGTAAAGGGTCAGTGCATTTTTATCATCTTCTTTATTTCTAGTCCTGGCTCTCTGACTGATGTTCAGTTGAGCTCTGAGTAAGTGCCTCTCTGGTCCTCAGTTTCTGCATGTATACAATATGGTGGGCCAGAAATTCATTCATCTATTCCACGAATATTTATTAGACATCTATGATGCACCAGGCTTTATGCTAGTACCGGAGATACAGGGTGAAGAAGACCAAACAGAATCTGCCCTTGTAGAGCTTATAGTTGAGTGGAGAAGACACTACTGACTAGAGGCTATACGTCCTTGGGAGGGTCAGGAAGGAGCCGATGGTGGGCAGGCCTTGTCCAGGGATGTGTCCAGAGAAGGCTTCCTATGTGGAGTGACATTTAAATGGAGGTCACCAGGATGAGTAGGAGTTGGCAAGGTGAGGGATGGGAATGGGTGAGGTGGGGGGTGGGGTGAGTGGGGAAAGGAGGTATCAGACAGAGGTAGCAGCATGAGTGAAGGGCTTGAGGCATGAACGAGCATGACCCTCCCAATGCCAAAGTTCTGTTTCCAAGGGCAGAACTGCCCAAACCTCTCATCTCATGTTTGAAACACCGTAGAAAGACGGGGTGCCAGGACTCATCAAATGCAGTAGAGGGGCATTTTCAAATTGGGGTGACCAAGAGTTTGTTTACATTTTTTAAAGGGTTAGCTACCAATGATAAATGCTTCGTGGTCCTTTGGGGAGGATCTGACCTCAGTTGTGCGTTGCTTAACACTTTTGCTAAGAGAGTTTACCAGTGGTTCTTAAATGTGGCTTCACATAGGCATTACAAGGATAAACTTCAGAGAAAGTGCTATTTCCAGGCCATATCCCCCAAATTCTGATTCATAGGCTGTTGCTGATGTGCGTCCAGGGTTGGATACGGCTAATGATAGGAATACGCTCCTTTGGTTCTGTAACATGTTCTGAGTTCTGTCCTTGTATGCAGCTGGACCACTAAAAAGCTACTGGACCATATTACCCTTGATAATGATATTAGCTTTCTAAATGATCAGAAGATTTGGAATTATGCTTTAGTATCTTGTCCTTGGTCTTTATTGAGGACAGATACAAAGAACAGCCATCTTAAAACATTTCTGCATTTGCTATAGAACTATCTTTGAAGCTACCACAGTACTTACCATAATAAATTTCTTTTAAGAATCGGTGTGCCTTCTCCTCCCAAATAGTGAGAATTAAGTAATCCAATATACTTACCTTTTTGCCTTGGGTGCCAGGAAACTCAGAGTCAAATCTGAAGGCCATCTACAGTAACTATACCAAACTGCTCAAACAGCATACCCCTTTCTCATGGTTTTAATTTCACATTTCCAGTTTAATACTATTATCAAGTAGATATGAAGAGTCGACTGTTTCTAAGTCTGAATGAAAGTTCTTCAGATGTACCAACCTGCACATTTTGCTGGAGTCCATGAATGACAGTCAAAGACCATAGACATCACTTTTGCTATCATGTGGGTGGCAGACATTCTGAAACCAAACCACTGAGTGCTTGGGAATGGAAGCCGTTTGTTGGAATCACATGCAGTTAGATCAAAGATGAAAGCATTCTTTCTCACAATCCCATCAAGAAAGGAGACTGGGTGTTCCTCATCTGAGTTAGAATTTGCCTCATGTATGTTCCTTAAAAAAAAAAAAGCAAGAAAGAGGTGTACACAGTGTGCAAGTCCTTTCCTTCTCTTGTGGTTATTACAGCAACCCCTCCAAAGCAGGTATTATTAGAAGTCTTTTTACAGAGGGGAAACTGAGGCTCAGAATGATCCCGTGCTGCAGGTCCAGGAGATAACAGACCTGGGATATGAGTCGGTCTTTTGGTGGCAAGTCCCCCTTTCCTTCTGGATGTATTTCTTTGTCCCTTGTAAATGAGCCTGACTGCAGCGTGCCCGCCTGTGCCAGGGCCTTGTGAAAGGTGGTCTTCTCCTTCCCCTTGGGGATTCCCCCAGGCCCCCTTCTGTCGGCTCTCTCTGATTCTTCTCACTCTCAGACAAGCAACCTCAACCATGTTTTGGTGATATGCTGTGCTTCTTTCTCTTTGTCCAGTCCTTTGGCTTGACAATCCAATTTACCTCTTGTTATTCCAATTTTTACCTTTATCTCCAGTGTATTCCTCTCAGTCTTTCTCTCCCCTCCCTCCCCATCTTCCTGTCACACCCCAACATTCTAAGTTTCACATCCAATAACTGTAGAGTAGAGGTGCCCACCTGTACAAACCGTGGGGTCCATGCCCAGTGTGAGAAAGTGTATGAGCTGCTTTGCTGCTGCTCTTGGTTGGGGCCCAGAATAATTCTAGAATCCCTAATTCACTGGACTCTCAACTTTTAGAAGGGATTGTCTCTCCCTTTCTATTTATTATTTTAATTTAATTTGTACACTTCTATGTTCCACAAACAATTTAAGGGGGCTCAGGTTCAGAAATATTTCCTCCTAAAATTGAAGCTGACATTTTGCCCCAGGACAGCCCCTATCCAGGGGCAGCTGAGACCCAGTCCACATGAAAGACCCCAAGGACCCCCTCCCACCCAGAATGCTCCTTCTGCCTGGATCCACCACCCACTCTGTTCCAATTATGCTGTCAGCAAATGTATCCATTTTTTAAATTATACCCCCATTATGGGTTATTTTTATGGGGTAGACCAAAGTGTCCATAATGCTTGTCTATAAGGCGAGCATCTTCTTACTTCTGACTACTTTCACGTAAGAGTTACCACCTGTTTCTTGGATTTGAGCCAATTTGCCATCCATTTTTAATAGACGGTGCTACTTTGGTGCTTTTAGACTGTTATCCACTTCCTTGGGTGGCACTGGTCTCTATTAGTTTCCTAGGTGTAGAAGGGTCACAGTCTCTCCTATCAATTCTAACCTACCAGGTGACCAAGACAGGTGGGCCTGTTTTCTCTTACACACATGCAAACACACACATATGAAGTTCTCTCAAAGTTTTGTAGTCTCTGATTTGGGTGGGTTCCCATGGGCTCTTCTTGCCTTAATGAAGAAAGAAGTCAAAATGTTTTCCTTGCTCTGGAAACATCAGTGTTTGTCTAAGAAGTCCATGGTTTCTTTGGTCCACCAGGACTTATTTCTTGCATCTAAGAAAGTGGAATGAGACTTGAATTACCTGCCTCCCACTATTCAAGTACTGCTCTCTATACTTTCCAGCTATGCAGAAATTGCCTCCAAAGAGTTTCTATTTTCCTCTCTTTTCCTTTGTATTTAGACTTGCCTCTTTGGAGCCATGTTCCTTCTCAACCATCTTTTGTCTTGATCACTTTATCACTCTGTTTTCCAGAGAGTCTTTTTTAGGACATACCTCATAGTCTTTCATGGTTCTCTGCACCCATCCCCTTCTTTGGGAGCCTTAGTGCAGGGGAAAGCCAGTGTGAGGATGTGGTGACAGGTACTTGGTGGGTGCAGGTCCTTCCATCCCAGGGATCTGCTGACCAAGCTGAAGCATGAGCAAGTGTCTCCCGTTCCTAAGTAAAAATTACCAATGGATAGCCAAAGAATTGAGTTCAGTCAAGACCCCTTCAGAGCCTTGATTTCTTTAACTGTGAAATTAATTGGGTTGTAGTGGAGGAGTTCTTCAGCTTTTTATTTTATTTTATTATTATTTTTTGTGAGGAAGGTCAGCCCTGAGATACCATCTGATACCAATCCTCCTCTTTTTGCTGAGGAAAGTTGGCCCTGGGCTAACATCCGTGCCCATCTTCCTCTACTTTACATGGGACACCGCCACAGCATGGCTTGATAAGCAGTGTGTCAGCGTGCGACCAGGATCCAAACCTGCGAACCCCGGGCCACCGCAGCGGAGCGTGTGCACTTAACTGCTGCGCTTTCGGGCTGGCCCTTCAGCTTTCTTTTTCAATTAAACTTTTCATTTTGATGTAATTGTGGTCACATGCAGTTGCAAGAAATAATACAGAAAAATCTCATGTACCTTTTATCTAGTTTCCTTCAATAGTAAAATCTTGCAAACTATAGTGGAATAGCATAACTAGGATATTGACATTAATACAATCAAGATGTGGAACATTTCCATCACCACACGGATCTCTCATGTTGCCGTTTTATAGACACACACACCTTCCTGCATCATCCCTAACTCCTAGAAATCACTAATTTATTCTCCATTTCTGTAAGTTTGTCATTTCAAGAGTGATATATAAGTGGAATCATGCAATATGCAACCTTTCAAATTGGCTTTTTTCGCTTAGCATAATTGTCTGGAGATTCATCCAGGTTGTAGCATGTATCAGTAGGTTATTATTATTATTATTTCTGAGCAGTATTCCATGGTGTAAATATACCACAATTTATTTAACCATTTACCCATTGGAGGACATCTAGATTGTTTCCAGTTTGGGGCTATTATGAATAAAGCTGCTCTAAATATTCATGTGCAGTTTTTGTGTCAATATATGTCTTCATTTCTCTGGGATAAATGCCCACAAGCATAATCGTTGAATCATAGAGTAGTTGCAGGTTTTGTTGTTTTAAGAAACTGCCAAACTTACCCACAACGGCTGTACCACTTTACATTCCCACCAGCAATGTATATTTTTCCACATCTTGCCAGCATTTGGCATTGTCACTATTTTTAATTTTAGCCATTCTGATAGATGTGTAGTGATATCTCATTGTAGTTTTTATTTATTTTTCCCTAATGGCTAATGATGTTGAACATCTTTTCATGTGCTTATTTTACATCTGTCTGTCCTCTTCAGTGAAATGTTTCTTCATGTATCTTGTCAATTTTCTAATTGGATTGTTTGTTCTTTTACTGTCGAGTTTTGAGTATTCTTCTAGGTACTAGTCCTTTGTCAGATATGTGGTTTGCAAATATTTTCTCCCACTCCATAGCTTGTCTTTTCATCTTAACAGGATCTTTCAGAGCACATTTTTAATTTTGATAAAGTTCAACTTATCCACTTTTCCTTTTATGGATTGTGCTTTTGGTGTCATATCTAAGAACTTTGCCTAGCCCCAGATCATGAAAATTTTCTTTTATTTTCTTCTAAATGTTTTATTTTTATTTATTTGTACTTTTGGTGTCAAATCCAAGAAATCATTGCCAAGACCAATATCAAGGAACTGTTCCCCTATGTTTTCTTCTAGTAGTTTTATTGTTTTGGGTCTTATGTTTAAGTCATTAATCCATTTCAAGTTAATTTTTGTGAGTGGTATAAGATAGGGGTCCAATTTTATTCTTCTGCATGTGATTATCCAGTTTTCCCAACACCATTTATTGAAGAGACTATCCTTTCCCCATTGAGTATTCTTGGCTCCATTGTCAAATATTAATTGATTGTATATACGAAGGTTTATTTCTGGGCTCTTGAATCTGTTCCATTGGTCTGTGTGTCTATTTTTATTCTAGTACCATACTGTTTTGATTACTATAGCTTTGTAATGTAGTTTGAAATCAAGAAGTGTGATGCCTCTGGCCTTGTTCTTCTTTCTCAAGATTGCTTTGGCTATTTGGCATCTTTTATGGTTCTATACAAATTTTAGGATTGTTTTTTCTATTTCAATGAAACATGACATTGGAGTTTTGATAGAGATTGCACTGAATCTATGGATGGCTTTGGGCAGTATGGACGTTTTGACAATAATAATTCTTTCAAACCATGAACACAGGATATCTTTCCATTTATTTGTGTCTTCTTCAGTTTATTTCATCAACGTCTTATGGTTTCCAGTGTACAGATCTTTCACCTCCTTGGTAAAAATTTATTCCTAAGTATTTTATTGTTTTTGATGCTATTGTGAATGGAATTGTTTTCTTTATTTCTTTTTCAGATACTTCATTGTTAGCGTATAAAAATGCAACTGATTTCTGTATGCTGGTTTTGTATCCTGCAACTTTAATGAATTCATTGATTAGTTCTAACAGTTTTGGGGGGGAGTATTTAGGATTTTCTCTATATAAGATCATATCATGTGAAAACAAAAACAATTTTACTTCTTCCCTTCCTATGTGGATGCCTTTTATTTCTTTTTCTTGCCTAATTGCTCTGGCTAGGACTTCCAGTACTATGTTGAATAGGAGTGGTGCAAGTGGATACTCTTGTCTTGTTCCTGATCTTAGAGGAAAAGTTTTAATCCTTTCACCGTTAAGTATAATGTTAGCTGTGGGCTTGTCATATATAGCCTTTATTATGTTGAGGTATGTTTCTTCTTGGTAACAAGTTTCTTGAGAGTTTTATATGAAACGATGTTGTATTTTGTCAAATGCTTTTTCTGCATCTATTGAGATGATAATGTGTTTTTTGTCTTTCATTATATTAATGTGGTGTACCACATTTATTGATTTGCATATGTTGAACCATTCTTGCATCCCAGGAATAAATCCCACTTGATCATGGTGTATGATCCTTTTAATTACTGTTAAGTTAAGTTTGCTCATATTTGTTGACAATTTTTGCATCTATATTCATCAGGGATTTTGGTCTACAGTTTTCTTTTCTTGTAGTGTTCTTATCTGGCTTTGGTATCAGGGTAATGCTGGCCTCCTAAAGTGTTTACAAAAGAGTGTTTCTTCTTCAATTTTTTAGAAGAATTTGAGAAATATTGGCATTGATTCTTCTTTAAATGTTTGGTAGAATTCGCCAGGGAAACCATCTGGTCCTGGGCTTTTCTTTGTTGAAAGATTTTTCATTACTGATTCAATCTCCTTATTCATTATTGGTCTATTCAGATTTTCTGTGTCTTTATGATTCAGTCCTTTTTTTTTTTTTTTGGCTGTTTGAAATTAAGAACTTTATTGTTTTAAATAATAAAAAGCATATTCAGGTATAAAAGTTCAAGTTTTAGATGACAACTCGTGGGAAAAGAACTGCCTTGTACCTGAGAATGACAAGAATATCATACTATGTCCTATACTTTCAAAGCTATTTCAATGACAAGAAGCATCTAGAGGCTACAGACTCATTTGTCACAGCTGACGAAGGAAATGAAGAGGGAGATTCCCAGTCCACTAGACTGTGAGCTACCTGAAGGCAGACACTCTTGCACGTCTGAATCCTCAGCACCTAGGCATATCCTGTTAATATACAAGGACATACAGAAGGTGTAAATGATTGGATTAACTCCAATTAATCCTATCTTGTTTGTTTTTCTCAACACAGAGCAGGGGTATATTAGCACATCTGATTAATGAAGCTCCCTTTTTTTTCTAGATCCTAATTATAGAATTTAGAAATCATCCATGTACACTTGCACTGTATGATTCTGTAACCCATTGGTGACTAGGCATCTCCTGAACATGTGTGTGTGTGTGTGTGTATATGTTAAGTGGTAAGATCCCATTCCTACATTTACATGCTGCTCTCTGCTCTGAGATTTTTTTTTAATTTTTTGTTTATTGCAGTAACATTGGTTTATAACATTGTATAAATTTCAGGTGTACATCATTATACTTCTATTTCTGCATAGATTACATCATGTTCACCACCCAAATACTAATTACAACCCATCACCACATACATGTGCCAAATTATCCCTTTCGCCCTTCTCCCCTCCCCCCTTCCCCTCTGGTAACCACAAATCCAATCACTGTCTCTATGTGTTTGTTTATTGTTGTTATTATCTACTACTTAGTGAAGGAAATCATACGGTATTTGACCTTCTCCCTCTGACTTATTTCACTTTGCATAATATCCTCAGTGTCCATCCATGTTGTCACAAATGGCTGGATTTCATTGTTTCTTATGGCTGAGTAGTATTCCATTGTGTATATATACCATATCTCCTTTATCCATTCGTCCCTTGATTGGCACTTAGGTTGCTTTCAAGTCTTGGCTATTGTGAATAACGCTGCAATGAACACAGGGGTGCATGTATCTTTACAAATTGGTGTTTTCAAGTTCTTTGGATAAATACCCAGCAGTGGAATAGCTGGATCATATGGTAGTTCTATCCTTGATTTTTTGAGGAATCTCCATACTGTTTTCCATAGTGGCTGCACCAGTTTGCACTCCCACCAGCAGTGTATGAGAGTTCCCTTCTCTCCACATTCTTTCCAACACATGTTGTTTCCTGTCTTGTTAATTATAGCCATTCTGACAGGCATGAGGTGATATCTCATTGTAGTTTTGATTTGCATTTCCCTGATAGTTAATGATTTTGAACATCTTTTCATGTGTTTGTTGGCCGTCTGTATATCTTCTTTGGAGAAATGTCTGTTCAGGTCTTTTGCCCATTTTTTAATTGGGTTGTTAGTTTTTTTGTTGTTGAGATGCATGAGTTCTTTATATATTTTGGAGATTAAGCCCTTATCAGATGTATGGTTTGCAAATATCTTCTCTCAGTTGTTAGGTTGTCTTTTCATTTTGTTGATGGTTTCCTTTGCTGTGCAGAAGGTTTTTAGTTTGATGTAGTCCCATTTGTTTATTTTTTCTATTGTTTCTCTTGCCCGGTCAGACATGGTGCTTGAAAATGTGTTGCTAAGATCGATGTTGAAGAGAGTACTGCCTATGTTTTCTTCTAGAAGTTTCATAGTTTCAGGTCTTACATTCAAGTCTTTAATCCATTTGGAGTTAATTTTTCTGTATGGTGTAAGATAAGGGTAATAAAACTGTAGTTCAGTGTAATATTAAGGACGAGGACTTCAGAGTCAGACAGATTTGGGTCTGGTTCTGGTGTATCTCAAGCTAATTGAGTGACTTCAAACAAGTTACTTAGGTTCTTTGAACCTTGGTGTCTTCATCTGAAAATGGACTAATAATATTGACCTTTGGAGTTGTTAGAGGATTAAATGCAATAAGGCGTATAACATACTTAATACAGAGCTTAGAACATAGATGTTCAGTAAATATTGGCTGTTATTATATTAATTATTAATTATGCATAGTAATTAATTATGCATTCATGGCCTCAAAAGGATCCTTGGTTTATAATGCTTGATGAGTCTAGAAAAGATCAGTGTGATGGGCTAAGAGAGAAAGTCAATCCGAATTGGTGTCCACTGATGATCTGTGTTTGGGTACAGAAAGCTAAAGGAGTGTTAGAAACTGTAGGCTTTCAAGTAACATCAGGATTTTCCCCCAGATACCCCAAGCCATAGATGCGCACAACAGCAGGAGCTCCATGAGTGATTACTGAATCAGTAAGTCACAGAGATCTGAAACTTTAATGAAAAAGAGGTGTGCCATAGCTCCTCTCAGTCAAACGAGGTGACCCCTTTGAGATGTGACATCTTGTGATTGTGTTTTCAGGAAAGGCTCTTCTGATAGATTGGAGTGGTGAAAGGTTAAGAGAGGAGAAGGTACTGGCATGAGGTACACCTGTTTCTCTTTAAAGTCTCCTACAGAAGAAGGTATTGAATTTGGAATCCCTTGAGACCCTAGATTGAATTTCAGGGGAGAAGTCATTTCCTGCACTTATTGCTGGACCCTTCTGAGTTTCTTACTGGTAGATTTCTTTACGTTTCCTTGTCTTGTCAGTGGTAATTTACATTTCAGTGTAAACCACAGAATACTGTCCCATGTCATGAACATTATCAGTAAATCCCCAAGTTCCCATAGAGCCTGGCATGTAGTAGGCACTAAGGATGTATTTGTGAAATGGATAAATAAATGAAGTGCCTTAGAGATCTAGTTCAACTAGCCTTTTTTACAGATTGGGAAACTAAGGCTTGGAGAAGAAAAATGAGTCACATAAGTTCATCAGTGACAGAGAGAGTCTACAAGCCCGAGATTTCTCCAAGCCTAGAAATTATTACAAAGCGTCAGATTTTAATGACTAGGTAGATATAACTGTGAACACAAGGAATTCTCATTTTGAGTTGAAAATAGCCCCTGGAAGGTGTTGGCAAACTTTTACATAAAAGACCATATTTTTGGCATTCTGGGCCATACAATATTGGTCACAACTACTCAAATCTACCATCGTGGCACAAAAACAGCCATAGGCAACACGTCAATAAATGAGCATGGCTGTGTTCTAATAAAACTTTGGTAACTATATGAGGTGAAAATCAATTTATTTATAGACATTTAAGTTTGAATTTCACATAGTTTACATGTGTCACAAAATACTATTCTTCTTTTGATTTCTTTTTCAACCATTTAAAAATATAAGAAACATTCTTAGCTCCCAGGCCATATAAAAACAGGTGGTGGGCTGGATTTGGCTGACCCTTGGTCTATGGCATTGAAAAGGAGAAAATTTTTGCAGAATTTTTGGCAGTTGTAGGAATTCCCTTAGCCCTTCTCTCACTTACACTGCAATTGGGAAGAGTTCCACAAGCTTGGAAGAATGGAGTTCCAAAGCTTACTTCAGTTGTAATCTGTTCTTTCCACTTGTTTAAGGTCTGTCTTTTCAGGATGAGGCTAATTCCTTCCAAAGTGGTTCTGTGGGTTTACACAATAATGAAAACACCAAAATGACCAAAAATGAGGATTGGTTAAATAATTATTTCTGCACCCATACAATATAATAATAGGAGCCCCAGAAAAAATGATGACAGTGTTGATATCTAATGATATCGAAAAGCCGTTGTTCATAATTGAGGAAAGGCAAGTTATTAAGCATGATGTCTAGTTTAATCCCATTGATATAAATGTAATGCTATATAAACGCATAGTAAAAATTATAAGCAGTATAACATTGTAAGCAAATATAACATGTTTTATTTGTGCTTTTTCTTCTCTCTATTCTTATTTTTCTATAATCTATAATAGTGAATTGTGTAATAACTTTAAAATTACATGCAACAGAACCTTAAAAAGAAAAAAAGACTCTGGTTCTAGATGAAGTCTCTAGCTGCTAATCTTGAAGCCAATCGCACAAGTGACCGGATTCCACTCAAGTAATGGCATCGGCTTAGATCCTTCCAGCTGTGCACATTTTCCCACACATCAACCCACGTTCAGAGGGCAGATGCAGCCATGCCCAAACATCTCTCCACTTGTCTTCTCTTCCTCCCTCCTCTCCACCTCCTCCTCCTTTTAAATCTATGAACCTTTTCATTTTACAGACGAGCCTCGCTAGGTGGAAGAAGCACTAATAAAGTTGCTAATGGATAAATCAATTTCAGTGTCCAAGAGAAGAACATGGTTTGTCATTAGAGCAAGCTTCCATGCCATATTGGGGGGAGTTTCTGTAATCTTTTATCTTATGCAAATCCAACCCAGATGTTAGATGTAATTACTAAAAATTATTTCAGTGATATTATCTCTTTTGCTTACATATATTCTTAAATTGGAGGTGGAGGAAAAAAGGAAAGCAGCAAAGAAATGAATATTTGTGGACTGCCTACTAGGCGCTAGGCACTTCACCTGTCTTTCCTCATTTCCTTCGCACAACTCCATAAAGAGGTTAATAGTCTCTCTTTACAAATGAGGGATGCAAAGCTCAGAGACGGGACGTAACTTCCTCAATGTTATACAGCTAGTATGGAGAGGAGCGGGATTAAAAGTACAGTTCCACCTGGCTTCAAAGATCCTGTGCTTTTTTTTTTTTTTTTTTTTTATAATTTTATTTTTTCCCCCAAAGCCCCAGTAGATAGTTGTATGCCATAGCTGCACATCCTTCTAGCTGCTGTACATGGAACACGGCCTCAGCATGGCCAGAGAAGCAGTGCGTCGGTGCACGCCCGGGATCCAAACCCAGGCTGCCAGCAGTGGAGCACGAGCACTCAACCGCTAAGCCATGGGGCTGGCCCAAAGATCCTGTGCTTTCAATTATACAGTGGTTATTAACTCAGTTTTACAAATGTAAACAGAGCTGCATTCTGAAGTAGCTCACTAATTTTACTTTTAGGAAAAAGTTAAGAAAAAAATTTTGTCGATGACTTTAAGTTTCAAAAACCAAACAAAAATAATATTGATTAAATATTTAACAACCATGTCTAAAAAAGACCAAAGTTTATATAGAATTAGAGCATGCATCCCAAGGAATGTAATAAAGCAATCTGAAAACTGTTCTAAGAGAGTTTGAGAGACAAGAGAGAACACGGTGATTCTGTAGTCCAACTGCCCCATGTTACAGATGAGAACACTGAGGCTCTAAGAGAGGAAATAATTTGTCTAAGTCTCCAGTGATCAGTGAGATAGCTGGGGCTACAACCCAGGTCTTCCATCTCCTGTTTCCTTCTGCTTGGTCACAGGGTTCCATATTTCTCAGTTCAGCAAATCAACCAACCAGGCTCTGTGCAAGACGTCTGCGAGGTTTTGAGAGTTCAAACTGGGGAAAGAAACAAAAATGAGTAAGGAAAGTTTCCTGCTCTCAAAGAGCCAAGTCTATTGCAGGACTATCCCTGGGAAACCAACACAGCACGTTCAGTGTTAGGATGGAAGGAGGCATAGCTTGATAAGGAGCTCAGCTGCTGGCGGGTGAATTTTGTTTTTCTTTCCCTGTGTGTGTGTGTGTGTGTGTGTGTGTGTGTGTGTGTGTGTGTGCGCGCGTGCGCGCACGCGCGCGCGTTTTCCCTAGGTGTTCTTTTAAATTCTGAATTAAATTCTGTTTTGAATAACAAAAACCAAAGCTTAAGAATGTCCCTAAATTTTACTCCTTGAGATATAAAAGTTGGATTTATAGCCAGTCAGTTCCTTAGCCCTTTTGTTGAGGTCCGTGTGGCCTGAAGAAGCAACTTGAGTTCAGGCAGAAAAAAGCCAACAGTTTATAGCAGAGCATTCCCCAAGCAAAATGCAAGTGTTGAAATTCACACTGGCTAGCCAAACTTCTGGCAAGCAAGGAGTTTGTCAACCTGCTTGGGTCCTTGCCAGAAGCTATTGCTACACAGCCTCACAGCTCTTAATAAACCCTCTCAAGGCAGAAACTTGTGGTGTGCCTCTTGGTGCTTCTCTTCTGACAGCATCTGAGAGTCTTTACAAAGAAAAACAGCCTTTAAACAAGGAACCGGCCTCTGCTGCATCCTGGCTGTGTAATCTTGATCCAGTTTTTTTTCTTCTCTGGATTTCAGGTTCTATCTCTGTAAAAAGCAAGTATAGGACTATCTCAGGGACAGCAAATACACATCATTTATTCCAGTGATGTGCTGGAATTGGCTCAGACTGGCTCTTCAGAGCTGATTATTAAATTTTCAGGAATTTTGTGAGCCAATTCACAGCTTATTGATTGCTTGAAATCAGCCATGGTGGGAATGTTCACACCACGTAAACTGGTAAATGCTACAAATCAGGACATCACCTCCCACTCCAGCCCCAACTTCAAGAATTAGTTACTAAACATTTACCAGCATGACACTGCCTTTATGATACTTCTATGCTGTTCTACACTTGTGGCAGACATTGCTAATCAATCACAGACTGATCCAACCCAGCCTAGACATGACTTAACAGTCTTCCTTCCTTCACTCCATTGTTCATTCCTCCCTCTCTCCCTTCCTCTGTCCCTTCTTCCCTTCTTTCCCCCTTCTCTCCCTACTTCCATCCTCCCTCATTCCCTCCCTCCCTGCCTCTCTTCCTTCCTTCCTTCCCCACTTCCTTCTTTCCTTCCTTCCAATTCTTTATGCAGCAAATGGCCTTTGATGCCTTCATGTGCCAGGCAGTGGGGATGGAGTAATGAACAAAATCTACAAAATTCCTCTTCTCATGAAATTTACTTTCTAGTGTAGAGAAACAGATATTAAACAAGTGAAAAATGAATTAAAAATAGTTTCATATGGTATAAGTGCTCTGAAGGAAACAAACCCAAGAGGTGTGATAGTGCCTGAGGAGAGACTGGTTTAGATACCATCATAGGGAAGACTTCTCTGAGGAAGTGGCTTTGAGCTGAGACCTGAGTGATAAGACAGGGATGGTCCTGCACAAAGCTAAGAGAAAGGCATTCTGAGAAGAAGGAACAGCAAGTGCCAAGGCCCCGAGGTGAAAACAAACTTGGTGTGTCTAAGAAACAAAATGGCGTGGGGGCTAGTGTAGAGTAAGCAATAGTGAGGATAAAATGAGAGATGAGAGAAGTAGGCAGGTCCAGATTTGTAGAGTCTTATAACACATGGTAATGACTTTGGAATTTATTGCAAAAGAAATAGGAAGTTGTTGGATGAGGAGAGTTCAACTACTATCAGCTGACAAGATTTTCTAAAAATGTAATTGAGGTGAAATTTTCATACAACGTAAAATTAACCATTTTAAAGTAAGCAACTCCAGTGACACTTAGTACACTCATAGTGTTGTACAACCAGCACATCTATCTAGTTCTAAAACATTTTGATCACCCCAAAAGGAAACCCTGTACCCAGTAAGCTCAAATGATCCATCAGGTCATGAAGGTCAGAGCTCTGGACCTCATTGCTTCTGGATTCTTGATCTGATAGCTCTGAATAAACTCATTTACGGTTTTGTAATTCTGGAATAATTCCTCAAAATCTCCACTACCATTGAACTCTAGGAACATCTTTAAATTTCTGTAATTGGAGTGGTAGGGTCAATTGGCTAGTATATTTCTTATGATACTTAATCCTCAACATCATTTACTGAGATCAAACAGAACTAATAATTATCAAAGAGCAATATTAGGTATACTTTCCTTCAAAAGTCCAGTACCTCCAGTAGCACCTTCCACCAACATGTTACCAGAAACAAGTGCATCATTCAACTAAATCAGCCCATCCAGGTAATGCATGTCGTGCTTGCTTTCTTCATCCAACATTGAAAAGTATGACAAGAAATAACAAGTGTTGGAGAGGATGTGGAGAAAAGGGACCCCTCGTACACTGCTGGTGGAAATGTAAATTGGTGCAGCCACTATGGAAAACAGTATGGAGATTCCTCAAAAAATTAAAAACAGAACTACCATGTGATCCAGCTATTCCACTTCTGGATATTTATCCAAAGAACACAAAAACACTAATCCAAAAAGATATATGCACCCCTGTGTTCATTGCAACATTATTCACAATAGCAAAGACTTGTAAATAACCTAAGTGCCTATCAGTGGATGAATGGATAAAGAAGATGTGGTATATACACACAATGGAATACTACTGAGCCATAAAAAGGATGAAATCTTGCCATTTGCAACGACATGGATGGATCTTGAGGGCATTATGCTAAGCAAAATAAGTCCAACAGAGAAAGCCAAATACCATATGACTTCACTCGTATGTGGAAGATAAAAAACACACACACACACAACAACAAACAAACACATAGATACAGAGATTAGATTCATGGTTACCACAGGGGAAGGGAGGAGGAGGGAGGGCGAAAGGGGTAAAAGGGCATATGTGTATGGTGATGGATGGTAATTAGACTTTGGATAGTGAACACGATGTAGTCTTCACAGAAATCAAAATATAATGATGTACACCTGAAATTTATATAATGTTATAAACCAATGTTACCACAATAAAAAAACTTTAAGTAATAAGGAGTCAAATTGATAAAATCCCACAGGCTATATAATTACATTTTTTCTCTCTGTCTTCTCATTAGCCATAGATAGTTGCTAAAACCCATTAGTCAAAGTAAGAACTAAAAATCACTGGATCAGTAGGAAATAGCTCTGATAATCCTGGCTTTGGAGTATGGAATATTGATGTGTTTTATTTTTTCATAATGTGCCTATTCTTGGAATGGTAGTCTGTACACATCTCCATCTTGCCTAATTTCTGATGCACTACTGCAATGAAGAACACAACATAAAGGGCATGGGAATCAGAGATCGTGCCATTAATCTTTAATGTGTTTTTACATATCCCTGAATTTCAGACAATCTAATTCCAAAAGCATTGAGAATCTTGCCTCTCTGATTTATGTTGCTCTCCCTGCCCTATCTCATTGATGGAGGGAAAAAAATGGATGGACGTTAGTGCAGTTCACCACCAACACACGCGCGCGCGCACACACACACACACACACACACTCCGCACAGCATGGAATGAAGAGAAGATTTGGCAGTGGGAAATAAGTACATTTAGACGTGCTCCAGGAATATGCCAGTAAAACTTCTAAGCGAAAATGTCTTAGGCAATTGGATTTGTGATGCTAAGGTTGAGGAATGAAGTCTGTGTTGGTAACAAATTTTGGTGTCATCAGATTATACATGGTAATAAAGCCACAAGCTTGTATAAGCTGGTCCAGAGAGACAGTGTAAAGTGACCATAAAAAAAGACCTAGGACAAAATACCAACATTTAAGAACAGACAGAGAAAGAAAAGATTTGAGATGTCTAAGAGCTTCCTGGAAAAGGGTGTACTACATTCTTCTGGGCCATATACTTTTATGAAGGAACACGATTACTCCTTCAGGCCAGGGAAAGCTGCAGAAGCACCAGATGTGACACTCTTGGGAAACAACAGCCACCAGATGTTCTCTGACCACTTCCAGCTAATTGCTCTCAAACCTTTCTTTCCAACCCGGAACTCTCCTGAACTTTAGATCTGTATTTTCTAGTGTCTTTTTGACGACCATAAGCACCTCATCCTTGCTTGCAAAGCCAATCCCCATTGAAAAATATTTAAAAGGTAGAATACCAGGGATCAGGGACCAACTACATGAAGGAGTGAAGATGAGGAAGGAGTTGACCAATGGAAGATTGTAGCATCCTTTTAAAAAATATATTTAAGGATACAAAAGCTGTATTTAAAAAAAGAAAAGAAAAGAAAAATGCTAGATATTTCCTGATATTGAATATCTCTATCTACTATGGACTTGAGCTCTTGAGAGCTGGGGATGTATTATTTATTTCTGTGTCCCAGTCCTTAGAGTAGTGTCTGGCACAGATAAGAGCTATGAACAAATGTTTGTAGCGTTGATCTGAATGCACTTTCAAATGGGGCCAACAACACCTTCCCAGGAGGATTTATCACAAACATCCCCACGGGGCCTTAGTCACTTCTGCTTAGGCAATAATTTCGTCAGTCAAATGAGGGAATTGGGTCACATTCTGGGACAAGCACTGGAAAACTCTTCTCAATTGCACCAGACTAGCTTCTTACACCTATCTATAATGGAGACTTTATCAGGACCATTGTTTTCACTTCTAATTAACGTGTGTGTGTGTGTGTGTGTGTGTGTGTATGTGTGTGTGTATAAAATCAAAACCTTGGGTTAGGGCAACTCAATTATCAGTCATTCATGATAAATTCCATATTTTAAAGCGCCGTCATTGGGGAGGGGAATGGAGAGTTAGTGTTTAATGGGAACAGAGTTTTAGTTTTGCAAGATGAAGAGTTCTGAAGGTAGATGGTGGTGATGGTTGCACAACAACGTGAATGTACTTAATACCACTAAATTTTGTACTTAAAATTGGTTAAGATGGCAAATCTTATGTTACATATATTTTACCACAATTAAAAATAATAATTAAAAAATTAAAGCTCAATTAAAAAAAAAAAAGGAATCCTTGATTCTTCTTCAAGGGTTTTGGTATCACTGTTGTCTCTGCCGGAGGGTGGAGGGTCAGAGGACTCAGCTCACCTGCAGTGCCATGAACAATGACATCATGTAACTCTCTGTGAGCAGCAACCTGTGCAGGGAGGGTTCTTGATGCTGTTCTGTGTTGAGTTATGTCCCCCCAAAAGATAGGTTCAAGTCCTAACCCCCAGTACCTGTGAATGTGAGCTTATTTGGAAATAGGGTCTTTGCAGATGTAATCAAGTTAAGATGGTTGGTTTTAATCCAATGTGACCGATGTCCTTATAAAAGAGAAGAGACACAGAGGCAGGAGACACATGGGGAGAATGCCATGTGAAGGAGGGCGTTGCAGTGATGCAGCTGCAAGCCAAGGAACACTAGGGTTGCTGGCACCCACCAGAAGCTAGGAAGAGGCAAGGAAGGGTTCCCCTACAGCCTTCCCCTCCTCAGAGAGAGTGTGGAGACACTTGGATTTAGGACTTTTGGCCTCCTGAACTGTGAGAGAATAAATTTCTGTTTTTTTAAGCCACTCAGTTTGTGGTAATTTGTGACAGCAGCCACAGGAAACTAACACAGGTGCCAAGGAGAAGCGAGTCCCCTCCAGCCCTTTCTGGATTGCGAAGGCACTTGCTTGGCTAAGGAGGCGGGTGTAGCTGATCTTTAGCATCCTTACGATGCACTGGTCTCATTGAGGGGTGACAGGAGAAGGAGGGGTCTCACTATTGTAACTCACAGTCCTTCTTTAATAGGTGGCAGGAGACAGAATTAAGGGCTACCTATATGTTAAAAATCAGTGACAACATCAATCCAATGCCTCCCATTTCAAGGAGACACACTACCATCAAGTGGTTTAACTGCTCTTCACAAGGAAAGAAACAGTTTGGAGCAGTGGGAATAATGTAGTTTTGGAGTCAAAGGAGACTTGGTTCCATGCTTTGGGAAGCTTATCATTTTGAAAGGGTAATGAGATACAAATAATTAAATCTATTAAAAGACAGAATGATTCAACGTCAATCTGAGAGAGAGAAAATACCCCAAGAGCATGTATGATTATAGGTCTATAGGAAGCTTTCCAGAAAAGGAGGACACCGCAATGAATTTCTGGGGTATGGGGGTGGGTGCAGAGGGACATGCAGTCAGCAGGAAGACAGGAAACACAAGGAAGAGGCAAAATCTAGGATCCATTGCGGACATTGTGAAGTTTGAGGAGAGCATTCATTGTATGATGATAGGAGGCATTAAAGGCCATGCTAAAAACCTCAGGTTAGATTTTCCAGGTATTGAGGAGACTTCATAGGTTTTTGAGCAGGCGAGCAATATAACCAGAACTTAGGCTTTGGGTAGACTATCATGGTAACTGTGTTTAGCATGACTTGGCAGAGGAAGAATGTGGAAGCAAGGAGAGCAATTGGAAATGTATTATTAAATCAATTATATTTTCTAGAGTGGCAATTTGCCAATCGTCATTCAATTCTTTGCATATTTCATTACACATGAAGTTCAGAATCTGTAAAGAAAGTTCACAGAGCAAGAGAGGGTCTTCATAGATGGAGTTAGAACAAAGAAGCAAGCCCTTGCTAATTGCCTCCATTACCCCTCTTCCTGTCACCCTAGATAATAATCAATAAATGTCAGAGAAGCTGGTGATTCATTTGTTTTACTATTACCTTACAGTCAACAAAATGTAGGAAGCACAATTGTTCCAAGGAATTTAGCTATGAGCCCCTGGTTCTGGCTATAACACAGAATTACTGTAGACTAATTGAGATTTATTGGCTACCTACGACCTACAAGTCTGCTCTGATAAACCTCAGTCATTTATCTCCAAAAGAGTTAAAGATAGTCTATCCCATATGAGCAACCTTTTTATTTTGCACCAGGGCCAATGGAGTGGAAAAAAGTCTATACAAAATTTCTATCAGTCAAAATGAAAAAAAAATAGCTTTATTGATTCCTGTGAAGAAATGTATATTCTAAAACCTTAAGTTACCTGCTTATAAGTAGAAAAATGCCAATGAAAAAGTGTGGCACTGCCTTTTAGTCACTAAAATGTTAATTTCTTTGCATATTAGAGAAATTGCAACCAGGAAGCAGCTTTCTAGTTTCTAATTTCATGCTTAAATTAGATCAAAGATGATACTAGTTATCATAAACTAACACACAAATTAGATTCTCTGTGTAACTAGGTGGGCCGAGTGCATTCTTCAGGCCAGGGGTTGCTCATTGCTGATTTAGGCAAAACCTGTATTGGACACATGGGAAAATGAGTTCCGGAGAGGTGACGTGAGTTGGTTGTTGGTCATATGCCTACAAATTATTGAATTCTACCAAAGATCATTCATTTGGGATCCTGCCTATTTATTGTCTTACTGTTGTTTGTTCAACAAATATTCATTGAGCACCTACTAAGTACCAAACACCTTCAAAGTACTGGAAATACAATGGTAAAGAAGACAACGTCCCTCCCCTAAATCCTAACCAGGGAGAGAGATAGATAAATCAAACAGATAATGGTAAGTGTTAAGAAAAAAATTAGCTATTCACTTAGTGATAAATGGTATGAAACAAAATCAAGCGGGGTAAAGATAGAGGTTGCTTGTTTTTAAAACAGACATTAGAGTTGGCCCGGTGGCGTAGTGGTTAAGTTTGCGCGCTTTGCTTCCGTGGCCCAAGGTTCGCAGGTTTGGATCCTGGGTGTGGACCTATGCACCACTCATCAAACCACGCTGAGGCGGTGTCCCACATAGAGCAACTAGAAGGATGTACAGCTATGACATACAACTATCTACTGGGGCTTTGGGGAGAAAAAAGGAAAAAAAAGAGGAAGATTGGCAACAGATGTTAGGTCAGAGCCAATCTTCCTCAAAAAAAAAAAATGTAAAATAGACTTTATTTTTTAGAGCAGTTTTAGATTTACAGCAAAATTGAGCAGAAGGTACAGAGATTTCCCATATACCCCCTGCCCCTAAATATGCACAGCCTCCCCCATTATCAACATCCCCCACCAGAGAGGCACATTTGATGAACCTACATTGACACATCACTATCACCCAGAGTCTATAGTTTACATTAGGGTTCGTTCTTAGTGTTGTACATTCTATGGGTTTAGACAAATTGTTTTTTTCTAACACTTTCACTATAAAATAGATCCTCCTCTTGAGTTACATAGGAAGGAATTCAGGGTCAATACTCAGCCATTCACCTCTAGAAAGCAGAACACCATTCACAACTTTTCAACTCATTTATAAGCCTGTAGATTTTGGGGCTGGTGGTCTAGTGGTTAAGCTTTAGAGCTCTCACCGCTGTGGCCCGGGTTCATTTCCCAGTCAGGGAACCACAGCGTCCATCTGTCGGTTGTTATACGGTGGCAGCTGTGGGTTGCTGTGATGCTGAAAGCTATGCCACAGGTATTTCAAATACCAGCAGGGTTACCCAGGGTGGACAGGTTTCAGCAGAGCTTCCAGGCTAAGACAGACTAGGAAGAAGGACCTGGCCACCCACTTCCAAAAAAATTGGCCGTGTAAACCCTATGAATAGCAGCAGAGCATTGTCTGATGTAGCTCAGGAAGGTGAGAGGATGGCGCAAAAAGACCGGGCAGGGTTCAGCTTTGCTGTACACAGGGCCACTAGGAGTCAGAATCAACTAGATGGCACTAACAACAAAGATTTTGGGGCTTGGAACTGCTACTTGTACTGAGAATGTAACCAGGACATCAGTTCTTCCCTGCTCTCTTCTACGATCTCCTCTATTGAATTAACTCATACAACAGCATTTGTGAGCAATGTGGACTGAAGGTTGTGTAAGGGACAGAGAAGAGGGTTTGCGCCACACATAAACAGCGTTCACTTGGAATCCCAAGTTCAGACGTCTGCCTTTTCCTCAGTTCCTTTTCTATTGCCCCACCACAAGGGGTCCTTCTTTTCTCTCCTTTTGCACCCATGGAAAGGTCACCATCCTCTCTCTTTCCCTCAGTGCAGCTCTGCCCTAGATGCTGTCTCCAGAATGCATCCTGGTGCTCAGTGAAGGACAAGGCTGGCTAGTTCACAGACCCACCCTTAGAAGGCAAGTTAGGAACCCCCTTTTACACTCGAGCATGCCTTTTGGACTCTTGTTGCCACATACGCAGCTTGCACAACATTTTCCTACAAATTATAGAACTGCTCAATGGAAGAGAACTTCTATTTCCTAGTCATTGTGGAGGTGATGTGTGAGCAAAGAAGATGATGTACCTCATACGTGGTGAGTGAAAACATAATGTTAACATGCACAAAGGGGAGGAGGCATCAGCAGTCACTGCATTTGTGTGTACTCGTCCATGCTCAGGGTTGATTGTTTAATTAAGACCATCTGGCTCATTTAGCAGTAGCTAACACAAGGAAATACTTAAAGGACTGATTTTCTGATATTAAATATGACTTTTGAAACCCAAATAGTTCTTCTTATTAAGCCTGAGATCAAAGGAGAACTTAATTAGCTTTAGGAATAGACCGGTAAATAGAAAAGGCATTCGTGAACAAGCACGTTATCTTTCCTTGCAGATCAGCTTACACATCGTGTATCTCTGTATGATGATGGAAAAATAGTATGGAGTTGGGGGAAAAATATTAGCACAACACTATCAAGGGAATTTGCCCAATGTAATTGTAGTATGCATTATATACGTTTATATATGAGAAAACATTTTTTTTATTAACACTTACATTACATTTCTCCATCTCTTTATTATTAATCATTTTGAAGCCCATGTCTTCGATATTTTTTTGAAGATTTTTCTCAACAGCAGACATTGAAAAAATTTTCCTGAAGGATCCCTTAGTAAATTAATACTGCTATATTAAGAATCTTAAATCCTTTAATAATTCTTTGGATAATTCCTAAATTACTCTAAGAACTGTATCCTTGGAAATAAATCCTAAGAACAAAATGAACATGGTTTTGTTGGAAGGACCAGCTAAAGAAAATAGGCGTCTTAAAATGCGGTAGAAAAGTGGCAAAAGCTTTTTAGACAACCATTAGCTATCCTTATGGAGGAATAGATTAAAATGTCTAAAAGAAATAGAAATGTTAAATGCTCTAATTTTGCATCAAGTATGTAATTTCTTTTTTGTTTTGTTTTATATCCAACCAGTTGGAACCTACAAAATAATACAGCACAGATTTCTTTTTGTTGGTCCTATAATACTTCCCCCGGAACAATTATGCATGCGATTTGGGGACTGTCACAGCCAAACTGATGTCTTCCTTTGGGACCACGAGGAACAATTGCCCTTCCCCATGGGGTGGCTCTAAAAGCTGAGTGTAAAAGCCCAGCCCATTTGATGAATGGCAGCGGCTCTCTGGAGTGTGCCACCCTTGGTGGGTGAGGCAGGGAGGCTGCACAGTTGGGCCAAGATACTTTGTCCCAAATGGTCAACGGCAAATTGCATGCGACGGCTGCAGAGCCCTGTAATAACCAAAGAAGAGAAACCATGACAATTTTTTCAAATTAGTGGAGAACATGTTTTTGGGTTTTTTCGAATCCCCTAAGGGTCTTATATTTTGTTTAATTTTTAATTGCCCTAATCTGTTTCAATCCTTTTCTAGGCTTTCATGTCATTAAATGAACGAGGCATGCGCATTTTATTTGCAAACCAAACAACACATAATATATTTTTATGTTCCAAACTCTACACACTATAACTTCAGATAGATCCATACCATGTGTGAAAAATAAATAATTCATTAATTTGATTGTTCTCTAAATATCCATTTTTTTCTCTTTTCTGAATGCTCTCTCACTTCCCCCCTTTCTGTCTCTTCCTCATAGGTTTCAAAACTTCTGGAAAATGAACCTATGGAGTGTGTCATGTGGGGGAAATGTGGGCCTTGGAGGCAGGGATTGAAATCTTGGCTTGGCTACTGACTAACTCTGTGATTTTTGGAAAAATTACTTAACCTCTCTGAAACTCAACTTCTTATCTATACAGTGGGGCTAGTAAAGCTCTAGAGAACCTGGGAGGATTAAGTGATAGAACATGAAATATAGTCCTAGCAGGGGCTATGTGGCATGTTGGCCAGAAGCAAGGGTGCAGGAGCCAGCAGCCTGGGGTTGACTTGCCAATGGACCACTTACTACCTCTGTCAAATTCTTTCACTTCTCTGTGCCTCATTTTTCTCATATATAAATTAGCGCAAAAACAGTACGTACCTTGTCTGATTGTTGGAAGGCTTAAATGACTTCATCATACATGCAAAGGGCTTAGACAGTTCCTGCCACATAGTAAACACGTGACAGATGCGGCCATTATTGTAAATCAGCAGAACCTCCCTACTCTCCACCTGCCTTCTCCTGTTCATGATGTGTCAGAGGTGTGTCCACTCCCTCCTCCCCAAGCTCAGGGGCACTTGAGTGAACCTGTTCAGCTCCCGAGTTCAGCTTCTTTCCCACACCAAGTGGTTATGCAGTATTCCTCAGAGTTTACGAGTGTCTGGTGGTGTTGCTGGGAGGTGCCCTCAGGCAGTGACTAGATTTTTGTCTTGCAAGGTCTAGAAACACAGGTTGGGTGTTGATGGCACTCATTCAGTGGGAAGGCAAATTTGCAAAGCTGAGTGATGACCCGACACACACAATGGGCCATTCTGCCCTGGCCAGTCTGTGGGGCTGTGGTCAGTGCCTTAGTCCAGCAGAGCTCTTGGTTATGACTCTCATTCACCTTATGACGCTAAGCTAAGGCACCCAGAGACATCTGAAGGGGAACTAGTGCTTCTGCAGAGCTTGGGGTTACACAGAAAGCACAAAAGAGCTGACCACTGAAGACTACTCCCTGACTCAGGCCCTTGCATGTGTTCAAAGTGCAGGAAATGAGTGGCCAGAGGAAGTCATGATTCCATGAAATAATTGATTGTCCGGATATCTGGTTAGGAGAAATGCCCCCAGATAGCCCAACACAGTTGAGTTAGCCAAGCAGAAGCCAAGAGCCACTCAGCAGGAGGAACTTGAGGGATTTGCCACCTACCTCATTTAGGAGACAGGAAGGGTCCATGCACAGTCTCCACTTTGGAGTTTTATGGGACTTCTGCACTCCAGCTAGTCTAGAGCCTTCTCACAGTGAGTTACTTTCAGAATTTCTCCTTCATCTGGTGAATTCTGGCAGAGAACCCACACACTGAAAACAACTTCTCTCCTATAATCTGGGTGACTTTGGATGGTGGGATAGCTTGGCATAGTGGGCGAATCAACTGTCACCACCCTATGCATATTCCCTGCACGTAGGTTCCTTGCTTCTATTGGCCAATGGATGTGCAAGCAAGAGATTGTTGGTTCACTTTTTTTTTTTTTTTGTGAGGAAGATCAGCCCTGAGCTAACATCTGTGCTAATCCTCCTCTTGCTGAGGAAGACCGGCTCTGAGCTAACATCTATTGCCAATCCTCCTCCTTTTTTTTTTCCCCCCCAAAGCCCCAGTAGATAGTTGTATTTCATAGTTGCACATCCTTCTAGTTGCTATATGTGGGACGCAGCCTCAG
The DNA here is from genome assembly GCF_020826845.1 of Diceros bicornis minor. Taxonomy (NCBI): domain Eukaryota; kingdom Metazoa; phylum Chordata; class Mammalia; order Perissodactyla; family Rhinocerotidae; genus Diceros; species Diceros bicornis. The sequence continues at coordinate 16,373,774 of NC_080767.1, read as the reverse complement.
CATGGCCGGAGAAGCTGCGTTGGTGCACGCCCGGGATCAGAATCCGGGCCGCCAGTAGCGGAGTACGCGCACTTAACTGCTAAGCCACCGGGCCAGCCCCACCTTTTGATGTGTGAACCAACCAACATGGTTTCCCACTTTGAACTGCCAGGCCAATGACCCTCTACACATATTCCCCAAACTTGCGAATGATTGCTTGTTTTAAGGCTGGGAGTTCTGATTTGTGAGTGGGGTACCTGTTCTCTCATACACATAGGGCTTTAATAGTGAGAGTTGTAGGCTTTCCTCTTCATTTTTGCTCTGATATAATATAACCCTAGACCCTCAAAGCTGACCTCTCTGTATAAAATACTTAGAATTTTGTGAAGGCAAAATTCTAACACCTGGTCACAGGCCTCCCATCACCAATTCTCAAAAGGTCTGAGAGGCAGGCAGTGGTGGTGGTAGGGTATCTGGGTTATTGTTTCTCCTGGAGCTTCCTCTTCCTCTTAGATAGGGCTCTGGTCTTAACCGGATAACCTCAAAATAGGTCACTAAGTGGTTTAGCAATCCAGAAATAATCCTTTACAAATGTCCTATAATACCTCTAACTTCCAGAGCCCTGCGATTCTGAGAAGGACTACCCAACTAAACGTGTCCTGTCAGCCAAGATTCTTTCCTTAACGATGGCCAGAAAGATTCTTGCTGCAGCAGAAAATAAATGAATTCTCTGCAAATCACCAAAGTAGCAAAGGGTTTGGTAGGATAACTTGCTGTAGTCACAGTATTTTACACAGATTCCATTTTATTCAAACTCTCAATCACATTCCCCACCCCAGGATATCCATTTGAAAGTTTGATATTAGAAGTTAAAATATGAGGATCTGGACTATAAGATCCTTGGGGACCTAGTAACTTGTTGTGGTATTTCATCTACAATAAAGACTTAGAATTTTGTGAAGGCAAAATTCTAATACTGTCACCCAGGGAAGTCCCTAAAACATTGGGCCTTCAGAATATTGGGCAGGTTATTCTGAGGGAATTGTAGGTACTTATGATGGCTTTCTTCAGATAATTTAAAAACTTTTGAAATTGGCCAATCTCAAGTTATTTGACCCATATTAGCTCAATTCTAAATAGAACTCATAAAACCAAAAGCTCTCAGGGTAACCTTGTCAAATCTGACCTTTGCCCTTCCTTGGTGACATAAATCTGCAGATGATTTTTACAGAACCCTAAGGAAGCCACTTTACCTGAATAAAATGTAGAGGGATGGGAGGGGCAGAGTTGAAGCAATGAAGACTCAGCATTTGAATGACTAATTTGGTCTCATTATAGCCTAGAGCTAACAGATTAGATCTCATACCAGCACTAAAACACATTTCCTCTCCAAGGAAGTTGAGTAAGAACGTAGAACCAGAAAGACAATGGTGAAGTATGCTTACCACGACCTCAGCTGGTCAGTAGAGTCAGGTTCAAGTGGAGGGACGTGTATAGAGGAAGGTTAATATAGGCAGTAAAAGTGGGTGTGGCTGCTCTAGAGGCCTGTGTTAAGTTAATCATTCTGGAGGTGGCATCCAAAAGCAGATACCTGTTTAACTCATACGCAAAATTTGTAATATCCAGCAATTGTCATCATCTTATTTAGCTACTAAGACCTCCCCATGGAAAACCTTCTGACTCAATTGCCTGACATCCATGGACATTACAACCTTAATTTGGGCCAGTCCCTGAAGAAGATGTCAACATCTTGCTTTCATTGTTTGAGGGTGATTTCATTAGATTTGACCCTGCCTTTGTTTTGATGTCGGTAGAGTGTGCTGGAACACAGACCTGGCCAAAGTTACTTCCTCTTTCAGTCTGGCTTGGCTTGGCTCCTGAGTGATTTAAGTCCTGTTTTGGAGTGAATTGTGGGAGTTAGACTGATGTGGAAGTCAATGTCGGATAAATAACCATTGTCTTGAGAAGACAGGCAGAAATGGGTCTGCAGATCCACAGGGAATGTTCTTCGTGGGTCTTGTCCTATTGGTTCTAAATGACCTGATTCATTCTCTTTGGAAGAGATAAGGAAAGTTGTTCTCTAGAATGTTCTCCCAAACCCAAGGCCCCTAGTTCATGCAGGAAGATATAAGAGACTGTGGTCTTGGAGGCTATCTCTTTCCAGGAATTCCTCATTTGGGAAAAGAGATGGTGTCAGGATCCAACTGAGATGCTTGCCTGTTGGAGTAAGCAAGTGGTACCAGGTGGGTATAGTTTTGCCGTCCCTGATGAATTGAGTCCCTTCTCCACTGCAGCCAACTGAGCCTTTATAAAACACAGATCAGATCATCTTGCTACCCTGCATAGAATCCTTTGATGGCTCGCCATTGATTATAGAATCAAGTCCTAGATCTTCCTCCTGCCATTTTAGCTTTCCATGATCAGGCAACTGCTTACCTCTCCAGCCTCTTCCCTCACCGTAGACCTCATCTATTCGTTCTTTGTGGCAAGGGCTGGCAAACTACAACCCGTGGGCCAAATCTGGTCCTCATGGATCAGACCACAAGCTAAGAATGGTTTTTATGTTTCTAAATGGTTGCATATTAAGTGGTTATACAAGTACCAACACAGTGTCTTCAATTTTGCCTCCTGGCCTGCAAAGCCTAAAATATTTACTATCTGGCCCTTTTTGGAAAAGTTTGTTGTCCCCTGCTTTACATTATCATGATACTTTTTGCCATATAGGACCCCCAAATGCACCATTGTCACACGCCTTCATACCTTTGCTCAGGCTGTTCCTGCTACTTGAAATTGCCTCTCTTCCACAATTCCTAAATAGCTTCCATGTGTCAGGTGCTTGGAATACAAAGCAAATAAACTCCTTCCCTCCAGCCTGCTACCCTCCAGGAGCTCACAGCTTACTGAGAAAGACATTCAACTATACCAATGAGTACAGAACTCTGGGGGAAGGGCTCAGTTGGGTTAAACACAGAGTGCAATGGGGACATCTACATCAGACTGGGACATCAGGGAAGGCTTCCTAGAGGAGGTGGGTGTCTGAGCTGAGTTTTGAAGAAAGAGCAGAAGTTTACAAACTAAAAAAGGGGATTCAATTAAGGGCTTTCCAGGCAGATGAGCAGTATCCGAAGCCATACAAGTGGCAAGACCTTCGTATCTGGAGAAAGCTGTGTTGAGGCTGACTTGAGGTCTCCTTTGTACCCTAATGGCATTCTTTAGTTCTATCAAAACATTTACTGAGTAACATTGAACTGATCTGTACTTTTATTTTTTTTTCCACTTAAGTGGGGTGAACTCATTGAAAGTTGATGTAGTGTCTAATTATTCCTTGTATCACCAGGCTCTAGCACAGTGTCCAGATGCTCAATAAATGATCATTGAGCTGAACTGAATAGAGGTGGGGCCCCTTGGGAGAGGCCCTGGTGTGGTGTGGTTGACAGAGCACCGTTTTTGTCCTCTAACAGACTTGCGTTGAAATCTTTCCACTTTCTAGCTTTGTGAGCTTTGCCGTCACTTCATCTTTATATATACTTATATATTCACATATATATAAATAATACCTTTCCTGCCTATTCTCCAGGGACGCTGTAAGAATTAAATGGAGGCAGCACGCATGGATAGTGGAAAGAGCTTGGGTTGGGAGTTTGGAAGTCAGAAGCCTGGGCTTCCAGTCCTAGCTCTGCCACAACTATATGACCTTGAGTAAATTATTCCTACTCTCTTGGCCTCAGTTTCTCCATTTATAAAGCAAGGTTGGATTAGATCATATTCCTTTCCCATCTAGCATTCTATTATGTTTTATGAAACCAGACAATAGATATGTGTCATGCAAATGACAAATCCGTATGCAAATGAGAGAGAAGAGTCACTTCGCAGAGTCTGAGAAAGGCTTCAGCAGTAAACTTCACGTACAAAAAGATGGCCCCATAGTGGGTGCTGTGATGTGCCCCTCAGATCCCTGCACTCAGAGGCACTCACTCCCCAGCTGCTGAGAGTGTTGCCTGCTGACTGTCTATGGGAATTGTCCTCAGCTGAAGGGAGCTGCCTCTCCCCAGGTAGCCCCTCCCTGGGGACAGCCTCCATCTGATCACTGGTCAATGTGGGATACAATGTGGGATGCCCAGCCCTGTCTTCTCAATTTTGGGCATCTCTGAAGAGTCACCTCAGCTTCAGAGGTCCCCTGGGGTCCGTTGGAACTGCATCCCAGTTCAACTTCCCCTTCAACTCTGCCCAGCACTACTTCCTTCCCAAGAAAACATCTGCACACAAACCACCTTTTTAGAGGATTTCCTAGGGAACTTAACCTTTGACTTCTTATCCCCTGACTTCTTGTCCTCTAGGGACTTAGATCAGGCACTTCAGTGACCCCATCAAAAGGCTTGGTGGAAAGCCATGGCTCCTCCATGGCTCTTAATAACTACCGAAATGCAAATTGGGACCTTTCTCTCCGAAGATGACATCTGCTGGGTATCCCAGTGTACTTCAAAATGGCAAACAAGATTTCTTCTTGTAGTTGTAGAAAACTGTTCTAATATCCAAAGTCAGAGATGATAGTAAGTCAGAGAAGGACTGGGTTAGTAAACCCCAAAATGGTAGCATGACAAAAAATAAAAAAGACTCTAGAAAAAGAAATCATATTTAATGAAGCTTAACTCTCTATACATCAACACCCAGAAGGAGGGGGCATAAGCTGTACTTTTCATAGGCCTCGTACCGACTGTCTGAGATCCACAATTTGGTCATACCTCAGCTAGAAGTTTTGCTTCTGACATCTTAAGGTCTGGAATGAAGAGGCTAGGACTTCCTTCTATTGCTCACGTTCAGTGTACCACAAAGAGGCAGAGAAACATAACGAAAAGGAAAAAAGAGATAAATGATTAGTTATAATTCTTTGAATAGCTAGATAAATATTGACTAAGAGTGCCTATGAAAAAGCAGCCTTCAGATCTGCCTGGAAGAATTAGCTTCCCTCCCTCCCTTCCTCCCTCTCCCTACTGTTGAGCAGCTCTGCCACCAGAATCTGGCTCCCTTATTTCTCTCAGTGGGAGCTGCCATTGTAATGACTCAGCACAGCACGTTTTCAGCAGGAGACTCTGCCTCAGGTGGCCGATCAGGCCTGGGAGAATTGAGATCTCATTTAAACTAAGTCAGAAATTTCCCAACTTGTTTTAAAGTGAAATAGATTTGTAAAAATAACAATAATAATCATTTGACAGTGCTGTTGCAGCTCCCAGATCGAAATTTAACCTTTGAAGTAGAATCCTTCCTTTTCCTTTCCCAACGAAACTAACTTTCCACTTCTCTGTCAGGCATTTCCAACCCGAGTTGAAACATTTGCCGGCTCAGATAAGCCTAATGTAAGTGAGTAAAATAGCAGCAGAATAATTTGTTTCTTTGAGTTTTTGGTCTTAAGTATTCATTATTGCTCACAAATTAGCCATTTATGTACAGTTTTTTAAAAGTAATCTTATCTTCTTCATGCTTTATGCCTTTAAAAAATGGGTATATAACATCAATCTCTTCATTTGGGGGAAATGGTTGATACTTTTCTATGTAATTTATATCATTTTTAAAATTGCCCTCGGGCCGGCTCCGTGGCTTGGCGGTTAAGTGCGCGCGCTCTGATGCTGGCGGCCCGGGTTCGGATCCCGGGCAGGCCCCAAGGCACCGCTTCTCCGTCCAACCCGAGGCCGAGTCCCACGTACAGCAACTAGAAGGATGTGAACCTATGACATACAACTATCTACTGGGGCTTTGGGGGGAAAAAATGAATAAATAAAATCTTAAAAAAAATAAAATAAAATAAATAAAATAAAATTGCCCTCATGGGCTTTTATTCCATTTTTTATAAATCAGGATATAATTTACATAGAGTGAAAGGCATTGATCCTAAAACAGGGCTCACGGTGTCCCTCAGCCCTCGGTCCACCTGATTAGCTGTCCTCCCCCATTTTCTCAAAGTCCCACCCAGGTCAGCCCTGGCCCAGTCACAAGCCATTCTACCCTTGGACCGCCTCTGCGCTGGGCCTCTGTAAGACTCCTGCCTGTTCTCCAAGGTTTCCTGGTGTGTGCCCTCCTCCAGGTCACCTGAACTGAGACCTGGTTCCCCCTGACCCTGCTGTGTCCTTCACAGCCCTCTCAAGCAAAGGCTGCTCACCCTTTCACATCTTCCACCTCAGGACCAGCAGTGGGGTTGGGATCCTCCTCCATTCCAACTCTCCTGTCCAGAAGTTTGTCTGATTCTTTCCTCTGTGACTCCTTCTTGAAGGCAATCCTGCTGCTCTTCTCCTGGCCCCAGTGATATTACTTACCAACCTCCATGCCACTTCACTTCACTCACAGAGGATTTTTTACCTTATTCACAGACCTCCTATCTTCCCACATGTCTGTCATCTTCCTCAAAGACTCAGAATATGCAAAGATGAGCTCTTCAACTGGTGCCTTTATTCATCCCAAAAAGCTTATCCCACTGTCTGTGTGGCTGGTCTTCTCGATGGCCATTTCTACCCAAAACTATTATAATGTGGCCTTGCCCCATTGCCCTGGGCCTCTAAGACCTCAGCCCTGTGTCTGCCTCACCAGCTCATAAGGTTCCTGCAAGCAGCATTTCCAGAGCTAAAGCATCTTATCTTCCTCACCATGTCTTTGGTGGTTTTCTGCTGATTTAACTGGGATCCACAAGTGCTGCTGCTCTCCTTCCAAAACCTCAACTCTCTACTCCTAAAGCCAAATGCTCACATAATGTTTCATAATGTGGACCTTGCAGATCCACATCATGGCAGCTGGCTAGCTGTTCATCAAACCTGTTGACTCTTGCTCCTGCTGCGGTAATAAGACTACATTTCTTGCCTTCCTCACAGTTAGGTGGGGCGACATGACTGCGTTCTAATCCAAGGAGTGTGAGTGGGGGTAAGGTATACCCCTTCAAGGCCTGGCCCACAGCAATCTCTCGTGCCTAACCCTTCATGTTCTGCCCCCTTTACAAAGTGAATGTTGATACCCAGAATGACTTTGAAGGTCACCTGATGAAGACGGCGGAGTCTGTCACCTTGAATTTCTGAATAAAACTCAAGCCCCTCTATCTTAGTCGATTTAGGCTGCTATAACAAGCCTGGGTGGCTTAAACAAAAATACCATAGCCTGGGTGGCTTAAACAACAGAAATTTATTTCTCACATTTCTGGTGGCTGGGAAGTCCAAGATCAAGGTGCCAGTGGATTTTGTTCCTGGTGAGAGCTGACTTCCTGGTGTGCAGATGGGTATCTTCTCACTGTGTCCTCACATGATGGAGACAGAGCATCTCTCTCGTGTCTCTTTTATAAGGGCACTAATCCCATTCTTGAGGGCTCCACTCTTATGACCTAATCACCTCCCAAAGGCCCACAACTTACCACCATCACATTGGGGGTTAGAGCTTCCATATATGAATTTGAGGGGGACACAAGGAAGGAGTCCATAGCACTCTCCCTCTCTGCCCCCGTCCTGCTCCCTGTGACTGAAGAAAAATATACACATTGACCGTGAATAAAAAACAAGCTTTTTACAAAGTTAAGCCTCTGAAATTTTGGAGTTCGTTTCTTATAGTGGTTTGTTTCATTCTAACTAATGCAAATATGTAAGGGGAAGGAACTCTAAAATGGATCATGTTCAAATGGAGTCATCAGGGACATACAACTGGGTCACAGTGAAGAGAGGCAAGCCTGGGATGAGGGGATAAAGAGAATTAAAGTTCTCTCTTCTTTGTGAATGCTTTAGTGTTTCACTCTTCTGGACTTCTCTCCAGAATACTTCATTCATGGGACTGAGGCTTCTCCCGTGTCTATGTTTAATGGTAGGTAGGAATGAGGGAATGATCCAGAGGAAAGGAGGCCCTGAGCGGGGGAAGAGGAGCAAATAATGACCTCACCTCACACATCTAGCCCAGCCCCCGCCATACTGGTGGTGGACAAAGCGCGGATGTTCTTCCGATGGTATGCCTCCATGAGGGACCTGGAGTACCAGGAAGCAGCTAACCAGGAATTTGGATTTCTGGATCCGAGTCCTCTTTCCCTCTATCACAACTGGCAACCTGAATTAGGTTGGGAAGTGGGATATAAACTGGGTTAGGCAGAAAGGTTCAGGACCAAGGCTGTGAGTAAGGTTTGGAGCCCGGGCAGTCTGTCTGATGTGGGCCTGGTGTACGGCTCATGGCAGGAAGCGGTGGGTTCTTCCCCAGTGCCACGTGGGCCTGAGTGTCTGGACCTAAGTCCCCTAACTGGCAAGCTGGCATTTCTGCTTGTTTGCTGTAATGGATGGAGCTAGCTGTAATGCTGATGAGGGAAATTACCTAAGGAGCAAGTCTTTCCCCCCTCATTCTGTCTAGCATTTCTGCAGTCTGGCATCTCTACTTAGAAAAACTATCTCCCCAGGTCTCCCAGTCCCAGAGCAGGAGCTGCAGCATATCGCCTCAGGGAGATCAAAGTGCTTTATGCATATTATCTCATTAAATCCCTCAACCTTTCCCCCAGGAGTCAACCACTCCCCTCACCACCCCTTTCCACCAACTCACACTCCTTCTTTATTTGAACCAGATTCTGAATAATAAATATTGTGATTTATTGCAAGTCCTTTGGAAGGAACTGTAAATGGACCCTCAATTTCTCCATCCATCTGAAAGGCCCCATATTAATGTGTGTACAAGAGAGATAATGGCTGTTCTCACACCCACTTACCTGGGACACCAATGATTTATGATTATTGGGAAGGGATTTCCAGGTGCCCTCTACTCCCATTGGACAAAGAAGTCCCAGAATCCTTATTCTCTCCCTGAATGTTGGCGTTTCATACCTTTCCACTCCCATCACTGTCCCTGTAAATGGATAGTGCTCTGTAAATGTACCAATTTTCTTTGGCCTTTCAAAGCTTTGCATAAACTGTTCCCTCTACCAGAATGCACTCCCCTTAGACCCTCTGCTTTGTGATCTCCTGCTCATCCTTAAGAACCAGCTCACATCTCACCTCTTCTATCAGACCTTCTTTGACTTCTACAGGATGAGTTAGCTGCTCTTTCCTCCGATCTTCTGCAGCCTCAAATAGAAGCACTACCATTTGTACCAGGCTCTAGCTACGTGCTGTACATATATATTATCATTTAATTTACACAACACATCTATGAGGTTGGTGATATTATTATAACTAATTTTAATATAAGGTAAAAAAAGGTTTGAAGAAGTTAATAACTCTCCTGATGCTATGTGGTAATTAAGTGGTAGAGCCAGATTTCAAACCCAGGTCAGACACCAAAGCGCATAATCTTTTACTCCCTAAGCTGCCTCTGTTTTTTTGATCATTTCCACTAGGCTTGAGCTTCTTAAAGCATAAGGCTATGACCTTTTATATCTATATCCTAGTGCCTAGCATAGTGTCTGGTATATATAGACGCTCAGTAAGTGTTTGTAGAATGAATGAATTAAAGAAAGAATGAATATATAACTTTGCTGCTTTCAAGAAATTTCTATTGTATTTATAAATTTGGAGGAACATTGCCAGATTTCCCTTCTGGTGACGATGTTGGGAAGAAGGATCCCTATGGGGAGACGAGGATTATTTCTCCCACTAGGCAAATCCAGTGGTTATTAAAATTAAACACTAGAACTCATAGAAGCTCTTGAAGAGCTCATCTTCCATTGGGCTTCCCCACAGAGTAATTGGAATATAAAGATAGTCTCTGAATTCATTTATTTATTTATTCATTCATTCAACAAATATTGATAGAGCATGCCCTAAGTGGCAGGCATTGTACTGAGCTCTGGGGACACAATAGCCAGGACAAATAGTCATGGTCCCTAAAGGGAACTTCTTGTTGTTTGCCCACCCATCATCTCTTCTTCTGCTAACAGAACCACTCTTTTCTCTTGGGAAAACATCTTTCCCATGCTCAAACTGCGTGTTTTAGCTTGGGCTGATTTCCACTTCTTGCCTCCAAGCTTGGACACGTGGTCAATCATTGTATTGCATCCTCTCAAGGCACAGTGATAGGTTTAGAGATGGGCATGTGACCCATGTTGGGCTCATGAAAGTCAGCAATGGGACATCTCCTGGAACTGTTAGGAAAGTCATGCTTTCAGGGGCCGGCCCAGTGGTGTAGTGGTTAAGTTCACGTGCTCTGCTTCAGCAGCCTGGGATACGTGGGTTCCAAGCCTGGGCGTGGACATAACACCACTCGTCAAACCATGCTGTGGTGGTGTCCCACACAGAAAATAGAGGAAGATGGGGACAGATGTTAGCTCAGCGACAATCTTCCTCAAGAAAAAAGAGGAAGATTGGGGCCGGCCTTGTGGTGCAAGTGGTTAAGTGTGTGCGCTCCGCTGCGGCTGCCTGGGGTTCGCCGGTTCAGATCCCAGGTGCGCACTGACACACTGCTAGGCAAGCCATGCTGTGGCGGCATCCCATATAAAAGTGGAGGAAGATGGGCATGGATGTTAGCCCAGGGCCAGTCTTCCTCAGCAAAAAAAGAGGAGGATTGGCAGATGTTAGCACAGGGCTGATCTCCTCACAAAAAAAAAAAAAGGAAAAAAGATGAAGATTGGCAACGGATGTTAGCTCAGGGTCAATCTTCCTCACCAAAAAAAAAAAAAAAGGAAAAGAAAAGCGATGCTTTCTTTTTGCTAGTTAAATATAAACCTGGCGTGACTGGTAGATAGTAAAGTCAGTAGAGAGGAAGAGAGAGCTGAGATTTTGAGGGAGCAAGAGAGAGTAGACTGAGGGCGTAATTCATGCCTCAGATACAGCCACATCTAAAGACAGCAGAAACCTGAGACTTCTCAATCAGGTAAGCCAATATATCCTCCCTCTTTTTTTTTTTTTTTTGCTTAAGCTATCTTAAGATGGGTTTCTTTCATTTGCAACAAAATAAGTCCTAAATAATAACAACATTGGCTTCTGGAAGTGGGGTTTTGTAAGTGACGTCCTAAAATGCAGAACTGGCTGAATCATAGAATCCCTCTATTCTTGGCTGGGAAGTTGGAAATCCCAGTCGTGTCTTACATGGCATCTGGGTTGAACTGTCACATGTACTATTTTGAGACTCAAACTATGTTCCAGAGATAGAAAATGTAATTACATTGGAGAGGACTGGCTGCTTCATATGGCCCTCAGCCGTGTCCTGTAAGGGTGCAGCAGGCTGAGTGGAGAGGAACCGGAGCCTTCCTCAGAGAAGCCCGCCCCGTCTCGATCAGCTGTCCAGGATGGCTGAGGGAGTGCTGTGAGTCGGAAAGCTAAATTCTCCATCCCAAGTCAACTTAGCGTAAGTGAGGTGAAGGGAGGCTGAAAACACAGGTGAGAAAAGACTGGAACCTGGAGGTGGGTGATATCCCCGCACTTCCCCACGTCTTCTTTATTCCACAGCGTAAAAAGCCGTCCTCTGGGATGCAGACGGGAAGAGAAAGGAATTTTAGCCTTGCTCCCCACCCCCCCAGTATATCGTTAGCAAGATGGATGGAACAGGAAGGCCTGCTCTAAGGGACAGAAACCTTCAGACAGTGGTCTAGATTCAAGGACCCCAAATTCTGACTTGGGATTTGACTGGATGCAAACCAACCAAGAGCTTATTAAGGTTTTAGAAAGTTGTAATGCCTGAAACACACAAAGCCTGACAAATGGTAACCGGCCACAAAGGGATCAACTCCCAGGGCAGTCCCCGAACCGTGAACTCATCAGAGAAAGTGAGCAGCCCTGAGAAGGGACAGCCACCCAGTGTCCCTCTTAGCTGTGGCCCCAGGGTCAATAGACAAGGAAGTTCCTGCCAGCAGGTAGAATCAGGGGAGGCCGGGCTGGTGGGACAAGGAGCACCCTCCATCACAGGGCAGAGGCACCCTGGTTGTCCCCATCCACCATGCTGTATCCCATCCACAGGTGCTGTGAGAGAAGTGTGTGCTATACCCTTGTAATTACCATAAGCCGTTCCTCTTCTCTCCTTCTCCAAGAGGGAGCTTTTAATTGTAGTTATCTTTCTCTCTTCACACTGCATGTCATAAGTGTTGGAGGTGATTAAATATGTCATTTAACCACGACTTTCTAGACAAAGGAGACTTAACTTACGTCTGAATCACGTGCGGGGCTTGTAAAAGCACAAATGGCTGAGCCCTACTCCCAGAGTTTCTGATTCAGTTGGTCTAGGGTGGACCCTAGATTTTGCATTTCTAACAGGTTCTGAGGTGATGTGGATGCTGTCATTGTTTTGTTTTTAATTCCTCATGTAATTCTAATTTGCGCCAGGATTGAGAGCCTGAGTTTTGGACCTGCTAATCTACCAAGCATTTATGGAGCACATACTATGTGCCAGACCCTGAGCCTGGTCCAGGGCATGGATATGAGCATATATGTGAATGCATATGTATATATGTATATGTGCATGCATACATGAATAAGGCAAAGTCTCTGCTCCTGAAACACTCATCGCCTAATAGAGGGGAAATCATATAAATTCCTAAATTTCATAGGGGGTAATGTCTCCTATAATAGAGGTAGCCTGGAGCCCAAAGGAGGAGGGCAGCAAACCCACCAGGGAGGTCAGAAAGGACTCCAGAGGGAGGAAATAGTTGATCTGAGCCTCAAAGGATGAGTAGGGCTTTCCAGGGACATGCCAGACAAAGGGAACAACACATGCAAAGGCACTGAGGCATAGAACCAGGACCACATGAAATCACAGTCAAGAAAGTACAAGAAGCTTGATGTGGCTAAAGTATCAGGAATGAGGTGGCAGATATGGAATCTGAATCTGGAAAGGCAGCCCGAGATGGTCCCTATCACATGGGAAAAGCCTAAAGAGTTTTAAATAATTCAAATAGTGTTTAGTCCACCAAGCCTTTGTGCCAAGGTGGGTCAGAATCTACCTCCCATCTCAATACTAGTGGAAGGTGGCCATGTGTGAGGGGAATCAGGTGCAAACAAATGCTCTGGCAGAAGGACAACCAGTGGCTAGAGTTTCCAGAGGGTTCCATGTATGCTCTCAGGTGTCCGTTGTCTTTGAAGGGAAAGTTCTACATCCATGTATGTATACCCACAGACACACCTGGGCTGAGGGAGCTGGCTCGACTCTCCCTAGGAATAAACACCCGCTGTCTGTCCCACCCATGCTAAGAGGCTTCCTCCTCAGCCTGTGGGCCCAACAGATAGAGGAGGCTGGTGGGGGCCGCCCTAGTCCTGCAGCCGGGGAGCCGCCGTGCCAAAACACAGCTGCTGACTTTCTTCCCCCGCTCATGTTAAGCTGGAATATTTTGCATATTTCTTCTCCAACTCTTTCAAAGCAAGTCATTTTCCTCCTCTGGAAGGATGCCCATTGTTCCTTTGACGTTAAAGATAGGTCTTCACTGTTTTCTCTTAAGGCAGCAATTGGTGAAGTTAAGCTGTATTATGCGGACTTGTCAGAAGGATACAACATTATACAAAGGAATGATGTGAAACAAAAATTGCTCTCTTCAACCTTCCCAACCTCTCCCGCATGCAGATTTCAAGCCATTTTCTGCCCTTGTGTGTTCCTGGCATAGCTTGGAATTGGGGTCATTGAAGAGAGCAATGGGGCTTGTGGTTCTCTGTCTACAGCCCTTCCGGCTGCCAGGGAAGCAACGTGGTGCTGGGGACTGTGCTGGGGACAGCGTGAGGAGGATGAACAGAGGGCAGGGCTGGGGACAGGGAGACTTTTGAGGAAAACCTTTCTCACCTTATTTTTCTTAGAAATATGGTTACTTCAGACAGACTCTCAGAGTTTTGGGATGGCTGGTTCGTTTTAAACAGCTAATGGTTTTCTCTTTCCCACTGTGAATTCAGAGTTCATTTTCAGTGACTTGTCCTCAGGATCCTGTGGTTAATATTACTACTGGAATGTGGTCCTGCCTAAATTCTGAGCAGAAGCTCTAGACACTCTGCCTCCTGGAGTCACAATTTCCTCATTCACTTATTCATTCATTCACTTGGGCAGGGGTGCTGGTCTTTAATCTGTCACCGACTAAACATGTGACCTTGGGCAAATTATTTAACATCCTCATGCCTCAGTTTCCCCATCTGCAAAATGGGAATGAGAATTAGTTACCTTCTAGGGTTGTTAAATGATAAAATGCATGTACCTAGCAGGGTGCCTGGCAGTCTAAGTCCTCAATAACTGTTTGGTGCATGTTATTATTTTATCATTATCAGTCCACAGACATTTATTAAGTGCCACTGGTACCGTCCCGGGCCCTGGAGCGAGGAAGCTGAAGGAGACGGGACGTTGCTTGTGGTGCGGTGGGATGGGCAGACCAGGCAGTGATAGTCCAGGATGGGGGGCAAGCGCTGGGAAAGAGGTCAGCACAGGCTGCGATGGCAGGTGAGGGAGGGGCACCTGCCCAGAGCCAGTGGTCAGAGAGGGCTTCTGGAGGAGGCGCGCCTTAGGGAGACTCAAAGGGTGAACGTGGAGAAGGAGACAGTCTTCCCGCCAGAGGGAAGAGCAGTTGAAAAGATATCAAATCACGTGAAGCTTTCCCAGAGCTATGCACAGGCTATCTGGTGGGGAGTTGCAGGAGACATGGCTGGAAAGGAAAGTCGGGCCCCTCCGGAAGTGCTCTTGGTGGGAGATAAAAGCTTGGATTTGATGCTGAAGGTAATGGGGATATACTTAATGGTTTTCAGTAGGGAAGTGGCGTGGTCTGATTCATTGGCTTCTGCGTGGAGAGTGGGTTGGGTGGGTGAGAGCCTAGCCTGGAAGAGAGCAGAGTAGTGCACCAGGGCACTGAGGGGAGGACGAGCTGGGACAGTGTTCATGTAGATGGAGAGCTGGGGCTGCTTCTGAGAGATTTAGAAGCTAGAATCTCTAGAACTTGGTAATAACAGGACACAGGAGGAGTTGGGGATGTAACCCCACACACCACCAGTTTTCTTCAGTCACCTTCAGTGACCCATGAGTGATCCTTTGCAGAGATGAGGCACCAGGAGGAGCAGGGGGAGATGGCGTGTTCCACTATGGACATGCCGCCATGTTTGAGGTGCCTGTGGGACAGCCATGTTGACATGCTCAGGGGGCATCTGGGCCTCCAGGGGCTTGGGGCTCTAGGAGGGCTCTGGGCAGGTGATGTGCACATCAACATAAAGGTGGTAACTGAGGCCGTGGGCTGGATGAGGTCGCCAGGGTGAGGAAGATGGCTAAAGAGGGCGGTTGAGCACAGAGTTCCATGAACAGCAAGATTAAAGGGGCAGAAGGAGTTAAGGAAGTCAATTAGAGGCCAAGAAGAAGAGGCCAGAGTGGTGGGAGGAAACCCGTGAGAAAAGAGATGTTATGGAGAGAGTTTCATGAAGGAGGAGTGGTCACTGGTGCTGGTTGCCACTGAGAGGTCGACTGGGGTGAGCACCTAAAAGTGGCCCCTGGGTTTACAATGAAGGGAGGCTGTCGGTGACAGAGGCAAGGACAGTGCCAGTTGTGGTGAGGACAGAAGTTGGGGATGGAAGATGGAAACTGACCAGTTCTCACCGTTGTGACCTTGACAATTAGGGGGGCAGCAATGGGAGCATGGTGCTTCTCGAGCCTGGCCAAATGCTGGAGGCACCTGGGGCGCGTGTTATAAAGACAGCCACGCAGGCACTTCCCAGATCTGCTTCTTCACCAGACTCTTCAGGAGTGGAACCTGAGAACCTGGTTTGAAAAACCTCCCTGGGTGATTCTGCAGCGAGAATTCCAACTGGCTAAGGGTGTGGCCTGAATACCGGGCTCAACATCAGAAACCATGGGTCTAAATTCAGCGCCAGCCCACGTGAGCGGGAGACCACAGATGAGGTCTGGATTTGACTATATTCTACCCCCACTATCTGTGTGGCTGGGCAACGCATTAACTGCTTCTATTCCCACCTCTCATCTGTAGGATCAGGAGTAATCACCACCTCAGGGTCATTGTGAGGTCCTGGGGAGAAAATGCACATTAAATGTTTGCCTCATTAGAAGCACTCATTGCTGCTATTATTAATGTTGCTGTTAGCTGCATGACCTTCGGCAAATTTCACATCCTTTCTAGACTCTCCTCTCCTCATTTGTAAAACAGGAGTGGTTCTTGCTCAGCAGGTGTGGAGGACCAACGTGATTGTGCACGGGGCATCCTGACACATGGCGGGTGCTCAGTGAATATTAATTGTGTGCCTTCGTTAGTGTGGGACGTTGTGCTTGGTGGTCGCTGGCTAGGAAGGCTGTCCACAGGGCAGCCCAAGACCCCTCTGCTCCCTCAGGTACTAGCAGGGTTCGTGATCATGCAGCATCCTGAGACTTCTGCAACTCCCTACTCGCCCTCACAAAGTGGGGCTGGTGGTTCTGCTCACTGGCTCTGCGGAAGCAGGGGTCAGGGCTGGGCAAATCTGTGGGCCAGTTGCCGACTATCAGCTTTCCCAATCTGGGGCCCTCCAAGGTGGCTGGGGTGGCTGTTACCCCTTCCAGAATACAGGGTAACCTCTGGTTTCCTGGGAGACAAGTAGCCCAGGGACAGGGTCTTCTCTGTGTCCTAAGCCCTTGGGAAATAAGGGGGAAAAGGCTGAGTTGAGATGTTCACACCAGCAGGAAAGAACTGGTCCAAGAGCTGCCTGCTGGCTTTTGCCCAGCTAGGGCCTCAGAGCTACTGTAGAAAGTGGACAGCTTTGCAGCTCACTCCACCCAGGGTCTGGGAGAGATGAAGGGGACAGAAGGAGGGATGGACAGCAGGACGGTGCAGGGGCCTGCTTTCTGCCTTCTGTTGCTCTGGTGACACACAGTTACCATTCCTATGCTATATCATGCTGTTCTGTTTAGGGCTGAAGTCAGACCCCTTTGGGATCTGAGCCATGAATGAGGAAATATGACAATGAGCAGTATTTGCTCAGCGCTTCACAGTTTACAAAGTACTTGCCCTCAAGCACCTTCCTTTACAGACAAGGAAGCATTGGCTTTAAGACACCTACCCAAACCTGTGTGGCAGGGTCTAGATTCGAATCTAAGAACATCTGGCTCCAAAGTCAGTGCTCTTTCCACTAGCCCAGGAGTTGCTTTAAAAATGGTAGCCCTCAACTGAGATGCAGGCCACAGCCTTGCTCTGTGGCCTGAGACAAGTCACTTACCTGCTCTGGGCTTGAGTCAACAACTCTGACAAACACAGAACTAGGAATGGAAAACCTGGAAGATCCCTTCCAACTGGACCAGCTGGCTGTCTTTTTTTTTTTTTTTTTTTTTTTTATTTATTTATTTATTTTTGTGAGGAGGATCAACCCTGAGCTAACATCCGTGCTAATCCTCCTCTTTTTGCTGAGGAGGACCGGCTCTGAGCTAACATCTATTGCCAATCCTCCCCCTTTTCTTTTGTCCCAAAGCCCCAGTAGATAGTTGTATGTCATAGCTGCACATCCTTCTAGTTGCTGTATGTGGGATGCGGCCTCAGCATGGCCGGAGAAGCGGTGCATCGGTGCGCGCCTGGGATCCGAACCTGGGCCGCCAGTAGCGGAGCGCGCGCACTTAACCGCTAAGCCACTGGACTGGCCCCAGCTGGCTGTCTTAATGCTGGAGGTGCTCTGAGCCACCAGGTGTGCCAGTGTTAACTTCCGGAGGGTTAATTACAGCCCTGGATCCTGGACTCCACCAGGAATCCCTGGGAAATATACCTAGCCAGAGAGGCCTTAACTCTTAGCTGAAAGCCGTGATGAACCATCTGTTAAGAAAAGAGTCTGATTCAGAGAAGAGGAAATCCACAGACACCACTGATGGCCAGCAGGGTGGCGCCATCCTCCGCACCAGTTCTCTGCCTCTAGGCTGGACAGCTCTCCCAGTTGTTACTCCCTGCGCCCTCTCTGCTCCTCCTGGACCCTTCTTCTCTAGCATCTACTGAAGGTTTTAGGCTGAATAGATCTCCCTTATCCCCCTGATTTGCTGTGTGTCCCCAGGGACTGTTCCAAAGTAGGAGCTCGGCAGGAGCTCAGCACCGTTTGTGGAACGAATCAGAAACAAAATTATTCATCTCTCCATGCCTTTTACGTCCACCAAGGCTCTGCTGAGCAGGGTCTTCACTTCCCCTGGGCATCATTTCTCCCTTGGGAGACTAACTTTGGTTTCTGCAGTTTACAATCATAGAAAACTCAGAAGAAATTTTTTTAAAAAAAGAAAAGAAAAAACCCTTCTTCTCTTAGAGGTCACCTATGTCAGGCTCTTGGCTGGGTGGAAAAACAGAGGGTCACTCAAGCTAACACTCTGCCCTCAGGGAGAGCACTTTGGACTTTCTGGGAGCTCTGCCAAGTGGAAGGCCAGACTGCCCTGGGGGTCCATACCTTGGCCTAGAGACCACTTCCTTTTGTTTCTTTTGGTTCCTTTGACCTTTGGTTCAATATGCAGATTAAGGAGAGAGGCCTCAAGAACAAAGTCTCTCCAGTCTCCACATGGATTATTCTGGAATTAGGCCGCTGCTGTCAATTTTATTTGGTGATCCCAGTTGGATCTCCGAATTATACCTGTAATTTGGTGCACTCCATGTATTACAGTCTGTCAGAGAAATCCTATAATTATTTTTTAAGTGACAAAGTTTTAAGGAATAGCTAAATAAATGTAGCTAAATTTAGAGCACTGTCTTTGTACAATGGAATGTGGCAGGAGCTAGAGATATGAGCAGTGGCTGGTGGAAGGAGAATTTTGTTACTATCCAAAAGGTGGCAGCAAAAATTACCTCAATTAACTTAACAAGAAGCCCGTCCTCCTCTGCCAGTCCCCCAGGAGCCCTGGCACACACCTTTTCTCTTTTCTGCCAGAATTCCGTGCCTTCCTCACCAAGCTGTCCCAGGCTCCATCTGCTGCTCCCGTCTGAGGCTGGTGTCCGTGCCCCAGTCACGTCCTGCCATCTCCCTGTGAACCTCCAGCTCAGTGTTCCAGAAGGAGCAGAGTCAGGAGTTCACTCCTCAAAGAAACTTCAGCGCAGATCAACGCTTAACAGGGAGTCCAGAGAGAAAAGGCAAAGGACTGTTTCTACCCTGTGCAAACGCAGTGGAAAATGAGAGAGATCTTCAACAAACCCAAAAACATAAAGTCTGGGGAGAAACTTGAAACATGCCTCCTCTATCTAATCACGCAAGCTTTTTGTTTTTGAGAATCGACTCTGTGCTAGATGATCGTGAATGACTTAGATGAATGAATGGATTCATTAAATATCTGTTTAGCTCTTACAATGTGCTACATACCCTTCTGGTTCTGGGTTTACAGCAGTGAACAAAGCAGGAGACCCTGCCAGCATGTTGCTCACATTCTAGTGGGGTAAGACAATAAATAAGATAAAGAGGGAAAAATAGGGGCCAGCCCCATGGCCTAGTGGTTAAGTTCAGTGCGCTCCACTTCGGCAGCCCAGGTTTGGTTCCCAGGTGCGGACCTACACCACCCAGGGGCGGCCATGCTGTGGTGGCGACCCACATACAAAATAGAGGAAGATTGACACAGATGTTAGCTCAGGGCGAGTCTTCCTCAGCAAAAAACAAAAAAAAGAGGGAGAATTATGTGCTTGGGTAAATGGCGCTAAGTGCTAAGGAGAAAGGTAAAGCAGGATGAAGAGATAAGGAGTGACAGGGCCGGCCCTGTGGCTTAGCGGTTAAGTGTGCGGCTCCGCTGCTGGCGGCCCGGGTTCCATCCTGGGCGCACACCGACGCACCGCTTCTCCGGCCATGCTGAGGCCACGTGCCACATACAGCAACTAGAAGGATCTGCAACTATGACATACAACTATCTACTGGGGCTTTGGGGAAGGAAAAAAGGGAGGAGGATTGGCAGTAGATGTTAGCTCAGAGCCGGTCTTCCTCAGCAAAAAGAGGAGGATTAGCATGGATGTTAGCTCAGGGCTGATCTTCCTCACAAAAAAAAAAAAAAAGATGGCTCTGCTCCTGTGGCCTAGAGGGAGCTTGAATGGAAGAGGTTGTTGCTGTAGTCCCTGGAAGAAATAGCGGTAGCTTGGACCGAGGAGGCGACCATGGAAACGAGGGAGTGGCCCTAATAAGAAAAAAGGAATACAAGGAGGGATTCACTGGGCTTGCTGTTTGAGTGTAGAGCATGAGGGAACATGAGGACACGTGGACGATGAGCAGCGGTCTGCTTGTGCTACACGTGGATGGTGATGCTGTTTACTGAGTTGGGGAATGGGAGAGGATACAGCTTTTGGGGGAATGAGGGTACAGTGGGGATCATAAATTCAGTATTGAGGATGTTGAGTTGGAGATGCCTCTGGGATATTCAAAGAGATGGTGGGGGCTGTCTTGAGGTATTTGGCTATCTCAGTCTGAAGTTCGTGAGAGAGATCGGGGCTGGAGCTAGGAATCAGAGAGTCATTAACAAGTGGATGGGAACTGACACCCCACAGTGGCTGAGATCACTGAGGGAGAGATCTGTTTGCTCGTGTCCTGCCCCTCATCTGGCAGGATCTCCCCAGCCTTGGGATTAAATATTGTGTAATATGCTGCCTTTTGCAAACAAACATGCACGCGCACATACACACACACACACACACAAACAAACAAATGCTTCAATTCCTGAAGACTCAAGTGGCATGTGTCTGGCCCTGATTGTGCAGACAGTTTGACAGGAAGTTGCCAACACAATGAACCATCTGAAGCCTCTAATGAAGCAATTATAGTATGTGGAATGAACAATCAATCAACTGTAAACTCCGTGGTGAGAACTGTGCAGAGATCAAGGGTAGAGAACAGCTCACTGCAGTTACGTCAAAGAGTATCTTGATCCCTTATTGGAGATGAAGAATACATAATATGGGAACTACTCTGCCCCCTCCCACAACAAGCACAAAGAAAAAAGTCCCTGTAAAAAGGCTACCACCACCCACCAATCAGTGCTGCTCTCAAAAGTGTTGCCCTGGGGCCGGCCTCGTGACGTAGTGGTTAAGTTTGTGCGCTCCGCTTAGGCGGCTTGGGGTTTGGATCCCAGTTCTGGACCTACCCACCACTTATCAAGCCATGCTGTTGCAGGCGTCCCACATATAAAATAGAGAAAGATGGGTACAGGTGTTAGCTCAGAGCGAATCTTCCTCACCAAAGAAAAAGAAAAGTGTTGTCTTGGAATCATGAAGAAAATTGTTCACAGTTTGGGAAGTTGCTGTTAATAAAGACCTTTTTACCCAGGTGAGACCTCTGTAGGTAATACACTTCCCATTTGATTCTTGCATTTAAAACAGCTGTGCTAAGAGAGATGTCCACTCTATGGCAATGACTATAGTATTATTTCATTCATATGGCAGTTCTGAAGATGTATTACCTCCAATTCTCTCAATAAACCTGCAGAATAGGGTTTATTAGGCTTAATTTTGAATGAGGAAAGAGAGACTTGAAGTTTAAATAATCTGTCCTGTGTCACAGAGCTCGGCTGTGGCAGAGCTGGATCAACCCAGGTCTGGCTGGCTCCGGAGTGCTACCACTTCCCATGGCCTGCCACCTTTTTCTGTGTCTGAACACCTTGAATTACCTCCTCTCCGGTCAGCCCATTCTCTTGATTGCTGGTGTTAGAATATTTTTTTTTTTTTTGGCAGGGAAGGAGTCAACATCTGTTGCCAAAATCTGTTGCCACTGTTTCCTCTTTTTTTTTTTCTTTCTTTCTTTTCCCCAAAGCTTCAAGCATGGTTGTATGCAGCCCCAAGGTTGTATATCCTAGTTGTAAGTCCCTCTGGTTCTTCTATGTGAGCCACTGCCACAGCATGGCTACTGACAGGTGGGTGGTGTGGTTCTGTTACTGGGAAACGAACCTGGGCCACGGAAGCAGAGAGCACGGAACTTCAACTACTAGGCCATCAGGGCTGGCTCTAGAAGATTCTTATTGAAATCTCCACCATTGTGCTAGGGTTACCTTCTAAAGTCACTCATATGAGAGACTTAGGACATTTGAAGAGAGCAACATGTCCTCTTCATTATTCTCGCCTCTGGAGAGTTTAATAATGTATATATTCTCGCCTCTGGAGAATAATTCTCACCAGTTCCTTCAACCTTGTCCCACGTGACACAGAGGGGCAGCTGCTGCTGGCCACCTTCCTAACAGCCATTCCCTCTCTTCCCCGACTTTCTCGCTGGAAGCTCACTTCTCACTGTAGAAGCCGGAAGGTCCAAAAACTCACTCCCCTGGAAGCAAACACTGAGAGTGGATTTTGGAGCGAGGGTGTGAGGGAGTTGGAGAGGCAGAGAGGTAAGTGTGGTGGAAAGGGAACACCTGGGTTCCTATCCTGACTTCCACTAGCTGCAGGCACATTATTTAAACTCTCGGGGGCCTCACTTTCTTCATCTCTAAACTGCGAATGACAATACTAATCACAGGGATGTTCTGAAAACAGAATTGGATGAAGCACATAAGCACCCAGCATAGAGCTGGACACAGAGAACGTACATAATAAATGGTTGTTATTATTTTTGTTACTATTACTAAAGATGGGGTTGTTGTTCTTCATCGAGTTTTATTTACTTTATGCAGTATAAGGCATGGGTTCATGCACATATTAGGCACAGGGGCATTAACATCTTACTGTTCATGAAGGTATATAATGTCCCCCCACCAAAAAGAAAAACCCCAAACAGTAATATTTGTGTATGTGTGTTCATTATTTATTGACTCTTCATTTGTCAGTGTCAGGGAAAAACATTATCCCAATCACAGGTGCCAGCGTTTGTCTCAGGAAAGGAATTCTGTTAAATTAGGAAGAATAATTAGATACATTAATTGTTTAGCTTTTCTTTCAAGAAGCTCACAGTCACTAAGAGCCAAAGATATAGGGTTAAATTTTTTTAGAAAGTGCGTTTCCATAGGGTCGGTGTGGGGGTAACAGGTATGAGGTTTTGGAATATCTGCTTTAATGAAGGAACAAAGTTGGGAGACTCTTGAGCTGTGAACAGCTAGGTGTTCTTTAAAGCAGATGTTCTCAAATTTGTGCCTGTTGAGAATCATCTGGACTGTGAGATAAAAATGCAATTGTATCAGACATCTCAACATTTCCAAGGCAGGCCTTGTTCTTTCCTGGTGTCACCTGTGCCCTTCTCTGTTGGAGCGCCCAGCCCTCCTTCAGGTGAGAAGGCAAAGCTCACATGTGGCTTTGTCTGAACAACTGTGCGTGAGTCCTGTAGTATTAGTCGGGCCTCATTGAGTTGTATGTGCCTGAAACCAAAAGCAAACTAGCTTAGGCAAAAGGGGTTTATTGGCCAAAGTAGCTGAAAGTCCCAGGGAGCTTTTAGCTTATAATGCCATCAGGGGCCTCTCTCTGTCTCTCATATTCATACATATATATACGTATCTCTTTCTCACTCTCTCTCTATATATATATATTTAAATATATACACATTTATTTATATAAAGAGATGTATATGTAGATATGCATATGTATATGTAGATATACATATACATTTATATAAATACACACATACATTCCTGTATATTAGTTCTGCTGTCCTCTAAATATTTCTGATTATCCCCCTTCTGGGAACATGGAAGACTTACATTTCCTGAACCTGTGGTGATGGGGTGGGGTCATATGACTCGTTCTGGCCAGTGAGTTGTAGGCAGAAGAGAGGTGTGTGAACCACATGACTCCCCCCTGGACAATGGAGAGACACTGTGATTGGTCGTCCTGCTGGAATCTCAGTGATGGGGAACAGGCAGTTTTCAAACAGAGTGAGGGAGGAGGCACAGAAAATACCACAGACAGGGACGACGATACCTGGACATAGCTGAGGGTCTTCTCTTCCTCTTCCTCTTTCCTTTCTTGCTTCCCTTCTTTCTCTCTCTCTCTTTCTGTCTCTGTCCTTTTCCAGAATTCTTTGTAAACACCTCTATTATATTGTTCACTATGTTATGTTGTCTTTGTTTCCATGTCTGACCCCTCCCCCACCTCCCATCCAAGACAGTGAATTTCCTGGGTTCAGAAACAATGTCACATCTTCCTTGGTGTCCCCAGGACCCAACACAGGGCTTGACCCCTTCATGAGAACTCAGTAATTGGGGAGTGAATAGACAAATGAAAGGAGATGTTTAAGACAAGACAGGGCCAGAATGAAGATGTAAGTTTCATTTCTCCTGCCACTGGGAGATCAAACATCAGTGTGGAGCGTATTGACATAAAACCTTCCAGAGCAGGCCAAAAAATGTTTAATTCCCATTCTCCCCTGAATTCCCCTTAACAAATGCAACCAAACACCTGGGAACAGAGACCTGCCACTGCAGCATCCATTTGACTTCAAAATGGAAACCCTAGACAGATTCTCTCGCCTGCAATTATCCAGGTGGAGCACAGACAAGTTAATATCACCAGCTCATCTCGCTGCCCACACTGTCCCCAGAACCCAGAGAAAGGTATGTTTCCCTTTAATCCTCTGTGGCAGGACAGATGGCACTTACAACCCAGCATAGCCCCTGGGAAATGTTTTTCACGCTACCAATTAAGACGTGTTTCCTCCACTGTGTCCATCACTCGCACCTGTAGGACAGCCAGTAGTTCGCCAGGAGCATATTCCATCTGATCACTCCCTTGTCCATGGGGGGTTTTGCTGCAGTTCAAAAAGTGTTGCAAAGGAAGAAAGTGCGAGTTGCATTTGAGCTGGAAAGTTCCTGGTCCACTCATGGAGGTCCCAGGAAATTCTTTTATTTTTTCATCCAGCTGGCAATTACTGTGAACCTACTACGTACCAGAGGGAAAATAAAAGGTAGTCAGACTCTACCCTTGAGGAACTCATAATCTGGTGGGATAGACAGATTAGTAAACAACTGATTAAAATTCATTGTGAAAATGCTTTAAGTAGAGATATCTTGAGGTACTGACGAGCAGAGAGAAAGAAAGTCTCACTAATTTTGAGGAATGGCCAAGATAAAGCTTCAGTTATAGAAAGACCATGTGTGTTAGTCCACATTTATGTAAAAATAGTAACTCACATTTTTTTAGGGCAATATGGTTTTCGAAGCATTTTCACATAATTATCTCACTATATTCCCCTACTACTTTGTGTGGAAATTACTCTTCTTCCCTTTTTATAGTTTAAAGAATTAAGGCTCAGATAGGCTAAGAGATTTGCTCACAATGACAAAAAAATGGAAAAGCAGAACTTGAAACTAGGTTTTTTGATTTCAGAGTTTATTTTGAACTTATTCTGAATTGACCAGGGTTCTTAGCTACAAGCAAAAGTTAGTTAATAAAACAACAACAAAACAAGAAAACCAAAACACCCCTCTGGCACCAGGCTTGGAGGCTCTATAGGCAGGAATACCACCACCCACCCAGGCCCAGTGCTGGCCTGGTGAAGGGACCAGTGCAGCCATCCCTGGCCATCAGTTACCAGAGCTTGCACAGCTGAAACCATCAACATGCCTTGTGATGTCTCTTGGACTACTGCCCCAGATGCTTCTAGAAACTCAGTGGAGTTGCCTCACCCATTGGCGGGTGGATTCTCAGGATCCGTGCTTCTTGGGTCCTTAACTTCTAGTGGAGTTTGAAGTTAGTGCACTGATGGGCAGTGTCTCTATCAGGTCCCCTAAATGCAAGGAAGGCTGGAGGAGGCAAGTGCCTGGCATTTTTAGTTTCTTTTGTGGAAGTTGGACTCAACTTCACAAGTTGGTAATTCCCAAGTATGAGAAGGAGGTTCGGAAGCCAGGTGGCAACACTTTATATTCCCTTCATCATTACCTCTCAGTAGTGCTGATTTAAAAATTATATTCAGGAGCCGGCCCAGTGGCGTAGTGGTTATGTTCACACACTCGCTTTGGCAGCCTGGGGTTCACAGGTTCGAATCCTGGGCACGGACCTGAGCACCGCTTATCAAGCCATGCTGTGGTGGCGTCCCACATATAAAGTAGAGGAAGATGGGCACGGATGTTAGCCCAGGGCCAATGTTCCTCAGCAAAAAGAGGAGGATTGGCATCAGATGTTAGCTCAGGGCTAATCTTCCTCACCAAAAAAAAGACAAAAGAAATTGTATTTATTCTGTTTGGCTCAGTTTCTAACTCCCTGAAGCCCTTTTGAACCCAGCGTGAACAAGCAAAATTGCTCCTAACCGCCTCCTACATGGTGCAGCATGACCACAGCTTCATCATCACAACCGTTCCAGAAACAGCTCACTGACTTATTGATCAAACCCATTCATTTAGGTGTGTGGTTAAACCCTCTTCCCTGGACCATTGGCTAAGCCCACTCTAGAGTTTAATCACTAAGAGCCAGTGACTTTCACTTCTGATCACGGGTTGGGAAAGCAAGAACAAGGGTCCTTACTAATCTGTGACATGAAAAGTGTCGTCCTCTGCTAACAGGGAGGAGAGCTGGTCTGCTGTGAAAGAGGCTTCGTGGGGAGCGATGCGCTGGGTCAGGTCTGTAGTTCTTTTAGATCCTGATTCTCAAAGTGTGGTCTTCCGGACAGCGGCAGCAGCAGCAGCAGCAGCACCTGGAAACTTTTTTTTTTTTAATTATTTATTTATTTATTTCCCCCACAGCCCCAGTAGATAGTTGTATGTCATAGTTGCACATCCTTCTAGTTGCTGTATGTGGGACGTGGCCTCAGCATGGCTGGAGAAGCAGTGCGTCGGTGCGAGCCCAGGATCCGAACCCGGGCTGCCAGCAGCGGAGCG
The DNA here is from genome assembly GCF_020826845.1 of Diceros bicornis minor. Classification (NCBI taxonomy): domain Eukaryota; kingdom Metazoa; phylum Chordata; class Mammalia; order Perissodactyla; family Rhinocerotidae; genus Diceros; species Diceros bicornis. The sequence continues at coordinate 16,347,221 of NC_080767.1, read as the reverse complement.
CACGCACTTAACCGCTAAGCCATGGGGCTAGCCCCAGCACCTGGAGAATTGTTAGACGTGGAAATACTTGGACCCCACCCTGGAACTACTGAATCCGAAATTCTGGGGGTAGAGTGCAGCCATTGCTGCTCTAACAAGCCTTCCAGGTGATTCTGAGGCACGCTAAAGCTTGGGAACCACTGCTCTGGACTCGGGAGCTGCTTCTGACATGGGTACCAAGCTTTTGTTCCTTCATCAGCTCAACTATCTTTCAGTTTTCCTCACTGGACCTGCAAGGGAGCTGAAGGAACTTCATTTAAAGCAGTAAGCCTATCCCACATCATCCTTATAGATAAGTCTACTCTTAAAAAGATCAGCCTCAAAGAAACCTATGATGATTGGGCACTTCAACAAAGCAATTATGCCTAACCTTGCCCTACTTCATATCTATTATCTCATTCTGCTCACATGACAGCCCGGAAGATAAGTTGTTTTCAAGATGAGGAAACAGACCCAGGAAGATTAATTTAGTTGCCCAAGGTCATATATCCAGGAGTGGCAGAGCTAGTGACCTCTAAACTATGCCAGGGACATGGGCATGATTGGGGACAATTCAGGGTGAATTCTCCCACCACTGACCTGTGATTGTTATATCACAAACACCTCAAGTAATCATCTCTCTCTGCTAAAGAAATGTATCTCTTTGACTTGGTGAAATTCTCAAGAACTGTTTTTTCTGGAGGAGCCTCTCTTTATAAATACAATTTCATACAAATCTCCCATTAGCTCTGTGGCTTTGTAACAAAAATGATCCAACAGAAGAGTGTGCAAGCTCGGCGGTCCATCCCAGGAGAGAAAGATAGAAAATATGAAAGGCAGATCAAGCAGCTACCCAAGCCAGCTTTGTCAGGTTTAGACACAAATGGAACCATTAACCTTCATGAGTTCTTGTGAAATGAGAGGCTATTTTTCAGGTCCTCCTAAGCCCTCTCTTTAATTTTATCCCAATATTTCTGATCCCATCTAAATTTCTGTTCCTTTCCTAACCTAGCCTGGATCCCATGGACAGTGTTTCAACTAAATTCAACTCCCTCATTCTGCCCCCTCCCAGACACACACACACTCCTCTCCCACCCGGATAAATTCATTGCTCTCTTTTCTTTGCTCCTGCTCCTCAACTATTGATCATTTCTGAACTATTGATGGCTCCCAAATTAAAGCGCTTAGCCATGCTCTGGACTAACTTCATTTCAAATCCATGCCTTCACCTGCAACAGGGCTCTCTGTCCTCCCTGCCACAACTTTCACTATCCTGCCTCCTCCTTCCCATGTCCCCACTGCTCTCTTCCAAAACTATGTTCCTTTCCTCCACCCTCCATCGTCTCTAGATCCCACTCATCATCATCAGATCTTGCATCCTAGGTCAAAGAAAATAACGGCCACTAAACAGGAACTTCCTCAACTCCCTTCCCCTCTACTTCCTAACTGATCTGTATCTTTACCCATTGTTATGGACTGAATGTTTGTGTCTCCCCAAAATCCCTATGTTGAAGCCCTAATCCCCAGCGCGGTTGTATTTGGAGATAGGGCCTATAAGGAGGTGATTAAGGATCAATGAGGTCATAAGGGTGGGGTGCTGATCCAATAGGATTCATGTTCTTGTAAGAAGAGAGACCCGGGAGTTTGCTCTCTCTCTCTGCCCGCACCCACTGAAGAAAGGCCATGTGAGGACATAGTGAGGTGTCAGCCAAGCTCTCATTGGTCTTTTACTAGTGCCTTCTTCCCCTTAAGTCAGAACTGCATGGCAGGACAGGGACTGGGGTTCGGAGATGGGTTGGAAGGTTGCTGGGTGAGCCTGGAATTAGCACAGAGGGAGCAAGGTGAATTGAATATTTAATGGCATTAATTAAGATGTCTGATAAATTCACTTCACAGTTCAGAGGGCCTGCCCTAAAGACTTGAAGTCTGTAAGCTGCAACCTCCTTTCAGTTAGCGAAAGCTGGGTAACAAACCACCACAAAACTTAGTGGCTTAAAACAGAAAACATTATATTTGATTCATATAATTTTTTGAAATGGGCTGGACTCAGCTGGGCAATTCTTCTACTAGTCTCACTGGAGGTCACTTGTGTGGCTGTTCTTGTTGGTGAGTCAGTGGGGGCTGGGCTCAGTTGGGATGCTGGGATGGCTGGCCTCCTCTCTTCCCATGTAATCTCAGGACCTCTATCTCCATGTGGCTTACCCATAAGGTCTTTCTAGCAGTGTTGCCAGGCTCCTCACATGGGGCTCAGGGCTCCTAAGAGCACAAAGTTGAAGCCAATAGGCCTTCTTAAGGCTTATGCCCAGAACTGGCACAGCATCACATCCTCTGCAGTCTCTTGGTTAGAGCATGTCACAGGACCAGCCCAGACTCAAAGGAAGGGACTAAACAGAGTGTGGTTCTTTGAGGGCCACCACTGTAACAGAACACTACAAATGTTTGCATCCATCCTCCTACACAATAGGGAACGACTTTCCAATAAGACTGTCCACATCTGCTTCTGAGACTCTTTCTCTTGATATTGCTTAACATTTCTCATTCCATCTTCTGAACCATATATCCAGTGAGATATAATAGAGCCCTACTCTTTTGAGTGCTATGCTGTCTCCTTCAGTTGACTTTGCATATCTTCTTCAGGAGCAAATTTATTTCCAAGTTCCTGATAGAACATCTTTTAGCTTTGTGTACTGACGATTATGATTTTAGAGAGCTCTCGCCCTTGCTATGGCTTCGCCTTCCATGTCTAGGTTTCAGAACCACTGCAGACTTGAGCTCCAACTGTTTGCAGTGGTGTTTAGAAGGCTACAGGTATTTGGCAGATAGGCTAAGATAAGATTTCGAGTGAACCCAGGTATTTTCCATATTCCACACACACATACCTCCCCATTTCTAATATACCATGGGAACCTTCTATCATTTCAGACAGCAGCTAGGGCAGTCTAAGCTCATTGCCTCGAGGAAGGGAGGCCACAGCCCAACAAAAGAGAACAAAGGCATCAGTTCTCAATCTTGAGTTTCAAAAGAGCCTTTTCAAAGTCCTGGCAAAGAAAACAGGATGATAGAAAAGGTTTTTGAGTTTCAAAAGCTTGGCTTTTTTGTGCCAAAAGCCATATGCTATGCTATTTACAATAGACTTGGGGAGATTGCGTGATGATATATAAAAAATATATAAAATATAAAGAAATATATAAAATTAAAAAATATAAAAATATATTAAAAGTTAATGGTCTAGTTCTGTAGAGTCTGTAGAGATTCCAGGGGCTGAGAGGAGGGAGGGGGGCCCTAAGGAAAGCAAGAGAGTGGCAATGAGTATTCCTGAGAAGGGACCCTGAACATGGCTTTGCTTCACAAATGTTACAGGCTAGGTTCTCTGCAGGTAAACCATGAGATGAAGCTTGGGGTGCAAAATGCTGATTAGGAATTCACACCTATGAAAGGAAGGGAAAGAAAGCAGAATTGGGCAGAAGGAGAAGTTGAACTGGGAAACAAGCCTGACAAACCCTTGGCCAGTAGGGAACTCTGGAGCAAATATTTCTCACCAAAGTTGTTCTGTGTTGGATGGAATAGCTGCACCTTTATACCTCCACCTTACTCAGTCATGGATACAAGCTGCTTTGGGAAGGACATGACCTCGGGCCAGGTGGCTTTCTGTAGCTGGATGGAGCTGACAGCTGGAGACCATCTGTTGATTGCACTCAGTTATTGCAGCTGGGCAGCAAGTTTTCCCATGTGAAGGGATCTCGGTAGCAGCGAATCTCCATGTCTAGCACACTAATCCTCTCCTCCCTGAGCTTAATCCCAGGCCAGGAGATGATAGAACACTTGGACAGGTTTGGAAAGCCTGCAGAAAGGACCTGTGCAGAAATTCCCAAGTGCAACCCAAGAAAGACAGCATGATAGACTGGAAATAGAGATGAAGTGGCCTCAGGACACATAGAGAGCTCAAGACAGCTCTTTCTGTCTTGCCTGGCCCCAGACTGCCATGGAGGAGTGTCTGAAATTTCCCTGTACCCCAAGAGGGTCCAGCCATGGGGACAGAGGGTCAGACATGGACTGCTTGGACCAACTGACACCCGGAGTTGATGGTGGGGCAGGGACATCTCAGCTGATAAAAGTGGGATTAACCAAAGACCACAAAAACAAAGTTCTTTTTACTAGATTCCAGTGAGGACAGATGACAGCTGTAAGCCAGATCCCTCCTCCTCTTTTTCTGTCTGGCCCTAGGATTCTATAAAGTCCCTTCCCACCCCACTACCTTCATCAGTATGGATATATCGTAGGTCATGAGCAGAAGAAAGGGTGGAGAAAATCCACATTGACTGAGTTTAAACTTGAGGTGACAGAGAAAACCTCTAAGTGATTGAGTTTATCTAGAATTAAGTAGATTGAGTTTTCTTCCACTAGACAACATGGGAGTTCCAGATAGATACTAAGTTTAATTATAAGAAAAAAATTTTTTAAGTTTTTTTTTTGATTCACTTGTGCCATAGATTGAAAATTCATACTGCTATATAGATATGAAATGATCAAAGAAGTAATCATTGCTTCAGTCAGTAGCAGAGATAGAAACGTAAACCAACAAAAAGATCCAAGCTTGCTCTTGGCCAAGAGCGTGGTACAACTGGGGATGCTATCTTACAACCCAGACACTCAGATCCTGCTAGTGCAGTCGATATTGGGAGATGATGTCTGTAAATCTATGTGGGTAGATATACATATATAATCAAGACCTTAAATTATTTATGTTTTTGCAATTCTGCTTTTAGGTATTAGGCTTAAGAAAATAACCAGATAGTATTCTGACTGCTGTACAAAGAATAGAGAAAGCAGAGACATGGGCTAAGGGACTGGTCTTACAATACTCCAAGTAACAAATATTGGCCTCTTGCACTTGGGTGATGGCAGTGGAGATGGAAGACGTGTAGGAAATCGGGATGATTTTTTGGAGGTGGAGTTAAGACTTGGTGATGGGCTACATGTGTGTGAATGTTAAGCTATGATTTCTAGTTTTTGGCTTAAGCAACTGGGAGGATAACAGTGGCATTTACTAATATGGGGAAGAATAGAGGAGGAAACAGTTTTGTGGGGAAAGGGTATACAGCAAGAGACTTATTGTGGCCATCTTGAGTTTCTGATGCTGCTAAATATCCACGAGGCTCTGTCCCTTTGACATCTAGTCTGGAGCTTGGTGGAGAGGACGGGCCTGGAGATATTAATTTGAGAATGATGAGCATAAAGACAGCATTTAAAGCTATGGGACTGGATGAGATCATTTACTGAGTTACTGAATGTAGATAGAATGAATCAAATGGATGATAGGACCAAGTGTATAATAAGATTATTATAGATTTTTATTTTCTTCTTTATTGTTTTCTATATCTTCCAAGGTGTTCACAAAGAAAATATATTACTTTTATAATCAGAAAACACATAAAATCACAATAAATCTGCTGCTGCCACTCAGAAACACAGCAACACAACGTTCCTGCTCCTTTTCTCAGACAAAGCATTTCACCTAGGTTGGGACTTAAAAATATTAATGTGCTTATTTAATTGGGAATCTTCAAGACAGTGTTTGCATGAAAATCAACATCCCTACCTCTTCTGCAGTGCAAATGAGCCACTCGTCGGTGCGAGCTCCCACCTAGCCTGCCTCTCGCTGCTGATTGAACTTGTGCCTAATTACGTGTTGCTCCTTGAGTTCTGGAGTGTGTAATAGCAATGTTTATTTGCCACGGTTGGCAGTGATGACTAAGTCATTTTCCTCTTCATGTTTTTTTCCCCCTTTTAAAGTGAAGGAGAGAGTAACTCTGCCTGTCATTTCATGAACACGGCGAGTTGATGGGGTGGTCTCTGGTTAGTGAGCGCCGGGGCAGAAGTCCAGACATCTCAGGATATTTTGTCAGAAGTCCTAGTGAGAGTGAGTTTCTGTAAGTCATCTTAAATGACTTTCAGACAGTGGTAAAACCTCTGGATCTCTTGGTCTGAACATTTATTCCTTCAACTAACATACACTATGTCCCTTCAGTCCTCCCCACCCTAATCTGAGCGGACACAGAGATAAATACAACCCTGTGTAGGCTCTCAAGGAATGCAAAATCTAGTGATTCCATGTGAGTTCAGTTTGTTAAGAGTCGTGATGAGGAAAGTGTGGGGCAATATGGGGAGTATGGTTCAGGGGTCAAGGCTACCTAGAAAGGATCATAATTGCTAATGTTTATCAAACTGCCAGACACAGTTCTTCACACTTTTCGTGGATTAACTCATTTATTCCTCCCAAGAACCTATGAGGTAAGTACCATTATGATGCTCATTTTATGGGATAAAAAAACTGAGGCACAGAGTGGTTAAATCTGAGCTGAATATTTAAGGGCAAAGAGGAGTTAGCTAGGTTGAGAGGTGGAGGGAAATGTTTCAAGCAACTGCAGAAGCATGTGGATAGGCACGGAGAATCAATAGAGCATGAGGAATAATTGCAGGACTGCAGGGTGCTCTTTACGACTGGTGTCTGTGGTGGGTGGAGGTTTGGGGCAGGGACCTGGGAGGATGGAGCTGGAGGGTCTGAGAGGTTTTAAGAAAGGGAGGGACAGAATCAGATTTGCCTCCGTTTTGGCTGCCTTGTGTAGCCTGGTTAGACTGGAGGAGACCAGTTAGGAGGTGGTCATAGTGGTCTTAATAACTAATGAAAGTCAAGCTACAGCACCTCGAGTGAGGATGGACAGAAGCAGGTGGTTTCATGGGGTGTTATGAAGTAGATGACTGGACCTGGGGACCTACTGAGGGTGGGGAGCTAGTGGGAGGGAGGAGTCAGAGCCAGTGCCCAGGTTTCTCCTTGAGTGACTGGGTAAGTGCTAGTGTTTCCCTGAGACTGGGAGCCCCAGGGGAGGAGCAGGCCTGGTGTAGACAGATGGTGCTTGGGGTTAGTTCTTTGAGGTGCCTTGAGCCTGGGTCTCTGGGGAACAGGAGAAAACAGTGCCCAAGCAAACCAATAGAAAGACAATGAGTATATGGATGGAGACTTGAACGAGAGAACCAACCAACCAACAAGCCCCTCTTCACCTGCCTCTGACCTACAATCTGAATTATCAGCATTTTCCTGAATACTTAAAGGAGGGAGATCTTGAAAATGTTCTTACAAGCAACAGATGGTAAATAGAAATTAATTGGATAGCACTTGTTATTAGTGTTTTAATATGTGTTAAATGTCACTGACATTTTGAGTCTCTTTTTGACTCTATTTTAGGAAAAATTAAAAACATGTATTCATGAGACCTTTCATAGGTTTGCTGCGGATAGTACCCCTTCCTTCCCCCCAATTCTCTGCAAAATCTTAATTTCCCCAAACCCAAATTCTACTCAGGCAGTTTTCAGAAGCCCGTTCTTTGAGGTAGGGGAGGCAGTGCCTTACATATGAATGCCTTATTTCACAGAGAAGGAAAAGAAGACTCAGAGAGGGTGAGTGATTTAACAATGGTCCCATTCCAAGTCAATAGCAGAGCTGGGGTTCTAAGACAGACCCATCAGATCCCAAAGGTCCATATTACCATCAGCCCTCACCATCTCCCTGAGAAGTGGGTTGGATAGGTTATAGGACACAGGCTTGGGGAGAAGGGCTGTAGTTCTTAATTTTCTCCAGAGAGAGACTTCTGGTTCTTGAAAACCAATGAGTGCTGAAACCATAAGGAAGACAAGAGCAGCAGGTCTGCTGAGCACCTCTCTCGAGTCAAGGAAATGGTCTGAGATTGGGAGATATGGATACTACCTGCAAAACTCTGGAAAAAGTTTTCATGTGGCTGGAGAAGTTTACCATAATCTTTTCTGAGCAAGAGGACTGCTGAGAAGTAGAAGCATCAGATTGGAAAGGACCCAGTTATGCCTAGATTAGTGAAAATTTCCTGAAGCCAAGGACATTCCAGTGCTGGTAGAGCCACCACAAGATCCTCGGTCCCTCCTACTTTGTCAGTGGACTTCCCCATTGGAACAACTCCTAGGAACATCAGGCCATGCTCTCATTTTTATTATATCATTCACTGAATAATTATTCAGCATCTATGTAAGGAGTACTTGCTGGTTGCCTAGCCAGCATCTAGCCCCCCTTCCCTCCTTCCTAATTGAACCCAGATTTTTTTCCCCATCCCATTCCTATTCCAGATGGAAATCATGATTAGTCTGAGACAATCAGACGATGGTGACCCCCTGGCAAAGATCCGGGGCTATATGGGTGGGCCAACCGAAGTTGACCCAATCAGATTATAAGGAAGGTTTTATAGACTATACTTGGGGGAGAGGTCCCTCTCTCTCCTGTTCTAGATGTGAAGAATAAAGTATGTAGCATTGAGGGCCATGCTGTGACCGCAAGAGGAACCAGCTTTAGGGTGGAGCAGACATTGATGGTGGCAGAGCAAAGGGTCAGCACTGAACCCCTGATGACATCACTGACCCACTGATCCTACTGCTTTTGTTTCCACTGAATAGCTGGACTTCTGATTTTGTGAAATTATGCATTTCCTCTTTATTTAAACCCGTTGGAGTTTGAGTGGGATTTTCTATTACTCATAGCACAAAGCATCCTACCCGATTGACTTCCTTGGTTCCAGGCACAGTGCCAGGCACTGGGGGCACAGCCAGTCAGTGAGACACAGTCCTTGCTCACCTTGGGGGGAGAGAGGCTCACAAGTGAGCAGAACGTTCCAATTCTGAGTCCTCAGTGCAGTGACCTCTGCGAGCCCTGGAGGCTCTAGAGATGCCTGGGAAGGAAGCCTCATCTAATCTTGGGGTCTAGAAGAGCACTTCCCAGAGGAGGTGACATGTCAGCCCAGACCCGAAGGATGAGTGGGAATTTGCTAGAGAGAGGTGATGTGCTTTAAGCCTGAGAGAGGCTCAGATTTAAATTTCTAGAAAGTTCCCTCTGGCCGGCTATGGAGGAGAAAATGTTTCGCCCTCAAATGCTCATGCCTATTGGTTCCCTGAAGGCTTAGGGCCAGACAGCTGAGTGTGTACTTGGTCAATAAATCCCGGGGAGAGAGAAGCCCTCTCTCTAGTCGTATACACATTATGAGGATTAAATAAAATAATATGTGTAAAGCATTTAGCCCAGTGCGTCTCCCATAGTCTGTGCTCAATTGATATTAACTGTCATCATCATTGTTGTAGTTGTTTTTTAATTAATGACTTGGAATCTTTGTTTCCAAGGGCTCTGAAAGTGTAATATAGAAGCCAATTAGGATCTTCTAGCATCTTTGCCAGGTTCCTAAGCAAGAGTCGTGCAGTACTTACGTTTAAACCAGGACAACGACTATATTTCTGTCTCGAGCCTGACTGAGTAACTGATTTAGGATAATTAATAGAAACCAGACGTCTCCTCACGCTGCTTCCACCAAAGTGTGACCATCCATCATGTGAGTTCTGGGGAAGCCTCTTTCCTGGCTGTGGCAAGTAGGAGGGGGTGGGTTCCAGAGTGACTGGCTGAGACTATAAAAGTGACCTCTGAACACCTGTAGAGAAGCACTTAGAGTAATACTTTGGTTTCTAGAAGACTCAAAGAGAATTGCAATAAAAAAATAAAAAGACTCATCTACAAGAGTGGCGCCTGCTCATCTGATACCAAAGGCTTTGAGAATGTGAGCACCAACTTGACCCAGTTGAGCTACTGGTGAAACCATGAGGTCCCCTTGGGCCACGCCTCCTTTCTGAACTGGCACTGATGTGCTCCTGCCTCATCCCTCCGTCGATGGGGCCACAAATACTTTTGAGCACCATTACAATGGGCCAGGTGTGCTAATAGGTGTAGGAATAAAACAGGAAGCCAAAGAGAGCCCCTCACTCAAGGAGCTTGCATTTCACACTCTGTGGCCCTCCTCTGGTCCAGATTATCTCATCACATTTTCACAGTGGATGCTATTATTCTCCATTTTATGAAGACACCAAGGCAGAGAAAGGCTCAATAACCTCTCCAAGGTTTCAAAGTGAATAAGAAGAGGGCCTGGCCCTCAAACCCAGCTGTGTTTGATCCCAGAGCCCATATTGTGAACTAAATATCTTCTGTTGCTACACATTTTGTTTGAAGAAGCCAAACCCTTTACATTTTGGCAGGGCCCAGCAAGAGAAAAATCCGTAGATGTAGATTCAGTGGCCACATATCAAGTGTCTACCATAGGCCAAACACATCACATTCTCCCTAATCTATTTTCTTCTTAAGCCACCTTAAGAGAGAGACTTCATTGTCCCTTTTCTACAGATGGGGAAACAAAGGTCCCAAGTCATTAAAACATTACCCCCAATGGCGAGGATGATGATAGATTATGTCAACGGGGCACATACAATGGGAGAGATAGTGTGCTAAGTACTTTCCGTGTTTACATATGTAATCCTCATAACATGTGTATGACTAGGTACCTTTATCCCCAATTACACAGTTGGGGAAACTGAGGTGTAGCCAGTCATTGCCCAAGGCCACACAATAAGTGAAGGGGTCAGGATTTGAACTGAGGCAGCCTGGCTGCAGACTCCACTCTTCACCAGTGGTGCTATATTTATCCCTACAGCTACAGAATGGAATGAAAATGGAGTCATGTCCATCACATTCCAACTTCCATGCCCTACCTCCTGCCCCGCAATGCCTTAAACATTTTGGCATCTGGGTTAGCATCAGAAAGCCCATCTGGGTAGAGTATCTTCCCTGACCCGAAACAGAAAGGGCACTTGGGTGCCCATAGATCCAGCCCCACACAGTTTAGATAAAATTTTTCTCGATTTGCCCTTTGATGACCCCCCTCCTCTTCTGGCCTCGATGACCATTCCTTAAGCAGCCTCTCCCCTTCCAGAATGCCCAGCAGCCTTCAGGCTGATGCCCCGGCAGGGACAGAAGGACACACAGAGGCAGGGCTTTGCAACTTGGCTGGTCTCTGGGAGCCAGAGTCCTGGGGAGTCATGGATGGGCCCAGGCCTGTAGCTGCAGTCTTCCAAACAGCCCCCTGGAGTAGGTCCTTTCAGCTTCGGGGAAAGGTCAGAATTTCAATCTCGTGTTTTCACACATCTTAAATGGATTTCCGAGGCACTGGGCTGCCCCTGCTCTTCTCTTTAAACAATGCGGTTAAGCTGCTGTAGCGTTGCTAGAGGCTGCATTCCTCCTGCATTGTGATGTGGTTTTTGGAAGTCATGCATGCAGTTAGCTAAACCAAACTAAGCTGTTTCATTAATGGGAGCAAACTCAAGAGAGAAATTGTGAATAGAAACAAGGCAAGTTTGCTTTCTACCCCTCATTCAAAAAGCCAGATAATTAAGTAGGCGGAGAAAGGAAATGTCCCTTCTGATTCCAAGAGCTGACTCTCTCTCTCTCTCCATTTCCTTTCTTTATGTGGTGGTGGTGGTGGTGTGGTGTGTGTGTGTGTGTGGTACTGGGGGTGGGGTGGGGGGCGGGTTGTGAGAGAAGTCCTAGCAAAAGATCTATTACCCCAACCCTCTGAGAAGGCTTTTTCTGTGATATGGAGAACATAATAATAACGAATTGCTTTTGGTTCTGTTCGGCCTTCCCTGTCCCCTCCATGCAGTTCTCTTCTATGTGGCCCTCAGCAGTGCTCCCAATCTCAACCTCTCTGCTGACTCATCCTCTACCTCTCGCTTTGATCCCACCTCAAAGACGAGGTCCACGGGCATGAACTCAATCACTCCTGCATCTCACCCCTCCACATGCACACGTAGAGCACGTTCCCGTTCCTCTTACTTCCCATCTCACGGGAAGAAGGGTCCCTCTTCATCTGCAAAGCCAATTGCTCCACTGTACCCTGGATCCCAATGTGAGTTTGCTCGTCAGTTACCCTGCAGCTGCCATGGCTCCTTCCTCCACTGTAATAAACATGTCCAAACCACGCGTGTTCCAAAAGACTTTTCTCATCCTGTCTCTTGAGCTGCTATCCCCACCCCTGCCTGCTTGCTTCCTCCAGCACGCATCTTCTACCCCACTTGTCACAGCCACATGTCTCCACCGCTATACCACCCATTCTGGCTTCTGCTCCCCCCTCTCTGTGGCCGGTCACCACTGATGTCCAGTCTTCAGACCCAGTGGACCTCCGTCTCCATTTCCTAGTCACCTCTGGACGAGAGAGGAAGAGGAAGGCCAAAGTGACCTCTTGAGGGGGAGTGCTGGTGGTCGGTTCTGGTGTTTTCTCATCGCCTAGAGTTTCAGACAAAGACATTTTCCATCTACCAAGCTGCATATTTTTACTTAGATATTTAAAAAAGCAAGCTCAAGCTCCAAAAGAAAATGTAACATTGATGCCAAATCAGATGAGAACGAACACTTGGTATCAACAGGAATATATTTGAATTTAAAAAGGCTAGCTGCTTCTGACAGCAATGTGTCTCAGCTACTTCAAGTCTGAGTCGGAGTGGGGGCGGGGAAGAGAAGAGGAGAGTCTTCAACAAATGTTTATTAAGACAGGGGACAGGTGATAAGTAGGGTGACCATCTATATCAGTGACACATAGGAAGTCAGAGAAGGCTTCATGTCAGGAGTTACATTTAAAGCTGAATCTTAAGGGGCAGGTAGTTTCCAGAAGAGAAAAGGAATTCAACACTGAAGGCAGAGGGAACAGCATGTGCAGGGTGGGGCGTTTGGAGAAGAGCTGACATTTTCAGGAAATGATAAGCACAATACTTCAAAACGTCTTATGGTCTCTATGATGGAGCGCTGTCCCCTATCTCACCCTTGGCCCTGCGATATGGATGGCTGCAAGGAAAGAACACATCCTATAGTAATTTTTCTTAAGCTTAGAGCTCAAGACCCACCAAATGTGTTTGAGTAACCAGTTTCTCATACGCCTTTCTAAATCAAACGTGTGATTTAAATGGACAGAGGAAACACCATCACAATCAAGGCCATCTTTCCCCAGGTTGCCAGCATCAACCTAGTGGGGGTAAAAGCCTTCACAACAGATATCTAATGGTCCAGCAAGCCCCAGCATCTTCAGTGGTAGTCATTTCTCCCACGTGGCATCTCTATCCATACTCTTCATGCGCTATCAGAAGACAGGTGCTGTGTCTTTGTTGTTTCACAGTGACTAGCATCAAATATTTGCTCAAAAATATTGGTTAAGTACATGGGTGATGGGACCAGCATCCTGTGCTTTCCAAAGAAGAGGGTTTTTATCTCCCACTGTTTCCAAAGGAACACTTCTATAAGTTCCTGATGTGGTGAAGGTTGCCAGCTCATGTGTCCTTGCTGGGCACGTTGGTAGACAAGACCACACTTCCCAGCCTCCTTGTGAGTAGGTGGGGCTGTGTGACCAGGTCTAGCCCATGAAGTGATACTGGGTGCTACTTCCTGGATTAGGCATTTGAGTGGGGAGACCACCTCCAAGCTCTCAGCCATGACCCTGGGATTCATGTGTTGAGATGGTAGCATCCTCAGATGGAGGAGCTTGGATTCCTGAGTCACCAGATGAAAGGGCACTCCCACCGGTTGGGAATTTGTGTAAGAATTAAACCTTTGTTGTACTAAGGAGTTGCCATGTGGCGGCCCATACCATAACTAATATATCAGTAAATTCCACTTCCTCTGCATGAAACAAAGTGGGAGTATGGATTAGACGTGACTTCAATAAAAACATTGTTCGTTAAATATTTGATGGAGGCCATAAGAGAACAGCTTTGTCTTGCAGTGGACAAGTCCATTACATCACTTGCTCTTCTTCAGGAAAACACACAGAAGAAACTTCTCAACCTGCAGTTCTAGAAAAGGTTGATTATTTCTTGAGCATTATTCAAGGTTGAATAAAAAGTTACTAACAATATGACTCTTGATTGATCCTTTTTTGCCTTGCTTACCAGAAAGCTCGGAGCCAAATATGTGGCTTATGTATGGCCTCATGGAATGCATTTTTGCCAATTCTCTATTATCATCACTTTGCTACTCGGTCCTTTTTCCCTTTGGGTCTTCATTCATCTAACTTGCTGTTTACTCTAATTGTGTTTTACACACTCTTGTAAGTCTAAAAACCTTCCTTTGTGAAGGGGATAAAGATGAGCAGGGGTGAGAATCGTTTTTAGAATGAGCTCTGGACAAACAATCCATGAGCGGTTCTCCTAACACTGCGAAGGCAGACAGTATAAACCAGCTCTGAGTGTAACAATCAGGGCTGTTGATTTGAATTTACTCTTCCTCTAGGTTTCATGACTATTCATTTTTCCTTTGATTTCTAACAGGGTGGCTCAAAGAATAAGGTAAGGAAGATAATTACTGGCGCAGGATGCACAGCAAGATAGTTTGTGGCAGTGGTTGTGACTTGCAGTTACTTGAAGTAACTGTGCTCATAGATTCAGAGTCTCCAGATGACATTTCATCACTGGCACTTCCTCCACCTGAAGCTTCATACCCCACTGTGATTCACATTTTTGATGGAAAATATTCCCTCTATAAATTTCCCCCAGTTGGTGATAAATATTGGATGCAGAAATATTAACATTTTTAAATCCCAGCTCACACCTCATCTTAATTGCACCTTTGTTTTCCGTACCTGTGTGGATTCAATGGCTTGAAATCTCTCTCATGTACATGCATTGAAAACAATGCTATTTATTTCTACATTTCATATCTGTAGTCATATCCGTAAATGATCTACAACAGATGCACATAGACACATGTGAAAAAAATTCTTTATTAATTTCTCACATTTCATTACAAAATGTATGTTGCAAACAACTTGAATAACCTACTTGTGTGTTTTTTGTCGTTTTTTAAACCCTTGGCTTCAAGAACTCAGAATCTCCCTATCTTTTATCAAGTATTGGAAAACACTGATTATTGGAGTCAATGGGTTATTTTGCTATTTATTTTCTTCTCTCAAACTCTGAAAAAAATGTCCTCTGTATAAATTAAACAAAAAAAAATGTTGTAAATTCTATGTCATTACAGTCAACAGAATTATAATAATGCATTCAAAATGTGCGGCCACAAAATATCAGGTATATGTTTGAAAAAAGAAAAAAATGACATTCTAGCCTTGTTAAAAGGATAATGGTCCCATATTTTTATTAACAGGTTAGCAAAACAAAATCCAATGGATTACAATATTTACATGTTATTTGAAAAATAAAGTAGTGATAAAAGCATGTCACAATTATTTTCTTTTTTTTTTTCCTTTATCTTTCTTTCTTTTTTTTCTCTTTTTTTGTTTGTTTTTTGGTAACCATTACAAACACCCAATCCAGGTATGGAACTGTTTAATACATTTGAAATGAGGCCAATTAAAAACAAATATGGACACAAAATGAATCTTTGTTTAGATAGTTCACACTTTCCCCATTTTCTGGTTTCCACATGATGGCCCCCATCCCTAAAAAAAAAAAAATTAAATTAAAACAAACTCCCTACAAATAAAAAGTCTTAACAACAAGAAAATAAAAGAAGAACATGCTTTTCAAGTAAGCACTTATTCCACAAATGCAATATCTTTCCATGGATTTTATTTGAAGCTGTGTGGGACACTGTCATCTCAGCAATTCCCCTGCCCTTTCTTCCCTCCCCCTCCCCCAACCCTTCCAAGTAAAAAAAACAAAACATGAAAACCAAAGGACTCACACACGCACGTATCCACAGACACACACACACACACACACACACACCCACCCACCCAAGTACACGCGCACACAGGCTTCTAAAACCTAGGCTTCAAGGAAAGTTCTTTCTACTTTTTGGAACGAAACCCTTTGTTCACAATCAGAACATATTATAAATGTAGGCTTAGATTTAGTCTAAGCTGCTCCCTCCTGAAAAAGCTAATATGGGGAAAAAGAGCAGCTGGCAGCTAGATTAAAAAAAAAAAAAAAAAAAAAAAAAAGTAGTTCTCCAGGCTCCTTGTAGGATATAAGTATTTTTTGTCCACTCTCACCAAAGGGATGGGATTCTAGCACATCCCCTTGTCCCCCAAAATAAATGAGAACCCCCCCAAAAAACACAATGCAAACAAAAACAGAACACAGATTTTAAAACCACACACAGAAGCCAGCCCATCCTAACAGAAATTATTTGTGTGAGACGGAGAATGTGTTAATTTGACAAGCATCAAAGGGTGGAGAGGACTTCCTCGTCTGGCCCACAAGCTGCATAGCTGTGCCGAAAAGTTTGGTTCTTTAGTTAAATAAAAAAAAAAAAAAAAGTTAACTTCTTTGTTATTTCCGTGTTTAAAATAAAAACATTCCTATTCACAAAAAAACGAAATATCTCCCTTGCCCCCAAATTAAAACAACAATAACAACACACACACAAAAAACAATTTATATGAAAAACTGAATTGTGCTGTGTTTGTAACACTCAAATTGATAGAAAATAAACATGTGGCAAACAAAACTCCACAGTCACCTTAAAATTAGCTCACATGAATCCACCAAATTCTAAATTATAGTTGAACACTAATAAACAGCTTACCTGGAATAAAGGATGACAATTCACAAACAGTTATCTAATAATTAAAGTCTGTTTCTTTTTTTTGTTTTGTTTTTTACTAAAATAATTAAAAAAATCACAGTATTTTAAGAAATAAAACCCACGTGGGGATTTTAAGCACAATTTGTGTTCCTTTCTTTAAAACTCTTTTTTTTTCTCCATTCACCATCTTGCCCAGCAGTTCTCTACATTTAACCACAAGGACGGCAGGTAGTACTGACAAATGCAGAGAATTTCCCTTGGTTAAGTTTGAGGTACTAGGAAACAGGTGACTGTTTTATGCAAAGCAGTTTTTTGTTTTCTGTTTTTGTTTTTTGTTTTTTTTTTGTTTGTTTTTTCCCAAAGCGGCTGCAGTTAGGTCTTGAAAAAAGCTTAAGGTATTAAAACTAGAAAAACGCACCGAAAGTTGTGCGTCAAAAAGTTGTTCCCCTAAGAGAAGTCTTTACCGTCACGGAGCTTCCGTTTCCACACACTGTCCGAGACTGCCACAGAGCACACAGTGTGCATGGCGGGTACTTCCATATTCCGCGACAAATGACAACTTCCACGATGAAGATCCGGAAGAAAAGATGTAGTGATGGAAAAGGAGCCACATATTCCAACCATTTAAATAACTTTAATTTACATACTCACTCACACAGGTACCAGTGCTTTGAAAATAGATTGTTCAGTCCTAAAAAGCAGCTTTGTTCTGTCTTCTCTTCTCTGTCCCCCCCTTCTCAGCCCCAGCTGGCCCTCCCACTTTTTCATCACGGTTCAAGTAAGGTTTGATTAAGAATTTCACCAAACACTTATTCGTTTTTGGCCTCTGCATTCTCCAGGAGAGATTTGTCAGCAGCTACTACACAGATGGCTACTGTTTCATTCCTTAGTGAAAAGTCTATCCCGATTGCCTCGTCATCTTCCTTCTCCTCTAGAGAGGGCATCTTAATACTGTCCTCCATGCTCTCTTTCAGGTGGATTTCATCTCTGCTCACCTGCTTGGTGTCATTCAACGCCCTGCAAAAAGATTGATGGTAGAGACAGATGAGTATATATTTTTTTCTAATTAAACAAAAGAGATACACATCCTTATTTCCCTGATCCTAAAAAGGCCTTGGGGTTTTCTTTGAACAAATGCCACAGATGTACGATGAAATTATGGGCAATTTATCCTTGCAATGTGTAATGTTTAGGTAGTGTATTTCTGGTATCTTTTTTTCCTCCTCCCCAAAGCCCCAGTACATGGTTGTTTATCCTAGTTGTAAGTTGTTCCAGTTCTATGTGAGCCACTGCCACAGCATGGCAACTGACAGACGGGTGGTGTGGTTCTGTGACTGGGAACTGAACCCGGGCTGCCAAAGTGGTGAGCACCGGAATTTAACCACGAGGCCATCGGGGCTGGCTCTGGTATCTTATTAAAGAACTGAATCTACAAAAATATCCATTATTATACTATGTTTTGATTATACCATGCATTGTTTCCAGATTAACATAATTGTTTTATGTTCCCTCCTCTACTGGGTCATAAGTCATAAGTGGTAATAGCAAGAATTATCTTATGCTCAAACTCACCAGCGGGAGCTGGAAGCTTGGAGATTGGCTATATTTATTAAGACTAAAAGAGCAACTCAAGTATTAATGATTTAATGAATAGGTCCAGAAACAAATCATGGGAACAAACAAAAAGCAGAAACCAGAAGACAGAACCCATGTCTTGGGAAGCTTAGTTATATTCTCTGAAGTCTAGATGCTTCAGGTTTCAGGGGCATTTTTTGCTGAAAACACCAGCTCCTAGGTTCTCTCTGTCTGATGGACTAGGAGTGCCTTGTGTAGGGGACAATCTCATGTTCAAGGATCTTGTAAGTGTTCTACAGGTATGCTCCCACCTACCTGGGAGGCAGGCAGAGCTGGCTCTGTCCCGAGGCAGAGCATTGAAGGCACCAAGAGGTGCGTGGGCATGTTCAAGGCCACTCAGGGAATGAGTCATCACAGAGGCAGGAACAGAAGCCCGATCTTTTGACCCCGGTCCACGCTCTATCAGAGAACGTCATGCTAATGAAAGCTGAAGGGACACTGGCTGGAGAAAGCTCTAAACTACTCAAGGGCTTGAGGGGGATTTGTCATTCATAAAGATGATTTTTCCTCATTTGACTTGTGTCTGGGTGACCATTTTAAAAACCAACAGAAAAGGAGAAACCTAATTCCTGACAACTGCCTCTCCTCCCATGCCCAGAAATGTGATACAGAGGGGCCTATGTATTGTCAGGGGAACCACAAAAAGAACCCAGTCTCCCTGCCACCTCTCACTCTGGGCAAAGGCATTCTTGGGATGGCGCAACTTACATGCCGTGTCTCAGCACGTGCCTTTCCCACTCAGAGCCCTGTGAAAACGCCCGTCCGCAAAATTCACATGGAAAACGCTTCTCAGTGTTAAGAGCAGCCCCGCGGTCAGAAAATCTCATCAGATCTGTGAGGAGAGAGCAGACATGTTACCTGTGTGCTGTGGAAGTAGGCAGAAGAGATAAGTCAACAGTCATTGGAAACCTCCTCTCCCACCTTCACTTACAAAGCCATTCGTGAAAGCAATTTCCAGATTCCTCACTCTTTCTCCTACCTGGTTTTCCACCAAAGAGTATTTCTTTTTTTTTTTTTTCCATTTTATTTTTATTTTATTTTTGTGTGTGTGTGAGGAAAATCAGCCCTGAGCTAACATCTGCCAATCCTCCTCTTTTGCTGAGGAAGACTGGCCCTGGGCTAACATCTGGCTGATCTTCCTCCACTTTATGTGGGACGCCGCCACAGCATGGCCTGACACGCGGTGGATCGGTGCGCGCCTGGGATCTGAACCCTGGGCCGCCAGCAGCGGAGCACACGCACTTAACCGCTACGCCACGGGGCTGGACCCTCCACCTGAAGGTATTTCTTGAATAGCTCTAAAGAATTCTTCCTGGTTCCCTGGGCCCATTCCTCGTCACCTCCCCAGTTGCTTCCATCACAAATAATCTGAGTCTTTCTTGCCCGAAGAACCCCTTCTGTCCATTCCCACGGCATCTCAGCATTTTTTTCTATCGAATCTCTCCTTTCTGTGATGCTCTATCAGTGTAGCACCTATTCATTTTCTATTTGACATGGATTTATCTTTGCTCACTGAAAAAAGAATATAGGCTACTGAAAACACTGGTCCAGGTTATGGGTAGTGGGGTCTCAGAGTTTCGACTCGCTCCAAGTAAGGCCAGGGGCTCACGACTTGTCATCTGTCATGGATATCATAATCGACACCTCACAGGGTGGCTGTGGGCACTCAATGAGATCTACGAGCAAGGAACCTAGCATGAACGTGAACCTAGACAATGGGGAGGCCAGTATGTGAGAGCGTGTCCTCGGCTAGTGAGGGATCCTGGCCAGCTGCTCGGCATCTACTCCTCAATTGGTGACATTCATGAATGTGGGGCTGTACAGACATTTCTGGACAAGTCTGCTGTAAACATCAAATATTGACCATCACTGTTTTGTTTCCTCCGCAGCACTGGGCACATGTTAGGAGTCTGATCAACGTGGATTGGCTGGTTAATTGTTTACAGGCCACTCCTCCTGGCAAACTCAAAGATGAGAGCTTATATGGCCTTTGTATTATTCCAAGACCCAAGACCATATGTCTTTCATTACACCACAGAGGGCCAAATCTTCATGTGGGTAATAAACAGCAGGACCTAGACGGTTCTGCAGCCACACTGCAAAGTGAGGGCCGCGCCCAGGGAAGTGTCGATCATCTCTACATTTCTGATCACTCTGTGCCTGTACATACAAGATGTTACAGGAAGATGTCTCCTGGTTGAAATACCCCATCTAATAAAATCCTCAAGACGACGTTAACAGGATAGGTGTCTCTGTGCTGCCTTAATCTTCAGCACAAAAAGCTATGTGAATGGGGCCAGTTTTAACAAAAGATGAAACATTTTCTCACAAATTAAGAAGATCACCACACAAGCCATTAAAAATAATTGCACAGACTATCTTCCTTGATTCTTTTCATTGGAAATGAGACAGCACCATCTGCTCCGCGCATTAATTCCTTAGCAGGGATTATCTTGGGCAAGAAATCAACAGAATGCCTTCCTGACTCCTCCCAACTGCATAATGAGAGGGGGTGGGGAGGATTCTGCTTGGGTTCATTTTGATTTCTTCATGCCTGATTTCTTCTCTTTCAAATTCCCTCCGAGCTTCCTAGGCAGGACCTGCAGTGTGGCCAGCCAGTCCTCTGTCCAGTCCTGGCGCTGGGGAAGGATGTTGAGAATGGGGTGGCTACAGGGCTGTGAGCCCCCTGACCTGAGAGTCCCTGATGACAGCCATACTGCCAACGAGGGGCATGCTCCTGGCACATTTGTTCTTTTACCCTTAGGAAACATGAAACCAGCCATCTATTCTTTCCAGTGGCTCATGCCGTTTCATCCTCAAAGGAGGAGGCCAAGCATTACCTGTCACACATCAAATAGCTCTCCATCAGCCCTCAGAGCCACACTAAAGCCACCTCCCTTGTTACTCCTAGAAGACAGAACGTCTGGCAAAAACACCCCGAGGCTACTGTGTGCTGTTTCTTCTTGTTGGCAAGAATATACCTAGATGGTAGAAAATTGATTCAAAGGAGATGAGACAAAGGAGGCTGTTCTTTCAAGGATCGGCGAGGAGGACGGGAAGGGTTAGCCTTGTAATTCTCATTAACAATACTAGAAGTTACTCGGGTAAATCCCCCACCCTCTGAGGGAGGAATGCACGCTTCTCCACCCCAAGACTTTTTTCTCATGTGGTTAAGCCTCATGAATGTGGACGCGACACCTTCCAGGGAGAAGCGATCGGACACCACGAAGTTCTTTCCAGTCACACTGAGCTGGTCTGATGCCACCGTGCCCATGCGGAGGTGGCGGCCAAGCTGGGCCTGCAAGAAAATTTGCCTGGTGTGCCCCACACATCTAACTGCCATCTTTCTCCTTCTAATTTTCTACACTTTTATTTTGGACGAGTCACAGGGGACGGAAGGACAAAAAAGGGTTCTGGCCTCTGCAATGCTTATAAACCTCTAAAATCATGTGTGCTCAGCTTTCGAGATTAAAAAGTCATAGTATCCAATGAGGAATAGTTAGTATCCTGAGAGAAACATCAGGCCACAGAGCATCATCAGGCCCCAAAAGGAGCCTCTGTCCCCTGTCAGAAGCGTCCTCTTCCAGAGAACTCTGGGAACAGTGCACAGACATTAAAGAATTCATCACTAAGAACATACTTGTGAAGTGTTAAAAACAAAGAAAATTAAAACACCATACTTCTTAGATCACAGCCATTTTCCTTGTAAGAAATGATTACAGCCCCTCCTAAGAAAAGCTACAACTTTACAAGGGCAATCAACCTATATGGTGAGGATGTTTTATTTGTCCATTTATTTTTCAGGGGACCACGGGCAAGGGGTTTTGAAGAGCTGGCACATCGTGGCTGGCAGTCCCTGCTGTCATCTTGGGTGGGAGTTCAGGGACTAAACTCGACCCCCACTGTGCAAACCCATGGTCTGCTATGGCGTCAGGGTGGGGGCAGGGGTGGAAGTGGGAGCAGGTCAGGAAAAAGAACAGGGAGAACCTCAGAGGGAAATGGCCACCACACAGGCTTGCAAACTGAGCAAGCAGGAAAAAGCAAGACATCCTGCAAAAGTGCACCTTACATGCCAGGTTCCCTTCAGTGAAGGACATCCCACTGTGGAAAGGGTTGGGGAAATAGTATGCAGCGTAAAAGAGATCTTGCCTTTGGAGCCAGAAGACCTAAATTCAACCTCTAGTGTTTTGTTATGCTTTTTTTTTTTTTTTTACTTTGAACAAGCTTTTAAATTTCTTGGACCTTTATTTCCCCATTTGTAAAATGACAATAATACCACCTACATTGCAGGGTTATCATTTATTAGGTGATTACTATGTTCTAGGAACTGGGGTAATGTCTTGTACATTATCTCATTTAAGCATTACACAACCCTAGACAGTAGGTGATATTATTATATTATTATTATGGATGATACACAAAGAGATAAAAGAATTTACCCAAAGTCACATAGCTAGTAAGTAGCGTACTGGGAGCCAAATCTAGGCAGGCCAACTGCAGAACTCTCTACACTGTATAAGATTAAAGAAAAAGTTATATAAAAACCACCAACACTGGGCCTGGCCCATAATGTTGCTCACTAATGGCAACCAATCCCATTCTTCTCATCACTGGGATGATATCTATAATGTTTATTTCTCATGTTTATGTTATCCATGTGCTTTTGATAAATCTGAAGTAACTAAAGTGACATATCCCAACCCATATTCTTATATGCACCGTCTTGGGATTTCCACAATATTCTATGTTGAACAACATAGAAAACCAACTCCAGATCACGTAAATGTATGTCTACAACTAAATATACTTTTGAAAAACTTTATTTTGAAAATAATTATATAGATTGAGGGGAAGTTGGAAAAATAGTACAAAAATCCCAAGAAACCTTCCCCAGGGTCCCTGCACACACACAGTTGAATGAAAGCTGTTGGTCTCTCTCTCCCCCTTTACAAAGCAAGAACACAGCAGCAAGAGGGTTAAGAAGAGCGCCAAGCAGAGGGACTTATGGAGAGAGACTAGGGCTCAAGTCCTTTGTAGCCTCCCCCACAAGCACAGCATGGTATGCCCCAGCAGCAGCAATTTTAAGTAAGCAGCCAATAGGAAGTTCATTTACATTCCTTGATAGCTTTACAGTGTTATCCGTCTTATTGGCTGTCTGTCCTTATTCTGAAGATTCCCTAGACACCAGTTTTCATTAATTAAAACAAATCACCGCCATCTATTTTTAAACAAACATATATATAGCTATACTTAGAAAATGTCTGTTTTCCTTCGAGTTTCTATAGCTGGTAATAGTTTACAAAGACATGCCCCCTGACATGTTTCTTAAGCCAGTCTGTTCTGCTACTTAACTAAGAAGGATTGATCCTTCTGTTCCTCCTACAATAACCTTCTGCCTCCCTTCTGTCTCATCACGGACGTGCTGGATGCCATCTGGGACTCAGGGGGCACGGATGCGACTAACCTCTGTCATCAGACTTGCTGTTCATTTCTTCTTCCTTGTCCTCGTCATCACTGCTGGAGCTCTCCATCTTCTCCTTCATCTGTTCCAGCTGATCCAAGTTCACCCGTCCAACCAGCTCAAAGTTACGGCTTACCTGGAAGAAGCCCAAACAAATGATGGAATAATGAACCACAGACTGAATGGGGGTCTCCCTGGAGGAGAGACCTTTCCAACATCATTTTCCTCTGACTGTGTTTTTGGAACCAAGATGAAACAGCACAGGTACCAAGAGGTCTTTTTCTTCACTATGCCTCTTTCAAGGTGGATCCATCCTTTGCACCCACATTCCACCATTTTCAATGGAACTGTCAACCTTGGACCTTCCTTACCAAACTTAGGAAAATATATGAGCGACAGTCAACAGGAAATCAAAAGTATCACGAAGCCTGAGGTATACAGTAGGTGTCCAATAGACACTTATTGAGTTGAATTGAAAGCGGGAAATTTTGTAAACTACCCAAGTTTCAAATACTTCTGGAGGTGAAGAGCTCTGTCAGTAACCTGAAAACTAGCAGTGAGAGTCACAATATTTTCCACCGGATCCCGTCAACCTGGAGGGCTGTGGGCTATCCCAACTTGGGCCAGATGACAACTGTTTGATTCCTAACTCCAGTTTCAATGGAAGACAATGTGGTTACTATTAGTGTTACTACTGTTTTTGAAGCTGACCACAGCCTATTTATTTACCAACGCTGGGATTATCTGAGAAAAATCTAGATGACTAACCCCTAAAAAACCCTGTAAGAGTGTCCACTACGGCTGATTTTTTATTTATATAAAATGTGGTTAGAATAATGTGGGAATCCAAACTCTCTTCAAAATATCATCCAAGGGAAATAAAAATCCACACTAAGAAAACTCCGTAATGATGTTCTGTTTGGTGTTCTCATATCAATGGTAGCACAAAATTTTTACTTTCTTCATGAATCTGTTTTCAGAACCTCTTCAGTTGCACGCACAGAATTATCAGGAATAACAGGTTAGCAAAGGACTCAAGCCAACAAAAGGACACAAGCCAGTCGGCAGCCAGGGGCTGCCCTTCTGTGGAGGGTGCCATGCTCTCCCTGTTGGGGGCAAGGGGAGGGACCCCCAAATATGAATGAGACCCGGCTGTGGCCTCCAGAGGCTCACAGTTTAGTTGCGGAGGGAAGACAGACATCATTAATTAGATTTCAAGGCAGATTTCCATAGCTGCCTCAGTAGAGATAGAGGGTCATGAAGGCACAGGAGAGGAAAGGGAGAATCTACAAGACAATTCCGAAATATTCTCTGGGACCAGCCTGGAATAAAGATTTGCTGAGCACCACCAACTCCATATGCCTGGCAGATGGGATATCATCATCAAGTGCGACAAATGCGAGAGAAAGAGACTCAGTGCAGGGCCAACAGACAGTCCTGTGACAAGGCTTAATATTGTCCCAACAATGTCCCGGAGGAGGTAGGTGGCATTTACGAGGAGGAAGAAAACTCAGGATAAAAGCTCTTTCAAAGTGAGAGAAATGATACATTGATCTAACCATAATAACAAAATCCACAAAATCAGTTGACCTTAAAAAGTCAACGTGAGGCTGGAAGAGATGTCTTCATCAATCTCAATGCTAAACACTCAGGGAAGGCAAGTTCTTGCTTTGCTCGTTAAAACAAAATTTTAAAAATTAATAGACTAAGGTGAGAAGGAGGAGGAAGAAGTCGTGTTCAGAATCTTTAGTTCTCTTTCCTCCCCTCTAAGAGTTCACGGTCACAGTCTCTGAAGGATTGTTGCTTGTAGCACCTTCCTAAGTAGGGATTGATCTACTATACCTCACGCATACAGACCCAAGTGAATTTTTACTTATATTTTTATAACATAAAAGCAAAAAGGGAGCGCGCCAGGAGCATGAGCTTTGAAGTCAGACAGACCTGAGTTCAAGTTCAGGGTTTGCGTTAACCACGAGGCTCTGGGCAAGTTACTCAACATAAATGTCCTCAACGTCCTCACTCGTAAAACGGGGTCAGACAGGACCTGAAACACACAGTTCCCCAAAAGGTAGTTTCCTTCCCCTTTCTGGGAATGTGGCCTTTTCCAATTTTGGCTTTTGGAAATCCGTATAACAAGCATTGTAAAATGCATATTTATGAAGTTATGTTTAGCCACAAAGTCTACATTTTAACCATATAGCATTTATGACAAATATTTGAATAAAAGTTTTCTAGGTTGCCAGTTTTTTCGGAAAAGGAGGCAAGATTCCAATTTGCCTCATTTTGAAATATGTGTGAAGAAACATATTTTTAAATGACCAGTGCTTGAAAGGCAGCTTTTGCTGACCATCTTCTCCCACTTCCCACCTTTAGCCAGGACAACTGTAGGTTCGTAGAAGGGGCATGACGGGTGGGCAGCTGCCCAGAAACAAAAGCAATGAAACCAAGACAGATCGAAAAAGAATCCTCAAATACCTTCTTTAATCCAGTAGTTTGCCTTTGTTCATTCATTCAGCAAGGACTTCATTCATTCATTCATTCATTCATTCAACAAGGACTCCCTGAGGGCCTGCTGTGTCCAGGCCCCGTGCTAGGTATGGGGGCCCCTGCTTCTCAAGGAACTCTCGGTGACAGAAGGAGATCTGTCACCAAACCAAATGTTCTTTTTCCTTTTCCTCCTGGGGTTTTTTGAGGGGGAGCGGGGATTGTATTTGTCCATTTTCCCATCACCTTCATCCCTTCACTAGAAAACACTTTGGATTCTGCACAATTTTAAAGAGTACATGACATTTTCATGGCATGACGTTCATTTGCGGCTGACGCAGGATTTACTTGTTCTGAAGATTTCTAAAATCTTTGCTGTGCAATTAAAAGATAAAAGTAAAAACTAAAATTTTTGCTATGTAATTAGAAGATTTAAAATAAAAACTCTTTATCGTGTTGGGTTCTTACTATACTTGAAATCCTCAAATCAGTAATCTGATATTAATCTTAATATAAAAGGAAGACTCTGCACTGCATTTTTGAGCCACCGTCTCTTACCTGGATTATTGCAAGCCCTCTCCCTCCCGCCTTGCTGGTTTCCCAGCGTCCATTCGTGCCCCTTCTTGCATCTGTTCTCCAGTGCAGTCTGAGCGATTTTTTAAAAAACTTAAATCTGTTCATGTCATCTCTGCATGCCCTCAGGATAAAATCCCAATTTCTTATTGTGGCTTCCGTGTCCGACTACCATCTTATCCCGGCCTACCTTCTCCAGACTGACTCCCCTTTGCTCCCACCACCCTGAACTTACTGAGGTTCCTGGGATGTGCCATGCTCTTGACTTTGTGCCTCTGCCCGCACATGCCATTTCCTCTGTCTGAAATCCCCCCAAGACTGCCTCCTGCATCATGTCTTCTAGCCTCACTTCAATGTCACAGGGGGACCTTCGCTAAACTCCTCCTCAGTTAAATGCCCCGGCTCTATGCTTCCACAGCACCCTACATTCCCCTTTAGAACTCATCACACTCAGTAATTCATTGTTCACGGCCTGCCTCCCTGCACTGAACTGCAAACTCCATGAGGAGAGACACTCTGCATCTTATTCACAGCTGAATCTCCACTGGCCAGTGCCATGTCTAGATCAGAGGTGATGCTGTTCTCACCTCCTGGCTACTGGATGTCTTCATTTTAATTTATTTTTCTTTCCTATAAACATTCACAAAGAAAAATGGGAAAATAGAAACAACTCATTTAAAGTCCAACTACCTATACATAATAATTGTTAACAAGTTATTGTATTTATGTATTCCTGTTTTCTATGCATAGATTATTTACATTGGTATAATCATATTAAAACATGAGTGTGTATCCTGTTTTTTTGGCTCAGCATAAATATCATTTTTAATCACTATATGATATTCCATCAAGTGGATATATTATAGTTTACTTGACTCTTCCCATATGAGTTTACCTTCCATTATTTCTGTCTTTTCACTATTAAAAATGCAGTAATAGGGGCTGGCCCGGTGGCGTAGTGGTTAAGTTTGCACACTCTGCTTCAGTGGCCCAGGGTTCGCAGATTCAGATCCTGGGTGCGGACCTACTGTGGCAGCATCCCATATAAAGTAGAGGAAGATGGGCACGGATGTTAGCCCAGGGCCAATCTTCCTCAGCAAAAAGAGGAGGATTGGCAACAGATGTTAACTCAGAGCTAATCTTCCTCACGCACACACACAAGATACAGTAATAAACCTTATTGTAGATAAATCTTTCTTTCATGTTTAGTTTTAATTTTATAGGGTGAATTTCCAGACATGAAATTACAGGGTCAAAGTCAAAGGGTATGGGCTTTATAAAAGTTACAATATATTTCTAAGCTGGCTTCTGAAATGATCATACCAGTAAGTTACTTTCTGGACCTAGAGACTGGTGGGTATCTGACCAATTTCTTCATGGGGCAGAGGACATATTGAGAGAAATTCACTTTTTTTCCTGGAGATGAGAAGCAGTTTATGACCTTGCTTCCCAAAAGGCCCACAACAGAGGGAGAAAGAGCAAAGCTAAGAGTTTAAGATGTGAACCTGGCTCCTTGCAGCCTTTTGAAGGCGAAAGAAGCCATTCATGCTTTTGAAGAGTGGATTGTTTAAATACATAATCACTCAGACCACAAAACTATATATGCAGATCCTTCTATCCCGTGAAAGTTATTTCTGAATGCCCACAAATCCAAAGTCCCCTGTGAAGGCCACTAACCCTGAGTCCTGGTGAAGTCAGCTGCCCAATAAGAACGTGAGATGAGTGCCAACAACCAGAAAAAGCTTTGTCCCTTAACACGGAAGTTCTGACGCTGCAAACCCTTCCATGCTCATGCTTAATGATTAAGCTTCACAACTACATTTGCCTTCTCTTGGTTGGTTTTAACCATTCAGCAAAATGGTTTAGATCTGTTTCTAGCATGGAAAATAACTGCTGTACTTGAGGCTTATTCTAAGGGGAGAAGTATTATATCATTTACACATATTACCAGGTTGAACATGCATTTTCATACTGTCCTAGCATGGCAAACCCAGTCCTAGGGGAAAGACTGATATAAACTTGCTTGTTCATGAAAAAATGAAATGGATACCCTGGTCTTCAGTAATAAAGCTTATTGTATATAAACCTTTCTTTCTTGCTTAGCAGACACTAAGTGGGGGAGATTGTGATGAAAAAAATCCACTTAACATTTCCAGAGTTCCCCCTCTTACTTCCTTAACATTTGTACCTTCAAAAAGGGACACCCAATCAGGATGTTCCCATCACCTAATATGGCAGGTCCATGTAAGAAGAAAGGCCAAAGTGAACTTCTTATTTCTAGAAAAAGTGACACTGGAGAACATGAAAAAACTGCCTCTTAACATCAGAAATGCCCATCTCCATTACAAACTGAGAATGTATCGTGTTGTGAAGATTTTAAAGGACTGAGAGGCACAGGCTGGTAGTTTTTTTCTGTAAAGAGCCAGAAAAGCAAGTTTTTTTTTTTTTTTAGGCTTTCTGGACCACATAGTCTCTGTCACAACTACTCTACAGCTGGCTTGAAAGCAGCTACAGACAATATGGAAATGGATGACCGTGGTTGTGTTCCAATAAAACTGTATTTGTGGACACTGAAATTTGAATTTCATACCAGAAAATATTACTCTTCGATTTTTTTCAACCATTAAAAAATGTCAAAGCCATTCTTAGCTGGTGGGCCATATAAAAACAGGCAGTGGGCCAGATTTGGTCCATGGGTCAGTTTGCCAACCCCTGACTTAGGCTATCAGGTGGTTTACCCAGCAGATCCTCTTTGCTTGTCTTTGAAAGTCAGAATGGGAATGAGGGAAAGAAATCAGTGGGAGAAAGGTTCAGCAATGCATCATTCCTATGATTTCTTGCAGGAAGATGGTCAAAGGTGCAGGTACAAATCTTGAATTCTCTGAGAAAGCATATCAATCAGAGCTGTAAAAGCTTCTAGAAAGGATATTCAGCTAAGTGTATTAAAGGTCTATGGAAGATGAGCTGTTACACCCTATTTGCCCTGCACTCTGCTGCCCTCCTATTTTATGGATACCTTTACCAAGCACCTAACATGCTGGGTTGTGATTCTTTGTCTAACCTTGTCTCAACTATTTGCTTATAAACCCTTCCAGGGTAGCAACCACTTCTTATTTAGCTTTATATGCTCAGTGCAGAGTGTAAGGTCAGTCATCTAGCTGACACACAATAGATGTTATTTGAATTTAGTGGTAACATAAAAACCCACGGGAGATTATAACATATAAAGAACTTCATAATATTGCATCCGATGATATAAATTTGCTTGCTAATGAGAGAATAAAATTGGACATTTTATAAAAGATTTTGCTTCAATTCTTACCAAATATCTATTATGTGCTAAAAATTAATCCAACAGTTTTTACATGTATCCTTTAACCCTTATGACCATTCTGCAAGATATGGGTTATCTTCCATATCCGTAGATGAGGAAAACAGAACACAAAACAAGTAAGTGATAAAGCCAGGGTTAGAATTCACATCTTCAGATGACATAGCTCCAGCTTCCCCCATTATAATGCAAATCATCTGTAGAAATGCAAAATTACTTGAAAAAATATGTAAAAATTACCCACGGTATACCGGCTGAGCACAAAAAGAAGGAAGACAGAAGTATTTTGACAATAATGCTGTGTTGCAAAATTTGATGGGATGGAGCAGGAGAATCTTTTGAGAATTTTTCTTCAAAATGAAAACCCTTCTAAGAGTAAGAAT
Organism: Diceros bicornis minor; assembly: GCF_020826845.1. NCBI lineage: Eukaryota > Metazoa > Chordata > Mammalia > Perissodactyla > Rhinocerotidae > Diceros > Diceros bicornis. The sequence goes on along the minus strand of NC_080767.1, from coordinate 16,316,913 downwards.
AAAGGATGGTCAAGTACCCAGAAGGGTATGGAGCACAGAAGTCATGGAGAATATCTACTTTCTTTTGCAATCACTGAGTCAGAAGCAGAAAATATGCTTCTGCCAGACCTAACTTAGCAAAAGCCCAGACAAAATCAACTCATTTTGAGAATCTCTGCCTAACTCCAGTCACAGGTACTCAAGAAAGCCCAGTGAAGGTACCATTAAGAAAGTCAATGAACTACGTTGTTGGCCAACTGAGCTGTTGCCAACCTCCTGACCTCGAAATCCAGAGGCAAAGATGCTAATGACGCTGCCACATTTTGCTTATTTGAACAAACAGGATACTTAAAATTTCCTATTTGAAAAGTGATTTCATTTATTGATTTATTTAGCAAACAGCTAGTGGAGGCTTTATTATATGCAGGGCACTGTGGTTCGATTTTGGAAGAAAAGAGAGATAAATAACGTGGTTTCCATTTTAAGAACTTTGCATCCAGTGGCAATACAGAGACTTGTTAAGATTGTTGAGTTAAGTGCAAGTTGAGGCAACATGAAATACGTGCCTAAGAGAGGAAGATGGAAAGTCCTATGGAAGCTTGGGAGCAGGAGCAATTGATTTTGACCAGAGAGTTGGGTGGATAGTTTCAAAGGTTGCAAGCAAAGAACATCTTCAAATATCTACTTGAGAAGTACTGTCAAATGTTCTGCCAGGCACGTTCTTCTGAAAAATGGTCACCCCTCTTGCTCATCGGCTTCTGATTTCTCTGTCTTCCAAAATACAGAAAAGAAATGGGTCTATGGTTGACAAATCAGGAAGCAGGACTAACATGAAGGAAAGCAGAGATGAAATGATAATCTAGAGAAACCTTCCACTTGCAGAAATCCTCATAGTCGATAAAGCGGAAGCTGCTAGGACTTAGTTCAGAAATTAAACGCGACCCAAAAACACGGCCAAAGGTATGTTTCATGACGCGAAGTGGGGGAAGGTTCATCTTTTGTTTTATTTCTTCTCATTTCCTTTGCTGGAAGCAAATGTTCTATGTGACTTTCTTTGCCACCGTGGATGTCACTAGTCCAGAAAGCTGAACAATTTTATCAGCATAACTAAAATGTTTATGATTCCTTCCGAGCTTAATGTTCTGCTGTTTCCCCCAAACTGGCAAAAAGTAAGAGACACGAGGTTCCTTAGAGTTCAGCTGCCTGAGGCGCCATTTGTATAAAAAATTAAAAACATTTCAAAGTAAATTCAATTAGTGAGTGTGTATTGCCTGAATAGTCTATCCTCCTAAATTTAATATACCGAACATGACAATTTTACGAGCAAACCAAGTTAGAGATAATATATTTTTATGTTCGTTAAACTAGCAGAGAGACTTCATGAACCATAAAGAACACTAACAAGGTATTGCATATACTTAAACTTTCTTCAAAAAAAAAAAAGTGTTTTTTTTTTTAAAATGTGAGAAGTGCAATGTTTGTTTTTTTTTCATGACTTCAAGGTTCCTAGAAATGTTAAGTCTTCATCTTTCACCAGCATTGCTAATAAATGGCACTACTGATAACATATTTCATTGTGTGTGTGTGTGTGTGTGTGTGTGAGAGAGAGAGAGAGAGAGAGCGAGAGAAAGAGAGAGGACTGGAAGGAAGGAAAGGAGAGAGGGATTGAAAGAACAATTTGCCTTCTAGAAAATCTAGTGAGATCAAAAAAAGGGAGTTGAGGGACAAAAAATAAAATTTCAAACACCCTACACTGTTTACTTTAGATTCCAAGAGATTACAAGTGATTCCTTGTTCACTGGCACAAAGATAAAGGTCTAGGAAGACAAGTGTCACCTAAAAAATGATGATGCTGATTGTCATTCCTTTGCTACTTCACCTTGGCTCCTGAGAATAAACATAGCAGCTTAAATCCAGTGCACTTGAGAATTTGGTTCTTAAATGGAATGGCATAGTTAACTTCAAGGACTCTTCTTCTGTGCCAGTGTTCTGTCCAGTCCATGAACGATACAGTCTGACATCTTTAGAGACATTTCTGAAGTTTACAAGTTTTGCAGGCAGAATTCAGAAGTCTAGTTTTGAACGTCCAGCTCTGTTTAAGGAAATCCTTTGACTGAAAATACATCTTACAGTATCTTATAGTTTCTTCTGTGGATTCTCTCCACCACACAAAATCACCTAAAGCTATATGTGGAAGAATGCAATGAGCAATGCACTCAACACATAGTCTTACGGGGAAAAAAAATAGTGAACCCTTGCTTAGAACCGATTGCTAAGTCTACTGCACATCTTATTTTTGGCAGTTTACGCATTAATCTGGATCTCGAGCAGCTTGCAGATCTATTTGTTACCAGGATCAACTTTATAAGAAAAGACTGCAGAAAACTAACATTTATCGAGGACCTACTATGTGTCGGGTTGCATCTTTTAGGTATTGAGGTATACTTTCCTTACCATAAAATTTATCTATTTTAAATGAACAGTTCAATGCGTTTCAGCAAATTTATGCATTTGTGCAACACTTGCTACAATCTAGTTTAAGAATCCTTCTATTACTCTAAGAAGTTCCTTCATATCGTCTGTAATCAATTCCTGCTCCCAACTTCCAGCCCCAAGCAACCTCTGATCTGCTTTGTTTCCACAGTTTTGCTTTTTCTAGAAATTTCATATAAATGGAGTCATACCATATGCAGTCTTTTGTGTCTGGCTTCTGTCCACTTAACATGATGTTTTTAGATTTATCCATGTTGTTACACGTATTAGTAGCTCATTTATTTTTACTGATGAGTAGTATTCCAACCTGGATATAGGACATTTTGTTTATCCATTCACTATACGTGTGAGAGTAGACTTGCTGGATCAGATGATAAGTGTATGTTTAACTTTTAAACAGATTGCCAAAATGCTGCGAGGTGGCTACGCCATTTTATGTTCCAACCAGCACTGTATGAGATTTCCAGTCTCCACATCCTTGCCAACACTTTGGAACTATCAGTCTTCTTCATTTTAGCCACTCTAGTGGGTAGGCAGTGATATCTTACTGTTGTTTTAATTTGCATTTCCCTAATGATGAGTCTTACTGAGCATCTTTTCATGTGATCACTTGCCATTTGTATATTCTCAGGAATAAAGTGTCTATTCAAATCTTTTTCTCATTTTTAATCGAATTATCTTATTATTGAGTTGTAAACGTTCTTTACATATTTTGGTTAAAGTCCTTTGTTAGATAATTACTTTGCCAATGTTTGTTTCCAATCTGTTGTTTGCCTTTTCATTTTCTTAACAGTGTCTTCTGAAGAGCAAAAATTTAATTTTGATGACATCTAATTTATCATTTTTTTTCTTTTGATATCCATAGCTTTTGTATCATATCTAAGAAAATTTTCCCTAACCCAAGGGAAATTTTCTGTTATTCTTCTAAAAGTTTTATAGTTTTAGCTCATATGTTTAGGTTTATGATCCATTTTGATTTAATATTTGTGTTGGGAGTGATGTAAGGTCAAGGATCATTATTTTGCATATGGAAATCCAATTGTTCTAGTATTATTTATTTTAAAAATCATCCTTTCCCTATTACCTTGGCACCTTTGATAAAAATCAACTGATCACATATATGAGGGTTTATTTCTAGACTCCTCTGCACCACCAATCTATGCATCTATCCTTACGCCAATATCACACCCACTTGATTACTATAGCTTTTTTTTTTTTGCTGGGAAAGATTTGCCCTGACCTAACATTTGTTGCCAATCTTCCTCTCTTTTTTCCCCCTCCCCAAAGCCCCAGTACATAGTTGTATATTCTAGCTGTAAGTGCATCTAGTTCTTCTATGTGATCCGCTGCCACAGCATGGCAACTGACAGACGAGCGGTGTGGTTCCGGGCCCAGGAACCGAACCCAGCCCTCTGAAATGGAGTGCGTTGAACTTTAACCACTAGGCCTTCAGGGCTGGCTCAATTACTATAACTTTATAATAAGTTTTGAAATCAGGAAGGGTAAGTCCTACAATTTTGTTCTTTTTTCCATACTATTTAAGCTGTTCTGGGTTCTTTGCATTGCCATATAAATTTTAGTATGAGCATATTGATTTCTGCCAAAGAAAAAAGCCTACTGAGATTTTGATGGAGATTATGTTAAATCTATAGATCAACTTGGGAAGAAGTACCAATAGTGAGTCTTCTAATCCATGAATATTGCACCTATTACATTAATTAGTTCTCTTATTTCTCTCAACAACATTTTGTAGTTTTCAGTGTACAGCTCTCACAGTTCTTACGTTAAATTTATGAAGTATTTTATTATTTTTGATGTTATTGTAAATAGAATGGATCTTTTTAAAATTTCATTTTCAGATTGTCCATTACTACTACATAGAAATATAAGCGATTTTTGTATATTGATCTTATATACTGCAACCTTGCTAAACTCACTAATATTCTAGCAGCATTTTTTTTTTATAGATTCCTTAGGATTTTCTACCCACAAAGATCACACTGTCTCTGAACAAAAACAGTTTTATTTCTTCCTCTCCAATTCTTATGCCTTCAATTTCTTGTTCTTCTCTCATGGTCCCTGATTTTTGTATTTGAATTATCAGCAAACTTCTCTTTAGTACATTGTACATTGACACTCCTATGCCCCTTTCACGGATGCTGAAATCAGACTTTTGTATATCCTTCACCCCGATAAATGAACATATTTAACTAGTGCATAATGTCATCTCCTACCAGTCAAAAATTCAGTTTCAGCAGCACTGCTATCTTTGTTTATAAAATAGCGCTTGGATAATTATTTTAAAAATTCTAACTGCATTTCATACTCATCATTTCAAAAAGAAGAAATAGAAAATGGGAAAAGGAAAGTGCTGCTGTCAGAATACGCACGAGACTCAGAAACTTAACAACAATTGAGACAAAGAGGAAAATCATTAGGCATGCTGAGGGTGGCAATTCTTTAGCCCCAATTAGGCGCTCATTGGACTTCATAAGCTGGTCAACCATGACCAAGACTAAAATTAAAAAGAACAGACATGGCCCAGTGAATATATAACATCAAAGACTGTGTATAAAATGCAAGGTGTAATTAGTGATTTTATAATGTACTTTAGGTCTTCAGGAACATAACTGCCTTCATGATAGGTACAGCTGTTGTCATATTTGAGCACAGTTCAACTCACAAATAGACTGAGGAACACAGTGGGTCTCAAAGAGGGGAAACACGAGGACCTCATTCAATCTTCTGAAACTTCTGAGAAAGCTATAATGGTTCCCATTTACAGATCAGAAAATAGAGAAATTTAAGGAACTTGCTCAAGTTGTACAGTAAATGGTGAAGACAAGATTCAAACTCCCGTCTGTGTGGCTCCAAGAGCTCTAAATTGGGCCCCTATTTTCCTAAGCAACCCATTTCCCTGATGCAGATCCTGAAGCCCCAGCCTTCCACCCCTGCTCCGGAAGCCTCCAGTTCCACATTTCATGGTTTCTAACCTCCCTGGACTTCCCCAGTGACTCACAAGCTACTGTGCAACAACTGGAGAAGAATCTATCTTCCTCGTTTGCTCTGTCCCCAGATTCCAACCTGTAGGCTTGAACACTATAATAAAAAGATCTGAGGTGGTTACATAAATAAGACACGTGCACAAATGTAGAAAGCTTGGTTTGAGATGGATGAGTGATTTTCCTTTGAGTTTGGGGGCAAAAATGCCCAGGAAGTTTGAATAAGAAAGGATATCAAAGTTTTTATGTGAGATAATTTAGGCTTTTCTTCTCCACTTTCATTTTTTGGGCACATTAGAAAATGAATGTCTTCCAAAGCAGAATATTTGCCATAAAACCATTAACTTGTGGCTGAGTGATAAAGCCCAGCCTTCTCTCTCAACACTCCTTAGGAAAATTCTAAGCCTTGGCTGCAAATGATTCAGATTAAAATCTTTATAACTGGAGTTTGTATGGCCAGAAAACAGGAGCTGTGTTTCCACTGAGCAGGACACAGAGCAAGGAAGAAGGAAATATTATCAGAAGTGTTTCTCATTGCGCCTTAAGTAAACACTCACTGGATGTTTGGATTTGTTGGTTAATTAGAAAGCATTTGAATAGTCTCTCTTCATGAAACAAACACAAATCCTGGCCCCACTCCCCCGCCTTCTGGGCAATACACAAACCAGAAACAATCCTCTCAATTGCTGATGTGCCAAATAATCCGATAAGAAGTGAGGAAGCCATCCTGTATGATTTTACCCTCCAATCAACAGCCCTCTAGGAGACAATTTTTTCCACAAACTCCTTATTTTATGTCCTATACTAATCTGTTCTCTATCAATCCCCCTCCCCAAATAAAACACATCTTTTACAGTTCTTATAGCGTTTAGACATGAATAGCAATGCCTTGGAAAATCTTTGTAGCTAGCAAAATGTTGGAAACAACCTACACGACTGAGGGACACAGGGGCAGAGCCATCAGACAGAATAGGGGCCAGCAACTATGGGGCCACAGCCTGTAGCCTATTTCTGTAAATAAAGTTTTATTGGAACACAATCACGCCCACTCATTTATGTCTTGTCTATCGCTGCTTTCTTTTTGGAAGGGCAGAGTTGAGCAGTTGCCACAGAGACCGTCTGGTCCCCAAAGCCTGAAATATTTACTATCTGGCCCTTTACAGAAAAAATTTGTCAACCCTTATGACAATACATGTGAAATAATATGGAGAAATACTCCTGTTAGGATGTTAAGTTAAAAAAAAAGGGTAGGGGGAAGATACCCTATTTCATGTATAGTATAATCACAATTAGCTAGCTCTGGTGGTCTAGTGGTTAAGATTCAGTGCTTTTACCATCGTGGCCCGGGTTTGTTTCCTGGTCAGGGAACCACACCACCCACAGCATCCGTCTATCGGTTGTCCTACTGTGGCGGCTGCGTGTTGCTGTGACGCTGAAAGCTATGCCACCAGTATTTCAAATACCAGCAGGGTCACCCATGGTGGGCAGGTTTCAGCGGAGCTTCCAGACTAAGGCAGACTAGGAAGAAGGACCTGGCCACCACTTCCAAAACAATTGGCCGTGAAAACCCTAGGAATAGCAGTGGAGCACTGTCTGATATAGCTCCGGAAGGTGAGAGGATGGCGCAAAAAGACTGGGCAGGGCTTGGCTCCACTGTCCACAGAGTTGCTAGGAGTCGGAATTGACTCGACTCTACAGCACCAACAATAAAAATAATCACAATTATGTAAAACAAAGGAAACTGGGCATAGAAGAGGCCAAAAATGTTAAGCAGTTGGATTTGGGTGATTTTCCTTATCCCCATCTCTCTGTTCCAATTTCCTAAAATGACCTTATATTTCTTTTATAATAGGAAAAAACTGGTTCTCATTTTAAACATTATTTTAGTTCATGTCTGTGTCTCGCACCCAGTGGGTGTGACTGGATTCACCTCTGCCCCGCTGTGGGCCCCCCACGGGCAGGAAGTCCCAGGCCAGTACCTTATGCTCGTCCCGAAGGTGGCTGTCCAGTTCCTCCGTGTGCTTGGTCTCGTAGTAGCAGAGCTGGCACTTGTAGGGTTTCAGTTCATTGTGCTTTTCGATGTGTTGCTGGAGGCTCTCGTCACTGGAGCAGGTGAAGGTACACTTATCGCAGCGGAAAACTACTCCCTGCAAGTATTTGGACAGTTTGGACCGGCACACCTCGATGGGGACAACGCGCTCCTCTGCGGAAACAAATCGGATGGAAAGATGGGAAGTTTTACTGATGGTAAGCAGACATTCCTTCTTTGGACTAGAAGACGACACTCACGCATTCCATTTTGCTGCGTCTTATGAGTTTGAGTCTGTGAACTGCATGCGTGTACGGTACTGCCCCTCCTCCAACCCCAAAACATATTCCTCGGGTACAAGGAGGTGTTTTTAAGACCAAAAGCTCCTTGTGTACTTAATACCCAGAATGATCTATAACTGGGGGTGAGCAGGTTGCAAGGTGCTGGCTCATTCCTAAAGGGAGGTGATTAAAGGAGGGAAGAATTGAAATGCCTGCCATTTTTACCAACATGAATGATCATTGACAGCAACCATTAGCACTTCCTCCGTCATGAGCAGCAAGTGTCATTTAGGCTAGACTTACAGGTGTCTGTAAGGAGGAAGGAAACTGACATTCCCCGAGCACCCGTGTGCACCACTGTGCCCCTTCCTGGCAACTCTCTTAGGCTGGAATTATTCCCATTTAGTAGAGTGAGGAACCGAGTTTTAAATTACTCTCCAAAGGTCACAGACATTGTAAGTGGCAAGCTGAGATCCGCATCCCTGTCTGTCGAACTGCAACTCTATTATTCCCCATCACTTCCAATTCCAATTTCATTCCTGTTCCCCCTTCCAAGATGTTCTCAGCAAGACGGTTTTCCTTTTCCTGAAACCAAAGGAATCTCTAACTTCAAATCTGAAAATGAAACCTGTACACTTTTCTTCACTAAAACTCCAACTCCGAAGAGCTCCCAAATGAAATGGCCACAGGCAACCTTCAGGGGGAGATGGGGTGGCATGGGAGATATGGAGGATTTGTGCCTTTCCAGACAATCTGTAATCTGATTGTCACCAGGGAAAAATAACAGAGAGAGAGGATTCGGGTGCTTTTCCTGTTAACACACCAAATGCTGTAGGGCTGGAAATGCGTGTGCTTGTTTATTTTGCACTCTCTCACCCTTGTGTTTAACTGCTCAAATTAAATTTCACACCAGTCTGCCCAGAGTATCGGCACACGCGCCAGATATCCATAACTGGGATAAAATTAAAATCTGTGCTATTTATGCAAGGATCAAATATAGCGTGCGTGTTCATGCTGTGTCTGGATTTCATAAGACTCCGAAAGTTTACAAATGGACGCACACAACATATACTTATATTATTTAGAAACAGCAATGTGTTATTAAGTCAAGAAAGGGTGATTTATTCTCAGAGTCACGGAGTAGCGATGTTTCCAGAGCGTCAGTCTTTTGTGCGCTGATGCGACTCACTGGGTGCATCCTCCCTCTGTTGTTGGCCTGTGTTGGGCCCCTGGGGACTTTTCCCCACCCACCGTCATGCCTTAGTCTCAGCCACCACAGTCTCACTGCAGGACAGTACTGCCTTGGGAGTCCCTGAATGTGGCGATTAATTGGCCAGCGAAAAGCTGGGCAGAGGGAGCGTGGAAGGTGATGTCTGCAACATACTCCCTGGAGCTCTAATGCATATGTTATTTTCCCCATACAAAGAGTCAGTGGCTTATTTAGAAATATAAATATTTTTAAACCAAAGTATAGCAGACAGCTAAGAAACACATGATTATAATGTAATCCACACATTTTCTTAGAATAGCAAATGTTTAACAGTCTTCTAACCATTCAGTATAATGGTTTAGTGTAAACGGAAGAAAAAATGCTTTGGTGTAAACTGGTGAGCCTTAAGCAGCCCGGCCCGGTGGCGCAGCGGTTAGGTGCGCACACTCCGCTTCAGCAGCCTGGGGTTCACAGGTTCGGATCCTGGGCGCGCACCGACGCACTGCTTGTCAAGCCATGCAGTGGTGGCGTCCCATATAAAGTAGAGGAAGATGGGCATAGATGTTAGCTCAGGGCCGATCTTCCTCAGCAAAAAAAAAAAAAAAAAAAAAGGAGGATTGGCAACAGATGTTAGCTCAGGGCTAATCTTCCTCACAAAAACAAAACAAAACAGAAAAAGAAGCCCATGCTACCCTGTCCTACTCCTCTAAACCAGAGTTTCTCAGTTGTAACACTACTGACATTTGGGGGCCAGGCAATTCTTTGTAGTGGGGGCTGTTCTATGCACAGTAGGATGTTTATCAGCATCCTTAGCCTCTACCCACTAGATGCCAGTAGCACCCCGTGCCCCCCGGGTTGTGACAACCAGAAATGCCTCCAACAAATGCACCCTGAGGAGGCAACATGGACCAGGTTGATCCAGCCGCTCTAGGTAAGACCCATGGACACGAACCATGCACAAGCTGGTGCCCAGGGCAAGAGATGGGGGTGCAGGCTGAACCAGGGGGACCAAACCCCACACTTTTTACACCACAGGAGCTCATGGGAAGTGCTGACTGAACTTTTCTGGCACCTTCCTTGAGACTGCGTCCCCCCTTGCTCTCTCTGTGTTTGTTCCTGATTTATAGTCTGTCATTTCTCCTGCTTCCACTTTCATTCTTTGGCTCTGGCCTGTCCCGTCTGCCCTGGTTCTGTCGACCTCAGTGGAGATGGAGAACAGCTGGGTATGATTTTCCACACAACGACGCCTCCCACACCCTGAAGACAGTCATTCAGTCACCTCCTGTCTTCACTTCTCCCCCGTAAATAATCGCTTCTTTCAAACTGGTTTTTTATAGTCTCCTTTTCAATTCCTCTACCACTTTGGTTAGTTTTCTTTGCAGTTTCCAATTTCACTATGTGTGTCTAAGTGAATTTTACACAGTCATAGTGCTCCAAATAATACCTTGGAGTTTCAATAATAATAATGAATGTGAACCACAGCTACAATTGATTAAGTGCTCACTATGTTTTAAGCACTGTGAGGTGCTCTACCCTCACTGCCATTTTTATTCTCATAACACCCTGCAAAGTCACTTTATTATCTTCAGTTTATTGATGTGGAAACTGAGAGCCGATCTGTTAAGCTGCTTCCTCAAAGTCACTCCTCTAGTTCAGCACAAAGTTGTGACCTGGGAGCACAGGCCTCCTGCCCTTAGCCAGCATCCTGCTCCTTCACCCTTGAAAACAACTCTCAGGCAACATCCAATCGGTATGTAGTGAACTCATAAGCTTAACTAGTAATTCCTAATATTTTAAAAATGCAAAAGCTCTAGATATCTAAGGCAACCATTTCTATCTGAATGTCTTCCAAATATGTTCTGGGTCTGATCATTTCCCTGCTTACTTACTCTGAAATGTAAGATTTCCCATTTCCAAACTAAGACATTACCAACGTCCCAAGTCTCTTAGTTACGTGGATTTTTACTAAGATATTAATTGTAGAAAAAAGTTAACTTTTCTCCTTTTGAAAAACATGGCTAACATGACCAAGATAAAAAAACAAGACAGACTTTGAAAGGCGGGCCAATGACTGACAGCGTTTTCTGAATGAGGTTATTCATGGTTGAGGCAAGCGAGGGACATAAAGTTAGAGACGGGAATGTTTCCAGGTATGGCCGGAGCCCTGTCTTGGCTACAGAAGCTCAGCGCTCAGGGCTTTTTTCTATGGGGGCAGCGACAACTGTGGGTCTTTCTTGACTTCACACCTCTCAAAATTACCTTGGGTAAGAAAGCAAGGCCTGAATCACACTCATTGTGACTCACCTTCCAGCACTGGCTGCAAAAATATTATGACTTCACCAGTTCGACTGCAAGATAGATTGTCTCTCTCATCTCCTCCTACTCAAAAGATGCTTGGTTCTGCAGCCGGGCCCCAGGGTAATGCCACACTGAAACACCTGGGCAGGACGGGGCAACAAGAGCCCAGAAGCGCACGCTGTCAACTCCCGTGGTGCTCGGTGGAAAAATCTGCAGAATTACAACTCCAAAGGGGGGTCACTTTTGCTCCAAACAGTGAAAAACCACATCACTGTGGAGTCCAGAATCTCCAAGCAAAGATCCTTCCTGAAAGGCAGACCACATGGGAAACACACATGGGTTTCCTCCTCACAATGTGCCAAGTCTACAGGAAGCAGGGAGAGATCTGGAAGTCATTCACTCCAACAAACTTGGTAGGCAGATTATCATGCTAGAGGACTGAGACTCTCTTTGGGCCAAACCAAAGACCCACCCATTCCTCTCTCTCAGCCAAACAAGTGACAAAGGCTGAGTACTAGAAAGTCATTAAGAAAACAACAATAGTTTCTAAAAAAACAATCATCCCCAAACACGACCATAAATAGACACACGTAAACACAAGCACAACAGCTCCTGGTACGAAGTTGTTAAGTTTTGATGTCAGCCAGGCCACCATCCTCAAGCCAGAGAGAGCTGGGAACCAGACCTCTAATTCCAACAGGCCAAGTGTTTGATGGGGATGGAAGGGAACCTGTAATTTCACTGAATAAAATGAAAGACTGGCCATTTCACTGTAGATTTTTTTCTCAAGACAAACGATATTGATCAGACAAATTAGGAGAGATTAGTTCCATTCTAACAAGATGCCTACCTGTGGGGTTCAGTTAAACTCAGCATTTGTCTAAGTATTGGGGTTACAGGCTATGAAGCAGAAACTTTAAGTTGATTTGAATCACAGTATCACTGATTACACAGCTCCATAATTATCATGTAAATATTTGGCAGAACTGTGTTTCACCCCTATAATTCCATCTGTGCCCAATTTTCCAGGTTCAGTCTAGATGCACAAGGTATATACAGGCAAAGCTATGCATGGCGCATCCGGCCTCCAAGGGCGATAAACTGAATGGAAATGTATGAAACTCATGAAACTATTTATTTCCTTGTTCATTGTCTCTCTTCCCTTTGAAGTTCAAGTTCCCAAGTTCCCTTGGGGCACAAACCTCACCTGATTCTCCACGGCTGTATCCCCAGAGCTTAAAACAATGCCGACATATAGCAGGTGTGTTCAATAAATATTTGTTGTATGAATGAAAATCCACCAAAAGTCCTACCACCAACTTTCTCCTTGAAACAAAAGTCTCAGGGCTTAATTTTTCCCTCTGTTAAACCGGTCCAATCATGGCCAACCTCTAAACATTAATCTGACCTAAGTTCACGGTTCCTCAAAGAGATGGGTCTACCAATCCTTTGCTTCAGTCTTTGAGAAATTAGTCTTCACAGGTGTCTCCTCATTGCCCTGGCTTCCCTTCCGTCCACTGAGTAAAGTTCAAACTCCTCTGTTGCTATCCAAGCCCTCTGTAATTTGGCTGGAACGTACTTTTCCAGCCTTGCCTCCTATTTCCTTCAGGCCCTCCTCAGTCCAGTCTAACACCACTCTGTAAATACATCTTGCTTCCATTCACCTGCATCGTTTGTTAAATCCCCCCACCCCATGTAGTGGGTCAAACAGTGTCCCCCAGAAATTTATGTCCACCTGGAACCTCAGAATGTGACCTTGTTGGGTTCTAAGGTCTTTGCAGATGTAATTGGTCAAGGTGAGGTCATATAGGATTAGCGTGGGCCCTAAATCCAATGACCCATAAGAAGAGGAGAGGGCACACCGAGACACACAGGGAAGAAGGCTGTGGGCAGACGGAGGCAGAGGTTGAAATGGTGCAGCTACAAGGCAAGGAACGCCAAGGAACGTGGGGAGCCAGAAGCTAGGAAGAGCCAAGGAAGTATTCTTCTCTAGAGCCTTCAGAGGGAGCACAGCTGCTGACTCCTTGATTTCAGACTTCTGGGCTCCAAAACGGTGAGAGAATACATTTTTGCTGTTTTAAGCTACCCAGGAAACTAATATACCCCACCTTCAGTCTTCTCTGCCTGTTGAAATGTTATCAGGGCTCAGTTTGAAAGCCACTCCCCCTCCACTACCTTTCTCTACCCCAAACAGAAATGTATCTGCCACTGTGACTCTCCTAGATACTTATCACTCGCTATCTTATATATACTCATGTATACCCTTCATGTCCTGGAGGAGGGCAGGTACTGGGTATTATACACCCCCTCTTACCCAAGGAACCCAGCATAGTGTGGCATGTAACAAGCAAATAATGAATGTCTGCTGCATGCACGACCAAACAGTATGCTCTCTTTTGCCACAGCAACACAAATCCATGATTATTTCCCACTCAGATTTGCCATGAGTGAAGTGGATTCTCTTTCCTTCCCTCCCTATTTAAATATATCAATTTGTCTAAACAAAAAGCGAAGGAAAACTATTCTTGCAAAGCAGTAGCTCAGTCTCAGGGCCAGTGCAGATGTTGTTTTTCTTGCCTTTCATCCCAAGTATTTTAATTAACTAAGGCCTCCGAAAGATCTCTTACTGCAGACTCTAGAGACCAAAGATGTTTATTCATCCACAGAGCAAGGAGAGCACAGGTGCAGAAAGAGCCACCTCTTGTTACTTTGAGATCAGCCTCAACTCGAAATTGCAAGGCAGACACCCAACCTTGTCTCTTGACTTGTCAAGACCAGCTTCCCACTGAGCTGCCATTTTGAGTTGAGATGGACACCAAACCAGGTCAGGACACAGACGGCAGACATGGCTGTCCTGAAGCACCCTGCCATCTGTGGCTTGGTGGTCCTCGTCTCTGACCTCCAGCCCCACAGATAATTCTATCCTCAGACCCAGCTGCCACAGCCACTGGAATGCTCAACAGGGTGACACCAACCACATTCCTATGGGTGAGACAGTGATGCCTGATGGTTAAAGGCATGGAGGGTGGGTCAGATCCCAGCTGAGTAACTTATTAGTCATTTGACCTTAGATAAGATGCTCAGTCTTTCCGAACCTGTTTTTCTCCTTGTTATCAAGGATAATGGTAATATCCCCCACTTAGGGTTCTGTGAGAATTCCATAGAATGACATATTGGAAACACTTAGTACAGCACCTGCCACCAAATAAGCACTCAGCAATAGTAACTATTGTTGTTGTGAATGCTGTCGTTATTACTACCAATCCTGAATGCTCATGTTCATTCTAGATTGTGCACTTTTGGACCCCTATAAGGACAATATTTACATACCCAGAAGCTTCTTTTAATATAAATGATTTCTATCAATAAACAGAAGAGATTGTAAGTAACCAGTGACAGGCAACACGATGGATGGGTTGGGATCAGAGGACTGGGGGTTGACCCGTAGCTTCACTGCTCACAGTTGGGTGCCTTTGGTTAAACCACTTCAGCTCCCATGGGCCCTGTGGGACTTACCACTGTATTTATGGCAGGGACAATATGCACTCTATCCTACACAGTCCCCTTCAGGAGAACTCACTGGAGAAATTCCTTTTAGGTTTTTGTGTTTAGGATTCCTGAAAATTTCCTGAACAAAATCTCAAGTCTCACAAACACTCTAAATCCAACTGATTCTGTTTTCTTCTCTGCCATGGTCAGCAGGCATCTCAGAGCCACGCCTGCAGCCCACTGCTCACGAAATGCTCGGCACCTCACGGTGCACACTGAGCAGCCAGACCCTCGGTGAGCTCTTCCATACTTTCGGGTGGACATTCAACTGGCTTCTCCTTATTTTCGCATTTGCCCCTATTTCCTCATTTATTTTCAATCCTATAGTTCTGCACAAGTCTCTTTAAGATACCTTAAATCCTCTGTGAAATGACCACAAATAATTATACTAAATTAAAGAAAAAGTAGTTTTTCTCAGCTTCAAGTTTCACATACGTAAAACAGGACTATAAGTCATGGTATTATCCCCCACAGTGCTGCTGGAAGATGAGTGACTTTGTGTGTAAGGAGCACTTCGTCAACGGTAGCGCTCCGAGGGCATCTCTCTTTGCCTCCCCCTTTCTTGAATTCTCAGCTCAGGGAAGAAAAGTCATTGAGCTCATTAGGCATCAAAGCTCCAATCCCGCCAAGCAGCAATATGGGAAGAGAGGGGGAGTCGACCGCAGAAGTGAGGTCTCACCAGTTCTGTTTGCTCGGCAGCAACACGACTCGTGGCCTCTCCCCAAGCCGTGAGGGGGCACAGAGCCACCGCGACACATGGGCCGGGGGACCAGAAGCCAGGTGACTGAGGCGGAACACCAGGTGGGACCACTCGGGCCAAGAATTCCTGCCTAAATGTTGCTACGCTGCTTCTCCCAGCTTGCAGGTGGATGTCCTAGCCAGCAACAGTGTCATGTCTCATTAGAGTGCCACGGGGAGGAGGGAGATCTGAGACTGAGACATGTTGAGCCTTCTATGGAACGTGCAGCAGATATGGGGGAAATGTCTCAAAATGCATTAGCCAAAGGCAGTGGCTCTGGGGAAATGTTGGAAACTTTAAAAATGCCCCCAAAATATCCAGCATTTCAGAGTGAGTGACATCTCAGCAGGACAGCAGAAGACACTCATTGCTTTTGAGGCACATGTGGCAAATATCGAAAAGCTTTCCAAGGTTACAGGCGAAGGAAAGAAGACAGGAAGAAGAAGAAGAAAAGGAGGGAGGGGCGGAATGAAGGAGAGATGGAAAGATCAGTCGATGGAAACAGCAGGAGACAGTGGCAGTGGGTAGTCTAGTAATCTTTTTCCATCCACCTTCAGCTTGAATCTTTTGAGGGCAAAGTCGTTTTTACATAAACATAATTCTCCTTCCCTTGAAGAGAAAGCCTGTTGTTTAACAGTGTTTTAATTGGCTAACAGTAAACTCAACTCAAAGAAAAACCCAAGAGGACTTAAAAACAGTGTCCCTGTTTATCAACAGGAACCAACATTTATGGAACACCCAGCATTTATCCATTATGGAACACACTAGACACTTTACATGTTATTTCATAGGCATAATCATCATTTCTGTTTTACAGATGAGAGGTAAGACACAGGAGGCCTTAAAAACAGAATGTAAATCCAGGGTTTTCTAATATCTATCAGGCCAGTTTTATTTTTAAGAATTTTCTCTCCATACATTTCAAGGGAAATTCTACATCCTGCGTTGGAAATTATCATGTTGGTCTTCCTCCAAAGAACAGCTTACAACCATATAGCTCTTCACCTTTTACAATGAGGCTTTACCCACCCCTTCTGCTTCTCATTCACTCCTTCCTTAGCCAGATGTGAGAGCAGAGGATTCGGAATAGAAAACCCCCTCACGCTGGGAAGCCCTGAAGAGGCGCTGGCCGCAGAATCCACCACCTTTGCCTCCCTCCAGGTGGAGGAGGTCCTCTGAGCAGGAGGGTGTTTTTATCCTGTTGACCGTCCCTGGGGCTGTCACTGTGATTTCCTGCCTGGAGATAAGGTGAGGAACAAGAGACCAGGGCAAAGGTACCACTGCCACCTTGAGAGGACGTCCCTGTGATGCCACCTGTGCCACCCCCCTGCTCTCCCAGAAAGCCGAGCGAGGAAGGTTACCTCGGTGCAGCACGATGTGGTCAATCATGTTGCGTTTGTATTTGGTGTGGTAGAGGCAGAGAGGGCAGCGGAGGTCCTTGGGGCCCTCCTCGGGAACCGCTGAATGCCCCGCTTCCACGTGCATCGTGAACGCAGATCTGGGGGAGGTGGGGGAGAGAGGCGGTGAGGGGGACAAGGGATGACTCCACTCACACATCCCCCGCCGGCAGCCCCACTGCAGAGCAGCCCCGGGGGCGACACCCTGCCCGCGGGGCCCAAACCATAGTCCTTAATCATGTTTGCTGACCACAGGTTGCTAGGTCACTCGTCCAATAACTGAACACTGCCATGCGGTCGTAACTTCTTTTTTTTTATGTTTTTTATTTTTATTTATTTATTTTTTTCCCCCAAAGCCCCAGTAGATAGTTGTATGTCATAGCTGCACATCCTTCTAGTTGCTGTATGTGGGACACGGCCTCAGCATGGCCGGAGAAGCGGTGTGTCGGTGCGCGCCCGGGATGGAACCCGGGCTGCCAGCAGTGGAGCGCGCGCACTTAACCACTAAGCCACGGGGCCGGCCCAACGGTGGTAACTTCTTTTCGGAAATTTTGCCACTTGGCTGGGTTCCGGGCTTAGTTTGAAAAGAAATGGGATTCCCCAAACACTTCATTCTTAAAAATTAGAAATTGCCTATTAAAAATATGAAAATAAGGGGCCCACCCCATGGCCGAGTGGTTAGAGTTCCAGGTGCTCCACTTTGGTGGCCCAGGTTCATGGGTTCGGATCCCAGGCGCGGACCTACTCCACTCATCAGCCACACTGTGGTGGCATCCCACATACAAAATAGAGGAAGATGGGCAAGGATGTTCAGGGCCAATCTTCCTCAACAACAACAACAAAAAAATTTTTTAAAAATTTAAAAAACAAAATAAAAGCATGAAAATAAAATCCCCATGAGAAGATATTTCTCATCATGCTTGGAAGGAGAGAGACGATCTTCAAGCTAGGTTGACTTACCAACTGCCTACAGCTAGTTAGGGAGTCAGGATGGTTGACAACCAGGTAAACTAAACTCAGAGCTGCTGCACCAGCCCAAAGGTAGAAGGTACTGTTACTGCCCCTGCATCCTTTTCAAAACTTCACGCTTGACAAAGCCTTCGATGTCTCATAAAAATGGGTGAAACCAAGAGTTTAATGCGCAAGTTCAGTGGGTTTATTAACCCAAGTGCTTCTCTCTGGGGAACACGCACACCTGCTAGTGGGCCTTGTGATCTGGGCCCTTCTACTGTCTCTCAGTTCTGAGGCCACATATATACTTATCTAAAGAACAACTGAACCGAATTAACAGTCAGAGACATAACACATTTTCCATCAAATCCCAGCAACTCAGATGTTGGTGGAAAAGAGATCTGTTCTTCTTCCAATGCATGTTTTGCCTTGGGCACGAAGCCCACCTTCGCCAGACCCTCTGTGGGGCGTGCACTGAAGTAGTGGCGTGGCCTAAGGCCCAGGTCCTGACTGCAGTAGGAGCTGCTAATCACAGCCCTAAATCTGTAACACAGCATCTAGTATTGTATTATTATAACAGCTTTCCATCTATGATATTATAACACTCAGTAGTATCTCCTTGGTGCCAGGCACTGTACTAAGTGCATTAGATACGTTGGTTCGTTTACTCCTCACCAGAGCCCTAGGGGGGAGGTACTATTAGTGTCTTTATTTTATAAAGAACTGGAGACACACAGAGGCTTAGGGACTCGTCCAAAGGCACTCAGCCAGTAAGTGGCAAAACTGGGGTTCACACCCACATAGCCAGGCTCCACATTCTACACTTGTAACCACTAACCTAAACGGTCTCTCACAGGATGAGATTAAATCACAGGAGTTTAGATTAAACGACAGGAAGCACTCCATTTTTTGAGTTCTCCGATGCTCTCATACACAGGAGCAAAGGGGACTTTGGATTATCCTTTTCTAGACTGGAACAATCTCTCTGGGATTGCTCAAGTCTAGTCATCACAGTGCTGGAGTCTTGATTCTCCATGTGTCTTTCAATAACATGATCATTTTTTTTTTCTGTGAGGAAGATCGGCCCTGAGCTAACATCTGCCAATCCTCTTCTTTTTGCTGAGGAAGACTGGCCCTGGGCTAACCTCCATGCCCATATTCCTCCACTTTATATGGGACGCCGCCACAGCACGGCTTGCCAAGGGGTGCGTCGGTGTGCAACCGGGATCCGAACCGGCGAACCCCGGGCTGCCGCAGCAGAGTGCGCGCACTTAACCGCTTGCGCCACTGGGCCGGCCCCTCAATAACATGATCTTAAGCAATAAGAATTTTCTACAAGGGGAGCAGGGAAGTCACAACTGCTAGATGTTCTCTCTTGACTTTGCTTTTAAGAATATATTTTTTTTCAAAGACAAAAAAAGGGGAGATAGTTCTCTGAAGGGAAAACACTCATTGCTTCATACACTGGGTCAGGGGAATCCTTTGCCATGATCTCACACTGCTTGGGCTCCCATTCACTCTGATTTTTAAACTCATTTAAACTCTGATATAGCTCCTCATCCCTTCCACAAACCCCAAAGCAGTCTTCTGGAACTAGCCTCCTTTTGTGAAGACTGAACCCAACCCCTGCATCACCCCATGGGCAAGGCCTCCCCTGAACTCCAGGTTGGAGAGTGTAAGGGAAGACTGTGGTGAGGGGCGGAGCAGGCACAGCCACCTTGTTTTTCAAGGCTGTTCTTCATGCCACTTACTTAAAGCCTGTGTAAAAGGAGCAGTCTTTACACTTGAAGAGCTTCTTCCCACCATGCTTGTCCCTGTAATGGCGCCTGATGCTCTGGATGTAGCCAGAGGAGAATTCACAGAATTCGCAGTGAAGAACAGCTTCGGTTTTCTGCTCGGCGCTCCCGGCAGCCCCAGAAAGAGGCACAGGGCTCACACGGCTGTTGTTCCTTGCCAGGGCAGCGGACTGATAGTGGTTCAACTGCTGCTGGACATCTGGAGGCTCCGAGTAGGAAGAGTCTGTGGACAAAGGGGTGAAAATGACACCGACACAGAGAACACAGTGGGGGTCTGACACTTGAAAACCCCCGACGTTGGTTTTAAGTATTTTTTTTTTTTAAGGAAATAACTATGATCCCATCTTCCATCTTCATTCACATTTACAACACATATCTGGGGAAAGGCAGGTAGGGAGGAAGCGTCATTTCTTTTAATCTGACTTTGAGGGCTCAAAGCATTTAAAAATAAAATTCTGAGGTTAAAGGCTTCAAAGTGAAGGAAGAAAGTAAACTGTTTTTTAAAGGAAATTGCAGTGTGGCAACAGGCTGCCACAGAACACCCGTCCTTGTAGGTGAGATAAATAAACCCACAAAATGTACACAGGAGTCTATACAAGAAGGCAAAGGAGATAATGCAATATTTCCTCCTCTGCAGCCCAGAAGTATTCAAGCCAACCAAATAAGAAAAAAAAAAAAGGTCTTGAACAGAAACGCTCAAGCACATGGCACTCACAAATATAAAAATGGTTTATGCCTTCAGTCAAGTGATTTAAATTTTAAAATATAAAAATCCAAGAGTGTTCTCCAGGAATGGATGTTTAAAGCTTAGTCAGCATTAAGATGGAGATTTATTCATAAATCCCATTAAAATGAAATTCCAAATAAGTTTCCCTGAAAGGTATTTTAAAGTTTGCAATTTGGAGGAAAATGTCGGAAATGGGCACGAATCTCAACTCTGAGAAGCTCTGATGGCATGTGGTAGAGAAATCTGATCTAGATGGGAGGTGGGAAAATCTCAGAGTTTCTTCTTTAAATAAATAAAAAAAAGTTGCAAAGAAAAAAAAGGGAGAGAAAGTCAAAGAAAGGTCTTGAACCTTTTCCCAACACGCTGCTTTGAATGGTGAGGTTAGGAATTCAACAACATTGTCCTGTGTAACCTACAGCTGCCTAGGAATGACACAATGAAGCCGTGAATACCACACAGATGAATTTCAGTGTAACTTTCCTTGAAAAGAAAACAAAGGGCTCTTTTCTGAAGCCTTTCAAAACGCAGGGGAAAACGGGAGAGAAACTGTACCAGCCTCCTCCTGATTTGATGGACACTTCATTTTCCAAAGCACGACTCCCCCAGGCGGGACATGGAGGAATTCTGTAAAACCCATATTTGATGAAACTTGTACCATCCATCCCGTTGGCCTCTTCGAAAAGAACAACAAAAACAGAGCAGCTTCCCTTATTGTGGGGCTACCTCCTGTCTTCAAAATACTAAAATACCTTCCCTTCTTGCTCTCCTCCTCCCTCTCCTCAATTCGTATTCCTCAAGATTGAGAAAAACCCCATTGGAAATTGTAAACCAACCTGCCACACACAAGAATAAAACAAAAGGAAACTTGAACAATATCTCAGAGCCTCCATGGGTTCATTACCAGGTGTAAACCGAAGACAAACAGAGAAAGCAATGACACAACTGAATTCATTCCACCCGATTCTTTTTATCTCCTTTTTCTTTATTCCTCGACCCTTGCTGATGAACTCACTCAGGATCACAATAATGCAATTGTCAACTTCTCATTCTTTCTTTCAATAGCAGGTTTGTTTACCATTTCATGGATTGTTCAAGATGTGTTCTATTTAAGCTCTCAAGGCGGGTTTCTGCTTAAAACACACGCACCAAGAAGCACAAAACACACTCCGCCTCTCTTGTTAACACAGACTTGGGCTGTGGGTTAAGCACCGCCAAGCCAGTGTCCCTGACAAGCCCCTGTCCCCTAGGCAGTGTTGGTCCTGGTGTGCACTTAGCTCTGCAGAATAGAAATTCTGTGACCCTCAGGGTCAAAGCCAGATCCTACTGCCCCTGAACTGTCCCCCATCCACAAATCTACCCAGAGGCCAAAACAAATGTCTCCAGGAACAGTGTGTTTCTCAACAATAGCCACAGCTCCCTCCCAGACACAGCAACCATCTCAGTGCGTCCCACAGGTTAGCACGGACACTGGTAGTCATCTCTGACACAAGGCACCTGACAGCTTCAATCCATTTATAGCAAAATTATAACATGGCTCCTAATCAGATGATAAGCCAGGTAAATTCGTCTCCCCTTACTTCCCCCGACCCCCAACCGAACGTGCACGGATCTCTTAGGCAGACCCCCTCCAAGGGAAGGGCGTCTCCTTTAACTTACATTTTTCTTGTGTCTAGGGTCTACTGCATATTCCTCCACCCTTCTCAGAGAAGGACTTCTAAATTTTAACTCCAGTATTTATATGTTATACGAAACTTGGAGAAATAAAAATGCAAGAAGTCGTGGGGAAAGCATTCCAAGAAAGGAGGCTCATCACCTTCTTAAATGGCAACTTAAGAGGAACAGCAGCTGTATGGAGCCATGTCATACATTCCTTTTCTCCTGGTTAAAATCAGATGGATGGGTTTATTTACAAAAATAAGCAAATCCCACCACTTAATGATACATTTGTAATAATGCCCAGGTTACAACTTTTTGGGTCTTCTTAGAGCTTTACTTTCCTCTCTGGTGCCAAGACACTTTTTCTCTCACTTGGGAGTTTGTGAATAATGTACAAATTTAGCTCTTCGGGCATTAAAGTGACAAAGACGTGAGCGTGTACGATTCCGCCGATCTTAAAAAAGCCCACTTGCTAAGCTACATCAAATTCCAGTTAGTTCATGAGGCACAGCCTGAAGAGGAGGAAGAGGGCCATTTTGTGCCCAGGTTAGAAAGGCAAAGAGATTGTTAGTAGTGAAGGGCATGTCACATAAGTTAAAAATCATCATTAGGACGATTCTCTTTCATTTCGAGCTTAAGGAAAGTAAAAAAGTGTGGTCACAGGGAAATACAGCAGTGGAAGGCACAAGAGTGTGAATCCAGTGGCGACTCTGTACCCAACCATGGGCCACACGAGTCACATCTTTATCACCTGCATGGCCAGGAATATCTACAGTGGAATCAACAGCAGAGATGAGGTTGGTCCACACATTCTAACCCGACCCTGAGACATGCAGTCTGAGAAAGGAGTTTAATTCTCGGACTTGTGACTTTATTTATGTGCAGTTTTAGAAATTAAATTATAATTTACAATTGTAGTTATAAAATAAATTTAATTACATGTAGCTATCCATTCCATAAATTGTCTAGATCAAAATAATTTTGTAACATCAGGATAAAACTGGCATTTTACCATGGATGGTCACAGCGCCTACAGGCGTGGGTTTGGAATTTAGTGACCAGCCAGCGATTAACTCTCACAACTGTGGTGTGCAGTGTACGTTCTCACCCCAGTTTTACTGATGAGGTGGCTGACGCTGAGAATGGTTGGCCACATGGCTACTAAGAGGCAGAGGTAGGATTTGAACAGAAATCTGAGTCTTGCCTATTAGGCATCTGTACCCAGTGGTGACCTCTGGAGGCCCGTGAAGCAAGTCAGAAGACAGAGAAAGAACATCTGAGTGTTCATCAGCCATAAACACATAGCAGAGAGGAGAGAGAGAAGGTGGTAGAAAGGCTGAAATAGTTGAGAAGATAACATTAGAACAGATAGAAAGGGTAACAGATAGAACAGATGGTAAATAACATCAAACTGAATAGAAAAGAAAACACTAAAATAAGCATTTCAGAGCACGTGGGAAAAAAATAATAAAGTAAGATTCATGGGAAAGAAAAAGAATAACCAAAATTCAAAATGCTTTATAAAAAACAACAAAAAAGGGACCACACAGCAGACATTTCTACAAGTAAGCCACACAGGTCAGAATGGCGAATACCCAGAGCTGGAAATCTGCCTGCCCAAATGGCAGGCTTTACTGAGATGCTGGAGAAATTGCCCTCAAGTAATAATGCTCTAAAATTCCTCAGGCAGGATCTGGCTGGGAAAAGAAAGGCACACGATGCAAATGGGTGATGGGTGCTGTTAGGTGACGCTTGGACAGCTCAGGATTTCAAACCAGGGAAAGGGCTGAGTTCCGGACGAGACCGCCTACTCCTCTAACTAGTCATGTTCCCGGAGACATGGGAAACTTCTGGCTCTAATTCTGGCTCCCCAGAATACCAGCCAAGCCCAGGTAAGTAAGTCCAAGAGTTCTGTTGTTTTTTTTTTTTTTTAATTTCTCCAGAAATTAGCCGGCGCAGAAACAATCACAGGAAATTGGATTTTATAGAGACAAATGAAAAGCCAGCAAACTCTGAAAGAATAAACATGACAGAATGAAGCTTTCTTGAATATTCTGATTCTATGAACATTTAGTCAACACTCTCTTAGTGTTCAGACCATGTGCTGGCTCTAAGGATTCAAAGTCAAGGCATGAGTGGTGCCTTCTAGAAACTGAGATCTATGAGGGGAGAGAGCAGAGCTGTTATGAAAATAGAGGTCTTCTCCATGCCTAGCAAATCTACTCATCGATTGAAGGAATAAAAGAGGCAAAGAGAACAAATGAACAGGAACAGGAGAGTTGAACTATTGCAAGATTAAGGAAGACACAAGGAAGAGTAAGATTCAATTGGGCAGTAAATTGTGGGAGCCACAGAGGACACCCCCTTATGCACTGAGTGATCCAGAAAGGAAGCCACACAGGAGGATCAATTCTCAATTTTCTGCAGCTCCGCAGAGAGGGTGTGGCGAAGGTGAAATAGTAGCAGAAGCACCTTGGTGCTAGCAACCACATTTAATTATATCTGAGCTAGATTTTCATGCAGACTTGGGAGACAACCTCTTTGGTCAGTGTGAATCAAGTACCAGGAGAAAATAAAAGACAAAGAATTTGAGGCAAGCAAATTTTAGAGGTGGCCAGGGGACAATGATTCAATTACACCCATTCATTCAGCAAATATTTAGTGAGCATCTAAGTCAATGGGAGACCCTGCTCTGGGACAGTAGGACATGGTCCCTGCCCCCAAGCAACTCACTGTCTCAGACAAACAAGTAAATAAGTGATTGTGATACCATGCAAAAAAAAAGTCTTAATAGAGGCATCCATAAAGAGCTAGTGGAGAAAAGGCAAAATCAGCAGCACCTGGTGACCCACGGAAGGAGGATGTAAAGAGAAGCTTGAGTGTCCACTAATAAATGTTAACTAGTATTAGTTAGTGTGTTAATTAATGAAATCAACACTAGACATGAAGATACCTAAATGTTCAATTCACCACACCTCCCCTTCAGTCATAAATAGAAATTAAACAACTACATTCTTATCACGATGAAAAAAAGGTGACTTCAGTCTTATAGGGAAAAGAAATGAAGATCAGAAGATGAGTCTCAACAGAAGAATATGTACATCAGAGGGTGGGGTAGATTGCATAAGTGAGAATTTAAAATCTTTAAGTTCTAAAATAAGATAGAAAGTTCAAAAGAATGCATGGATTGTAATTTTCTTCAGAAAAGCAGGCAAATTTAGCAACTAAAAGCTGGTAGTATAAAGAACCAGAAATAGATTAGAATAGAATTACCTATGGATAATTTAACCACAAATATTGTAAATATCCCAAGTGCGAGTGGGGGGAGTGGGACCCAAATGTGCTGGAAATACAGTCCACTATTTCTAGTCGAGAAATTATAGAAAAGTTGAGAAAGCCACACTAAGAATGACAAGAAAGCAGCTAAAGACATTCTTTAGTTAACAGCCAGGAAACTTTTGGGATGGCATGCAACTCGTATTATATAACTGATCATAAATGTAGACAAAGGATACAAATCGTGTAAGTATTCTCGTGTGTGTGACAGTGACCCAGGTGTCTGCAGGGATGAGACAGAGAATTCTGCTGTAATAGGAAACCTAGCCAGCTCTGAGATGATCTGAGTCTTCATCTTCAGCTGAACAACTCTCTTGACTCCTCAAACTCAACATGCTGAAAACCGACATCGTCTTTGCCCACACATCTCCTTTTCCATTTTGAATGTTAGTGTTGTTCAAGCTCAGACTGTGAGCTTCCTCCTTCAGACTGTCAGACGTTTCCCGTAGCAGCACACTTAACCAGGTGCCATGTCCAGAGACACATGTCATGACTCACCTTCAATCATTTTCCTCTCCAGTCCCCTCCCTTCCCTTCCCATTGTTCACTCAGGTCCTCATATCCCATACACGCAACTAGAACAGCCTCTTATCTGGTCTCCCTTCCTCTAAGATCTATTCTAGTTGGGCCAGCATGCACAGTATAGACATATCACATATGATTATAGACACAGACATAGCACTTCTATGATTGTGATATGATTATGCCTCAGGGCTCAAGGATAAAGTCTCTCTTCCTTAGCTCAGTACATACAGCTCTTCACTCTGGTCCCAGCGATGTTTCCAGCCTCCCTTCCAGCTAGTTCCTGATTCCATACACATTCTACATATTTCATCACTGAGAGTCCTTGATGAGGGCTACCTGGAGCTCCTCCTCTTCTTTTTTTTTTTATGGTGAGGAAGACTGGCCCTGAGCTAACATCTGTGCCAATCCTCGTCCATTTTGTACGTGGTTCATCACCACAGCACGGCTTCCCAAGTGGTGTAGGTCCATGCTCGGGATCCCAACCCACCAACCCCAGGCCTCCGAAGTGGAGTGTGCCAAACTTAACGACTATGCCACCGGGCCGGCCCCATCTTCCTCTTCTTTTTGCCTGGAAAATTCCTACCCATCCTTCAAAACTCAGCTGAAATGTCACCTCCTCTGTGAAGATTTTTCCCAACAATCCAGACAGAACTCTGCTTGTCTCTGTGCCTTGCCAACACACACACATTGTGATTCTCGCCCCGATCTTGTTACACCTCACATTACACTTACACATTCTCAAGCAACCTCCAGCAACAAACTTGACCAGATCAATGCCTCTGACTTGAAAACATCTTGACCAAAGAAGACCTATGGCAACTGTGTCTGAGCTGGTGTTGTGGGTTGCTCTCTAACAGGCCCATCCACTTGTGCTTCCAGTGAATGAGTTAATGCTAACAAGAATCGGTTTTATTTGCTCCCAAACTTCTTTGTAACAGTTATATTTGTTACTAAGCCTATTCAATTTAATTAATATTATCTAAAATGATGAAATATGGGTATAAAGGTGCCATTTCTATGAAAGCTATGTTGAATGCTTTGAAAAGACTTGATAAAGTCAAGTTGCTAAAAAAAAATTACTGTCAAACTACGTTTTGGCAAGACCAACTATAAAAGACTGAGGAGAACATAAAAATCTAGAAGGACTCTGCTCTAAGACTGTTGCACAAATGTCTAAATTATCATTCCAGTTAAAAGAAATGGAAGTAGCACACGATGCAATGTGGGTGAGTGTGGTTTATGCGAGAGAGAAAATGGAGAACTCCAATCAAAGCACCCAA
This sequence comes from Diceros bicornis minor, assembly GCF_020826845.1. NCBI lineage: Eukaryota > Metazoa > Chordata > Mammalia > Perissodactyla > Rhinocerotidae > Diceros > Diceros bicornis. Next base: position 16,289,665 of record NC_080767.1, on the reverse strand, counting down.
ACTCAAATACATAAGCTTGACCCTGCACCACCATACTGGTGAATGAACGTATTGACATTTTAAGTGAAAATAAAATGCTTAAAGGCATAGGCATTTTATAAAGGATTCCCTGAATTAAGAAACTTTCAAATATAACTGAGAAACTCTAGGTCTTGATTGCATCAAATAAGAGAGTTTCTACTCTATCTAGATGTTCACCACCCCCCCAATTTTATATTAAGTCAGAAAATACTTATTGAGAGCCTTCTATGTGCCCGGCACTGCTAAGCACTTGGGATACATCCGTAAAAAACACCAGCAAGGTTCTTGGCCCTTGTGTAGTTTATATTTCTAGATTGACAGGAACCGTACATATGTGCTTTATAGCCACGGCACTCATGGTCCTTTCATAAAGAAAAGTACTTAAGAAAATGTTTGCTGGATTGAATTTGTGGACAACTTTCTTAACTCCAGTCCTGTCTGTCTGTCTATGTATCTATTTACGTATGTATGTATGTATCAACTTTCTTAATCCCAGTCCTGTCTATCTATCAATCGTTTCAGATTATGAAAACAGTATGTAGCATAGAGCTGTCAAGATGATTCGGCCTACTTATTTGAAAAGACTTCTTAGGTTCTATCTGAATTCCTTTGAAACTTGATTTAACGCTCTTTCTCAAGATACCTGTTGTTCACTTAATGTTATTAACATGGAGCAGAATTTGGCATCCAGAAGAACATCACCCACTACAAATCACCAATGCAACTTTCCAAGTATTTCCTTTGAAGTGTCACGAAAATGTTTTCTCTCTATGGGCCATTCCAAAAGATAACTGTAAGACAAACTAAGCTTTGGAACACAAGACATTTCAACTCCTTCTGGATAGTGTCTAAAGGGGAGCATAAATCTCTAGAGGCAGCCACGTTATTTTATTTCCTTCTTTTGATTATGCCTTGAAAATCTCCAGGCCAAGAACTCCGGCACGTCCTTGTCTCCTATCATCAGTAGAGTTCTCTGGCCTGGATGCACAAGATTATGACACAATGGCCAGGGGGACAATGGACGCTGGATGACTATATATAGGAATTCAGGGCTTGGTTGTCATGGAGGCAAATGGAAAAACAAACGCCTAATCCTGAAAATAAGGTTGAGGCCAAACTTGAAGGAAACACACACTGAAAACTTCCTGTCATTCTGATGAGTAAAAACAAAACCTTGAAATATGATCAGGGAATAGTTGAGAAAAAACAAAACAAAACAGAAAAATTAGTCTTCAAAATGACAAAAACACAGCAAAAAAATGGGCAAGCTTCTCTTTTTGAGATTAGTGTCCCATCACACTTGAGTTCATTGAAAGAGTCTCTCAAAGGCCTATTTTGCATGAAGCTCCATGTTCTCGTTCTTTCTATATTATTGGGGAATCCAGGCAAGTCTGACCCAAGAAAAAGAGAATTCCTGGACTTTCCATTCGCTAGATCCTGTATTTGGGGACAAGCCCATTTGTTTCCCTGTATTTTTTTTTCCAATGGCATCACCATCCACCCAGTCAACAAAATCAGAACAAATCCGTGATCCATTTCTCTCTGTCATTCAACACGTTCAGTGAGTGAACAGCCCTGTTGCTTCAACCTCCTGAAAAGCTCTTATCTGTGGTCCGTTCACTATCCACGGTCACTGTTCTGTTCAGGCCCTCGTGGTGGTCTGCACGGACCTCCACTGCAAAATCTTCCTACCGGGCTTTCTATTCTCAAGTTTCTTCTCCCCCTAAGATTCCTTTCTTTTCTAAAAGCAAATATGATCATGTTACTCACCCCTTCTTACAGAAACAAGTCCAAACTCTGAGCCACAGTGCTCCGGCTCTCCTCATCTTCCCAGACCTATGCCCACTCCACACCCACGCTGTTCCCACACTGCGCTTATAGCCAGTACATGAAAGGTTCCTGACGTTCTCTCTGTGCACTTCCTTTCGCTGCATCTTTGCACATTCTTGCAATGCCTTTCTTCTACTTTTCAGCCTGGCAAACTCTTACCATCCTTCACAACTGAGCTCAGTTCTAATTTACAATCACTATGAAGATCTTCTTTGATCTTTCTAGATACACTTATTCACTTCCCTCTCTGGGCTCTCCCATTAGTACTCATCACGTTGCACTGAGGTTAATTTATTTTACCTACACCAGACTATGATCTCTTTGAAAGTAGGATATTCATCTGTCCACCCACTCATCCATCCATCCATCCATCCATCTATCCATCTGTGACTTTTTTAAAGTTCATATCTCCCAGAACTTAGCTCAGGGCTTGGACCAAAACAGGTGCTCAATAAATGTGTTACAAGGATCCAAAGAGCTCAAAAGGAAAAAAGTGCTGTGGAAAACCCAAATTTAAAAGAAAAATCCAATTAACCAAATGTCTCTCTCTTTGGACACTGAGGTTAACAGGACCTTCCCACTGAAACACTGACCCACTTTTACTGAAACAAGCCTGGGTCTTTTTTAATTACCTGGAGAATGCCTTCTGGAACATTTGAGAATTTGAACAGCATGAAATTCATAATCCATGACCATCCCAAGAAGCCGCAGGCCTAATTTCTGGTTTTCATCCTAAATCAGCTGTAAGTCTGAACTCTCAAACAGATGATATCAGGACATCTGGGAACCACTTTAGATGATTCTATAAGCAACCCTCTCTCTCTTCTCTTTTGCACCCTTCGGTAGGCACAGATGTTTGTGAAATGCACAGGTGTAACAGGGACCACGTATTTAAATGCATCATGACTTTTCTATGGTCAACTAACTCAAGTTATGGAACTAGAGCCCTCTGCAATCCTTGAGAAGGTATTTATGGATTAATTTCAGATATTTAGCACTACATTCTCCCTGTATAAAATGTTTTACCAATTTTCCTCCATCAGGAATACAGTCTCATCCCAGATATGTAGTGTACAGACTAGTCATTTTGCAGAAAGACTTGTGGCAACTCTGAAGTGCAGAGATGGCTTTATGTCACCCAGCCAGTCAATGGAGAAATAGGAACATAACCTGGGACTCCTGTATGTCCCAGCTGAAAAAACATCTTCTTTTTCTGCCACAGTCATTAGCAAACATTGTAGGTACTCCTTTTGCACCCAATGTATTTGGAACTCAAAGTGTGTGTTCTTAAAAATCCTCCTTGAGGGCCGGCCCCATGGCGAAGCGGTTAAGTGCGCGCGCTCCGCTGCTGGCGGCCTGGGTTCGGATCCCGGGCGCACACAGATGCACTGCTTGTCAGGCCACACTGTGGCGGCATCCCATATAAAGTGGAGGAAGATGGGCACGGATGTTAGCCCAGGGCCAGTCTTCCTCAGCAAAAAGAGGAGGATTGGCATGGATGTTAGCTCAGGGCTGATCTTCCTCACGGAAAAAAAAAAAAAATCCTCCTTGAAACAGGCTGGGAATTTATAGGGAAACAAGTGAATGTGTGGTGAAGGACCTTTCTTCTGATGTTTTTTGGAGGAAACTCCGGGTGGCATCTGCCATTGTTACTTGAGAAGCTCGTACAATACCAAATGCATAATTCACCTGTGACTCTTTTGAATTGTGTGATGAGGAAGTCATATTTCCTGCTGTTCGTTTAGATCATATAGCTGTCTTTACCACACTGAAAATCCAATGACAAACGTTGAGCACAAAAGCCTCTTTATATCAATCCCTTGGCCTCCACCGTAGAGAGCTTGCTAGCAATTTCAGATGGTATTTAGAGCTCACAGGCCATGGGTAAGGCCACGGTGCTTCCTCCTCAAGACCTGACTGGAGGGAAGATACATACTGACTTCAAGGAGCGGGTCACGATGTACGGCCTGCTATGAACACCGTGGTGAGAGCCCTGATGGGGAACAATTGGAGAGATTTCTCAAAAGCTTAGAGAATCAGGAGGAAAGAACACATCTGAGTGTAAGCATATATATTTAGATCCTTGTGGAGCTCTGTGATGATATGGAAATCAGGTGAGAAAGGCGACGGTTGACCAAGAACAGGAACGAGCAGCCACACTTCAAAGCACAGAGTTATTCTAAAATTGTCTCCCAGCCCTGGGAGTCTCTGAACCAACAGGACCCAGTGGGTTTCTTACTCTTTTTTCTTTTCTTTTCACCTATTCCCATGCAGTGTAAGAAAATCCCAGGTCTGGGTTAAGCTCTATTTTTAATCACCATTAAAGCAATAGGTTCTTTCCTCAGGAGAGCTAGCTCTCCCACCCACTCCAAACTCACCCACAGGGTACCACTCAGCGATGCCAGGCTCAGGTGTAGGGTGTGTGCCTCCAGGAAGCCGGAGGGATCGGGGAGTGAGACCCAGGTTCACGTTTCACTGTCTTAGCTGGCTCCACGTCTAGCAACTGAGTCACGTGCTTTTCATGAGATCTCTCTCTGATCTTCACCATGACCTCACGAAATGGGAAGTACTACTTCTCATTTTACAGATGGGGAAACCAAGGGAGCAACTGGAAAACAGGCAACTTCTCAGCTCTCCAGAGCATGCATCTGAGCCTCCTTACAACCCTGTGGAGACCCTCAATTAAGCAGACCTCTGGTTCCTAGTTTGTAAAATGAAGACGATGACCGTGGAGAGTGCAGGAGGCCAGCGTGTGAAGGACAGTGCCTGGCACAGAGGGAGTGCTTTCAGGGCCTCAGTTCCACAGCAATTAACATCTACATGGTATAATTTTGCACTGAATTATAAATTGCCGTTTAGTGTTTATGGAGTGTTCTTTATAGATGAAAGAATTTGGTCTCCTTAACTGGACTACAGGATGGAGTAGAATGGGCACCTCTTACTTACTCCGCTCTAAGCAGATGTCACTAATGTTCATGCAGCTCCAGGCACATGGTAGGTGCTCAGCAGCTAGCTTTGGACTGATTCATTCCTGGCAAAGCCAACTGTACCACTACTTCCGGCATCAGCCCGCCAGCTCATTTTGTAGGTGGAGATGGCCGCAAATGGGGCAGGGACTGACTGTGGGGCCCGACCTGAACTATACCAGACTCAACGATTCACCTCCATTTTGTTGGATAACAGTGCACACAGAAAGGCTTGTCAGAGCAAATTTAATTCTCAAACTTTAGAGGCTTTCCTGGCAACCATTCTGGGGTCTATTTCCTTTTAATTTTTTTTTTCAAGATCACGTCCAGCTTTGAGCAAGGTCCTTGGGTATGCAAAATTTACAGATGTGGCAATCACCCCCATCATCAGTGATCCTCTCCAAGCCACCCCACCTGACCCTGCCGCCTTGCCCTTTTCTTTCCTTTACCTTGTTGTCTGTCTCTTGATGGCACTTCTTGCCACCTGACCTATAGCAGTTATCTACTGGTCGATTATCTGGTTCTCCCCACTACCTATCAGGGATTTTGTCTCAAACTTCTCAGCTTGCATGGATTTGGGGATTTTATTTCATGAGTGATGAGGGCATCTAAGCTTTTAGGAACTTCTGGCTCAGCTGAGCACGGGTTACCCAGTAGGTGCATCTGCCCTCACTCAATATGAGAAACTGAAGGGTCTGTGCCGAGAGGTAGCCCTGCCATCGTACGTCTATGTGTCTCGGCCTTTTAAGTATCATGGCCAGTGTGTGGCACCACGAATATTAACACTTAAGGCTATATGCGTCCACTCAAATAACTCGTGTGAGTGCCTATGGCATGCAGGCTAATCTGCCATGCGCTGGGCACCCCCAAATAAAATGATGGCTCCTGCTTTCAAGAAGTTGATGGCTTTAGGGGAGATGGAAAGACAGACCATTACAACAGAGTATGATCACTGCTAGGATACTAAAGAGAGATCCAAGATCTGTAGGAGCAGAAAGGAGGTCCCTCAGCCAGCCAGAGTCAAGAAGGCATGAGGAGGAGACAAGATTCAAGTTTTCAAGGATGAGTAGGAATTAGCAAGTGAATGGAATAATGAGAATGGAGGGCAAAAATAAGTGGAGAAGGCCGTTCCAGGAGGAAGAAATAGCAAGGCCTAGATGTGAGATAGCAGGAGTCTGTAAAAACAGGACACTCAGGGGCCGGCCCAGTGGTGTAGTGGTTAAGTTCGTGTGCTCTGCCTCAGCAGCCCGGGGTTCGCTGGTTCGGATCCCAGGCTCGGACCTACACACCGCTCATCAAGTCATGCTGTGGCAGCGTGCCACATACAAAATAGAGGAAGACGGGCACAGACGTTAGCTCAGGGCCAATATTCCTCACCAAAAAAAACAGACAGAGCACTCAGCATGGCAGCAGCACGGTGTGCAGGAGGGAAGAAAGGGTGAGGAATGACCCCAGAGAAAAAGGTGGGGCCCAAATAACAGTTTTCCATGCCAAGCTTGGAATTTATTCTGAAAGCAAGTAGACAGCCACTGGAGGGTTTTAAGCAGGAAGGAGGTGAGACAGAGGCTTCACATTTTTACCTTATCTGTGTCTATAAATTGCACCGATAGCCCTGACCAACTATCCCTCCAATGGGAAAGACAGCTTGGTATAAATGCATCCCCACTGAGAGAAAAACCAACTCGCGGTACATTCCCCGTCGATGATGGAATATCAGCAGCAGCCTATGATTCCATACTTCATTTTGCTAAGTAGAAAACACCAATGTAATATCTCTCTTGCTCTGGATTTTACTAGCAGCTTCAAGTTGTTCACTTGAAATTCAGTTCCTACTGTTTCTATTGAATGCACTCCACTCACATCTGGAATAGATTATGGCCCTACCTATGGGAAGAAAAGATGGAAACTCAGTAGGCTACCTTTTCTGCTCCCTACCAACCCTTCATGTGCAAGAAAAAAATAATGGGGAAGCACAGGAAACCAAGTGGTATGTCCACGCGCTGGCAACACCAAAAATGTGTAGGCGTCAGCCAAGATCTTGTGGTCTGTTTTTCAAACATAGGGTCTCAGCAATACTCAAAATGTTTCCAGATCTGTATTTTATTCCTTTGTTTTAACACCTATGTGTCAACCCAAGGACATAATACATATTTCTTGGATTCATTTAGACTCAACTCAATGGTCAAAATATTATTTTGTAATGTGATTCGATATTCTTCTAGATTCACTAGCTTTTTATAAATGGTTTGTTTAATCATAACAAATATTAGATCTACTGTATGATAGGTATTTGACAGATACAAAGATCATCAGAGCATGTATTTCAAGAGCTCTCGGGTCGTTAGGGGAGATTACTACAGCACACACTAAAATGAATGAGCGCTCAAAGACAGGAGCAAATGCCCACGGGCATTCCTACCTGTGTTAGCAGAGTGGCCGGAAGACAATGGGGCTCTGGAGTCAGAAAAAGATTCACATCTTGATTTACTGCTTTAAACAACTGTAATGACTATTTACAGGACACAACTAACTTTTATTTTATATTAATAGGGAAACTCCTCTAGGAAGGAAGTAGCCCTATGCCAGATGTTTAGAATATAAAAAGGGGCAGGACAAAAACCCTGTCCCTAACGAGCTTCTTTTCTGATACTATTATGGAGTTGGCAGAATGGACCACATGTCCCCAAGAGAGAGCCCCACAGCTCTGTGGGATTTCAGAGGCGGGAGAGCGGACTCACATCGGGGGCATCATGAGAAACATCATGGCAGTGAAGGAAGCTGCACACGGCTTGAAGGACAAGTAGGGTCTAGACAAGTAGAGACAGAGAAGAGGAGCGGCAGCTGGGGGATGGGCACGGAGAATGCTGAGAGCGGGAATTTTTTTTTAACAGGCCATAGTAGATTTCTTAAAGATTTTTGAATAGAAGAATGATATGACTCTTAACCTTTCTTAGAGTAGACTGAAGGGGGGAGTTTGCAGGTGGGGTGGACGTGGCAATGGCTTAGGTAAGAGATGGGAATGGGAAAGAGACGGATGGACGTGAGAGGAAGTAAGGAGATAGAAACAACAGGACTGAGTTGGCAACCGAGTGGCTGATGGGATGTAGGTCCAAGACAAGCTGAAGATGCAGAGGATTCTAGCTGGGTACCATGAGCCCGGGCAGAGGGGCGAGTTTGGAAGGAAGGTAATGGGTTCCATTAGAACCTGTGAGGTGAAGGTTGAGCAAGTGAGGAGCAGACGGAAAAGAGAGTCTGGGCTTAACCTGAGAGGTCGGGACTGGAGGTGGAGATTTGGGTGGCATCGTTAGAAAAGTGAGAGTTATTCCATGTGTTTGTGAAGGGGGAGAGCGCACAGGAGAGGACCGAGGACCAGACGGAGGTCTATGTGATGGCAGCTGGAGGAGAAGCTGTGAAAACAGGGTCAAGTTCTAGAAGGGATTATCAGAGAGGCCAGAGGAGAGCCTGAAACATACAGCAGGACCAAAACCACAGGAGGAGAATCTCCCTGGGAGGAAGGTCAGCAGTTTTAAATGCCACGGACAAAAAAAGAAGGATGAGGCAGGAGCAGAGGCCATGGACTTGTTTGTCCGGAACCGCTGTCAACCCTGGTGAAAGCCATTTCATTGAGGTGATGGGGGCCCAAGTCACACGGCAAGGGATCCCAGAGAGGGAGAGGGAGGAAGAGGAGGCGGCAGAGGGTGTAAACAAGGGAGGGATGACTCCTTCCCAGAGAAAATACCACTGGGGTTAGCCAATAGGAGGTCACTTCATGAGAGTGGGCTCACATAGCTCCCTGTTTTTAGACTTTCCAAGGGAAAAATAACACATCTGAGGACTGAGGTTTAGGGAAACAGCATGATATAGCAGACAGAGCTTTGGAGCCAGGCTGTCGGGCACCCTAACCCCAACTCTGCCAGGTGGTGACCGTGACCTTTCTTAAGACTATTTTCCTCCTTCTGAAAATAGCAGGGAGCTGGTTATGGAAGTTCCTGTTTCATGGGATTGTTGTGTGGATCAAATGCAATGAGATGATGTTTGTAAAGTACTTACTCAGCACACATGCAATACATGATAGTTATCATTAATTAAAAATATATATTGATTAATGTCAATAATAATAATTTGAATGATGTCTAACCCTGGGACTTATCAATGCATTACACCAGCCCATTAGGACACCAAGTGCTAAGGAGTTTCTTGCATGGGTGGTTTCAATTAAGTCCCAAAGTTCAAATAAATTTAGATCAACAGGACTCCAGATTAAGCACTTCCCAAACACTGAATTATTTTAGACTCGCAAGGAACAGTTCCTGATGTAAAGAGACTTCCTTCAGCTTCCAAGGCAAGACATGAATTTTTTTTTCCTTTTTCATTAAAAAAACATCCTCATCAATCTCCGGTTGATGACAAATTATCATAATTTGACAAGAAATTTGATTCTACTACACTACTTTAATAATATCTAATAATTCTACGGTAATTTAGAATATGAAAGCATTTCCATATGTTATCTCATTTGATCCGAACCCCATAAAGTAGGCATCATTATTAATTTACATATTAGAAATTGAGGCTCAGAGAAGGTAAATGATTTATCTTAGTGCACTCATGTGTCAAAAGTGGATCAAGATCCAAAATTCCACTGGAAAAAAATGGTTACAAGCTGGGGAAGAGGTTCCATGGACACTTGGATGCTTCCCCTGAGAGGAAGTGCCTGAGGGGAGCCTCAGCCACCAGAATCCCTGGTGCAGAACTCAGACAGGCTTGTTGTGTAATCAATGTTGCCAACCTGTTGCTGTCAACAACCTTCACTTCTCTTCCGATACCGGATGCCCAGGGGCAGGAGGAGAGCTGCTCCGCCTGGTCTGCAAGGAGAGTCTGGCCCTGTGGGTCGGGGCTGCTCTCAGCACTTCTTAAGTTTATATGGCTTCATATGGCCAGCTCAAGTAGAGTCATTTCCTTTTATTGGGATTATGATAATTAACATAAAAACAACCACCAATTTGCTCCGTACAGTCATATGTCACCTAACAACGGGGATGCATTTTGAGAAATGCATCTGTTAGGCAATTTCGTCGTTGTGCGAACATCATCGAGTGTACTTATACAAACCTAGATGGTACAGCCTACTACACACCTGGGCTATATGGTACTAATCTTATGGGACCACTGTCGTATATGTGGTCCATCATTAACGGAAACGTCATTATGCAGCACATGACTCTATGTTGTAGTTTACAAAGCTTCTTTCTCATACATTGTTTTTGCTTTCTCTCAATTTAGAAAATGGTAAATAAGTAAATTAATTAATTAATTAAAAAATCTTAAACCTGCACTTGACTTGCACAGAATCACCAGCCCTCCATCAGTAGTTCTCAAACTCTTTACTTCTCTGGCAACACATAACGGGTGGACGTCTATGTACTCACCATTCCTCCCTAGGCATACTGTGATTTAGATAATATCTCAGAAAATGAGAGGAGGGAGAAATACAGTGAAACGTACCATAAACCTTTGCAAGCCTTTTGTAGAGGCACATAATAATAAAGCCGTTAAAAAAATTAATCTTTCTGGGGCCGGCCCGGTGGCGCAAGCGGTTAAGTGCGCGTGCTCCTCTGCCGCGGCCCGGGTTCGCCGGTTCGGATCCTGGGTGCGCACCAACGCACTGCTTGGCAAGCCATGCTGTGGCGGTGTCCCATATAAAGTGGAGGAAGATGGGCACAGATGTTAGCCCAGGGCCAGTCTTCCTCAGCAGAAAAAAAAAAGAGGAGGATTGGCAGATGTTAGCACAGGGCTGGTCTCCTCACCAAAAAAAAAAAAAAAAAAAATTAATCTTTCTAATCTTTTATTTACATGTTGAACTTAATTTTTTAAAGTTATTTTTTTCAGTCTTCCATTATGTAGGTAACATAACCAAGATGCAAAAGTATATTATAGATATATTACCAAAAATGATCTTATTTTATTGTTGACATAACAATATATAGAATTTCTCGATTTTAATGTGTTAGCTGGGAATTTTACTTACACTTTACTGCCTGCCTTTGATTTAGTTATCACAATTGCTGTTTCTTCTAACAGACATGTTGGTGGCATTATTCTTGCTTGCATGCAAAGCAGACGTGGATTCTTCATCTTTCCTTCTCTGTCTTACTAATTAAAAACTTACCCATGGGCAAAATTTTAAAATACTGTAAAATCAGAGCAACAGTAAAATCACAACTCAAAGTACAATAATTCGTGATTGCCACGGCTATTAACTATATAGCTGCTCACTCCATTTATTCACTATTAGCTTTGGGGCAGGCAAGATAGACTGTAGCTGTTTGCAACTTCTAGCACATCGGTTGTAACTCCAGTCCTGTCTCTTTCACTCAAGAAAGTACCTTGGAATACTTACAAGGAAATTGGCATTATAAAGGGATAAATCTGAATAAGCTCAAATTTATTTTTAAAAGTAAATCACATTTGTGGTTAACGAAGATAACCTTGAAAACAGATTGGAAAAACTTGAGATTAGAGCCGAGAAGACTGGCTAAAATCAGAGAAAGTGCAGAGTGAGGGTTATTCAGGGTTGGGGTCTGGGAAGTTGGAAACCAGAAGACAAGGGAGATAGAGACACAAAATGCTGGAGAAAGGCCCTCTGAAATGGGTAACCCAGGGTCTTGGGTAGAGAAGGGTTGGGTAGTAGTCAGAGAATTTAAGAGTTTGAGATGCTGGAGGTGGAGCGGTTATGGTGAATCCAGCCACAGACGGGTGGATGGAGAACAGTCAGGAAGGAGGTAAATCTTAGCTGAAGAGATCAAGTATTTGTCAGATCATTATCATTGGGTCTAGTGTGTTAGAATTCCAGAGCATGATGGTTATGGTTGGAGTAAAAAGGAAGGCTGTGAGCCTGGCACTGAGTTTACTGAGGAAGGTGAAAGAACATTCTAGAAGGCAATAAGAAGAGAGCAGGCATTTGAAAAGGGACTGTTAAATGAAGGAAGCAGAAATATTCTCAACAAGTGGCAGAAAGGAAGGAATGCGCTCACTCCTCCTGTTAGCTACTGGGAGGAAAGGGATCAGTCACTTTGGTTGCAGAAAGTTGAAAGGGATATGGTGTTGCCATTGTGAGAAAGCCACAGTTGGTTAACTGGAGGAGGGAAGTGTGACCAAGGGAAGGGGCAGCAGTGTGGGACAGAACATCATGGTATACACACAGCCCAATTCCACTGGCTTCCTAACATCGTGGGGCACAACTCAGCTCACAGTCACTAAAATGCCAGGCTTTGTCACGTGTCAACTCCTGTTTTGTCGGTTCTCCTTGTGTGGTTGATTTTGCTGCCCTCAATCAAATCGAGAAATATTTATTGAATGGCCTGCCAAGTGCCAGGGCTCTGAACAATCCTTGACCTCAGGCAGCACGCAGTTTAGCTGGGGAGACAGAGATGATAACTGGCAATTATAAGACTATTTGGCAAGTCTAGTAAAGGAAGCAAATACAAGGGTCAGAAGCTACCCAACATATTTTATATTTATCCTCTTGCAAAATCTCATTTTCAACTCATTACTCTAAATAGTCTAGACAGTCTGTAATCTCGAATTTGTCATTTAACTTATAGACCATTTGCCAATATTTCAAATCTATTAAGTCTTAAGCAGTAGGAAGAGACTTTACTTAAGTAATTTAGGAGTGAGCCTTAAAATGAAATAAACTAGTGAATTTCTGATTGGCAAAACTTCAAGGTCTTATATAATTCTGAGAAGCCATCTTAAACACATACACCACGTACACACAAAAATACATGAAGCCTCTAACACTTGATATTTATTACTTGAAGGGGAATTGTTCTTGTTTGTTTGTTTTGAGAGATGGACCCTCATGTTTGAAAACTATAGTGAGGCAAATAGTGATAGAATCCTTCAAGTGAGAGCAAAAACATGAAAAAAGTAGTTTGTATATTATGGTCCCAGTTTTGAAAAAAATTAAAATAACAGAACAGAACCTGTTTTGCATAGGACAAACATCTAGATGATTCTACAGGAAACTGTTAATAGAGATTATTTTGGGTGCAGAGAGGCTGGCATTATGGGTGACTCTCACATTTTATGTTACATATTGCCACAATGCTGTTCTTTAATCATGAGTAGGTATTACTTTTTAAATCAGAAGGAAAAATCTATGCAGGCATCTTAAAAGGGGATAATTACCACCCGTGAGTATCTTGAATGCACATTCATTCCTGAAGACCTAGAGACACTAGCTTGACGCCCCTCTGGTTCAAAAGTACCCTGCGACTTCCAAAGGGGATAGGGACCTTGCTGCTGGTCTTGCTTGTTCGGCCTGTTTCTTAACAAATCTAGAGACCTCTTCCTGGAATTAAGTACCCCTGCACTCTGGTGCTCCCTCTCCCCACCTTGCCAACTGTCCTCCCACTAACCTCCCCACACACCCTCCACTCTCGCCAGACTGGTCCCCTTGGAGTCCCACGATCCCTTCTTCTGAATGTTTGCTCACTTCCGATACTCTTCCCACCTGGAATGGACTTCCTTCTGCTTGTATAAATCCTACTCACTCTTCAAGGTCCAGTCTGAGTCCCACCTCTTCCAAGAAGCCCTCTGGGACTCATCAATTCCTTCTCTTTTCCATAGCTACAGCCATCAAAATCCAAATGCACAATTTCTCACTTGATTATATTCTGCTCGCTTAATTTAACATTATCTGTATATCTATTCACTTAAGCTTTAAATATCAATCAGTAATAAACTTGTCTTTTGTTTCCTTGGAAGATTCCAGGGCCCCCATACATATAAGAAGAGGTTGTGCCTTAGCTTCCGGACCACTTATGGATGTGTATTTCTGCTCTGAGTCGTCAATGACACGCCACAACGGTGAAGGTCACAGGCTTTGGATGCAGACAAGCTCCACCACATACACATTCTGTGACTTTTGGACTCATCGATTCACTCCTCATGGTCTCAGTTTCCTTCTCTATAAAACGAGACTAACAATTTGTACCTCTGATTCCGCAGACATATTAATTCAGATGACAAATTTAAGGCAATCTGCAGAATTTAAAAAATAAAAATAATGGGGCCGGCTCGGTGGTACAGCAGTTAAGTGTGCCCGCTCTGCTGCGGCGGCGCGGGGTTCAAGGGTTCAGATCCCAGACGCTCACCAATGCACCGCTTGTCAAGCCATGCTGTGGTGGCGTCCCATATAAAGTAGAGGAAGATGGGCACGGATGTTAGCCCAGGGCCAGTCTTCCTCAGCAAAAAAGAGGAGGATTGGCATGGATGTTAGCTCAGGGCTGATCTTCCTCACACACACACACACACACACACACACACAAAATAAATAAATAAAAATAATAAAAAAATAATTTAAAAGATTAATTTGATCACTTAGGAATTAAAAAAAGAGACATGCAGAACTCCTATAATAAACCAGAATGGATGATGTTCCAACTAGTCAAGAGGGAAAAACATAACCAGCAATGCTAAAACTCAAGGACAAGATTTAGGGTTGAGAAGGTTCCGAGTTGCTCAATGTGGCCATCACGGCAGCCTTGGTGGAGGGCTCACAGTGCACGAAAATAAAAGAAGACCTAAGGAGGGTGGCTTGCAAGAGTCATCTTAGAATATTTTGTGTCCCTAAAGGAGCTGAAGAACCCAGCTCCGGAATGACTTCTCCAAGAGCAGCGGACTGGTCCATAAAGCCTCAGCCGGCCCTGCACTCCCAGCCAAACACCTCCTTTGGGTTGAGCTGGATGACTCTGAAACTTCTCAAAAAGTAAAAGAGCCCGATGGCAGGAACATCTCCCTCCCTGGGCATCAACAGCAAGGGACTGAACCAGCAAAAAGCAAGCAGATCCTCCTGCCTGACCCTCTCACGTCCACACTCTGGCCATTCTTTATTTATCTCGCCACTTTTATTTAACCACCACCCCTGGGATTTTCCCATAGCATATTATTTAGGATTACGAATGAGTTAACAAGAAAATTGCACATTATTTGGACATGACTTCCTGGGCCATACCATCAAAACTCATATAATTTATTTTAAAAAATGAGTTGTTTCTAAAAGGTTATTTCTGGCATCTTCTCCTCATCTCTGCACTTAAAAAAATTTTTTTTTCACATACCCTTCTTGCCCGGGACATACCCTCTGCTTCAGCAAGGCTGTCCCAGGATCTCTACCGCTGAGTCATGGCTCACTCAGCTAGTCCGCTCAAGTTCAATACCCTTCCTTCTGCTTGTGTGAAACCCTCTAATGCAGAACAGTATTTGAAAGAGGAGCGAGGACCAATGAATCATAAGAAGTCTCAAGAGAGTCTGAAGGATTTTATATCAAATATAATTGGGCTAAAATATCTAGCTCCACTTCCACGGGAAAGCAGATTTGAGATGGGCAATAAGAAGACAAGGAAAAATTGTGTCTTTCAAAAGAGAACCAAGATTCATCATTTTAGATGATTTGAGTAACAATGGAATATATTTTCTGCCAAAGAATAAAGTAGATTTCTTCTTTCTTTTAGATACTTCCCATGACAGAGGTTCCAGAGGACGTAAGATGAGATCTTAGCAGTTCACCAAGAGATGCAAAAGTCAGATGTGGAATTGCGAAGCAAACTCTGGTGTTGCTAGGAATGAGCTCTTAGTGAGTTTGCTAGTATATGCTTATATTTCTGATGAACAAATGTTTTTCTTGGCATGGGAAGAGGGAGATGGGTTAGTTTGACTAAGTTCCCAGGACATGGAAAGCTTACACTTAGTAGAAATGTTTTTTAAACCTTGGCACATGAAACTGTGGCTAATTCAAAAACTCACAGAAATCTCAGGTAGGTGGGTTACTTGGGAAGGGTCTATCACATGATATTGAACTTCAGAGTGGTGATAATTTTTGAAGCTTCCTATTGGCCATGGAGGCCAAGTTCTAACATTTGAACCTCTGAAGACTTCCGGGCGTATAACAGAGGATGCAGAATCATCTGTACCATGCTGAACCACTGGAGTCGCAGACTTCTAAATCTTTATCATAGAAATGCCATTCTTCACAATAAGCATTAAAATAAACTCTAGATCATATTTTAACGTAGAAATTCTGAGGTCAAAAACGGAAGGTTAGTATTCTCTGGTCAGATAATTTTGAGACCAGCAGAACCTATTATAAATTATGGTCAAGCTATTAAAATTATGCCTTGTAGCCCATGTGCTATAAACGATGTAAATCTTTGTACTTCACAACTATTCACTCAAGAGCCTCTATACCATTATTGTCATTTTTAAAGAAACCACCTCTTCTTTCTTTCACCCCAGGAGAAATTTGATTGCAGTTGGAACCTGTGTGGAAGTTCTGATGCCCAGCAACTAACTGGATCCTCTTAAAGGTTGAATTTTATGTCTGACCTATTTAGAAATCTGAAAAGCTTCTCTTGGAAAAGCAGACATCTCAGATCTTAATTTTTAAGTGTCAAGTACTGCTACAGTCAATGTTAAATGAGCCAATAGTTTGATGCTGGACTCAATACTATTCTTAGAGAAGATATTCTCTTAAGCTTAAATGTAATTCACACACTAATATTTTTAAAACTTTATCTAATAACTTACATTTCATATGTGAAACAAAGAATATATTTAGGTCAAGTTACATTTTAAGTGACATCTAGGAACATTCTATTAAATATAAATGTCTATAATGACATTTATTAAAGACTGGACTAATTTCATGGGTATTGCTGTAATTTTTTCCCCCCAATCATCCATGGGGGGCAGGGGTCAGTGACGTACTGCCCGTGGGCTAAACCCAGCCTCCCCTGTTTTTGTACATAAAGTTTTATTGGAACACAGCCATGTCCATTTATTGACATATTATTTATGGCTGCTTTCACTTTACAATGGCACATTTGAGTAGTTGTAACAGACTATATGGCCCACGAAGCTGAAAATATTTTCAATCTGGCCCTTTCCAGAAAAAGTTTGCCAATCCACGATTTATAGTTTGTAGGAACTGACCAGTACAAGTCTCATAAAACGAGTCTCTTCAACCCAATACATTACGTTAAAATCCCGGTGAGTACAATTTTCAGGTAGAATAGAAAATTTTTATTAATCTACAAGTTTTATTGGTCAGTTTCACTCTATAGCTTCTCTGAATTTGGATTTAACTGTAACCACACACTGTATATTTTTTGACAACAACACAGAGAACAAGCTAGGCCACTCCAGGGGCAATGATGATGTGCACCTGCTCCAAGAAGGGGCTCTGCTACCAGGTGACCACACCAGAAATGCCACCTCTCCAGCTCCACTGCACTTTCTAGCTCCTTCTGAGGGTTGAAATGACCTACACCCTGTCTCAACCTTCAGTTTCCCACCTCTACAGCAAGTCTCAATTTGCAGGGAACAATGTCCATGTCTAGAATGCTCTTTGCCAAGGAAGAGCTTCTCCTCTTGGCAGAATGAGGTGTCAGAAAATTTCTCTTACAGCAGTCTCTAAGGTTTCATCTTCGGATTGTCTATCTTTTGAACTTGCCTCTTAAATGGAAATGAAATAAACTTACCCTCATACAATTTGGTTCTGTGGAGTTAGACCTATTAGGACACTCAGTACAATTAACTGAATTGAAAATTGTGGTGCCTCCATGAAATCATTGGTCAGTCACAAAAAGTCAGTATTTATTAAGTACCTACCTAACTGCCCCCACTGGAAAATTAGGAGACAGAACCAACAGCGTATCCACAAGTACAAACAGAGCACTGAGAAGATCAGCGATCAAAGATTCATCAGTAGGGTTGGGGCCAGTCAAATCGGTCTTTAGAGGAAGTGACAGTCGGGGACACGTAGAGAGAAGCAGACAGGGAGGAGATCCTTGCAAGCTCCCAGCAGAGCTTATTCAAAGGCACAGGAGTGGAAATAAAGAAGTTAGATGCTGGGGGCAGCAAGCACAGAGATGGCTAGAAACATCAGTATTTGTTAGCGAGGCCACCCTGGAAGGGGGAAAATGTGACTAAATGGCAAACTTTGAATGCAATGCAGAGCACTATGATTTTGGTATGACAATAACATGTGCCTGTGGTTCTTCAGGGAGAGGTGTCTTGATAAAAATAGTGCTTATCGGTGATGCAGTGGTTAAGTTCGGCATGCTCCACTTCAGCAGCCCCGAGTTCACAGGTTCGGATCCCAGTGGGTACCTACACCGCTCATCAAGCCATGCTGTGGTGGCATCCCACATACAAAATAGAGCATGATGGGCACAGATGTTAGCTCAGGGCTGATCTTCCTCAAGCAGAAAAAAAAAAAAGACGAAGACTGGCAACAGGTGTTAGCTTAAGGCTAACCTTCCTCACCAAAAAAAAGGGGGCTGGCCCAGTGGCGTAGTGGTTAAGTTCACGTGCTCTGCTTCAGTGGCCCAGGGTTCGCAAGTTCGATCCTGGGCGAGGACCTACACACCGCTCATCAAGCCATGCTGTGGCGGCGTCCTACATTCAAAATAGAGGAAGATGGGCACAGATGTTAGCTCAGGGCTAATCTTCCTCAGCAAAAAGAGGAAGATTGGCAATGGATGTTAGCTCAGGACCGATCTTCCTCACCGAAAAAAAAAATAGTGCTTATCAAGTATTATTCTAGAGTTTAGAACAGAAACCCCAACTGGAAAATTGTAACAGAAAATCCTTCCCTTAAAAAAAAAAAAAAAATCACAAAGCGCCTTACAAAATTACAACATTTTCCTACTAATTCATAATAGCAAAGACTTCTCCGCTGGGTGGACACTATCAAAATCTATATTATAAAGGGAAGGGTATCATTCTTGGTGTTTTCCTTCAGTTTATATTAGGGCATGGACTAAGAAACTATGTTATCCTCATTCTCCTTATTTATTGTGCACCTGGTCTTAGTGTCTGATTTTTGTTGTAAACGCATCAATAGCTATTTCCGGAAGCAGGCAATTCCATACAGCATAGCTAGATAGATAGAAGAAATAAAACAATCTATTCTTTGGGGGAAATTCAAGGGAGGAAAAAGATGGAACGTCACCATTGGTCTGACTACTTATAAAAAATATAGCCGAATTTCAAATTACATATCCACTGCCCATGCATTGTGTAGCTTCTCAGATCTAAACAAATCTGATAACTAAAGTACGCTGTTCTAGTTTCTTGTCATTTTATAGATGTGTATTTTTTTTGTACTGAACGCAGAGACTTGGAAAAAGCTTGATAAAACCCAGTCCTATATTTTTATGGCAGGAGAAGGAACCCAGTAAACAGAAACACAGCAGAGCACTTCCTTTTGTTGACAACCTTATGATTTCCCCTTAATGCATTGTTTAGAATAGCAATTACGTGTCATTTCCCATTATCCTATACACAGAACCAATACCACACAGTTGCTGTTTTTCTTGCCAACAACCGATCATGAAGAATATATAAAGGATTCACGTGCTGGTGAAACATGTCAAGACTGACAGCCCGGAGCCCTAGCTCTGTTTATGTACAGAACAGGTGTGTGGCCAGGCAGCTGGGCTGAAATCTCCCCTCCACCTTCTCATTCCCACCTTCCCGGCTTCCCTCCCTTGCAGGGCTTCCCTCTGGGCGGGGAGGGCGAGCAGCTTTGGAAGAACCTTCTTTTTCAGGCTGTTTTCCCTATGCCAGAGAAGACTGGCTCGCTCTCAAGACTGCAAGCATTTGACCACTGCAAACAGCAGTGAGTATGTCAACTTGTTTTATTCACATCCCTCGCTAGGAGACCAGAAAGCCAAGGACTCGCTGGTGATTTCCCTGGTTTTATGATCTCCACTCCCCCCAGGCCTGCAACACATTTTTGGTTCTTGTGTTCAGTGTCCTGGCATCTGCAGTGTGGGAAACCTCGACTGAGAGCCAGTAGCCCCACAGCTTCTCCCTATTAAAACGTACAACTGGATTTCACATGCGTGTTTCAAACACTATTCGAGGCGTGATTTACAGGCTACTGTCTAGCCTCACAGCTGTTTCTTCATCCCCTAGACTTAGCCGTTCCTAGGAATCCACCACTCAGCTCCCTAGCAAATAGTCTTCCCATTTTCAACCTCCTCAGTCATTCTTGGGCATCCAAAACTATGCAAGATCTGTAGTAAGGATTCAAGAAAATATTTATTGCACAAGTAAACTATAAATTATTCTTTCCAAAGCCAGGCCTGATGGGCTAGTGGTTAAAGTTTGGCTCACTCCGCTTCGGCAGCCCGGGTTCAGTTCCCAGGAGTGGAACCACACCACCCGTCTATAAGTAGCCATGCTGTGGTGGCGGCTCACATAGAAGAACTAGAAGGACTTACAGCTAGAATATACAATCATGTACCGGGGCTTTGGGGAGGAAAAAAAAAATTCTTTCCACAGAATTATTCATTCACAAGAATAGCCCATTAATGCCTTCTTTCTGTTTACCCTACCTTCTAATTAAGTTTTTGTCATCAAATTAAATGAATCACTGCTGGCATATTGATATGGGTTATTCATATACATTACAACAGCACAGGTCCAATGACTTTTGTATAAGCCTCACTACACAGTTGCCACCCAGGACTTTCACAGTCACTATGTTCTTTCTTTAGAAGGAAAAAAAAAACACTTTTCTATATTGCAAATTATTTTCCTATGGCTGAATAAAGACACACTGTGTTATGCAGAGTTACTCAATTACCATATCATCATGTTTTTGCAACCACCAAGGTCCTAACCTAGTCCAGCTTCCAAGAATCTGAAATCACCCCCAAAACGTTAGGCCTCAGCCTGAGGGTTGTGGTTAGTTCAATACCATGCTGACAGTTTCTTCTATACATTGGATTTTAAGCTGTTGGAGGGCCAGAATGGTACTGAAATCATTTCTGGTCCTTCTGTGCATATAGTATAGCTCTTGGCAGAGAGCACTGACTCAGTAAGCTGACTGAACTTAACTCTTCTTAGCCTATACAGAGAAAGATGATCGTGTAGTGAGTGGTCTCAGGATTCCCTTGTCCTGTCACTGAGACCCACCTTTCAAAGAAAGAACACAAAGGAAAAAGAAGGTATGACACCAAGAGAAATGTCCCAGGAAAAGCCTTTGCTGGAAATGGTGTCTGGATGAATCAATTTCACCCAAATGGCTCCACAGGTGTAGCTTCCATTTCAGATGAAAGCAATTAATTAAAAATCACGTTAACAAAGATCTTACAATTTACATCAAATTATACTTTGCCCTTTGTTGCAATATTCCAATCTTCACCAAAAAACAGACTCTCAAGGTGCTAAGGGGACATTTTTGGTATCCTTTTACACATACTCTCCACCCCTGCCCCAGCTTTGAGACTCTAAGTTTTCCCGGAAATCACCACCACCTCCAGGCTTCCTCTTGCCTTCTCAACTACTATGCACCTGCTGGGGAGATAGTGCGCTCACTCCATTACAAGCCATAGTCACAGGAACACGCCTTCTGTGTTAAACAGAAGTCCTTGAAGACAGGAATACCAGTAAGCAGCTACTGTGTTTAACATAGTGTTTACCGATTTGCTAAGAAAGACCACCAAATTCCCCAACTCAACAAAGGTGGCTTTTAGTTTCAGAACTTACCTTTCCTTTTCCTCCCACAGCTGTCTTCTTACAGACTTCATGTTTAATAAAGATTACTGGTTTACTCTCTTGATAATCTGATAATTAGACCATGTTGACAGGTTTGGCTGTTAGATCTTCAGATTACCTGAAGAGTCTCTCTTTTTAAACCCTTACATTAAAAATAAGTCAGAATTCATACTTGTCATCAACGGTCCCAAAAGCCAAAACTGCAGTCAAAGGATGAAAATGGCAGGAATAAAATGACCATTTATTAAATACCTACCGTGTGTCAGATGCTGTATCAGGCATTTTGTATGTGTGCCTTTTCTCATCAATCTCTCAAGGGAATCAGTTGAGGTAGTTATCATTATCCAATTTTACATGTGAGTCTGGGAAGCTAAGATTGCCCAGGAAAACACAACTGGCATTGAGAGAAGTAAGATGCAAAGCCAAGCTTTTGTTCCAAAGTTCCACGAACTTTCTTTCCAATCCACTAAGCTCCTCCCAAGAACGTAATAGGAGACCTTGGGAACAGTTTGTTCCCTGACCTGGGAAGTATTCAAGCTGGTGGTAGATAACTGGTGACTGGAGATGTTGCAGAAGGGATTCGAGCATTACAGGGGGATAGAGGAGAGCAGCTCTAAGGTCTTCTACAACTCTAAGAATCTATAGACTTCCTCTTCTCCGAAGCACCTGATTCTGCAGTCACCTGAGATGAGCTGAGTAATCAAAACACTTCTGTTTCTTAGTCTGATCAAAATAATAAACCATCCCTCTGCTCACTATGCCACACTTGCGATCTCTTTCTTTCTTCCATTTCTCTTTCTTTCTTCTACAGCTTTGGTTACATTGCCAGTGAGGAGATCCCTCCAAATACAGGGTTCCTGTATTTCTTCTGAAGCTCCAAAACTGGGCAGTTAGACCCTCCCCCCAACTGTTGCTTCCTCAACATCCTTCAGCTATAAGAAATCACTACATTACCCCTAAATTATCTTGTGACCCAATCAGTAATACTTGCCCCACCCATTCACCCTTTCCATCCCTACTCTAAATTCGGTGTGGTTAACTTACATATCTGGCACCCCAAACACTCTGGCAATTTTTTTTTTTTTTTAGAACAAGACAGGATATAAATAAGTAAATAAGTAAACAAAGAAATCTGCCTGGTATTCTATCTGCTTTCTTGCTCGCAACCACAGGGGAAGACTCCAACACTGATCCATCTCACACAACGTGCTCTTTCCAGAAGCAATGCTCACATGGTATAGACTGACATTTTTGCCATGGCACCAGACAGACGCTCAACCAAGTTCACTTCACTTTCCCACTCCAATTTCTATACTGTTTCAACCTTTCCATGTTTCTTCCTTCACTTGAACCGTCATGTTTTCTTGTAAGATTTTCCTTCGAAAGAATGATTGGCAAGGAATCCCAGCCCACCTCAACCTTAAGAGGTTAATTCTGGCTCGGAAGCCCATTTTTACCATTGGAGTCTTCCACTTCTTCGGCCGGGGTAGCTTTCTGGGAGGAGTGGTGGGCGTGTGAGGAGAGGAGACTGACAATTCGTGGCCTGGGGAGGGTCAGGGCTTTTCCGTGGACCTTGAGGGAGTGTTCCTTCAACTGGCTGATTGTCATGGTGGAAAATGAGCACCAAGAACACTTGTAGGCATGTTCACCTGGAAGGGGACGGTGGTAAGGGACAGAACAGGAAAAGGAGGGAAGAGGGTATAAATGGGAGTGGGAAACAAAATAACACAGTCAGTTCACTCTAGAGAAGCGCTTCTCCAGCTTCATGGGCTAAGAGCCCTCACAGGCCAACTGCCTGCCCATTCCCACAGCCACAGCTCCTCTGGGATTGAAACTCTTTGATGAGCTCCATAATCCAGTGACCTCGTCCCTTTTCATTTCACGCTCTACTTACAGGGATGAGGCTATGGGTTGACTCTCCAACAGGGAATGAAACCAAATGTCTATGATACCTCCTTTAGAAAGGGTTCCCAATCTCTCTTTCTCCCTCTCTATACTAGAAATGACCATGTCGGTTTTCATTCAAGGTTGCCTTTTATCATCTGCAGAAAATAATATGCTTAATTCTTATTCCAAGCGTGTATTAGTGGCTTTCCAAGCAAAAGTCACTTGGTGCACTCTATTGTGCTATTCTCATTCTCTGCTTCCTTGCTGACTACACACCTCCTCCATTCCACACATCCTGTATGTTTTGGGTTTTTTTGGACGAGTTCACAAACCTCAGCACAAAACTTCATTTCCCCAACTAATCAATAGTGCAGAAATGGGTAAAAATAATTCATTTCTTTAACTGAGAGAGTTGTATATGTATAAACATGTGTGTGTGTGTGTGAGTGTGCGTATCTCCAATATTCTTCAATAAACAGGACATTTAAGTAAAAGAAAGTATTTTTCTTTTAATTATTTTTACCAACTGAAGTACAGCACAGATCACTATGACCAAATTAAGTTAGAGTATGATTTACCTTTGTCCTAAGTCAAATTAATTGCATTTTAAGAAGCACGGGTGTAAAATGGGCATGCTTATGTTGAGGGACAGACATACACTGCAGTGATCGACTCAGAGAGCAGTTTTGCTTTTTAGGCTTAGAATGCTCATGTCTGCAACTCAACAATTCCACTTCTGAGAGTTTATATTAAGGAACTATCCTTTAATACATAGAAAGTTTTATTTAGAAATATACAATATTTATGCCTGAAAAAGGTATGAAAGAATATAAATTTCTAACCACAAGGAGATGGGTAAGTAAATGTGGCATATCTTCTTGATGAACTATCATTCATTAAAATAAATTCTTGAAATGTTTGCAATAATACAGAAAACTATGAAAAATAAAATACTGATACCCAGAAAAATAAATAGAAAGATACAATATAGTTTAGATAAAATTATAATCACAACTATTAAAAGCAATCATAGAGGAAATGGTTGAAAGGAAATATTATCAAATGTTAACAACAGTGGTCTTTAAATAATAAGATTATGGATGACTATGTTTCTTCTTTCCTTTCCAAATTTTTCTCTAATGAACATGTAATTCTTAAAATTTATTTTTAAGGTGAATTTTAAAAACCAAAAGAGAGGAAAGAGAAGGAAATAGAGGAATAAGAGGAGAAAGGATCTTTAGTAATGAAGGTCTTGGGGACCAGTGAGAAGGAACTGCGGACAGAGCTGCATCTATGGATTAACACTAATGAAGCAGGAATGAGGAGGGGACCTCTGCCTTTGCTTTAACCCAGCTGAGATGGTTACTTTCCTGACACCCTGAAAATTACCAAACGGTTTCACATGAGCAATGAACTCAGCATCCCAAGTTCTGCATTAAGCCTCTTTTTCAGCACTGATGATTTCCAGAGCTTGCATTTCCAAGAAAGCCTTGAACAGAACTACCGAAAACCTTGAGTGACACAACTTGCTACAGCCCAAGACAGAAGAGAAGTTCAAAGTCAGAGGACCCAAATAAGAACACCAGTCAGTTTGTCCCCCCAACCATTACCTAGGAGTTACAGGATAATGCTGGGCTGTGAACAATGGTATTTACTAATACAATAAATATATAAATATACGTTATATACAATATATTAGGGTATATTATTATATATTGTAAATATATATTACTATTATTGTATGTAATACTACTGCTCTCCTTATTTCATTTTTCAATTTTTTTTTTGGGTGAGGGAGATTAACCCTGAGTTAACATCTGTGCCAATCTTCCTCTATTTTGTATGTGGGTCACTGCCTCAGCATGGCTCATGAGTGGTAGATGCATGCCTGGGGTTTGAACCCAGGAACCCAGGCCGCCAAAGCAGAGTGCCCCAAACTTAAGCACTACACCACGGGGCCCCCAATTTTTCAATTTTTTAATGCATGCCTGGCTGCATAAACCTTGCTGGGTGGTTGTAAGTAACATAACCTGAGAGAGAATCCTAATCCACATTATTTGGTTAGTCCACACTATGTTTTATCCTTTAAAATAAAATAAAATAATCCATCTAGAACAGACACGATGCCATGTCATGGACACCAAAGTTCCAAGGTGTGTAGTGAACTGAATTACACTGCTCCCACTCTCTCTTTCTGAATGCTTCCTTTTCGCCAACCAGTGAGCACAGAAGGCCAGTCTGCTTGGTCAGCTCCAAGGACAAACACTTCAGCTCAGTGCCCTGAAGTCAGTGTACAGCCTCTGGCTCTCTTTTAAAGTCCTTTCTACAGGCCAAATTGTTTACCCAACTCCCACTGGTAAAGTGCTTTTGACAAGGCTGAGGCCTATGGGAAAAGCTCACCGGGATGGTGATGGTATCCCTGCTGAATAATTTACAATATAAAGTTAGAAAAGAGTGGTTTGGATCCTGAAGGCTCTTACTCCATGGACTTTAGTAGAATTTTCTGGGAGATATAAAAATACTAACAGATAGAGAAAAGCCCATATAGCTAATCTCCAGTAGGCTTAGGGTATCTGGAAGACTTTGGTAATTCTACTCCATTAACCCAGTTCAACAGACCCAACACTGAGGAAATAGCAAAGACACGTGGTCCTATTTCCACAGATGATGAAGAGATGGTAAAGTGAAGGACTCAAGTCCTGGGCAGTTTTTATAACCACAGAGGGGAAGCTAATAAATGAGACAGAATTCTAGTTGACTGAAAATTTTAAAACTAGAACACAACTAGAATGCGAAATACCTTAGCTGAGGAAACTTGGAGGGGATCTGATTTCTAGAGGAATCTCTGAGGATATAGCTAGGTATTCTGAGGGCTTCATTTCCCCAGTTTCCCTTTGTGTTGATGTAAGTTCCTCAAAGGTTGTCAAAACCTCTGAGAGGGCCACAGGCTGCTTCTGAGAGTGACTGAGAACATCACAGTGAGAGCCCTGGGCCTCTCCCCACTGCCTTTCCTACATTATGGCTCTGTTCTGTCTTAGCTGAGTTCTAATGAGTTACCGTTGGGCATCCTCTATCATATGCAAAGTAGAGAAGAGCAGAAAAGAGAGCGAGGCAGTATCTTGTCGGTCACAAGGATGTAGGTGTTTGTTCTAGAACCAAATTCTCAGTGAATGGGATATATGGCCTTGAGCGAGTCCTTTTATTCTGAGTCTCTGTATCTTCACCTGACACTGAGGGTGACAACAATATCTACCCTTTAGGATTGCCATGAGGATTAAATGAGATGACGAATATAACACGCTCAGTACAGAGTCTGATAGGTAAGGGATGTCCATGAGCTGAGCACAACGAGATGGAACAAGAGAGATAGAGACCAACATAGCTCCTGGACACACACGACCCAAATCATTTCTTATCTGGTGTATGGAAATGTATCTAAGGGCATCTCATGAGAAATCTCACACGTCTTGAGCTCTCTTTCTCCCTTTGAACTTCCCCAAGATTATAATGTTATTTTAGTTGAGAATTATCTTTAGTGGATGTAACAATTCTCTGCATTCCATTGAAAAGCTAGGTAATTTAGAAATTTCTCTAAAAAACAAAACCTGTTAGTAGCATGAATCTGTTAGTAGCTACTTGTTAGTAGCATGAATCAACTGTAACATGGGTGACACTGGCTTTGTATTATTTTGGCTTTGGACGATTCTTCAAGTTTTCTTTATTAGATTAAAATAAAACTGAACACGTAACCATCTGAAGAAAAACTTATTCTCACGTGTGGGGCAAGGGACTTTGAAAATTTCACTCAATAAAGACCATTAGATTTTAAATTCGGAGAACTTGTGCATTATGAATCCCAACTCACCAGCATGAGCTTTGAGTATATGTGTTTTGAGCCGGCTGTTATAGGAGGACTTGAAGGAGCAGAGTTTGCATCGGAATGGTTTATGGTGTCCGTGGTGGGTCTGCATATGGCGATCCAAACTTGATGCAGAAGAAAAAAAAAAAGGAAAATGACAAGATTAAAAGTTGCACACAACATTTTCTCATTGCCCTTTTCCAGGATTCCCATCTCTAAGCTGTTCAAAGTCATTTTGTTACTTTCCAATGATGGCGCTTACCAAAAAAATTTTAAATTAGCAAAAGTTGTTATACCTACTCTAAAAGAAGGGGAAGGTAAAGGAAGGAAGAGATCAAGATCCCTCTTGGATTGGCAGATATAGCAGTGGTAACAGGTCATGGCAGACTTATTTTCCCTTCTCTAGAAGCACTGAGAATTGGAAGAGGGCATCCAAAAAGAAAAGGTAAAATATGGGTGAATTCAAGTTTTCTGCCAACTCAGTGAGAAGTGCCTATCCCCAAACAGTCTTTTAACTTAAAAAAAAAAAAAACGAGAATTAGAGAAATTTTACATGTACAAGGGGCTGACTTTCTTTTTAAATCTTAATTCCACTTTCATTGTGAACACTTGAGTGGGCACAGGAGGTTTCAAAGTGGCTGAACTCCTTGCAAGGGACTGTTTCCAGTGTCTTTGTAAATGTGGAAGCCAAGTGCAGGTGGGTTTAAAGGAAGTCACGTGATCCAAAGGCTAGCCATCCCTTCTGATAAACAAAGCCATGTTTGCTGTATATCAGTCTTCTAGAAGCAATTTATAAGGAAGTTATTTAATTATAACAAACTCCCAGTATTTCATAATAATTACTAGTCTAAAAAAATAATAAATCTACTAAACAAGGTATGGGAAGAAGTTCTAATTTGTTTCAGTACCCCAGAGAACTAGATTCCATTCTAAATGACTCATCTGGGAATGGTACCACTTACCATTCAGACATATAATGTTCTCCTGAGCTCCAAAGCAGCACTTTCATTCGCCTCCGGACACCTCCCTCTGGTTGTCCTTTAGCTATCTTAAACTCAACCAGCCCTAAACAAACCCATGGGGTTTTTTTCCCCAAAACAAATTTTCTTCTTCATTTCCTTGTTTCTATAAAGGGCACTACCATTCTTTCAGTCAACTAGACTGAAAACCTAGGTGCCCTTTGTACTCGACTTTGTCACTCATCCCCTCCATTAAGTCAATTTTTCCAAGTCATGAAGATCCTACTTTCCTCAACCATTCCCAAAGTTCCATCCTAACTTCTTGGATCAGCTACTATCACTGCCTCCTAATTGGTCTCCCCCATTTTTTTTCCCAACTCAAGCTAAGAAGTCAGACTGCCTGGGATCAAATCCCAGTTATTACCAAAAGCTCTGTGGCCTTGGGCAAGTGACATAACCCTCTAGGCCTCAATTTTCTTATCTATATAATGGAGATGAGAATGGGACCATACCTCAGAGGGCTGTTTTGAGAATAAAATGAGATGATACTTGACGGCGCTTAGCGCGGTGCCTGGCACCTGGTGAAGCAAATAAATGTTGGCGATTACGATGACTTGACTCATTTCAGAGTCTTCCTTTCACCAGTAATGTAACTTACAAAGTGCTAATTCCATGTTCCAAGACTCTAAATATGGTCTCTACTCAAGTATTCAGACTTTATCTTCCACTATTTCTCTACATATCACTTAAAGATTAGTCAAACTGGACCACCACCTGGGCCCCCATGAGCCTCACACTCTCTTCCTCAGGCTCCTGTTCTCTCATCTTTTCCTCCACACTGTATGTCCTTCCCAAAATATTCAAGTCCTATCTTTCAACTTTAAGACTTGACTCAAATGCTCCCTACTCCAGAAAACCTTCCTGACTCTCCCAGAGTGGATGTAACATTTCCCTTCTTTGAAACTTCATACATTTTGTTGATATATATATATATATTTTTTTTTTTTTTGGTGAGAAAGATTAGCCCTGTGCTAACATCCATTGCCAATCCTCCTCTTTCTGCTGAGGAAGACTGGCCCTGGGCTAACATCCGTGCCCATCTTCCTCTACTTTATATGCGATGCAGCCACAGCATGGCTTGATAAGCGGTGCATATGTCCACGCCCAGGCTCCGAACCTGCGAACCCCGGGCCGCCATAGCGGAGTGCGCGAACTTAACCACTAGGCCACGAGGCTGGCCCCACGTTGATATATTTTTTAAAGACATGTGCCGAGTCATTTGTGTGCTTGCTCTGTTTGTAACCCAACTAGCCCCTAAGTTCCCTTAGATCACTGACCACATCCTATCCATCTTTATATTCCCCCAAAGCCTCCAGCACAGTGCCTAGCATGGGGCATATTCATTTACTCACAATGATTTACTGAGGTTCTACTGTGTGTCAGAAAGCATGACAGATGCTGTTCAATAAACACTTACTGCATTGACAAGAACTATATAAGTTTTATGCCAGTGCATGGATCTGATGACAAAGATTAGACATTAGACCCTGCATAATAATAAAGAGTTTATAACCCATCTTAACCTCTGGAGAAGCATTGCCTCCTCCTGCCTTTCAACAACCACTAACTAGCACTTTATCTTTTTTAAGAAGCAAACAGCCCCTCATTTATCTTCAATTATCATAAAAATAAACAGCATGTCAGTCTTACAATCAGTCACCTTCATCCAAGACGGCAGAACACATTATTGAACATTTATCTCTTACACAGTTGAAGAGAAAGGCAACAAAAGGTTGTTTCTTCTCAGAACCATCTCTCTTCCCATCACCCCAAAAAGCCTTACACAATACCCCAAATTTATAATTTAAGGGCTGTGATGGGCAACGGGAAGCTCCCTCTCCTCAACTGCTCTGTACTTCAAGCACCTCTTTGGCATCCATAAACTTCTTTACCTTTCAAGGTCTTTTAAAAATATCAAGAAAAGATCCCTTGGTTGCATGGGTTAACAGTCCTAATTTTACCTCTTTAGCCACTCAGTTTCCCAAATGGAACTGGACTTCCTCAAATGATGATTAGGTTCTAGATGAATGTTTGACAGATGCACCAGTAAACTCTACTCTCTGGTCTTTCCTTGTGTAAATCATAGCAATACCTCCAAAACTGTCATTTAAAAAATGCCTGGATTTGCCACATTTAATGTCAACCAAACAATCTCCTATTCTTAGCCCCATT
Source organism: Diceros bicornis minor (assembly GCF_020826845.1). Lineage (NCBI taxonomy): Eukaryota > Metazoa > Chordata > Mammalia > Perissodactyla > Rhinocerotidae > Diceros > Diceros bicornis. Next base: position 16,259,336 of record NC_080767.1, on the reverse strand, counting down.
TGACAGATGAGGTGACTGAGGCTCAAGGTAACACAGTCAACTAAACAGCAGGTGTGAACCATGAGCAGGGCCTTCTGACTCCTCCAAGCTTCTCCTGCTCTAGCTCAGCTGCCTTCTACTGTTACACCTCCTCCCAGTTACCACTTGTGACCACTCAATAGCACTTACTTGTGCCTGAAAGCAGAAACAAAGGAGCAATACTGGCAGCTGTACTTGTCCTCGCGGGTAAACATGGCCAGGGCCAGATGGCTCCTCTCATGAGAACGCAGCCCCTGCATGGACATCAGGACTCTGTCACATTGACTACAATGGTATCCCCCCGGCCGGGTTTCATCCTCCAACATTCCATCAAGCAAGCAGTGTTCACCATCCACCCGGTCCACCAGGGCGCCACTGGCATCTTTGGCTGCTTCCAATCCATCCAGGAACAAGTGGGAAGGGTCTTCAGCCTCCTGCTAAGAGAACCACACACACACACATGCCCCACCAACAAAATAAATATCCATCATCATTGCCACAGCTTTCCTCCTCTCCCTTCACTCTCCCAAACTCATCAGCATTTCCTGTTACAGCTTCCTCCCCTGCCTCTCTGGCTCCCCCTAGAGGGAGGGCAAACCTGACAGCCTTTCTTCATGCAGTGGTGGTGATTTGAGGGCAACAGATGCCGACACAGGTTGCTACTGCCTAGGAAATGCGAGAGAGGGGCTCTACCACTTTGAAAACAGTTCACTCACTTATCTCCCATCTTAAATAGAAAACGCACATTGTGAGCCTAAACTGACATAAAGCAGGGTTAGGGTTATGGCTCAGGGAAAAGAAAGGAAGGAAACAAGAGAAAAAAATCATAGTAGTTTGGGCATTTAGGAGCCTTGGGCCATCCTTGGGAAATGAAGCAAAGTGAAAGATCTTGCCCTTTGCCACCCACGCTCATCCTCACCCCGCAGTGACTTCACTCCTTGACTCGAGGTTGCTCTACGATCAGTTCCAAAAATTAACGAGCAGCCTAGTTTTAAGTCACTCCTGTTTTGAGGTAGCTCCTTGGATTACTGATTAAACACGAAGGGTCGCTCTGTCTCCCTCGAGGAATTCCAGGAAGCAAGCCTGGGACACACTGCAGTGGCGTGGAGGAAGCTGACACCACCACCGCCCCTGGGTGCCACTGCTCTGCCAACAGCAGGAAGGCTTCGGTCTTCACTGAGGAAAAGCAGAAGCTTTACCTCCATGCCACCCTGGCATGATCAAGATCAAGAAGAGCAGATGACAAAAATACATTCACGTATCCAGAAAGAGCAGAGCCCTGAACTTCTCTGTTCAAAAATAAGCGCTTGGCAATATCCCGGAAGGCAGGATGGCAGCTTGGTTATTGAAACAGCGGCTGCTATTAGGATTACAATGTTCAAAATAAGTGGTCTAACGAAGGTGGGGGGAAGAGGGAAGGCACTTGTCAGCAACATATGGGGAGAGGGGATGGAGGAGACAAATCAGGTCAATGGGCTCTCAGGGCCACCCGGGACTTGTAGACTTTTAGTTTTAATGTTTCTTATGCTCCTCAAAGGACCCAGGATAAGAAGTAAGAGATTCTCCTGGGCTCTGTGCACCGACAGCCAAGTGAGAACAGGAAGAGGTCAGGCAAGGGAGCAGCAGCAGCAGAACACATGGGAACAGAACCTGCTTGATCCCTCTCAAGAGCTCAGGCAACACCTAATGGCACTAAATGCAGCACAGTAGGGCGACCCGAGCCTCCTGTACCGAGAGGCCCGGATCTTCCGTTTCCACCAAACTATCCGCGTGGAAGGGAAGCAGATCGAAACGCGACCAGGTCGAAACACGAAAGATGAGGGAGGTCCAACCTGCAAAGAAATCAAAACACGCCAGACCAATCCAAGCACACCCAGGAATGCCCACCTTCTGGGATGCCCTTACCTGAGCTGCTTCGAGCAACGGGGTTAACAAGGAACGCGCATCGCTCACACACGAGAACGCTCATCCAGACCTTCCCGGTTCTCACCTTCACGGCGGCTGACACGGCCGGGACACTGCCGTACTGGACGTGTTTCCGGAGGTGATTACAGATGGCTCGGAGCGTCGGGTGCACTTCCACACAGAACTTACACTTGTAGCCCACCACCTTCCTCTCCTTGATCTTTGGCACCTCTTCTAAGTGACCAAAAGGCTGGTAAAATACAGTGGTAGCCATCAGTACTCCGAGCCCTCCCTCAATTGCCGGCATTTATTCTTGTAGCTTACTAGCAGATTTTATTTTAAAGCAGATTAGCAGGTTAAAAACCAAAGGAGAGCTATGTGAGTGTTTTTACATAATGAATTCGTCAGAGTCGTGGCACACTGCCTACGAGGCAAAGTCTCTGGAACCCAAATACGTTACAACTTGTGAGTAGAGAAGATCTCTGTGTAGAAGCCTCATCGTCACTGCCACCAAGGTATCTGGTTTGCAAACCCATTTCAACTACGAAGGCGAAACGTTGCACAGCTATGCCATTAGCGAACTTCTTGACCAAAACAACATCTACTCCTTGAGATGTTAGGTTCCTGTAGCAGACACTGCAGACCAAGGCATGGCTGAGGAGCTCTAATGATACCAAGAGGCCGCCCACAGCTGCCTTAGGAAAGAGCGAGCGTTGTCGTGTAACTAGGTCTCAGACAAGGCTACTTGGCAGAAGGAAATACAGAGAAACCACCCAACCCTCCCCTGGGGAGCCTTGGGAGGAGTGAGCGGGAGGGGAACAGGACCGTGGAGAAGGGTGAGCACAGAATGGGGGATAATCAAGCTCGAAATGTGTAATTGACTTATTGAGCTCTCTGGCAAGCTAAGTCACTAGGAAGCTTGTAGCAGAGTTTGGCTGGCAACGAAGAAGTGCATGTGGGCATCAGTGATGAGAGGCCTCCTGGGGGAAGGGAAATCAAAACATATCCTTACCCTCTCTTGTTTGAAATCTGCAAAAGCACCATCTGCATATTTCTGCTTGCTCAAAAGCTGTTTCCTCCTCTCCTGACGTTTGGCACGCTTCTGGAATTCCTCATTGTGAATGTTCAAGTGTGAGGTCAGCTCAGCGGTGCTCTGCAGTTTGCTATCACAGTGCTTACACTGGTAGGCGGAGTTCTGCAAGCGGGGGCCGTTGCTCAGGATGATGAAGTCCCTCTTCAGGTCCCGACTGTGGTGGTCGGTATAATGCATGCACAGCAGCTCCGCCGTGCTGAACGAGAGCCTGAAGCATTTGATGCAGCGGAATGGGAGCCACTCGATTTCGTGAGCTTCGCCTCCCTCCACCTCGGCTTTCTCAAAGCTGCCTCTCTCCTCCTCCTCCACCAGCATCTGCTTCTCATGCTCGTCGGCGTAGACGGCGGTGAAGTAGCCCCCCAGCTTGCTGGCGTGCTGCTTCTTTGGGAACACCCCCGGGTGGCGCTTCATGTAATGGGACACGATGCCCTTCTTGCTGAAGGACTGGAAGGAGCACAGCGAGCACTTCTTCTTCTCCACTGCCCGCCGGAGTTCCTCGCTGAGCTGCGGAGAGTCGTCCTTGGGCGGGGACGGGATGATCACCTTGTTGGGTTTGTCGCTGATGGTCCTGGAGGCTGCCAGGCAGTGGGTGTAATATGCGTCGATGTCGTGGCGCTTCTGGTAGTGGGCCGCCAGCCCTTTGCGGATGGGGTTGGTGTAGGCACACAGGGCACACTTGAAGAGGTTGTTCTTGCCCTCCGGCTGGGCTCGGACGTTGTTGTGCTTGATGCGGTAGTGCCTGGCGATCCCCTTCCTCGTGGAGCAGAAGTACTTACAGAGCTGGCACCGGAACACAGTGTGGGAGACCAGGTGCGAGGTAGAGAAGTGAGAAGTGGACAAGGGCTCCTCTCCCACCTCCTCCTCGGTGATGGAGACTTGGGAGGGACTCACTTCAGTGGTTATCTCGGGCTCGAGGGAGATGGGCAGCTTCGGGGGTGACTGGGAAAAGACATCAAATTCAGGCTGATTGTGATACTTCTCATAGTGGATCTTGAGCTTCTCCAAAGTGCCATGCGTGTACGGACACAGTTTGCAGCGGTAGGCGCCGTAGCCTTGCTTGAAGATCCGGCTCGTCTCCTCCACGTCATTCTGGGTGATGTCGGCAGATTGCTCCACGTCATGCACAAAGTCCTCTGCGGTCACCTTGATGGACGGGTGTCGCTTCTGGTAGTGGGTCAGGACGCCGTGGATGCGGGTGTTGATGTACGGGCAATGCCTGCATTTGTAGACGGCACCTGGGTTGATGTCGATGTCCTGGGCAAAGTCAGCAGCCTTCACTTTCATGCCTGGGTGCTTCTTCCCATAATGGGTAAGAAGGCCATGCAAGTTGTTATACTCAGACTGGCACACCGTGCACTGGTACGGGGTGGAGGATATGGCGGGGTTGGTGGCAGCTAGCTGGATGCTTTTCTCTGGGGAAAGTCTTGCATCCTCTGGGCATTCAGCTTCCTGCTCGGGGAGGGGCGTGGGCATACTGTTCTCACAATTCAAAGGGCCCACCAACTCTTCAGCTAAAGGGAGGGGATTCTCAATAGCATCTTTCTCCTTGATGATATCCAGCAGCACCGACTCATCACCATTCATGGCCCAGGGGTGGAATGCTTGGTAGTGATTGGTGATGTCCCAGATGGAGATGGCTTCAAAAACACAGTCTCTGCATCTGTACGTTTTGGCTTCAGCTGGCATGGTGAGAGAGGGAGGGGAGGGGTCTGGCCCAGCCCAGAGTTTGGTGGCCATGTAAGTATAGTCAACGTAATGTTCTGGATGCCTCCTTTGGTAATGTAGGAGCAAACCACTGGGCTCCGTGTGGGAATAGATGCACCACTCGCAGTGGTAGCCAGCTTCTATCAAGCCATCTAGAAACGCCCATCGCATGATGGACGTGACTGTGGCCTTCAGGGCAGGGTGGTCTTTCTTGATATGCTTCCTCAGTGCATAAAAGTAGGGGGAGGTATAGGAACACTGCCTACATTTGAGGGCTCGGAGTTTAGTCTTGTCTCGCTCCACATTAGAGGGGGGGACAAGCAAGCAACTGGCAGGCTTCTTCTGGTTACGGTCACAGAGGCTTCGGATGGTGGCCGTGTGCTGCCGGATCACGTCTGCGTTGGCCTTGAAGTCCCGGTGCTTCTTCTGATAATGAATGAGTACGCCTTTGACCGTCCGGTTCCCGTAATCACAGTGCTGGCAAAAAAACATCTCATTCTCCACAGGAGGGCCATCTCTCTCAGAGCTGCTTCGGTTCAGCTGTTGCATGGGGCCGGGTGGCCGGGGGGAGCCTTGGAGCCCCTCGACCCCTCTCATCATTGCAGCTGTGGGAGGAGCCTGTCTGATATATTTGGCAGTAACCTTTATTTCTGGGTGTCTTTTCTGGTAGTGGACAAGCACTCCCACAACTGACCGATTGCTGTAGGAACAGTGCTTGCAGTAGTAGAGCTCAGTACTGAGGTCTGGTGGCGGGGGTGGTGGGGGGGGTGGGGAACCCATGTTGGACATTTTGGGAGACATTGGAGCACCCACCTCAAATGATAATTGAGAAAGGGCAGAGCCCCTGTCCACAGACACCATTCGCATGGTTTTCTGGATCCTAAAGTAGGAAGCCTTTTCTTCCGGGTGTTTCTTCTGATAATGAACCAGGACAGAATGCATATTGGGGCTCGCGAACGAGCAAACGTCACAATCGTAAACGACAACGGTGTTAACCGAGGGGTCCTTCTGGTTTTCACATTCTGGAGTAAAGGTCTTGGAAGGAGTGTTTTTATTAAACGTCGCTGGCATACCGCCACCACGAGCCACGGGAGTGGAAGTCGCCATGTTCTTGGGAGCCGAATTCAGAATCTCCCTCAGTGTCTGGGATTCTGTGCTCAGTCCTTCCTGCTGCTCCACGACATAGCTTGAAAATATCATTGCGTTGTTAATCTTAACCGTGGGATGCATTCTTTGGTAATGGGGCATCAGGCTTCTAACATTCGGGCTCGTGTAGGAACAAAACCGACACCGGTAGATCAGGTCCGAATGGTCAAAGTTGAGTACATTCATGGCTTCTGGGTGGTGTTCACCATAATGCTGCTGCAGATCCTCAAAGTTAGTGTAATCGATGTAGCATTCCAGGCACCTGTACACCGCACTGTGATCGTTGGGGTCCAAGATGTACCTAAAGCTGAATTTAATGTACGGGTGCATTCGTTGGTAGTGGGTGCTGACACTCCGGGCAGATTTGTTGTTAAAGTCACAGTGTTTGCAATAGTAAAGCCTTCCAGAGTCACTAAAGTCTGTATTTTCATTATTGTGCTCAGTTCCGTAGATAGGAGTCTGGGTGTTCAGCAGAGCGGTACTGGAAACTTGGTGATCTTTCATGTTGGTTGAGGAGCCGTAATAATCCTCTTCATCTTCAGAAAGGGTGAGCTCAATCTCAGCCCCATTGGTGGCGTTGTAATCGTGGGTGACATTTCTGAAGTTGGGCTCCTTCTGGGACTCACTGGCGTCTCTGGCCCAAATCTGTTGGGCTGAAAAGGAAGTGGGCACCTCCATGACTGGCTCTGCTGGCTCTTCTTCCCTGTCCAGCTCCACCTCTATCTCCACTTCATTGTCTTCCTCTTCCTCCTCGTCATCCTCGACATTGATCACCGCATCTTCCTGCTGTTTGGTTCGGTTAATCTTGCTCTGCAGGTTACTTGCTATCTCGTCTATCCTAGTTCTCTTCTTCACGGGCGATAAATCGAGAGGAAAGTCATTAGCGAGCTTCCTAGAGGCCTTAGCTACAAAATTGTTCTTGGAGGACAACCCAAGAATTGAGGTCTGACTTTTCTTCACAGTGTTGCTGGAAGAGGGGTGGCTGTCTGTCTCACTTTCCAATGATAGGCTTGAGGGCTGCCCCTCGAATTTTGGCAAGTTGTCGCAGAACGAGTGTTTGTGCTGCTGATGGACTCTTAGCCCTTTCAGAGTCGTGGTGGAGTAATTACACATGGTGCATTTGTACGGGTGCAGGGGTGGGGCTTGCACGGGCGGCTGCGGCTGCTGCGTCGCTGGTGGCTGGGGCTGGGGTGGCACCTGATGTGGTGGCTGTAGCTGCGGCGGCTGCGGCTGGGATGAAGGTGGTGGTGGTGGCGGTGGTGGTGGCGGCGGCTGTTGCTGCTGCAAGGGATCCAGCATGACACCTGCCTTCCTACCGTTGATGCTTGAGCTCTCGTAAGACACTACACCTTCATTCAGTGAGGAAGAAAGGCTTTCACTCTGGGAATTCACAGCATCCCAATCTGACGTGTTACCCGTGTGACACTGTTTGTGAGCCCCGAGTTTTAATGAGCTCTTGCAAGTAAACGGACATTCGTCACATTTGTAGACAGCTGTCTTTCCAGATAAGTGGATGTTTTCTATGTGACGGGAGATGCTACGCCGATGCATGGTGAGGAAAGGACAAAAGGGGCACTGGAACCGATTCATGAATCTTCTAAACGGAATCCCCTTGGTCTCCAATAATTTGTTGCCATCTGAGCCCATCAGCTGCTCTGCAGACATGCCTGCTGTCTGGTGATCCATAGCATTTAAACCATTCTCACTGTCTATTTCATTTAACTCTTCATCAGAACTAGAGTCATTCAGCATGCTGTTCGTTTCCAGGTCGGCAGAAGAATTGGTCATGTCAGCTATTCCATAACGGGATCTCTCTGCCAAGTTAACAAGGCCAGAATTGTGAGGTGACTTCGGCTTCATCGGAGGGTAAGACATGGGTGAAAACTTGGAAGCTGAAGAAGAATTGGGTCTCATGATGGAGTTACTGATGGAGCCCCTGAAGTTGGAGACGTTTGCGTTGGGTATCTCCCGGCTTGCAGCATTCATGGACAGATAAGTGGAGTTGGAAGTGGGGCTGGGGGAACTCTTGTTCTGCACGTCAGGTAGATTAGTCCCTTCTTGTTGCTGTCTGAGACTGGAAAGGATCTTGACCATACTGCGGTGTTTCTTCATCATGTGGTCACACCAGCGTTCTCGGCGAGGGGTCTGGTAGCTGCACCACTCACAGCAGAAGTTGCCTCGAGACTTGGTCAAAGGCTTGACCATAGATTCTAAGATGCTGCGCTCCACGACCTCTGCTGGCAGTTCCTTGCAGGGGTCCTGTAGGGACACGGGTGGGACCACTGGGTCGGGCAGCGGAGCAGGGGCAGGCGGGGGAGCAGTGGTCTCCTTCAAATTGTTCTTGTGATACATCTTCTGATGCTTAATTATTCTTGCTCTCCTTGGTGACTTGTATGTGCAAAACTGGCAAGAGAAGACCTTTCCAAACCCCTCGTGCATCATGATATTATAATTTAAGGATCCTGGAACAGGGGGTCCTGCCGAACTCCCTTCAGCTTGAGCTCCGTGGACCTTTCTAGTGTGTTCTATGAGGAGGTTTTTTGACCTGAAGTAGCGTACACAGAACTTGCATTGAAAAAACTTGCTTGTTGGTTTGGGATTAGGGGCAATATGCTGACTGTAATATCCTGGACTGTGGCCATAGTAACTGCCAGTCCCCAATGCAGTTGCATTTTGACCTAAAGAGAAAGCATAAGGTAAGTGGGAAGAAAAAAGCAAAGCAAAAGAGAATTGAGAGATTCAATCATGCAAATCAATTTTTCTTTTCAATTATTCTTCATTAATAAACATCACATTCAAAAGGCCTAGCAGCTCAAGATGAGGCCCTGAAGAGTATTAACTAAGCATTAATGAACATACACATATTGCTTCTCACGGACGAAGATGCAGTGTACAGCTTTAGGTACAATACTCTCCTCATCTCCACAAATGTGCCATGTAGCTATAAAAACCCAAGTTTCACAAACTGCAATATTCATTCTAGAACTTTCCGAGACACTACCCTGTTCTCCAAATTAAAACAAAACTAGGAGACATAAGGAAGCTGAGAGGACAATTACCTGGGACACTCGAGAAGAGAAGAAACACAATGCCCAAACCACAAAAATGGCTCACAAAGAACAAGAAATTCTGTAGAAGCTGTGTATATCAAAAACCATGACTACAGGCTAAGAATAGATTTGACAGCAATGAAATATATCAGATATGCTGAATTTAGTATACATTTACCTGATAAATCCTCTGCAATCGCAAATTCATCTTTTATAGAAGAAAACTCCACCTCTGTCTGATTACTGGCATTCATGGACCCCGATCGCGGCTCGTTAGCGTTGTCTTCAGCAACATCAGTTGGCTGCAGAAATGCCGTGTGGACATCCTGAATGTGCGCCTTGAGATCTTCATAAGATGGGGCTCTGAAATCACAGCCATCACATTGAAGCACCTCCATGATCTGGGTCTACCCTCTCACATTAGGAACCTGTGGCAGAAGTCAGAACAAAACATCTTAAGGAATGCACTCATTGCACACCCCAAGCTGACGGGGCTACAAGTCCATTAATGGAAAAAATTCCAAGATCGGCAGATTTTTCTTACTGAACACTGCCAGTTGGAACACTGGTCAAAGAAAGGCAATCAGACATAATAGGGATGATGTCCTTGACTTCATCAGTCAAAGAAGGAAAAAAACCCAGATAAACTTTTTCTGGCTTGATATAAATATATCTTCAAATGCCATTTGTGGAGGAAATCCTTAATATTTCAAAAGTTTTAGTAGTTTCTGAATTTGACTGAATTTAAATTTCTTGGTAAGTTAATATTGACTTTGATTCTGGTTTGGACCCATTTTCTTTTCGAATTAGAACTTTCTTAGAAGTAAAGAAGATACCTCTACAGAAGAAAAGACAAATTTCAATCTTCATTACCTGTTTAATATTATAACATTAATGTTTTATCACCAAATGGTAAAATAGTATTAAATTTTAGAGTGGCAGTAGGGAGAGCTTTTATTGTACCTTTTTTAATTCCAATATCTTAAGTGATTGGGGTACATCTCTTTCCTCCTTCCCCCAAACAGTTTAGTTAGGTTTTTTTTTCATGAGCTAAATGGTGATTTGCTTTTTACTACCTACCAATTATAACCTAACAGCTTCTCCAATTTAATTAGGTCATAAAATATTTCTCACGAGATTCTCAAACAACCAACTTTAGATGACAATCCAGTTTCTAGTTTAAAGTTACACCTTGGTGCCTCAATTTACATTAAGGCAACAGAAATGTGCCGTTTTGAAGAAGGGATTCTAAGCCATGATTTAATTTTTTCCCACTTCTCTCCTTTACAAACGTCAAGTGTATACTTGGACACAACAACTGTGAACCTGTATAGCACAAAGCAAAACTTGCCCAGCTACCTTCATTCTGCTATTTACTATGTGGCTGAAATATAAAGCTAGCTTCACATTAACTCAATGGAGAGTCCCACCATTAAGAAGTTAAAAATGTATTAGAAAGTGCAGTCCTTCCTATCTTAACATCTATCCTGAGTTGAGATACCCAGTTATTATCTTAATGAGTGAGTTACTTCATTGAGCTCACCGCAAACTCTACCAAGTCATTGGAATCTAGAACCAGATGTCTAAGAACTAAAGCTGTGGCCAAATCTTTCTCTACTTTTATTGTAGAGCAACTTTCTATACTTTTATTGTAAAAGATAAATTATTTCTGCAGGAGGAACAAAGTCTAGTGATAAGTCAATGTAGTGAAAGGGACCATTGCAGGAGGATTTTCCATGAAAGAACGCTCCTGCTGATAGCCTGCTAAAATAACTTCTGGCAAGTTCAGCTCTGGACAGGCTGAGCTGGCAGAGCGAGACGCAGATATTTACCTCCTCTGCTTTCACCCAGCAATTTATCCGTTTTCAATAAACATTGAACTGTGCACCAGAGTCTTTTCAGCTAACTAAGTCTCAATATTCCAGATACACAAGCTTTTATGTCTAAGCACCAACCCAAATTGTGTGGCAGAGCTTGCTATCAGCTCTGGATCAAATTACAGCAGTCACTGAGGCCCCACCCCACTTCTCCTTTCGCACAGTCCATTAGACCTGAAAACAAATTTTTCCATGGTGCAGACGACTCCTGCATTTAGAACACTTCACAGAAAAAAGCAGATCATCCAGTATGCACTCCCATCCCCCTAGCTTAGTCCTTTCATCTCAGCCAAACAAGCCACAGCTCTGCTGAATGTGTTTATCACACTTTCAAGAGATATGAGCTTCTGCGTCACCGAAGCTTTAAGACTCACTAAGCTGCCCTAGTCCTCTGAGCTTTAGGAGCAGCCATTTTAGCTCAGAGCTTCTCCTCCGTGCACAACATGGCTTCTCTGGGATTCTGCTAGGCTGACAATCAGAAGTGAACAGTAGAAGAGCAGGCTGGGCTCCTCTTATGCTCTTCTCCCAACAAAGAATGAACTGTTTTCATTTCTTTCCGAAAAGCTGCACCTTTCTGCTCCTCAAATGTCATTCACCAAGATCTCCGAAGGTTCTTTTATCCCATGATTGATATGCTTGTTCCTTAGTCCCAGCACAGCACTGGTTATTGCAGGACGATCCTGGACCAGACCCTGTTCTACAGCAGGATTTGGGGGTGCGGTGGGGGGACCTCCAGAATGCCTTGGCTTCTTGGGAGTTGTCCTTCCACACACAGAAGACATACCATCCGACTCTGCTTGCCAGATTCCAAAGTCTAATGACCTTTGTTAATCACCAGCCAGTCTGTCTGCATCAGCAGACCCTGCCAACAGACACACCCTTCAACACAAAGGCTGTAGCTATTCCTTTTAAAAGAGGTTCTCTGAAAGCTCCATTGTGTAGCCGAGAGGAAAACAAAATCTCTTCCCTTCAAAACTTCAAGCCTTTAGAAATAATGCAACAAAAGCCTTTCTGCTGTGTGTCTTTTGGAAAGTTTGAGCCTGGTTTGCACAACATCAACAAAAATGATGGTTCTGCACCAGGAAAGCAGGGCACCTTCAGCATGAAGTCATCCACCCAGAGACGAAATTCACCTCTCTATGCAGTTCTCTAATATCTTGATGACTTCCGAAGCTGTTATGAAAGATTCTAACTTCTCTGGATGCAAACACAAACCAACAGTCCCCTTGTTCTGCTCCAAAGGAGATTAAAGGGTGATGAGATCAGAAAAAAAAAGCCACTGATTTGGAAAAAGAAGAGATGATGAAAGTGATTACCTAATGGGTTCTAGCTTTAATGTTGTTGCTATCTCTACCTCAAAAATAGCTCAGAGCCTTAGAAGAGGTTAATCTCCAGGCTGCTGAGAGAACCAGCGCCAGGTACAGCTGAATGGCCTTCAATTTCACATCTGCACCAAGTACTGAAATGAGGATGTAGCCTCCTTTGAAAGCCATTTTGCCTTTGTGTACACATTTCTCCTGAAGACGCTGACAGAAGAAAACAGAAATTGCCAGCATGGCCTAAACAATCAAAGAAACAGAAACTTGATGTGTTTATGAGACTGAGGATGTACACATGCGCAAGAAGCGAAAGGAGGAGGAGAAGGGAATAGAAGAGAGACAATGAAAACTGGTCCTGAGGATGACCCGTCCATCAACCAGAGTATGTTTTCACAGCAGATGGTAATCCTCTGAGAAACCAATGACGACGAGAAAAAAGATGAGAAGTGAGCTCTGCCTGTCTGACTGCTTCATGAACCCAGAAAGAGCAGCGACCCCGAACAGCTAACTAGACACCGATCTGCTACAAAATTATGATTTCAACTTAAAAGCCTTGATCACATATCTACTTACTCCATTTGAAAATATGGTGATAATGAGATTAGCAATATTTTTATTCTCACTGACCAAATTAGCAAAATCAAAAGCAGAAGAGGAAGCTTCTGAATTAACTAAAAAGAAATGCTAACACGAAACCCCTAGACCATTCTAACCATTCATTACTCTTCTGTACTGCTTACTGTCGGTTGTTGGTTTGTTGACTTTACATTTATAGTTTGAGGATTTCAAAATGTGGGGTTTTGATGGGAAACCCCAAACCCAATTTTCCATATCTGACAAACTCTTGAAGACATATTTAAAGAAAATCCAGAGATCTTGTTAAAGATTTGAAATATACACATGAGAATGGAGAAAGGGAAAATGGACTCAGGCTGCTCTTTCTCAATCTGAAGAATACCAATTGTAATTTATACCGTCTGCCCACCCACTTCCTGTGCTCAGAATTCCAGGGATCTTTCAGCCTCAGCTTTCCTCCTGGGAAGATGCATCGTGTGTGCTTCCAACTCACTGCCCAGCCATAACAGGAGACGGGGAGGCGCCGCTGATGTTTCACAGCCTTCTCATAATCCTGCCACCATCAACCCTCACACAGGTCAGCTTGGCAAGCAGCGTTCTTTAAGCTGGCATGGCCCAGGAGCATAAACGTGGTCTTCAGAATCTCAACTGTCTCCAGAAAGTGTCCAAATTAAAACGTGCAGGCCTCGCCTGGATCTAACCTGTTCTCTGCCTGAAGGACTGCAAACCAGCGATGAAGCTGTGAAGTAACATAGCCACAGGGATTCAACAGCAACTAATTATAACCTTCAAAGCCTGGGAGAAATAGAACCAGAAACACCATAAGGTGCTTTTCCTCTGTCCACTCCAGAAACCTACTTTCACTTCTAAGACACTGAACTCCCCAGTTCTCCTGAATCACAATACTAATAAGAAGTTTTAGTTAGCAGCTGTTGTTTATGCTTTTCTTATTGTCCTTTTCTATGGATGGAAAAACCAGTGATTCGAGGACAGCTATTGGAATGCATACACTTTGGAATCGTCCAGCTAGAAAAACAGAAAAATCAGGAACCTAAAGATCATTCTGCAAATGTATTTGCAGATGGGAAACTGTTGATACGACGGGGTCAAAGAGCTATGGGGTGTGTTGGGAGGTTAACATTTCTAATTGCAAGCCCCAGAACCATGGTTTGGGAGGAAGGAAGAATTTTCATGCTTATAATGAAAAACGAGGGGGAAAAAATCATTAATCCACTTGCGAATGGGGGTTGCTCCTCTTGGCAACAAGGGGTGTTTTATGTCGCTACTTATCCTTTACTCTTTTCAAAGGTTGAAGTGGGAGTTCTAATAATTTAAAAATCATTTAAAGCATCTTTCCAAATAGGACTGGACTGAGAAATTGAGGTGAAATCTCCATTCAGGAACAGAGATAGTAGTTATGGAATCAAACTTACAAATGCATATACATATGAAATAATTAATTTTCTTGATTTAATTTGAATTCAGATATGAGCACGTGCCCTCCAAATTTAACAAGCTCTCTGTTAGAGCAGAATCAGTCCCCTTCTCAATAAGTACAAATGACATATGTACTATTCCCATGTAATAATTTAAAAAAAATAAACCAGCAAAATTAACCAACAAAGAACTTCCAACAACAAGCTACCTCCATCAATCCCACAACATTTGGTACTACTATAGATGCTGGCTCACCATGTGGTGTCTTCAAATGTCCTATCAAATGTTTATACTGTTTGCTACATGATCTAAGCAGTTCTGTGTACTCTTGGCAATTCACCACACTAATGAAAGGTTTAACATATCAGGGAGGATAAATAATTAAGGAATTCAGAAGGGAGACACAGCTGTTCTTCAAAACCAAATTTTCAGAAGAGAAAGGATTAATTTGCAATCACATATGTAACCCCCAATATGAGACTGAATTTAAATAGTAGCAGAGAAATACCACGAGACCTTGAGTCTTGCCAATGCATGTGGCCTCTGTTCTATGTGGTCGGCCTGGTCTATCTGTGGGACCTTGTATGTAAGCACAAAGTCTGAAGCAGGCAATCTTCAGATTAATAAACCAGGCACCTTCTGGCCAAGGATGCTAGTCTTCAGGTGATCTCTTATTTTAGTTTTGTTTTCCTCCATAAAGTTTCCAAGTTTTACAGAGCATGCTGGAGTAATATTTCATAACAGATACCTTTGGGATCATCATTAAAATGAGATGGGCATCTAGGGATATAATCCAAGGGACTAAAAGAATGTCAGATATGTAAATAAGAAGCAATTCCGGCTGAGTGACCTGTTATGAAAGCAGGTAGTGAGTGTCTAACACAGACAGAGACAGTACATACCTTCTGGAGAATTCATGCATTCCTTTGCGATGATATAAGGCTAATTGAGGCCAACAGGCCAATAGGCAGTCTGCCAGCTCCCCTGTCCTTAGAAAAGGAAGCGTGTGATTTGAACAAGGAGATAAAAGAGGAGAGAAGGGACTAGAAAAGAAAGGGAGGAAGCAGGATGGTATCTCAGCAGCTTTAGACTTCATTGTCTGCGGGGGGAACCTGAAGTTCACTAGATAATTCTAATTCTGAGAAGTGTCCTAACAACATTCTCCTTGAGAAAGAAAACAAAACAAAACGAAGACGCCTCCTCACACTAAAATTCTCAAAACGCAACCATGACAAATGAGATCGCAGCTCATCTTGTTCTTTCCGATGACGGAAAGCCATTCTTGGTGTCGAATGAATTCTTTGAAATGTCATGGGCCATCAGGAAGTTCCCTGGAAACATTGAAGCCATTCTTGCCTTAGCATTTAGAACGAGGGGTAACTGAGGTCTCTCCTCTCCAGCCAAACCTCACCCAAACGGCAGAGACGGAAAATCACGGTGTTCCTTTACAGACTCTTCAGAATGCCGGCTGGGTTTCTACAGACACTTTCACACTACAAGAACTCTCATTATAAAAATTGTAAAATTAAAGGGAAGTTGTAGATATGCTGCTGGGTCTTCATTACAGGACTGATTAAGACGCAGAGTAAGCAGAAGCTACTGGAAAAGTCATCTTCCACATCCTGAAAGACCAACCATGCCTCGAGTACCTCCGCTTTGGGTTTGAGAGCTTGACTGACCTCAGGCCTTGGGCATCTCTTCATGGCCATAACTGTTCCTGGCACAGAAGTTCTGGCCAAGCACACAAAGGCTAAATTCCACACTTTCAGTGAATGAATCCAGAAACCATTGTAACAACTTACTTTGCTCTCTATTACCATTCCAAAAAAAAAACCCAACAATGTATGGTTGTCGATTTGTGGAGAAAGAAAGTTTTGCTAGAAGAACTGCTTGTATCTGGGAAAAGCCCACAAAAATCTCAATCTAATCCCTCTGAGACCTGCTCATTGCCTTGTGCTCATGCTTTGCTCAGAAAATTCAGACAAGTCACTTCCTTTAGATGAGAATTGTCCCGAGTCTGCCTACAGCACAGAAGGCCCTGAGCCAAGCAATGCAATGACCTTTCCAGACTAATTCTTCTATCTGACGAAACTGATTACACAAGCCTGGCACCTGGGTCTGTCTGTCTGTCCGGCTGTCTCTCTCCAAACCATGGTTTCATCTAACTCTGCTGTCAGGATGAAAACCCTAAGCAGACTGCATTCAGGAAAGGTAAACAATAGCTGGGTTTGTGTAGATCACGAACATCTTCAAGCCCTCCTACCCAAGGAGATTGTGATTTTTTTTCTCCTCTTGGCCTCCACCTATAGCAGGAGCAATAGAAGGCTGTCCTTCCTCCTGATTAAACCAACCAACTGAGCCATTCAGATCCATTGGTTTTCTCACCCCTGTTTCAGTAAATTAACAGAATCTTATAATAGGAAAAACAAAGTATGTGTCTATGTATGGAATTGACAGATACTCAAGAATTAGGAATTTTTAAAAAAATGATAGCTAAGGAATTTCTTTTCTCTAGCAATCTCCAATATACTTTCACCAAGTATGTTTGTGCTGCACCCCAAGAACTTCTAAGCAGAAAGTTGAGACATTTGTCTGTCGACACAACGGTAGAATCTATCACCATGTGAAAACACCAGAATGCTCAGGTATTTGGCCAAGCCCCACATTCCATAAATCCTTAATAATAAATCTCACTTTTGCCCAACAAACTTAGATTTTTCAGTTTATTCACTATTGGGCTGCTCTAAAAAAATGACAAGGATACAGAAATGCATATCCAGCAAGTAAAAGAATGTGTTCCCAGCAAGTGTGATGACTCTGCCTGCCATCTTCACCTTGAGCAAGTCTTTCGAGGCCTTTACTTGGATCATTTTGTTAAATAAAGAGATTAGATTATGATGTTCAATCTTTTTGTACAAAGGGCATGTTTTACAAGATTTCCTTCTCATATTTTGAAAGATTTTTTTCCAACTTAATTCTTTCCCTTACTTTTTATTATTATTCAGAGACAAATAAATGGCCAGTTTTGTATGGCTGACTCATCATCATGGAAGCCTGAGCTCAGAGGTTCTCTCCTCCAAGGGGCTTTCCCTGCCAACTCCATCTAACATTTGCCCACCCTCTCCACCGCCATGAAATTAAGCCCCCATCCACAACCCTGACCACACTCAACTTTCTCTCTACCATGTTATGCTGCTTTAATTCCTTCACTATTGACATGATACCTGTCTGCTTATGGTCTGTCTCCCTCTGTGAGAACATAAGCACCTGAGAGCAGGTCATGCATGTCAACTCACATTGGTATCTTCAGCACTGGGGGCAGTTCACACAATGGGTACTCAGCAAATGTGTTGAATGAATGAAGGAATGAATGAACCAGAGCTTCTGAACGATAGGATTCCAATCAAACATAAAAAGATTGGTCATGAGAGTTAGATTCTTCTACTGACCCTATGTTATCACAGAGCAGGGGTTCCAACCAGGGGCGATTCTGACCCTCACCCTGATCCCAGCCTAGGGATATCTGACAGTATCTGGAGACATTTTTGGTTATCAAAGCTGGAGGGGGGTGCAACTGGGTGGAGGCCATGGATGCTGCTAAACAGTCTACAAGGCACAAGACCGCTCTCACAACAAAGAATGATCAGGTCCAAAATGTCAATAGTGTGGAGATTGGAAACCCTGTCACAGTGGTCTCGAGGTATTTTCAGTCTCTGCATACAAGCTACCTGCCTTTAAATGCCTTTCATGGGGTCCTGGCTGCAGAATCTCTGCACTAGATGATCAGCAAGTTGTCTCCCAGCTCAAAGATTTTACGATTCTATGGTTCTAAATGATCTCAGTAGCCTTCATGTCATATGATTTCACGAGTTTTTAGTTTTACTTTTCTGATTTGGGTATTTTACTAAAAATTCTTCAAGAAAAATCCAAGATTAAGGCATGTGACCGGTCCATTCTTCTTTAGTGAGAAGGCCCTTGCACTTTTGATGATCCTGTGGGCTTGGTGGGGCATTAAAATGGTCAAGTTCTACACTTAGCATGTGGCCTCCAACTAAAATTTCTGTGAAAAATACGATGCACATTTTTTCCTCTCCAATACATAAAATCATCTTCTCTCCAAATGATGGGGCCCCAGGCTACTCAAAATCACTCTTCAGTGCACCAGTTATGTGTTCCTTTTGATTCCTAAATCCCCAGGGCCCAGCACAGGTCTGGCCCTGATGCAATTTGTGGTATGAATGAGTGTACGCATGCCTGCTTTCCAGGAGAAAATTACCCAGTGGTACCAACTCAAACTAAACGTTTAGGAACCTAAGCAATTCCAGAGAGCCTCCGAGACCAGAAAAATAAACCAAAACTTAGCACTATATGACACTCCCCTCACTACCACTCGTGAAGCTCATGAAGCCACAATCTCAGTGATGAGCTGACTACTGGGATACTAGGAATTCTAAGTGCCACTTGTCCTTGATATTTGAGTAAGTGGCCATCTTCCTTTTCCTTATCATCCTTGGGGAAGGTGCCCCGGCCGCATCCTTCCACCCACATATTTATAACACTTCTAAGCTACCCTAAACTGATGTGGCATGTGGAATCATCACCTGAGGCTACCCTTGAGACTATTTGATTGCCTTCCCTCCATAAAAATCTTTTAATTCTTGTTTGCAAAGATTCTGGAAAGTCTGAGGAACAATTCTTCCCTATAGCTCAAAACCATATAAACATTTTCAGTGGAGGGAAGTATAACAAAATTAGGTAGGAGCAGAGTTTTTTCTCTTTCCCTTCTTTGAAAAATACTGAAACAATATATTACTCGTGCCTTCTTTAAATCAAAGAGAAGAATTCAGTCTAAGAGTTAATTATCTACAGGCTCATAAATGTCCACTAGAGAGGAGATCTTAAATACAACATAATGCAACCTGGTCCTCTATCTTCATTTGTCAGACAGTGAAACTAAAGTCTTGAGGAAAAAAACCAGCCCAAGGCTTCCAGAACACAAACTCTCTGAAGCCAGAAAAATAAAATCTTTTGAATTCCATAATTTGAGAAAGGAAATAAGCAGTAAAGACACTCTATAAACGTTATTCAGTTCATTAACAGCTTTTCACACTTAAAGTCCATGTCCCATATATTCTCACTAACAAGAGTCTTTCTTCACTGGGGAGGCAGATTCCAGAATAACCCCCAGTGTCTCCTCTGCTCTGAATTCTACACTCAGGAGAGTAACTGCAAAGCTACAAAATCCACTGTCTGCAGTTTGCCTGCTCAAAGATCTTCTTAGGCATGCAAGCAGTGTGTTCATACTTTGGAAACACATTTGGAAGACTGAAAGTTGCTGACAAAGGTATACACAGAAGAACAAGAGCTATAACACTGAATTATCTTTCTTCAGAATCCAACCTCATGGAATCAGAACAAGGTTATGGACTAGCTTTATGCCTGCCAAATCTACCCCAGGAGAAACATCGTCTTGTTTCTTATGGAAAATGTGCACTGCCAACAAAGTCACTGAAGAGGCCGGCTGAATGAGCCTTAGGGGTATCTGGAAAGATCAGGGTCAGTTCATTTAAACAGAAAAGAGAAGAGCAGTCAATCCTACAAACACCTGGCAACAAGCCGGTCTTCTTGTGGCCCAGCTAGTGAATGGCTCAGACCAGTAATTCCAGAATATTGTTGATACTGAATTTCACTTCAAATTATATATTGTGTTCTGAAACCAACCACAACTTGGAATATTTTACCATAATTACTAATATATTTATTTATTTATATATTTATTTATCCTTTCTTTATCTATATTCCCAGTAGATATCTATATCCATTTGTTGGATATAAAAAAAGCTATATGTATCAGAAAGGCTGGGAATTATCTTTAACTTTTTAAATATTCTCCACCAGGGTCTCTCATGAAAGGGTCCCTTATCATAATGAAGAGGATGGCTTAGAAATCAAGATGCTAGGCTCTCCATGGTGGTTCATGTTTTTCCTCTCTGTAGAAGACTTTTACCTACATTTTGAAGGTCCAAGTAATCTCCATCCTTTAAGACATTGGTTCTTAAAGAGGGATCCCTAGACCAGCAGCATCAGCATCACCCAAGAACTCACTAGAAATGCAAATTCTCACGTTCCACTCCAGACTCCAGGAATCAGAAACTCTGGGGGTGGGGCCCAGCAATCTATATTTTAACAAGCCCTCATGGTGATTCTGATGCCGGCTCAAGTTTTAAGATCAAGCTCAAATCTTTCTTCCTATATTTAACAGTCCCCGAGACCACCAGCCGGAATGGTGAGTCCCCTTCTCCGTCACACTGGGAACCCTACTTGTAAGCGCTGTTGATTGAATGAATATGATAATAGCTATGCAGTCTTTAAAGAGCCTAG
This sequence comes from Diceros bicornis minor, assembly GCF_020826845.1. NCBI lineage: Eukaryota > Metazoa > Chordata > Mammalia > Perissodactyla > Rhinocerotidae > Diceros > Diceros bicornis. The sequence continues at coordinate 16,238,830 of NC_080767.1, read as the reverse complement.
GAGAGGATTAATGTTTGCAAATATTTCACGTCTTATTTAGCAATTAATGGGAAAATACTAAGATGCAGAAGCCAGCATCAGAAGCTAATAAGAGCACACTTGTAAAAGACAGAGTTACTGTCTTTGAGAGAGTGAATATTGCAGCCAATGCAATGCTGAAACTGATATTCATCTCCCTCGAAAATTTCAGAACGGTTCGTGACATGGTGTCCTTGATATTTCTAAAGCAGGAAGTGGCAATCCACAAAGGAAGGAATTGGAGTATTTTATCCAGAAAGTACCAAGAGTTGGGTAAATCCTCAGGATCCTAGACTCTTCCATGACAGGAGGCTTTTGTGATAAACAAAATCTTATTAGAAAACACCTCCAAACTCGAAGTGGTTATTTGATTATCACACTAAAGCTATAGTACAGAGCTAAATCCACAGTAAGAATCAACATATGAAAACACAGATGTGCTTGGAAACCCCTCAAAAGAAGGATATGTGCTTTAAGGTAACCGAGGGACTTCCAGAAAAAAATGGTGGCTAATTGTCTCAAACTGCAAACAAAGGCTTGGCTGAAGAAAAAGAAAGAGGAAAATATAAACAAAGCAAAAAAAAGTTTGGCCACACCAAACCAGTAGACCTATGAGGCCCTCAAATCAAAAGCAGGACTTAAAACTTAGAATCATGGGGCCAACTTGGTGGTTAAGTTTGGTGCGCTCCACTTCGGTAGCCCAAGGTTCACAGGCGCTGATGCCAGGCATGGACCTACACCACTCATCAAGCCATGCTGTGGCGGCAACCCACATACAAAATAGAGGAAGGTTGCCACAAATGTTAACTCAGGGCTGGTCTTCCTCAAGCGAAAAAAAAACACCTTAGAATCACAGAGTTTAGAGATAAAATTCATCAGCTGTGTCTTGCCCAGGACAGTAACCAGGACCGTTGTAGATTGCTGAAGGGCTAGAGAAGACAAACAAGCAATCAAGACTCAAACTCAGGTTAATTAATTCTGAAAGCAGAATTAAGCAGGATTTAAGGAGGAGATTTAAAGAGACGGTACCAGCTGAAGACTACCATAAACAACTGGATAAAAGACATTTGGAGGCCAAGAGAATGTTCTGATAGTTATGTCCTAATCAAAGATAAGCTAGAAAAAAATGAACTGAGGGGGAAAAAAAGGTGAAAGAAAGAAACAAGGCATGGAAAAGACCAATGAACAATCTATTTTGAAAGAACAGGGCACAGAAGAAAATTATATACAACAATTAGCAGAAATACTATAAAAGAAGAGATCAAAGATAAGATGATAAGACATCCAAATGAGATGAAAGAGGAGCTGGCAGTTGCAGAAAGAAACTGAGGACAAAAATAATATCATTGCAGAACCAATGAATAAATTAAAGTAATAAGAGGTAAAATCCACAAACCAAAAACAAAGCTGATGATGTGGAAAACAGTCTTCAAAAAACCACACAAAATGCAGAGGAAAAGGACAAGTAGATGAAAGCGAGTGGAGAAGATGACAGATAAGAAGGTCTGAAAACAGAGATCCAACATACAGATAAAAGGTATTCTAGACGCAGACAGCAAAACAAAACAGAGCAAAACAAATAGGCTCAAATCCAGGATAGAAAATAATTTCGTTGAAATAAAGGAGTATTGATGTTCCAGGAAAAAGTAACAGAGAACCATCAAAATTGAGACAGCTCGGTAAAGTTATAGAATTTCAAGGATAAATACTGAATTCTACAAAATCAAGATATTTAAAAATTAATCAATTACAGGGGAAAAAGGCAGGCAGCTTCTGACTTTTTCTCAGTAACATTCAATGACAGAAAGCAGTGAAGGGATGTGTACAGAGGCCTGAGAAAGAGAGACCAAGATCCGAGTATTTAGTTCCCAACCAAGTTACCAAACATGTATTAAAGTATTAAAAACGTATTTTCTAATGAGCATAGTCAGAGAATGCAGCACCTACTAACTCTTTTTCAGAATCTACTCATCCAACCAAGAGAAGATTCAAATTCAAGATCTCAAGAATAGGCAATTTAGTGGTAAACAGAGGATGTGAGCACTGAATCCATTCACATTTAGAACCAAGATGGAATATTTATAATAACTGCAAAACAAAATTATAATCCCTTTATGCAATAATTATAATAATAATAAATTATTTCATATAATAATAGCAATAAAATAATACAGAATTAGGAAAAAATCCTTAAACATGATAACAAAAATAAAGAGATATTGGTGAAGAGGCATTGGAGAATAAATATAAATGGGAGAATAGACTCATCTTTCAGAGCAGGACATAAATAAATTCTCAATATTGCTTCTTTCTGAAGTTAATAAATCCCCAAATGGAGGTATAAAGCACATTAATTAAAGTTAAAATTTTAATTAGTAGTAAAAGTAAAAACAGACTATATAGCTTTTAATTTTTTTAATCAAAAGAAACACAAACTATGTAGTAAAAGAGGACAAAGAAAATTGCACAGAAATATATAAGCAAGTGCAAAAAATTAATTAGAACCAAGTATATATGTTATATCAATAATGTGAACTGGACAACAACTCCTATGGGAAATATCCCCGGAGGAAATTCAAAAACAAACTCTAATTGCATTTTGTCTACAAGAGACACATAGAGCATAACGACACAGAAAGTTTGAAAGTAACAATGTGGTTGAAGACATATCAAGAAAAGGAAAGTAAGGATCATGATTAATATTATTCATGGTTCAAATCAAGATAAAAAAGCTGTAAGAAGCAGAAAATATCCACACATGTAAATGAAAATAAATTATAATTTGAATAGTTTAAAGATGAACACTTAATAATGTAAAAAAGTACAATCCACAATGAAGATTAATCATGAACACTTATGCCTCCCCTAACATCACCAAATAGATAAAGAAAAAAAGATACCAACAGATACAAAAAAAAAAATAGACATAAGCATTTAACAGATTAAATCGAGAAAGACGACTAAGGATAGAACTAATAGAATTAAGAGACACATTTCAAATTCTATATCCTGGAAACAGAAAACACATTTTCATTTCAGGCAACTGTGAGACATTTGCAAAGGTTTTCAAATGGCCGTGGATGTGTACAAGAGTCTATAATAATGCTGGAATTAAGAGGTAATAAATTACAAATAGCAGCCCATCGTTCCCACTTGCAACAAAACTAGGGGGAAAAGGAAACAAAAAATTCCAAACACCTGGAAATTTTTTTTTTAACAGTCTCCTAAACAATTTCTGGGATAGCTGAAAATAAAAACTCAACTGTAGAATCTGACTTTAAAAATGTTATGTATATAAAATGTGTAATTTGGTAAAAGCTGTACTTGGAGGAAATTTCATAGCTCTATGAAAGTTACAAATCAAGAAATAATACTACTAAGTGAATTAAACATCTAACTCAAGTAAGAAGAAAAAGGAAGAAAAGTGGAAGAAAGGATTTAATTAAGATAAAGATAGAAAATCAGGAATGGAAAAAACAATAAAACTGACCAAGTAACCACTTATTTTTTAAAAATATAATACTGTATAAAATTAAATAAAAACCACTATCTAACCTAATAAGAAAAAAGGAGGGGAGGAACACAAATATAGAAAATGAAGGATAAGAAGCAGAAAATATCCACAAATGTAAAGGAAAATTAATTATAAGTTAAAAATTACTACATACAACTCATTGTAATATTCGTAAACCTAAATGGATTAGGTGATTGTTTAGAAACACAGACATTACCAAAATTAATCCAAGAAGAAACCATTCCAAAGGAAGACTGGGAAATAGTCAAAGAGCCAACCCAACTACAAAAGAGTCTTCAAAGAAGCAGTAAATCAGATGCTTTTTAAATTGGTCCAAAGCAAACAAGTTTCACCAATGTATCAGCAAATACATTGTAGTGTAACGTATATACCAAAGCTTACTCGAAAACAATAAATGATAATAATAAGGATAATAATAAAAGCAGACCAATGCACTTATAAATATTGCAGCAAAAATTCAAAATAAAATCCAGGTGCACATTAAAGGAATATCACTCCACGATCAAGTGGGATTAACTGAAGGAAGGTGGTATTTCAATACGAGAAACTCTATACTCCATTATATTAAGTCGTCAGAGGAGAAAAAAACAATTTGATCAGTACGGAAGAGGTTGGACAGCATTTGGTGAAATTCAAGATCCATGTCTAACAAAAATGTTTTAGCAAGATAATGTATGTATAACTGTATATAATTCAGCATCATGCTTGATGATAAAACATAGAAAAATCCAAAAACCAGACAAGGATTATCATGATTACTTAGCATTGTTGTGGAAATCCCAGCCAATGCATTTATACAAGAAAATAAAGTAAGAGAAATAACAATTGGAAAAGAGATAAAGTTTCCAAAATTTACAAATAAGGTAAATTACCTGTGTGTGGGCCTCTGTGAACAACACTTTCACTTTCTACTTAATGATTTAAAATTTTTTCAACAAGAGTTTATTTTTAACATTTAAAACAATCATCAAATGTAACGCGCTGGAGTAATCTGGCAAGGTATTGGTTATCAATGGCTTTATTACTTCACTGTTACTAAGAATGTTGACTCTTCCGCTAACCCTGCCATTCCTTTTTCTACCCTGTTTGGGACTCTTTAATGACTCCTTAAATCAATAATCTCAGATGATCCATATCCAGTGATTTTAGGAACTCCAGCCTTAAGGTCATAAAAGATAATTTTTAATTGATTATATCCAAATATAATCAATTCTCAAGCAACAAGTTGCTCTACGCATGCATTTAAAAGTCTTGTAGTTTTGTGAAAAGGAAAGCTATACTCTATCTCCTCCTTAAAGGAATTTAAGCAGGTGGAGGAAAAATTGTGAGAATGAGCCCCTGAAATCCCACTGTCTTTCCCTCAGAACCATCTAGAAAAATCTCAACCTTGGGTCTGTCTAAATCAGTGTTTTCTTCCAACTTCTCCTTCCCCACCCTCAGACCGGTGTCCCTGCAAATTCACGGTTTCAATTCTACCCCGTAGCCTGTCTTCCTTTCTTCACTGTGTCTAACTAAGAGGAAGGGGTTTCCTTCTTCCGTCTGTCTTTCCCTTTCTCGTCCCCACAGGTACCCATCCTTTCCCTCTTCTCCCGCCACAATGGAAGGCCTGCTCCACTCCCCGTCATCCAAGGCTGGTGCTTCAACTTGGGCTCTTGATCCAATCCTTTCCTGCCTCATCTGGGAGCCCACCTGGTGTGCATTTTCAATTTCTCCTTGACTACTAGCTAAATCATTCCCATCTTAAACTCTCTCTCATCCAGGAGGAACCCCTCCCCCCAACACACACACAAGCACACCCACTCACCCCACGTCCCTCTGGCCTATCTTCTTTCCTAGGGAAATCATATAGGTCAAGTCAAAGCCACCTGGGGTTGAGGCCCACCTCCATGATTTACGAGCTATATAAATCCTTGACAAACTATTTCAATTCTCCAAACCTCTATTTCCTCATCCTTATAAAGAAATCCACATTTAATATGGTTGTTTTGTGGAATAATCTGGATAACATAAAACATTTGGCATAGTTTCTGGCATGTAGGAAGACAATTATAATTGCCATCATTACCATTAATTCCCCCTTTTCACAGACAAACTGCTTTCATGCTCTTTACTTTTCCTTCAATCCCCTACATCTGGCATTTGTAACTACCATTTTGATAAAGTAAATTCAGCATGGTCAGGAACAACTTTCTTAGAACCAACGAAAGGACACTTTTACTCCCTAACTTAACCATTACTTCTGCACCATTCTCCATGATAGTCCACATTCTCCTTTAAATAACTCTTTTCCCTGGATACCTATGACTTTCTCCATCCTGACCCCCTCCCCCAGCACTACCAATTTGCATTCATTCATCCTTCAGTCTCAATTTAGACCAGAGTCTCTCAACCTTGGCACCATTGGCATTTGGGGCCAGCAGATTGTTGTTGAGGGGCCTGTCCTGGGCACTGAAGGATATTTGGCAGCATCTCTGGTCTCCACCCACTGGATGTCAGCAACATCTTCTTCCCTTGTCCCCATGGCCCCCAGCAGCAACAACCAACAGTGTTTCCCACTGGTCTCACTAGAGACATTGGAGGGAAAATTATCTCCAGTTGAGAACCACTTTCTCTAGAAAGCCCTGCCTGGCACCCCAGGGCTAGGTTGAGACCCTTCCTAGGTGTTCCTGAATCTCCCAAGCATCCTTCCCACAGCACCGTCTGCCTAACTGCCTGTGTCCCCACACCATAGTGTGAGGACTGTGTACAGCTCAACCCCAGCCCTGGCCAGTGTCTGGAACTTACCTACTTGTCTTCCTCCACTTGGAAACACATTTATTATAAGACACACTTTAATGCGGATTTTCAAGGGAAAAAACCAATTCACACCAAATATAAACTTGGATTGTAACATGCATCCCTTTTGAGAAATGTGTAAATGTGGTAACAAGTGTGTCTTAGTACCCAGGAAATAAGGAATCAGCCTGAATGGATGGGCTATATGTGCTTGTGTGTATGTGTGCATGTGGGGGTGGGGGCGTGTTGGTGGAGGAGCTGAGGATCAGAATTAGAGAAAGGCTTTAGCTTCAGCCCCATATGGCCATGAGTTAGGGGCCTGGCTTGGTGGCTGGAAACTATTCTAAGGTAGATCAGCAAGGACCCTTCTGTTGGCCTCTTTCCCACTGCATTCTCACGCACAAGTCATCTCCTTCCTAATCTCAATGCTGCCCCTGTCTTAAGACTCCCTAGCTGATCTGGAAATTTTGAACCTAACAATATGCTTCTACCTTCATCCTCCTTTCCTCATATCCTTGTGCACATTACTATTCTCCTTATACTGCTCCTGCCTCCGGCAATGAAATTTCAGACAAAGAAGAGTGTCCTTACAACATACCATTTTCACTCATAAAACATTGCTGCATTCCAGAAGGCTGGTGTATTTAGGGGGATGAGAAATGTCAGGATTGAAAAGAACTCACTGGCTTCCAGTTTATTTCTATGGAATTACTCAAAAAAAAAAAAAATAATAAGTCTTTAAAGACCCACATATTAAAGCAGAATGAGGTCACTGATGGCCAAGGTTCAGCATAGCAGAGGCAAAGCTCTCTTGTCACCAAAGCTAAGAACCCCAGCACGCAGCCCCTTTGCCTGCATTACAAAACCTGTGCTTCTCCTCCAGGAATTCTTAGGGGGAGCGTTCCTTGACATTTATGGATAAGTGAAAAAATAAATTGCAAAATAGAACACATAGTCTGTTGCTATTTAAATAATAATGGTAAAAATAACATACGTTAGTATATAAATATAGGAAAATAACCGGAAGATATAGTCCCTAAACCCTTAACAACGACGTTCTCTTAGGGGGTAGGGTTAAAAAGGACTTTCGCTTTCTCTGAATTCCAACTACTATGTTTGTATATTTTTTATTAGTATGTCAGTTTTACAAGCTGGAAATTATTTTTAAAGTTTAAGTGTTTTCAGAGAAATAAGTAAACAAGCTCTCTTTAAAAATCCCCAGGTCCAACAAGTCAGCCCACATTTTAGGGGACGTGTGAGTGTGTGATCACTTTGGTGTTTAAATGCTTAACATGTGCCCACACAATGACGTGGGCACGTGAACAAAAGCCACACGGCCAAGACTGACCACAGAACACGAACTGCCTATTAGCAAAGGGACCAAATGTCAATGCGTTGCCAGCTCTCTTCATAAACTTCAGACAGGAGCAGGTGTGTCCCCTACGATTTGAGAAAGCAAGGTTTAGCAGGAACACATATTTGAACACAAACTTGAATGGACTGGTTGACCCCATTGACTGACCGTTCCATCTGATGTTGTTTTATTCCAGGAGGCTCTATGGAGGACAAAGACTCTGTCCTCTAGGGATTGCACACTTTACCTTATACCCCAAAACAGAGAGATACATCTTAAATGTCCCTCCAGGAAATATTAGAAGCAGTATAAGCCATTATCCCCTGGAGATATATGGGACATCAATCACGACCACCTCCTCCCACAACTGAGATAAGGTGGGGAATCTGAGACTCAATGAGGTAAAGTCTGGCTTAGAAGTGTCTCATCATTGCCAAGGTCCATTTCATCATACATCTAGACTGGTGAAGAGGGAGTCATTACCTGGAGCTCTCTGCCCTCATTTAAGAGAAAGATCATTTTCAATTGAGCCCAAAACACGTATTTATTGATCAGCTACCATGTGCCAACACCAACCATTTATTGAACATTTGAGTGCCTACTAGGCAACTGGTATGGGTTCTAGACATGGGAGAAAAAAAAGAAATATGGGACAACAAAAGGCAGATATGAAGCATGCTCTTTCTCATGGAAGTGAAAATATGGGACAAGACTAATATAAAACAAACTAGAGAATGAAGAATTCTAAACACTCTCTAATGAAGTGTGGATTGTTATGGTACAGTTTCCAAGCACAGAGAGGATGAGAGCAGCTGGGAAAGGACACGGTGGGGCTGTGGGTTTGATAATGGATGTTCTTGAAGGCTAGGCAGCCAGCGTGGCTCAGCAGAACTGGCATAGGCTTTCAGCCAAGAAAGATAACAGGATCTCACCCCAGCAGTAAGGATCTAGCTTTATCGCCTACCACTCGACCTCAGGCAAGACACAGAACCGCTGCCTCACCTGTATAATGGGACTAAAAATATCCATCTCACAGGGATTAAATAAGACAACATCTATGGAGTCTCAAATGTCAGATCCTTCCCTTCCTCCCTTCATTGGGAGAGCAACAGGGAACTCTTATCATCCCTAATCAGAAGAATGGGATATAATGAAAGCTGTGTCCTCTCAAGATCATTCTGGCAGCCCTATGAAGGATTTCTGAGGGCGGGAGGGGGGGGCGGTGAGACATAAGCTGCTAAGGCAGCTGCTGAGATGGTCCAGGGATGAGATAAAGTAGGTCTGGGCCAGGAAGATGCACTGGGGGTGAAGAGGAGGCGGTCAGACCTAAACAATATTTACAAAGGAGAAAGGACAGAAGCTAACTCTCTTGCTGTCAACTCCATCTAATCACCAGGTCACCACTTTCTGCCCATCTAGGGTAACTAATGAGATGTGGTCTGAGCTCAATTTTTTTTAACATATGCCAAGAACAGTTAGTTCTTCAGTGATAGATGGAAAATTATACTTTTAACTGCATTTAAAAACATACAGTTCCAATGAAGGTGTAGAATATCGCCAGAGAACTTTAAGAAGCAACAGTCCTTAGGTTGGACCACTTTAACCAGGTGGTACTCAGGGAGAGTGCATCAGCTTATGGTAATGGCACTCTTATACATTTTCTATTTAACTAGAGAGCAAGGAAATCACCTACACCAGCACTGTCAGAAAGAAATATAATGCAAGCGATGGATGCAATTTTAAATTTTTTAGCAGTCAAAAACAGATGTAATTAATTTCAATAATATAGTCGATTTAGCCTAATATATCCAAAAATATTATTTCAACATGTAATCAATATAAAAACACATCAGTGAGATATTTTACATTTTTTTCCTACTAAGTCTCAACATTCAGTATATTTTAGACTTACAGCAACACTACATTTGGATCAGGCACATTTCAAATGCTCAATAGCCCCCAGTGGCTCAGGGCTACTGTACTGGACAGTATAGACTTAGACAACCTTCAAGGACCTTTTGAACAAAGTACTTATTCAGTAGAGTTTTCAGTGGAACTCACCTTGAGGTGGTCACCTACTGCAGCTGAACATCTGGAGTGAGAGATTTAAAATGCTAATCTAATCCCATCTGTTCCCTGGTTTACAGCCCTGCAATATCTTTACGTTTTCCTTAAGATAAAGACTAACCAGTTAGCGATCTCTCCCATTCACAAAGGAGAGTCTGTCACTTAAGTTTTATGGATTATGGAAATCATATCTTGATATCTTATCTCAGTAATAATAGAGATACGAAGGTCATCCTCAAAGCACAATCTCTCTACCTACATTATCAAGCTGGTCGTTTTCATAATGCACCAATCCCAGAGTTGATCCAGCTGAAAAACATCTTCAGCCAACAAGGGCTATTTTGAACCTGGCACTTGGCCTGCCTAGCAGCACCCAGGATGGGAGTTAAGAGCATGGGCTCAGAGCCCACTTGCCTGAGTTTGAATCCAGGTTTTACCACATACTAATTATCTGATCTTGCGAAATTGTATAACCTCTCTATACCTCTGTTTCCTCACCTGAAAAAGCATTAAAAAAATGGTAGTACTGTTTCTTAGGATTATAGTAAGGATTAAATGAGGTAATACGTAAAAATTATTTGGGCACACAGTCTGCCACCAATAACTCTTGGCCATTATTTTCATGGACCTCTCTAGTCCTCCAGAAACACCAGTATCATGTGTCTCAACAATCTGGAGAGGTCCGTAGGCATTGCACAATGGAAAGAGCACAGCTGACCTGCATTCACATCCCCACATTGACACCTAACACTGAGGGGACCACGTGCTAACCTGTCTGAGCCTTCACTTTCTAATATGCTAAATAGGAATAACACTAAAATTGGATCCACTGAACACTAACGCAGTGAAGATTAAATTAGACAAAAACAGAGGAGGTAATGTGGCCCTTAGAAAATACAGTGCCTGCCCTCTCTTGAGTACCATTACCATTTCTCCTTTCCCTTCTCCATCAGAGCCTGTGGCTCTCAACACATTACTTTGGGGATGAGGTGGGGTACATACCTTCTGAGTGAAGTAAAGGCAAAGGGAAACCATTATGACAGGACTGTTTACTATTTCCGTGGGCACCTGTTATCTTACCAAATCTTTACCATGTCCTTCATGATCACTAAAATCCATCCTACATAAGCCATAGCAAGGCATCTTGGCCACTGGCTCCGAGAAGGACTATTCTATGAAGAGCATGGTGATTTCCTTCCATGATGATACATCCTCACAAGGCTACAGGATGTCTCCTGAATATCCCAACTTCCTTTAAAAGCCTACAAAACATTTGTCATTCATGGGTGAGTCATCCACGGTGTACTGGAAAGGGCTGGTCAGAAGACAAGGTTTGGGACTTTGTTCTGGCTTTCAACCAGCTGTGACTTTGGGGAAGTCACTTGACCTTTGTGGGTTGCAGAGAGCACATCTGCTTCATGGAGTTGTAGAGAACAAATTTACATCAATGTATACTGAAAGCTCTTGGTCTAATTTACAAAGAGCTTTGCAAATCAATGTCAAGCAGGGATTTATCTAAACCTGACTTCCACACTTTTGTGCCTTGGTAGGATATTTTGAGAATTTGCTCTGAGATACAGAATGGGACTCTTGCTTTATGTTAGCTGTGTCATCTCCTACCTTCTTCCCCAGATCCAAAGTCAGGAATTGGAGACCCAGACCTCTGACTTTGAGAGCAGGAATAGGATGAGGCAGACAAGAAGCCTGGGGCCAGGGTGACTCATGGCTGTGGAATTCATTAACGGGTGGAATGCTCTCTGCATTTCTCTTCCATGTCAAGTCTCTGAGTTAGCAAGGTACAGATGACAGATGGAGGAAACAGGCATATTTCTTTGCAGAGCAAATATTATGTATATATACATACATACACGTGTGTGTGTGTGTGTATGCCTCCAGATACAAATGCAAAGATGTAAGCAAATTATTCCTCTATTAGGTTGTACAAAACCAGAAACCAACGTTGTTTTGAGAAAAGGTGTGTGTTAGAAAGTATGGCTTCTCTTCCGGCTGTCTTTTTTTCTCCACTGCCTCGGAGTTTGGCAAATTAAACCCCATAAATCCTTTGATACGATTAAAATTTTTAATAAAAAATGTAAGTGAAAAGAAAAAGAACTCCTTAGAAAGGCCATTAAAATTCTTAAACATCGTGCGACTCTGAAATTGTCATGTTCTTGGGTGGGACACGGGGATGTGCAGGTCAGACGAGAAGCTTAATGATGCCCGAATTAAAAAAATAAATAAAAATAAAAAGATGGTCCAAAACCTAAAGCAAATAAAGCCTGTATCACATACTCATGTAAAGAGCTACCTAATCTTTCGTCCAAGTTGCACTTCGGTTAAATGAACGCCAGGATTATTCTAGAACAATAGGAAAGGACCTTAAAGGGGACATTCCAAATACCTTGTGCTTGGATTTTCTCACACAGCTGTAGTTATTACAACTCTATTAAACCAGCTGCTAATAATTTTCAAATGGTCCATTAGTTCTACCAACGACCTTGGGCCACGACCAATTCCAGATCTCATCTTCATGTCTTAATCAACAGCCTGAAATGGAATCCCCTCCTCTTTCAATAGAAAAATGCATTTTGAAGAAAGATTGTTGATGGCATAGCTTCTTTGTCACTAGGGAATTTGTATAATGTGCAATTTAACCTACAAACCCCAATCTTCCTGAAAGGAAAATGATTCCTCTGAGATTTCCTTCTCTAAAGCAAGGTGAAAACGAAACTTTTTTTTTTTAATTTTTTCCTTGTTTAACAGAACAGAATGCATGGATGGGTCTCTCAGGGCTCTGGAAAACTGTCTTGAATGTGCTTGAACAACAATGGGAACTCATCCAGAGCAAAAAATGCCAGGAAAAGACATCCTAAGCTTCTTCAGATAAATCTAAGAAAACGTCACCTTCTCTATAATCAAGGGTGTGGAGAGGAAAAGAAGCTTACAAAAGTGATTTCATTTTCAGATGTGACTTATTAATGGGACTGAAGATGATTCTGTAAGAAATCAACACCATGAAAACAAGAGTGCCAAGACAAAAAGGAATGTCCTTTTCTTAGGCTTGGAACCGAAAATATTTTTCTCTCTCGTGACCATCTTAACTTTAAAAGCAGAAGCAAGGAATGTCAATCCGTATGGAGCTCCGCTGGCTCCTTACTATGTTTCCATTCTTTCCACAGAGAAGGGGAGAGGCAGCCCATTGTGCGTCTCCGCCAACAGAGATGAGAAAAAAAATATCCCTTGTTTTTAAACTTTCAGAGGACACCGATAACTCAGGGAGAATGAAAACACACAGATGAATAAAGATTATTTTGGAATTAAATGTTAGATTTTAAAAATCAAGAAAGTTGAAGAATTCAAGACATAGCAGAACTTCCAGTAACAAAAAGCCTGGGCTTCATAGTTTGTGTGCTAGGGGAATGCATCTTTTTTTTTTTTTTTTTTGCCTCTTTTTGTTATTTCTTCAGTACTTCTGTTCCAGGAAGAACTTTTCTTCATTACTACAAATATATCAATCTCCCATTTCCTAGAAATTGATCATGTCCTTTTCGAGCCGGTGTATTCTCTGTTCCACCTTTGACTTTTTACTAATTCTCATCAAATTAGCTAAAAATCTTGATTTCCCGTACTAGCTACAATCTTTGTCCAAGAACAACAACAAAAAAGCCTGCCTTACTCTTTACTCAACCAGAAAGGTACAGAGGAAACCATCAGATATTAAGAATGCCATTTAGTCCTCCAGAATAAACGTGAGAAAGTGGCTTGGGGCATCTCTTTGTTCACTATGGCTGGCAAGTTTCCAGGCAAAAGTATTCAGTAATCTCATGATAATTGGACAACACAGTCCATTATGCACTCCCTACGATGCAATATTGTTTCATGTCACAGCACGATGCAAGAGACATGAGCTTTGGCGTAGGGGACAAAGGCAGGGAATGACCTCTGGAATTCCATATCAAAGCGTATGCCCTCTGACCTAGACACATTTGGCTAACCGGAGACAGTCACTAGTACATGGAGGTAAGCCGAAGTGTGTCAGTGTGGACAAGCCTCAAATATTTCTCAGCACAAATGGTGTTTAGCCTAACTGTATAATAAAACAAATGTATAACCACGGTTATGGACATAAGGAAAGAACTAGAGAAGGTAGATATTTGACTGAGTGGTTTCACGTGCTATGTAGTATGCTAGCTTTTTATATACCCAAAAAGGGATGCTAAAAGTGGATGAAAGAATTTTCCTAAAGACGTTTGGGAAACTCTTCCAAACCAAGAGACTAGAAGATCACTCATGCTCCTGGAAGAGGTTCTTCAGGTGTTGCTGGGTTGATGACTGGAATTTCTGAGGCACTGACATGTAAATGGCGGTGGAACATAGGCTGACAACGTATTTGAAGAATAAGGTCATCCATAGCCTCATCAAAGCCAGGAAAGCCTTATACGTAGTTTTTACTGCCTAAAGAGCTAAACATTATCACCAGATTTTACCACCTTTTAGCAGAACGTCATCCAATGACGCATAGATCAACCAGCGCAGAAAAAGCCTAACCTAAGAATCCTGTAGGCATACTGGAAGGATGGCAGATGGAATATGAGATCAATGTGGAATCTAGTCTAGCACATAAAGCATTCAAAGAAATGGTTATGCCCATTAGTTGGTCTGGATATACATACACATCGATGCCACCTGCAGATTCTTAAGGAAGTGATCCTGCATCCTGATCACCTGGGTACCACAATATGTCTGAAAGAATGGATGACAAGAAAGACGTCCAAATAGCTTTATTTGGGAGAGCTGATCTTCGGCAATTAGAGAGCGCACAGAAGCCAAAGAAAATGCATCATTTGAGATGCAGCAATGTGGAGATGTAAACACCAGATTATGAGCTTCTAGAAGGCAGGGTCTGGGTCTTTCATTTCTCTAATCTCCAACATTTAGCACAAGTAGCACAACATTTAGGCAAGTAGTCAAATGCTCAATAAATGTCTGAATGAATGATCAATGAATGAATAAGAGTATAAGACAAGTGAGCCTGGTGTCCAGCATTCAGAAACAGGGAAACAGGTTGTCTTTTTTCAACTAACCAGGAAGAGTCTGAGCAGAGAAAGGCTGTGCTAACGCCAACGGCAGCCACAAATGAAAGAAAAGGGCAGGGGATGCACAGTCTGATAGAGTCTGCCAGCTCTGTTCCCTTTTAACCAGACTCCCCTGTACATGTACCACGTCCCATCATTGGCATCACTTGCAAATCCAAAAGACAGCAGCAGCCACAGCAACAACCTGAGCTCCTTAACGATCCCTACAGGGGAGCAAAGAGACAGGAAAGTTTTACAAGATAAATGGAAAGGCAGCAATTTCTGAGGCCTCTCTTTTAAAAGGGGTGGGGAGGAAGGGTGTGTACACAGGGAGTGGAAGTACCGACTTCCACCTAGGTGCCCCATTAGGCCAATGCTTTGCAAAACCAGGTGTGTGCAATTTGCTTATTAAAGTTCTCACCCTGGGGCAACTGACAAGACTCATCAGTCCTGGAAGACATGTGCTATGACCCCAAGGCAAGTTAAAGCATATCTGGAATATTTTAAGCTAGAAAGAGAATCTTTCTGTTAAAGTGAAAGGGGATCATTTTGCTGAAACAACTGACTGGGAGGAAAAGGAATTAAGAGTGGTTTGTTCCCAGCGTTGTGTAGAAATTATCCATTATCTTACAAAACAAAGGCTCAAAGTTAGATGGAGGTTCCAGAAGGAGCAAGGGAAATGTTTTTATTGATGATTCCATAAGTGGCAGCACTTCAAAAGGAAATGTTTCAGCAGAGGGCAAAAGCGCCAAGGTGGGCTAGCTCGCCTACTTGCTAAGAGGTCCATGAGTCCACACTCTTTTGAACACCAAGGTCTCTTAGAAATCTAGATAACTTTCCCTCCTCATTAGCTAATTTGGTGAAATATGTGAAGTGACCAATGGGAACAGATGACAGTGGCATTCCTTAAGAGGAGCTGTCTATAGCTGAAGATGCTAAAAAATAGGAGAGCCTCAATTCTGTTTTCCAGAGGAGCCAAGAAGAGCAAATGGATGCAACTGCATGGGAATGACAGTAGCCTTTTCTACATTGTTATCAATGGCATTCATCTCAAATTAGACATTAACAGATTGCTCTGCCTGTGAAACATAGCTCCCTCCCCACCAAACACTGACCCTATTCAAGGCAGAGTATTATCCTATGTACTTCGTTCATATATATGATAAGCATGGCAGAGCTCTGGTGGTGGGTTCTCCATATCCTGGAGGTAAACAAAGTCCCAGCTACAGAACAACTCTGATGTGCCCACACTGTTGGAGACTCTCACAAATTCACAGCACTCTTTAGATCGCCAGGCACATTTATATCCTACACGTGTCCTCCCAACAGCTTATCTTTGGAAGCAGAAAAGTTTCCAAAATTATACTTAAAACCTTGTGAGGGTCATATTACAAGCAAATTTATGACCAAAGTTTTTTCTTCTAAATTTACTACATAAACTATGAAAGGATAATCCAAAAAGTCCTCTTGAATCAGTTTCATCATTCTGACTATATGAAACCTATAGACTCTAATATGTTGCAAGGCAATCACGCCCTCTGTGAATTGTGATAAACAGTTCATTTTTTTCATTAAAATATAGAAAAGAGAGAAAGCAAAGAAAAAAATATTCACTGTGGGTTTGGCTTTGTTCCTGAAGATCTGGGGAGTTTTTGTGTTACTTAACAACTTCGTTACCTTGGGCAAGTCCCTTAAATGTTCTTGGATTCAATTTCTCCAGCCATAAAATGAGATTAAATAAATAACCTGCAACGTTCTCTCTAGTTTCAAAACTACATGTGTTATATAACAGGTAGGAAACCTCCAAGAAAAAATCTTGGAGCAGTGATGGTCAGGATACCAGGGTTCCAGCTTGGCTCTCTTCCACAACTTCGCTGTGTAACCCTGGGTAAGTTTATGACCGCTCTGAACCATCTACAGAGGAAAGGATTTAGTAGATGGTCTAGAAGGTCCCATAGAGCAGGCAGGCAATGAAAGGCAAACTGTGGACAACATGTAAGAACACGTAAGAAGGTGGTAGTGAAACAGGGAGATGAGTGATCCCCCACCAATGTCAGGGTTAGACCGTATGAACAATGCAGAAAGAGATGTCTTCAGGCTAGTTGATAAAAACCCTGGTAAAAACCCTATCATTGATTCAAATCGCTACTTAACAACCTAGTTACCTTGGATAAGTTACTTGGATACGCTGTTCTGAATGAGAGTCTCCTAGTGACTAAATATTCTCTTCTTTGGTTTAAAGCATTTGGAAATAGGAAGTCTTCAAGAACACCAAGCGGAGAAGTGTTTGGGTAGAGAGTAAGTGTGTGATTTCCCAACACGTAACTGTAAGGGACAGCAACTGTGGGTGAGGGCCAGCGCCTGTCATTTACCCTCTCCCGCCTACTGCAGCCTTCTCCGCCTGATCTCTCCGCTCTTCTCCAACAAGCTGAGACAAGACACAGAATCCTCAAAGCAGAGCTCCAGGCAGTCTCCACCAATCAATCAAAATTGGCACAAGAAATAGAAGCTATTTGCCAACACTGCTATAGTGGAATAAGCATAGATGGCCAAGGCAGGCAACTGAAATTCCATTTCAAGCTTCCCTGACTAACTTCTTACCTTGTGGACTTTGGACAAGTCACTTTAGCCTCTCCAGAACTGCAAAATGAAGCGGTTGGGCAGGATGATTTCATAGATCCATTCTAGTCTGGGATTTCATTTCTGTGAATATATCTAATGACTTTATATTCATTGCAGATGACAGTAATTCTCTTTTTCTTTTGGACTCTACCTCCTTCTGCGTTTTGTAGTTGACACTGCTGTGGACCCACGGATCAAGACTTAGAATGTGCTCACAGACTATGTCTGGATCCTTAAGGCGGCACCCCGGCATTTTATTTACAAAACTCGGATTCAGTATCATTGCCAACATGCAGTAGCTTGAATCCTGAGAGCTGGATACCCTTGAGTCATTATCAACTTTCGAAAGAGGCGGCACATTCACTCAGTTGAACAGAAAGACATTTCAAACTTTAAAATGATTTTGAATTTACACAAACATACTGGAGTCATGGAAAGACAGAGAAAGTTTAAAGAGTGGTCTGGTGAGGTAACCATTTCAATCACCTTCCTACCACTCATCTCTCATTTTTCTTTTGTACTAAATCAGTAACGTTCAATGAGTCATCGGGCAGCTAACTCCTTTCATGCTAAGGCCAACAGACCAGGTTCTTGGGTATGAGTTACCTCTTGATTATTATTTAGTAAAATACAAACTACTCAAGACTGTTATTTTATTCAAAATAGGCATCACACATACTTTAGGCTACCTGGAGCATATTTTACCTTTCCCTGGGGAAAATAAAGCTTCCGTCTATCTAGAAGAGGAAACGCCCAAAGAGCAAATCATTATGAGAACTCATGACTCTCTCTGGCATCCTCCCCTTCTCTCCAAGTGGTTTATGTGAGGGCAGAGGGTAGGGGTGGAGGTAGGAACTGGAAGAGCTTATGAATCAGATGGCTCCAAAACACCAAGCAGTCCTCACATCAGTCCCATGGGCAGGAGAGCCTATTCAAGTTGTCCTTGTTCTAATAAAGTCTTTGGGAGCATGAGCTCTGCACCATCTGCCTTAAGGGTGACCTAATGCTGATTTCTGCTGGGGCAGCTGGAACAGGACAGGATCATTTGCCACAGTGATCAGAGTCACTTCTCAGCAACATCTCAGGGTTAACAAGATCACATGTTCAGCTGCTACTTAAGGCCTTGGAGGCACTTCAACCTCTTAACTTGGGTAAGCATTAGAAGCCTAGTAGGTAGTGTCCAACTCCTCAAAATAACTTTGAAGAGACTCTCTTCCATTCTTGGAGCTTCTAAGCATGCCAAGGACATGACCATGAGTTCTTAGGCCATGACCACTGTTTTCTGTTACAAATAACTGTCAATGAGAGAAATTTCCTCAACCTTCTTCTTTCTACTCAATTGTTTCTTCTTTTCTACTTCTAAAGCCACATTCTTCTCACTCACTCCCTATGAGACTTTTAAAGTTTCAAGGAAGAATAGAGAAAGAACATCAAATATCCTTAACAATATTTGTCCTGTAGCCACACTCTTTAATGTGTGCAGGGTTTTTTTGTGGTAGTAGTAGTGATAGCTGTTTGGAGGACAGACAACATGTAAAGAAAAGAAATAATTTCCCTGCATTTTCTCAGGAAGCCAAAGTGTCTGATTTGTCAAATTTTGCAACAGGGTCATTTTCCTTTTTGTTGAGATTAATGCAGAAAACATCCTAAAAAAGTTACACTGACCACACACATTGCTTTGAGGCAGAATCTTCTTCTTTCCAAGTTACTTCTTATCTCTTGGGGGCAATATTTACTTAGCTGGTTCAGTCATTCATTCATCCACTAATCACACATTGAAGATCAACTACTTATCTATCAGGCACACTATTAGACCCCAGATGGGGGTGATCCTGTAGTCAAGGTCATTCTGATTCACAAATGGGTCAGTTAGCTGTGGCCCAATATCAGAGACAATAGCTTTAAAGCAGGCCAGGCAAGCAGTCAGACGGAGCAAGTCCTTGGTCAACAAGTGCATCTCTTCATTGTTAACATAAAAAAAGAAAAAAAAAAAAAAAGAAACCAGAAGCTAATTGGGTGGATCAGTAGCAATTTCCTTGTATATAGAAATCAACATAATGAAACTTCCCTTTGTTTCTGCCAAAGGTATTAATATGAAAAAACTGGATCCAATTTAACTGACGAATGACAGATATTCTGCTAACATTACCTCCATGGTGGGAGGGAGGGGCCGGGGCAGTGGGGGATGGTGGTGGTGCACAATAAGTAGCCTGCCACTAAGATGACATTTCCCAAACGTAAATCACTCGGTATACAGTGCTCTTAAGGTGCCCTGGAGGTATTGAATTTCTGGGGAAGAAAAGACGAAAGCCTATTCCACAGCTCAAATTATTAGCAGCTACAAATATCAAGTTCTGACAGCATCTCTTTTCCTCTTCCTACTTCCTGGATGTGAGACATTAAAGCACAGTGACTGTTTCTTCCTCCCTTGCCAGCCTAATGATACTGAATTCCCAAGACCAGTGGTTCCTAAATCTCACCTCTAAGAACACACATTCTAGGGTCCCACCCTAGACCTAGTGACTCCTCCTCCCATGGTAGAACCTAAAAATCTATTTTTAATAACCTTCTTCTTGTTTCCAAGTTCTCACAATGATTCTGAAGATCACCTGGTTTAGGAATCACAGCCCCATACCACAATTATGGTGATTTTCAAAAGCAAATTGAAAAGGAACTGTCCACCTCATCTCACCCCACCCCACACACTTGTGGTTCCTCAAACATTTTCTTTATGAGCAATGAAAAGAACAGAACAGCTTCCTCCCCTACCACCGAAATATCCAGCAATTAGCAGACTAGACCCACGGATGCTTCGCATTCTGAAGCTGTAAAAACAAACCCTGTGTGTCTGGTGCAAAGTTTGCTCAGCAGCCGCCATGGTTGTGTGGGCTCTCCTAGCCATCTAAACGAACAAGCCAAGGCTGCTGATTCCAGGGAAAATGATAAGGAAGTCAAAGGGCCTGAATCTTAGACTCCGGACTCCATCCAAACTTCAGACAAAAAGATTACCAATCCCTTGTTGGCAATACAAAAATAATAATACAAAAACAAAATCACCTGCCATTAGCCAAATCTAATCTAATCTTTCCTTGCGTTAATAATTTTACTCAGGGTACTTCAACATCACACTTGGCCTAGCATGCACAAGAGATGAACCAACAACGCAGGCCTCACATAGAAGGTACTTTGGGAAAAGGCAACTCTTGAGAATGGGCTGGGATGAAATGTGAGGATTAAAATCAAAATCAGTAAACAGGACCATGAAGAGAAAAGTCTTCATTCTCCGTCCATACACTGTCCCGCCCTCCCTGGGCCAGCATTAATATGGTCTCTGCTTCAGAAAGGCTTTGACTTTCCTGCTATTATCCTAGTCTTGCTTTAACACATACTTTATATTAGAACGCGTTCCAGGAAGCATATGGCAATAGAACTAGGTCAACCATTAACCAAATAACAGGAAACTGCTCTGCAGCGCACACCCTTCAAAAGCTTGCTTAATGAGCTGGCTCTTCAGAATATGTCCTTCAGTGAGGTTGGAACTAACAGGATCCATGGGTTTCTTTAATGCTGCAAGGTCACCTCATACCTAGAAGGCTTCTGCACATACTAGACTTTCAATGGTCTAAATCATTCCATTCAAATGTTCAAGAACTAAAGTCAAAGGTGAAGAGGCAGGTTTTCTGAACCTGTTTGACCATCTTCAGAGAACACGACTATTGTGCTGGTGCTACTGCCTTATTCTTCCAATTCTGAACTTGGTAGGAAACACTACATACTCATCTTTTCTTTTCCTAACATTTTTTTCTATATTCCTTTAAGTTTCCATACCACCAATCTACCCCATGAAATACATGCCACAATTCATTTAGATTTAATACGTAAAATAAAGTCTTGGAAAAAGATCTGTCTTCCTTTTTCATATAAAACTACAAACAAGTTGCCTCCAGAACTGCCGGCCTTGAATCGTTGAGTATTCCTGAGTTTGAATTTTTCCTCTCCAATGTTTCAGACTCAATTCTATGAAATCTAACTTTACAATGCCCCAAAGAGTCATTCAGGATCATACTAGTAAACTGTCATCCTCAAATTAGTATCCTTCAGAAACTTCCAGTAACGAAACTCACTTTGGCTTCTTCAACCTAGACTGCAATCTAGACATTCTGACTTCCAAAATATATTTATTATGGATTGTAGAATTGGGCAGTTTCCTTTGATTTAAGAACTTACATTAACTCTCATTTTTAAATTAAACTGTCAGGGTCAAATCTCTACATACTAAAGTTGAATGCTGTATGCTAGTGATATCTAGAATAGCAATCACTGCTTAGAAGAATAGCAATCATTGCTTGGAAGAAACTAAAAGATAATGTTCAGTTTCAGAAATTTAGGTGTATTTAGGAGCAACATGACCTTTTTAAAAGAGCTAGATTTTGGTTCAAATACTTATTGACTATGGACATCTGTCCCAGGCCCTGTGCAAGGCACTGATGATAGATGAACAAGGGAGACCCAGGGCCTGCCTTTCTGCATCTTCTAGTCTAGTCCCATTTAGTAATTGATCATGATACAGACCAGTGGTTCACCCTCAAAGTTGATTTGGCTAAATTTTAACTAACTATGGTCTTTTTCCCTGAAAACAGTCAACAGGCCTCATTGAGCACCAACATAAGGAACTGGACACTGGGTTAAAGGTCAAAGAAAAGAAGCTTGTAAGAGTCACTAATATCATGCAGTCTTTGGGATTCTGGACATCTAAATATCTCCCAGTCGTGCTATTCTTGGGAAATGTCAGGTTTTTCTTTGAAAGGAGTTAGTTGTGTAACCATAGTCAAGATACAAAAAACAGAACCTCATCTAAGGAATTTAATAAATAATCTATTACAGAATGTCCAAGATAGTGCAAACAGAGGTTAAGGTACTTTTCCTCCCCTTTACTAGATTTTGGAGTCACGTTTCATAGAGGAGCACATCGGCTTTTAAAAGTCACCATATAATAAAAGATATTGCTCAGCCCCTAAAGCCAAGAAGGTCACTGTTTAGCAATCCCACCAGTACAAGCTTCAAGGAGCTCCCTAACAGGGATTTCATGTGGACTCAAGTGTATTCTGACTCCTAATCAGATAGTCATTGTTTAACGGTGCTCTGCCTATAATAAGTGTTTTTATGAAAACTTAAGGATGTGAGAAAAGGGAATTAGTATTTTTTAAGTGCCCACTATATGTCAGGCTCTGCACCAGTAGATTTCTGCACCATTTATTCCCCACAAGAAGCTTACAAAGTAGATTTTTTCTTCACCAGCTAATGAAATTAAGGATCAAAGATTAAACCATTCACTCAAGGTCACACAGCTACTCACTGGCTCTGAGAGGTCTATGTTCTTTCTACTACATACCATGGCCCTCACTGCCAAGGTCTTCACGGACCTCCCAACACTGTCTCCGCGCTGGAGTCAACTGTTCCTTCCCAGTATGAGAGCACGCTGCTTCTCACACAATCTCCAGGACCCTTCCTTGAAAGATGGTCTAGTGTTTCTCAGAGTGCCCAAACACTGATGATGGAACAAGGTCAGGCCAGTTTCTAAGATACGAAGCAAGATGAACTCAGTGAGTCCTCCTGCCAACTGCCCTCGTCCTTACTCATCTGCTGGAGCATGCCAAGGCCTGCCTGGAATGACGCAGGCAAGGGTCACCATGGGTGATCCTATACCCCTCTAGATTGCTACAAAATAAAAGCTCAGTGCTAACCAGGGCTGGCTCCTTGAAAACCCGTCAACATTGTTTCATAGGAATCAAACTTCTTAAAGATAACTATTTGCATCTGTCAACCTCAGCGCTCAGCCCAGGAGGTCCAGAGTAAAGCAGAGGTCTAAAGGTAAAAGGTCTAGGAACCTGTGGACCTAATCCATCTTGGAAGTCCAGGCCTTATACTGCGTGCTGCCATTCCTTTTTAATTCACAAAGGAACCAAATGGTTTATTTCCCCTATACTCAAGTTCTGGCTACAAACACATTGAAATAGAGAAATATAGACAAATATCATAGTTATGAAAGGATCAACCGACACCATTAATAAAAATGCACCCGACAACCACTCTTTCTCCTCTGGCAGCTCCACAAAACCGACCCCAGAAAGGCAGGATTGCTGAAATTTAGAGCTACTTAACATAAACAAACATCAAGTCCACACACGGGTTAGGAGATGTGGCTAATTTTAGAGGACTGTTCCCTATCTGATGAAATGGAGCCTGGACTCCTTGCTGGTTTAATGCAACCCTCACACCTACTTCTAACCAACTCCACCTCCAAATTTTCTCAGCTATGGAAAACAAGTGGTCAGGTGGTTGAAAGAAGGAATTCATTCCTGTGCTGTGAGGTCTTCACAGATAAACTGTCCAGGCTGCTCCAGCCCCCAGGCCGCTGAGGCACTGCACCATGGGTCGACACAGAGAGGATTTCAGCATTTAGGAACATCTGATGACAGTCAGGCCTTGCAGGGCTTCCGCTGATCAGCATCTGAGAGTATTCATTTAAGAGAGGCTGGGAAAATCCTCCTGAGCAGGCAGCAGAAATCAAGAGGGCTCTTGGTGATCAAGTACAACTCCGTTGGTCTCATTCCTAGGAAAGCTTTGGAATACACCAGGCCTTGAATGCATACAGGATGTAATCTCAGATTTTAGAAACAAGTCAGGTATCACGTTTAACTGATAGAAGAATCCACTTTACGAAGAGTCAGTGAGTTGCTCGCGCTTTCTCTCTCTCTCTCTCTCTCTGTTTAACACAGCTGTGAAGTCCACTGAA